>NC_080021.1:43393728-44643728 GCF_030020395.1 Manis pentadactyla | reverse complement strand
ACTTTTGTGATACAGTTGTGTATTTTCATTATATATGTACTGTAAATCCCATGAGACATTACTATTATTATTTTATACTATGAATATTTATTTGAATTTATTGCAATGTTTTCATTGCTCTATGTAAATTCTTACATCACTGAGGTTCCTTTTGCAATCATCTTTTTGCCTGAAGAACACCTTTCAGTTTTTTAAAAAATGTTGCTCAGTTAGTGACAAATTATCTTTGTATTTGATTGTTTTAGATGTCTTTATTTTCCCTTCCTTTTTGGATTTCATAGGCATGAAATTAAACCATGTTGTGTATCATAGAAGTTGATTCAGTTACATTGTTCTGTAGTGTTACAATGCATGAGTAGACCTTGAATTGTTTATTTAATCCACTAATAATGGATTTGGTCTTATTTCCAGTTTGGGCTCTTATGAAGGATACTGTTTTGAGTATCTGTGTATGTGTGCATGTGCATGTGTGTGTGTGTGTGTGTGTGTGTGTGTGCACATGCACATATGTATACATTTCATGTAGGTATGATATATACTTAGGTATAGAATAAAAGTAAGTATAGATCTAAGATAACAGCTATTTTCTATTGGCATTTTAAAAGTATCATTTTATTGCCTTCTAGATTTCGTATGTCTGTTAAGAAATCAGCTGTTAATCTTATTGTTTCTTTCCTAATTGTGAGTGGGAAGATGGATCCTAAACATGACCTAATCAGTCATGGCCCAAAAGGGAATTAAAGTAATATTTTAAAAGCATGAATCAGTTCATATGACGCTATGCTTAAAATGCTCAGTGGCTTTTCCATTGTCCTTAGATACAGTCCAAATACCTTATCCTGATTTACCAGATCCTGTCCCATCTGGCTGCTGCCTAACATTCTGATTCTTTCTCATACCACTCTCCTAATTTACTAGATTATAGTCCCAGTAGCCTTTCTATGTTTCAAAATGTAAGTTCATTCTTACCATTCAATTCTCAGCCCAATGATACCTTCCTTGTCAGAGAAGCCTTCCATGAACTCCTGAGCTAAAGTAATTTATCCCATTCACTCTTTCTAACAATGCTGTTTGATGTAATATGTAATACCTTCTTAATCCAATTTATTTATTTTGGTTTTCTTGTTTATTTCTTTCTCCTCTTCCACACACTAAATGTAAGTTCTATAAGAACTGAAGCTTTATCTTTTTATTTATCTCTGTATTCCCAGGAGTGAGAACAATAGCTGGAATATAGTCACTGTTCAATATCACAGAGTCATAGAAAGTTAGAAGTAGTACTTCCAGAAATGTTTTATGAGGCTGATAACAAAAAACTAAATTTAGAATGGTCAGCCTGACCAAGGATGATTTTTAAAAAACTATTTTATATGAATAGTAAGTCAAACTTTCCAAAGTACTTTAATATATATTAATAATTCTCATTTTTTTCTGACAAAAAGAGGGTATGAGCCAGAATGCAACATCATTGATTTAAAAAAATAATAAACTGAACATTTTCTTCTAAGTTTTGATACAATTTTAGTGATGGATTTCATCCCTAGTGGATTTAAACCTCTTTTTGGTTGGATAAATTCTTCTGAAATTATAATCTGACTTAAAAATTTCCAAATCACAACATTGTGTTTGACCATTACATAAATCTAATTTGTAATAGCATTGTTTACCCTTCAAATTTTATCAGAGAAGATTTTATGAAACACTTAGAAACTATGCAAGGTCCTAGACTTCATATTTGTCCCACAGGACCACACTTCCAGTTCTTTGTTTTACACCCAGGTTTTCTGCCTTCTTTCTGGTGGTGAAACAAGGAGCAGTGGCCTGACACAAGGGCAGGCAGAAGAGAAGGAAGCCCACTCGAGGTCCTGCATGATCAAAACCCTGAATAATTTTGTTGACCACATCTAGTCTGTCAGTCTTTAAGGAGATACTTATATTTCTTCTTGCCCCCTTGGTCCCTGGAGTTCCATTTTTCTCTTAAGTGGCTTAGTCTAGAAAGGAAGTGGGAAAGTGGGAATAGTCTTTTAAGAAACACAACACAACCATAACTACACCTTGTTTTCCTGGAGTCTTTTGCCTGCCTTCCTGTTTGAAGTTATATAGATTGCTCTATTTGTGTCTGCTCCATTTGTACCTGCTCCCCTTAGAGCTGTGCCTTGTGAAACGGCAGAAGTCTGAACCTTAGTAGACATTTTCCTTTTAAAATGAGTATGTTGCTGTGAGATCACGTTTTTCCTAGGGAATACTACTGCCAGCCAATCTTTTGTATCAGTCTGTATAAACCACAAATGTTTCCTTAGTAATCTCAAGAAACATCCCCCTATATCCACCTGTACCGCAGATTCATTTTCCTGGATTTGGGATGGTTTGCTCTATGGCCCAGTATGGTCTTTCTTCACAGGCAACTTGATAAGAACACTTATGACAAGTTGCCTTCCCTTGTTCCATAGAAATCTGACTCTATTTCTCAAACAGCAGAGCTCTAACTTTAGGGAGTGTTGTTAGCTTCTCCATTTTCTAAAAACAGACCATACAATTACAGTTGGTGAAGAGAAGCCAAAAAATTAAGTGACCAGATCTGAGCAAATTTCTCCTCCCATGGAATGCCTTTTCACAAGCTTCCTACTTTTCCTTCTCGCTGTACAGGACTCTGCTGATGAGAACAATGTCGGGGGTGAAGGTTAGGGGTAAGGCAGAGAAGAAAGGACAGTTGTTTTATTATATTCCATTTGTGATCCAATACTTTTTTTAAAAGACAGAAAATGTTAATTTTACAGAAGGGACATGTAGATTTGAGCCCTTTAACATGCAACTGTTGGTCCTGATTAGATTCTAACGGTTCTATAGGATCATTCTTTCTGGCACAAAATGACTTCATGTATCACTAGAGAATTCTGATTCCTCTGTTGCTTTTCTTTCTCAGGTGGTTTTATCTGCTTCATTGTGGAGTTCACTTAAACCCTTGAAATCCAATCACAGTTTATTTTAGATTTTCTAAAAAAAATCTATAAACTTGGACTCTCTCAGTAGCTTCATAACTGAGCCAGATTTGCTGACCCTTGTACCTGGTTTCTGTTAAACAATTGACTTAATTGTACAGTGCAGATTTGAGTAAAATGTTAGACTTGAAATGCCATCAAGAAGGTTCTGTTTTCCAAACACCTTGGTGTAGAGAAATAGTCAAATCTGAAACTTTGGAGAATTAAGTTCAGAAGAAACTGGAGACCAAGGCTTACTGCTAATTTAATCTTTAGAAGCAATATTTCAGGCACTGACCAGGCTGCTAATATGAAATTTTCTTCCTATATTCTAATTGTTGGTTCAGTTTAACCCAGGGGGTATGGTTGCAAGCTAACAATATCCTTTGAAGCTCCCTTTGCTTTTCTTTTTTTCTTTGTTTTTCTATCTGTTTTGGACTCTTTTTATTTGAAATTGCTTGATGATGCCTTTTACATTTATGGCCCACCACTATACCAATCTTCGTGACAGTACTGAAGTCCTCGTGGTCACCTGCTGATGGTAGATGATACCTATTAGTTCAAAGTGCTCTGCATTGTCTTGTTGCATGAGCTGCTCTATTGTACTATGCTTTTGTGGTGGAATATATAAAAGAATAGCATGAGAAGCACTTTAACTCATAGGAATCTAACTTCTTAGTCTTTTAAGGGAAATGAGTGTGTGTTTCTTTGAATCTCCCAGCTCCACCATCTAGCACACAACTGGAAAAAGAACAGGACATAACAAATACCAATTAATTTGGTGTCATAGCACATATGTGCATATAAGTGTTTTTCTTTTGGGGTTCAAGGACTGGTTCTCTAACTTACGGGTGATTTAAGGGATTTGCAAGCATAATTCTATATATATGCAGTTTGTGCCTTAAAAAGCTGTAGCTGCAGAATGACCATGATTTTTGCACCATCCGTGAGTTCTACCATGCACCCATTTCTACCTGGTCTACCTATTTACATCGCTTGCCAGGTTTCTAAGTTTGCAAGCCCTGTTCTAAAGTTTATCTCCTCAATAAGACATCCCAGTTTCTAATCAGATAAAATTAGTATCTTCCTCATCTAAATCTTACCCCTTCCCTGACATAAACCTCCATCATGGCACTTATACTTTCTACCCTTAAAAATATGTCTCAACCCTCCTTATTAATAACTATTTTCCTGTTCTCATGGTTGCAAATAAACCATAGATTCAGGAAAATCATGGATAGAATAGAGAATCAAGATCTGGGAGTGAGGTAGAGGAATTAAAATGGAGATTTCAGGCTGCAGAACATATTTATCAAATTTAATCCAAATGTCCCTAGTTGTCGAAGCAAAACAAATAATTGCCTGGTTTCTATATATGCCTTTAAAGAGAGAGCGAGTGAATTCCTTAGGGAAAGCAGACATCCTCTCTAACAGTTGTAAGTCTCTTGGGATCTGGCAACAAGTCTTTTTCCTTTTTTGTGTTGCCCCACAGCACCTGTCACAGCACCATGCTCTAGGTTAGAATTCAACACATTTTTGTTGCATGTTTTCCTTAGAGAGTCCATTGGCCAGGGTAATGGCTGGCTTGCTACCTGACCTTCGTGAACTTACAAGGGCAACTCTTCCAACATTCAGTGGGCCACCTTGGAAGTTCTTGACTAACAATAGCCAAAAACTGTCCTATTGTAGCATTTTACCCCAAATTATCTACCACTTCCCATACCTCCTTAATGACTGAGATTCTTTTTACCTTACTGTACTTGTTGACCTGAACATAAACTCAAATTTTCCTCCCATTCCTTTTTCTTTATTTTTCCTGGTCCTAACTTCTACAAATGTTCCTAATAGTTTTGTCACAGATGCGCATGTTAATTAACAGAAGGTGGTGTTGCGGGGTATCAAGCAGCCTTTCACATTTACTAGACCAAATTCTTGGTTTTGCTTGTTCACGACCAAGTCCATTTAGAGGCATGAAGGGGCCGTGGAGAACTAATTACAGCGAAGACAAAGGCAGAATAATACAGACAGCCGCAAGCCGTCCTCTTCATCCAGGCTTTTTATTTCCCTGGACTCTTTACAAGGTTGTTTCTGTGAAACAGAAGAAGAGTTTGGCTCTGGAGCTGTGGCCAGGAGGACGCCCACCATGCTGTGCTGTGTCACTGTCCCTCCGCCATTCCCTGACAGACAGGAGCAGTATACCTGGCTCTCTGCCTCCGCATCTGTGTTCACAGCTCCCAGGAATCTACTTTTGTATCCCTTACTTTTCCTTCCTTCTCTTCCCTGCCTATGGCCCACTGTCTCAACCTGAGAGCTCAGCCTGGCTGCCAACAGGTAGTGCCAATGCCAGCTTGGTGTTTTTCACCCAGGTGGCTGGAGGCCAGAGTTTCAACATGAAACTTTTCTCAGACTCCTAGTACCTCAGCACCTGTCAAAGCTTTTGTGGTCTGAGTGCTGGGATAGGCGAGGGTCTCCAGGTAGACAGAAAGTACTACAATGCAGTTTTCTTTGCTCCTAGTTATTAGCTCCATTAATTACGGCCTAATAAGAGAACATGAGTGGAATTCTATAACTTTCTCATCTCCCCACCTCTAGCATCTACCTCTTTATGTTTATACTCAACTGTTGAATAATTCTTTTCAGAGAGTTTATTGTAGTCTGTTCAGGAGCTGGCCCCCTCCTGCCTCCTCTGTGAAATATAAGCACCTCAGCTCTGTGTTTAGATTTCTCAGCTTTGCCATCCCCTTAACACAAAGGCTATATTAGTATCTCGAAAGAACTTCACAATCAGCAGGCCTATGCCTCTGAAAAGACAATAGACTGAAATCCAGAGAGGTGACTTGCTCAAGACCATACAGCTATAAATGACAAAGCTGTTGTGGAAATGAAGAGGAGAGGTCAGACTTCCAGCCAAAGGTTCTTTTCCCTAAAGCACATGTACCCCCTTAATCATAACCTAGTGAGCAGACTGTGAAAAGATACACAGTTAATGGAGCTCTGTATGCGTATGGTTGGGCCTGATAGTTGGAAGCTTGAGGCCTGGGATCTTTTGTTTAATCATGTATAATTATGTGATTGAGTCTACAGACTTTGGAGGGAGGGTCTGTGCTTAATCCCAGCTGTTGTTCATTAGCTGTCTGTGTTACTGGGCACATTACTTAACCTCTCTGATTTTCAAATTACCTATTATAGAGGTGGAGTTAGGGCTTTCTTGAAAAAGTATTATGGTGACATTACTTAAGACTCAACCATTGCTAAAGATAATGACGATCATTAAAATTATTCTACAGTACTTATATAACATCCCTGTCATCCAGGATGATGTTATTACCTCTCATGTATCCTTTCTCTACCAACTTCTTGCTACTTTTCTCCTCTTTGCCTTTGAATATAGCACCCTATCTTTCTTTCTTTACATTTAAGTCCCTCACCTTCTCAGCATCACTGTCATCCCCCAATATGGTACCACTGTCTTACTCACTTCCAGCATCACTCAGTAAAACCTTGTTTATCTAGAATCTTTGAACCAGCATCATAGGAGGAAAGTGGAAGGATATACCTTTTGGCAGGTAATTTGTTACCTATAAATCATGTGATTTCAGCTGTGTCAGTTATGATTCTTTTAGTTTAGTGACAGCAAACTGGACTCCAATTGCTTAAATTTCTTTACTGTACTTGTTTACTATTTCTTCTGTACTAAACTTACCACAAATTTTAGTGACTTGAAACAGTCCAAATTTATTTCCTTATGGTTCTGGAGGTCAGAAGACTGAAATGAATCTCACTGAGCCAAAAATCAAGGTTTTGGCAGAGCTATGTTCTTTCTGTAGGCTCTAGGAAAAAGTTTTGTTTTCTTGCCTGTTGAGCTTCTAAAAGCTGGGTGTATGTGTTGGCGTGTGGCCCCATTCCTCTATCTTCAAAGCCAGCAAGAACAGATTGAGTTATTTGGATGTTACCATCCTCTCGTTCCCTTTTGTGCCTCTCTTTTCACTTATAACAGACACTTGTGATTACATCTAGCCCACGCAGATAATCAGATTAATCTCCCCATCTCAAGGTGAGCTTAATTCCTCTTTGCCTAACATGTTCACAGGTTTTGGAGTTTTAGGACATGGACATCTTTGGGGACCATTATTCATCATATTCATATATACCTCTTGGTTTTATTTCTAAGGTATTGGTTCTATTTTCAAACCTGCCCTTATGTTTGCAAAATGTTTTCCATCAGTTCTAGATATGCATCTTTCCAGCTTTATATCCAGAGCATAATATCTTTGTCTTATCATTCTCAACAAAGGTACTGACATTTACTTTGATTTGGCCTGCAAAGGTGATGTGCCCAGCTATCATCACGGCCAATGAAAGATGTGCTGATTGTATCTCTTACTTTTCCTTCCTTCTCTGCCCTGCCTGTGGCCTGAATGGATCTGAGAGAACAGGAAGAATGGGTCACAACTAAATTGAGGAATTCAACGAGAATTTTTAAAAAATAGATATTTATAAATGTGCAAGCAAGTGTAGGAAAATCAAAAGGAGGAGCACAGTGTCTTGTGGCCAATAGAAGCGGGGGCTGTTACATCTTTGGGCCTGAAAGTGTAATGGGAGGGAGTATTTATACACAGTTTATGCTCAATACCTGGAAACAGGGAGGCCTTGTGGAGAGGACCACCTGACAGGAGCTGAGACCTTCAGGGGAGAATGTAGCCAACCCATGATAACCCTGCAGGGAAGGAGCTGGAGAAATAAGAATCTTGTCTCCTTCTTCCTCCTCTTCTTCTGTGCTGTCAAGGTCAGGGAGGGAGATATGGTGGTGGGTCCCCGCAGGCCACTGTAGGAGTGCAAAGCACAGTGGGAGTATATCTAGAGAAGCAATGGAGACCCAGATAGATCACCATACAAAAGTCAGAACAGTTGTCAGAAGAAGAGGGTTTTAGGGAGGCAAATGATAATATCCATTACAGGTGGACAGGGGAATTTGAAAACCTTTGAATTAAAGGTGCAGGTGAACTGAGGTTTCATGTAGCCAATTTCCATCACGCTGATTCAACCTTGTTAATAGAATCCACTATAGAATGTTCTTGTCTAAGAGGAGTGACAGCTCTTCTGGCCATCTTCACATGTTCACTGAGCTCCGCATATAATGTGTAAAATGTATTCTTTATGGACTAAATCTATGTTAAGTAATTTTTAGAACAGGTCTGACAAAAATACAGGAAATTTCTTCCCTTAAATAAGCCCTTTCAGCACTTGCTCTGTTCAAAGTAATGTGGTAGGCACTGGTTGGAGGGAGTTGGGGAAGCTTAGGGTTAGGGTGAGGGACAGCAAAGCTATTGGTGATAATAGTACCATATAAACTCTTTCATGAGCCGGAGGCCTTTCTTCACTCTTTGCTCCTTTCTAGATGACCTTAACTTTTCTTCTCTCTATCGTCCCAGACCCACCTCAGCTGTCCCCTGCTCAGCAAAGACTTCCATGAGCGACTCCCCACCTCAGCAGAGTTAGATAGCTGCCAAGCCTGTACTCCACAGAGTGATATAAACATGAAAATGAGAACACTTACCACATTATTGTAACTTTGCTTAAGTGTTTATCTCCTAGCTGGGCTCAGATCTCTCTAGCATCAGCATCTGTGACCTATTCTTCTCTCAGAGAGGTTTTGTGGGCTACAGGGACCTTGGAGGGCCTTCTAAGGGGATTCCTGCTGGCTGTAATACCATAAAGTTTATTAATAACAGAGAAATGTTATGGAATAATTTTCAAAAATATCAATCAACATTGCCTGTTCCCCATACACATTTCTTCTCTTTGTTCTCCCTTCTGATTCAAGAAGCGTTTGACATTTCTGTGATTATTGGCTTAGTGATGGCATCAAGGGAACATTGCAGGCACAAAGTAAAAGTTGGAGATAAATGGAAGACCATGACGCTGAAACCTTCAGTGAGGTGGGGGATGATCAGATCAGTAAAGAGCATAAATAAGGTGAGGTCGAGAGTGGGACAGTGGGATACCATCAGCTTCAGAGGCACAGTGATGTTCCTTGGGAGGGGGGAGTAGCAGTGACAGGAAAGGAAAGCCTAACTTCTTACTTCAAGCCATGGACTTCTTGTCTAACCTGTCACACAGCTTTCACCTGTCACTGTGTTTCCATTCCTAGTCTCCTTCTTTGCCCGGCCAGTCACCATAGGTGCTGGAGAAACAGGGATATTCTCCCTTGTAAGTTCTCCAGTGGTTGCTTACATATTGCCCTGTCCCATCTTCCTCCTGCATGTCACTCACCAGAAGCATACACCAATGAGAGGCCTCTCACTCTCCTATTTTGGTATTTTCTAAGGCCCTTCCTGCAGGGAACGGAAGAATAGAGAGGATAGCATCCTCGTTCTTCCTGTTGTCAGTTCTCACCCAAGAGAAAGAGAAGAAAGGTGGGCTATCCATGTCTAGTTTCTCCTTCCAAACTCATTGATCAGTGAATTTCTCCCCTCCAACCCTCAATAATGATTGGGAAGGAATGTGGAGAGAGGCTAAAAGTGTCACCTTAACCCAAAGTCCCATCAATACTGTACAGCAGTATTGATGGAGTGGGAATGGTGGGGTGATCTGATAAGGAGCTACCGTGGCAGATCTTTGCTAGTTCTAGGTGTTTTAAAGTTCCCTAGAATCCCCAAATTATCTCGTCTCAATTTTCTCAACTCTCTGGATCATAAATGGTGATAACTGCTCAAAGTGGGGATTATTCATCTAGGCAAACAGCTCTTAGAGAAATTTTAAAGATCCAACCTCCCCAAAGCCCTGTGAAGCTGCTCTTGAGCCTCTCAGCTGTCAGGATGGATCATCAGCACTAACTGCTTGGACCTTGGCTGGAGCCCCACCTTGTGCCTTTTAAAGTGTGCTTCCCTCATCATCAGGGGTGAGCTTTGCCTTCCTCTTCTTTCTCTTCCTCGACCGGCTCTGATAACTGAAATGAGTATGAATGGTGGTGTGGATAAAGTGAAGGTTCCTGTGGCCAGGATTCTCATCTGGCCCTGGTCGGCTAGCTCACCACACACATGCATTGCTATTGACTCTATATTAAGAGCTCTGCCCAGTAATCTGGGTGACTTGGTGTCACTGCTGTAAGGCTGCAGGAGAGCAGAGCAGAGGCTGAAGTGGTGGCAGCACTGAGGACAGAGGCCCAGAGGATGGCTGCAGGGGCAGAGAGGCCCAGAGGCAGAGACCAGCTTGCTGCATGCAGACTCACTCTGAGTGGATGGGATTTTAGTGATTGACCTGCCACCATGGAAATAAGTTGGGTACAACCCTTTCACCCCAAAAATATTCTACTGTCATTTCTTTGGTCACACTGAATCCATAGTGAACTTGCCCTGGGCTGAAACCCATTGGCAAGACAGTTGATCACATTCTGCCTGCTGACGCTGAGAGAAGGTTTCACTTAGAGTAGCCCCAGTCTGCTCTGTATCTGTCCTAGATGCCTTACTTCAATCTCTCTGGCAATGGTCTCTAAATTTCTAAATACAAAACTGTTCCTGTGTCCTTCTGATAAGTAATTAGGATATTAGTTGATGCTACCTCTGTCTCTCAACATTCTTAAGTGTGTTCTAGAACATAGGTGCAAAGTGTTACTATCTTTGATGGAGGGTCTACTTTGAGCTTAGATGCTGGGCCTTGGAGGTAGTTCACTGACCTTCAGAATTTCTGGAACTTATACCAAGCTTTATTCTCGTGGTGGCAGATCAAGCAGTAGAGTCACATCTACTTCTGGCAAGTCTGCATCTTACAAACCACATCTGCCAGTCTCCAACTTCGTGCCTCTCCACCCCACACCTGCCCAGAGCACTGGGTGGAGCTCTTTATACAGCAAAATAGCTTGTAAACGCTCATTGCCAACACACATGCAAGCAGGTGCCTGTGCAGTAGGCCAATTACATCATTGCACATGTGCAGTGGGCAAGTAGGTTAGGGTCAGGTGAGCATCCTGGCCATTGGAACTTCCAGTTTCCCTACAGACTCGATCATCATTTTAGCAGTATCTTGGTTGAGGTTAATATATGGCTGTACAAGTTGTTAAAATGTTGAATAACTTCCATTACAATTGGTAAATGGAGATATTCCACATCTTTTTTCCAATCTTAATATTTACCTCCCTGCAGCCCCAACCCCTTTCCCTAGATTACCCCCTCTCAACCTTCCCAAAATAAAATCACTAAAATTCACATCCTCCTGGAACCTCAGAATGTGATCTCACTTGGAAATAGGGTTTTTGCTGATTGGGTTCGGAGGCCTTTTGATAATGCTATTACTTATAGTAGTTTTAAAAGACTTACAGGTGTTCTAGGAAATTACAAAGGAGTAATTTCTTCAGATGTGAATTGACATCACTTCTGATAATTACCAGAAAGATATAGATATAGTCAAAGTGTAGCCCTTTGTGAGGACCTACATTAGGGCCAGCTAACCTAGACCCTAGAAACAAGGAGAAAGCTCATCACAGTGCAGGCTGGGATGGCCAGGTTGCCAACTCAGCTCCCCTACGGCTCCTGATGCTCTAACAAGACCCCCACAGAACTTTGCTAAACAATCCTTGTACCTGTCAAATGGTCCACCCACCCGTCTACTGCCCTTACCTCTTCATCTGTTTCATCCTCTCTACGTCTTTGTTTCACCTGGGGCATCTTTATCTGATGGGCAGAAATTGTCCTGTTCTCTTTCTCAATCCTGATGTTTCTCTCCAACATTTTACCTATTCCTAGAAGCTTTTTTTATTCCTCTATGGGCTGAAGCTTTTACAACAAGTGCCAGGAAGAACCCTCTCACTTTCTTCCTTGCTGCATTTTTCCCCTGAATCCATGAGCCCAAGATGGCCAAGCTGCTTGTATAGGGAAATGATAAAGTGGGAAATACCTGGGGAAAAAATATCCATTAAATTTTCAAAAATATTGTCCTACACCTTGACAGTATTCTAAAAACCCTGTAATAATTAATCCACATTTAAAAAATATTGTTCCCAGACCCATGAAATACCTTCTAGAGAGATGTATATGAGTGACCGATAGACTATGTAGACTAAAATCC
Organism: Manis pentadactyla; assembly: GCF_030020395.1. Taxonomy (NCBI): domain Eukaryota; kingdom Metazoa; phylum Chordata; class Mammalia; order Pholidota; family Manidae; genus Manis; species Manis pentadactyla. Next base: position 44,631,687 of record NC_080021.1, on the reverse strand, counting down.
TATACACTGTGATGAGGTTCTAGGTGTGTGTGTATCTGTTTCATTAACTTGGGACAATCCTCAGCACGTGTGGATTCTTAAAAATGCATCCTGGTGTCCATGGTCCTAAGGAGCTTTCTTTGTTTCTGGGGAAGGCTTTGTTTCCTCTTTTCATGAAAGATAAATATGGGGGCCAGCCACAGCCCTCTGAGCAGATGGGGAAAGTTAGCAGGAAATAAAGATGAGTGACACCCAGCTCACAATTTTTAAGAGAAAATCTCCTTTGCTGTGACAATTTAATCTGCTTATCCCAACCTGAAGTACAATTAGCTTCTTATTCCCAGAGGGTAGTGTGAGACATCTGTCTCTGAACTTCCAGGGGTGGTGTTCTTCTCTCTTCCATGATGGAGGTGGGGTGTATCCGGTGTGTGGATTATAGAGGTATTACAAATGGCTGCTTGGCCATGTAGCTGTGTAAGGCTTTCGGCTCTCTTCCCAGCACAGTGGAGAGTTTCCAGTTTTTTCTTGCTTCCTCTTCCCTGTAGCTATTATCTTACTTTTCCTTTTAGATCAAAGAGCAACAATCTTTCTTCTTGGCTTCCTGGATCTATTCCTGTTAACCCATGTCAGCAGCTAAGATCCATGGAAGGAGAAAGTCTGACTTAGTGGAGACGATGGCTCACTGAGTGGAGCTTGGTTCAGACCTCATATGAACCATTTTTCTGTACTCCTGAGTCCGGTCCTAGACCTCGGGGAACTGTGGAAAATGTAGCTTACTGCACCTTACAGAGTGGAGGAAGAATTATAGAACCATCTTTTATAATCTCCTCTGAAATTACCTGGTATTTTAGCAAACTTTAATTTTTGCCTGACAGAACAAATGCATGAATGTAGAAGAGGAGATCTCACACTGGGTTCTGTTTCTGAGGTCATTCTGTCCCAGATTTACATGACAAGTATTTCACATTCAAATCAGATCCTGGACTCTCACTATCAGGAAAGATTTATATTTTAAAAAATCAGCAATCTCTCTTTATACATTGTGTGACAGGCGTGGACAGCCAGCATCTACCTATCCTTCTCAGGGTTCTTGTTTCATCTTCAGGTACCCCTGCTTCCCGTGATAAACCTGAACGGGTTCTGCTGCCTGATGTCTGACACATTGCTGCTCACACAGACGTAGTAAGGGCTGTTTTTGTGCCCTGCTGTCAAGTTCTTAATCCTCTAACCATTCTCTTTTTGTCTTAGGCACTAAATTTAATTTTCAGATCTTTCAGTTTTTCCTTTTGGGTTGATGTTATTTTTTTTAAGTGCAAAACCATTTTATTATCCACAAACCGCCTCCACTTTAAACAAATATAACATTCTTATTAGGCAACCAGATCATATGTGTCTCCGTTATGACACAACACATTGATGTGTTCAACCCAAAAATGTTTAACTTGAATCCTTTAAGCCTTTAGCTGCAAGAAAACAGTTCTGTGAGCCAGTGTCATAAAACACAGTTGGATGTGGTGATATGCAGACCGGGTCCAATCCAGGACCACAGTCACATCTGCGTGTTCTGTCTGTTACCTCTCTTCTCATCTAGTACCATTCACCTTTAAAGGATATTTTGGTGCAATTGGGCAAACTCAGAAATAAAATAGGAATTAGATGAAGTAAGCATTTACTGGCATGAAAAGGCATAGAATGGTGAATAAAAAATTAGATTACAATACAGCATGTGTGGTATGTTCTGATTTTAAATTAATAATACACAAGTATTTTAACACATGTATATTAATACACATACATTCATATAAATATTTGAATTTTATGAAAATACTTGTAAGCATATACAATGCTCAGTGTTAGTGACATGTCTCATGTTTTTATTTTATTATTCTTATTTATCCATATTTTCTAACTTCCCATAAGACATTCCCTGCAAGAATTACTTTAACCAAGGGATTAATTAATTATGAAAGTGAGGAATCTCATTAGTAATGATGTAATGACTTGTACAACTTTTGGTGATACATCAAAGAGTTGTGAGAATTTTAATAAATATGATAAAAATGATCTTAATTTCTGTGATTTTTAAGTATCAGGGGAAGATAATTATTCTGGGACCTGGGTCTTCATTTATTGCTACCCTTAATTAGTGTTTTCAAACATTCAACCCATTTATTAAAAATGAGTGAAAAATATAATCAATAATAAAACAGTAAGCCAAACCCTGATATCTGAAGTTTTCTTATCATTCATACCTCTCTCCTTTTGTTAAAATGAAGTATTTAGAGCAAAAGCCTCTGGGAGGCTGTCTGGCTACCAGAAAAAAAGTACAGTAAGTAGATGACTTCTAAATGACAGAAGGCTCAACTCTCTATTTTCAGATTTGAGCTATACATTCTTTAGGTTTCACGAAACAGGGAGCTAGGTAGGTACTGTAATCTAAGTGCTAATTTCTGAGTTACATTCAACAATGATCTCAACTCTCTCACTCAATGGACTGTTTGGAATACAGAACCATGCATATGTGCCTATTAACTATGCTACATATATCTCATTACATTAAGTTTTTTGTGTTGCTTACAAAATCCATGCAATGTTATAATGTTTTCTTAGCTTCTGATCACTCACACTTAATGATCATTATGCCATTAACAAAATGCTTAGTGAGATATGGTTGAGGAAAGAGCCCTACTATGTGTCATGAAAAACTTCCCGAGAGGGAGGTAGCAAAAGCAGTCATTAAACCAGTTATGAATATATCTGATTATTCACATTTCTTGTTTTGTCTTCAAGGATGCCTTGAGATGCTCTTGGGAAGATTGCTAAAATCCAGTAGCAGCACTGTGCTATGTGTTCCCTTGATATTTACTCTAGAAACTTTAAGACAAAATGAATTGAGATTTTTTTTCAAAAAGTCTTAAGGAAACTTATACTATCTCTTTTAAATGCTATTTTCTGGAATCTTGCCTTATACCAATATTAATACAAATTCATTGATCTATGCTTTGCACAATTAATATTCCTCATCATTTGAAAATATCTGAATTCTTCTAAGTACTCTCCCACTGTCAGTGATGCTTTAAGGTAGATTTATGCCTTTAAGTATCTCATCAGCTTAATTAACTGACAGCAGATAGTTGATCCCTTCTAGTCTCTGGGGTGCAGTTGTTTCTAGTTAGGATCCCTGAAATCATTAGAGCACCGAGGTTCTTATTTACTTACAAACCCCTGCACTGAGCTTCAGGTCCACTCTCTTCTTCCAATGTCTGTTTCATCCTTTCCAACTGCAAAATCAGTTATTTTGGCAGAGAAGATAGATGTGTCACACATTTTGCTACCTATCTGTCATCTATAGAAGTACAGTTCTATCCTTTCTGTATTACTCTTGCTTCCAGCACTGAGAAGTCCTTTCAACATTCTCTTCAGGGTGGCAGGTTCAGCTTACTTCCAGCATTAACCTTTCAGACACCATTCTTACTTCATTCTGTTGTTGACCCTTGGTTCTGTGCCTTTATTTCTATCTATCTTTTGGGCACTCCTTTTCAGCTTTAAGCTACTTGGAAAATTCTCTGTGTAGCCATTACTTTTAAGGCTACTTCTCTATTTCTTCCTCACTGGAATCACTTGCAGTTGCCTAGTCAGAATTATGGTTTGGAGAACACACTGACCCCCTGGAATGACTTTTACACCATTTCATGGAACTGAGTTATCTGTTCTCTGATGTTCATGAATTCCACTGGACCCAAGGCGTATGGCTGTGATTGTGGACATCTGGTTTTGGCACTTCCGTGTTTCATGTTTGTGCCCTTTGGCAGCATCATTAACTGATCAAGGTACCCTTTCCCATGTCTGTATTCTTCCTCAGAGTTCTCAACACTGGGCTCCACAGCTACCTCTGTGTGTGACCAGAGTTGGCCTTGACTGGCTGTCACTGCTCTAGGGCATCTGAGTCTTCCAACATTCTAAGGTTCTTTTTATGTCCACTTCAACAACCAGTTCCTCCACATTAATCAGATTTAAGAGGTATGATGGTATTAGAAATATAGCTTAATATAAGAAAGTACTTACATAAAAAATAATGTGGATTAGGTTAGCAATTCAGGTAGGTTTACTCCTTTAAATATCTAATCAGCTTAATCAATTTATAAAATCTTTCAGATGCTTTCTTACTTCTTATGTTTTTCCCAGCCTGGTTCTTTTAAGGAAGAGGAATTGTCTGTCATATATAACTCTCAAATGCATTCCCCATTCTGGTCTACTAGTGTGAATTCCTAGTTCTTATTTTTTAGGGGCTGGGCACAGGAATATTCTATTACAAGTGGTTTGTAGTATCTATCTGTATGCCTAGTAGCTGTTCTGGTTATCTACTGCTGCAGAGCAAACCATCCCAACTCTCATGCCTAAAAATCACACTAATCACTTATTTTTCTCATGGATTTTTGATGTATGTAGGACTTGCAAGGATGGCTTATCTCTGTTCCATGCAGCATTAGCTGGGGCAGTTATGTTGGAGACTGGAAGATCCATTCAAGAAAGTTCACGCATATGACTGGCAGACTGATGCTGGCTCTCAGCTTGGAGCTTACCCAGGGTTCGGGCCAAAGGTCCTCAGTTCCTCTTCTTATAGGTCTGACCGCAAGTTGCTTGGATTTCCTTTTAGCATGGTGTTTTGGTTTTGAGCATGCCCCCAAAAGAATCAAGTACATGGCATTTTTATGGCCTCACCTTGAAAATCACATGGCATCTCTTCCGCTATACTCTATTGGTCAAGGCATTCAAATAAACTTATCCAGGTTCAAGTAGAGGAAACATAGATTCCATCTTTGGATGGGCAGATAGCAAGGTTTTAGAAAAACATGTGGGTTAGGAGATATTGTTGAGGCCATCTTTGGAAAATATCTGCCACAATATCAAACCAAGTCTGTCCAGTGCTCACTGTCTCTTAATAAATCAAAAGATGTTGAGTGGCATGGCTACATCAAATGGCATCAACATTGTGATTTGGGGAACATCTCGGTAGTTCCTCTCTTTCATTCAACCAACAGATATTGACAGCCAACTATGTGTCAGCACTGTTAGGTGCTCTAGTGACTCTTAGATTCACGTCTGAATTTAGAGAAGTCCATTTCCATCATATTCTTATCATTAAATATTTCATGAGGACTTTTTCCTTTCTTTTATTCTCATATGGCAAGAGTTCTTAAAAATTTGCAGTCCTTGGCCTGGAGCTAAAAGGATATTTTGTGCAGCTGTGGTATACTGTTCACTTATTAAAGGCTGACATTCAAGATATTTGACAACTACTTTGGCTTGGGCACTGACCGATCATATCAGAAGCTTACCTTAGACAACTGATATAGTCATATGGATAATAGTAGGTGTAGCAATTGAACACCTGCCTACTTATTTATTTTTCTCTCTCCATTTAAGCAAGTGAAAAATTGTTGAGCATAGACTATGTTCAAGTGCCTGGATTTGGCATTGAGAAAACAAAAATGAATCAGTAGATTCTGTATGTCTGCTCTCCATGGGACTCAAAAGGCCTTTGCAATTAATTAGTGTGTCCTCTGCCAGAATGCTCTTTCCCCAGATATTCACATGGCTCAGTCCATCACTTCCTTCACTTCTCTGTTCTCATGTTACCTTATCAAAGTTGCTAACAGTTCACCGTAAATAAAGTAATATCTCCCATTATTTCCTATCCTTAATGTATTTTTATTGCACATATAGCCACCTAGAATATTATAAATTTACTTATTTTCTTCCTTCACAAGAACTAAAGTACATGCAATTATGTCCCTAGCACTAGAAAATGCCTGGCACGTAGTAGGTGCTTAGCAAATATGTGTTGAATTGAAGTGAATATTTGTTGAGAATGTGGCAATGGAGGGAGATGGCACAGACCAAGGAAACTGGAAGTCAATCTAGGGTGTCAGGAGGAATAGTGGTGGCATGGGTTGAAGGGAAGACATGGGGTGGAAGTGTTTTCATTGTACTTCCTGTTTTTATGTCACATCCAGAGTCGTCTCTTTGGAGGCACACATTTGATTTCATTCTGGAGTAGCCCCAGATAGAAAAACAAGCAGCTAAATCTTCTAAAATATTTCCTGACAAGCAAAAGACTTTGTTAGCCATTTGCCCTGCTGCCCTTTCATCTCCCAACCTCTTCTGGGACATCTTTACTACAGGAAATGCTACTCTGACTGCCTTAGAATGACCCATCTCCATGGTTAGTTTTAATCAAAGAAAAATGATAATTACTCATGTTAGCCTTTTATCCTTGGCAAGGCTGTTTCCTAGAAGTAATACTAAGCATGATGAGGTGTAGAATCTCAGTTGCCTCGCCTCCAGAAGGTTAATGATGGTCTCAGTTCCCACAGAGGTGCATGGGGTTGAGGGAGATAATGGAAAAAGTTTGGGAATCCCAGACACAAAGAGGACGTCAGAGTCAAGGAGGGCTTCCCCAAAACAACAAATGTTTAGGAGCCAGGCCTCTCTGGGTGTGAGCTAGTGGACATCAATAGTACACGGTACTCAGGTGAAAACAGGCGAATGCTTTGGCAGTTGTTTTCTGACCATATAAAATGAGGGAAGAAAGATCTATTTATATAAAGCTAAAAGAAGGATTTTTGCAGCTATTATGTGACTACATTTTACATATTAATTCTTGGAGCCTAGAAAGAGTGGATTCTAGCAGCTTTATGATGCAAGAAGCCCTAGAAAGAAGCTATAACCAGAGTTCAAATGATTTTCCAGCTTTAATGGTCCTGAAGAAATGGGAGGTGTCCAGGAGTGTCTGTTGGGGAAGAATGAAGGGAGAGGACAATAAACTATAATGTGTTTTCTCTACCAGCACCTGAACAGTGATTCTCAAACCTTGCTGCCCCTCACCCGGCCACAGTTTTAAAAATGCCTGTTCTCAGGCTTCCTGGGACCAATTATATCAGAATCTCTGAGATTAGTACCTGACACATGTATTTTTTAAAGCTTTCTAGCTATGTTGGTTTCTTAGGGATGCCATAAAAAATACCATAGACTGATGGCTTAAACAACATAAATTTTTTCTGTCTCAAAGTTCTGGAGGTTAGAAGTCCAAGATCAAGATGTCAGTTAGCATGATTGGTTTCTCCTGAGGGGTGTGAGACTGAATCTATTCCATGCCTCTTTCCTAGCTTCCAGTAGCCTCAGGAGTTCCTGGACTTGCAGACGGCCTTCGTTCTGTGTCTTTATATCATCTTTTCTCTGTACGGGTCTGTCTCTGTGTCCAAATGTCCCCTTTCTATAAGAACATCAACCATATTGGATTAGGCTGCAACAGACCCAATTCCCAGATAAGGTCACTTTCACAGGTTAGAACTAGAGGTTAGAACTTCATCATCTTTTTGGAAGATATAATTTGACCCATACACCAGGTTTTCTACTGTGAGGATAATGAGAGAATCAAAATCTGCCTTGGGTCTCCCTCCACCAAGCCTCTTGAGCAGAGAGAAGGGGAAGGAAGAAGAGAGGGACACATGAAGGGAATGTCTAGCACAGTTCAAACTTGCACATACTTGAAGGAGTGGGAGGGCTGCTTTTCCTCATGTCTTTCACAACTCCTCATCCCAAGAAATAAGATAAGCACTGAAGATAAGCGCTCTCTGGCTTCAGCTTCCTCCATTTATTCTGACCACTTGAATGTGATCTTTTCTACAAGACTAATGCAAGAACTTCCTCTTGGCAGTGGCTTTTGGTCCAGAATACACATTACGATCAGTGGGGAACTTTTAACTAAAATACCAAAGCTCAGGCCCCATCTCCAACCAGTAACATAGAATCTCTGTGGGTGTATCTTGTCATAGAGATATTTTTTAAGTACCCCAAATTTCTGTCTGTGATGTAGTAACTAGAATTGGATTTTCCCTTTTGCTTTAAACTATTAGAAAACTTGATAAAATATATGAAATAGTAGTTCTTAGACACTGGACAACATGAAGCACAGAGCTGTGATTCCTGAGAGAAGAGAAACTGAAGAGATGAGCCCTATGATCTCCTAACTTTCTTCCTAGAGACACCTTTGAGTCAGTCAGGCAGGAATATCTGAAGCAAAGAATATCTGGTTAAGGAGATAAAAATCAGAATTAAGGAAACCTAAAGCAGTCAGAATTTATAGGGCAAAGTATCAGAAAGGAGGGAGCTATCCAGAGAAATCTGTGTAAGGTTTCTCTTGAGTATTGTTGGATATGAAGCTGTGTATGTGTAGGTAGGAGCTCAGTAAAACCAAGCATGACCTGCCAAGCAGCAGTAAGCTGAACAACTTCTAGAGCTCCTGGAGGGGTGGGTGGGAGACATCCAGTACTCACCAACCAGGATGGAGAGTCCTTACTGAATACCCAGGACATTCAGCAGAGACTCCAGGTGGGGTATGCTTTGGAAATCATGCTATCCTGGTCCCAGAGTAAGAGATACTCTGCACCTACCTTAACAGACTTAAAAACAAGCTTTGCAAGGTTCAAGCTGATCCACAAATAACTTAACTGCCTTTCTAAACAAAGCTCAATACTTAAAGAAAGACACCTGAATTCATCACTCAACAATGTTAAGTCACAGTGATTGCATCCAATCAAAAATTTCTAGACATGTTAAACATGAACATGTGACCTAAGACAAGGAGAAAAATCAATCAATAGAAATATCCTCAGAAATGACAGAGAAGAACTTTAAGACAGCTATTATATATGCTCAAGGAGTTAAAGAAAAATAAGAATGTAATGATGAGGGGAATTAAAAATAAAAAGTTGCTCCAGATGATTACAATATGTGCATGTGAGGTTGGAGAAGCTGTTAGATATTCTGTCCTAAGGCAAAGTATGTAGAAACAAACTTTATTTTGGAAGAGCTGGGAGGGAGACGTTGAAGGGAATAAATAATAGAAACTGCCATGGTTCATGTTATGAGTCCATTTCCTAGAAAAAAATATAATATCTTTCAGCTCAAGTAAAGTACACATTGCATATAGAGGTACTTGACAAGGGGATATTGATTCAGTTAGTTGAAAACTATCATGTACAAATGCTCTCAGATTACTGTGTGTGTGTGTCTCAATTAACAATGTGTGGTATCTAGCATAAAAGGATGACTTAATGGATTTCAATTATTTAAAAAATTACACGTTTTTACACTTGGCATAGTATTATAACTATGTTTTTAATCCAGTTACAGAAAATGTGAACATCTGAAGACCCCACTTATGGGTGCTCTCCTGCAGCTTTCCAGACACATAAAATTTGGGTCTCTGATAAGAATATTATAATAAATGTCATGTGCTCTCAATATAAAAAAATCAGTGGTATCCTAAAGAGATACTCTAGGAGAGGAGATGTTCTGAGTAACTTCTTAAATCCTTATCTGGTACAGAGATGGGAAAGTTGGCTGTTTGAGAATATATTTCCCAAAGAATATAGGGCTCAAGAATTTAGGGTCACTAGTTTTAGAAATGAGAACTCTGTTCAATTGTTTTTAAAAATGAGTGGCTGTGCAAAGTGACTAAAAGTATCATTTCAGAATCAATTAAATCATGACATGTCTGTAAGTTTCTTCAGATTTGTTCTCAAGATTCCCAAAGTTAATCCTGAAGTACTATGTGGTAATGAACTTACATTTAACTAAAAAATCCCACAATTATATGGGCACCTTGTTCTTCTGAAGGCTGTGGTTTTTATATAGATCAAGAATTCTGCCTGCAGAGTTGATCTTAATTACAATCTTATAGCTCTAGATAAGCAACAGGACGTTTTTATTTCAGGTAAAACCGACATTAGCTATAGTAACAATCTGAAGTTAAAAACCCACTGATTCACATAAGGAAATGTTAATTACAACACAGTGATTTTTATGCTTTTAAATGGTTACATACAACATAAGACTTGAGTTCATACAGCTCTCTGCCTGGAATGTTGCAAAAGAGCTCAAGATATTTCACAGACTCCAAGAGAAAAATGCTGAATTGGAAAACATTCAATGAATGACACTGAGTTAATCCCAAAAGGAAAAATCATGCCATAGAGAATATTTATATCTGAACAATTTCTGCCTTAAAATATTGAATAGTGTGCAAGGTCTACTAAAGTCCACTGGAGTGTAAACTCTGAGCTACTCTAAGCCCTTTTTTTTTGGTGAATAGTATTTTATTTTGAATTGGGCAGGTGGTGAGAGGAAATAATGAGAAAACTGAACCTTGGATGATAAATTCCTTTCATGGGATAAATGTAAACTCCAGTAATATTTTTATCTGATAGAGATAATAAAACAAGTAGGTATTCAGAGACAGACTAGAAAATTCAAAGCAGATATCAGGAATTAATATTAAACTGGGAAATCACAAGTATGTGAAAAAGATTACTCTAGAAGAGAAAGAGAGAGAGAGGGAGGGGTGGAGAGGAGTGAGGTGCAGCTCTGTAGGCATCATGGAAGCAACCTGAAAATATCACAGAGGAAAAAAATAGATTCTGTAAGACACTCACAACCTTTTGTAGTGTCGCTTCTGATTGCTCAGTCTTTCTTGTCCCAAGCTCTTACCTTCAACAGGCCTCTGATGGATGTAGCTAAGTCCTACTTTGCTTACCTCTGTCTTTATCACTGTGTCAAGGTGTCGCTTCTAGGCCTGCCAGGTTTGCTGATAGAAAAGTTATCTGTGGAGCAAAGATAATATGCATCCCTTACTTGTAAAGGCACAAAAGGTGTCCTACTAAAACCTTATTGCTAGGCAGATTCCATGTTTACTCCTTTAAGCCTGATAGCTCGTGTGCTAAAATAAATTTCTGAATTGAGAAGCTTTAATACCATAGGCTAAATTTTCTTAGGCCTGCCCATTAATATAATCTCACAAGAGTGACTGCCTTACCCTCAATAATGTTTGAAAAGTTTGTCCCCCAGACACATGGGGATGCCATGCAGAATATTGACATCATCTCTGGCTCTTCAGTTTGTTCTCCACCTTTGCTGCCTGACTCCGTGTCTGCACAAGCTAGCTCAGTTCACGGGTCTTTCTGTGATTCGGTAGCCATGGCACAGGCAGCTAGCTGCCCTTTCCCACTGGGCATGATTCAGGCCTTGGCAAACGGAATATCCTCCGGACTCCCAAAGGCTGTAGTAAGGGGGTAGCCACACAGGTCTTACATGACAAGTCCACTGTGACATTTTAATCTCTCAAAGCCCTTGGCTACTTCCCCTACAGGACACCAAGGAAGTTCAGGTTATGGAATATAAAAGCTTTTTCCTCCTTTGACTTTCATCATGAAGAACCGTTTTCTAATCAGAGCAGTCTTCCATTAAAATGAAAGATCGTCATAACTTCTGTGACCTAAACATGAAGTGGGCCCCTAGGCTGTGGCCACTGCAGACCATCTGGTTTGGCAGGGCAGAGGATGTTCAATAGAACACGGAGGCTTGTGTGCACTCGGTCGCCATACCACTGACGGGAAGCTGAGAGATTCTTCACTGGGGTGGTGAGATTTGAGAGGGAAGTGAGAAAAGCAGTGCTGCCCAGTGGTTAGTCACAGGTTCTGAGGCCAGTCTACTTATTATCTCAGTTCCACCTCTTATTTGTTGTGGAGCATTAGCAAATTATTTCATTTTTCTCTCTACAATTTCCCCATCTGTGAAATGGGGATAATAAGAGTGGTTGCCTTCTAGGATTGAGAAAAGGGGTACATCACTAATACATGTACTTGACAATGAGAGCTACTGTCATTATTGTTTCCAAGTCTGGCCCTAAGCTTGCTCTGAGCTGGCAGGGGCGGGCCTGGGCACTAGAAGGAGAAGATGCCAGGGCCCATCCCCTCCTCAGCCCTCTTTGAACATGTTCTGGCTGCTGCACATGGGGAACATTCAAGCAATCTGAGCTTAGACTCTCTGTAATTTTTATTCTTTTCTCTTGAAGCCTGCATAAATCTTTCCATTTTTTTCATGGAACAAAATGGTTTCTGATTATTGCTGATTGTTATCAGTGTTGTTACTGTTAGTAACTTTTATTAATCACAGAGTTGTAGATGACTTTGTAAAAAACAAAGGAATCACCAACCAAGGGACCTAACCCTTCTGCACCCAAAACTAAACCACTGAAAAAAGATTACAATATGATGTTTTTCTGGTTTTTCCTTTTCTATGTTTTAATACATTTATTTTAAAATGTCATTTTTAATTAAATTTTTATTCTGGGGAATATTAAATAGACCATTCCCTGCTATTTTTTTTTAACATTGACACTTCCTCTGGTTCATTATGAGAATAAGAGTGCAAATTCCATGTGCTTGTTGAACTTTTCTGTCTTCTACATTGGTATGTCCTTAGCTCTTCAAGGGTAGTATATGCTCAATAGGTGATTTATTAATCAGTTTCAAAATGAAAAAGTTCAGCTAGTTCTTCTTTTTTTGTGTAATTCCAAAAGAAGTTGCAAAACAATCCTCTTAACAATTGCACCAAAAAAGAATACGATGCCTAGGAATTAATTTAACCAAGGAGGTGAAAACTACGAGATATTTTAGAAAGAAATTGAAGAAGACACAAGTAAATGGAAAGATGTCCCATGCTCATGGATTGGAAGAATTAATATTATTAAAATGTTAATTCTACTAACCAAAGCAGTCTACAGATTCAGTGTAATCCTTACCAAAATGCTGATAGCATTTTTCAGAGAAATAGGACAAAAAATTCTAAAATTTGTATGGAGTCACATTAAGATCCCAAATAGCCAAAGCAACCTTGTGAAAGAGGAGCAAAGCTGGATCATGCTCCCTGATTTCAAACTATATCACCAAACAACAGTAATCAAAAAAGAATGATATTGGCATAAAAACAGACACATAAGCAAAAGGAACAAAGAGCTCAGAAATGAATCCACACATATATGGTCAATTAATTTATGACTAAGGACCCAAGAATATACATATGGGGAAAGGAATATACAATGGGGAAATATATAATGGGGAAAGGATAATCTCTTCAATAGATAGTGTTGGGAAAATTGGACAGCCACATGGAAAAGAATTGAGCTGGATCACTATAACACATACACAAAAATCAGCTCAAAGTAGATTAAAGACATAATTTTAAGATCTGAAACCCAAAACTCTTAGGAGAAAACAGGGAGTAAGCTCTTTAATATCAGTCTTGGCAATGATTTTTTGGATTTGACAACAGAAGTAAAAGTAGCAAAAGCAAAAATAAACAAGTGGGACATCAGACTAGAAAGCTTCTGCACAGCAAAGAACACCATCCTCAAATGAAAAGGCACCTTACTGAATGGGAGAAAATATTGGCGAGTCATATATGAGATAATGGGTTAATATCTAAAAAATATAAGGAACTTCTACAACTTAATAGCAAAAAAAACAAACAAAAAAACCCAAACAATCTGTTTTAAAAATGGTCTGAGGAATTAGACATTTTTTGAAAAAATGCCCAACAAGTGGTCATGAAAAGGTGCTCAACATCACTAATCAGGGAAATGCAAATCAAAACTACCATGAGATACCACGTCACACCTGTAGATTGGCTATCATTAAAAGGACAAGGATAATAAGTACTCGTGAGGATGTGAAGGAAAGGAAACCCTCGTGCACTGTTCGTAGGAATATAAATTGGTGCAGCCACTACAGAAAACAGTTCGGAGAACTACCATATGATCCAGCAATTCCCCTTCTGGGTTTTTATCCAAAGGAAGTGAAGTGAAATCACTCATTTGAAAAGATATCTGCACCTTCATGTTTATTGCAGCATTATTTATAATAACCAAGATATGGAAACAACCTAAGTGCCCAATGACAGTTCAATGGATAAAGAAAATGTATACACACAATGGAATATTACTCAGTCATATAAAGGAAATCCTACTATTTTTGACAACATGGATGGATGTGGATAAAGTGAAGGTTACTGTGGCCAGGATTCTCACCTGGCCCCGGTTGGCTGGCTCACTCCACACGTGTAGGCAATGCATCATTATTGACTCCATATAAGGAGCCCTGCCCAGTGTTCTGGGTGACACAGTAGCATGGCTGCATGGCTGCAAGGCTGCAGGAGAGCAGAGGCTGGAGTGGTGGCAGTGCTGAGGACAGAGGCCCAGAGACAGAGGCTTGCTGCATGAAGACTTGCTCTGAGTGGACAGGATTCTAGTGATTTACCTGCCACTGTGGAAATAAAGTTGGGTATAACCCTTTCACTCCACGAACATTCCACTATCATGTCCTTGGTCACATTGAATCCATAGTGAACTTGCCCAGAGCTGAAACTCATTGGCAAGACAATTGGTGACAGTCGGCAGGGTTCATTGTTGACCAAGGAAAAGAACAGGCTGCCCTCATGGAGAAGTGTTTCAACAGGCTGCACCTATGGATGGGGGGACATTTAAGTGTCCCCTGTGGACATGTGGTACTGTGAAGGGGTGGAGGACTGGGGTCCACCACAAGAGGAAGAAAATTTTTTGCTGACTGACACGGTGTCATTATGAAGTGCTGTGGAAATAGTAAAGGCCTGAGAGGAAGCAGCACGCAGGCCACCAGGTACCGTGGGGCAAGAGAAAGATGTAGTGGAGCCATCAAGCCTCAGAAATGGAGGAGTGGAGGTTTGACGAACAGGTAGGCGTGGAGGCCCTGCTGGGGCCCGAGGCATTGGCCCCTCCTCGGTTGAGGCCCCACCTGGTTGAGGCCCCACCTGGTTGAACGCTGGTGGAAAGCTAGAAGGACTTGGCAGCTGTGGGTTCTTTCAGGAAAGGGGCAGCCCCTCCTCAGGCTGTGGAGCACTCCATGCTCTGCTTCTATCCTCAGGCTCATGCACAAAAGGAAATAGGGTCTGCTTCTCGAAGGAAGAATTTAAAGTGCCCCATGAAGGTCATGAAAACCCAGATGTGGGCTGGTTTGAAAAGGCAGGAGCAGATGGAAAGAAATTGAATGACTGGAGCTGTGGCAGCAATTGGGACCAGAGCGGCAGTTCCGGCTGCTGAGGACAAAGCGGAAGGCAGAGATAAAGCAACAAGATCGGCCTTTGTGTCTGCAAGACTTTCTGCTGGAGAGACTGGAGAAGGTGGGTATTGTAAGGCCCACCCATGGTCCTTTTGGTTAACTCATATGAGTAGAACTGGTTTGAATACAGCAAGGATGACCACTTGAAGGCAATGGATCTCCTCAGGCTTGAGGGTTATTATAATTTTTCATAATTTTCATTATTTGTATGTTGTATTATGTTATCATGGAATTTGTTTACAATGTTCCAGGTTTCTTGCACAGGGACCATTGCAGAGGATTGAGGGCACTCAGATTGAGAGGTGAGAATCCTGGAGGGATGGTGTATGGATAACTGTGGCCAGGATTCTCACCTGGCCCTGGTTGACTAGCTCACTAAACACATGTAGGCAATGCATCATTAATGACTCTTTATAAAGAGCCTTGCCAGTGCTCTGGGTGACATGGTGGCACAGCTACAAGGCTGCAGGAGAGCAGAGCAGAGGCTGAAGTGGTGGCAGTGCCTAGGACAGAGGTTGGGATGGATGTGCAGGCAGAGAGGCCCAGGGGCAGAGACTGATTTGCTGCATGCAGACCCCTCAGAGTGGATGGGATTCTAGTGATTGACCTGCCACTGTGGGAATAAAGTTGTATATAACCCTTTCACTCCAAGTGTCATTTCTTTGGTCACATTGAATCCATAGTGAACTTGCCCAGGGCTGAAACCTATTGGCAAGGCAATGGACTTGGAGGGCATTATGCTAAGTAAAACAATTCAGACAGAGAAAGATAAGTATCGTATGCCCTCACTTATTCATGGACTCTAAAGAAAACTGAACTCATAGATATGGAGAACAGATTGGTGGTTGTCAGAGGCAGTGGGGTGAAGGTGGACAAAATGGATGAAGGTGGTCAAGAGGAAAAAACTTCCAATTAGTCATAAGATAATTAAGTCCTAGGGATGCAATATACAGCATGGTGACAGATATAAGTAAGAAAAAGTGCAATGGTTATTTTGATTATAGTTATGATTATGTGTGGTAAAATTTGAAGTGGAAAATTAGGAGAAATCTGTATATATACACAAACATGTATGTATATCTCTGCTTACACATACAATTTTATATATGCACACACAGACTTATATCTATACATACACCCAAATATTTATTGAACACTTAACTAATTTCCAGAAATCAGGCTACACAGTTTACTTGAGGCTTTTTGTTAGAGCATCACTAAAACAGATTTAGGGTTAATACTAGGATGGTCCTCACTGGCCAGCCAGGAAGATGGGCCTGGAGAGCTGAGGAAGCTTGTCTCAGATTACAGGGTGAGTAAGGACATAGGTGAGGTCTGAACCAGACAGGCTCATTCCAGGTCCGGCTGTGCCTCTCTCAGTCACGCTTCTGCCTGCTTGTGTGACCCCAGGGAGCGGTGCGAGGATGTCTACTGTATTCCAGACTTTGTGCAAAGAGCACCTTGAGGATATTAAGGCAAACAACCTCTCTGCACCTTCAGTCTTAAGGAATCATACATCTTTTAATGCCTAATTAATAGTGTAATTTCTCATGTTTAATAGCCGGAAGCCCAGTTTTTTCTAGAGTCCTTCCCTCAAGGTTCATAACCCATCATGGTTGTCCTTTATCCACTTCAGGCTGGCCTGGACCACTGCTGCCCTTCACTGGCTGTCCTCTTTCTCACCCAGAAACCAGCTGTCCTCCTGCTGCTGTTCCTGTCCCTGCCTGCCTCTTTGCCCCAAGTGCACACAGACCCTACTCTTCTTTTCCCAAAGCAAACAGCTGTGACCAAGCTGTATTTAAGAAAAGTTTATTGAAAGCTTGCAGATAACAAATGAAGTTATAATGCAGGTAACAACATCAATGACAATATAATATAACGTGGATATCAGATACTATTCTCTCCAAACATATAGTCCAGTTCTTCGCTAGAAGTTTCCCCTTGGTTTATTAGCTCTGGCCAATTGCCAGTTGCAGAGACAGGAAACTATCTTTTTTCTCTGGCTGGGTGTGCCCTTCAGCAGGTTTCCCCTATTTAGAATCTAAATTATTACAACTCTGAGATTCCCAGGCAGAACAAACCTCCAATAGACAATAAATTTCAGAGATGCAACTTTGCCCATCATGGTGACAATATTTAAGTTTATTATGCAAATACTTTAGTTACTTAGTGCCTCCAATATTTCCATCTCAGAATAAGAATCTTGCCTTATCTTTGCATAAAGATAACAGCCTCAGCAAAAGGGTCACTCCCAGAAGCAGAAGACGGGCGGGCAACCACAGCAGCAAATTCCAGTCTCCTCTCTCTAAAGAAAAAAACTATTCACAATTTAGAAAATGATAACCTTTTATAAATGGATTTTGACATCACAACAGTCCTTCTTGAGCATTTTAGTAGGTCACTGAGAATTAATGTAACTAGAAGGTTGTTATTGAATGTTGGTTAGAATCGAGTCATAACCATTCATATGCACTGGCAGAGCCATGACATTTTTTTAATTGCTGACATCCATTCTGGTTGGCCAGTTGTTCTGATTGGCTGTCCTGGGCCATATCAGTTGCTACAAACTCTGAATAACATCTGGCCTTAGAGATCTCTTGGTTTGGAGTCTAGAAATATGTCAGCTGTGCTGTTACTCTTGGCCCATGAATTACATCCCTTATCTACTTTTCATCTTCCCTAGGTGCTACAGACTGAATATTTGTGCCCCCCTGCCAAAGTTCTTATTTTGAACCCTATCCCCCAAAATGATAGCATGAGGAGATGGAATGTTTGGGAGGTGATTAGGTCATGAGGATGGAATCCTCATGAATGGGATCAATGCCCTTATGAAAGGGGCCCAGGAGAGTCCCTTTGCCCCCTTGCCATGTGCAGTCACCTTGAGAAGATGCTGTCAGTGAGGAAGTAGGAGCTCACACCAAACACCAAATCTCCTGTTGGTGTGATCTTGGACTTCCAGCCTTCAGAACTGTGAGCAATAAATTTCTGTTGTTTAAAAGTCTGTCTTGTCAATGGGTTTCAGCCCCGGGCAAGTTCACTATGGATTCAATGTGACCAAAGAAATGACAGTAGAACATTCTTGGGGTGAAAGGGTTGTACCCAATTTTATTCCCAGGGTGACAGGTTAATCACTAGAATTCTGTTCACTCAGAGTGAGTCTGCATGCAGCAAGCCAGCCTCCACCTCTCTGCCCGCACAGCCATCCCAGCCTCTGTCCTCAGGGCTGCCTCCACTCCAGCCTCTGCTCTGCTCTCCTGCAGCCTTGCAGCCCTGCCACCATGTCGCCCAGAGCACTGGGTGGAGCTCTTTATATAGAGTCAATAACAGCGTATTGCCCACACATGTGTAGTGAGCTAGCCAACTGGACCAGGTGAGAATCCTGGCTACAGGAACCTTCACTTTATCCACATTCCCCAAAAAATGTACGGTATTTTTGGTATAGCAGCCTGCATGGACTAAGACCTGGCCTGGCTGTGGTTTCGTGGTGCTTTTCCTCACAGTGCTCCAGGCAGCCCCTACAAAATGGTCACCCTTGGCATGCAGGACAATGTCTATTTGCCCTCCCAGTTCTCTTTGAAACCCTTCATCTTTCAGGTGACGCTTGGCTCAATGGAGAAAAATTCAGCTGTTCTGAAATGGAGCTGTTGACACAGTTGGGAGAGTGAGCAAATATAATCACACTGTCTACCACATAGTAGGCACATTAAATGCTGGTTTCTTTGTTTAAAACACATCTTTATTATATTTATGTTATGAAAACCTGCATTTTGTAGGATCAAGTTTATAACTACTTTTTCCTCTTGATTTCTTTAAAAAATGAGATGCTTGTACATTTATATAAAGGTAAAAATCTGTGTTATGTATTCAAGCATTGCTTGCTTTCTATGCCATTCCTTTGAGATTTCTCTCTTTAATTTGCCCCAAGTCTCTCTGGAGCCTGTCAAGTGAGCTAACTTTTATAAACTAGGTTGGTTAATGTTCTCTGTGAATAAATTTAGTCTGGGACAAAGTACAGCATTCACCTCTTGGACGAAAATCAATCTGCGAGAATTTCTGTAGTGCTTAATATGTCTTATATGTCCAAATATGTGAACACCAGTACATAAATCATTGTTCAGAAGTTGCTTTTCCCATTATCTATTCCAAGAAGTTGTTTTCCAATTCTTGAAATTAATGAAAAAGACTTTGCAAGTAATAAAACCTGAAAAACCTACTTTTCATTTTTCTCATTAGCACCTTAAATGGCAGATGAAGAGTACATGGATGGTACCTTTTCCATGGGACAGTTATTGCTCAGGTATAAACCTTATTGTTCCCACTCATTCTGTAAAAAACTTACAAAAACCTTTACGTAAGAGCACTAATCAGAAGATGTTCTGATCACAGAGTAGAGATGCAATGCAATGAGCTGTGTGCAACACCTGTCAATATACTTGCATAAACTGGTCCTAAGCTACTGCCATATTCTGAGCTAACTTATTTAACTGGAATGGTACAGATAGTTACAAACCAATGGAAACTGGGTACTATCCTCTTTGCTAACAAGCACATTCAGTCCCAAGTCTACCCTCTATCAAATATCAGAAGGGAGTATGCATTCTATTGTTAGTGACTTTCTGAATACCTGCTGAAGTCATGGAAGAGGCACACCCTCAATATGAGTTCCCTTTCAGCCTTCACCTAGGAACTATGTGACAACTCTCATGCTTCATGAACAATATTTTGGTTGGAAAATAAATATAATGACAAACCTATCAAAGATAAATAATGTCGTCAATAGAGGAGGGCCGATTGAAGTGCTAAGGAGTAAATGAACATTTCAAACTTAAAGAGTGAGGGATACAGGGCCCTACAATTACAATCCAATACCTGAGACCCACTGTTTTATTAAACATATCAGTCATATCTTACATTAATAATGGCTATAAGGTGTTTTCAGTTCTTTTAAAAAATGCTGAAGTTATAATTTTATTTGGTACCTCTAGTATTTAGGGACAAATCAGCCATCCCCTTTCACCTTAGACAACGCTTTTATTTTTGTAACTCCTATCCTTTCACTCTGTAGGTAAGGAGTTTTTCCCACTCTGGTTACCTTCAAGATTTTCTGTCTTTGGTTTTCAGCCATTTGTCTAAGTGTATGTGTGGACATGTGTTTAGTTTTTATCCTGCTAATTGTTCTCTGAGTTTCTTGGGTTTGCAGTTTGACATTTCTTATGAATTTTGGGAAGTTTTTGGCCATTATTCTTCAATCAATTTTTCTCTGCCCTCCCCTTCTTATCCTTCTGATATCTAGTTAGACATGTTACACCATTTAATATTGCTCACAGTCCTTGAATGTTCTATTCTGTTTGTTCATTGTTACTGCTGTTTTCATTCTTTATTGTCTTATTTCAGTTTAGGTGATGTCTATTGACCTATCATCAAGTTCACTAGTTCTTTCCTCAGTTGTGTTCAATATAATGACAAACCCAAAGGTATCCTTTGTTTGTTATTCTCTTCTAGATTTCTAGCATTTCCTTTCCATTCTTATAGTTTCCCTATCTCTGCTGACATTACCTATCTGGTCTTGCATGTTGTCTACCTCTTTCACTGGAGCTTCTAACATAATAATCATATTATTGTAAATTCCCCATCTGACAGTTACAGTTGTGTCACATCTGAGTTTGGTTCTGATGATTGCTTTGTCTTTTCAGATTAGGTTTCTGGCATGACTTGTAATTTTCTGTTGATAACTGCACATATTGTATAGGACAACTGATAGTGAGGCAAACAGACCATTAGAGGATTTATGTCAAACTGAACAGGATTTGGGCTGTGTCTGATATTTGTTATATCCATGGATGCTAGAGGGCCCAAATTCCTCTACTGGCCTTATTTTGTCTTCCATCTTGGCTTTGGGGCATCCCTTGAAGCTGATTCTCAGAGAGAATCTTCTGCAGTTCTCTCAGCTGCAATCTACTGCTATTGTTACTCTAGTATGGTAGTATGGTGTGTGTTTGGGAAGTGGGGGGTATTCTCTTAAATCTCAGTCATTGGAGTGTCCCAGGGAGGTGGCCTTTGCAAGTATTCTGTCCCTCCTCTGGGAATAGAGATTTCTTCTTTTTTGACCCTGACCCTTCCCTGACGGCAGGAGGTATTCTCCAGTCTCCCCAGTCTGTGTCCTGGAGCTTCTCCCCTGTACATAATGGGTTTGTTTGTGTAGATGAACTAGAGTGGATAGAGTTCCTCAACACCAACTGGGATGGAATTTCACTGTTGTCCTCTGTAAGCCTAAAGAAAGATTTTAGTGGATTTCACCATGCCTGCTCTTCCCCACCCCTGCCTTAGCCCCATGGGGACCTTTCTCTGGATTTTCCCTGATCCATCCCTATGAAAGCCTGGTGGGGTTCCTGGAAGAAAAGGCTGCTTATGTATAGAGGCCCTCAGGAACTTCTCACTCTGATGCTATTTCACACCTGGTTTCCAGCAATTCATCGAAATTTCTAGTTTCATGTTGTAGAGGCATTCTGCTTCAGTTAAGCAAATGCTCAGATCTCTCTAGAGGTACCTCTGCAGATTTTGTGAGGTAGTTTGGAATGTGACTACAGTTCTCTGATGGGCCTAAGAAAAGTTATTGGTTTGTTTTTCCATCTTTTCCTTTTTGAAAGGATGGGAATGATAACTTCAAACTCTTTCTGTATCTGAACTTAAACTAGAAGTCCCCACATCCTTTAATTTTATTTTCCTTTTTGTTCAAATTTTAGTGATTCCACTAGTTTAGGTCCAGCTTCAAGTGACACAAAACCTATAATAACAGTGTCTTGAAGAAGACAGCAGTTTATTTCTATTTTGATAAAAAGTCATCCATGGATGCTCTGATGTCCATGAGTCTGGGACTCAAGGTTCTTCCTACTTTGTTGTTCCACTAACCTTATCAAGTGGCACCCACATAATAGTCCAAAACAATGCAAACTTCCAGCCATCACACCTATATTCAAACCAGAAAGAAACAGGAAGAGATAGAAGGAGGGGCTCCTTGTAAGAACACCTCCTGAAGCATGTGATGTGATTGCTTGTCTGCATGATCCCATCGGCTAGAACATACTCACACTGCTCTGCCTGACACAAAGGCAACTTGAGAATATAGTCTTTATTCTTAGTGGCTTCTATGCTCAGCTAAAAGCTAGGAGTTTTCTTACTAAGGGAAGGGGAAGAATGGATATTGAAAGACAGTTATCAGTGTGAGTGAATGTATGTATATGTGTGTGTGTATCATGAGATTGTTAATTTTGGAGCAAACTTTGATCTTGGGCATATTTCCAATAACCATTCTGCTGTTTTTACTGCCAGCACGTGACCAAGTCTGTCTATGCATTTCTACATTTTTTGAATGTGGAGGCTGGGTTTTCCTATCAGAGACATAGTGTTTCTGATAAATGGTGTACAGCTTAGCATTTAAACCTAAAATAAGTGTTCTGGCAAGACATGCAGGTAAACAGTGGCAAAGCAAGTGGCTTATAGATTAGGAAATATAAAACTATGAACCACAATAAAAGAGAAGCAACAAAGTAGGAAGACTCTGAGTTCCAGACCCAGACCTAGGGAACTCAGCCTGTTGGTTGTTTTTTTACCAACTTTTCTTAGAATCAGTTGAATCAAATGGCCAATGGGAAGTTAATTGAGGAAGAAATAAAAGTCATGGTGCCTTTCTTCAAGAAACTGAGACTAACAGATAAAACAGTTTGATGCAGTAAGTACATTTATCACTGTGTACAGAAAATGACTATTATAATAATTGTGAAAATGGGGCAATCAGTACAGGCAGCAGAGTTGGGAATATAAGACTTGCCTCACTCCTGAGCTGGCATGTTAGAATAACACGATGTTACATAAAGATACTCTCACTCCCTAATAGACAAGATAAAATAAAATATACAAGACATAGAATGGTTTTATAAAATGCAAAATTAGCGTGAAACATAAAAAAATGTAACTATGAAAAGATTATCATTTTTATCTAAATAATGGTCACAAAGGCTATTGCTTGTTTCCCATTTGTTCTGAATTCCAGAACCAGTAAGGAGTTAACTAACACTCCCTGGCCACATGGCAATGAATGGTATGTCTAGAAATTGTTATTAATTATATTAGGCTTTTATTCAGAAAGGAAAAAGATCAAGACAATCACTCACAGAAGGAAAATTATTATCTTAGTTTCCATTAAATGATTTTTTTTCACCCCCAAAATACTTACAGTTGGGTTATGGGCTTCCTGCCCTGGTAGGCTCCATTTCTTTGAGTCACTTTGCTGTTTCTAACATCTCTAACTAATCATAGACACAGAAATGACAGGTCCAAACTGGACAGCTGTTTCTTGAAAATAAAATGTCTAATGGCAAAAACTATTGCCCTTGCCAATGAAAAAGCAAAGGCATCTGTACTTCTCAACTAAAAGGGGCTGTTTCTTGGTTTTTCGGTTCCTTTGTAGTTTCATACCACATTTAGATGAATCTGTTTTGCTGAAATACTGAATTTTCCAGTGAAATCGGTTAGGTATTAGCCTTTTGTCAGGCATAACAGAATCATGGCATCTTTAAAGCTCCAAGCTGCTCAGTATAACAATAATGTAGTTTTATTCATTTTCCTTAAATTTTGGAGAAAAACAAGATGCCAAAGCCTGATTGTTTGGAGTAGTTTTGGAGCCTTTCATTACTATTCCTTTGTTTCCATGGTGAAGTTTGATGTTTCAGGTTATGTGGCAGGGCAAAGGATCTCAACTGGAATAGCCAAATACCAGGGTAGAGAAAACACCCACTAGCAATCAAGGACCACATATGTAAAGAGCAATGTGATCTCAGTTTTTTGAAGGAGAAAATTAAGACTTGTCTACATTTTAAATTAAGATGAAGCAACATACAAATCTTAAAGTACTATGAATAATAATAATAATAAAACCAGTGACCTAGTTTTCCATTTGAGGGAAAAAAGAGAGATAAAGAGAAGACAAGGAAGAAAATTTGAAAATTAAAAAAAGAAAAATCAACAAAAAAGAACCATTAATGCAGGTCCACAGAGACACTTTTATGGAATAATTGTCCCAAGATGTGGCTTTTTAGAATATTTGTTGCTAAACACTTTTATAACTCCATGTGTTTTTTGTTACTATTGTTTTAATGACAGCAATACTATTATCTTTTTGTATTTGTCTCTTTTCAAAGAAGTACTTTGAAGACCTGATTTGAGCCATCAGAAATTCCTCAGAATTTCCATCAGAAACTGGCCTGCAGATTTTAGTTCATTCTTTCTTACAAAGTGCTTCAAACTATGTGAAGTAATACACAGGAGTTAGTGTAAAAGTGTTCAGGCTGTTATAGAAATGTCTTTTTGTCCTTCAAGTCTCCCAAATAAATTGAGACTAAAAATCAAGCAAACAAAACTTGATAAATAATAATAGTGGTTTAGAGATGATGAGCCTTGATGTTATCCTCACACAGAGCATTCATTTTGCAGATGAAAACATCACATCTCAAACAACTGAAATGACTTACTGAAGGATCATAAAGGTAAATGGTGGTGTGGAACCCCAGTTCCACTGACACCCACATTCTACTCAAAAAGGTACCCTGAATAACTGAACCAGGTGCCACGTAAATGAAAAAATTATACTTGTTTTTCTTAAAACCTCTGTATTAAAGGTATCAATGATAATTGAATACAAGTTCTCTTTAAATGATTAGTAATAACTGGAATATCTCTCTTCACCCCTTCCCATGCCAAAATAAAAGAATATGATTTTAATTTTCACTAAGGCCTTTCAAATTCTAAGGAATAGGATGAGATAAATGAATGTGCCATTGGAATAAAACTGCTGATTCTTCCTTTCCTTCTCTGGAAACTGCAACAATAATTTACACCTGGGCCACCACCAGGACAGATAAGAAGTGAGTCAAAAGGTTGAAAATCACACATCAACCCTGGCCTCATACATATGCTCCAGCCAAACACTTTTTGATCAAATTGCAAACATTCTGTCACTGGGACACTCAGAACATGTAATCAAAAATGTATTTTTTTGATGAGTGCACTTCCAGGTAGCTTAGAAATATATTCCTAAATTTGATACTAAACAGTTGTAGGACTCATAGCAAAGTGTTGCAGCACTATATGACCCAGTTTCCTAAATAATAAGATTAATATGACCTGACTTTGCCTCACTTGGATGTTGGAAGAATGAATAACAAATTCACCATTATGAACATTTAGGTCAGTATTAAAATATAACATGGTAAATATTGTGGCAAATTGAGGTATGGGCTACTTTTTTTGTTTATTAAATTCTAATTAAGCCCATTTAAATTGAATGCTGAAGCTCCCCTTGAATTAAATCACATGTCATCAGTTTTGTACAACTGATACAAGAGAAGGTAAATTTGTAAAATATCTTTGTAGAGTCCCATATAACCATAGTCAGTAGTTAGGAGATGAAATGGTCTTAGGTCTTAATGGTCTATAGGAATTTATTTAAAAAACAGTTGCCCCTTTAAATTTGTTAAGTTATCTAATAAGCACATGTTAGATTATCCATAAATCTTGGAAAATCTTAGGATCAAGTAAAAGACAATATGAAATTACTTTGTTAGCATTAATCACTGTGAAATGCATTTTGAAGAATGATGTGCAATATGTTTGGCAGGACATTGAACACCACAATAGGAATGTCCTTGTTCTTCTTTTTGATTGCTTTTTTTTTCAAAAACAGAAGTTAGAATTTATCCATGGGAAGAAAATACAAGGTATTTTCAATCTGCAGAACTATCAGGGCACAGAAAAGAAAAACCCTAAATTCCTAATTGGGAGCAATCCAAAAAGTTTCACAGGAACTATTTTTGTCTAGTTCTCAACTAAACGTATCTAAGAGTTACAAATGAAGTGACGTTTCTACCGCACATTTTGGCTCTTTGCATTTGTTTATATAAATCTGCATTAGCAATTATTCTAATGAACAAAAAGAAATTTGGAGTTAGTAATTACAGAGATTAGCTCAATCAATTTAGGCCAACTGGATAATTCATTTGGTTCCCAAAATAATTATCTGGTTTGATTGTCTAGATTTATTGACACACCTGAGCTAAAACTATACTTCCTTTTTTTGTGTGGGGGGGGAACACAATGTCGCTAAATCTGTGGGATTCATTAAAATGTGACTAAGTTCATTTAAAATGTTTTTCTTTTTGGTATTCTTTATAGTATGAGACACAGATACCTGTGAAAAATGTGTCTGTATTTGCTTCTGTTATCAAACATCTGGTACACGTATCTGAAATATAAAGTCAGATTTGACTGAATTCACTTGATGTTGTATGAAGGCATATATTCTGCTGAAACACATCAGGAGAACAAAAACTATAGATAAGATTAGTCTAAAAAGGAACACTGCAACTTCATTAGTATTTTACTAATACTAAATACAAAAGTAATTCTTAATATTTTTGTTTTGCATTTAATCTGGGATGAATAAAAACCCAACAACTCTAATATTGCAGAGTTCTCAGTAGACATTCAACTAGCTTGCGCTCCTCTTGATTTTCTTCCTTTATATATCCATTTATTCATCTGTCCCACACAGCATTTGTAAGATCTGTACTTGCCATGTTGAAAACTTACACAAGTTCACCTCAAATGGATAGATTTAACTGTTAGAGGCAACAGACCCTGAACACATAGTAAGATAAATAGTTTCCTAACTGCCTTACAATTTACATGTCTGTCTGTCTTCAATGGAAATGATGCTTCGTGTTATTAGGAAAAGTGATGGTACTTCATTTCCTTTATTCCACCTTCCCCTAGTTTTAAATTTCATTCCTACCCCCTCCTTCTCTTCAACTGTATTCTTTTGGGCCTGACAGTTATAAAAATAGGCCCCTTGCTAAATCAGTTACTATTAATGGATAATCTCTTAGTTCACCAAAGATCAGAAAAGCTTTGACATGACCAATTCTAGGGATGCAGTCAACTTTTAGCCACATATGCCCACCCCCTCAGTTGGGGTTAGATGGGATTAGGGGCATAAAAATGGCAAAACAAACAATGGTTTTATTCTTTCACTTTCCAATGATTCATTTAACAAATATTTACTGATTACCTAAAATGTGCCCAACACTGGTCATCTCCACCAGCTCCTTCTCAATCCAGCCATTAAAAAATGACTGATTTCCTCCAGAGTTCTGCTTTAATTTCTCTTTATCTCATTGGATATAGACTCCCTTTAGCCTCCTTATTGGATCTATGATATTGTTTTCTTTCATCATCTATAACCAGTTGGTCTGTAATAGAAAAAGATCAGATAAATTATTAATAGAAAAAGGTTACTAATTGAAATCATTTTATGCATACCTTTCTTGGAAGCATTAAAAGTCTTAATAATAGATACATGTATGTAATAGGCATATATGTACACACATAAATACTTCACATAAATGTAATGTCAGGTCCTGGCTGCGTGGCTGAGAGAATTTTCTGTGGCAGTGGGCTTCTCCCATCCCTGCAACAATACACACCACTTAGGCCTTCATCTCTACAAGGTCAGCCTGGTCCCTCACTAGCAAGGGGAAGTGGGACTCTTTCCTCAAACCAAATTGTAATGGGGTTCAGTTTCCTTCTGGAGAACCAGTACTTTGGAAGGAGATAGATTCCTTACAATGAAAACAGTCTCACCAGCCTCCCAGCCTCAGAACAGTAGCTTTACCACTGTCTGGAAACATTAGTAACTTGTTTATTTAAGAAAGTCACAGCAAGGACTCCTATTTATAACAATATCCTCCCATTGCATAAGACTTTCTGCCTACCATTTCCTGTGGTAAATTTGTTGTTGGATTACAGAAAAAAGAATAACATGAGAGAAACCAAGATTTCTAGATAAGACTGGAAAAACTTAGACCCACTGAGAAGAAAATGCCTCCGTAGAGCCAAGAAAAGGAAATTGGCCTGATGTGTAAAGCCTCCTGTCCCACAGTGAGGGACACGCTGCCCTGACGGGCCAGGTCAACGCCAGTTGTCTCCTCAGGCACCTTGCAGTCCAGGCCTCCAGAAGCTGCAGGTGGAATCCTGGGGCTGATGACGTGACTCAGAAGTGGCAGCCAAAATTCCATGCATCTGTTCTCTCTGGCAGGTAGTCGAGGTATTGAAAGGGCTGGGCCTTGACAGCAAGAGAACCTGGGCCAAAACCTGAGGGAGTCTTAGCATGGAAAAGCTGACACTTGGCCTGGAAATCAAATTCCAGGCAAATGTGGCAATGTGGTTGCTGTTTTACAAGAATGCAAAGGAAAATGTCTCAGCAGCTGCCAGGCCTGGGTCATCTGCATCCTGCCTGGGATTGGCAGAGGGTCACAGGCAGGAGAGCGCTGATCTTCTCACCCCAAAATGCCTAGTACACTCTACTGATAGTATTCACCCTCCCCTGGTTTCTCTGCTGCCCACCCCCGCTACTGCCTGAGTTCACTTTGTGCCATGGATCCCCTTTTACAGTTGGTGAAGTCCATGACCTCTTCTCAAAATAAAATTTTTAGATACAACAAATAAAATACATAGGAAGGAATGTATGTTATCAAAATACTGTTAAATTTATGAGTGATAGAAACATCAAAAGTTAACAAGAGAAACTTGCTTGGGTGTGTACTTCTCTATCAATTGATAAATAATAAGATTTAGTGATAGGTATCTAATTAATGTGATTTCAAAGTAATGATTAGTAAAAAACATTTCAAGATATCTGTGGTAACTGAAATGTGATATGAAAATACCTGATTTCTATTCAGAAAGAGGCATGGGTATGATTACTACCATGTAAGTTTGCTGTCTTGGGACCCCAGGTCTGGTGCTGTTTCTCCATGTTCCTCATTAGCCATCAGGGATCACTCACTTCTTAGCTTCTGGAATTTCAATAGCATGGAATGTCTACTTCACCCTGGCATTGCTGTTTGACAAAAGGACAAGAAAGAAGTCAATTTGAGGGTCTTCCATGTGTTAAAGCTATACAAACATTTTCTCATTTAGTTCAGTCTTTTCAAAGTAGAGGTGGCCTGTTACATAGATGAGGACACTGTAGCCTAGCCAAGGCTGCAGCTGGGGAGCTCCAGCATCAGAATTTGAATGCAGAGCTCTACCTAGTCATGGATCCTCCTCGACTCTGTCTTGTCTCGGTGAGTGAATTACGTGCACCTAAGGTCAGTGCTATGCAGTACTTATCAGAGGCTTGCCTCTAAGAAACACAGTAAGCATTACAGTTCAGTGGTTAAGCAAAAATCTCTGGAGACAGACTGCCTGAGTTTAAGTCTCAGCTCTGGAACTTACTATGTAAGGTTGGGTAGATTACTAAACTTTCATGAATCTCAGTTTCCTCAAGTATTAAATAACCAGGCTGTTGAGAAGATTTCATGAATTAATTAAGGTAAATGTTAGCCATTATTATTTGAAAAGTCACATGGAAAATATCTTGCTACTTTCTAACCACACCTTATGTTTTTTTATAGTCTTCTGTTATCAATCTTGTCCCATCTGTCCATTTTCCATAATAAAGGCAGACTGTTATTCCAAACTGAAAATCAAATGATTACCTTTCCCTACTTAAAATGATTTAGTATTCAAAGGCTCTTCATTGCCTTCAGGAGGAAGTCTAAACTCAGTATTGTGACTTACAAGGGCCATGATAATCTGGCCTGTCCCTGATTTACCCCTCACTCCTGACCTTGTCCCTTGTCTTCTAAACATACTGAATTATTAGAACTTCCTGAGTGTCTCATGCTCTCAGTATTATTCTCTTATTCTTTCTTGCTAAAAAAACCTTAATGTCTTTACTGGTTAAACAGATGAGAAATCTTTTGAGAGGGCTGGGCCTCTTCTGAGTTCTTGGAATAAATCTTAATTGTTCTAAGAAATCATGGTCAACTCATTACCTTTCAAAACGATTTGTTTTAGGTCAGTCATTGACAGTAATCATGTGACACTAATCTGGCCAATGAGACTAAGAGAAAGTCTGCTGGGAGTTCTTGGGATCCAAGACAAAGACGATTCATAGTTTTACTTTTGGAGTTTGAAGTGTAAAGATAAGGTATCTGGAACTGCTATAGCCAACTTACAGTCATGAAAGGAGCTACTTACCGTTGAGAATGTCAGAACTGAGAGAGAAAATAATATGGATTCTAAATGATTTTGTGGGACCTTTAAATTAACCTATTCAGCCTTCCTTGAGACAACTTACTATGTGAGATAAAAAGTGACTTATTATTTGAAGTATACCTGGTTTTCCATTTCTTTCTCCTGAAAGTCTGATATGTTCCTCACCTATTGTCCTTTGCACTTATTTTTAGTTTGCCTAGATCGTTCTTTATCTGTCTCACTCTTTACCTGATCAACTAGCTAAGTACTGAATTTTCCATCATCCCTTACTGACGGTGGTGGCTATATGGCACAGCCTAGTCAAGCCAATAAAATATAGAACTAGTTGAGAGGTTTTGGACAGCTATAATTTGCCTGATAAAAAACACAGTTAACTGTCATGGCTCTTCAGTCTGCCTTCTTTCCTTGAATATGGAGATATTATCTGAAGCCATAGCCATCTGGTGGCTTTGACATGAGATGCATTTGGGAAATGCCAAGAGAATTTCAGAGACATCATCAACACTGACATCACTGACCTGCTGAAACAATATTAATAACTGCCTAACTCTCAAGTTCTCATTAAGTGAGAAGAAATCTTTGTTTCTTTAAGCTACTGTAATCAGATTTTCTATTACTCACAGCCAAATGTATTCTTAATTGATATAAAGATTTTCAGTAAATACATATTCAGCACTGGATTAAACACAATGCACCCTTTTTGCTCACTAATAAAGAATGGTCTCTCAAGGGACTTCCACTATCAAGCAAGGTGAAGAAGATTGTGGCAGGTCCACGCTCCCATCGTAGCAACTAAAAAAGTCAGAAAAATTACAAGTATTATATTTTAAAGGCTGTGAAAACTATGAAAATAGATTAACTAGAATTCTAGAGAGTGGAGAACTGATCAGAGTTGAGATGACAATCACAAGCCAATTATTCCTGAAGGACATTTGTTGATATTGGGTGAAAATTGAGGATATGGGCCTCTTCTTGGAGAAAAAGCTCAAAATGCATTTTTGGTCAGTCAGTAACAAACTGGAATTTGGATTTTTCTGATGGGCCATTTCTTTCTTTTTTTTATTATTATTATTTTTTTGAGAGGGCATCTCTCATATTTATTGATCAAATGGTTGTTAACAACAATAAAATTATGTATAGGGGACTCAATGCACAATCATTAATCAACCCCAAGCCTAATTCTCAACAGTCTCCAATCTTCTGAAGCATAATGAACAAGTTCTTACATAGTGAGTAAGTTCTTACATGGTGAACAGTGCAAGGGCAGTCATCACAAAAACTTTCAGTTTTGATCACGCATCATGAACTATAAACAATCAAGTCAGATATGATTATTCATTTGATTTTTATACTTGATTTATATGTGAATCCCACATTTCTCCCTTATTATTATTATTATTATTATTTTTAATAAAATGCTGAAGTGGTAGGTAGATGCAAGATAAAGGTAGAAAACATAATTTAGTGCTGTAAGAGGGCAAATGTAGATGATCAGGTGTGTGCCTGTAGACTAAGTATTAATCCAAGCTAGACAAGGGCAACAAAACATCCACAGATGCAGAAGATTTCTCTCAAAACAGGGGGGGTGAGGTTCTAAGCCTCACCTCTGTTGATCCCCAATTTCTCACCTGATGGCCCCCCTGCGACTGTGCCTGTCTTAGGTTGTTCCTCCCTTGAGGAATCTTACCCGTCTCTGGCTAAACAGTCATCTTCTGGGGCCATACAGGGAAATGTAAAGTTGGTAAGTGAGAGAGAAGCCTTATTGTTTGAAAAGGTTAGCTTTTTACTTCTTTGCAGATTTATGCCCTGTGGCTTCTATGCCCAGCATTTGTCTTGAGGTATCTTTACCACTTGGAAGAATTATGATACTCAATAATTTTCAATATGAGGCACGAATTCTACTAAAGGGTTGTAATTAGGAAGAAAGAAGAAAAGCTATAGAAGTAGCAGACGGAAGAAAACATGGGAAGATTGATTATTTCTTTGACATATCTTCTTGTAGAGTAACATAAGCATGTATAGGTTTTAACAAACTACTAATTAAATTGCGTGCACACATTAACATATGATGGGCCATTTCTTGAGCTATGGGGATGTACAAAAGGCTATAAGATAGGTCAAAAGCTTCTAAAAGAAACAATAAAATCTACAGTCTTTCAAAGTTCCCGACATTAAAGATTCTCCATCAGGATATGGCCTACATTAGGCACACTGGTCTTCCCTTTAAGACATTTACCATATTTTGAGTCTGTTTAGGGTAGAAGGTTAGAGAGCTAATATAGAAATCTCTGAAGGTCAAAGCTAAATCTCCTGCAATCATTTAGGTCTGAGGAAATGGAACTCTGCTAGGCTCTCAATCAAAAGCTTGGGAAGGTAATTCCATAAAAACAGGGACAAGCTAGAATCTTACCAGAGGAAGACAGAATCATACTAAAATTGAATCTCATTCCTATTTAGTTCACTCCTTCACTCTATGTGCCCAGTGAAGGAAAGGGAAATCTATCTCTGACGGAATATAATATTATCTGTATCCTCTAAGACTGTACCAGAATGAAATAGAAATAACTGGCCAGCAGAAAAGGCAAGAAAATTGGATTTATAATTAAAGAATAAAAGGAACAATAGTAGAAGCAGATATTATAGCTAGCAGACAATGACTTTAAAATAATTATGATTACTATGTTTAATAAAAAATGGAAAAGAAGACAAAATAGATGAAAAATGAAAATGTAATCAAGATTTATACTGATTATACTGGATTTATACTACAAAACAAATGGATACTATAGAACTGATAAACTGTGGTATCTGAATTAAAAACTCATGGGCTGGGGTAAGCAACAGATTGGTCATAACAGATGAAAAGGATTAGTGGTCTAAGGCAATAAAAATATACCCAAAGTGAAACAGAGAAGAAGAATGGAAAAAATATAACATAGGAGACACATGGAAAGTGCCCAAATATATGTATAAATGCTATTCTAGTATGAGAGAAGAAAGAATGTCAGAGGTAATGGCTAAACATTTTCTAAAACTAAAGACATCAATCCACAGATTCAAGAAGCTCATCAAACTTCAAGCAGTATAAACACACAGGTAACCACATATAGACACATAAGTATCAAACTTCTAAAATTGAGAGAGAAAACTTAAGAAGCATCCAGAAAAAGAAAGACAAACTAAATTCAAAGAAACAGAAAATACATTTTTCTCAAAGGAAATGATGGAAGACAGAAGAAAGTGGAATGATTTATTTAAAGCACTGATTGGGGGGGAAAGTGAAACTATTCTTCAAAGATGAAGGTAAAATACAAAAATAATTTCAGAAAAACTATAACAAAGGAAATTAATTACCAGTAGGCCTTCCTTATAAGAAATACTTAAGGGACTTCTTTAGGCAAAATAAAAGAAATTTAGGTAAATAAACATAAGGACAGGAATGAAAAAGAAAAGTCCCTGAAAGAATATATATTAGCTGTCTTTGAAGTTTCAAATATGTACACAATGAAATAATATCACAAAATATATGGCAAAAATAATGAAAAACAATGGAAATGGGCAAAATGAGCATAAAAGGTCTGAGTATATCCAGGAAGTGGTAAAAGTATGAATTTGTATTGGAATCTAATAAGTCATGCCATAATCTCTAGGATAACTGTTCAAAGAAAGCAAAAACGTGTATGACAAATTAGAGAAGGGAAACTGGAGTAATAAAAATATATCTAATTAACCAAAAAGCTGACAAGAAAAAAGTAAAGTAATATAAAACAGACGGTCTGAACAGGAGAAAAAAAAAACCTATTAAGATGATAGATATAAGCCCTACTATATCTGTAATTACATTAAATATAAATATATGAAATACTCTAAGCAAACTAACAAGATTGTCAGACTGGATAAAAAATAAAACTTCACTATATGTTATTAATAAGTGACGCACTTTAAGTATAAAGACCAGACAATTTAAGAGTAAAAGGATGGAAGTAGATATACCATTCAAGAACTAACCAAATGAAATTGTGAGTAGCTGTACTTATATCAGAAAATATGGACCTTAAAGAAAGAGACGTTATTGAAGACAAATGGGGAAATTTTATAATAATAAGGGAATTAATATAAAGTGAAATAATCACAAAGTTAGATCTGTGTGTACCTAATTGCACAAGTTCAACATACATAGAGCAATAATGAACAAATAAAAGCTTCCATGGACAAATCCACAATCATAGGGGGGCTGTAGGAACGAATCAAGACATATATTATAAACTCTAGAACAGGGATTGGCAAAGTTTTTCTGTCAGGGGCCAGACAGAATGTATTTTTGTTTTTTTGCAGGCTGTATGGTTTCTGTCACAACTACTCAGTTCTGCTGTTGTAGTGTAAAAGCAGCTATTGGCCCAAATAAATGAAGGGATATGACTGTATTCCAGTAAAACTTTATTTGAAAAAACAGGTGGTGGGATGGATTAGGGCTGCGGTCTATAGTTTGCTATCTGCCCCTTGTTCTAAAGCAACCACTTAAACCAACTAAGAAAAAGAAAAAAAAAAAAACCCACAAAAATAAAACCCATAGTAGAGAGATAATGGAATCAGAAAAAAATGCCCAAGTTATCCAAAAGAAGGCAGAAAAAGAAAAAGAAAAACATGTGACCTAAAACAGACTATCACTAAGTAAAGTAGTATTTTTGAGCTTCATTTTCATGTCTTTCATGTTTAGCTCTGAATTTTTTTCTGACACGGCAGGGAAAACAGTATTACTTATCAACTTCCTAAGTCACCAGAACATACCAACCTCCAAATTGAACTCTGCTCCTTTATTTTCATACTTACACACATGCACACATACACACCAGTCCTACTCACAGGATCCTCTGTGTGTACAAAAGAATTTACTGAAAGTTTGAGGAAATGAAGAGAAGGTTTTACATCCTGGACATTCAAGAACTTTAAATTGCGTATTAGACATGCTTGTTCTTAAAGGTCCTCTAGCAGGGATCTGCTTCCAGCTAGGGGATGGACTAGGTCATGTGAGCTTCTTAACTCATTGAAGACCTAGGAATATTACATAAATTATAACAATCATGTATTTGAGTGGTTGGCAAATTATAGCTTGCAGGGCAAATTAGCCAGGCTTATTTTGGGGGTATTGTTTTGTGCTATAACAGCCTAATTAAGTAGTTGTTACAAAGACCATTTGGCCTGCAAAGCCAAAAATATTTACTATCTAGTCTTGACAGAAAAGTTTGCTGACTCTGATATATTTAAAGGCACCAGAGAGCTTTGGAAGCATTGAAGCCAAAAGGGAGTAAAATTGCTGAGAGAATGGAAATTTCAAAGAGAAAAATTGAGGAACTCCAGCTGTCCTTGGGGGTATGTGTTGACTCTTGGTGGAGGCTGAGAATCTAGGTTTGGCTTGGGCAGAGGACTGTCGATGGGGGACAGAGAAAATAGCAGAGATTTTGGTGGTCATATGAGACAGAAGTGACACAATTTGGACATTTGAGGGGCCTTCTACCTGAATTCCAAAGCTGCATGGTGCAGAAAGCTAAAGTCTAAGCGAAAACCTTGGTAAAGTAGTTTCCAATTGCATGGGAGACCAGGACCCAATGGGTGAGAGAAACTGTTAACTGGTGAGATTCTGGAGCTCTAGATTAATAGTCCATTGACATTGGTGATCTACAACCCTCTTGTCCTAGGCTAGGGAAACTTGCTCATCAGGGCCATCATGAGTGGAAAATCCGGGCTTGGACCACAGTGGAGGGTCATTGCTAGGGGACAGAGAAACAGACCTCTAATAGTCAGTACTTCTTTGACAGGGATAAATGACCAGAAGGGGACAACATAGTGGGTAGATATTGATAATGTTCTATTTCATGGTATGAGTGTGTTCATTTACATTCATTGAGTTGTAATCTTTGGATTTGTTCCAAAAAATTAAGCCCTTAGGCTTCTCCAATCCACAATTTCTATTAGTTTCCAAGATAAAACAGTTTAGTCTTTTGCTTACTTGACATTCACTAGCATGTCCTCAAGATACCGTTTTCTACCTCAATTTCTACTTACTGATTTAATTTCCTAAATACAGTGTCTTCCTTAAAAATAATTCTGACTTTAGTTATTAAAATGATTTATTTTCACCCCACTTAAGAAGTACTGGTCACACTGCATTCTATATGGGTCAGATTAACAGAGGATTACATTCAAAGAAGAACACAGACAGACTGGACCTTGCCCAGAAGAGGGCAAGGAGGATGATAAAGTATATGGGAATTATGTTGTACATGAAACATTTGAAGGGACTGGAGATTTTCAAACTGAAATTTAACAGACTAGAGTCAGAGTTCTGGTGCAATCCCTATTTTCAAATCCATAACATATTTTGTAGAAGAATGCATTTTATTCTAGTTATTTTGAAGACAAAATAGGGACAAATGGTTGATCATTATAGAAAGGGAGTTTCCTTTGAATGCTTAATTATCCATTCATGAAAAAAATAGTTGTGTTCTTCATTAACTCATTTAGCAAACATTTACATTACTGTCTTGGCAGCCAAGGAGCTCATGGTCTGGTGCTGAAGATAGGTACATACAGATATAAAACAAAGTGAAGTTCCAAATAATGGCATCACTAGGTGAAGCTGGGGCTTGGGTGAGAAAGGGATGGGGGAGGAGCAGGAAGTAAGGAGAAGAGTTGCAAAGTGTATCTCAGAGTCGTCTTGCACTTCCTTCCCATATGCCTCATGGAAACGACCACCATCCACTCAGTTACCCAAGCTGGTTGCCTGGTTGTCCACCACAGCATCACCCTCTCCCTCACCCCCAGATTCAGTCCGCCTCTCAGTTCTGTCAATCCTGGCACTCACTCAAACAGATCTCTTCATTCTTGTTACCGTGGCTGACTTTAGGTTCCCACAGTCCTTGCTTGAGTAGTGTTGTAACATCCTAACTGTTCTCCTGCCTCCAGTTCTGGCACTTTACCTCTGACATCACACAGACCTTCAGGTTATTTTTCTGAAATAAAAATTGGGTCATGCAAATTTCCTGCATAAAGTCCTTCACAGGCTGTTGACAGGTAGTAAAGCTCTCACTCTGTGGCATAGGATGTGAGGCTCTTCCCTCTTTGACTGCTGCCCACCCACCCACCTCATCTCAAACTAGCTTCCCGTTTTGTATGTACTGATGTGCTTCTGATGTGCTTCTTTTCTTTTTTTGCATGTGTATGCCCAGTTGTGTCAGCACCGTTAATTGAAAATAATTCAGTTGGCCCAATTTCTTCCTGCAGATCTCTAAGATAGTCTGGGTTGCCTCTCTTCTTGCTGGGATGGAACTCCTGAGGAACATAAGCATAGGGACTCTGGAGTCAGGCTGCCTAGGTTTAAATTCTGGCTCCATTATTAGCTGCATATCTTTGGTTTCTTTACCTCTTCAAGCCTAGTTTATTCATCTGCACAGTGGACATAACAGTACCTATCTCAGAAGATTGTTGTGAAAATCAAATGAGATATTATCTGTGAAGTGCTTAGACAGAACCTAGAATATAGTAATTCCTTAGTAGATGTGGTCTGTTATTGTTACTACTATTGTCACTTCATGGGAGGTACATAACTCAGAAGATGGTATGCATTAGATCCTCAATAAGTATTTAAAGCATTTTTTCCAACTCTATAGATTGCAGTAAATTTAACATAGGAGTGGTGTACAGACACACACACACACAGTGCCCTTAGAATTTTACATGTCACAGGTATTACTTCTTTTATAGTTATTCGTTTTTAGTGCTCAGAGGGGAAATTTTTCCTTACAGTTGAGTCTCCTAGTTCTACGATCTTCTTTGTTGCCTTGCACAGAGCATTTTTGGAGAAATTCAACTAAAGAGGGAGCTACTGAGCTCCACTGATGACATTAATTCAAAAAAATAATATCAGGTAGGAGGAAAGCTGGAGACGAAAATCTTAACCCACAAGCAGCCATCTGACTGCTCCATTTGGGAGTAAGGTTTCACATAACTTACACTAAATGATCTTTATGCTTCAACCCAAAGTATAAAAAATGCCTTTCAAGGAAAAACCAGCAACCATGAGATTTCCTAACATGACGGTTTGGTACCAGCAGCTGCGTGGTGCCATCTATGTGGCGACACTACTCCTCGCTGCCTTTGTTGCCTCACCTCAAGACTTTCTAAGATTAATTAACTGGTATGGTGCTTATTGTTTTTCCTTTCATCCTTAGATTCTGAAAAATTTTGTTTGAGGTGGAGAATGCTTCTTTCTTTATATTTCTAAGAAAGCTTTCATAGCACGATGGCCAAATTATGTGAAAAATGTTTCCCTGTGGTGATGTCATTTTGAAAGGATAATGTACTTGGTATATGAAGTATCCCCATCAGAAATTTCCGAGATCTTACATCTGTGCTCTTAACCCCAAGAGCTTATCAAGTGTTAGTAAATGATTGTAAAAGGGATGCCTTCTAATGGGGTGTTGGCAGGCAGGCTGGCCAACAGTCATAGGTCACTGCACAAATATTTATAGAGGAAGTAAAGGCTTCATTTTTGCTTTCAGTATTAGACAGCTTTCACAAATGTACAAAAAGGACTAATGCTCAGGATTAAGATGTTCTTGTACATGAGAAAAATCCAGAAATCAATAGCCCTCTTGAAGAGGTGTCAAATACCAACCTATGATTATTCAGTGT
Organism: Manis pentadactyla; assembly: GCF_030020395.1. Taxonomy (NCBI): domain Eukaryota; kingdom Metazoa; phylum Chordata; class Mammalia; order Pholidota; family Manidae; genus Manis; species Manis pentadactyla. The sequence goes on along the minus strand of NC_080021.1, from coordinate 44,592,868 downwards.
AGGCTGCCTAAAGGATTTCCACAATGAAAGGGAAAATATCCCAGATAAATAAGCAAAGCCAGACCAAGAAGTGTGAAGGAAAATGTGTCATCTGCCCAAACAGAATATGAAAAGCCTGTTAGAATGTGTAGACATTAATTAGAAGCTGTGTGGAAACATTTATTTATTTATGATTTTAAGATGGTTGCCAATACCAGACTCAGTAGTCTGATAGACTTTAGTTCCCTCCAGGCCAAAGGTAGATTATAACAGGTCTCCCTTCACAGCTATTCATTCACAGAGCAAGACCTACATGATCATAAGTACAGTTAGCTGGAAAAAATGGGGAAAGTAAAATACCCCATATATTTGGTTTTAAGTGGTCCCTTAATTGGCTCATTAGGGAAGAAGCATGGAGTTGTGGCCAAGGATAGACTTAAAAGCAAGAAAAACTCGATTCAAAAACCTTTTTCTGCTTATTAGCTCTACTTTGCCTGAGTTTTTTAACTTCTCTGAGCCCCATCTTCCTCTTCTGTAAAATGGGGACAATCCATAGGGTCATCGTGGGGATTAAATGAGATCATGACAATTAAATCTTTATCATGGCGTCAAACATTTCTGGCATCAAAAAGTATTCCAAAATATATGGAATATATTGTATTGTGGGCATCAGGGACTAAGGAAGAGGCCACCTTCCATGTCACCCAGTTCATAGAGTGAGCTCTGATTTTTCTGATAGTGTTGGCAAGTCTGCACAGGGATGGTGTCAGTGTTTTCAAGCCTAATAGGAGAGCCAGAAGATCCCAGACCTAGAGCTGTTAAGTTGGAGAAAGAGCTCTTAAGGCCAAGAACTGACAGCAAAGGCTGTGAGTGTGACTTACCAACAGTTGGTGCTGATTCTTTGATTCGTTGCATGGGAGCTGACTGCTGCAGAAAGGAGGCTTGGCGGGTGACATGCAAAACAATCACAGCAGACCACACAGGACTGCACACCCCTGCTGGACAGCTGACTTCTTTCACTGTACAGATTGAAAGACTACACATGAGGATTTATTAATTTCCAGGTATCAAAAAGAACACTATCAGTGAATGGTAAGGTTTATTACAGCTGGTGGGCAGCCTCTGGTGTTGGTAGTGCTGGAAGAACTACGAAATGCAAGTTTCATCTAGCAAACTCGTTTTTGCACTCATCCATAGGGACAATGTATGGCCAATAGTTTCTCCATATATATCACAATTATCTGACAACAACAGAAGTAAAATATTAACTGGGCACTCTTTAGGTTAAGAAAAATTTGAATCTTTTCATGAGATCAATTATTTCCTAATAACTCTGCCTGCTACTTTTATTTTGAACTGGGCAATTTTTAAAGAAACATGACAACTTGGACATATGCTGTTTAATAATAAGAGTATAAAATGCCTCAACCATCCCATAAATACATTCTGCACCCACATAGCATTGAATATCTGAAGTTTTCAAAGGACTTGATCAAACTTAGGTTCTGTTCTTTATATCTAATTTGTAAGATTAGTTATTTTCACCTAGTCATGATCCAAAAGATGCAGCAAGTATGCGGCAAACTCAGTTAAGCCTATATCTTAGAGTATCTTTAAGAGCAATCCATCGTGACATGATGCAACTATGAGTACACATATGCATTACATACACATGTGCATATGTATGTGTAAAAAGGGAAATATGCAAAGTAACCTAGTCACTGTAAGTAGTGTCATTATAGCAGATTCAATTGGCCATATCTCTACCCTGCTACATTGTTATTATGTTGTTTTTACAGCTAAAATAATATAAAATACATTGGTCTAATTTTTTACCTCAGTAAACAGAATATAATAATATTTCTTTGAGGTTATATAAGATCATATAAGGAATCATCTAAATTAATATGGAAAGTGGAAGAGAAAGGGAAAAAGTATGGTGATCCCAGAATATGATGTCCCTGTGTATTAGTTTCCTGTGGCTGCTAAAACAAATTACCATAAACAGGGAGGCTTAAAACAACAGAAATGTATGCTCTCTCAGCTTTGGGGGCCAGTATCTCAGACTTCTTTGGAACAGTGGCCCCTGTATGCCCAATTTGTTCCACTTTTTGAGCAGGTATATCTGTAGCAGTTATCCAATGTCTGTAACACCACTGTTTGGTGTATAAGGTGATAACCTGTTCCTTTAGTTCAGATGTTCAGATTGAGAAGAGCTGTATTTGAGGAGCTCTACGTCAAGAGGTATACCTAAGGAGACTCAGCTCTACGTGGACTGATTTCGATACGGGGACCAGGACTTTGAGATGATGATGTAGTAAGAGATGAGATTCTCATCCGTAAGTCCTGATTGGTCTTTGTGTGTTGATGGGGGCTCTCCACGGCATCATTCAGGGATTCAGATCAATAGAGGCTCTGCCATTGTCAACATATTACTTCTAGGGTCACTTTGCATATTGAAATCCTGCTGTCAGAGTGGTGAATGTTGAAGATGCATGTGAAAAATGAGTAAAATTGTTTTACTCAATGTGAGAGTGAAAAAGCAATATATTTCTCAACTTTCACATGTACATACATATAAATAAATTAAATATCATTGAAGTTGATTATTTCAATTATATCCTCTAAAAATTGATATTTTAGAGTCCAAAATAATTCTCTTTTAGATTTTGCGACTGGGCAGATAGGAGATTGCCTTATGCATGATATCATTTTCTGTTCAGGCATATGTACAAAATGTTTTAAAAGCCATTAATTCACTGCTATGTTACATTGCTTCCCAAAGTCTTCTGAAGAACATTAGCCCTTGATATACTTTTTTAAAAAAACAAGTTTTTTAGTTAGATAAGTTTGGGGAAAAACTGTATATACTCTCTCTCATAGAAAATCCAGAGCATACTAACATTAAAGCTCTGAAAAGTCCTTCAGCAAAAAAAAAATGAATTTAGTTCTGGTTAAGTCAGCATCTCCCAAAACATGAGTTATTCAGGAAACAGTCCTATCTATTTTAAAAAATAGATTTCAGAGCAATTTTTTAGATTTGCTGACAGATTGCATAGAAAACGCAGAATATACTACCCTACACACACAGTTTCCTCTCATTAATATTTTGCATTATTGGAGACCATTTGTTACAATTGGTGAACCAATATTGATATATTATTATTAATTAAAGTTCACAGTTTACATTAGGGTTCATTTTGTATTGTATGAATGTTGACAAATGTGTGATGTCATATAGTCAACTTTCTAGTATCATTCAAAAATAGCTTCATTTCCATAAAAATGCTCTGTATTCCCCATGCTCATCTCTTTCCCCTTCACACTGAGAATCTGGCAACCACTGGACTTTTTATTTTATCAATAGTTTTTGCTTTCCTAGAATGTCAGGTAGTTGGAACCGTATAGTATGTAGCCTTTTCAAACTGGATTCTTTCATTTAGCAATATGCATTTAAAGATCTTCAATGTTTTTTCCTAGCTTGATAGGCCATTTATTTTTAGTGGTGAATAATATTCCATTGGATGGATATACTCGGTTTGTTTACTCATTTATCTTTGAAGGACATTGTGGTTGCTTCCAAGTTTTAGTAATTAAGAATAAATCTGTTATAAACATTCTTGTGCAAGTTTTGTGTGGAAATAGGTTTTCAGTCATTTGGATAAATACAGGATTCGTTGGATGGTTAACTTTGTAAGAAACTGCCAAACTTTTCCAAAGTGGCTGTGTTTTTTTGAATTCCCATCAGTGATGAATGAATGAGAGAGCCCTTTGTTACTCTACATCTTCAGCAGAATTTTTGGTGTTGTCACTGTTCTGAATTTTAACCATTCTTGAAGTGTGTAGTGGTATCTAATTGTTTTAATTTTCAATTACCTAATGATGTGACACTGAACATCTTTTCATAAGCTTGTTTTATGTCTTCTTTACTGAGATGAATGTTCAGGTCTTTTGTCCATCTTTTAATTGGGTTATTTGGTTTTTTAATGTTGAGTTGTGAGATACTTTCCATATTTTGAACACAGGTCCTTTATCAGTTATATGTTCTGCAATATTTTCTCTCAGTCCATGGCTTGTCTTTTCATTCTCTAACAATGTATTTTGCAGTGGAGAGATTTTTTATGTTTAATAAAGTCCAATTTATTCTCTTTTATGGATTGTGCTTTGCTGTTACATCTAAAAACTCATATGCCAAACGATTTTCTTCTTCTTTTTTTTCTATAAGTTGTATAGTTTTGCATTTTACATTTAAGTCTGATCTAGTTTGAGTCATTTTGAGGAACAGATGTAAGATCTGTGTCTAGATTCTTCTTTTCTTTTTTTGCATGTGTATGTCTAGTTGTGTCAGCACCATTAATTAAAAAGAGTGTGTTTTCTTCATTAACTTGCCTTTGCTTCTTTGTCAAAGATCAATTCACTGTATTTTTGTGGGTCTATTTCTGGGCTCTCTGTTCTGTTCACAGATGTATTTGTCTATTCTTTCATCAACCCCACACTCTCTTGATCACTGTAGCTTCATTGTCTCCCCCCCCCCCCAGTTTTATTGAGATGTAATTGACTCACAGTAACTCTTGAAGTTGGGTGGTGCCTATTCTTCAACTTTGTAACTCATCATTATTGTGTTGGCTACTCTGGGTCTTTTACCTTGCCATAAAAACTTTAGAATCAGTTTGTCAATGCCACAAAATATCTTTTTGAAAATTTTAGTTGTATAGATGGATTAAATTGAGAAGAATTGGCATCTTAATAATAAGTCATCTTATTAATATGGAATGCCTCTCCATTTTATTTAAGTCTCTGATTTATTTCATCAGAATTTTGTATCTTTCTTTTTATAGATCTTGTAAATATTTTGTTATATTGATACATAGGTGTTTCCTTTTTTTGGGGTGCTTTTCATAAATGGTATTCTGCCCTTAATTAAAAATTTCAAGTGTTCATTGCGATTTATAGGAAAATAATTGATTTTTGTAGACTAACCTTATATTCTGCAACCTTGCCATAAGCAAACCTGTTAGTTCCAGTGATTTTTTGTTGTGATTGTTGCTGCTTTGGGATTTTCTACATAAACAATTATATCACCTATAGACAAAGACAGTTTTATTTCTTCCGTCCCAACCAATACACTTTATTTCCTTTCTTATTGCATTAGTTATAACTTCTGGTATGATGTTAAGTGGAAGTGGTAAGAGGCGACAGCCTTGTCTTATTCATCATTTTGGGGAAAAACATCTAGTTTTTTACCATTAAGTGTGATGTTATTAACAGTGTGTTTTTTGTAGATATTACTTATTAAGTTGAGGACATTCCTCTCTATTCCCTTTTATCTTGAATGGGCATTAAGTTTTTTCAAATGTTTTTTCTGCATCTATTAATATGATTGAATGTTTTTTTTTCTTTAGCCTGTTGACATGATGAAATTATTTTTTAAGTGTTTAACCAACCTTACATAGTTGGAATATATCTGACCTGAGCATGGTGCGTAATTCTTTTTATACATTATAGGATTCAATTTGCTAATATTTTGTTGAGGATTTTTTCATCTATGTTCATGAGAAATATTGGTCTGTAGTTTTTCTTCCTAGCAATGTCTTTGTATGGTTTTGGTATTAGGGTAATGCTGGCTTCATAAAATAAGTTAACAAACATTCCCTCTGCTACTAATTTCTGGAAAAGATGGGTAGGGAATTGGTATCATTTCTTCATTTCCCAAGTAAAATCCTTTCCAAACTCAAACAGTAAAAATATTTGCCTCTAATTAATTACTTGGTTATTATATTTTGTTTTGTTTTCTTATGGATTTTTTGTTTTAGTTTACATACAATAAAATGTACAGAATATAACTGTACAATTTGATGAGTTCTGACAATTGTATACACCCATATAACCACCATTCCAATCAAAATATAGAACATTTCAATTTCCCCAGAAACCTGCCTTGTGCCCTTATCCAGTCAATGCTCTCTGCCTCCATCTCCTTAGAGGTAACCATACTTACTTCTGTTACCATAGCTCAGCTTTGAGCCTTATTAATCTTTATGTAAATGGAGTTATACATCATGTCTCACTTCTTTCACTCAGCATATGTTTGAGATTCATTCACATTGTCTATCCCTTTTTATTACTGAATAATATTATACCATAATTTGTTTATTCTCCTATTTATGAACATTCAGGTTATTTCCACTTTAGAGTGATCATGGCAAAACTGAAAGGGACATTCTTCAACACATCTCCTTTGTGGACATAGTTTTCATGAGTTGGAGTAATATCTAGGAATGTAATTTCTGATTATAGGTATAATATGTATTGAGACTTATAAAATAGTTTTCCAAGATGGTTGTACCATTTTACATTTCTATCAGCAGTGTATGAGCATCCCATTTGTTCCACATCATCACCAACATTTTGTATTTTCAGTCTTTTAAAAATTTTATCAATTCTATTAAAATGAGATTTTACAGTGGTCTTAGTTGGAATTATCCCAGTAACTAAGGATGATCACACATCATCTTTTGTGAAATGTCTGTTCAAGTCTTCTTTCCATTTATTTAGAGGTTGTAGAAGTTTTTATTAAAAAATTTCCTGGATTCAAGTGCATTATCAGTTATATATATTGCAAATATTTTCTCCCAGTCTGTGGACTTGCCTTTTTATTTTATTAATAAATTCTTTTATGAAAAGGGGTTTTTAATTTGAATTAAGTTCAATTTACTAATTTTTCTTTTACAGTTAATATGTTTTGCCCTGAGAAATCTTTGCCTATCCTAAAGTTACACAGATGTTATCTATATTTTCTTACTGAAGCTTTATTATTTTAGCTAATATGTTTAGGTCCATTTTCCCACTCTTAATTTTTGTTTGTCATTAAAGCAAAGGTTGCAGTTCATTTTTCCCATGCAGGTATCCAGTTGCTTCATCACCATTTATTGAAAACATTTTTCTTTCTTTCTTTAAATATCTTGGTTCCTTTGTTGAAAATCAATTGTTTGGGTCTATTTCTAGAATATTCTGCTCCATCTTTCTATGTGTCCGTCTACACTGTATTCATTACTGAAGTTTGAAAGTCTCTTAAAGTCAGTAGTCCTTCAACTTTTTTTTCTTTTTTAAGATTGTTTTGGCTATCCTAAACCATTGGCATGTCTACATAATTTTTAGAATAGGCTTGTCAAAATGTACCAAAATTCCTGCTTGGGTATTAGTTGGAATCAACTTGAAGAAAATTAACATTTCAGTAATATTGAATATTTCCATCAATGAACATTTTTCTTTCCATTTACTGAAAAAATATCTCTCAGTAGTGTTTTATAATTTTTAATGCAGAAAATTTTCAAAAAGTTTTCTTTAGTTTATTTCTAAGTATTTTGATGCAATTATCAATGATATTTTCAAATGTCAATTCCATTTGTTTATTGCTAGAATAGAGAAATTTCATAAGTTGATCTAGTCCCTGTTACTTTGCTAAATTATTATTCCTAGTCAACATTTTTGTAGATTCCTTGAGATAAGTGTGTGATTAACAAGTGTTCCTTCTTCTTTCCTTTTTTCCCCCTTTTATTCCTTCTTCTCAATTGCTAGGCAAGGACTTTCAGTACATGGTCAATAGAAATGGTGAAGGTGGATATTCTTGTCTTCCCTCCAATTCAGGGGTAAAACAGTCATTATAGTTTATATATTTCACATTATATAAACAATGCTGTTTGTAAGTTTTTAATGTGTCCTTTACAAGATTGAGAATCCCCTTCTATTCTATGAATGAGTGTGAATTTTGTGAAATACTTTCTCTGCCTCAATTAAATTGACTGTATAATTTTCTACTTTATTTTGACTGTTTCAAATGTTAAGCTAAGTTTAATTAATGTATTTATTATACTTTTGTTATAGGTTAATGTATTACTATCCTTCTGGTATGTTGCTGGATTTGATTTGATAACATTAGGTTGTGTGTGTGTGTGTGTGTGTGTGTGTGTGTGTGAATGTGTACTTATATATTTACATTTTCAGGATTTGATTCGATAATACTTTGTTAAGGGTCTTTGAATGTATGTTCATGAAAAATGATAGTTTGTAGTTTTGTGTCCTGTATTGTGCTTTTCAGGTTTTTGTATCAGGATTATGCTGGACCCATATAAGTTAAGTAGTATTCTCCCCTCTATTTTCAGTGCAGAATTGCTATTCTTTCTTCTTAATTGTTTAGTGGAATTCCCCAGAGAAGCCATCTGGGCCTAGAGTTATCTCCTGTGAAAGACTTTTAATTATAAAATCAATTTCTGTAATACATACAGGGCTATTCAGATTTTCTAAACCTTCTTGTGTTTTTCTAGGAATTTGTCAATTTCATCATATTGTCAAATTTATTGATAAAGTTGTTCATGATATCCCTCTATTATTGTTTAATTTCTCTAGTGTAAGTAGTGATGTCTCCTACTTTCATTCTTGTAATTTATTGGTAGTTTGTTATTGGAGCTAGTTTCACCCTTTCCCCACCCCCCGTTTCTGTCTCTCTGTTGTCCTCCCTCCCTGTCTGTATCTAGGTTATTCTTGGTAGAGATTTACCAAGCTCATTCACCTTTTCAAGGAAGTAAGTTTAGCCTCCAGGTTTTTTCATTTTTTTTCTGGTGGGGGGAGGAGAGGGCTATTTTCTAGTTCATTGGTTACCAATCATTTCTTTATTATTTCCTTTCTCATACTTAGGCTGAGTTTAATTTGCTCTCTCCCTTTGCTATATTTATAAGTTTTAATTATTTTTCTAATAAATGCAATTGAAGCTAAAAATTTTCTCCAAGAATTGTTTTAACTGCATGTCAAAAATTATGCTTTATTGTGTTTTCATTATCTTTCAGTTTAAACTGTTTTCAATTTTTCTTGTGATTTCTTCTTTGATACATGGGTCATTACACATGTGCTTTAATTCTCAAATATTTGGGGATTTCCTGGATACCTTATTGTTATTAATGTCTAATTTAATTCCATTGGAGTCAGAGAAAACTACTCTGATTTATGGCCCAATATGTAATCTTTTTGATAAATATTTCAAGTTTTGTTCTATGTTTACCCTGCTTGGATTTTATATCCTGGATCTAATTTTTGTTTTCCATCAACTTGAGGAATTTTCAAATACATTGCTACCCTATTTTCTCTCTGCCTTCCTTCTGAGAATCTAGTTACACACAAAAGTTTGATTTTTGTCTCATAAATCACTGAGGCTGTTTTCCTTTATTTTTCAATCTTTTTCCCTCTCTGTACTTTAGCTTGAATAATATTTGTTTACCTGACTTTAAGTTCATTGCTCCTTTCTAGTGAAAGGAGCTACAACTAAGCCCTTTAATAGAGTTTTGTTTTCTGGTATTTTATTTATCTGTTCTAAGTTTCTAATTGGTTCTTTGTAGAATTTTCATCTCTCACCTAAAATTCCCTGTAACTTAATTAATTATAACCATGTTTTCCTGTATTTTCCTTAACATATTTATCATATTTATTTTTAAATTCTTATCTGTTGATTTCAACATCTGTCTCATCCATAGATCTTCTTCTGTAGATTATATTTTCTCTTGGATTATAGGTTATTTTTTCCAGCTTCCTTGCCTGTCTAGTAATTTCTTGTTTTAAATTTGACAGCATATTTGATTATTGAAGATACATCAAAGAGATTCTGGATTTTATTATTTTCCTTTAAAGAGTGTCAAGTTTTGTTTTAGCCAATAGTAGATTACTAAGCAATTATCTCATTTTTACAGAGACTTGGTTTTAGAGCTTTATTAGGGAGGGTTTATTTTGGCTTTGCCTTTAGCCATGAAGATACAGCCCTCAGACCTGAGTTATGGTCCTTACCTCTAAGGCATGGTCCTTCTGAGGTTTTAATGGGAAGCTGAGGTATTTACTAATTCCCTCTAAGTTGGTAGGACTTGAACTCCAAACTCTGTCTTCCCATCACTTTACCTGTTGACATTTCTGCTCAGCTTTTTGTATCCAGCTGTGCATTCTACTGATCTCTCCTTGGAGTCTTGCCCAGCATATTCATAGTTTGAGTTAGCCAGGAATTTGAGAGGAACTTTATGGAGATATGTGCTCCTTTTCTCATGACTACCTCCTTTTAGGATATCACCTCTTAATTCCCCCTGTGCTGACAGCCCAAAGTCCAACTTCTGATTCCTCAGTCCAGTAAGACTGATCCTTTCTATCTGAGCTCTATTCCTTATTATCATGCCAAATAGGGAGTGCCCTTAGAGGAAAAGTTGGATGAATGTGAATCTCACCTAACTAACATCCCATCTTTAAAAGGTTGTATCTCCATCAGTTTTTGTCTGCTCTTGGTTTATTTCCAGTGCCTTCCAATAGACTCTTTTTTTTTTGGTCCAGGATAAGACCAAAGACTGTCATCAGTAAGAGGGTCAGCCCAATACAAGCCACTCTGCCATTATCAGAACTGGAACTCTGATTACTTGGTTGTTATTGAAAACACATTTTATACATAAATAAATGAGAAGGCTCAGGACCTACTTCTAACTCTGCAGTTGTGTTACTGGTTTATTTTCTAGCACGTGTCTCCATAAACATTACATAACTTCCTCTGAGTCATTTCAAACCATTAAAAAAAAAAATCTCACAATGAAGTGTAAACACAAACCCGTTTTGAAGTGTTGCAGAACCTCATTCAATATGTCAGCTTTGGCTGCCCTGAGTTCAGTTTATGTATCAGATGAAGCAAGAGCAATTCTCCCATTGACTAGGAATCTCTGCCACCATGTTCCTCAGAAATATCATGTAGATCATGGAAGCAATATCATGTAGCTCAGGTATGTAACACATGCCCACAGTTTATTATATACTTACAGCATTCATTAAAGTGTCCACAAAATATCAACAAGTCATGTTACATATCATTTTCCAGAAAGTTCTATTTTTTCTGCGTAGCTTTTTTTTTAAACAAAAAGTTAATCATCGTTTGAAGTTTAATTGTCCCACAATTTTAGTCTACGACATCCCAAAGAGACAAGCAGAAAAGATCCAGCTTGGGAGTGAGATTGTTGAACTTTGTGCCTCAGATGGATTCTGCTTTCAATCTTGGCCACTGTGGAGTTTAGAATTTCACTGGTGCAGAGAGTTAAGAATTTGTGTATCTCCATGTCAGAAACTATTATAAGTATTTATACCTGTTAATGTATTTCATCCTCACAACAGACATTTTATAGTTGAGAAAGTGGGCACAGAGATTCATTTATTTCCCCAAGATCACACCCAAGTGTAATCATACCCAAGTGTGTTATTTCCCTTGAGATCAAGGGGCCAAGTTGTTATTTGAATCCATGGGCTATTCTCCTTCTGATCTATTGGACTCTGCTGCCTCTCAAGTACTGTTAATGCCCTTGCCCCATTTGTATTCTGTCAATAGTATAAAAGGTCCATGCCATTTGTCTTGATTTTTACCATCTCTTTGTTATACTTTCTTCCTCAGTGTTTTCACGGTCAATCTGCCAGACTTTGGTCATGCCTGAATGTTTCTATCAGGATCATTTCCTTTATCTTAAGAGCTGAGGTAGCATGAAGCCATCTTCTTTTTTGGAATAGCCAGAGTCTGAATACTTCTCAATGTAATTCAGTAACTTATGTCTATTAAGTGTCTCTATGTCAGGTGTTACGTAGGCACTGGGGATAGGAAAACATTGCTGTGGCCCTTGAGAATCTCAGAAGCTAGTGAGAAAGAAGTATATGTAAATATACATGAACAAGTTATAAATTCAGATGGTAGATACATGAAGAAAACTCTGTGGTAGATACATGAAGAAAGAGTTGAGAACACGGAAGAGGAGGCAACCAAATCTGCAGCTCCTCTTTGGGGAATTTGGGGAAAGTTTTCATAACAAAAGTGTTATGCAGACAGTGCATGCATAGAAATAGGCTAGATAGGTAAGGCTGGGAAGAACACTTCACACGCAGGGAACAGCATATTCAAAGGTATCAGGTAGGAATTAGCATGACTTCCTGGGAGGGCAGTGAGGTCAGCCCAGATACATGGGAAGGAAAATAGAGGATGAAGCTATGTTAGCAAGCAGAAGACAGAAGGTGGAGGAGTTTGGGTCTTATTCTAAAGGAAATAATGAGTGATTATTCCTGATCTGCAGTTTGGTTTCATTCTAGGCCCTTCACACATACACACACAGAGTTATCTTTCAGTCTTCTTCCCTCCAGGGTGAGTGTACAGTTTGACAAGAGAGTATGTATTCCTTCAGTCCTGCTGGATTTAAGAATCAAGTTTACTTAAAAAACGCTTCATAATTTTACTGTTGCCATTCAAAATGGATTTGCCAAGGATCTCAGAGAGAGATCAAAATGGACAGAAAATTAGAAGCTTCAGAGAAATATAGCTCATTATTTTTTTTCCCCTTCACTTTTACCTGTTTCCATCCTCCTAGTGGAAAAAAAAGAAAGAATCCTTTTAGAATGCATGATTAAATTTGTGCTAAATAATCTGTGACTTATCATTATTCATGCTGGGCATGATTTATCTCTGTGTTTTATTTAACCTATTAAAAAATAGGGTGTCAGTTTCAACCTTAGCTTATTGTCTTTTTTCTTCATGCTCTATTTATAAAGCCATCTGCCCTTTGCCGCAACTGAAAGGCTGAATTGGGCCTTTTGACCTCCTACCTTCCCAGATGTGTAGCTTCAGATTAGACTGAAGTCCAGAATAAATGTTGTTATAGGCTCTCTCTTCAAGTCTCATCCTTTTTTTCCAGAAGCTAATAAATTCTGAAAGTGTTGCCATAGCAGCTACGGAAGTCAGTCTCTGAAAAAAGACCTGGTGTGCATGACTTCTTGTTTGACGACTATAATCATAGAAAAGGAAAAGAGAGGACAGAAAGGGCAGTTTCTGACTCATCTTTTCTCTTTCTTTCTAACTAACATTTCCTTCCTTCCTTCCTTCCTTCCTTCCTTCCTTCCTTCCTTCCTTCCTTCCTTCCTTCCTTCCTTCCTTCCTTCCTTCCTTCCTTCCTTCCTTCCTTCCTTCCTTCCTTCCTTCCTTCCTTCCTTCCTTCCTTCCTTCCTTCCTTCCTTCCTTCCTTCCTTCCTTCCTTCCTTCCTTCCTTCCTTCCTTCCTTCCTTCCTTCCTTCCTTCCTTCCTTCCTTCCTTCCTTCCTTCCTTCCTTCCTTCCTTCCTTCCTTCCTTCCTTCCTTCCTTCCTTCCTTCCTTCCTTCCTTCCTTCCTTCCTTCCTTCCTTCCTTCCTTCCTTCCTTCCTTCCTTCCTTCCTTCCTTCCTTCCTTCCCTTCTCCTTCCCTCCCCACTTCTCTTGCCCTCTGTCTCTTCTCTTTTCTTATCTTTGGCTCCAATCCTTCTAGTCTTTATTTTAATTTCAAAAGATGATTTATTCATTTAAAAATAAGCTGAATGCTAACAATGTGCCAACCTTTTTAATTAGTTCTGTGCTTTTAAAAAATGGATCAAAAGGAGCAAAATAAAAGGAATTCCTGCCTTCAGGGAGCTTCCAATTTAGCCTAAGTTAGTAATAAGCTAATTAATAAGAATATCAATTTGAAAGATGTTCTGTATTTCTGTGTGATAGATTTGACACGATTTTAGTGAACTTTAAAAGATTTCTCCAGTCTTCTGACAGTAAATTCTGATTCCATCCTCTCTGTATTTCTTGAACTTTGTCTAGATAACAGAATTGTGACTGAGAGATAGATTTTCTTGAAATGATAAAATTTTTTCTAAATTTAATACACTTTGTACATTTAAAAAATTCATCTTCTGTTTTCCAACATTAGTAAAAGGAGCTCTAACTTTCGTGAGAAAGCTCAAATTACTGAAAATGCATTTTATCCCTCTTTAAGAGTTTATTTCTTAAAATACTTAAATGCAATCTACTTAAAATATTTTAAAACAAGAACATTAGAGTAAAAACAAAGGAATAGAAAAGAGAAAATACAACATAACTTACCTAAAAATTATCCATTTCTGTTTACACTGTCTTCTCTAGTTTCTCTCTATAAGCATACATGTTTTTGTAGTATCATTTAGGTCTTTATAGTCCTGACATGGGAATATCTTTTGACAGTACTTGATTAAATAATTTCAAATATTAAAGAAATACAAAAGTTAATGAAAAAGCCACTTTCCTCCCATAATTCTGTTCCTCACAGAAAAGCACTGTCAGCAGTTTATTGTATCTGCCTCTGACTTTTAAATGTACATATAAACACTTATTTTATTATTATTATTATTATCTTACTTGTTCATTTGTTCATTCAGTAAAGTTTCATGAAGTGGCTACTATGTGCTTGACATTTTCCTAGGCCCCAGGTGTATGGAGAACAAGGCAGGGGTGGTCCATACCCTCATGGAATTTACAGCCCAGTGGGGCTGTGGGTATCAGTAAGATAACACTCATTGGTGATGTGTTTCATGGTGGTGGGCATCTTTCTATGCCAGGATGAATTGAGTTATTTCATCATTTTTAATAGCTGTTTAGTCTGTAGTATGGTTATAATAATCATAAAAAGAATCACAACTCTTCTTGAGTGCTCACTACATGTCTGATCCGTGAAGGACCTTGGTCAAGTCCTCACAGCTAAGTAGAGCCCAAATCCAGTATGGGTTTTCTGACTTCAGAGTCTGAACTTCTAACTTCTCTGCTATGGATGCTCTATAATTTAGTTAGGAAAATGCTTATTGATAAACAGGTTTTTTCCAGTGTTATGATTTGTAAATAATGCAGCAATGAATATCTAGGTAGGATTTATTGTGTAAACTTTTATGAGCATTTCTATACTAAAATAGCTAAAATTGGAATTTTGGGTTCAAAAGAGTACATCTACTTTTTATATACATATTGTCAAATCATCCTTCTCAACACAAGTTCAGGAGAGTTCAGTATCAAATTATCCTTTTCGAAGCAACAATCCTTGAAAATTTCCAATTAATTTTCAAGTAATACATATTTATTTAGAATGTAACGATTAGGATTAGACATACATAAAATGTGAATTAAAAGCTGTTGTTCTTATTATATTCATTATATTCCAGGAGCTGGACATGTTGTAGCCAAAGCTCAATACGCTGGAGTTCTGTTAGGTTCAGTTCTGTTGTCCATCATCAATCTTCCTATTTGAAACCTTTCGAAAGTTCACATTTTAAACTGTAGCACTCATGAACCACACTCCCGAAGAGGACGGCTTGCTCCAATACATTCATCAGAAATCACTGGGTCAGGTCTGGAATAACTGGAAATGGCTTATGTTGCCCTTTGGAAACTTATGGCCTTTTCTGTCCTCCTTTGTGTTCTCTGACTAGCCTCCGGGATTTGTCCTTTCTTACTGTGGCCTGAAGGGAATTTTGTAACCCCTATTGAAAATGAGTCATTGCACAGCAGCAGTGGAGGTAGTGAAGCTTCCCATGTAAGGCTAATAAACATCTCTTAAGTCTGCGAAGCTAAGGAATCCCCACCTGTTTACTCCTTCTGTGATCACTATTGTATAAACTTCATAAACTCTGAGGAGGAGAAATGGGGTCTGGAAGTTCTTCTACAGCATCTCTATTACCTGGTTTATTATCAGCACCTGGAAAGCATCACAAACCATCCTCATTCCTTTAAACTTTTAAGCTGGGAATTGTAAGTTAAGTTCCCTGCTCGGTCTCTAATTTTAAAACTTAATATTAAAAAAATTTAAATGTATTATTTATTTAAATTTTTGAAACTAGTATTTTATTGAGGCTGTGGATGTAGTGTTAACCTTTTGAACTTTAGATTTCTTTTTTATGAACAAGAACATTTTAGGAGAGATCAACAATTCCCTGGCTAACATGAATAACACAGAGATAATAAAGTGTAGGAAGCTTATGTGCAAAAAGAAGAGACTGTCTATAGAGCAGTGTAGATGTACATTAGTAAAGAAATGTTTGTTCCCTACAATGAAAGGAGAAGGCTTGGTGCTTCCAGCCAAAGGGAGAGAGTGTAGTGAAAAGGAGCCTGTCTAAACACTTGGGGAATTTTTTGCTGTCATTTGTGACCCTCTCTGACCTTCCCCTCTCCCTCGTCTTACGGCCCTAAACTCAGTGATTTGACTATTTCACTTCTCAACAAATTATGCTGGCGTTACGTAGAGACAACCTTAATTAAAGTTTGCATGTGACGAGTGAGAAAGAGAAGGGCATTTAAACTCACTGAGTCAGGCCCTGTTAGGAAAAGGGAAAAAAAAAAAGTGTCAGAATGACACAAGGAAAAGAAGGAGGTGCAAAAAGCCTTTGGTTTGAGCTCTCTTAATTCAGGCCAGGGAAGACGTGATGCCGAGGCCCAAGGGGGTGAGCTAAGGACAAGCTTTCTGCCTTCACTCTCAACGTGCTCAGTTTTATTAGTTTAGGCCAGGTGGCTGCTAACATTATTTTAGTATCTATTTTGTGAGTGATTATGTTGTATGCATGGGCAGGAGGTCAGGCGGGTCAAGTCTTTCTGCTCCAGACCATCTCTGCATGGGCCTTTTGCCTTTAGATCTTGCTGAAACTTGCCACCTGTAAAAGCAGACAACCTAATGGGAAAAAGAGCAACACTTAAAATGCTGTTTTTTCTCCACCGCTCTCAAGTGTAAAGGATGTTGTAAAAATATTTCAAACTAGATTTTTTGTTTTGGTTGTGTTAACTCTTTGTTTGACCGTCATCCCCATTTTCCCACAAAATTTTCTTTCAGTAACTAGAGATGTTTTGGGCAAACTGAATATTATGTCTGCAAACAGAGGGAAGCAGTTGGAGAAACCCAAAGGGAAGCTTCCTAATGCTCTGATGGCTTAAACTCATCTGTCGTATCAGACACAATGACCACAACTTTGGAAAGTTAACAAACCTGTCTAGTTTTTAGGGACTCTCTTTCATTTCTGCTTGAACACAATGTCCATGAAACTTGGACCAGCCCCAAGCACAATGTTTTTCATAGCCAACACCCACAAGAAGAAGGGAAGTAGTCTAGATTTTAATTCTAATTTCTTGCCCAATCACCTGTATGACCTTGGACTCATCATTATGCCTGAGTGACTTGGTTTAACTTTTAAAAGAATGTACTTGCCATATTGTTTGGGAGATTAAATTAACTTATTTGCTATTAGTAAGAACTGATAGTTTATTAGGCAGGAATAATGGGCCCATGATGGGCAGGGGGAAGTGGATAGATGGGCCTAACTGTTTCTACCTTCCAACCTTGGCTTTGTCCAGCAAAACTTAATTGTAACCAACAGGGGCCCAGGCCTAGTGCAGGATAGAAGCGTGGGGATGCGCATTTAGGAAGAATTGCGGGCCTCACTTCTTTCTAGGTGGGATCTGAACCTTGATGTTCTGAAACCACTCCAGCCTTTCATTTAAGCCCTCTGGAAGGCTGTCTGGATGTTTATTACTTTACTCACTCAAAAATACTTGTTGAACACCAGCCCTGTTCCAGGCATCTGTGCTGAGGTGATCCAGTACTGAATACCAAATCCCTGCTCTCATAAACCTCTACTCAATGAAGAGATACTGCATGTTCAGTCAGTGAATGTATACAGTGTGTCAGATGGTGATAAATGCTGTGAAGGAAAGCTTAGCAGGATAAGGGAATGGGAAAGTATATCACCTCTGATGAGGTGGCAATGAGGAGAGGGTTGGAGTAAGTAAAAGCCAGGCAGATGTCTGGGGAAAAGCATTCCAGGCAGAGGGAAGAGCAAGCACAGAGGCCCTGAGGGGAAAAGTGTTTGGAATGTCCACAGACAGCAAGGCGTCCTGTGTGGAAGAGCAGGGAATGAGGAGGACTGTTGGAGGGGGGTGCGGTTAGGGAGGTACATAGGGGCTGGCCTGTATGGGGTCTGTGGAACAAGCTAAGCACTTTGGATTTTATGTCAAATGAGAAGGGGGAACCAATGGGTTGTTTCGATCAGAGAAGAGTTATGATCTGACTTTGTCTTAAGGAGGACCACCTGTTGATCTGTAGAGACTGCATTGAAGAGGTCAAGAGTGGAAGCTGTAGGACTGGTTTGGCATGTAATTCCGTGGAATTATAACCATGATGTGGATAATAATACCATACGTGGTGAGAAGTGGTCTGATTTGGCATGCATTTCAAATGTAGAGGTGAAAGGATTAATGAAGGCTTGGCTATGGGGTATAAAAGAAAGAAATCAGGAATAATACCTGAGCAAGGAGGCTGCTGAGGAAGAACTTCACAGAAGAAAAGACAGGGAGGGGCAGCTAGTTGAGGACCTCAGAGGCTAATGGGGAAATTCAAACCTTGTTTCAGCTGGGACTTGCAGGACTCTGTCTAAAAAGCAGAGTGCCTGCCTTTTAAGGCAGAGCTAATTCATAGAGCATAAAGGGTTAAGGATGGTCTCATGTGGGCCAAAGGTGAAATAGCCTGTTTTATAGGGAAAAAAACACATCTAGGCCATGACTCTTGGATAAAACAATGCCACAGTGAAACAGGTATCTTTTGTGGCCGATGTAGCCAATACTGACAATTGGACCCTAAAAGCTACTGAGTCTGGATCGAGGTGGGCTTCTGATTAGGGTTCTTAATGTCTGGGGTTCCAGAAGCTTTTCAATCAGCAGCTTGATCAGGGCTGAGACAGGCCACCCTGGCAGTAACCAGAACCTGCCTTCTGCCATCCTCCCTGCCCCTAGTAGCCCTTATTGCTCCCCACCTAGCAAAGTGGCAATGAACACTAGGAGGTCTTAGCTGCAAATCAGGTGGAACAGAAGGAACAGAAAAGCCCATAGTAAGCAGCACTCCGGAGTTTAGCAGTCCACAATAGACAGAGGCCCAGGCAGGGAGATTTGTAGATAGTAGGGTTCCCCCATGGGGCAGGACTAGGGCAACAGTTAAAGAACATTCATTTATTTCTGTATTCCTACTTCCTTCTCCTTCTTTTCTCTCTCGTTTTTCTTTCCTCACCCTTCCCTTCCCTTCCCTTCCCTCCCCTCCTTTCCCCTCCCCTCCTCTCCCCTCCCCTCCCCTTCTCTTCCTTTTTCCCTTCCCCCTTCCATCACTTACATTAAGCATTCCTGATTTCAGCAAACATTTAGTCAATGCCTGCTGTGTACCAGTCACAGTACTAGGTCTTGAGGATGCCTAAAAAAAGTAAGCTTGACCTTCCTGAGGCTAACTGAGTGAGGGATTCCCTACGTTCTCTCCTGGGCCAGTGGAATAGACAAATGAATTGGGAGCAGAGGCCACAGCGGTGACCTGACCACACACATATTTGCAGTTTGTTTCAGTGTAAAATATGAAACCACCCTGCTCTAGGCTCTCTTTGTTCTCTTTTATGTTTCTTTTCAGTGAGTGACAGGCCTTCCTTTTCTACAGGTTTATTCAGTCTTATGCACACCATGCTGAGGCTCCTCCATTTTTGAGGCAGAATTTGACCCATTGGATGAAAGGACTTTAAAATGAAACAGAAGTATATACTTATCCTAAACTCTTATTAGGTGTTACCATCTTGGTTTTGTTTTTGTTTTTGCATAGATTTATCCCTTTAACAGAAAATACTTTGTAATCTGTGTTCGGTTGTAATCTGGAATTAATTCAGTTCAGAAAGGCATACAAGCACATTTGTAGGTGCATTTGAGACGTACAGATGAGGCAATGCACGAATAAAAGATGTTTACTTCAAAGGAAAGGGTGAACTGGTCATCCAGTGGAAAGAAGCCTGAAGTGGAAAAGAATAAAGAGTGAAATGATTCAGAAGAACATCTAGATATGGAGGACAGAAAACTGCTCAGCTCAGAGTTGTAGGTGTTTTCAGAGAAGAAATGGGAACAATTGGAGGGAAGTCATAGTCAAAATCTCACCACAAAGCAACTACCTAAGTTGAAAAGGAAAAGTGAGAATTTGAATCTCTGGATCAAAGTATATTGCTTTGGAAAAAAATACTAATTATAATGTTGGTTAAATGAAAAATCATGATTCTCTTTATATTTTTGTATGGGCTAGCAGATACACTGACAGCAATTAACCCATTAAATAAATCAGTCAAGGTGGGATTTTTAAGCATTTGATCAAGTAGGTGAATCTCCAGAAATCAATCAATTAATCTTTTAAAAAAGAAAGACTTGCAAATGTCAATTTAGCAAGATGTCAAAAGCTAAGAAAAAGTAATTTAGAAAACTTACATAAACATTTTTCTTGGTTTGCTTGCTTCATTTTAATTTTTCCATTGACAGTCTACTGTAAACTGAATACCCACTTGACCAGGATATTATCATATGAACTAGTAATGTCAAATTCCTGAAAAATTGTAAATGATGATACTGGACTTCCATGCATTGAGTGCTTACCTACACCAACTTTGATAGTAACAGCTCCACATTTACCGTATTTGGTCTTTACAGTGAGCCAGTCAATTAGTGTTATAATCTCCATTTTAAGATAAATGCATGGCTTTGAGAAACAAAGAGTGAGAGTCAGGATTCAAACTTCACTTTGTGAAGCTTGTGTTGTTTTAACCCCAGTAATAGTACCTGATCGCTCCAACAGGAGTCCCTAAAGCCAGGAAGGGTGACCCCTGCTGGCAAGAACCAGGGGAAAACCCGGGTGATTGTCCCTTAGGACTGTACTATACCCTCAGGGCTCTCCTCGTGGAAGTCAACCACTCCTGTCAGCACCAAGCTAACAAACTGGCATGGCCTTGGGCATACTGGGGGAAAACAGATGGCCTTACTCTTTAACTCTTGGAGAAAGGTAAGGACTCTCTGTCTTCAGTTTTGTTGAAGGTATTGCTGTGCAGGGCAGCGCTGTACCTTTATTTTCCCTGTGTCCGGGTTCTCTCCTGGGGAGTACAAGAGACTGTCTTCAGAACCCCCACAAGCACAGAGCTCTCCAGGCTGTGGAAGAATGTTCACATGGAACCCATCCCTTTAGCCACTCATTTGGGAGTTTATTTCCTGTTACGTCCACCTTTTCTGTGCTGTGGAAGAGGCCAAGTCCACTCTCAGCTTCGTTGGTATTTTATCTCCTCAAATTGTGCTGGATCGGTGCTTTTATAAAATTGTAGTATGATTTCTGTGTTTTAACCCTGTGATTTCTACATTTATATATACTTTTATCTTCAATTCCACACAGAAAAATCCTTTAATTTGTTAGAACATGTAGCGCAATAAAATGTAAGAATAACTTATATGGAGAATTTTTTTAAAAATTGTGTTGCCTGGATAAAGAAAGTGGGCTGCTAAATACTTTATGTATAGTTTTAATAACATTCAACTTTCTGTAAGTCATCCCTCCCCCACCTTGATTTCACAGTGGCTTTGGAAAGAATTTAAATCTGATACCAAATCACAGTATTGAATTTCCAAAGTCCCCAAATTCACCTTTAAATTGCTTTCATCCTTCCCCACTGGATCATGACTTTCATCCAAGAGTTCCCCACAGCTTTGTGGTCCCAGAAACAAGAAAATTCCTCTTTACATTGGACTGATCTTTTGGCCAGTAAAATAAAATTTGCCTGGCTATTCTTCTCCAATTATACTGTTATGATTAGTTTGGAATGGAAAGGACCACCCTCCCTTTGGACTACAGGACAAACATTCTCTTAAAAAAAGACAAAGAAAACAAACAAAATATAAGGGAATGATGGGGATCCTGTCACAGGCCTGTGTTTATAGGACACAAAGACAAACACTGAAGAGTGGGGCTGAGGGCTAGTTGGGGAACAAATAGGCCATCAGGTTTGCTTAAGTATTGCCCAAGAATGGTTTGAATAATTTTTTAATGTGGTTTTGCCTTTGTAAAGACACAGTTCTGATGACATTTTCTGAGTACATGAAGCATTTACTCAAAGCCAGTTGAGTGTCCTGTCAGCAGGCAATGCACATCATTCATTCTACAAATATTTATTAAATTCCTGGTATGCATCAGGATATTATGCTAAACCCTGGGGAATATTTCATTGAAGACAGACTACCCTATGCTATGATGGGCACTTAGGTGGTGTTTCTCAATAGTTTACTTCATTATGCTTTGTAGAGAAAAAAAAACAAGGCCTTTTCATAAACAGCCATAGCAGTTTAATAAATAAGTAATACAGTTTCAAATATATCTGATTTATAACAAGGGGGTGGCTAGTATCTTGGTGGGCTTGGATGCTAAAATATCAAACTGCTAGACAAAATTACATTTTCAAGAAATAGTTCATCTCTAACATGCTCTGTCTAAACACAAGCCACTCCTACTGATTTGCACAAAAGGAGAGAAACTGAGATATGGCTAATAAAATGTGAAATAACAAAGAAAAAGAACATAGTTTCTGTTCTTGTGCTTGCATTTATGTATGGGCAGGTTTTAGTGTTGGAGAACTCATTTCAAATGAAGCCCCGTAGTCACACTGTGAAGACCACTCAGGAGAAGCTGGCAGTTTTCCAGTTTCCTACTCCTGCCTCTGCTCGGCAGCATCTCCAACCACGTTCAACCCAGACAGGTCCATCCCCTCGCTGATTAAGACCAAGTGCCCGTATACAAGTCTTTCCTGGAGTAGGAAGTCACTTAAAATAAGTCTCATTTTTCAAAGGCTGGCTGAGCAAGCAGAGTAAATAGAGAAGTTTATTGGATTAGTAAGGTTGAAATTAAGCAAATTAGTTTTCAACTCTTAATAGCAGTTGCCCAAGATGGCCACAAGCAATGATCGGTGTCAACAATATTAAAGAAAGGCTAGGAGTGCTCACGACAACATCAATAATCTGGTGCCAGAGTAAATTGCTACTAAAGTTCTGGATTCTAAAGGTCTCCATGAAAGGCAATGATTTTTTATCTTTCTCACTTTTTATCTTTTTTATCTTTCTATCTGGAATGTTCCATATCAGGAATGGTGGAAAGTGTCACTGTTAAATAATATTAGTAAGAATATTGATAATGATTATGATAATGATTTCTCTGTCCTGTCCAGTGTCAAGTGGAGAAACACACTCTATGTATTTACTGTGCTTACTTCACCCCTTCCATGTATTTCCTTCCACCCACTTTTTTGCTGTAAGCTAACAGGTATTCTATACAAGAAATAATTCTTACAAAGTGTGTAATTCCATCCATAAAAAAGCCCAGCTCCCTGCAGAAACCTGGGTTTACCGATGGTTGAGATGTACTGATGACGCCTCCGATTGTACCCTCTCTCTTGATTGAAAGCAGAGGGACCTCCCCTCCTGCCTGGCCTCCTTACTTATGAACAGTGTCGATCCATTTCCTGCTCCCCTCTGTTAATTCATACCAGGACAGACACAAGCTCAGAATGAGGGACCCTGCATTTCGGCACCTCCTCAGAGCAGTGTTGATGGGAATAAGTGTTTGCAGGACTGCAGGTTCCTGTTCAGGCTACTGAAGGAAGATTTTTCTATTCTTAGTTAACCAGTTCCAGCCCAGAAAATAGCCACTGTATACCAGCAGTGTTCATTACTGTTTTATTTCTCCCCTTTAAGTAATGACCACCCACCCACTATCACTCCAGATTTAGAATGAACTATGGAGCACCTCATCTAGGTTTCAAGTGAGATGCAATTGCCCCTTTGTTCTGTTGAAATCAGTCAGAATCTTGCCCAAATGGAGGGTTTCAGGTTTCTACAAAGAATGTGTTTCCAGGAATGTTTACTCTGAAATAAAAAATGTGATAATAATTACATGGAGAGACAATAATTATAAGCATTTCCTCTTGGAATCACAAAGAAAAAAATGCAAGGAACTTATCAACTTGAAGAAAAAAGTATCATGAAATTTCTATCTGGTATATTAAGGCAGCTGGTTGGGGCCGAGAGCCACACTCCTTAAAATGCTGCTGCATTTTAACATCATTGTAACCCTGATTGAATCTGCCACATTGTTTTGCTAAAAGTAGTGCTAAATTTGTCAAGAGTTTTTTTTTTTCTTAAAGTGAAATACTCTAGTAGAAATAGCTACTACTTGTCAGAAATGCAATATTATATTTTATTTGTCAAGTATATTCTAACTGTAAGTGACCATTGATTCTTGTTTTTGGGAAAACTCAAGATTCAGTATAGAATATGGCACCATCATGTATATGATTGATCATATGTATCATATGCCCTGTACTTAAAAGGGGCATGCCTGGTGCTTCAGAGACAAATATTTCAAAACTCAATTATTTTCCACTGCAATTCTTATCTTCTTCACCTGGTCAAAGCAAATGGTCCCAAAGGTCAGGCATTTCTACCTGCTCAACTCAAAAAAGACTTACCATTTAGTTTTTTCTTCTGCTGCCCACAATTTAAGTGTATTGTTTTAAAGATGAAGTGAATTGGTATTTAAGGCTGTTTGCCTGTCACATTGGGATGCTCCACAACTCTGTTAGACTCTGTCTCAGGTTTTACTCCCTGAATCTCTGTTCCCCTTCCAGTCCAAAGGATCAATCAAGCAGAATGGATCAGGCTGGTAGGCCTGTGCTGTCCTGGCTGAGAAAGCAGCAGAACAAGAAAGGCTGTTTATAGAGCAACGACACCACTGCCTCCTGCTTGTGTCACCAGCGATTCCAACTTTTAAAATAAACCTTGACAACTCCACATGATCCTGCTGTAGAGAAACCCAAGACTTGTTTTGGATACTCAGATTAAAAGTCATACCTACTTTTCTCTACTTGTTTTATCCTTGCCCTGAACTAAACATGGATGAATCCTGCATGACTAGTAAGCCCTGCAAGGACATGCAGATGGGCAAAAGCCAAGCTGAGACCCTGTAACAGAGGGACAGGAAAAGAACTGATGTTCACTGAATGTTTTCTGTGTGTGCTTGGTTCTTCAGGGGCTGTCTCATTATATCATCAGGAAAAACTCAGAGAGGTAGATGTTTTTATCCCCTTTGAAGATGTGAAAACCAAGATTGGAGAATGTAAGCAACTTTGCCCAGGCCATGTGCTCGTGGCAAAGCAGAGACTCACATTCAGCTCTGTCCCACTTGCCGGCACACACTTCCCCTAAAGCAGGCATCCACTCAGTTCATGGCATCCATGGAGGACCACAGAGGAAAAGGCCTGCATAACATCTAGTGGATCCATGTTTTTAGGCCTAAGGAATCTGAGGCTTACATGCCTCACCTAAAGCGAGCAGACTTAAGACCAACCTTGCTATGGGCATGAAGCAGATAGTACTGTAAGGAAACATGTCCTGCTAACCCCAAATGCACTTACTGTGCTTTTCTGAATCTTGGTGCTGCCAAAACTCCCAACCTCTCCAAAATCCCAGGTACAGATTTATTTTTCCTTCATGAATGCACTTGATAGCTGATAGGGAGAATTTCAATAAAACTCCATAGTTAAGAATTGACCTTTTCAAAGGGAATAATGTACCTATAGTAACATTCTCTGTAAAAATATAGTCATGATGGTGGCATTTATGTAGCAATTCACTTGACTTTATGAAGCATCTATAAAGCTACTTTACATGTCTCTTCCTAAAACTCTTTGGCACACATTATCTCATTTTGGTCCCCAAAAGAACCCAGGCAGAAAAAAAGTTGTAACAATGTATTCCCAGCAACAATGCCTATGCTTTACAAGGACAGGGAGATGGGAAGTTCCTCGTGTGGCTCCGGGTCACAACTGCCTCCACTTTGGGCTGCATCACATCACCCCCTTGTCTGAATTCATCAGCCCAGCCAGTCAGTATGTGTTTGCTTACACTGGGCTGTAGGGCCAGTGCTGCTGCACAACTGGCTCTTCCTGAAGATGGTGGAAAAAGAAATGGAGAGATCTGAAATTTCTAAGGGCTTCCTCTATTCCAGGCACTGGGCTAGGTGTTTCCTGTGCATTATTCCTTTTAATCTTCACTTTTCTTCCATCAGGTGGTGCCATTATCCTGAATATATGCATGATGAAACTGGAACTCAGGGGTAAGTGCTTTTGCCCTAAGGGCCACTGTTGTATTTGATGCAAAGCTTTTAATGACTCCAGTCCTTCCAGAATCCAAGTCATCTCTTTCCCTTATGGTAAAGTCGGGTGGAGGTTGGATAGCACACTGTCATGGTCAGTCTATTTGACCCTTGCACAGAGCCTCTGTCTCCTGCCCTTCCTGCCCCTGGCTTCTGACCACCCATGCTACGGTGGATTCCCTGACTATCCAGAAGAGGGTACTGTGCTCATCTGCTTCTGAACTGTGTATCTGGGCATTGGTCCATATTTTTTCCAACTGTGCAGCTTAGATTATCCTCCTCATATTCCAGTCCTTCCGTACCTGGCTGACAACTTGAACCAGCCTGAAAGAGGCTAAATGGCAAAGCCCCAGAGATTCCTCTGCTGCCCAGAAGTCAGCATGACCACTGAGAAGGGGGCAGTGGGGATGGTAGATAGGTTGTCCGGGATGATGAGGTTCAGGGAGAAGCCAGAGGCTGACAGTCACTCTGGACACAGGACACAGTGGGTCTTGGGTAAAAACACTGGTTTCCTGTGCCTCCTCTGAGCTCTGTAATACAGGCATATCATGATATCTGCCTTTTCATGCCGTGCTGGGATCGAGAATGGTTGCAAACTCAAAGCACACACACACACAGCAGGCACTCACTAAGTGTGAGCTTCTTCCCCTTCATGCTCCCTGGAGGCAGAGCCAGTACCTCAACCAACTGACAAGGATGGCTGTTTTTCCTAGATCGTAAGGATGAGATGATCCAAATCTATTCTGTCCATGTTTTATTTTCCTCCTGGACCTATCTTGAGATGCCTGTAACTGACAGATTAGATGCACAAGCCCTTTTTTGTTCCAGGGGGTCTTTGCAAACAGTTTCCTGTTGAAGCAGATCCCAGACCTTGAATTTCTCATGTGATCTTCAGAGTAGCCATATTACAATAGAAAATCCACTTGAGAAATTGGAGCTGCCCAAGTCTTGAGGCAGCTCCCCCACTAATTACCATCCCTGCGCCATTTACTAAAAGCGAAACAGTGGATGGAAATTGGGTGAGGCCTGCCTCTTAGAAGTAACCAAAGATGCCTGCACACCTCTGTGGATCACTTGGCCTATTCTTTCTGGAGAGGCCAAATGCAGTCAGGTGTGAGGCCTGGGCTTGTAGGGTACCCAAATATTTTCTTGGAAAGTAATCTCAGTTTATTAGAGTTCCTTGTCTCAATTCAGAGTATAGATTTTTGAATGCATTTGCTGACAGATTGACCTGGACTATGTTTTCCCCTTATTCAGGGAGTGATCGATCTTTATCAAAAGGATTTGTTGACTGACGGGCTTTCACGGTTCTAATGTGCTGTTTGATACTTTTAAAGAGACATATGCCCCTTTGTATAATGAAATTATCTGATAAAAAAGGGAATGAAGCTCAGGTTTTCAGAAGCACCTTAGCTCTTGGCTGCCTTGGCGACTGCCAGGGAATTTTGTTTTTATGTGCCTGTGATGGAAACCTTACAACCCTTGGTGAAATTGTTTTCGAATATTCAGGTTTCTAGACCATATACTGTGTTGTTAGGCCTAAGGGCCTGAACTAAACCAAGATTGTGTTTCCCTCAGGTAAGTACTTCCAGACACTCTATCCTCTGTCTTTACAACCCTCTTCTCCTTGTTACTGTACTATGTAATAGTAGATGCGCATTATATTCCACATAAAAAGCCATTTCTGTAGCATCTTGTCATCATTTCATCGACGCTGCTTTGAAGCCGTGTTGAGTTCTGAACTCAGAGCCTAACAGCGATGGCTCAAGTGCACCACACCGTATTATTTACCCAGATGGGGTTAATTGTTGAATAAAAGAATGGTCCCTTTCAGTTTACCTTTGCGCAATCTCTCTCCTACTGGTTATGGAAGACAGGGAAGTCTATGATAAATATCAAACTTTCTAATCAGAAACGAGTCCAGTTGTATTTGAAATCTTGAACTTAATCCAGAATCAGGAAATGTAGCCACTTGTGTTACTGTTGCTGAAAGAAGAAAATGACCTTTTTATTGTAGCTGACATTCACTATTGTACTTGGGAGCTACAGGGAACAGGGCAAGTAAATGTGAAGGCTTAAGCAAATTTTTTCTTTTAGCGGCAAATGTACTACTTGATATGCTGGAACCGTTGTCTCCTTATATTTTGCAGGGATTTTTTTTTTTTCCTAGAGCAAAGCTTGCACTGAATCCTAAAAAAATATTTTTACCTTAAATTTTAGACCAAATCCCTTCAGACTTTGGATTTCATTGTGGCTACATGGCTTCTACTAGAGGTTTGATTAACTGACTGAGGTGTAACATGAAAAGAGTAAATTTCAAAAATCTTTAGTGTATAGGCTGACCAATTTTATATGTGTATGTACCTATGAAACCACTGTCAGGTCAAGAACATTTCCACTACTCAAGAGGATTTTTCAGTCCTCTCCAGTCAGTGCCCTCAAAGATAACCACTATTCTAATTTCTATCACCATGGATCAGTTTTGTCCATTTTTGAATGTCATGTCAACAGAATCATATAGTATGTTCTCTTTTCTGACTGGCTTTATTTACTCAGAATGATGTTTTCGAGTTCCATGCTGCTACATGTGTCATACCACTAGCTTTTCAGACATCTTATTATTTTGGAGAATAATTGTTGAAATGCAATAGATTTTTGGAAGAGGTTTTTTTTTTTAAGGCAGCACCAAATCAAATCAAAGAATGAAAAAGTTTTTACTTCTTATACTCCAGTCTCTTGGAATTGTTGGTCTTACTATGGTGATATCATAAAGAGGTTTAGGGAGGATTTTACATATATGCATGTACATATCTAAAATCAAAATCTCTTTGTATCTATAAATGTAAATCCATACAAATTGTCCCTTTTCTCTTAGAGCTTGCATTTTAGTTATGGGGAATAGACCAAAAAAATTAAATTAAAAGGTAGAAATATATGAGTAAGTAAATTAGTGAATAAAATTAATTTCCGATAGTGATCAGTGTGAAGAAGCATTTCAGATAAGGTGGTGGGGAAAAGAATGATGGTGGAGTTGGGTCTGTTTCAAGCTAGGTGCTCAGAGGAGACCAGTCTGAGGAGGGAATATTGGAGTGGAGAATATGGAGAAGGAGCTAGTTATACAAAGATCTAGAGGCAAGTGTGTTCTAGGCTAAGATGTAGCAGGTGCATGAGCCCAAGGCAGAAACAGGCTAGTCTGGTTCAAGGCACAGAAAAGAGTCAGTGTGCTCAGAGGCTGAGGAAAGAAGGAGACAGTGGTGAGAATCAGATTGGGGAGGTAGGCAGAGGGTCCTGTTGTTCCAGTTAGGGGACACAGAACATTTCAGTTCAAACATGATGGGAGGCTGGCAGAGTTTTAACAAGGACAATGACATAATATAATACTGTTATATAAAGTTTGCTCTGGCTGCTGTATGGAGAATGGATGGTAAAGGGACAGGAATGGGAACAGACCAATCGGGAAACTGTTATTGAAAGACGTCTTTGACTCACAACTGGATAGAAGCAGTGATAAAGGAGAGAAATGGTAGGATGTGGGGTTTACTATTATTTGGGGAGATAGTAAAGCCAACAGGATTAGCTAATGAGTTGGATCTAGGTTGTGAGGGATGCAGTGGTTTCCTTTTCAGTTTTTGGGCTAAGCAAGTGAAGAAAAGATGGGACTATTAAATACAATGGAGAAGACAGAAAGAGTAGGGGTTTTGGAAGGAAATACTCCAGAGTTCTGTTCTGGCTATGTGAAGGCTCAGATGCCTATGTGATTTCTAAATGAAGGCATTAAGGAAACAGTTGTAGATATATTCATCTGGAGCTCAAGGGAGAAGTCAGGCCTGTAGAAAAAAGTTTTGGAGTCATCAATATACAAGTAGGTATAAAAAGCCATGGGATTGCCTAGGATGACTGAAGAAAAACTTAAGACAGGATTGAGTCCTGGGGCAAAATCATTCCTGTTGGCTCTATCACTATCAGCTCTATCTCCATCATTATTACCAGGAAAATTTTAATGATCACCATCATCATTTATTGAACACAAAATAAATGTTTTGGGCACAACTGTGCTGGGTACAAGAGACATACAGGAAAAACCAAGAAGGAGCCTCTGTTTTGAGAAGGAAAGTGAAGACAGTGAAAAGTTGGAGTAATAAGTGCTGTGGTGATTTAGATGAGGGGGCATGGAAGTAACAGAAGACCAGACAGGGTTTGAAGAGGTGGTGACATGTGAATGTCTGAATTGAACATTTGGATCCAAAATAATGGGATCCACAGAAAAAGACTTTCCAGTTAAAGAACAGCATTTACAAATCAAGAGACACACAGGAGCAGGGAATGATCCTGAAACTGAAAGAAATGCTGAGTGAACGTAGTGAGGAGAATGGACCTGGCTGTAGACGCGGCCGGGAAGCAGCGTAACTTCAGGGTCAGGGCCCACGGACGCAGCACGAGAGAGTTGGGAATCCATTTGAAGGCCCTGGGAGAGTGACAAGTGGCAGGACAAGAAGGACTTTTTTGCTTTTTTTAATTGAAGTATAGTTGATATGTAATATGATATTGGCTTCAAATATACAACATAGTAATTTGACAGTTACATGCATTATTAAATGCTCACCCCAGCTAATGTAGCTACTGTCTGTCAAGATAGAAAGATGTTATAGAACTATTGACTATATTCTCTATTCCTGTACTTTCCCCATGACTAATTTATATTATAATTGATATTTTGTGCTTCTTTATCCCCTTCACCTATTAACCCACCCACCCCTTCCTCCATGGCAACTACAAGTCTCTTTTCTGTGTCTTTGAGTCTAAAAGAACAGGATATGAAGTTTGAAAGAACAGAATTCAAATCCTGCCTCCACTACTTATTAGCTTGGTGACATCAGAAATTTTGCTTAGCCCCTCTAACCCTTAGTTTCTACAACAGAATGGATAAAACAATAAATGCATGGCAGGGTTGTTATAAGAATTGAAAATCGTAACTATAAATCACTTTCACTCAATGGGGAAAATAAGTGATATATAGCAATTATTTTTGCTATTACTGACTATTATTAATAAACTTAAATTTTAAAAGAAATTTCTTCCATAGTGGAAGAACTAGAGAATACCAGAAATTATTATATTAATGTGGATAAAATGAAGACCACTTGTGGGTGGCGGGAAGATGACAGCAGCGAGAGGGTTTGCTAACCGTCAGATCAAGGGAGAAGAGTGGAGAAGGGAAGGGAGGAGTCCAAAATGACCCTCAGGTTTTGAACTAGATAGGTAGGATGGTGGTGTAGCTCTCTGAAATTAAGGATATTGAAAAATAAACACATTTTGTGGGGAAGTGCTTGAGTTCATTTGAAGATATTTTATTTTGAAAGGCCCCAAAAGGCTACTTTGTGGGTCTGGAGCTCAACGGAAAAAACTGGGCTGGAGATTCAGATTTGTGGGCAATAGGTGGACAAGGGAGAGTACTGAGTGAGAATTAGCAAGTGTGGATTATAGAACCCTGGGGAACACTGAAATGTAGGGACTGAACAAGCAGTGTCAGGGATGGAGATAAGAGAAAACAGAGAAAGAGGTAGAAGGAGAACCCAGAAGGGCAGCTCAGAAGTGTGTCCCCAGCACATTCCCAGGGGGATGCTCATGCACATTGACCCTACAAGCACTTGACACCTCTTAGAGGAAGAGATATCCATCCTCTCTTTCTTCCCTCAAGCATAATTGGTTCAAGTTCAAAGTGGGAAAGGCTGAACTCTAGCAAAAACGTTAAAGAGATTTGGCCTTTTCCAATCTTGCTTTCAGTGCCACTCTATTTCTTGCCTCTATATTCCCATTGCTGTCTCTCCTGGGTCCAATTCCTACAGCACCAAGGGACTGTAGATCTCAGAACTGACCCGGACATTGTAGATCATTTAATTGAACTCCCAACTTCCTTATATGAAAGGTGAGGAAACTGAGCCTCAGAGAAGGCAAGATAGTCAGTCAACTGATATTTTAATTAAACAGAGTTAAAGCACTTTCCCAAAAAGCTTTCCTTAACAATGCTGCTGCTCCAACTTATTCAGTGATAATGGCTTAAGAGGAAGGTGCCCACAAAGTTAGAAACTAACTCAAACTCAAATCCTGCCAGGTCTACGTCTAACGGTCTTCATCTAGACACACAAAGCAGAGAATGGAAAGAAATGGAAGAAATGAGGCCTGCCTCCATATCAATGTACTGTTAAAATAAGAATTGGAGGATACCTTACAGAATAGGAAGTACAAAGAGGATAATTGTGATTTCCCAAGGTCATCCTTAGAGGAAAACGGTCCTGCAAAGGCCCTGTATGGGATGCTGGACAAGGAAAAGGGAAAACAGTGCATGATTTTTGTTGCTTCTGAGGTACAAAAATTAGAGATTGTGCCATATAGCATTGAAGGCCTTCCTATTGGTTTATCTAGAAAACTCAAGCTGGAGGGTGAGCCAGAAAAAGGGCAATGGCCTAAATCACCTAGTAGATTTTAGCAGATTTGTAAAGTACTCTAGTCACTAGTTCTTATAGCAGAGATGGCTCGTTGCCTTCTCCACATCTATTCTCCCCTTCCTCCTTAGAAACAGAACCCTGGTTTTTAGCTGGATATACTCTTGCTAACCTAGACTCCATTTCCAAGACTCCTGATAGTTTAATGGGTACAAATAGAAATAAAGTCTTATAAATGGGAAAGGTATCCATGCTTCCTTTCTGCGTTCTCCCTCCATCTGTCTTAGGAGGAACATGATGGTCCTAATTCTATCAACCATCTTGGTCCAGGACAGTGAGAGCTGCAGGGGAAACCCTATGCCAGCTGTGGGCTTCCCACTTCTGGACTTCCTCCGAACAAGAGAGAAATAAACTTCTGTTGAGTTTCATCTGCTGTTGTGCAAAGCTCTTTTGCTGGCTCACATGGTTCATTCTATTAATGCAGCCTCACTTAATCCTTATGATGAACTTGTTTACTTTTATTGGGTTTTAAGCAATTAGGAGGTAAAAGCCTTTAGTGGTTCTAACCTAAAGAACATGATCAAGAAGTATTACTTTACATAATTAGTTAAGAGTTTTCAACATGAAAAAGAGTACCTTATATTTGTAGTGTGATTTGCATTTCACAAAATACTCCTTTTACTTTATTTTTTTAAACAGCACTTTACATTCAAGCTGAATTGCTTCAAATTGGACTTTTAAAAATAGTTAAAATATATATTAATGTTGTCATGGTGATTTCCATTTAGCTACTTATTAACTACATCCTAGACAAAGATCCTTAATCTCTAAAACTTGTCTTTCTGATCAGCCAAACATGGATAATGATTTCTCATATACAGAATTAGAGTAAATAAAGATGTAATATAGCAGAGTGATTAAAATATTAATCACAATTATTTCCCAAATAGCTGTGTGACCTTAAGCAAATTACTTCTCTGTGCCTTGATTTTTCTAGCCTGTAAAGTGGAAATAAGGACTTTGTGAAGAGTAAAT
The DNA here is from genome assembly GCF_030020395.1 of Manis pentadactyla. NCBI lineage: Eukaryota > Metazoa > Chordata > Mammalia > Pholidota > Manidae > Manis > Manis pentadactyla. The sequence continues at coordinate 44,559,535 of NC_080021.1, read as the reverse complement.
GGAGTAATGCACATGAGGCAGAGCCCTGGACACATAGTAAGAGCTCAGGAAGTGTTATGTACTTTTCCTCAACTGCCTAGGACAGAGCCTTAATATGTCAGAGCCACCCAATAAGCTGCATTATTTTTGTTATGTCTCTTGTACAACTAACTCTAAGAAATTTCAGAAAAAGTTTTATGTTATGGTGAGTACTGAGCTCTTAGTGTAAGTGGAGTTTCTGACTCAGTGAAGTGCTTCCTGAGAAAAGGAGCGGAGGCCCAATGTTGGGGTTGTGGAGGAAATTTGGCCACCTGTCATGCTCTTCATCAGGCGACAAGAGAAAGTCTTGGGTCCTGAGCCAGCAAAAGAACTTTGCACAACAGCAGATGAAACCCATTTTGTTCTGTGTCTTTCATGCTCTCTGGATGAGACAGAGTCGCAGACTTAGACTACTGTTTGGGATTGAGTCAGCCTCCAAAGTCATTCAGAGAATGATAAAGACTTTACAGCAGTCTCCAGGGGTGAAGGCTCCAGTCCAGATGGATGGCAGGGGCAGAAGGGGAAGCCAAGCACAGCCCCATGAAGACAGGGATGGTACTGTGAGAGCAGGAGATGGTCTTAAAGAGACTCTTAAAGAGACACATGCATATAACCAGTAAAGGTGAATAGCCTGGGGAGTCTGGAAACTAGGAGAGAAACCAGATCAAGGAAGTGCCAGTAATGTAGATTGCATGCCTGGCACATGATGAAACAAAAGATGAAGCTTGTTGGAAAGGAGGGTGTGCTGTGAGACCCAAACAGCTACCCCTGAATTCTCAAGGAGACCTCTGCCCAGAAGTCTCGCACCATCACATACTCATGGTATGACATGGTGTGACTTTGAAAAGTCACTGAGCATACAGGACAGAGCTGTAGGCAAGAGCAAGACTCTTTGAACTAGATTCAGGCCTGGATCTAATGCACAAGCTCTGTTATTTTATTTAGCAAGTCACAAATCAACCAAAGCCTCTGTTTTCTCACCCATAGTTTGGGTATCATAGTACCTGTCTACCTATAGCTTTGTTTAGGGCAACACTGGTCAATAGAACTTTGGGTCATGATGGTGACATCCTATTCCTGCAAAGTCAAGACAGTAGCCACTAGTCAAAAGATATTTAGCTATTACACACTTGAAATGTAGCTAATGTGACTGAGGAATTGAACTTTAAACTATTTTATTTGAATTCAAGTAGCTACATGTAAGTAGTTGGTACCTTACTGGACAGTGCAGCTAGTCTAGGGGCTAAATCAAATGTCTTCTATTGCTGGGCCTGGCATCAGGACATGGTGACTACAAGGTGGTATTGTTACTACATTTCTTATAGCCTCAGTTTCCTCATCTAGGAAATGGGGTTAAAGATAGTACCCACTTCCTGAGTGTGTTGGGAAGATTAAATAACATATCACAGGTGAGGCAATGAGCACAGTGTGGGCATAGTGCAGGTGCTTGGCAAATGTGAGCTCCTCTCCTCCTACATTTCAAGTTCTTTGGCATTACTAGAATGACTGTCCAATGATGTATGAGGACCCTGAGAACCTGTAGTGAGAGTCCTGGCAAGCAAGTGGATTAGTAATCATTTGCACATCACTAATTCTGGCTTTGGCTTGGGGGAAAAAAAGTCTGCTTAAGAGAGCAAGAAAAAAAATATTGGCAGTGATGTGTGCATTGTGAGAGTTCCACACACAGGTATTTGGCAGAAGCCTGACTGTTCAGACAGATCACAAACCGCCAGGCAGCGTACCTGCTGGACAACAGGGAATGTTATTGCTGTTCTAAAGATACAATTTATGAGTAATCTATACCCCAGGCAAAGACTTGCTTATAGCAGACCTATTGTCCAGACTAGTCACCGACCCTCCAACCGGGGAAATGACAGCACTGATTGAGGAGGCAGCAGGGTAGGCCATGGAGGTAAGCAAAATGCTTGACCCTGTGGTCAGCGGGGGGCTGCAACTCGAGACAGGGAAAGATGCTGTGTTGTAGCTACTTATCCAGATGTTGCAGATCAGCTGGTGTGACAGAGAAAACAGAACAGTTGCAGGTGCATTGGTCTCTAAAGGAGTGGCTGCCTTGGCCTTCTAACAGCAAGGGGGATTTTAAGCAATGTCTTGTCTGTAAGAGGTCAGAAAAGGAGAAAAGATACAACCAGAGGTAGTTTGGGGAAGAGCAGCTTTGCTCATGCCCCCACATTATTCCCAGCATCTGTTCTCTAGCTCTTGAAACTGCAGCTAGAGACTCATTTCTTTCCATTAAGATGCCATCTCATGGGTAAGCTGGTACTAAATTTGATTGCAATTACAATTTTAAACTTTTGGGTTGTGGTACTTTGAAACCTTTTAAGTCATTTACTAAGTTGTCAGATTCTTTCTGAAAAATAGGGAGAAGTGGGGCAATAGCCTAAGTGCCTGGAGCCATTGAAGAGATTTATGTCAGGCGGGGTAATATGTAGTATGGAGGTGGCAGAAATGTGTTGAAAGGGGAAAGGTTTCCTGCAGTGTACACATTAATGTCAGGGGATATGTACATAATGTACACATTAATGTCAGGGGAGTGACATAAACACTGTGATAGTCACACTGGAGCTTTTTGAGGCAAGAATTTGAATTCTCCCTTCCTTCTCTTCTTCTGTCATCCTCACCCTCATCATCACCATTACCACCATCATCACCACCACCACCATCACCACCATCCTCATCACCCTCATTATATCACCACCATCATCTCATCATCACCACCACCATCCTCATCACCCTCATCATCATCACCACCATCTCATCATCACCACTACTACCACCATTACCACTCTCATAATCCCCACCATCCTCATCATCACCCTCATCATCATCATCACCATTACCATCATCATCCCCACCATCCTCATCACCCTCATCACCATCTCATCATCATCATCATCATCACCACCACCACCATCACCACCCTCATCAGCCCCACCATCCTCATCATCCTCATTCCTCATCAGCACCATCATTATCATCTCCATCATCACCACCATCTATGCAGCACACAGTCTACTAGGTAACTTGCGAACATGTAATGTATAATCCTCATAGCAGTTGTACAACATAGGCATTGTTAGCTCCATTTTACAGATGAGGAAACTGAGGTTCAGAGGGTATAACTTGAGTGAGTCAAGATCATAGCCAATAAGAGACAGAGCCAGCATTAAAATCCTGGTATTTCCTACATGTGCCTATGATCTCTAATACCCAGTCTACTGCTTGTAGTTGGTACCTAAAATGGCTAATCTGAGGGAGGAACTGAATTTTTAATGATATTTAATGTTAATTAATTAAAACTTAATTTTACATGGCCACATGTGGACAGTGGCTATACCTTATCCAGAGCAGCTCTATGAACTAAATGAGATAATGTCCTTTATCACTGTTCCTGGAACCTAGTAATTTTTGACTAGACTAAAGCTGCTGGATCTTCATTACTGATTTCTAAAATTTGTTGAATAAAATTGAGGATAATTTCACCCAACCAACCTGTTATTTCAATAACTCAGTCAAACCAGATAATAACAAAGAATAAAGTACTCCTGCTCTGTGACTTTTCACTGTGTCATACTAGCATAGCTGTCCTCTTTCTTTGTTTGAATTAGTAACCTATTGCAGCTAACTGCTTGTAGCAGCTGTAAACTTGGTGGTATTCAAGTCAAATGTAGTCTCTAAAATAAAGAAATATTAGGCAAGTTATGGGAAATGATATGATGACACAATTACCAAAATGCAAAATTGTAGATATTTATAAATAATGGTATAGGGATAATGATTTATGACTTTGATACTTCCAGATACTTTAAGCCATTTTATACCATTCATTGAATTCTCTACCCATCTCCATATCCACCAACACTTTTTAAAAGTTTATTTCAGAAGGCGGAGCCAACATGGCGGCGTGAGTAGGACAGTGGGAATCTCCTCCCAAAAACATATATATTTTTGAAAATACAACAAATACAACTAATCCTAAAAGAGAGACCAGAAGACACAGGACAACAGCCAGACTACATCCACATGTGCGAGAGCCCAGCGCCTGGTGAAAGGGGTAAGATACAACCCCAGGCCCGGCGGGACCCGAGCGCCCCTCCCCCCAGCTCCCGGCGGGAGAAGAGCAGGCAGAGCGGGAGGGAGACGGAGCCCAGGACTGCTAAACACCCAGCCCCAGCCACCCGCACCAGAGCGCAGACACAGTGCATGCATATAGAGGGCTGGAAACTAGGGAAACAGGGCAGCAAGACCTCTGAGCGTGTTCCGAAGCTGATGCCCCTGTGACAAAGAAAAGCGAGTGCTTTTTGAAAGTCTTAAAGGGACAGGGACATAACAGCTGGACAAAAACAACACAGGTCACAGCCCAGTGGCTGGAAATTACAGGGAAAACCGGGCGCACTAACCCCCTGGGCAACAGCTCTGAGACCCCTCATGGAGGTAAACAGCCAAACAGCCCCCCTGTCCATTACCCCTCTGGGCGCTGCGAAAGCAGAGAAGCAGCCTAAGGCAAACCACGCCCACAGAAAGGGAAATTCCTACACTCCGGCCGGGCAAGACACAAAGACCCACTCTACACGCAATTACCCAACACAAGCCACTAGGGGACGCAGTTGTCCCAGTAAAGAAAGGCGAGTAGCAAGTGAAAAGTTTGGCCCTCCCAGCTGACAGCCAATAGCACCTGTCAACATGAAAAGGCAAAAAAATATGATCCAGACAAGACTAACCCAGACAGCTTCGGCATCTGCTACATCTTCCCCTGAGAAGGAACCTGGGGAGATAGATTTAGCCAGTCTACCTGAAAAAGAATTCAAAACAAAAGTCATAACCATGCTGATGGACTTGCAGAGAAATATGCAAGAACTAAGGAAGGAGAATTCAGAAATAAAACAAGCTCTGGAAGGACTTCAAAACAGAATGGACGAGATGCAAGAGACCATTAATGGACTAGAAAACAGAGAACAGGAACGCAGAGAAGCTGATGCAGAGAGAGATAAAAGGATCTCCAGGAATGAAAGAATTTTAAGAGAGCTGAGTGATCAATCGAAACAGAACAATATCCACATTATAGGGGTACCAGAAGAAGAAGAGAGAGAAAAAGGGATAGAAAGTGTCTTTGAAGAAATAATTGCCGAAAACTTCCCCAAACTAGGGGAAGAAATGGCCTCTCAGACCACAGAGGTACACAGAACTCCCATGACAAGGGATCCAATGAGGGCAACACCAAGACACATAATAATTGAAATGGCAAAGATCAAAGACAAGGACAAAGTATTAAAGGCAGCCAGAGAGGAAAAAAAGGTTACCTACAAAGGAAAACCCATCAGGCTATCATCAGACTTCTCAACAGAAACCCTACATGCTAGAAGAGAATGGCATGATATACTTAATGCAATTTAACAGAACGGCCTCGAACCAAGACTACTGTATCCAGCACGAATATCATTTAAATATGAAGGAGGGATTAAACAATTCCTAGACAAGCAAAAATTGAGGGAATTTGCCTCCCACAAACCACCTCTACAGGGCATCCTACAGGGACTGCTCTAGATGGGAGCACTCCTAAAAAGAGCACAGAACAAAACACCCAACATATGAAGAAGGGAGGAGGAGGAATAAGAAGGGAGAGAAATAAAGAATCATCAGACCGCGTTTGTAATAGCTCAAAAAGCGAGTTAAGTTAGACAGTAAGATAGTAAAGAAGCTAACCCTGAACCTTTGGTAACCACATACTTAAAGCCTGCAATGGCAATAAGTACATACCTTTCAATAATCACCCAAAATGTAAATGGACTGAATGCACCAATCAAAAGACACAGAGTAATAGAATGGATAAAAAAGCAAGATCCATCCATATGCTGCTTACCAGAAATTTACCTAAAACCCAAAGACATGCAGAGACTTAAAGTCAAGGGATGGAAAAAGATATTTCATACAAACAACAGAGAGAAGAAAGCAGGTGTTGCAATTCTGGTATCAGACAAAACAGACTTCAAAATAAAGAAAGTAACAAAAGACAAAGAAGGACATTACATAATGATAAAGGGCTCAGTCCAACAAGAGGATATAACCATTATAAATATATATGCACCCAATACAGGAGCACCAACATACCTGAAACAAATACTAACAGAACTAAAGGAGGAAATAGAATGCAATGCATTCATTCTAGGAGACTTCAACACACCACTCACTCCAAAGGACAGATCCACCAGACAGAAAATAAGTAAGGACACAGAGGCACTACTGAACAACACACTAGAACAGATGGACCTAATAGATATCTATAGAACTCTACATCCAAAAGCAACAGGATACACATTCTTCTCAAGTGCACATGGAACATTCTCCAGAATAGACCACATACGAGGCCACAAAAAGAGCCTCAGTACATTCCAAAAGATTGAAATCCTACCAACCAATTTTTCAGACCACAAAGGCATAAAACTAGAAATAAACTGTACAAAGAAAGCAAAAAGGCTCACAAACACATGAGGCTTAACAACACGCTCCTAAATAATCAATGGATCAATGACCAAATTAAAATGGAGATCCAGCAATATATGGAAACAAACGACAACAACAACACAAAGCCCCAACTACTGTGGGACACAGCAAAAGCAGTCTTAAGAGGAAAGTATATAGCAATCCAGGCATATTTAAAAAAGGAAGAACAATCCCAAATGAATGGTCTAATGTCACAATTATCGAAATTGGAAAAAGAAGAACAAATGAGGCCTAAGGTCAGCAGAAGGAGGGACATAATAAACATCAGAGAAGAAATAAATAAAATTGAGAAGAATAAAACAATAGCAAAAATCAATGAAACCAAGAGCTGGTTCTTCAAGAAAATAAACAAAATAGATAAGCCTCTAGCCAGACTTATTAAGAGGAAAAGAGAGTCAACACAAATCAACAGTATCAGAAACAAGAAAGGAAAAATCACGATGGACCCCACAGAAATACAAAGAATTATTAGAGACTACTATGAAAACCTATATGCTAAGAAGCTGGGAAACCTAGGAGAAATGGACAACTTCCTAGAAAAATACAACCTTCCAAGACTGACCCAGAAAGAAACAGAAAATCTAAACAGACCAATTACCAGCAACAAAATTGAAGCGGTAATCAAAAAACTACCAAGGAACAAAAGCCCTGGGCCAGATGGATTCACCTCGGAATTTTATCAGGCATACAGGGAAAACATAATACCCATTCTCCTTAAAGTTTTCCAAAAAATAGAAGAGGAGGGGATACTCCCAAACTCATTCTATGAAGCTAACATCACCCTAATACCAATTCCAGGCAAAGACCCCACCAAAAAAGAAAACTACAGACCAATATCCCTGATGAACATACATGCAAAAATACTCAACAAAATATTAGCAAACCAAATTCAAAAAATACATCAAAAGGCTCGTGCACCATGACCAAGTGGGATTCATCCCAGGGAGGCAAGGATGGTACAACATTCGAAAGTCCATTAACATCATCCACCACATCAACAAAAAGAAAGACAAAAACCACATGATCATCTCTATAGATGCTGAAAAAGCATTTGACAAAGTTCAACATCCATTCATGATAAAAACTCTCAGCAAAATGGGAATAGAGGGCAAGTACCTCAACATAATAAAGGCCATTTATGATAAACCCACAGCCAACATTATATTGAACAGCGAGAGGCTGAAAGCTTTTCCTCTGAGATCGGGAACTAGACAGGGATGTGCACTCTCCCCACTGTTATTTAACATAGTACTGGAGGTCCTAGCCACGGCAATCAGACAAAACAAAAACAAAAACAAAAACAAAAAAGGAATCCAGATTGGTAAAGAAGAAGTTAAACTGTCACTATTTGCCGATGACATGATGCTATACATAAAAAACCCTAAAGACTCCACCCCAAAACTACTAGAACTGATATCGGAATACAGCAATGTTGCCAGATACAAAATCAACACACAGAAATCTGTGGCTTTCCTATACACTAACAATGAACCAAAAGAAAGAGAAATCAGGAAAACAACTCCATTCACAATTGCATCAAAAAAAATAAAATACCTAGAAATAAACCTAACCAAAGAAGTGAAAGACTTATACTCTGAAAACTACAAGTAACTCTTAAGAGAAATTAAAGGAGACACTAACAGATGGAAACTCATCCCATGCTCTTGGCTAGGAAGAATTAATATAGTCAAAATGGCCATTCGGCCCAAAGCAATATGCAGATTTGATGCAATCCCTATGAAACTACCAGCAACATTCTTCAATGAACTGGAACAAATAATTCAAAAATTCATATGGAAACACCAAAGACCCTGAATAGCCAAAGCAATGCTGAGAAAGAAGAATAAAGTAGGGGGGATCTCACTCCCCAACTTCAAGCTCTACTACAAAGCCATAGTAATCAAGACAATTTGGTACTGGCACAAGAGCAGAGCCACAGACCAATGGAACAGACTAGAGAATCCAGACATTAACCCAGACATATATGGTCAATTAATATTTGATAAAGGAGCCATGGACATACAATGGTGAAATGACAGTCTCTTCAACAGATGGTGCTGGCAAAACTGGACAGCTACATGTAGGAGAATGAAACTGGACCATTGTCTAACCCCATATACAAAAGTAAACTCCAAATGGATCAAAGACCTGAATGTAAGCCATGAAACCATTAAACTCTTGGAAGAAAACATAGGCAAAAACCTCTTAGACATAAACATGAATGACCTCTTCTTGAATATATCTCCCCGGGCAAGGAAAACAACAGCAAAAATGAACAAGTGGGACTATATTAAGCTGAAAAGCTTCTGTACAGCAAAAGACACCATCAATAGAACAAAAAGGAACCCTACAGTATGGGAGAATATATTTGAAAATGACATATCCAATAAAGGCTTGACGTCCAGAGTATATAATGAGCTCACATGCCTCAACAAACAAAATCAAATAACCCAATTAAAAAATGGGCAGAGGAACTGAACAGACAGTTCTCCAAAAAAGAAATACAGATGGCCAACAGACACATGAAAAGATGCTCCACATCGCTAATTATCAGAGAAATGCAAATTAAAACTACAATGAGGTATCACCTCACACCAGTAAGGATGGCTGCCATCCAAAAGACAAACAACAACAAATGTTGGCGAGGCTGTGGAGAAAGGGGAACCCTCCTACACTGCTGGTGGGAATGTAAGTTAGTTCAACCATTGTGGAAAGCAGTATGGAGGTACATCAAAATGCTCAAAACAGACTTACCATTTGACCCAGGAATTGCACTCCTAGGAATTTACCCTAAGGATGCAGCAATCAAGTTTGAGAAAGACAGATGCACCCCTATGTTTATCGCAGCACTATTTACAATAGCCAAGAATTGGAAGCAACCTAAATGTCCATCGATAGATGAATGGATAAAGAAGAGGTGGTACATATACACAATGGAATACTACTCAGCCATAAGAAGAGGTCAAATCCTACCATTTGCAGCAACATGGATGGAGCTGGAGGGTATTATGCTCAGTGAAATAAGCCAAGCGGAGAAAGAGAAATACCAAATGATTTCACTCATCTGTGGAGTATAAGAACAAAGGAAGAACTGAAGGAACAAAACAGCAGCAGAATCACAGAACTCAAGAATGGACCAACAGGTACCAAAGGGAAAGGGACTGGGGAGGATGGGTGGGTAGGGAGGGATAAGGTGGGGGAGAAGAAGGGGGGTATTAAGATTAGCAAGCATGGGGGGGTGGGAGAAAGGGGAGGGCTGTACAACACAGAGAAGACAAGTAGTGATTCTACAACATTTTGCTATGCTGATGGACAGTGACTGTAAAGGGGTTTATAGGGGGGGCCTGGTATAGGGGAGAGCCTAGTAAACATAATATTCGTCATGTAAGTGTAGATTAATGATAACAAAAAAAAAAAAGCAGTTCCTGTGTGGTAACCTCCAGTGAGTTCTACACAAGGGTATAACGGGCATATAAAAGTGTAGGCAAAGGGTCTGTTTGTGTTTATACAGAGGATCAAAGCCTAATTTGGCTACCCCGAAAATGAACTAAGATACGGTATGAAAAAGAACTTCCAACATCAGCACTCTCTGGAAGACTCATGCCAGAAGATGATCATCAAAAAACCCCAACAAAGATCCACGCACTACTACAGCTGTAGATGCACTCATCCCACCGGTTCCTGGACTTGCCATGGGAATGAAGAAGGAGATATCTAAGCTGGCCTGTGCATACAGTAAAACAACAAATTTGACTGGATCTATACTGTTGGAACTCAACCAAGAATTAGGAGAAGTGCAAATTGTAGCGCTCCAAAATCTTACAACTACAGACTATCTACTGTTAAAAGAACATATGGGATGTGAACAGTCCCCAGGAATGGGTTGTTTTAATTTGTGTGATTTCTCTCAGACTGTTCAAGTTCAGTTGGACAATATCCACTATATCATAGATAAGTTTTCACAAATGCCTAAGGTGCCTAACTGGTTTTCTTGGTTTCACTGGAGATGGCTGGTAATTATAGGTCTTCTTTGGTTATGTAACTATACTCCTATTATGTTAATGTGTGTGCACAATTTAATTAGTAGTTTAAAACCTATACATGCTGAAGTTACTCTACAAGAAGATATGTCAAAGAAATAATCAATCTTCCCAAGTTTTCTTCCGCCTGGTACTTCTATAGCTTTTCTTCTTCCTTCCTAATTACAACCCTTAAATAGAATTTGTGCCTCATATCGAATTTACCGAGTATCATAATTCTTCCAAGTGGTAAAGATACCTCAAGACAAATGTTGGGCATAGAAGCCACAGGGCATAAATCTGCAAAGAAGTAAAAAGCTAACCTTTTCAAACAATAAGGCTTCTCTCTCACTTACCAACTTTACATTTCCCTGTATGGCCCCAGAAGATGACTGGTTAGCCAGAGACGGGTAAGATTCCTCAAGGGAGGAACAACCTAAGACAGGCACAGTCGCAGGGGGGCCATTAGGTGAGAAACTGGGGATCAACAGAGGTGAGGTTTAGAACCTCACCCCCCCTGTTCTGAGAGAAATCTTCTGCATACGTGTATGTTTTATTGCCCTGGTCTAGCTTGGATTAACACATAGTCTACAGGCACACACCTGATCATCCACATTTGCTCTCTTACAACACTAAACTATGTTTTCTACCTTTATCTTGTATCTACCTACCACTTCAGCATTTTATTAAAAATAATAATAATGAAGAGAGAAATGTGGTATCCACATATAAATCAAGTATAAAAATCAAATGAATATTCATATTTGAACTGATTGTTTATAGTTCATAATGCATGAGCAAAACCAAAAGTTTCTGTGATGACTGCCCTTGTACTGTTCACCATGTAACTTATTCACTATGTAAGAATTTGTTCTCCATGTAAGAACTTGTCCGTTATGCTTCAGAAGATTGGAGACTGACGAAAATTAGGCTTGGGGTGGATTAATGATTGTGCATTGAGCATTGACTCCCCTATACAGAATTTTATTGTTGTTAACAACCATTCGATCAATAAATATGAGAGATGCCCTCTCAAAAAAAAAAAAAAAAGTACACACTTCCAATTGTGAAATAAATAAGTAACCAGGATGTAATGTATAGCATAAGGAATATAGTCAAGATGTAACAACTTTGTATGGTGATAGCTGGTAGCTAGAATTATCATGTATATAAATGTTGAATCACTGTGTTGTACACCTGATACTAATGTAATACTGTGTGTCAACTACCCTTCAATAAAAAGTAATTATCTACAGAAAAAAAAAGTTTATTTCAATACTCTCTTCCTGCTATAGATTGAATGTTTATGTCCCCTTAAAATTCATATGTTGAATCCTAATGCCTTATGTGTTTGAAATTGGGGTCTTTGGGAGGTGATTAAGTTATGAGGATGGAGCCCTTATGAATGGCATTAGTACCCTTATAAAAGAGACCCCAGAGAGCTCTTTTACCCCTTCCCCCATATGAGGACACAGGGAGAAGATGGCCATATATGAACTAGGAAGTGAGCTCTCATGGGATTGAAAATGCCCCTGCCTTCATCTGGGACTTCCCAGCCTCCAAAACTGTGAGAATTTCTGCTGCTTATCAGCTACCCAGGCTATGGTTCTTTGTTATAGTAGCCTCAGCTGACTGAGACACTTCCTTTATGGGTCTTTTATTATAGGCCACTTCATACACTTAAGGAAAAAGTTGAATTCTAACCATACTACACCAACCAAAATAAGTAAATGAACACAAGATGATTAACAGTCTCATTAAAGAAAAGGAAAAACATTAAGCTGGGATATTGGCTTCATGGCTTGCTTTGGTAGGCAGTGCTAAAATAGTATTTACAGTTGAAAACAAATTATTCAAAGACTGTCTTGTCCCAAGAGACAAGCTGACAAAGACAAGAGACAATTTTGAGTCAGCCCCGCCCGGGAGGGATCGCTTCTTCTGGCCCTGCTGCCCAAGCACCTGGGTGGATCAGAGCCAGAGTTCTGGTTTCCCTGGAAGCTTGTCTGCCAGGAGGACAAAACTGTGACCCCAAACCCACAGGTCACCCAGTTCTTTGTGGTTAACTTCTGGGCTTCTCTGTGCATTGAATGTGCCATAAATTTGTCATTGTTGCTGTTTCTTAATCTGCGATGAGGTAGGTGATGTTCCTCATAACTACTTCTCAGATTTGGCTTTGTCCCTTTTCTTCAACTTCAGGTCCTCCATCCCAAACCCTGTATCCTATTTAATATGACCAATATTATGAATACCTAGAGCTCCTGCCTGTGTTATCTCATTCAGTCTTTCAAACACCTGTCAGTGATGTACAATTATTGTACATTTTTCAGATGAGGAATCTGAGATAAGAGGTGAAATAACCAGCATTCATTCATTTAACTGAACACATAGGTGCCTGTTGTATGCCAGGCTCTGAACTCACCTCATGCCCCACAATATGTCCTTTGATCTTCAGAACCATCCTAGGAAGTGGGTTTTATATGATTTCTTATCTGGAGGTGAGGGGATGAGGGATGATCTGGCCCCCAGGAGCTCCAGTGTTGCTGATCTCTGGTGAAAGCCTTCCTGTTAACCTATACTCTTCAGATCAAGAACTCCCAAAGCAAACCTCCAAGTAACAGTTTCAGGGGACACTACCACCTTGTAAGGAAGGAAAAGCAGGGTTCCATGGCCTTGACCCTTGCTTATGCCATAACAACCACCCTTTTACCAGATTTGAGAATTAGGGTGCTCTGTGACATTTAGTTTGCAAGAAGAAATGTTTGAAGGCCACCAGCTCCATGTGTCATGTATAGACATCTTCATTTGGCCCTCAAAGCCCTCCCCTATCAGGACCTTTTCCATAGTCATCAGACAGACACACAGTAATAGGACTCATATTCCTTTGTGGCTTATGGGAATTATTTTTCCTCCTTTGCACTGTGTCTGAAACTGCCATATCTCCCACTACGCTTAGCCTAGAGGCCATCTCCCCAGCAGCCAAACAGGCCCTTAATTGCCTATAAGCTACCATGGTCAGCCCTGCATCAGAGTCTTTGCTTATGAAATCCCCCAACTTGTATATTTGCCAAAGTGCCAGCTCCAGCCTTTCTCTTAAGGACTTTACTGTGTTTCTTAGTTCAAATTCCTTACAAGAGGTGATTGGTGGTTTATATCCATTGCATTGGTAGGATGTATTCACTCTGGTCCAATCATCTGTGGCCATCAGGTGGACACATGTGGTAAGTATGGATCTAGGCTTGTCCCTTTACAGGACTAATGGGAAAGGGGTGTTCTTGGGATAGGACGTTATTGGCAAGGTAGATATCCAAGACATGTCTACTATGAAACTGTATAAAGCCTAACTGTCATTATACTTATTTGTCCACCCCACTATTTTAAAACTATCTTTATTTTAGTGTTTGTATCATGTGCATGGTTGTATCCCCATTAACTGGCAGGGCCTGGTGTATAGGTATTTAATAAAAGTGTGTAGGACAAGTGAAGAGATGGCGTGATGGATAGAGGAATGGATAGAGAGGAGCGCAGAGTACTGATGAATGAATAGTTGGAGACAGCACAGCATGGTGTTCAGGAGCGTGAGCTCTAGAGCCAGACTGCTTAGGCTCGAGTCCTGGCTTCACTGCTCACTAGCTCTATGCTCCCGGCAAAGTACTTAAGTTTTCCTGGCTCAGTCACCACATCCAGAAACAGGAAAATTAATGATACCAAGCTCACGAGGCTTCTGGAATAACTCAAATTATTAACCCACAGAAAGCACATAGAGGAGCACCTGAACCTGGCATACGGTAACTGCTCAATCACTTTTTGTTATTATTATTATTACTATTAATACTGATGGGTGAGGTCTTAAAGTAGCACTCATAGTTAAAGGCCAAGAAAAAAATAAAACGATTAGATGAAATGCCTTACAAAAATCAAACAATCTAATGGCCAAGGAAAATAAGACAGAAAACTGTCTCCAGTATCAGGAAAAATGTGAATATAAGCCTGCAGTCCTTTTCTTACGTAGAAAGAAAATGTTGAAAGGAAGGTCATGAGGGAAAGAGTGCCTAAGCAAGAATTTATATCCAAAATCTGTGTCCAAAGAGCCGGTCATCACCTCACAGAACAGGACAGTGCACCTGAACACACTGTTATTATACATTTGTTGATTGGTTTCATTTTTTGCAATGCAGCGTCTCAGAGGGATTCTGGACATACAGTGTTTAAGTGCAGAGGATTAAGAATGTGGGTAATCAGCAAGGGGCCTTGCTTAGAAGAAAGTGCATTCCGACTACAGAAAAGTAGCTAGTACCAGTACTGTAAGCCACAAATGGGCCTTGTAGCCACTGCCAATGGGCACAGTGGGGTTCAGCTTGCAGGGGCCTGAAATCCAGCACGTGCTCTACTTGCTGAACCCTGAGTCGGCCTGGAAGATGTATCTTCACTAATTGGTCTGCCCAGAGGGGGCGTCTTTCTGCAGTTCTCCCAACCAGAGGGGACGTCTTTTTCTAATTAGCACAGAGGCCCTTCAGTGCTAGCAGCAGTAATCTTTGCAGCCCTGGGAGGTTTTTAAATCAATTGCAAGATAAATTGGTTTTCAGGAAGAGGAGAGATTAATGGGGCCACAGAAAGATGGATGCGAGCTTGGAGCTGCCTCTGCCTCCCTTCGCACACGCTGTGGCGAGCATGAGGCCAACAGGAATGGCCCTGAGTAGACTTACATATTTTTCACACCTCCTACTAAAACTCAGCAAATGCTTGACTTGCTGTTCCCAGCACAATTTTTCCTCCTGCAAAACGTGTTGGGATTATCGCTTTTAGCCACATATGGGCTGGAAGTACTTTGTAAGAGCCCCACGGGTGGGAACTGTTCGATCCCATCCCTGGGGGGAGCTTGGGGAAGCTGGGACCCACAGTGCCTGCCTGAGGCTCCCACCTAAAGGGCTGGTTCCTGCTAATTAAGTCCAGTTTCCAAGTCTGCATCAAAGCTGCCTTCAAAACAGTTTTGAAAGTCAGGAGGTAAAATACAAGTTTCAACCCTGACACCTTCGCCTTATCCATCTTCTTGAGCCATTTCTGGACATTGGGTAACATATGACTTTTCTTTCAGTCAATCCAGATATTATCTGCTAAAATAGCTCTACTGGTATATGGGAGGGAGGTTCAAATATGGAACAGATGCACAGCTGCCACCTGAGATGATGCATTACGAATTCAGAACTGTCATCACCTCCCCCACCACTCCTACTCTCACCCCTAAGCACATATTTGTTCATGTGGTTTACACCTGTGGGACTATGGGATGCAAGACAGGAATCTGATTACTGTTTGGGAGACAACGCAGTCTCTAAAATGGATTCATGTATCTTTGTGTCCCTGGAGAAGCTTGAAATCTCTTGCCAGCAATTCATGTAGTCCAGCTGGATTAAAACTCCAGTCCAATTTTTCTGGAATTTGGTACTAGTGACTAACTCTGAAGCCTTCATACAATGTCTTACATGTCTGTCTACCTCAGTCTCCCATTCATACCCTGCTTCCAGGGCAGAGTAATATTTTAATGCCTTTGTACATACATGCTGCTCTGTACTCTGATTACAAGGGAAACGGAGAGCTATGTAAGCCATTACCTCCATCCTTGTGTAATTTCAGTGTGCTGGCCTGGTTGGTTCACCTGAGGCTCAGGATTCACTAGTTGAGCTCACTGAGTCCCAAGGCATAAAGTCATAGTCCTGGCCTCCCTGAAGTATCTCGGTTAAGCATGTGGTCCTGGCCCTTGTCAATGGCTCATACACTTAGTCGATTCATAAACTTAGAATTTGGTCCATCTTTCTTTGATCCTGGTCCCAGTCCTGTACCTTCCTTTCTGTTTCTCTGTATCAGGAAAAGGTGGCAGAGCCATCTTCCTTCTCAGGTGAGGGAAATCAAACTAGCAGTCTGGTTGGAATGTCAATAAGCATAGGGGCCAGAAGTCACACAGAGGGTTTGGTTTGTATGCTCAGTTATTAAACCAATGAAAATAAAATCTCATCCTCACTAATGTGTTGGACACCTACACACATGCCAGAAGGTGTCCCACCCAGCTGTAAGCCATTTGAAGGACAAGGATTCCAAAGAAGGGAGCAAGAAATGGGTGTTTTTGTCACAAGTCCTGGAGGAATGAACTTTTATTTGACCCTCTTTCCTTCAGTTTGTGTTGAGCTTTCATTCTCTGTTCCAACTGGCTGGTAGTGAGGGATTCTTAGTTTGGTCTGTTGAAGAAAGCATCTCCCCCGTAGAGTAATTATCAGGATCCCAGACATGTGGAATGCTCAGAGCAGCACCTTGGACCAGAGTCCTCAGATTTGGGGGCCTTTAGGGGACCAGTTATCTGCTTCTTGGCTCCCAAGTTTTCAAAAGAGCAGTAACCAGAGTAAAACAACAGAACTTCCAGTCCTTTGCTCAGCAAGCACACTGGGCAGGGCGAACACTTGTTGCTTGGACCTCCAACAAGAGAACACATCTCCATTGCTCATCCTGTGCACACGCCTCAACACACTGCGCTGCAGATGACATAACAAACCCCCAACCCATGTTATATAAGCAAGACACTGCTTTAAGGAGAATCCAGATCTCAAGTTCTACCAGTTCTACTCTTACAGAATGAAAGGAATGTGAAGTTAGGTGCAACTGGTAGAACTAGACAGGTCCACTTTCTAGGTTTTCAAGAAGCTATTTAACCCTTTCTGGGCCCAATTGCTGACATTAGTAAATATTGCCACAGAGTTTTCTGTTATTTCCTATATACTCTGAAAAAGTAGGCCCTCTCCAGACTTAATAAAACAAGAAGAAAATATCAGCAAATCTTTTTGCATCTGGTATTACAGACACCAATAATTTTTTAAAATTTAAAACACATTTATTAAAGGAACAAAAGACAATCACTAATTTTTTGTTTTGTTTTTAGGTAAAGCATAATTTAGGACAAGACCTAAAGAAATTCAAACACCAAGACATAAGCAAATTCTCACTC
Source organism: Manis pentadactyla (assembly GCF_030020395.1). Classification (NCBI taxonomy): domain Eukaryota; kingdom Metazoa; phylum Chordata; class Mammalia; order Pholidota; family Manidae; genus Manis; species Manis pentadactyla. Next base: position 44,541,988 of record NC_080021.1, on the reverse strand, counting down.
ATTGATCCATATCTGGTATGAATTGCCCAGGTTTTTCCTAAACTTGAGTTTAACATTGTTCATCTCAGTTACACCCATTAAAGCTAGAGGAAATGGTTACTGGGCCATACAGATAGACATGGGAGACAAGAAAGCAGTTTGATATTAAAAGCCTTTGCTGGAAGTTGCTTTCAAATTTTCACTACTTTCCTTCCCTCACTGGTATATGATTAAGTCGCTTGATTGACTGGTATATGCAATTAAAGACTTCACAATTCTCCCTGGATCCTCCACTCTTAACTTTTTCTTATTTTCCCTTTTAGACCAGTTTTGGTGTCCTTTCCCACCAGCAGCATGAATGGCCTGGTTATCTTCTCTCCACACATAAGTGGTCCCTCCTCACTTACTGTGGAAACCTCTCTTGTTTGTCAACATTTGGAATAAGCAAGTGGTCTCTGTAGCAGCGAATTCTAGTGCACACTTGAGATATAAAAAGTCTTCTTTTGGAGAGATGAAATCCCCTCCCTTATTTCAAGTTTACCAACAGGTGATTTAACCCATTAAATCTGAACTCAACAAGGGCGCTGTTTCACCAACTGTAGGGTCTGCCAAAACTGAGCTAACTGCTGTTTCTTAGTCTTGTACTCTATATACCAATGTGTGTGGTGCTGGGATAAGAAGTGTACATATGTTAAGAAAAACTAAAATTAATAAAAATAATTATCTTCTGCCATATTTCTTCAAAATATGATTGTTAATATATAATACTAGCATATTAGCATCAGTTCTAATATGGATCTCAGTTCCCTCATTCATAAAATAAGGGGTTTGGACTAGATCATTGGTTTTCAAACAATGTTCCTAGAGATGCAGGATTTCCAGAGTGTATCTTCAGTGGCCACACAGTGGGGTAGGTAGATCTGGGGAGCTGAGTGGACAAGAATCAAAGCTCCACATTCCTACTTCATCCAGAGGAAATCTACTTTTTATCTGTTTTATACATGGAGCTTCTGGATAACATTTAATAGAACCAAGTACTTTGTAGCTTAACCATTTATTTGAAAACCACTTACCTACATTATCTTTAAGTTTTGCCCTCTTGCTTTAAGTTTTCAAGAGACTGATTAGAACTATAGTCCTCATTATACCTCATCAGTATAGATGCTGGGAGATACGGTAACTCAAGGTGATGGAGTGGAGGAGTCGAGCCACATTAAAGAAACAGGTTTTAAGCAGCAAAGCTTTAGATCCTAAAATAAATTTAGTCCATAAAATAATTAGTGATGCTTACCTACTAAGTATTTTTAGTTTTCGGAAAAAAAAAAACTCTTGCAGCTGTTCCAGTTGTTCCCCAGAACCTCCCGAGTGAACATTTTTATTGTTGTCATTGCTTTTAAATCTGGAAACCAAGCATTTCAGGAACCTCCAAATGGGAATGCTTCACTTTGTTCTGGAGCTTGAAGCCTTCTTCCATTTAAAGGAAATAAAGGGAAGCATTGGTTCTGTGTTAGACACAATGCCCCTCCCAATTAAAAATAACTAATCAAATAAACGAAAATAGAAAGAGTGATGTTTGAGATGTTTTCCCCATGACAGTGAAACAATTTGTTTGCCTGGGTAGCTCAACCTTTTCATGCCCAGTCTCAACCTTAGTGTGCAACCCACCTCATCCCTGGACAGCCCCCCGGGATCCTTCTGAGCACTAATTGGCTCTTTGCACTTGTTCAGCCCTTTGTAGTACTAACTGAACCCTGACCTCTAGTGGCAGGAAAGAATTAGCAAGAAGAACAATAGGGCAGTGTCCGTGAAATCCTAAGGAAAGGAGGTTCCCTGTGGTCCACAGGTCCTGTGTGGCTAACTTGCAAAGGCAGCTAATTTGGGAAACTAGAAATATACAGATGGATAACCTGTGAGAACCTCAATCTAAAAGAGATCTCTGTTGTTACAACCCCGAGCTGCTTTGAGAAGGTTAAAGCATAACCCAAGTAGATGAGCTGTTGTTTTTCCCTCATCAAGTAGCACTAATCCACGTGAGACTAGCGGGTTGGAGTTGGGGACCAATGGGTAGAAAACAACCCATCATGATCCAACCATAGGTACAAGGTAACTAAATTCAGTGGGCAATTTTAGAAAGGAAAAAGTTATTCCTTCTTAGGGACCTAAAACTTAATTTGAAAAAAAAAAAAATAGCACCTGCTACATGCAGCAGCATAGACGAATCCCACAAATCTAATATTGAACAAGGAGAGTTAGATGCAAAAGAATACATGAGAACTCTAAGCATATGAGGTTCAAAACTAATTTCTTGTGATAGAAGTCATAAGAGTGATTAACTTTGGAAAGGGTATTGCCTAGAAGGGGCCTGAGAGAGCCTGCAGGGAGACTGGAAATGTTCTTTGTCTTGACCTGGAGGTAATTACAGAAGGGTGTACATATATGAAGAATCTTCAAGCTGTGCACATAAGACTTGTGTGCTTTGATGTATGTAAATTATACTTTCACAGCACTAACAAAAATAATAATAAAAATGTGCCTAGCACATGGCATGAACTTCCTAAATATTCCCTGAAGGATTTAATTTATTAATATTTCAATTCCATTTTACCACGAAAAGTACAGAGACTGCATTAGAGGAGGAATAAGAAGAAGGAAGAGGAAAGGAGAGAGAACAGTCTTTTTAAAACAGGCCGTGGAAGAGGATAAACAAAGAGGACAAACATGAAAAGAGAGAGTGGAAAGCTGCAGCAGATGGGAAAGGAAAGCAATACTAGGGGAAATTTGCTCACACTTTTCCTTTTTCTGTACTTTGCCTCTGAAAATTATTGTCCCTTAATTGAGAAATATCCCTTTAGGCCACAGGAAATATCTAGTCTTCTTTGATGTTTAACTTCAAATTTTCTTTTTAAATATTATTTTGTGGCATTCTCAAGTTTTACAGTCCTAAGGAATAACTGAAGACGTAGGTTTACACTCTGGACCTGAAATGGTTGTCTGTAACCTGTATGAGCCATTCCCTGAAGAATCATCCTTTCATATGTATTTACTGAACCCCCACCAAATGTGAGGCACTGCACCAGTTGCCAGGGGAAGAACAGTGAACAAAGCAGGCAAACACTGCCCACCTGGAGCTGACGCTCTTCTTTTTCTGTCTCTACTGCATAGGAACTTAGTAATGTCTGATTTCACTACATCCAACAGCTGCCTTAGAAGCCACCATATCTCTCTTAGCTGTTTTGCTGTTCTTCATGGGTTTTAATTAAAGTCAGGTATTGTTATTTGTTTGTTCCATGACTGTATAGATAGGAAATTAAGAAAGAAAAACAAACTAACAAAGCAAGGCGCTTCTGCTCTGGATGGGTTCATCATTTCCTGCGGCCTTTCAGCCAGCCTGTGGGAACTCTGACCCTCCTTTCCTCTGGCTGAGGTGGCCAGGGTGGCCCACCAGGGCTGCAGTTATGACTCAGGCTCTGTGGACTGAGCAATAGCCTATTATACTGAACAGGATGACACGAAGCAATAAGCCAGATACTGGGTGTGGGCTGGAAATACTCCACCCCTGCTCTGAATTGTCAACAATGAATAACCATCAAGAAAGAGCCTTCTTGAAGGTCTTCAGTGCAAGTTTCCTCACTAGTGTAATGCAAGTAATAACTGTAACAGTAGCGAACGCTTGTTTACCATTTGCTAAGCATTATTTTAAGCACGATGCATATGCTGACTCATTTAATTTACAACCACCACCCTGGGAAGCCAATGAGGAAATTGAAGCACAGAGTTGAGTGAGTGGCAGAGCCAGGATTTGAACTAAGCAGCCTGGACCCAGGTTTGGCTTTCCTTGTGTGCCCTTGTTTACCAAGAAGGCATTCATAGTTTTACAAAATTGGTGAGAACAGAACAGAGGGCATGGGTAGCCTGTGTCTTAGACATTTTCACCTGGCACTTAGCAAGTCTGTAACTTTACTCACTTGCCCACTTTGGATCTCGGGTTCCACATTTTAAAATTGAAGGTGTGCATCACTTCAAGACTATTTTTCTTGAGCCTATAGATCTTAGATTAGGAAAATGCCTTAAATTTCATGTAATCCAATGGTGATTTCACCCGGATGATGGTCAGAACCATCTAGAGAGCTTTGAAAATACATAGACTCTTGATCCTAATCCCAGATCAGTTGAATCATTATTTCCTCGAATCCTATTGTTTAAGTTAAGACTACCTTGAGGAGTCTGGTATGTTTGGGAACCACTGATTTAGTTCATTTTTCCCTCAGGCTGGAATTCTCTCCATTTCAGTTCTCTTTAGGGAAGATGTTAAATGTACAAAAGTAGAGAAAATAAGCTAATAAACCCATCACCCAGCCTCAAACATTATTAACTCATGATCAATCCTATTTCTTTTCACTCCTGCCCACTTCCTAGCTATTCTTAGCAAGTGATGGCAGCCCTGGTTCTCTTCAAACCCCTCCACAGATGGCCCTCTTACTACCTCACTGCTTCCTCAGACTGCTAGTATCAGTTAGAATCCTTTGAGCTGAAAATGACATAAACCCAACTCTAATTTAAGTCAGAGAGGCCACCCATTGCAATGATATTAAAGTATTTCACAAAATTCAAGAAGGAGTTGAATGACCAGGTTTTGGGAGGAAAGAGTATATAGTAAACCTCAGGAATACCTGGGATTCTGAACTCAAACACTTCTCTCTGTTTCCCCTCCCCTCCCTTCTTCTCTTTTCTCTCTCACTCCTCTGAGTGCTAGTTTTATTGTTTCTTTCTTGCTATACATCAGTCTTCTCCTCTTGAAGGGAAACTATATTCTAGTTTTATCTCTTAGAATTTCTGCCACAGGCAGCCTGACTCTTCCTCACTCCTAAGTCCCAAATCCCAGGGAAAGCACTCTTTGGCCTGAATTGGGTCAGGTACAACTTTCCGTGTAAGCAGTGATAACCAGGAGGAAATGGGAAGCAATTCTACAGAAGTTGAGATGGGAGAGATAAGGTACTAAAACACTTTTTCTGTCACCCATAATGTGTCCAACCCATAGATTTTTTAGACTTTGCTGACTATTGGAAATGTCTCCTTCGTAGAGGACTGCCCTGCCCCTTCCTCTAACATCCCCTCTACGACTTTTTCTCCACTCTGGAAATACACAGACCAAGTCTATTTCTCCTTCTACATGATGTGATTTGAAAAACTCGAATTCCTCATTTAATCTTCTTTCCCTCAGGCTAAATAGTCCTGGTTTCTTCAGCACTCCCTGACCTGACATGATTTTGGCCCTTTCTTTGTCCTGGTCACTCTCATCTGGATGGACTCCAGTTTGTCACTTAAAAATTGGCACCCAGGACTGAAGGCAATAAATGTTCCATATGTGCACAGTCCTGCAGAGCCAAGAGCAGGACTAAGCCAGCCCCACATACCACACACATGTGCACATGTGCTCTGTGGACACGACACTGTCAGCAGAGCCCCAGCTTGCACTCCTCTTGTGAAGCCTTGAAATGCTCGGTTCAAGTTGGGTTTGCAATCAGCTAAGTCCAAGCTCTCTTCATAGGAATGGCTGTTAATCCAGCACCTCCTCTTCATCTTCCTCCACTCTTTAATTAAACTCAAAATACTGATCCTGGATTTTAAATGTATCTTGTTAGTGGCCTGATTATTCCAGGCTGTCAGAATCTTTTGGAATCTTTATTTTGCTCTCTCAAATATTGGATCTCCTTCTCAGCTCTCTCACCTGTGAATGTCATACAAAGGTCATCTTCATCTTGAAGCCATTGATAAAATGTTGAAAAGAACCAGTCAGAACTCTGGGACACAGTGAAAAACTATTATGGATCTCCTTCATGCTGACGTGGCTCCACTGATTGGCTTTGTTTGTGTTAACTGTTTAGTTACCTTATTGAACTGAAGTCCATAACTCCTTACTCACAGTCCTAAAATTAAAAATTAAATGAAATCGAATTTAAATCTCTCTCCTCACAAAGATCCTAGCAAACCAAATTTAACAGCACATGAAAGGGATTATATACCATGATTAAATGGGATTTATTCTAGCAAAGCAAGGGGGGGTTCAACATAAAAAAAAAAATCAATGTAATATATTAGTAGAACAAAGGGAAAAAAAACCTCACATAATCATCTTGATTGATGAAAAAAAACAGTTGACAAACTCTAGCACCCTTCCATGATTAAAAAAAAAAAATCCCAGAAAACTAAGAATTGAAAGGAATCTTCTAAATAATGTACAGGCATTTATGAAAAGCCTATAGCTAACATTGTACTCAATTGTGACAGACTGAAAGCTTCCCTTTAAGATCAGGATGCCTGCTTTCACTACTATTATTCAACATTCTACTGGAAGTTCTAGCCAGAGCAATTAGATAAGAAAAAGAAATAAAAGACATCCAAATTGGAAAGGAAGAAGTAAAAATATCTCCATTTGTAGATGCCATGATTCTATATAAAAAAAAAGTCCAAAGGATCCACAAGAAAGCTACTGAGCTAATACATGAATTCAACAATGTTTCAGGGTTCAAAATCAGCACATAAAAAAACAATTGAGTTTCTTACATGAACAATGGACAATATGAAAATAACCTTAAGAAAACAATTCAATTTACAATAGCATTGAAAAGAATAAAATATCTGGGAATAAATTTAACCAATATGCTGAAAGACTTGTACACTGAAAATTATAAAATATTGTTGAAAGAAAGTAAAGAAGATCTAGGTAAATGCAGACATCCATTTTCAAGGATAGAAAGAAGATTTGATATCATTAAGATGGAAATACTAATTGAATAAACATTTCCTGAAAAGAGTTATGCAAATGGACAACAAGCATTAGTCATTAGAAAAATGCAAATCAAAACCACAATGATATTCCTCTTCACAACCACTAGGATGGCAATAACAACAAAAACAGCAGAGTAACAAGTATTGTTATGGATGTAGAAAAATTGGAACCCTTATAGACTGCTGCTGGTAAATGTAAAAATGGTTCAGTCACTGTGGAAAGCAGATTAGCAGTTCCTCAAGAACATAGAATTACATAAAAACATAGAATTACTTTAAAAAGCTAAACATAGAATTACCATATGATCCTGCAATTCCACTCCCAAATTGTGAACCCAAAGAGTTAAGAAAACAAAAGATGTTCAAACAAATACTCATACATGAATCTTCATAACTTTTTGGCACTATTTGTGATAGCCAAAAAGTAGAAAACCCAAATGTCCATTATTGGATATGGATAAACAAAATGTGGTATATACATAATGAAGTTCTGATATGTGACATGGAAGAACCTTGAAAACATTATACTATGTGAAGTAATCCAGACCTGAAAGGATGGGTCCTGTGTGATCCCACTTACATGAACTCTCCAGAATAGACAAATTTATAGAGGCAGAGATTAGAACAGGAGTTACTGGAGGCTGAGGGACAGACAGATGGGGAGTTATAACTTAATGGTTACAGCATTTCTGTTTGGGATCACGAATACATTTTGGAAAAGGATAGTGGTAATGGTTGTACAGCATTGTGAATGTATTTAATGCCACTAAATTGTATACTTAAAGATGGCTAAAGTGGTTACAATTTTGTTCATATTTATCCTACAATTTTTTAAATTAATAATTTAATATACCAAAAACCATTAAAGTGTACAGAATGTGAATTATATCTCAATAAAGCTATTTAAAAGACTCCTATAAAAAACAAATTTTTAAAACAATTTGCAGCACACTCATTTGGCAGCAAAACCTGACATGAGCCGACATGAGGTTATTCATAGTTTTTATTCATCTCACTTGGTGTAAAGAATAGAATCTTTTTTCACAGAAATATTAATGTGTTTGATTCAGTGTGCTGGTCCAGTTCCTGCTGGAGAATGTTATGTAATATATATATATCTATGTATATATATTTTTTTTTTTTTCTCAAAAGAAGAATTGATTTTGATTCAATCAAAAAGTTTGAAGAATTCTGATTTCTCAATGCATTTAGCCCCAGCCAGAACTGGCACCTATTGTAGCTAGCATCCACATCTCAGGGTCTAGAAGGATGAAAAGCTAGTCTTTTGGCAAATGTCCATCTGTGACACTGGGGAAGCTTTAGAATAGGGAAAAATTAGAGCTGCAGTTCTATCCCTACATATTTTCTCAAAGGAAATGAAAACATGTCCACAAAGACATTTGTTCAAGAAAGTTCATATCAGCTTTATTCATAGCCCCAAACTGAAACCAACCCAAATGTTCACCAACAAGGGCATGATAACAAGTTGTGGTATATCCATACAATGGCATATTATTCAGCAATAAAAAGGAGAAAACTACTAATACAAGCAAAAATATGGGTGAATCTCAAAGGCTGAGTGAAAGAAGCCAGACAAAAAGGGTATATACTGTATAATTCCATTTTTATGAAGTTCAAGAACAGGCAAAACTAAGCAATGGCATAAAAAATCAGAAAAATGGTTGTCTCTGGGAGAGGGATGGGAACAGGTTGATGGGGACAAGAAGGAGCTCTCTAAGATGATGGCAGTACTATTATGATTGTATTGATATCATAGGTATATCTGTTTATCCAAGTTCAGTGGACTGTACACTGCAGATCTGTACATTTTAGTCTATGTAATAATATCTCAAAACTCACAAGAAGAATGTGGATGAGATAGAAGGGCATAAAAAGGGGGGGCGGCCAGGTCATAGGGTTGTTGGCAATAAAGGAAAATATATATGCAAAGGCCTAAGCAGGTGTCTGCCACAAATAAAGTACTCAAAAATTGTTAGTTGTTAATATTATGCTGAGGACATCTCCTGGTTTGCAGTCCAGTTATCCAGGCAAGAAGTTTTTCAGATATTTACTTGTAAATGGGCACATTTTGCTTTGACTCTATCTTTAGCCCCATTTTATATCTCTCATGAACAATGTATATTTTTTAATATCATGAAGCAAAGACATAGGAAGGGCACCAGTGACTGACATTATGGTCACACATAATTGGTAGAAAGAAAGAGAGATTTTTTTTTAGGCTTAAGTAAGAGATCTTAATGATAGAGAAAGAGAACAACATTTTAGGGGGCTCAGTAAAATTCACATTTCCTACAGTTATAAGAAAAATTGCTAAGATTTATAAGTCACCTCATGGCTTACAAAGCTAAAAGGAAACTAACTCTCAGAGAAGTTAAGTGATTTGCCTGAGACCACACAGCTAGAAATAAGTAAGAAATTATACCTCAAGTCCCATATTGTTTTCATTATCTTGTGAGAGCTTAAACAGGACTCCATTAACCCTAAGTGAACTCCTTGGTTTAGATTTCTGGGGAGGAGGAGGTTTATAGCTTTCAACAGATTTTCAAATGTCTCCATAACTTAAAAAAAAAAGCACATGCTTTTATAAAATAGAATCATCAGAATCTTCATATGCAGAAACTTTAATTACCAAGAATTTTTGATCTTCAATTTTAGGATAAATGGCAAATACCAGGCAAATAAACTCATACCTGGGTTTTATTCCAAAAAGTGACACACTCAACTCTGCCCCCTGCACCTTGTGGGCCAAGATCAACAGCAGGGACCATAATAAAACATACTTCATCAGCTGGAGCACCCTAGACTCCCTCGAGTGTTTTAGGTATTGAGGTTTTGCTATTTAAGTAATAGCCAAGATAGTCACACTTCTTTTTTTTAAAAGAATAAGTGAAGCCAGTATGAATGCTGGTTGCTAGGTGTCTTCTAAGAAGAGTAATTGGATATTTATCAGTTTCATACTTCTGGGAGTCATGGGGGACAGGAATTAAAGAGAGCTACACTCAGAGGGATGCAGACTTCTGTTTTCAAGGGAAATGGAATTTACACAGTTTCTGGCACTAGGCATCCCCATTTCAATGTATTTGAATATGGAATATTCCCAGGTTTCTTGTGCTGATGAAATAAGCATGGCAGGAGCCTGTTGTATATTCATAGCTTGTCATTAATGATTGAGTTTCTGGATTTACTAGATGCCCATGTAGTGAAAGAAAGACTCAAGGGATTCCAACTGATTAATCCCAAGTTCTGTTAATAATTTGCTTTTCAAAAATCTTCTTGTGCATAGCATTGTACATAAAATGGCTTTTCCTATCCTATCTGGAGACTAGGGGAATTTTGCTTTTGCAACATGAAGAGAACAGTTACAGCTTATACAAGCCCAAAATCAGAACAAAAACTCAAGTTAAATTTCAATGTCATAAATGATAACGAAGACATCTCTCTACCCGCTCACTCCCAAGAAAAAGCAATCAAATCAAATGTGGCACACTTCCTGGAATGTCCCTGACATTTAAGAAGTAGGACTATTTGTTACAGAGCTGGTTCTCCACGGAGTCTTGTCTGAATTTTATTATGAGATAACCATGATTATGAAATTGTCCAAGAAATTTTAGGAATTTTATTTTTTAACTCATGTAAAATAAAGTGATGTTAATCTTGCCCGTGACCTTTCAGATGACCTAATTACAAGTAGTCAGAAAACAAAAAGGTCATTCTTCATAACCCAAACACACAGGCTCTAGTTTTCATGCTGAGTTGTTAGTAAATAAAATGAGAAGTCTTCCTTGAACCCCCAGACTTGGTCTCTAACAATGGCTGTTGACATCATGCTCTTCCCTCTTGCAGGTGCTCCAGAAAGATCTCATAAGCAGGCTGAGCTGTTAGGCATTGATTAGCCAATAATAATTTAGTAGCTTACATAGGCAGACTTATTAGGAATTGTCAGAAACTAGAATAATGACCACACACAAATCCAAACCATCTGGCCTATAATAGACTATGTCTATCAATAGCTTATATCTTACTTTTGTAGTAATAAATTATTCTATCACAATTGCAATAAAGAGCTGGAGAGGGCAGGTCAGGTGACCCTGAAGTCTCTGATTTAAATCGAGGTTTAGTCTCTGCAGCTCCATATTCTATCACCACCTCCGAATCAGAAGGGAATTCTTTTCTTTTCCTACTGGCCTGACAACCAGGAATGCTACCAGCTGAGTTATAGGAACAGTGGAAGCATCAGTCAAGCCCTGTTCATACGGGCAGGTGGCAGGAAGGAGGGAAGGGCTGTAGATAATCTAGTAGAGTGATTCCCAAGCCTGATTGATTATAGAATCACATGAAGAGTTTTTAAAATATGGATTCCTGAACCTCAGAGTATGGACGTCAGTGGGCTTGAAGTGGATCCTGGTGTACTGGTCAGCTTTCACTAAGGTGACAAACCACTTGAGACATCTCAGTAGCTCACACAAACGTTTTTGCTCACGTTTCCTGAGAACTGCCAGTCTGCTGCAGCTCTGTCGGGCATGCCTGGGCTTGACCTAGAAGCATGTGTATTCTCATCCCGGAACCAGGGCTGAAGGAATAGCCACTAAGTAGGGCATGCTGTTCTCATAACTGAGGGCAGAAGCTCAAGGGGGTGCCAAGCCAAACCATGCCAGCACATCTAAAGTTTCTACACTGGTGTGGCATGTCATCACACCCACTTATAATTCACTGAGTAAGGCAAATCTATGGCCATGCCCAGTAGTCTCGAGGTGAACACTAAATATCACCTACAGGAATGCATGGCATGTAAGACAAGCTGAGGGGTGGCGAGGGAGACAACTAATTGTGAACAAGCAATACAGCTTTCTACACCTAGGAATATACAATGTTTAAAAGCTCCCCAGGCAATACTAATGAGCCCCCAATTGCTGGTATTTCATGGAAAGTCATCTCCCTTTCTGTGCTTGCTGTGACACTGAACATCCATTTGTAGGCTCTGCAGCAGAGCGGTTAAACTCACAGGTTAGCAAAACCCCATCATTTATTCCATCAACAGACATGTGTACTGAACACATAAATCTGATGCTTCTGTAAGTCTTAGCAACTTTTGCAAAGTACATTTATATCCTTCTTCTCATGTAACCTTTGTAACTCATTAAGTGGCTATTGTTATTCCCATTTTCAAGCATCAGACCATGCCTGGGGAGATTAAATGCCTAATGGCAACACATCTAGAAAAGAGAAGACCTGGGTTAACCTAATGCCTAAGTCCAGATCTCCTTCTACGGTGGATGTCCTGGATGCCAAGCCCTGTTACTGCCATCACTTCCACTCCCAGATATGTCTGCACAGATATTAGGATCCATAATGTATATTTTAATTAATTTGTTCATTTGGCAAATATTTATGAAACACCACATTTGAGGCCCCATTCTAGACACTAGGGAAGCAGCATAAATAAAACTGACAAAAATCCCTACTTAAAATTTAGGCAGGAGAGATGTATACTAAGCAATTAAACACATAAAATCATGCCAAATAGCAACAATAGGAACATATGTCAGGCAAGGACAAGTGCCAGGAGGAAAGGTAATAATGGGTGTTCAGCATGGTCAGAGTCAGCCATGGCTAGATATAACAGGAAGCAAGTCCTTTTTAAGAAATGAAGAAAGATCATTAAAGTATTTTAATCCTCAGATTTCATCAGAGGGCAAAATATTTCAAGAACTTTTCCAAATCACTCCTGTGCTTCAAAATACACACAAAAACTCACATAAAGTATTATGGCATAAACCTTGTTTTTTGACAGGTCTATTACTGAAGTTCAATTCTTATTGAAACAATCTATTTGGCCCTTCCAAAACCTTTAGTGAATTGGAATAGTAAAAGTAAACACAAATGAGCACATTTCTTTCTTATTAGCTTGAAGGGACATCAAAATTACCACCTTGCATCTATACCTCAGAATAAAGAGCACCTATTAAAACAATAAGACAAGTAATCCTGAAGCATCTTATGTTTTAATAAAGCAAATTCTCATAATCAGCATATTCAATCTCTACTCATTTCTATTAGAATCTCTCCTTGAAAAAAACTAAGGAAAGATGTCACTATTGGTGTCTCCTTTTGTTCATCCATTCAACAGATATAAATTGAGCACTTGCTATGTGCTATGCACACATCTATGAGCTGGATTTACAGCAAAGTATATGAACAAAATAGACTAAATGCCTTGACCCTTTGGAGCTAATATTCCAGCTCGATGCAGACAGACAATTCACAAAATTGTTTGCTTGCTTGATGGAGACATGTGATGTCTTAGGAAGAAAAGTCCAGGCATGCAATTACTCTAAAGCCCTGAGGTCGTTCTTGGGCAGGAAGCAGCTGAGTGTTTCAGCACTTAGGCCTTGTTACCACCGACACAGTTGTTAGGTGTGGACCCTGTGCATGTCTCACACTGGCAAGTGGGTTGGGAGATGTTGCTCCTTAAGCTTTCTGGCCCTGGCGTAGATAATCTGTCAGGCAGTATTTCTCTCTACTCTCAAGTGTGGTGATGGGCCATCTAAAGGGAGTGGGACATGATCGATTTATTTGAAGAGGCATCATGGGGCCCCACAGCTGGAAACAAGCACATTAGAAGTGACAGGATCTTGGCAGCCACAGAATCTGAGACTTTGAGTCTTGCTTTCAGCCAAACCAAGTGGGATGGCTGGGCATTCATTAGGAGGAAACAGCCTTCCTCACACCATGGCTGTCACACTGCGTCACCCCTGTCCCCACAAGGACTGAAGAGGGCAGCTCCTGGCTTCCAGTTTATCAATGTATCAAAAGTGGGGTTGGGGCGGTCGCCGGCCGGCGGGTGGTCAGACCCGCGCCTGACTAAGCCGCCCGCCCCGGCTTGGGCGGAATAGCGGCTTCGCGGCCCTGCGCCGACCACCCCTGCTGCGCCCACCCAGCGCGGTGTCCGGCATGCAGCAGACGCTAGACGAGATGGACTTCGAGAGGGGTGTCTGGTCAGCATCCCTGAATGGAGACCTGGGCCAAGTGAAATATTTAATCCAGAGGACAGCAGACCCCAGTCAGCCCAACTCAGCTGGCTACACTGCTCTGGTGAGCTGGGAAGGAGGACCACAGGGTCAGAGGACAGAGATGAGATGATCCAGCTCAGGGGTACCTGCTCTGAGGGGGGAGTGATGTTTGCCCTCTATCGTTGCTCTCCCTTTCTTCTCTGTCAGAATGATTTCTGTTTTAAATATCACGTGATCCTGGGCTTTTTAAATTAGTGTAAGTGCTGTACATCAATTATTGAATTTCATTTTCATAACAATCCTGTGAGGTAGGAATGATTCTTGTCCCCATTTTCCAGTTGAAGAAACTGATGCTAGAAATGAAGGAGCCTCCATACACAAAAGTAAACTCGAAATGGATCAAAGACCTGAATGTAAGTCATGAAACCATAAAACTCTTAGAAGAAAACAGGCAAAGCTCTCTTGAAAATAAATGATGAGCAATTTCTTTATGAACATATCTCTATGGACAAGGGAAATAAAAGCAAAAATGAACAAGTGGGACTATATCAAACTAAAAAGCTTCTGTACAAGAAAGGACACCATTAGTAGAACAAAAAGGCACCCTACAGTATGGGAGAATATATTAATAAATGACATATCTGATAAGGGGTTGACATCCAAAATATACAAAGAGCTCACACACCTCAACAAACAAAAAAAGCAAATAATCCAATTAAAAAATGGGCAAAGGATCTGGACAGACACTTCTCCAAAGAAAAAATTCATATGGCCAACAGACACATGAAAAGATGCTCCACATCACTAATCATCAGAGAAATGCAAATTAAAACCACAATGAGATGTCACCTCACACCAGTCAGGATGGCCACCATCCAAGACAAACAACAACAAATGTTGGTGAGGGAGAAAGGGGAACCCTCCTATACTGCTGGTGGGAATGTAAATTAGTTCAACCATTGTGGAAAGCAGTATGGGGGTTCCTCAAAAAGCTCAAAATAGAAATACCACTTGACCCAGGAATTTACCCTAAGAATGCAGGAACCCAGTTTGAAAAAGACATATGTACCTCTATGTTTATCACAGCAGTATTTACAATAGCCAAGAAATGGAAGCAACCTAACTGTCCATCAGTACATGAATGGATAAAGAAGATGTGGTACATATACACAATGGAATATTATTCAGCCATAAAAAGAAAACAAATCCTACCATCTGCAACAACATGGATGGAGCTAGAGGGTATTATGCTCAGTGAAATCAGCCAGGCAGAGAAAGACAAGTACCAAATGATTTCACTCATATGTGGAATATATGAGCAAAGAAAAAACTGAAGGAACAAAACAGCAGCAGACTCCAGAACCCAAGAATGGACTAACAGTTACCAAAGGGAAAGGGTTTGGGGAGGATGGGTGGGAAGGGAGGGATAAGGGGGGGAAAGGGGCATTAATATTAGCACACATAATGTAGGGGAGGGGGCACGGGGAAGGCAGTATAGCACAGAGAAGACAAGTAGTGATTCTATAGCATCTTACTATGCTGATGGACAGTGACTGTAATGGGGTATGTGGTGGGGACTTGATAATGGGGGAATCTGGTAACCACAATGTTGCTCGTGTAATTGTATATTAATGATACCAAAATAATAAAAAATAAAAAAATAAAAATAAAGTGGGTTTGGTTAGCTTTCATTACAGAAGTAGAATGTATTTTGAGACTTTGAAAAATATATAACAAAATCATTAATAATTCTAAAGTGTTTATTATGAATAGCTTCAATCATTCAATAAGAACACATAAATGGAAGAAAATTCCTATAGACACTTTCTGTTAAAAGTCAACAAATTCTAACCAAGAACTTTTTCTGTAAATTATGTGCCTAAAGTCGAGCCATTAACTCAGAGATAGAGGAAAAACATAGATGTTGGAGAATTGTCTCTACAGCTGGCAATTTACATTGCAGGCAGAAGGATCCTAGTATGTGGAACATCTGTGATATTCAACTGAACACAATTACAAAATGCCTGCTTTGTTCCATGCACCTTGCTGAAAGCAAGAATCTAGCCACACTTTGTCTCTAGCTGGCTCCTTATTAAAGACTACGGGCTAATGGCCAATTCTTTGAGGGTGGGATTTCAGGGCCATTTCACTTTCTTCATCGTACACTATACAATATTTTCCTTTTTAAAATGAGGGGCATAGAGTACTTTTATAATAATAAGAACATAACTTGAATGTCAGAGTTATACAATAAGGTTCAATGCCCTGAAATCTGTGTGTCTCCTATTACTGTCCCCTTTCTGATGCTATGTGATCCGAGTCCAGGAAAACCCACATACTCTAGTGCAGAGGACTTGTGGTTTAATCACTAAGGAGCCAATGGCCTAAAAGAAGACTTGAATTGCAAATGATAATTAATGCTCCAAATCTTCAGAGGACTGTTGCTGAAATGGGTCATGGGGCTTCTCTGTCCAGAGGCTTTAGAAGAAAGGAGAAGCATCTATCCTGGTAACTCAGGAATTCACAAAAGGGCTAGACCAAATGATCCCTTATCTGTAAAATGGATCCCTTACCTATAAAATTCTAGCCCTAGAACTGTGCTAAGGATTAAATGAGCTGCATAGAATAATTACCTAATGCTTGGCATAAGTTAGTAGCTCAACTAAGGCTGCTTCTGTTCTATCATCAACCAATGGGTTACGATGTACAAGAAGTTGTCCTTAAGGAGGGGGCTGCTTAACACAAAGCTCTCCATCCTCACATCCTCCTATGGCTCAAAATTGCATCAAACTGAACTTGATTTTAAATTTAACTTTCATAAGTTAAAAATTTAAACAAATAGGCCAAAGAGGTAACAGAACAAGGACGTTTTATTATCTCCTTGTCTTTGTCTCCTGAAATTGCTCACTTTCCATCCCCTTCCTAGCTTCGAAGACTTTTTCACTTACTCAACACTCAGAAGTTTGACTGGAGCAAGATTACTGTGCATGTGAGAATCCTTAAAGCAAAGACAGCTCATGTTTCCATATCGAGACCCCACTATGATCAAAACAACACTTTGGATCATTCCAATTAGTTATTTACTCAAAGTTCCACATCTTCTTTCTGTGACTGTAGGTAGTCTGTGGGAGCATGACTTGTTTTTCTTATGGCTGTTATTGGGTTACTCAAGTTAACGTACTGCATCAGGAATGTTCCACTTGTTAAGCTTTTTGAGGGTTTCTTCAATTCACTAACATATTCATCAGCTAAATTCAAAGTCCTCTAAAGAGCTTTGGTCGTTCCCTTTCGTATTTCTCCATGGGCTCTGAAGTGGAACTATATGCTCTATTAATAGTATCATTGTAAGGTTCTTCGGAGGCATCTATAACTCTGTCAGAGAGGTGCTTCCCAAGAGCTTGTGTAGTTCAGCTTGACTTCCCTTGTAAATGTCCAAAAAGCTCACAAAGGCACCATTCTGATTCAGCCTGCCCATCTGTGTGTACTTTCTCTCTTTAGAGAAGAAAGGAAAAAGTCAAGAGGTGAAAGAAAGAGGATGCAGGAGGGAATTAGGAAAGGATAGGGAAGGCTCAGAGGCCAGAAAGGAAGGGATGGAGATAGGACAGACTGACAGAGAATGCATCCCAGCCCCTGGAAACCCTCCTGGCACCATGTTGAATGGAATCACTTCTCACTTTACCTGGCAAACCATGTCCTTCTTGAGCCCCATGACTAAACTGCTAAGGACGCAAATTGCCTGTGAGTAGCAGAGTCCCAGATTACTTACACAGCATTCAGGTATGGGAAGAAAATTAGCTAGTTTATTTCTTTATTCCTGATTTGACTTTCTTCATGAGCCTTGCACTTGCTGAAGTAGCAAGAAAACAACTACATTGAGTCTAATTTAAAGTTAGTTCTGCCCAGTCATTTATGCAGAATCTTTAGATTCTCAAGGTTTCTGCTCAGTCCTTCAGACCACTTGACTCCCTTTCTTGCTCCTCTCTCTGGTTCCCATGGCCATGGTGCTGGGGGGAGGGAGCCCCTGGATTTGCACTTGTGCTTAGGCATGAGGTGCCTGGTGTCTGCTGAGGAATGCTTGGCACCACCCTATGGCTGGCGTCCACAGCTGAGGCTGGCAGCTGACATCTGTGGCTGTTGTACTTCTGGTGTATTTCTGCGTGGCCCACTCAGAGTCAGGGTGCTCCTGCCTGAAGACTTACCCCCGCTGCCTTCCCTGCTCTTGATGATGAAACCCGTTTGAGTGTCTGCCCTATCTGTAGCTCCTTGCTCCAGTTATCAACCCCTAGTACTGATGCTGCAGGCTTATCTCAGCCTCCACCCCAGCAGCCCCTGGCAGGTCTGTGCCTTCACAAATGAGCATCCATACCATATGAAAACACAGAAAGCTTGGGATCACAAATCAGTCCTCTCTTGACCTAAAAATCTCACTCGACACTCTGAATTATGCAAGGTCCCTGTATAGTTTCAGTGTGAGTCCGTTGTCTCCACCCCAAACAAAGGATAGGTCAAAAGTCCTGTGGTCTCACTGTGCTCCCAACTATTCACTGCCCATCCTCACCCTGTGGGTGCTGATGACCCAGAGAAGACATAGTCAGATAGTTTATTTTCCTTACCTCTCTTAACTCCATGCTCCATAATCCTTTCTCCACAATCTCTCAGGCCTGGAAGGGGCAAACTTTCTTTGAGGTCCCCTTCCTCTCTATATTACATAAAACTGTATAATGTGTTCCACCAGAACTAGCCTTGATATCTTAAATGGGCACAGAGTAATTTAGAAAATTCTAGCTCCATAATGCCTGCTTTCAAGACTATTGTCTTGCTGCAAAATCCAGTTTTGAACATCAAAAATCCAAGGATAATTTTCCCTTTATTTTGGCTTTGCAATAATCTTCCTTTATATTGAGTAGGAAGCTCATGATGAATATGTAAAAATAGAACAAAAAGTATGAATATCATTCTAAATATTATACTTATTGTATGTGTCTTAAGGTAGAGACGGAGCCACTGGGAGCAGGGTAGCTTGAGGGAGCACAGTGGTCCTTCCAGGGCCCCTTTCCCAGCGGATGTGCCTCAGTGGCCAATGCCTCTGTTGGTGTTGGCGTCATGAGGATAGCAGTGCCTCTTCAGTTCTCTAGAGATTGTTTGTCACTGATTGTCACTGTGTCTCCAGGCTCTAGACTATGAGGTCCACCTTCCCCCTGGGAAGCCACCAAAATCCTGCAGCTGTAAATGAGATCTCTGGGATCTTCCATTCATTCATCAAACACTTCTTAAGCATCTGTTATGTGATATATACTGATTCAAATGCTGTAAAACACAAGAAGACACATAAGAAATAAGAAGGTAGCATAAAATAAATTTGCCAGAAAACAATATAGCTAAGAATTTGAGCCTCTCTCCAGTACCATTTATCCAACGCAGCACAAAGTGGTGAACTTCATTGATTTCAGTTTCCTCTACCTCACTTTCTGAACACCAAGAGGTATTGAACATCATGCATTCATTCATCCTTTCAACAAACACTTATTGACTGCTCATTATATGCCAGGCACTTTGCCAGGTTCTAGGGAAGCTGAGATGATTAAAATATGTTGTACTCCTCAATCAGGCCTCAGTTCCTGGAACTGAACCTGCAATATCTCTAAAGTATGCCTGTACCTATTCTAAAGTTGAGGACACTGAGGCACAGTAAGCTAAGTGTTCTCGTTCATTAAGAATACAGACGTGTGAATGGCAAGAATAACACCATGTTGCAGGCATTCCCACTACTCCTTGTCTGTAAACTCCACTCAGGTTTTAATAAACCACCAGCAGTGAATGCCAGGAAAATCATGGTCACATCGGTCTTTGGTTACAGGAGAAGGTGATCAGGAAGGAGACATGAAGAAGGTAATGGCTTAATTGAGACTTCAGATATTCAATCTGTTTGCTTATTTGTTTTCTCATAAGCAAAGAAAACCTTCTAGGCAGGGGGAGTTGCAAGAACAAAGTCCTGAAGGCAGTGAGCCTCATGAAGTGTTCAGGGAGCTGCAAGCCCCTGAGATGAGGAGCAGAAAGAGGTAGGGGCTGGCTCCTTATGCACATGCCAGCCAGTGGGAGGTGGGGCCACTTCTTGGTGTAAGCTTTCCTAATTCTTTTCATTTCATATCCCATAAACAACCATCTGCTTGGAATGTCATTCACAATAAATGCTTCAATGGAAGGCCATGTGCAAGAAGGGGGAACTGACACTCCCATAGTACACAATCAGGCCTCAGACAATCTTGAAAAATCTGGCTGTGCTATCTTCTCCTTTTGTCACATCACTTTTCTATATTCTGCAACCCCTAGAAACTTCAACAGAACCATCTCCTTAGAGTGAAAGGCAAAAGTCTTCAGTAATATGAAAATTCCCCCAATCATTTTAAATTTCAGTTTGAGTCATAGTGAGTTTTATACTATATACCCAATTTTGTTTTTCATTTTAAATCTGTTTTATATTTGATCCTTATAAGCTGCTAGTGCCTGCACATAGTAGATCCTCCTTAACTGCCTACCTTTTTCTCAACAACTAAACAAAGTAAATATAGCAAATAGCAATATTCCTGTCCTTACAGATGTAACATGAGAAAGCAGACACAAGGACCAGTTAAGATTTAAGAGTAATAGCTGGTTATTGAGCACTTGTAAATGCCAGACAATATTCTCAGAAATTGGGTAGATTAACTCTTCAAATCCTCATAACAATGTCATTTGGTTGGTACTGTTATTATTATACAGACATACATCATTTTATTGCTCTTCACTGTATTGAACTTTGCAGATACATTATTGTGTTTTTTACAAATTGAAGGTTTGTGGCAACCCAAAGTTGGGCAAGTCTATCAGTGCCATTTTTCCAACAGCATTTGCTCACTTCATGTCTCTGTGTCACATTTTGATAATTCTCACAATATTTCAAACTTTTTCACTATTACTGTATTTTTTATGATGATCTGTGATCATGATTATGACACACTGAAAGCTCAGATGATGGTTAGCATTTTTTAGCAATGAAATATTTTTAAATTAATGTACATACATTTTTTTAGACCTAATGCTATCACACACTTAATAGGCTACATTATAGTGTAAATACAACTTTTATATGCACTGGGAAACCCCAGAAATCATTTGACTTGCTTTATTGTGATATTCATTTCATTGTGGTGGTCTGGAACTGAACCTGTAATGTCTCCGAGGTCTGCCTGGACCTGTTTTTAAACTGAGGAAACTAAAGCACAGTAAGTTTAAGTGATTCTTTCAAAGTCACAGCCAAGTAGTGACAGAGTAGGCATTCAAATTTTGGCAGCTTGTTCCAAGGACTAAACTCTTCCAGAGCTCGGCAATGGCTGGGCAGAAAACCCAAGGTCAACATATATATTTGATCTGGGACAAGATAATTCATCGGAATCATCAAAAATATTGTGAATAAAGAGGGAGTTGGAATTCACATTTGTGAGCACATTCTATGAATTAAATCCTGGACAGATGCTTCAGAGAAGTTAACCCACTGAGTGCTCTCAGCAGCGTGAGTCTGCGTGAGGGGGTGAGTGGCTGACCAGGGCCATGTGCTGTAAGTGTGGCTTAGGTACCCGCCTCAGGGTTCCTCACCCCGGGGCCTGCCACACTCCCCCCACCACCTTCCACTTACATGCCGCATGTGGTGTCCAGAGAGATGCCAGTGATTCTGCAGAGTCCTGATCAGATTTTAGGTAAATGAGGAAAAAAAAGAATGAAAAAGGAAGAATTCCCTCTGGAATTATTTTAGTTTATAATGGATATGATCCAACCAGATGCCAAGTCCCAGCTCTGTGTTTCTTTATTTTTGTGGGGCTGAATAACCCTCAGGCAGCTTGCCAGGTCCCTGTCCTCTTTGAGCTCCACTTGCTTCAGAAGAAATGCCACACATGGAAGAAAGGGTTGAGAAGTGCTGGGGAATGACAATTTGGTTACATACGGCTGGGGGACAATATAAAGTAACCACGGCAAGATGTGGAGCTGTGGGCCTTGAGTAAGCCAGCCCTCTCCCCTCACTCACTCATGCTGTGACAGTCCTGGTGAACTGAGAAAGGCAGAAGCTGTTTTTGCAACTAATTTTTACAGAGCCCAGACATACTTAAATGTCTGTTTACTTCTCAAATGTGACTGTGTCTGCACAAAGCAAGTGGGTACAACTTGATCCCTACCCTCTTTAACTTCATTATCCAAAACAGACATGAATAGTGGAGTATCACCAAGAAACAGAATCAGTGTCCAGCAGTCCCTGTGGTCTTAGGCATATTACCTGTATGCGTCCAGCATTTTCCTCTCTCTGTATGGGAGGTAAATAAGGTTGACTCTGAAGTGCTTTGAGAAATCAATGATTCTAAGTCAATAAAGGGGGCAATAGAGTCAAATTTTTAAGAGCACCAAGATATGAGACCTATTTGAGTCTCACCATTCCTTTCACAAATTGCTTATCACTCCTAAGTCTATGATTCCACCCCTTTAATGTGGTCATGGTAAGATTGTCCACCTTGTAAGTGGGTATTGTCAAGTTTGAATGAGCTAATGTATAAAAAAGCCTGAGCCATGCTAGAATTGTGCTACAGATCAGTAATATTCACTTTTTAAAAAATTAAGTAAGTCATCTTTATTCTCCTTATCAGCTAAGAACTTTTGTTTAAGTAGGAAGTGCTAAGGAACGTATGCAAATCGGATTATTGGAATGCATTAAACAGAACACTGGGCTTTAATAAAACAAACATGCATGCAGAAAAATTTGAAAACAAAAACACTTTTATTGGCATATTAAATGGTCATCATTTTAAGAAAAAGAGTCCCCACATTGGCTGATTCCCCCAAAGGAACCTGTAACTGAAAACAATGGGCAAGGGACAAAGAAAGGTGGTTTGGATGTATAGCTGAGGAATCTGCACACAGGTTGGGGCTGAAGGCAGTCTGAAAAGGGTGAAGTATACAGGATGTGGAAGAAGGTGTGAGAGCTGGTTGAAAATCTTTGGTTACCAGCCAGCCCTGATAAGGTTATCACCTTTTACCAGGTGCCTTCTGTTTTCAGGTCAAAAGCATTTACTGGAAATCTATTATGCACTCCTCAAAAATGTCCTCAAGATTTCATATTACATTTGCACACAAGTAACTCAGCCATAAGTGATGCTGTGATAAATCCTTTGATGAAGGCACAGCCAGATAGCCCTGGAGAACACTGGAGAAAGTGGGGTTGGATACTGAGAAGGACAGAAAAGGACAACAGACAAGTGTCTGGCCTCCAGGAGCTTACAATCTGGCTAGAAAGACAGGGCAAAAGGGTTAGAAAAAATTTGACAACTTAAAGGAAATTTATAACTAAAAAAGCCCAAACTTCTGCTGAATACATATTTAACTCCCTTCTTAACTTAATTTCTGTCTCACATATGAGTTAATGAATCAGAAGAAAGTATCATTTTATTTATCCATGCACTAGAGACCTCATATTTCCTGGACTTGGAGAAATAGTTCTTTTAGTCAACAAATATTCATGGAGAACCCACTATGAATGCTGTGTCCTGCTATTTTAGACCTACTATAAGAAAAAAAGTCTGATCAGCACAGAAATAACCTACATATAGGGCAGGTAGCTTTCTGCATGGAAGGGACCGCTGTGCATTGATTATAGGTGTGGGTTCTGGAGTGAGGTTGTCTGGGTGTAAATCTGATGTGCCTACTCACTAATTGTGTGACTTTGAGCAAGTCACTGAACTTCTGTGGGCCTCAGTTTCATCTTTAGTAACATGAAAATAGTAATAATCTCCATAGATGCCAAAAAAGCATTTGACAAAATTCAACATCCATTCATGATAAAAACTCTGAACAAACTGGGTATAGAGGGCAAGTACCTCAACACAATAAAGGCCGTATATGACAAACCCACAGCCAACATCATACTTAACAGCAAGAAGCTGAAAGCCTTTCCTTTAAGATAGGGAACAGGACAAGGATGCCCACTCTCTCCACTTTTATTCAACATAGTTCTGGAGGTCCTCACCACAGCAGCTAGACAACACAAAGAAATAAAGGGCATCCAGATTGGTAAGGAAGAAGTTAAACTGTCACTGTTTGCAGATGACATGGTATTGTACATAAAAAACCCTAAAGAATCCACTCCCAAACTACTAGATCTAATATCTGAATTCAGCAAAGTTGCAGGATACAAAATTCATACACAGAAATCTGTTGCTTTCTTATACACTAACGATGAACTAGGAGAGGGAAAAATCAGAAAAACAATTCCATTTGCAATTGCATCAAAAAGAATAAAATACCTAGGAATAAACCTATCCAAGGAAGTGAAAGACCTATACTTTGAAAACTACAAGACACTCATGAGAGAAATTAAAGAAGACACCAATAAATGGAAATACATTCTGAGCTCATGGATAGGAAGAATTAATGCTGTCAAAATGGCCAGCCTTCCTAAAACAATCTACAGATTCAACGCAATTCCTATCAAAATACCAAGAGCATTCTTCAATGAACTAGAGCAAATAGTTTTAAAATTCATATGGAACCACAAAAGACCCTAAATAGCCAAAGTAATCCTGAGAAGGAAGAATAAAGTCGGGGGGATTATGCTCTCCAACTTCAAGCTCTACTACAAAGCCACAGTAATCAAAACAATTTGGTACTGGCACAAGAACAGACCCATAGACCAATGGAACAGACTAGAGAGTCCAGATATAAACCCAAGCATATATGGTCAATTAATATATGATAAAGGAGCCATGGACATACAATGGGGACATACATGGACAGACTCTTCAACAACTGATGTTGACAAAATTGGACAACTACATGCAAGAGAATGAAACTGAATTATTGTTTAACCCCATGCACAAAAGTAAACTTGAAATAGATCAAAGACCTGAATGTAAGTCATGAAACCATAAAACTCTGAGAAGACAACATTAGGCAAAAATCTCCTGAAAATAAGCACGAGCAACTTCTTCCTGAATGCATCTCCTCGAGCAAGGGAAACAAAAGCAAAAATGAACACATGGGACTACATCAAACTAAAAAGTTTCTGTATGGCAAAGGACACCATCAGCAGAACAAAAAGGCATCCTACAGTATGGCAGAATATATTTGTAAATGACATATCCGACAAGGGGTTAACATCCAAAATATATAAAGAACTCACATGCCTCAACACCCAAAAAGCAAGTAACCCAATTAAAAAATGGGCAGAGGATATGAAGAGACAATTCTCCAAAGAAGAAATTCAGATGGCCAACAGACACATGGAAAGATACTCCACAACACTAATCATCAGGGAAATGCAAATTAAAACCACAAGGAGGTATCACCTCACACTAGCAAGGATGGCCAGCATCAAAAAGACTAAGAACAACAAATGCTGGCAAGGATGCAGAGAAAGGGGAACCCTCCTACACTGCTGGTGGGAAAGTGAGCTAGTTCAACCATTGTGGAAAGCAATATGGAGGTTCCTCAAAAAACTAAAAATAGAAATACCATTTGACCCAGGAATCCCACTCCTTGGAATTTACCCAAAGAATACAAGTTCTTAGATTCAAAAAGATATATGCACCCCTATGTTTATTGCAGCACTTTTTACAATAGCCAAGATATGGAAGCAACCTAATTGTCCATCAGTAGATGAATGAATAAAGAAGAGGTGGTACATATACACAATGGAATACTATTCAGCCATAAGAAAGAAACAAATCCTACCATTTGGAACAACATGGATGGAGCTGGAGGATATTATGCTCAGTGAAATAAGCCAGGCAGAGAAAGACAAGTGCCAAATGATTTCCCTCATTGTGGAGTATAACAACGAAGCAAAACTAAAGGAACAAAACAGCAGCAGACTCACAGACTCCAAGAAGGGACTAATGGTTACCAAAGGGGAGGGATGTGGGAGGGTGGGTCAGGAGGGATGGAGATGGGATTGAGGGGTATTATGTTTAGTACACATGGTGTGAGGGGTCATGGGGAAAATGGTGTAGCACAGAGAAGGCAAATAGTGAATCTGTGGCATCTTACTACACCGATGGACAGTGACTGCAATGGGGTATGGGTGGGGTGAATTTAGTAACCACATTGTTTTTTCATGTGGAACTTTCATAAGAGTGTATATCAATAATACCTTAATAAAAAATTTTAAAAAATAGTAATGGAACCTGCTTTATAAAATTATGATGATTAAATAAGGTGATATTTATATATTATTGAAGAATAATTGACATACAATATTCTATAAGTTTCATGTGTACAACATAATGATTTGACATTTATGTACATTGCAAACTGATCACCACAATAAGTCTAGTTACCATCTGTCACCATACAAAATTGGTACAATATTATTGAATGGTTTCCCATGATGTACATTACATCCCCATGACTTATTTATTTTATAACTGGAAGTTTGTACTTCTGGATCCCCTTTAGCCATCCTCCTCCAATCCCCTTCCCTTTGCAACTACCACTCTTTTCTCTGTATCTGTGTGTCTGGGTTTTATTAAGGCAATATACTTAAATCTTTTTGTAGCTCCTAGTGCAGAACACGTGTTCAACAAATGCATGAATAATATTATGATCACAGTACTATCAGAATGCTCATATTCTGTTTTTTCTTTTATACACACAAAAAACACTGATAATTTTTATACTATCACTAAACCAATGGGACTGTGGCTGTTTAGAATACCCTCTCTGCATGTCCTCCACTTAATCTGACAATCTCTGATCAGTCCTTTAGGAATCTTCCAAGACCCCTTCAAAACCAGGTTGAGACCTTCCCTGTGTGTCCCTATGTCACCATATACTTAATCTTGTCCTGCAATGTAGGTTTTCTGTCCATTTGTCTGTCTCTGATTCACTTGCCACCACCACTCCTGTACCAAGAAGGGCAATTCCTTGAAGGGAAGAATTGCATCTTGTTTTCCAGTGTATCTCCAGGATCTAACATGGTGCTTGACACAATATTGAATATATGTGTGCTGAATGGGAGGAAGGAAGAAAGGAAGGGGGTGGGAGAGGGAGAAAGGGACAGGGGTGGGAAGAAGGGGAAAGAAGGCACAAAGGGTGGTCATGGCAGTGTGACATTTATCTGAGTCTGCACACCCTCTTCCCTCTCCTTCCCCTGTCCCTCCTGTCCTATAAAGTGGAGGGAAGTTTGAGCAATGAGAATGTTTTACTTACCCCGAACCACCACTGGAGAAATCCATTGCATTACTGAGCACTGGTAATGGGTTGGCCCTGTGTCAGAATATAGGGTTTTGCTGCCCTGCCAAGCACGCTTATCCACGTGGAGCTTAAATGGTGCCTTTGCCCACACCTGTCTGGCTCAGGGAGCTTGCTGGGCTGTCAAGGGGAGAGCTGGGCATTGAGAAAGGCTGATGGGTTTTGATGAAAAAGAGAACCAGGCACACGGGTCTCATTTATAATCCATTCCAGCTGCTCCTCTGCTGGGGGAAACTGGCATTCTGTTTCGTTGGCCCCTTTTCCATCAGGACAGCTGTGAAACCCTACTCAGTGAAGTAATCGCAATAACAACCACCACTTTGCATGTTGATGCCTTTCTTCCAAGGAACTCAAAAGTTCTTTGGAGACATAACCTCATTAATCCATCCTGCATGAGGTGGTGGCTGGTGGGGAGGGGGAGGAGTTCTTACTCATATTTGCAGGGCTGGGGGATTAGGAGGGGAGAGTGAAAAGGAAAGAAAGAATATCTTTCCCCCCTTGAATCCCACTTTATCACAGATAATGCTTCATAGGACAATACTTGGTTAAACATGTGAGTAAAAGACACACACTGTATTTTGTATGCTCACCATCCCCCCAAAGGGAAGAGAATTCTAGATGGGAAGTTAGGAAATCTGATTTCTAGCCCTGATATTGACACTAAGTAGCTATGTGACCTTGAGCCAGTCCCACCCTCAGAGCAGTGGTTTCACAGAGTATGTGACCTCAGGTAATGTTAACAGGGCACAGAACCCAGAATCAGAAGACTGATGCCAGCATTATTCTAGGTGTTACTTCAGCTTCTAAGTCTCAATTTTCTTACCTGTGAAATAAGGAAATCAGACTGAATTATCTCTAAAGTTCTTTTTAGTTCTAATAGAAGCAATGATTCTAGAACTGGAAGGCTGAGAAACATCGTATCTGATGTGGCTTCAACCTTAGGAAAAGTGGTAACTATCCATTTCAGTTTTCTGTTATTTCCACCAAAAGTTCAGTAGCTCCTATGAAACAGTAATTTATGATTTCTCATCATTTTGTGACTTGCCTAGGCAGTTCTGTGACTTCACCTGGCTTCATGCACGTGATTGGATTCAGCTTGAGGCTTGGCTGGGCACAGCTGGGACTTCTGGGACATCTGGGCCTCCCCTGCCTTTTGTTCCTTTTATCCTCAAGGAGGCTACACCAGGCTTCCTCCCAGAGTGGTGGCCATGCACCTGGAGGGTGAGCCTCAGTGCTGACGTGTTCCTCACACCTCTTCTGTGTCAAGTTTGTTATTCTCTTGTGAGCCAAAGCAAGGTACATGGCCCAGAATGAATGATGGAGGGGACTGCACAAGGTCATCATTATAGGCTGAACTGTGGTCCCAAGAAAGTAAGTTGAAACCCTAACACCTGGTACCATAGAATGTGACCTTATTTGGAAATAGTCTTTGCAGATATAACCAAGTTAAGAAGACATAATGCTGGAGTAGGGTGGGCCCCTAAACCAATATGGCCCATGTCCTTAAAAGATCTGGAAGAGTCGCAGACACACAGAGGGGAAGGGAGCCATGCGAGGACAGAGACAGAGACTGCAGTGGTGCTGCCACAAGCCGAGGAATGCCTCGGGCCCTGGGCAGCTGGAAGACGCAGGGAGGGATCCTCCTGAGTGCGTTTAAAGGACACATGCCCTGCCAGCCTCTTGATTTCAGACTTCTGGTCTCTAGAACTCAGAGTATACTTTTTTGTTGTAAACCACCCCATCTGTGGCACTTTGTTATAGCAGCCTTAGGAAATTAATAGAGGCATGAAGACCAGGAGACATGGCTCTTCAGGGGCTGCTGGTGTAACAATCTGACACATCATATATTTTTATGGACATAATTAAACAAATATTGTGTGATTATTGTTCAAAATATGAGAAAAACTGATTGGTAGATTGCAGTAGTGATCTCAGTTATTTCCCCTTACCTAAACCATGCCCTTTGACGTTTGACTTTACCTGGCCCCTCCCCCACTAGAGAAGAGGGTGAGTTTCCCTTTCCTCACTTCCTTATGGCCATGTGACTTGTTTTGGCCAATAGAAAAGGAAATGCTATTATGCCAGTTTCTTAAAGAGGCCTGTATATTTCTGCAGCCCCAATTGCCTATTGTCACTGCTCTTCCTGTCAAAACTGCCCTGCCTGGTATGCTGTCTCTTGGAGCTCCCAGACCTGTCCCTCTTTAGGTAGACACACAGCACATCCACTCTCATCGCGCTCAGGATTTCAGAGCCAATTGTTGCTCCGAATTGAGACTGGAGAGAATGCTCTATTGCTTTAGGGATAGACTGGCCAAGGCCTTCTCTCCTGCGTTCCCTTTTTCCTTCCCTAGGCCCATGTCCCTACCACTTCTCTCCAGTGCCCTCTTCTCAATCCCATGCATACCAGTGGTACTGGGATCCAGCTTTTCTCCTCTGGTCACATAAATGCAGATGTCTTTATTACAAAGACGGGATCACGCTGTGCTGATTACTGTGTGATCTGCTGTTTTTACATAACATTATATCATCGATGTTCTACCATTACTATGAATATAGATTTGTATTTTTAATAGCATATTTTTCATATTCATATGGAATCTTAACTTTATTTAAACAAATCCCTATTATCGAACCTTCTATTTATTTCCATTTTTACATACAAATAGTGCTGTGATAAACACACTTTTACATTAAACTTTGAGTTCTTGTTCAGCTATTTCCTCCAGATAAATTCATAGAGATAGAATTGCATACACAAAATGTTTTATAAGGCTTCTGATACATATTTCCAAATTACTTTCCAGAAACTATATTTATCCCCACCAATGTATGAGTGCTAATTTTTTAAGTTCCTATATAACCACCATGATTCTTTATAATCATTACCAAATGGTAGAAGAAAAAGTTTGTGTTTCACTGTGCATTCTTTAATCACCTTTCAAACAATTAGGTTGCTTAAAAATGCATTTCTAAAATTGAATACAACAGGGACAGCAAGAATAGAGAATACTATGAAATCAGAAATGAGCTTACAGAAAGAAAATGAGAATGAGGAAGGAAGAGAAGTGTGGTGTCGGGGCACTATTGGTGATGGTTGTACCTCATGGCACATGCATTTATTGAAATGAAATATACTGAAATCCATATATTGAAACCATTTTAAATGATGATATTGGAGAACTGTATTTATGCCATGGCTGGATGATCATGCTATATTTAAAAAATACCAGACTATATAGTATGATTCACTACTTGTGTGTGTGTGTATAAACAATCAATGGAGGTTCCATTAAGGACAACTACTGCAAAACCTGAATTTTACTAGCTCCAAATTTCTCTTTTTATGCTCCGTTATGAGTCCTACTACAAGGCCGTTTGGAATCCTGGATTTTCGGCTCCTTTGCTTGCTTAGCGGCTTCTCCAAAGTGTACTAACCTGGAGCCTTGGGAGCTGGTGGATAGGGATTGAAATTACAGCTACACCCTGAATCCAGAACCATGACTTTCTCTTTCAGTCCCTGTTTCTGAGTTTGGCCCAACAAGCGTGACACTTAGGATTAATTCTTTCTCAGGGATCCTATAGGTCTTTTATAATATTTGGTTTCTACTGGGGAAACAACACCCCAAACACACACACATAGTTTGCCACACATTACTATAGATGTCTGTACCCCATGTTTGGACATGTCTTGAATTCCATTCTCATAAAGCTCCCCAGTGTCCATGGAATCATGTAAAAGCAAAAGATATTTAGGAAGAGCAGGAAGTAGGTAACGGTGACATGTAATAGC
This sequence comes from Manis pentadactyla, assembly GCF_030020395.1. Classification (NCBI taxonomy): domain Eukaryota; kingdom Metazoa; phylum Chordata; class Mammalia; order Pholidota; family Manidae; genus Manis; species Manis pentadactyla. Next base: position 44,511,133 of record NC_080021.1, on the reverse strand, counting down.
ATATGACAGATGTATCTGAATCTTAGCTCAGCTTACTCAGGATATCTTGTTACATGTGTTTGTGTTTATAACTGTGGAATATATTAATATGAAGTCCTGAAGGATATACACGAAAACTATCAACAGTCCTGTGGTAGAGTTGTAAGTGATTTTTATTGTCTTCTTTTATCTTGAAATATGTATTCTAATTTTTCTACAATGATCATGTGTTTCCTGTGAACCATGAAACAAAGTAATTTTTAAAGGTACTTAAAAAAATTAAAACCTTTTTGAACAACCACTCAGAAGTGTCTAGTAGCTCAACTCCAATATTCTGTAGTGATAGCTATCACATTGGTTCTTAATTCCAGGGCCATCAACTCGTGCTTTTGCATCATATGGTAATTTTCAGTCATTTTTTTCAACCCCGCTCATTATTTCACAGTAGGCCTACAGATGACCTGTTTACTTGGAAGTGATAATTTTGATGAGTAATATGGAGAAAATAGGTAAGGTATCCAGGTTTAAAACAGGAGAAAGCTTTCCATAGAAGCTTCATGAGGCATTTGGGAAAGCAATTATGTATCATTGTAGGATTATAAGGGGGCTTTAAGAGCTGGAAGGTTTGTAGTGTGATGGAAGTGGCCAGATTTATGGTTAAGACACTGGCTTCAAGTCTGGGAGATGGAATGTCATACAATTACATGAAGAGAACAAGTACGGACTCCAGTAAAGATTGGGAGGTGGGGTAAATGAGATAAGGGCAGATTCCAAACGTACTGTAGAAAAAGAGGAGAAACTTGGCAGCAACCTTGGGCTGACTCCTTCCATTTCTGTTCAGTTTTTCCCCAACATGACAGCTCCTCCTACTTTATGTGGTGGCTATTGGGCTGCCCCACCCTGCAGACCCATCCAGCCTTGACCTCAGGAGTGCTCGCCATGATCACAAAGGCATTCTGCCACTATTTGGTGGGCTCAACCCCCCAGCCTCCTCAGAGATGGGGCATGCCAAAGTTCTTTTGCAAGTATGTAGTAGAGTTTGAGTCACACTCTTGCTTAAGAGGATATTCTATGCATTTTCAGACATATGACTAAGTGGACAAAAAGTTTAAAAAATACAATTCAGAATAACACAGTGTTCAGCAAGGAGAGTTGTTCTTTGCTTTTCATGTTGTTTGGGAAGGGGATTTGAGGGGAGGGGTAATAGGATTGGCCTGAAGTATGGAACACTATAAAGAGACAGATAGAGAATCAAAGTCCCTGAATGGCATTTAATTCCATGTTGCTGTTTTTCCTGGTCTGGTTTCAGAAATCCTTTGACAGTTGAACTGTTTGCTATTTGGTCATTCTACTGTACTCATTTTTCTGACAATCAACAGGACTGCCTAATTACACACTCAAATTAATAAAAAAAGACTAAAACTGACGACACTGTCAAATATATGTTTAGTTTGATGGGGTTTTTTTTAACATTTCCAAAATAACATATAAGCATTAAGAACAGCAAATATACAGGGTTAGAAGACATTTAAGTACATTCAAGTTTTAGCCAAAAGAACTTGCAATAACTAGATTTTTTTTAAAAAGCCTAATTGGAGGCTTTCACATTAGGTTCTGAAACACATTTTTTGATCCCCTTGTGCCTTGTTTCCAAGATGGTAGCACCTGGAAAAACATGCAGCTTGATTTTCATAATAGATATGAGCTCAGATAGTAAGGACTGCATTACACCAGTTCCTTTGAAACGGGTGGCAGTTATTGCTGGAGTCCAAGTGGCTGAATCGCATGCTTGGAAATAAGACTATATTCATCTGTTTGTGAAAATCACCAGGCATAGACCGTTTCCACCCAACACACCATAGAAACTTGCAAGCCTCCTGTTACCAGCAAGAACTGAAGCCAAAACTCAGTAAGAGCAATGCCAGATGATTGCTGGTTTCCTTAGGCCTTTATTTTGAATGCTGGACCCTGTGTTACCATACATTCTTTCCTAAGTGAGAGCCCTCTGCCAGACTGACGACAGTTGTCCTCCGTGAGGCAGTGGCAATTTTCACCAAATCCCTGACCAAAAAAAGTGTCCAATGCGTGTTGCTTTTCATCACGACTTGATTAATTACCCCAGGAAACCTCATTTCATTCTGCTTGCTAAAAGGAGGGTAATTAGAGCAGCCTTTGACCCTTACTTCTCTATTCCTCTTAGTTTACAGTGAGCCGTGAAATGTGATAAGTTAATTCTCAAATATATACTTCTATGCCAAAAACAAGTATCTCCTATTTGACTTGCTGTTCCCCCACAGGAACTGGGTGTTGTTTATTTAAGAATTTGACATCCAGCGTTTTTGTCAGATGAAATTGAGAAGAAATGTCCTCCAGATGACACAACTGCCCTATCAATAGAGGGTTTGGAATGTGTCCCTTATCTTAATATCTGCAGTAATAACTGTTCCCTTTGCTCCATGTGGAAGGTACATTTTCATTCCTACTTTGAACTAAAAGTGTAAAAGGGCTACAGGCATGGTCAGGGACCATTATAATAAAATACACAAGCACCCAGAGGATTCCATTTGGAAGTTAAGTACTAAATTTTTCAGGTGTTTTGAAACATAACCTTTGGGGCATTTGGGGAGCACTGTGGGCTAAATGAAAGCCATCTTGAATTAACCCCAAAATACGACTTTTCAGACTTTTATTAAAATACTTTTTATTGCAGATTTTAGGGGCAGTTTATGTGTACTGTAGAAAATCTGGGAAACAAATGTACAAAGAAGAAAATTAAAATTTTAATCCTATCTACAGAGTCAGCCACTTCTAAATTTCTAGTATATTTCTTTCCAGTCTACTAATATACAGTTATATAAACGTATGTCACACAAAAAACTAAATCCCTTGCTATAAGCAGTTATTTAATTTTTTTACTTGACTTATCATGAGTATTTTCCCATGTCATTAAACATGTGTTAAAAATTTGATTTCTCATGGCTGCAAAGGTTTTGTAACACAGGAAACGCTGTCAAAATGCCAGCTGGAGGACAGTATTGTTGGTGGCATGTCACGGCTTCAGGGGTTTCGAAGAAAACAGAGGAGGAATCACCAATGCGTCATGGCAGTGGTACTTCCTCAGAGAGCCTGACCCTGGTATGCTGACCCTGGATAACGCCAGTCCACTCAGCACTCCACTTGCAGAGGTGAATGCTCTGGACTAACTCCACACACCTAGATGGCTGAGAAGCTGACTGTCACCCAGTGATGACAAAAGGGTGCATGGGCGATTGAGTCCTCTCTGGGTCGCTCTCCCGTAGTATTCCAGACTACTAGTAGGTAGTCGTCTAGGGCCACCCAGGTCGAATACATTTATGGTTATCTGCAGAGGTGGAAGTTGAATGAGGTCTGGAATGCGCGGCTATCAGAGCACTCACTGCTCTCTGCTGCCTTGTCTGTCTTCCTCACTGGACTATGAGTCATTCAAGGGCTGGAGTGGAGTCTTTTCAATCTTTGGATTCCTATGACCTAGAGGAATGTCCTGTAGTAGTAAATGATTAATAAATATTTGTTGAGTAAGTGAATAAATGCTCAAGACAAAAATCTGGGGGTTATCCTTGATTCCCTTTTCTTCCTCCTCAACCCACTGTCACATTCTCTTGAAGGCAGAAGCACTCTTTAAATCTGCCCACTTCTCTCCTTCCCCACCTCCACCGCCTGGTCTAAGCCACCAACATCCCTTCCCCAGACTGACTACCGCAGCCACCTCAGAAGAGCATCTCCGCTTCCCCTACTGCAAAGCTCAAATTTACTTTTCGTACAATCCATATAGAATTTTCAAAAATATTAGAATACCTCTACTGGCTTTTTTTCCCTCCCAGAATAAAATCCAGAACCCAACTACCTGCCTCTCCAGGTGTATCTCACTCCTCTCTCCCACTTCCTCTGTCTATTGAGTTATGGTGGGCGCCGTTCCATTTCTATAGCTCACTAGAATCTTTCTGCCTCTGTTTTGTGCAAAGTAGGCTCTCTTCCCTGCCTTTCCCACCCCTCTCTCCCGGCCATCTCTTGGTCATTCTGCAGGTTTCAATTTCTATGTCCTTTCCCAGAGAAACCTCCCTCACCATCCCAATTTAAGGCAGCCTGGCCTGTTAGTCTCTCTCTTGGCACCTGTCCTTTCCCTTCATAGAATTCATCAAAATTTGTATGTAGTTTGTTAACTTATTTAATATACATCTCTCTTACTAAACTGTAGGCTTTTCCTTAAGAGCCTACATCATATCAAATCAGTTTAGCTCATGACATCAGACATATTGCTCACCACCTCACATCCTCTCGGCCTCAGCTCACAGCTCTGGCAAAGAGTTCCACAAGACTCAAACTGCTTCCCATTAACAGTGCACCTCAAGCCAGCAGTAGATGCCTCTGCTTCCAGCCTGGGCAAGACACCTGCAGGGGTCTGCTTGACTCTCATGCATGTGTGGCCAGAAGTGTGCAAGTGTTAATGCTCTCCGGGATGACTCCCAGCCAAAGCAGGCCAGGAGCTGATGGATAAATGCTTTTCCTTTGATCCCTCTATATATTCCTCAAAAGGCACCAATAGACCAATAGCACCGGTCACTGGCCACCAGCGCTGGTGGCCAGCCCTATAGTGTACCCTTACATTGGCTTTCCTCCTCCCCTGCTTCTCTCTTCTTGGTCCCTCACTTCTGCTCTCTCAGATCACTTCCCAAATAATCCATCCACACTCAAGTCTGAATCTTGGGCTCGGATTTAGGGGAAACCAGGCTGAGCCAGTCACTGCACACCAACTGCCTAGCACAGTGCCTGACTAGGTCAGTTATTCGATAAATATTTGCAAGTCAACAAATAAGCCAAGGATAAATAAATGAAAATTATTGGAAAAAACTGAGAAGTAAGGGAAGAAGCAGGAAATAAAGAAACCATTAATATAATTGAGTACTAGAAAATTCAGCATTGTTTAAACTTACCAACCTACCAATTCAGCAGAGACCCTCACCGCACCGCACAGGTGAACTCAGAAATATGCTGTCTTTTTAAGCAGGTGAATTTCCACCAAGATCTATTTAATTCTCCCTCCCCCAGCTTGAGCTGGTTTGGGATAGTGGGACAAAAATCAGGTTTGGAATTAGACCTAACAGGGCCTGAATCTCCACATTGCCACTACTTTCTACCAGCATAACCTTTCTACTGGTATGACCTTACCAAGTTCTTCAGGACCCAGTTTGCCTGCCTATAAAATGAAGGCATGCACATGCCTTATAGAATTGTTAAACAGATTAAAAAATAGATCCTCAAAAATACTGGTTTCTTTTCCCCAAAATATCTACTCTTTTCTTCCCCCTTCAATGAAACAGCATTTTGTATTTGAGAATTTGTTTCTAAACTTGTGGCCCAAGGCTCTGAGCTGAAAGCTTGGCTCAATAATTTTCTGACTAATTTATGTACCTTTATTATCTCTGCACTTGCAATATACCAGCCGGCTTGCCCCATCATTTAAAAGATCTTCCTCAGGTAAAGACCTTTACAGTTTTAGAAAGAGCCTCTCAACAGCATCATGGTCTAGGGGGCTTTCCCCCTGGGGGTACAGCACAGTGTGTCACAGGCTCTGATGGGAGGTCACTGTGTAAACCTGGTGGTCCTGTGAGCCTGCAGCTTTCCACCCATCACAAGCCATTTTGTGCCTTTGTCTGCTTGCGCGCTCAAAGGTCAGACCCTTAAGAAAAATACTTGCTCTATTAATCATCTGGAATACTGCTCCAGACACATTTTCAGAAGAGATGCAGTAAGTTTTGTCTGCACAGTACACCCTGGGAAAAGAGTTTCCCTTCCGAAAAGCAATCTTGCCTTCAGCCAAGTCTTTTCTGTTTTTTTTTTTCTTATTTTTTTAAAGTGTATGATTTAATGCTTTTTTTCCCCCAGTTCTTACTTTTTTTAAAGCAATGAAACTATTGCATGTTCTGAAGGTGTTGGGAGGCACTGCCACCCCTTCACCATAGGCATGTTTGTATTCTCAGGAGATATGTGTCCAATTAGTGGGTTTCACATGACTGCTAGGGTTGGCAAATGATCTACCCCCAGCTGGTGCTCAGCCTTTTGGGGAACAGTGGAAGTTTTAACCATTATTTGACAAGGACTCATTCAGTTAGAGACAGAGTGGTATAATGGAGAGCTATAGGCTTAGAGCTAATAAAAGATGAACCAGTGATTAGACTGGTTCACAATTTGGGTAATTTTTACTCTCGCAAGTAGATCATAAAATAGACCTAGTGGGGCTGGTTTCCCTACTGTATTGCCTATCGGTGGGGGGAAGGATATGTGATGCTTTCCTCCCATTTTGTCTGCTAGATTTTATGGCTTTCAGATCTTCATACATGGTATAGTACTTTGACCTACCATTTGAATCTAAGTCAGTTTCTCCTGCATGTCCTGCCGCTCAGTAGGGAATCATTCCACGTGTGCAATGCCAAAGAAGCCAAAAAGGTAGAAATCCCAGAGTTCACTTCTGTGCCATGTGGAATTTTCACCTTTTGCCTTTTCCACTTGAGTATTCCTAGTCCTCAGTCAATCTAAAAGCTGATTCCTCATGGTTAACTCTTAAGAGCAATGAGAAAGAAGTCTTAATGAATGTGTCATTCATTCATTAAGATTCCCATTCTGTAAGGGTAAGATCTTTTGTTTTTGAAAAATCATGATTATATCTGTTGTATTTCAGATATTATTTTAATAAATCTGGGTCCTGAATGAAAGCAGGATTTATTTCTGTAGTAACTCTCACTTGAGATGAGAAATAAGTGATAAACAATATCCCATGGGGAGAGACCCTTCCAAAACACCAAGCGAAAGAAGGTAGACTGTTATGCTCAGTGGAAACATTGAACACTCTGGACTGTTTCCCAGTGGGGTCAGACCAGACGAGAAGAACAATGCAAGCTGCTTAAGAGACTGTCTGGGGATGTTTGTGAATGGCATCTGCAGTAGACACATATTTCTTCCTCCTCAGATTCCTGCTCCTATATATGTGCAGGACTCACAACTGAATCATATTCTTTTGAAGAATGAATGTGGGTGTCACAGTCAGTGATCTGTGGTCTATAACTTCATAATTAGCTTGTTCCAAAAGCACTCTAGGCACAGCTGAGTCCAGATGATCCCTTGAAAGGCTTAACTCCAAGTCCATTTCAATATGCTTCTTTTTATTATCCATACTCCCTTCTACTACCACTGCCTCACATAATTCCCACAATCACTAAAAGGGCTTTCAATGTAAAACTGTCTTGAACAACTTGTGGCAACCAAGTTGTAACTGAAGTATTCTGACAATAGTCCTAGAACAACATTTCCCAGACCCAAGTCACATATGGTAATTTGGTAAGTCAGCAACTAACTTTCATGCAACAGATAGTGAGCATCTGCTAAGGACCAGGCGCTATATTAGGTTCCAGGTAGAAATACAAAAGAGGACAAATCTTCACTCCACTGTGGAAGAGATCTCAGGGACAGAAATGTTAACAATCTTCTTCAATTAATTGGCCCTTGAGCAGCTATCTCAAGTGAGACTGGAGAAGGTGCCACAGGAGAGGTAGTCTTCCAAAAGGAAAAGAAATTGGTCTGTTAGAAAAGAGAGAGCATAGCCAATCTAAGAAGAATAGTTCTGATGGGCATGAGCTTGGAAGTGGTAAAAATCATGGCATGTACAGAGGACTACATAGTGTGATATATTTGGAGAATGAGTCCTGGGTGGGCCATGGCACAAAATGGATTTCTTTGTCAGGAAACTACACAAACTTGATACTTTCTGAACTAAATACGTCAGGGAAGATTTATTATAAGGAGGTAGGGCTATATCATTGAACTCAAGGGCAAAAGGTACAAGTAGCCTTAGGAATAGGAACACTATCAGGATCGAAACTGGAGCCACCCTCTCTACCTCTTTCTGTCTCTTTCTGGGCCATGAAATCACTTATTTCTGCAGCCCAGGTCATTGATGGACAGCTGTGGATTGATCATTCATTCATCTGTTCAGCAGGAATGGATATGCTCATCCTCTGTGCTTAGGGTATTCCAGTATTATACGATGCAGACCAGGGCTGGCTTCACAGTCACAGACCTGGACAATAAAATGGCCATGCATTTGGTTTAATGCACTGCTGTGGCCATCTTGCAATTCTGGTTATTTTCACTGAACTTACGTTTTGTAAGTGAAGCCCAGTGGAGCGTTCACACGAGTAAAGTTGATAACCACAGTTATTCACCTTCCTATTCACATACTGCTTTTGGGATACCCTATAAACGTGTGTGACTGGAAAACATGTTCTCTCTGTGGTTCACAATGCACAGGCATTCAGGGAAACTTGAAGTCAGTAGAAGGAAAGGATATTACTGCTGCTCCTGAGTAAGGTTCGGGGGAGACAGGAGGGAAGGACATCCTAGAGGCCATGCTTTTTGTTTTAACCGGCACAAAGACCATGGATCTCTTTCACATCCTTTCTTATTTATGTTTCTTCCTCTATTAGCCAACCACTAGACACTGAAAGGATGACCTAGAAGAACAGGGAAACGCAAGGCAATGCTGAGCTCCTCTCCCTTCAGTTCTGCCTTACTCACTAGAAATGCAAATGATGAAATCCCTGCTGATAATTCAGTTTCAATGTTTCTTTACTTAGAATGCCATTAAATAGCAAATAAAAAATGCAATGCCAAGTTGAGAGAGGTATCAGTCAAGACAGGAAAAAAGTTTACACCTTTGGACCTTTATCAGCACTTATTTCCTACTTTTGGAACAAAGCACTCTGCATACTCATTTTGTGTCGGGCCCACAAATGATACAGCCAACCCTATTCTGGAGGTGGGTGGGTGGGCAAAATATGGAACGTTGTCATGGAGCTTACTTTCCACTGGGGAGAACAATAAAGAAGAAAGAAGATCAAAGAAGAGAAGAGAACAGGAGGGGAGGAGGGGGAGAGGAAGACAGAGGGAGGGAGGGAGGAGGGAGAGAGAGAGAGAGAGAGAGAAAGGAAAGAAGGAAGGGAGGGAGGGAGGGAGGCGAGGAAAGAGCCTCACAGTCCCGTCCATAACTGTTCTGAGGAATAAGCACTGGGACGTGATGACTAGGGAAGGAGATCTACAGCAGCCTGGGTGGCAGAGCGAGCCTCTCCAGGGAAGTGCTCTGTCAGCTGAGACTGAAAGCAGGTGAGGTTAATGTTTTTGTTGAAGTGAAGTCTTCCTCCCTATGCTTAGCCTTTACTGCGCTCTCTGAAGTCAGCCAGAACAGCCCGGTTCCCTAGCCACTTTGCCAATGATGGCCAGGTATTTTCCAGGCTTTCCCAACTTCTCTCCACTGTGCCTCTGTCCCTCAGTGACCCTCCTCCAGAATTCAAAGGAAGTTTCAGAGAAAAAGCTACCAGTAGATCAGGACAGGTTGAGAAGAATTACATGAGGTGCCCCTATTTCTGCCCAGAGCCTCGAGGAGCCTAAAAACACAGTCCCTGGAGGGAGAATTCCCTTTTCCAGGAACCCCTGGGAAGAGCCACCTGACCAAACCTCTTGCCTTTGTTAGTCATGCAAAGAAAGTCACATCAGAAGAAAGGCTGATTTGAATGAGCCCAGATGTTCCACTTAAAACCACAACCAGGCATAGCATTTGAGCAAAAATTTTTTTTTGCAGTCATTTCTTTTTCTGTCATGAAAATGCTCAAAAGTGGTCTAGGGAGACAGCATGTCTTAAAAGATAGCAATTGCAAATGGCAGCAAATAGCCAACATGATAATAACTTGTCATGTTTAACACAAAGTTACTGCAAAGCAAGCTGCTTAGCAGTAAGCAGATGTGGACTACAAGGCAGATTGCAGAGAACTAAATGTAGGCAGGTCACAAAGCATGTTGGCAAAGAATTATAAAAATCACTACCTATGGTAGACCATATAGAGTAAATACAATATTTCAAGAAGGATTTAGAAATATGCAAGATTTACTATGTGAGAGTTAAAAAAAAAGAGCAATTGATGTCTCAACCAAAGGAGTTAAGAGTTTTGCCAAGTGAAGCAGAATATAATTATATAGAGGATTTTAAACTAGGATTTATTTTTTTCCAAAAGAATGCTGCACTTGGCAGTGATTTCAATTCCAGTGCACAGAAGTCAGTAAACTGATGAAATAGCAGGGGATTATTCTAGAGATGCTAATTGCTATATCAATTTCTGCCAAGACCATTTAAAATAGACCCCTCTGTCCTACTCATGCTGCACTGGAAAGAGATCAAGGTTGACAATTAAAAGGTCTACAATTAAAAGAAAATTTAGGCATTTAGGCATGGTATGTTCTCACTAAAATTAGTTGAATGAATGAAAAGATAAAGAGAGCCTGGAAGTTCAGGTTGCAAGGCAGTCTTCTGGACTGAGAACTCTGAGAGCTCTAAATGTTTTACAACGGCACAGAAATACATTCTTCCACAAGGACCCGTGTGTATACGTGTAACTGTCTGACATACATGCGCTGTTAAGTCCTAACTACATGCCCACGGTGAATCTGAGGAGTTTGCTCTACACATGAGAAAGATGAGTTCGCTTGCCAGTGGGGCACCTGTGGCAAGAGGGGGAAGAAGCGGCCTGACACCTTCCCGGGGTCAGTAGCACAGGCTGGCGTCCCTGCGCGCCCGCCATTGCTCATCCCGCGGAAGTTGGGACCATGAGCTCTTGTAGGCAAGTCCACTCTGCGACGTGGCACAGCAAGTGATTCCAACTGTGACTGTTCTCCAAGCCAGTCCCCACAGACATCACCCGTTCATGAGACACTTGCAAGCGGTGAAAGCAGCATGAGTAGATAGATGTCCTTCATTTTTTTGCCATCAGATGGGGAACTTCATGATGAGATTTACTGAACTGCTTCCTCAGATCAGAGTTTCAGGAACGGAAGGACTGAGAAACTCAGCCTGTTGGAGTTATTGTTGTTTACATGATGATGCTTATGGTTGTGACAAAACATAGAAATACACTGAGCTTGGGATTTCAAGAGGAAAAAAAAGCAAGGAGCACCAGTTTCAGATGTGCAGTTATTTGATAAAACAGGACAGAAGTTTTGAAGAAGGCAGTCATGGTGCAGTAACATCAATAAAAATAAATAAATACAAATTTAGAGGATTGCAGATCTATTGATGAAAACAGAGTTGCAATTTCAGAAGCAGTTCTCAGTTTTGTTGTATTAGAGACACAGTTGTAAGGAATAAAGATAAGCATTTATTCTGAAAGGGTAGCACAATTTAGGAGCCTCTTAGAGACCTAAAAGCAAAGCTCCCACCAACAATTTTGTTGATAAGTGTATGAATCCAAGAACGGATATTTCTCCTGTGTGTCAAACTCTGGCAAATGTTTGGGTTCCCTTGGGTCTGTTAAAGGTACTGTGTTTCTTCATGCTTCTAAACACCTAAGCGAGAGTCACCATCAGTGCCGCAAACCTGGAGTCTGAATCAGGATGTGTGTCCTGACTGAGCGTTGGAAATGATTCATTATGTTAAATATCAGTGTTCTCATAATGTGTTCAAATCAAAAAGGACCAAAGATATAATTGAGCACATACTGTGTAGGCATACAGGAAAGAAATGGATTAAATGGTTGTTATTTGGAGGGACTTTTTAAAAGAATTATTATTACCGTCTTTAATCACCTATGATTTTGAATAGCTAATGGGCTTTACCATTTTTGTTCTTACCTTTATCTCCTGGGATTTCTAATCATGTGGCTTACTACCAAAAAAAATAAAAATAAAAATAGTTGGGGGTGCTTTCTACCTCTAGGCCACATTTGCTGAAAGTGAACCTAGCCTTAGAATTCACTTCTTCCCCTCTAAAGCCACTTTATGCTCCCTCTGGGCAGAGAATAAGATCCATCTGTTTATCTTTATGCCTTGCTCTCACTGGCAGATTGGTTCACACACTGGCAATGAGATGTTGTCACTCTGCATTTCATGGAGGACTTTGTCCCAGTCTTATGAGTCCCATGACCTTCATGACTCAGAAATGTATGGCCTATTCTCTTGCATGCTTTCTGGATCCAGGATCCTGGGGAACGACATTAATGACCAGTGATTGGCTGTTTTGAGAAGACTTCCAAGAATAACTGCCAAAAATCTTTTGACAAAACTATGAGTTTTTAAATCTAAAATGTTGTCCATCAACCGAGGTCTAGAATGGAGCCTGCAAACTGGTGGCCAAATCATCCCGCAGGCATGTTTTGCTTGGCCAGGCTACTGTTGGCATGCAAAATGCTTAAGAAATATTTAATTAGTTCCCAACATTTACAAATCAGGAGATTTCACATAAAAATCCAGATTTCTGGCATCACTTGATTTGGTAGCACAGAGTTTGCATTCCCACCTGGCAATAATTGGCCACAGCTCTAGATTAGTTGCCCCATCTGGATGGTGCAAGCCCACTCCAGTTCATTCCTCACCAGACCTGCTTCACTCTTCTTGACATGCCTGGCTCAGGCAGGCTTTTGAGGTTGGGGTCTTTAGAATGACAATATGCCTAACACTATGCTAAGAACTGTGAGGAGAAAGAGGGAAAAGATTAGCATTTGTAATCCTTCCTGGGTTATCATTTGGTTAGAGAGAGGGAGAATAATGACAATAATGATAAAGTTAATTTATGGATCAATTTAGCCACTGTCTGAGCACCATGGGGGCCCCAGAGCTAGGCCATTCCTGCCCAACATGGGACTTCTCTAATAGGCTCCTGTTGCATGGGCCCCCTTTCCTCCTGGCCAAGGCTTTCTCAGAGCTGCTCTGTGGTCTGAGGCACTCCTTACCCAATCTCCCTTCCTTCCCTCTCTCCTTTCATAGGTGTCAGACATATGTCACTGTCTGAAAACCCTCCCAGCCTATTCTTTGTACTCCCTCCCCTTTGTACTTCATAGATGTTTCCACTAATAAGTTTCTTGCATGTCTAATCCTGTCTTGGTTTCTGCTTCATGGAGCACTCAGACTGACACAACAACCAGCACTATTGTGCTAGGTGCTTGGGACATATGAGTGGGTAAAACAGACAAGATCCTGCCATTCATGAAGCCTGTATTCAAGTGGAGGTAGATACACCATTAGCAAATGAATGAATGAATGATTGAATAAATAAATAATATAGAGAAAGGCTAGAGAATGACTTGTTGTAGATTGATTGGGTGATCAGGGAAGTTCTTTCTGAGGAGATAATGCTTAAGCTGGCCCTTGAATGATGGGAAGGAGCTGATCCAGTGAAGTTCTCAGTGAGAAACTTCCCAAGCAAAGGGAAGAGCAAGGATGAAGGATTGAGACAGGAACATCTTTGGCATATTTGAGAAAATTAAAAAGGCCAAGGTGGCTGAAGAATAATTAAAGAGGGAGAGAATATAATAAGGAAGGCTGTTGAGCCCTAGCAAGGAGCCTGATTGCTTTGGGTTTGTAAGCCACACTAAGGATTTTCAAGCAGGTCAGGGAGATCATCCTCTGTCCCTAAGGACAGATAGGGTTCTATTAAGTCAAGATAAAACTCTGAAAGTGTGTGCCTGCTACTAAATGTTGCTATAAAAAGACAAGTTTTTTCATCATACTACATATACAAAACTTTTGGATGCTCTTACAACTGAGCAAGCTTTGGGGACCATCCTGAGAAACTATCTACCCCACAAGAATACCTCTGTACAAATGCAGGACTCCAAGCTGTACTTTTACATATGGTGTGTGTGTGTGTGTGTGTGTATAAAATCTAGCCAGTTTGTAGACTGAGTATCACTCCTATGTGCCTTTAAGAATTCAGAGAAGGAAGAGAGGACTGTGAACTGAAATAAATCCAAGAGAACTTCTTGGAGGAATGGGAAGTTTACCAAAATCATGTCACCTGATAGGAAATGGGTACAAAGCCAGATAGTTTCTTTTGCTGAAACTGACTGACTTGATTTCTAAGAAATTAAGAATTCTAAAAAAATAAGGAGTCAGTAACACCCATGGTAAGTATGCCACCACTCCACCATTAATGAGTATGTGGGAGCTTCTGAACAGGTAGTAAAATTCAATGACATTTCAAGAGGGACTCCTGTGGCCAGGTCTAGAGAGAAGATGTGTAACTTATTTGGAGAATATTCTTTGGACAGTAGATTCAAGAGTTGTCATCTCTGGCATACAGCTACCACTGTTGGTGTAGAAATTCCTAGGAAGACGTTTCTTGACCAGAAGACCCAGCAGGCTGTAGTTAGCTTCTGCTCCTGTATGGTTTGAGTTTTAAGACTCAACTTTGCCTTTTCCACCTCGCTTGCCACCCCATTAGGGGCAGAGGAGTGAGAAACAGATATTTGTTGAGTATCTGTCATGTCACAAAACTGACCTTCCTGCTGTCAAGGTGTTTTTAGTTTCTATTAAAGCAATTTAAAAAAAAAGGACCCATGATTGGTGATAATTTCTGCCCATAAACATTGAAATGAGGTAAAGATAACACAATGTAAATGTCAGTATAAAAGAATCAGTTTCCCTTGTCGTTGGAAAGACTTTCTTTGAGATCATTCAGTATTTTCAGTGCTAAATGTCTTTTCTTGCTTCTCCTTCCGGAAATCACATAGTAGGCTATAGCAGCTTCAACAATCAGGAAAATCATATTTTTAAAAGTCTCAGAGCTATGAAAGTAACAAGGACTAGATGAACTAAAATTCAAAAGAATAAAGAACATTTCCTAGGTGGCCTGGGAGCATTTGTTGCTTGTGGATATGGACTCATGATTAGTCTTCTCCTGGAGAGCGACTCATGAAAATACACGGAGCATTTAGATATTGTGAATATGTCTGTATTTTTTAGCCTTAGTTGAGGGTAGAAATGCAATAGGAGATGAGGCTTGGAAAGGGGGAAAGGGGGTAGAGGAGGTACAGATGCCAAAGTCGCTCATCTGCTATGGAATATTTTTGATGGCAAAGTAGCCATTGGGGGAATTTCAATAGCTAAGTGATATAATCCAATTTATAACTGTTGTGTTAGATATATCCCTTACAATTTTTCCAGATGAGAACTGCATGTAAATGCAAGTCATCATTATAAAATTATTAATGTACTCTTTTTCCCAGCTTACTGGGATGTGCATTTCTCTCCAAATTTATTTTCGGTTACTTCTGGTAGGAGTATTTATACTAGGGATTTTGACATTCGCTATGAATCATGGCTTTTTTTCTTTTGGAGAAAAAGTTGTTAAATATTTACCTGCAGTCACCATATTTGAGACCATAGAGGATTGGGGTCTGTAATTTTGGAGGGGGCCATGGGATTTAGGGACCATACAAAGAGGCCTGTGCTCTTCAGAATGTCGTGAAGGGATAGTGAATCTGCTAAGTGACAACCAATGACTACGTGAGTTGCTTAGGATGGAGTCCTTGGCTCCAGCAGTCTCATCCAATTAGGGATATAAGCAGTTGATTTTTTCTTCTGTCTACTTCTTAACCTAACATCAGAAGGATAATCACCCTGAAAAACTAGAGTAATTTTGAGAACATAGCATCCCTCTGCTTCACCAACTCTAAACTGCTGTAGCTGAATGTCTAGTCTGCAGGTAGCCTAGGGTCTAGGGAGTACCATGATATCTGAAAAAGGACTGACCTAAGTCTCAATGCCAGAAGAAGCTGCTCTATCAACTGAGATAAGAGAAAAGTTCATTGAGACTAAAATGTTGATTGGTAATTGTATTCATTAATATCTTGCCAGTCACTGCGGAAAAAATAAGTAAAAGGATCTCAGTTTTATACCAAAGTACTTGAAATGTCCTGTAAACTCAAGAGAAATAAACCTTATAATTCAGAAGTCTAATGACCCAGAATTCAGGAGCATCCAACTTAACTGAATCTTAAAGGACTACACCAATAATATGATAGGAATTTTACTATTATCTGTTACCCCCATATTGCTTGCTCTTTCTCTCTCTCTCTCAGCTGCTTTACTCCATTCTCTCTATGCAAGCTTTCATTCTTACCTCCAGGCTTTTTGTGTAGCCATTAAATGCCTGAAGAATATTTACCATGAGAAAGTTAGATGACAGTGAACTGAACTGATTTCCCCAGAGTGCTCCCTCCCACTCTACTATTTGTACTATAATTATACTAGCATAAATTATTCCAAATGTTTATTTCTATTTTTCCTGGATTTGTAGAGTATAAAGGAAAATGGAAATTCAAATCTACTTAAATTGCAAATACCTGAGCTGAGAGTCCAGTTTGTAAATTATTTCTAGATCCTTTGTCTCCATGTCTATACATATCTGCCGGTCAATATCAGTTCCAAAGAGGAAACCTGCTAAAAGAGAAGAAAGAAAAATTAAAATTTTGTTTTGTTTTGTGTTGTAGAAATCTACCAGCTCTGATAAATGTTTGATGGGAGAAAGAGTTCAAAAGTAGTGGTTAAATTGAGATATAAGAAGTTATCTACTAATTTTTTTTTACCCATTCTAACTATATCCTGCCTTATCACGAATTACTCATAATAGCAGAAAGTTAGTGGGAGACATAATTACAAATAGTGAATATGTACTTTATAGCATCCATGAGCTGATTATGTGTCATTTCATCATACCTTAAAAAAGAACCCATTGAGATAGGTGTTATTATCCCCATATTACATTTGAGGAAACTGAGGCTCAGAAAGATAATGTGACTTGAGCAAGGTCAGAAAGTAAATGGCAGAGTCTGTTTTAATTCCACATACCCCAGTTTCAAGTTAATGGTTTTCCTGCTACACCAGAGCCTTCTTGATATTCTGCCTTGGTTTCATATTAATTGTCCTATTGGCTATGGTAAGAATATTAATGAATACGATTACCAATGGTTTAGTAAGGGAACAATTTTAAAAGCTTAAGTTGATTAGAAATGGCCAATTTAATTTTATAAAGGCTAGGTCATACTGAAATAAGTGACTGGATTTTTCTACGGTATAGTTTCCATAGTGACCATGGAAAGACTGACACTATATACTTGGAATTCCTGAAAGGTTTTGGTAACATCTCAGAGATCATTAGCTCACATCTTGGACTGGGGTAAAGTACCTTATTAGATAGAAACCAGGTTCAAAATAGCAACAGAAAGGAAAGATTTTTCTATTTGGAAAGAAGGCAGAAGTAGAGCAACCAGGATCATATTGAATGTTCTTGGGACTTATAGGAATGTAAATTCGATGTTCCTGGTGTGTTGACAATACATAAATCGGGGAAAAAGTTATCAGCCACATTCAAGAGAATGTCTTCATTTTAGCACATCACAAAAAATGATTACAATTAATCTAAATCCTTTTGCAAGAGATAATGGGCCACTTGGCTAGACAAATATCTGGATGTAGAGACCAGCTCAAAGTAATCCCTAAAGTAAGAAAGTACATGAAGCCCTCTCAAGTCTATTGTTTTTTGCTTTGTTTTGTTTTGGTATTAAGAGAGATACGAATATTAAATATGTAAGAAATAAAACCAAGATAATCAAAATTGAATAGGAATATATGCAATTCACAGTCAAAACACTTAAATTGTCCTCTAATTTTCAGTCCACAGGTTAACATTCTCCACTGACCTTCAAAACCTTTCATTAACTAATTTACTCCAACTGAGCTATTATCTATCACCCCCATATGGTGCTTTCAGTCCTCTGTCTCTGTCATGTTTTACCCTGTTCTCCTCATGCAAGCTTTCATTCTGACCTCCATGCTTTTTGTATAGCCATGAAATGTCTTTTCTCCCAGCCATTTCAATCTGTCCCAATTTTATGCCCAACCATATGGAATTATGTTTAATCACATAAACAATAAATGTTTGAAGAACAAAGAAATTAATCTATCTCTTCCAGTCTTCAGGGGTCAACCACATACCTTCATGAACGATCTTTTCATGTTCTTCACCTTCAACATTCCTCTGCCCATTGCATTGTTTTAATTTCTATTCATTGTGTGTTATTGTATGGTTATTCAACTGCTTTTATGAGTAATGCTAGACATCCTTGTAAAGCTGAAAAGTCCTAGAGAACATGGATGATATATCCCTTTTCCTTTACAACTCCTGCAGAAGGGAGGGGAAGTAGGCAAAATACAGTATAAATTTAGCCCTCCACCTGTTTTTCATTGTATTTTTTTAATGTAATCTTTTTCTTTTTGAGGTGATTTTTTTCTTGTGATGTCTTTGTTGAACTGATATCAGGATAATTCTGGCCTCATAGAATAAGTTAGAAAATGTTCCTTGCAATCCTATTTTTTAAAGAATTTGAGAAAGATTGATGTTAATTTTTCCTTAAATTATTGGTAGAGTTCATCTGTGAAGCCATCTTGGGCTTTCCTTCATTGGGCATCCACCTATATTGTTGTATGGTCTGTGAGATAAGATTGTTTACACATTTCTAAATGGTTGAATGAAATCAAAATCAAAAGGAAAATATATTGTGACATCTGAACATTACATACACTTAAAATTTAAATGGCCAATAGACACAAAACCTCAATGAGATATCACCTTATACCAATCATAATGGCTTGTAGAAAAAGAGAGAAATAACAAGCATTGGTGGGGATGTGGAGTAAAGGGAGCACTCATGCACTATTGGTAGGAATATAAATTGGTTGACCAACTTTTATTGAACCATGTTCATTAATTTATGTGCTGTCTATAGATGCTTTCACACTACAACTGCAGAGCTGAATAGTTGCCGCAAAGCCACAGAACTAAAATGTATGCAGTTTCTGCAGTGCTGAAGATCATATAGGGAAGTTTGCATATGGCATTATTTTTTATCCCAACAAGGGCTCTGCAAGATAATATGTCTACAGTTTTATAGCTGAGGGAACAGAAGCAGAGAGGCTGGTAACTTGCTCATGTTGCATACGTAGTAAACAGTGGATCTGGGATTCTTACTAGCAAATCCCTCTTTGGTTTTCTACCACGTGAAGTTTTAAAGGACCCCTCTTGCTTCCAGCACTTGCCCTAGATCAGAGGTAGAACAAAGAGGTATGCTCCAGGTTTCCTATTCTTGGTTTCCATACTGACGTTGCCTGAACTTCCAAGTTGAGAGCACCTCCCTGCTCCAGGATCATTTTATCACAATTTCATCATGAAATGGAAGAGAATAGAGCATGCAGGGAAGAAAAATAAAAGAGATATACTTGGTCTCATTAATTTTTTATTTATAATCCCTTTAATCCTTCCACCAAAATTCCACTCATGGCTAATTTATAGGGATCACTGGGAAATCCATCCATCCTGAATTTCATCCTCTTCCTCTCACCATGTATATGCCAGGCACTGTGCTGGGCAGAGGTTTAAGGAAGGACAAGGCAGCAGAGTTTGGGTCCTCACAAGAATACACAGATGCTCTAGACTTCCACATTTATCCATATTCTCTTTAATTGTTCAAAAAGTATGATTATCATGTTTCTAGCTCAAAAGTTACCTGGAATTAGCTTTAAAATGAAAATAAACAATAATATATAAGCTAGATGCAAAACACATTCAAACACTTCTCTTCTCTCAACACATTTTTGTGAATACCCTCAATGCTCCAAGCACTGTCACACACACTGGGGATACAGTTGTGAACAGAACAAATGTGACAAAGGCCTGCCCTTTGTCAAATAGGCCATATTCTAGTGAGAGGAGGTAGGTGATATAAATGTATAGAGGTAAATGAATAAATATAACTTCAGAGAGTGATATGGACTGTGAGTGAAAATTAAAGTATATCATAAGCCCAAGAGAGTAGGATGGAGCAAGCAGGGAAGTCTACATTAGCCAGATTGGTGGATGAAGGTCTTATGAGGAGGGGGTACATGGACTGAAAAAGTCACCTGAGCAAAGGCCCAGGGTAAGAATGTTCTGGGCAGAGGAAACAGCAACTGTAAGAGCCCTGAGCCAGGAAAAAGCCTGCATGTTCTAGAAACAGTGCCTAATGAGTGATGTAAGAGTGGGTGGGCTGTGGATGCAAGAGGTCAAAGGTAGTAAGGGCTGGATCAGGTAGGCCCTGGTTGGTGAAGACCTGGACTTTGAATTTGAACATAAGGGAGATGGGACCATCCTGGAAGGTTTTAAGTAGAAGGGTGTGGTGATCTGATTTAAGTGTTAAAATCTCCCTGCTGGCTTCTGTGTTGCTTTGTGAGGGGCAATTGGGAAGCAAGAGCAGAAGCAAGATTAGCACATACAGTACATGATGCCTCTCAAGTTTAATACAGTGACCATCTTCACATAGTGAAAAATAACTCTGCTGAGTCTGCTGTGCCCCAACACGGGTCCAGAGGTAGAGGGCCTTAGCCTGCTGTAGGATGCTGGGAACAGACCTCAGGATCTTTCCTTGTAGAACCTTCCTCTCTCCAAGCAGCACTATGAAATGAGGAGGGCCACTGGCTGTGTTGAAATCCCAGCTCTGTCTCGTCACCCGTCCAGCCTCATATTTTTCTGTGTAGTGGAGCTAATGGGCCCTCGTCTCCAAAGGACTGTGGGGTTAGATGAGATAACACAGGCAGAGCATTGGGAAATGTTCGCCTCTCTCCTCCCTGTGGGAGGCACATTTCAGCCGGGTGGTGCAAGGAACCACTATTGTCCTCTGCATCTCAGATTAGACGGGCCGACATTTAGAAAGGACCTTAGTGTTCATCACTATTCCATTGGAAGCATGAAAGTAATGTGACTAAGCGACTAGGAGGGTCATTTCAATCTACTTTATTCAATCAGTGAGGAACTAGAACTGACAGTGAAAAAATAAAGTTAAGAAAAGCAGTCATGGAGAAAGCTTGCCCAGCTCCAGTCCAAACCAAAGCTTTGTGTCACACCTTCCTTGAGACAAAGCTGTGAGGACTAACATTTGCATAGTGGCAAACTGTGTCAAAGTGCATTCCTTTCTGGAACACACTCCAGGAGTGTGATTTGGATGGTGAAGCAGACTGGGAGAGTTTGGATCTGCATGTAAAGAAAAGGCCAAAATGAAGGCTGCAGTAATAACTTTCACCTGACAGCCAGTGGAGGGGCTTACTGGGTAAATGGTTTTCTAATTGACAGTTTTAGGCCCTGGCAACTGCAATAGAAATGGAGTCCAAATCCTTTTGAGGGACTATAACTCTAAAAGCTGTGTTAATGCGATAGGTTAAATGTACCAAAGCTGAGGCGGCCCAGCAACAGACCCCTGTGATGGGATTGCCTTTTCCTGGTTTCACAACTGTTTATTTTGATTGCTTGAAGTGTTGCAAAGCCCTATTGCCTTCCTTTCAAATTTCTGGCCCACCTCTACCCATATTGCTGGTTCATTTGAGCTTCTTTCCAACTTTTGCTTCCTCACAAAGCCTCTGCTAATCATGTGGTCAAAGATTTGGGTGGTAAAGTTTGATTCCCTTGAATAGACACATGCATTTTCAGAACTTGTTCACACATTGCATTTGTGGTGGTCAGTTTATGCCACATAGTAAACAACCTCAAAAAGCTCATGTTTGCAGGTAGCCTATATTTCAGCTTATTTAGTCTGAGCTCAGCTGGCTAAATGGCTGTAGTTTGGGGTGTAAATTTGTTGGGTTGTCTCCAGACTTTGGGTTGGTTTCAAATGTGCCCCATATGTCCTTTTTCATAAAGTGGGCAGCATCTTCCTAGGTCTTTCCCGTGGCAAATGGAAGAAGCTCAAGAGGGCAAACCAAGTACATATTGGAAGCCTCTGCCCATATCACCTCCTCTCATATCCCATGGGCCAAGGCAAGTCACTATGGCCAAGCTCAAAGTGAAGGAGCAGGGAAATATACTCTTTCTCTAGTGGGAGGAGGAGAGTCACATGGCAAAGGGCATGGATATATAATTCTAACATAGAAATGTTTGAAGAGTGAGGAGACCAATCAGCCAATCTACTACAACTTTCATCGCTAAGTCCTGCTGTTGCCCCTGGTCTTGAAGAGCAGTGAGAGGAGGGGGCATGGAGAATATGGAGCCCCTGCAGGGTATTATGTTCCCTCACGGAGGGGAAGGAGGGATAGACCAAACCTTGGGAGTTATTGGTTGAGAGCTTCTAGTAGTTTTTAATTTCCTGGTACCTCTGGCCTACTTCACATGAGTGCAGAATAGCCTTTCCCAGTTCTGAAAAAAAAAAAAAACCTCCAGTCACAAGGCACAGATACTGGTAGCTGGAAGTTAGTTGGAATTCTGAGAAGTAGTCACAGTTATTGTGTTAATTTTACCTCACAAATAAACAACTAGCACCTAAGTCTCAGGGTCAGTTTCTGGGAAACCAAACCAAGGCACTAAGTCCTTTATGGAAGCAGTTCCTTCAAGCTTTGCCTCTAGCCCTTTCCCTTATAGGGTTGCTTTGAAACTTCCCATATGATGTTTTTCATATATCCTGTATACCTACCTCTCCTGCCAGGATAAAGGTCTCTCCCCATAGACCCCTTTGCTCCCATAAATTGCAAGGAGGCTGGTCTTATAGACCCACCAGACAGACTTGCTTCAGTTAATGCCTGGATCCAGCTGTGTGCACAACACTGGCTCCAATGGACAAATCCACCATATCACCAGTTCACATTCATCACATCCTGTAATGTTTCTTGAATCACTTCTATGTGCAAAGAACTGTAATAGGTGTTACGAACACCAAGTCATGTAAGAAATAAACTGTGACCATAAGAAAACTGTAGTCCAATGGAAGAGTTCTTTTCACTGAGACAAATGAACTGCTTTCTGCACTTTCTTTCCACCCTTCCCTTGATATTTTGAGAAGGGAATATATTAACTTCTGTAACTATAAAAAAAAAAAAAAACACAAAAACCGCACCCAAACTGTTAAATTTTGGTCAACCCAGCAGGTTGAACATGTACTTATAAGGCAGTGCAGGCCATGGAAGGGATCGTACTTCCCCCATTAGCTTGTGACCAGATCGATCCATGGAAAAAGTGCTCACCCAGTACTCTGTGCACCTCAGGACTCCCTCAGGGAAATCATTGCCCATCAAATGTCACCACTGTGGCACTGAAATATTAAAGTATTGAACCCAATGATCTCTAAGGTTCAAACTTTCTATGGCTCTACATATTCAGAATATATACCCTTAAAGGGAGATTTTATATCATTTCTAGAATATTTTCTAGGGCCAAAGAGGGAAACTGCTAAACAGTGCTGATAGTGGGAAAGTTACTTAGAACAAGTATGGAGATTTCCTGCTACATTTTACTTCTGAATTTGTCTCAAACTCTGATTGTTGGTCAGAATCCTGGAGAGGAAGAAGAGAACCCACACTTGGCTCACTACATAGCTATTCAGTGCCTGCTGTTCAGAGCCTTAAGCTGTGTCAGGCACTGAGGCTACAACATTAAACAGGCAAAGTCTCTGACATCACAGAGCTCACCATCACCTCAAATCTCACACTTTGCTTGAGCTAGGCTACACTCGCCGCTTACCAATCCCAAATCCATCTTTCCCAGTGAATTCATTGCATTCATACATTTCTATACTTTATCATTTTATCCTCTGGCCTGTTTGGGATACAATCCTAAATTCTTAATATTACCCAGACATCCCCTGAGATCAAGAGAAAAGGAGCCACACCCACAAACTATGTCCCCAGGGAGCTCATGGGCCTGTCACTCTGGAGTAAACTGCAGTTGTTCAAAGCAGATCAGAGAAGTGCAGACACTGCCATGTGATTTCCATTGGTTAGCATTTCCCTTAAGACTGTAAAGAAATATTTAACAAGAAAAATGGAGCTAGAGTCTTCACAGCTGCTTTGAGAAAGTCTGAAGACAAGGCAAATCAGCAGGGAAGAGAATGAGGAGGAGATAGAAGAATGATTAATATATCAAGAGAGAAATCAGTGAATTTGAAACCCCAGACCTGGAAATAATTAGAAGTCAGTGGGCAACTGTCAAGAATCAATACAAGAAAGGTGTAATTTTTAATAACTCAGAAATAAAGTATGCTCTAAGCATGCTAGGAATCGGGGAAGGGGGGTGAAAAGAAGCGAGGAGAAATGTAGTCTGTTAGCAATTACTGCAAATGCCAAGGCCAGCTTAAAGGAGTCATTCTCACCTTCTCAATGTGCTGCTCTGTGTTCCAGCCTCAGTGCAGAGCCCACCAGCCTGGCATGCCCAGGGCACATCAAACATTTCTGCTGCTCAGCTAGTTCAAAATAGAATGTATTCAGGATTCCTCTGTGTCATCAGTCCAAACATGGATGTTTCTGCCACCATCTTCTCCAAAGAAGTTGGGACTATGGGAAACTTCTCATTCTTTGGTTTTAAAATAAATCAATGTTTACCTCTCCATTGATTTATACACCACATTGATATTTTTAAATATTAAGAGCTTCCAAGGGCAACCCAAAAGCAGCTTAAACAAGGATTTTCATGTCTGGCAAGTTTTTGTAGATCTCCTCAAGACAGGAACGGTAAGCCAAATTGGAAAACATATTTTCAAAGAAATTTAGGATGCGTAACACTTGAAGATGACTGGAGAGATGGACACTTCTCCAAAGGATGAAAGAAGAAAAACTGTCATAAAGACCATGAAAGAAAGCAGATGAGAGGAGCCCTGGAGAGTTTAGATTGCCATTTTCCAAGTGTGCTCTGTGCAGTATTAGCTCTGAGTCATGTTAATGGGCATTACATTAGAAAATAAAGCAAAACAAGCAAATAAAATGGGTCCTAATATCAAAAAAGTTTGCAGAATGCTGGGTTGCACAAAATTAAACAGATTCTTTAATCAAGAGGACTTTTCAGGTCCTTTATGGGATCTTAACAGAATTGTGAATTTCAGAATGTGTGCATGGGGTGGGATTTGCTATTACACCATTGAGGAGTTATTTTACCGTGGACCATTTTCTAGTTGATCATCCTGCCAAATTCTAGTACAATTTGGGTTTTTTCCCCTCTAAGTCCGCAAGTGTCAGTATCTTAAGTGCATTGCAATTAAAGTGGATCATTACAAGAACAAGGATTACAGAGAATCCTTTTTCTGGCACCTTTTTCAAATTTCATTTCTTCTAATAAGACTTCTGGGATAAAAGCGAGCTCTAATGTTGTTTGCTTCTGATCTTCAAAACTGGATCCGTTTCATCATTGCCCAGTTAGTTTGAGCCCATTCAGGACCCCAGGGGAACATTAGGCCATTCTAATGCCAGTCTCATATGCCCTTAGAGTAGAAGCAATTGTTATCTGCTTTGTTTCCTTGTATATGAAAGTTTTTAGAGATGAAAGGAGCTTTAGAGATTACCTCTCCTGGCAACTCCAGTTTAAAGTGAGGAAACTGAGTCTGGAAAATAGGGAAGAACTGCCTTAAAACCAAACAGCCACTGTTTCTGGAAGCTAATCCTTGTGAAGTCCACCCAGACAGCTAAACTGTATTCCCTCTTCCTGCATCTCTCAGGCGTAAAGAACTTCATGCTTCCTCCAACTTCATATCCCACTTGACTCTTCAGGAGTCTGAAGTACTTCGAATACGCCTCCCTGTGCCCTGTCACAGACTGGAGCACATTAAGGGCAGGAAATCAGGCAGGGGCATGTTTGTAGATCCGGTGCTGATTACTCTTCCACTCAGGTTGTACATCCACCAATACGGAATGGATTTCTCTCTAATTTATTAAAGGTCAGTCAGCATGGATTGATAAAGGAAAGGCCATGTCTGATAAATTCACCTAAATTGAATTCTTGGGCCACATTACCAAATCAGCAGACATAATTTATCTGAATTTCAGGAAAGCGTTTAGTGCTGTACCATGTAACAGATGCATTTACTAAGGCAAAGCATTGTGTGACGGTTAAGTGTCAGGTGGCAGTTCTGGAAACAGGTTTAAAATGGCCCAAAACCCAACACTGGGTGCATCGCCACGAGACACTTAAGAATACAGCCAGAAGGGTAGGTCTGGGGGTCATTATTTCAAAGTCCTTGACCCTAATTATAATTTAATTTCCACAATGGTCGTATCTCTTGAGAGCAAAATTGGGATGAAGGGGACAGTTTTAAAAGGAACAGACTGAAAACAAGTTCTAATTTTTTTTCAATCACACTGGCTCAGCGAGGAATGAATGAGTTATTCTTCCACCAAATGAGCACAAATAAACAAAAGAACAAAGGAAGCCAAAGACTGCTGTCCAACAAAAAAATGCAGTGAAGAACTGTGGACAGGACAGTGATAGGAGGAAATGTGTTTCACTAATACTCCAAACTCAGAGAGTCTGAGTTGATACCATGAGAGCAAGAAAAATGGAATTTTGGGTTCATGAAATACAAATAGGCTCAAATAATTATGTAACTATGAGTCGTTAATGTCCTTGCTATGCCCTCAAAAGGCACAAGGTTCTAACTCTGGTTTGAATTTACGTCTTCTTAAAGTCGAGATTTATGCATCAGCTTTACATCTTTATCCAGGCAATATGGAATGGATTTCTCCCTAATTCATTAAAGGTTAGTCAGCATGGATTGATAAAGGGAAACCCATGTCTGATACATTTGCTTAAATTGAATATTTCCTCTGGGTTACTGCAAAGGTGACCTGAGGTGACTGTCGTGAAGGCAGTCTTAAACTGAGGTCTCTGCTTAACATCCTCACCAACTCCTTGGGAATCCAAGAGAGCGGGAGCCAAATGCAGGCTCATACCCATACTCAGGACCAAGCTGTGTGGTGTTTGGGCTCAGCTTCAATAACGAGTTTCTAGGTTTGCCCCAAGGCCAAAGCTGAGGGTGTCCACCAACACTGAGCACCTCAAGGTGGCATTGAGCATGTGCATACTTGCACACATTTTTCTGTCTCTGTGCCCCCTCTCCTACTCCACCCTGGATACATGTCAAAGCCAGCCACATACTTACTTCTCTCTGGGGGATCTCCTCTTGTTTGGGACCATGTATGGTATGAGGGTTAGTTGTATATGTCAACTTGGAGGGTGTTTTTAGATGAGATTAACATTTAAATCAATAAACTTTGAGTGAGTAGTTGCCTTGCATAATGTGGGTGGGCTTCATCCAATTAGCTGGAGACCTGGATAGAACAAAAAGACCAGCCTCCCCAAATAAGGGGGATTCTCCAGCAGATCACCTTTGGGCTTTATCTGCACCACTGGCTCCCCTGGGTCTCTAGGCTGCTGACCCACATTACAGATTTGGATTTTCCAGTTTCTATAACCATGTGAGCCAATTCCTTATAATCAATCTCTTTTACTATGCATATGTATAAAATACATACATATGTGTGTGTGTATATACATACATAAGATATATATATACAACTTTTATATGTTGGTTCTGTTTCCCTGGAGAACCCCAACTAATAAGCAAGGGTATCAGTAGTTATACGTCCTTATAGATTTCTGAAGTCTCCTTCTTCAGGTAAGGTCTGAGCTACCACTTTAATTCTCTGTTTTCTGGGAAACAATCTGGGTCTATGGGTAAAAATAAAAACGAAGGCCTGGGACCTTAATGCCTCAGGCCTGCAGTAGCAGGCACTAGATTAGAGATCTGTTCCAAGAATGAAGGGAGACTTTGGGATCTTGGAGCAGGAGATTCCATGAACAGAATACTACGATGTCTGAGAGAGTTCAGGAACAGGCTGCAGTCACATCACGACACCATTACTGTCTGTGGCTGTCACTGCGCACTTTCCTCCCAGCCTCATCGCAGTTTTGACATCATGATATTTGGCAGCTGAGGTGAGCCACAAGAAATTAACTTCAAAACATTTTTCTCTTTTTAATTTGAGCCCCCATCCAGAATGGTACCCTCTCAAGAAAACCTTTACTGTGTTCTAATGGCACTTTAACCACAAGCTCACAGTCATTTTATGTGAGGTTTATCCGTTTAGTTGTCCATTCAATTAACTAACGTAGATTACATATCCAAAGCCATATGGTAGGTGCTGGGGAAATTGAAAGAAATTCCTTATGGTACCTGTGCTCAAGGCACTTTACAATCTAGTTGACTATAAAGATAACTAAAAATATGTGTGAAAGTTTACAAAGACTTTTTATCTCAATTTAGAAAAATAGTTTAAACTATCATGAAGTCCAGAGAATAATGTTACAACATCCACGTGCACATTAATAACCCAGCATGCAGTGCTGGCAGAATCAGGCACAGTCTTCCCCAAGCCCATAAACATTGAAATACAGTTGGGAGCAAACAGGTATATTGGTTTATAGGGGTGGTGCTGGGACAGAGTCGGGCTGAGCATGTGGAGAGTAGAGGAATTGGGTCTATCAGTACCCATGACAACCCTAGTACCAAACAGAGTATTTGCCCCTTCGTAGGTGTTCAATAAATAGATATGGAATGAATAAATGACAAAGGAATGAATGAAAGAAATCACTGGGATAAGGAGGAACAAGTGCATACTAAATATAAACTGAAGGAACAGTAGGGAACCATCTTCAAAGGGTGAATCCAGGGTGCATGGCAGCCTGGTTGTATGTAACTCCTTTCATCACACCCCAGAGGCTATTGTATTTTGAGAGACCTCAAGCAAGAATAATAAAATTAGGATCAAACTGTCAACTGCTATTAACTTAAGTTAAATGAAAGAGTAAACCACAAATTAATATCCCTATTATATGCAAGGTATTGGGTAAGATTAATCTAGGAAGACTTCCTGAAGTTAGGTCAGTTTTGGACTGAAATCTTTTCTCTTTGGAATTTTACAAAATAAATATTAATAGTGTTTATATATGAATATATATATACACACATATGTACAATATATACAAATTTATATGTATATATATATACATACACAAATGTAAATGAAGCACCTGTATTTCTCAAAGTGTATTCTCAGATATTGAATCACATCTATCTTTGTGTGATCTTTGTTTTCCTGCCAACCAGCTTTGGGAACAATCACAGTGGAGTAGGAGTCCAATGCCGAATTCCAGAATCCTCAGTCCTGTCCCCTTCTCGTGGGTCCTGAGTAACTCACACTCTCTTCTGCTTCTTGAAAGCTGCCCCCATTTTCTGCAGTTGCTGTTCCCAGGTTGCCTCTGCCCTGAGAAAGAAACCTGTCCCGTCTCCTAGAGTCAGAAGCCATTGCACTTTGAGCATTTAAGTCACATAAACTCTTTATATCCTGATCAGTAAAAGCTGGGAAACTGCAGAGCTTCCCAGGGAGTGTTCTGGAAGGATTTGAGGACCAGCGCTCTGAGTTTCCCTCCCGACATTCTGTCTGGACCCTCACTATGCCCTTCTCAGGGAACCATCACTCCATCCTTAGGACTCAAAGGCTATCTGTGTCTCCTTTCTTTGGCCAGAAGGTTTAATTGCATTGTCCTGGAGCCTCCCACCATTTCTCCCATGGTATCTAGTGTCAACGATTGCCCTGGGAAGAAGGCCCTAAACCCAATGGTTGGAGTTGACTGAATCAGTTCAATTCCAGGGCAGTCATTGAGGCATGTGGCCCAGTGAAAAGGGACAGGACACAGTTTTTGAATGAGCAGATAGGAGTTATTATCAGTGTCAGTTACATGGCCAGTTCATTCCCAAATCAAGGCAAGGAAGAACAGAAAAAGCTCAGCTGGGATGAAGACAAGACTGCCTCCCTTCTGTGTCACCTGCTCAGTGACATACAAACCCCAGGGACCCCAACAGACGCAGGCAGAAGCAGAGCAGGCAAAGCCTAGTGCTGCATCTCAAGGTTATGGACAGTGGGGAATGGCAGCATCCTGACAGCCTTAGGGGGAGTTGAGGCTCATCTATCCTTAACTCTAAACCCCTACGACTTGTGGCTTTAGGACTCCTACATGGGAGAGGCCTTTTACTGTCTGAAGAAATAAAGTGGACTGCTTCAGCTAAATGGATGCTCCTTCTTGAAGCAAAATGGGATTAGAAGAGGGTCAGTTCATAGGCTTTTGTAGGAGTGGGATTTCTGCACATCTGAACTGATCATCTCCAAGTGGTGTTTCAGGACATGTTTGGAAAAAAAAAATAAGTGAAAATTTTTCTTCCTGCTAAGTCTTCAAATTTATAAGTAGGTTTCTTTCTCTTTTTGGTCGTTTTGATTTGTTTCTTTGTTTAGAAATCTGGAGTGAAAGATACAGAACTCTTAAGAACAGATATAAGTATAAAAGATTTTTGCCAAATCATCCCCTCTTCTTTTTTCTCTTTTTCTTGAATCACAGTAACAGTAATATTGAGTAATTAAGTACTTAGCCATATTTGTTTCTCAGCCCTTCAACGACATTCTGAAATGTTCCTGAGTCTGAGCAGAGGTTTGATAACTGCTCCCCTGACACCACACACATTCTCAAGACTTGGACTAGGCAGACAAAAGAGCTTTGTCCACATTCCTCACTCCTTCTCCCATTCTAATGGCCTGCCTCCCTCTTTTATACCTAATGTGATTGACAGTGATGACATCCAATTACAGCAGCTCCTTTGAAATACATTTAAAGCACTGAGAAGGTGGTTTTAATTCCCTAATAAAGATGTTGCAAGAAAGCAAGCTTGCTGGAAGTCTCTTAACAAAATACAGGACATAAAGGGAGAAACCATCCTGTGCTCTGTTCATTTCCTTCACCATAATTATCTAAGTTATCTCCTGGCACTGGAAACACCAATCCTTATTTCAAAAGGACAGTTTTCCAAATCCGTATGTGGACAGATGAAGAAATTGTCAGTGGGAAACTGGCCAGAAGAATCATCAGCACGTCGGCAGGGCCATCCAGAGCCTGTGGCCCATGTGAAATGCACAGCAAATCTCGCTAGCACCTGGAGGACACTTACACGTCCTACTGAAATGGGTCATTGGGTGCCAGTGAAACTGACAGTGAGGCTGAGTTCATGTGTCCAAATTCATACGAACTATTTAAAAGTGCAGCTGAGAGGACTCCATCCTAGGCTATAATCCTCATTAGCCACATAGACCTTGGATAAGTTTACCAGCTGACCTTTCTCCAGAGGAATGTCCCCGTTGAGAAATCTTGAACTTGATTTAGAATAGAACCTCCTGTTTCCTGTCTACCACCCTTACTTCATGCAGCTATTCTACTGCAGAAAAAGAACAAACAATGGAAAAAGGGCGTGAGGAATTTTATGTCTTCTTGTCTTCTGGTCCTTGACTCAGTCACAGTCTTCAAGCTTTACAATGCTTGTTTTGACCTGAGAGATGAATGATTTCTGAAGCTGCTAATGCAATTATTATTGTTATTATTTTAAATTCACATGGGAGGCAAGGATGGAGAGTATTTACTGTAATGATTTGGTGGAGATGTTTGGGTAAGGCCACATTTGTAGGACCATAAACTAGCTTTCCAGTGCCATTTGAAACACTGCCAATTCACTTATCACTAACATTTTCCTTAAGAACAGAGCTTCTCTTCTCTCCTCCTGTCAGCTTGCCAAAAAGCATTATATTGCCACAGCCAGCTACAAGATGGGATGAGATAGAAGTGTGCATTAATTGTATTCTGAAGCCTGCCATAAATTCACTGCAGTGGATCTGGATGGGGAGATTAAACAGCATGTAAGAACATTTTCCAAAAAATTACTTGAGTATAAAATAACGGTTTGTGTAGGAGAGAAATAGGATGACACAGATGACTCTGATTTATGTATATTTCATATTGGGTCACCACTCCTCAAGGGAAGAAGTGGAGTCTTCATTCTGTACAAACTTACACAGAAATATGTTCAATGCCCTGTTCACTGAATAATAGTCCGGTGGGCCATGCTATGAATTAGGCTATTTTAAGAATACCCAAGGAACACAGCAAACATCAGAGTTAAAAAAAGAAGTGACAAATACTCAACAAGGAAAAGACTGGGAATGTGAGAGAAAATTACAAATATTGAAGCCCAGAGTTAAATTTAGGGTGACCATGAATTTACTGATAGTTTTGAGAGATAAATGGGGTACTGTAAACATTATGCCAGGACAGAGTCACAAACTGGAACTATCTTGACAAATTAGCATGTGTGGTCACCCTAAGCACAATGTTCTTTGGCAAAGGAACTTAATACTGCAAAGAAAGTGTATCTTAATGAAATGAATTAATGACAAGGTCAGGAAGAGGTACCTGTATTAGTTTTCTAGGGCTGCTATAACAAAATACCACAGATAGGGTGGCTTAAAGAACAGAAATTTACTTTATCACTGTTCTAGAGGCTAGAAGTCTGAAATCAAGGTGTCAGCAGTTGGTTTCTTCTGGGACCTCCTTCCTTGAATTGTAGATGACCATCATTTGTATGCGTCTTCACATGGTCTTCCTTCTGTATGTGTCTGTGCCCAAATTTCCTCATCTTACAAAACACCAGCCCACCTTAATTACCTCATTTTAACTTAATTACCTCTTTAAAGACCTTATCCACAAATGTATCACATTCTGACATATTGGGGGTTAAGAGTTCAATATATGAATTTGGAGGGAGGACGTAATTCAGTTCATAACAGGTACTGATTTCTAACAAAACCAGAGTTTTTAAAAGCAGTTTGTGCATCTGAGAATGGCTACCCTCTTCAAAAGATCAAAACTTCCAAGGTTCTGACGTTCTCAGACTCACCAGATAGAGATCACAGGAGGTGTGGTCACAAGCTAGCATAGCAGAAGAAGCAAACCGGCAAGAGGAAGAGCAAGTATGATGTTTAGAAAATGTAACCAACATGCTACGGGCATGGACAAACCAGTATGCCTGTCAGCCACACCAAGCTGGAGCAGAGTGCAGCAGACTGACTGCTATTGAGACTTTAGTTGAAGGATAGTGAGAGAGGCTTGCTGGTAGGGTTAGTCCCAGGGCAAAGGCTGGAGGAATTAGGGCAGCAGGAGTACTCAGGGGCTCCAGCTATTTAATAACTGTTTTGAGGTATTCCTCTATTTTGACAACAGGCAGCTATACCTGTGAGTACCAGAAGTATATCAGCCAAATATGAGTCTTACCACTTACGAGTCATATAGTTGTATCTCATCACATCACTTCTTTAGGCTTTAGTTTACTAATCTCTGTGAAGGCTGCATGTCCTCTCAGCTCAGGCACTTGATGTTTCCAGGTGTTGTCATTGTCATGTCAGCAGGTTTTCCAAAAGTTTACTGGCACAAAAGCCCCACCTCCCAAGGAGCAGTATGGTATCAATTGCCTTTCACTTTCTTTCCTTTTCCTGTCCCCTTCCTGTGGCTCAGAATTTATGTGGGATAGTAATAGAGGCCTCTCTCACATCATCAGAACTACTATTTTTAGCCTGACACTGTGAATCTAGCTTTTGAAAATGACTAGTTTATACCTTGAAAGTGTATTTGAGAATAAAAGTCCAGAAGAGTTTCCATGGACCAGGGAGTGCTCGCAATTTCATTGAAACCCCCACACACAGACATTTAAAATTTCTTTAGTGAGCAACAAATTATGTGCTAACAATGTTGCATATATCTAGATTGAACTGTGCGCAATTTCCCAGGATTCCTCTGCTTATGATCTGCTCATTGGATTTTCCAAATTTAAAAAGAAGAAATAAGTGATGGGTTCAGTAAAGGGCATAGGATCAAAGGCTAGCGACAATTGGCAGGACTGTGGTGACATGCCAGTAACTCCCCAGCTTGGAAGCAGCTCATCTAGGAAACATTTTCATCATATTAAGTTATGTCTCCCAGAAAATAATGACAGTCTATTCACCATTTCTACCATAATCCAAAATAATACAAAATGAAATCATAATAAGGAAATATTCCTGAGATACCAGAGTTCCTGAGTGAAACAGCAGAATTTTGTGCTTTTACAATGTTTAAATTCAAAGCAGTCTCCTCCCAGGAGACAGGAGGATGAATAGATGCCTTTTTAAAGTTCCACCTCATCAGGATGATGAGAATTAAAGTGCATGAAGAGAGTAAAAGCCGAGAGTTCTGTGTGGTTTGGTGGGCAAGGATGGGTGTCAGTGCTTTCAAAAGCAAAAGAACCCTCTGATTTTCTTTCCTAGGTTTATTGTAAAGCCATTTGCAGGGAATTTTGGGGAAACCCTAGAACAGAATATAATTTTATGTAGTAAATAACTCCAGCCATCAGTCAGACATGTATCTCATCCCAGCCTGACATGGGGGCTAGGAAACCCACCAAGCTGAGAGAGGATTATGCTGCCCTGGAGCTAAATCTCAGAAGAAGATATTGCTGGGAGGATCTTCATATTTTGTCTCTAATATGGTGGATGTAAAAAGGGGAAGATAATGACCACCAACAGTGGATAGGACATTGTAACTGAATATGGCAGCGCCAAAAAGATAGATGAGATCTGGAATCCCAAAGCTCTCGGTTCACTTTAGACTTTACAGGTGATGATACCCTTTGATTCATGGCTGTAGTTCTTAGGGGCAAAATAACTTAGTTAGCTAGAGATGGGATGCAAACAGAAAGAAAGGCTTCTCCAGCTGGGAAAACAAAAGATGTTTGGGATGATGTTGATGAAAGCCTTTTTAAAGTGAGAGGTACAGAGAGAGTGTAAGAGGAAGCTGGAGCTTTTCCAGATCGGCTAATGATGCATGGTGCTGCTGACACAGCAGTTCATCCAGCCAGTGCAAGGGAGAGCTGCCTTGGGGACCTGCCCTTTTCTTAGGGTTGGACCCTAAGAGTCCAGGTCAGAGAAGCCTTCACCACTTGGTCTATAAGACTTTTTTTCTTGTGCTCCAATTTAAATGCTTACCACTGGGACATACTTAATTGCAACAACTTAGCTTAATTTTTCCCTTTTCAGACTTCATCCCCCTTAACAAGTATTTGGTTTCTAAGATCAGAAATCAACAGTGGAGAGGACATTAGTTCTGGGTTATAAAATGAAATGAAACGCCTCCACTTTTTCAACCCCTTTACTAAAATTCCTGGTGCTCTTCTCAGGAGGTTGAGCAGAGCCCAAGCTGGATGTAAAATATTCAGCCACTTGGTGATCATTTACCCGTCCCAGGGACCTGGGGAACTGGGGCTTGGTAATTATGTCTACCAACTTGAGAGGTTGTTCCTGTGTGATCTGAAATGTAAAATATTGTACATGGTGACATATTGCATTTTAATTTATCTCTTTTTTATGTTGTTTGTCCAACTGAAGCAAGATGACATGTATCACAAGGTCAGCATCTATACTGGTGTTAGAATTTGTAAAGTCAAGTGACCAGCCCCACATCACCTTCTCTGTTATCACTAAGTGAGCTTTAACACCTCCTTACATAATTCCAGCAGAGGCACCTCACTGTCTCTAGATTTAGTTCATTTCATCATCAGACTTTAGTAGGAGATGGACTCCAAATCTGATAAAGATTCTTTCTAGATGACAACAGTAAGCCTGATGTATTGACATCTGAAGTCTGCCCTTCTCTAAACCCACAATGCAGAAACTGCCCTCTTATTTATGATCCTTATCCACAGCTAAGTTTTTTCCATGCCATCGAGTTCTATGAAGAAACAATTCAGATGCATTAATGTTTGGATTTTGGTCTCATTTTGGTGGTAAAGCCTTACCTCTAGCACAGTGAAATAGGTTTAGACACTGGGAAGAATTCCCTCATATGATGGATCCTTACAGAGGGGGACTGTTCCTATGGAGAGGAGTGGAGCGTGCAGCTTATCCCGCTCTGTCTTTGGCATCTTACCAGCTGCAGTGCCTCTGTGAGAGTGCTGCCTACAGTCATGCCTGTGACAGAAGAGGCACTAGCTGCTTTTTCCTCCGCAGGGTCAGGTACTCCCCAAACTGTGGCAAGACGGTCCGAGAGATTAGGTCATGTCAGTAGTCAGAACACTCCACCCATACACTGAATCTGTTCCACTGCATGTTTCTGTGCTTACATTTGTTAATGGCTGAAAAATAAATCAAAAGAAAGAGTATTTTTATGACACACAAAAATTATGTGAAATTCAAGTTTTGATGTCCATTAGTTTTCTTTGCAGACATCCATGCTCATCACTTATGTGTTGTCTATGGCTGATTTCACATTGCAAGAGCAGAGTTGAGTAGTTGTGACAGAGATCTTAGGACCAACAAAGCCTAAAACACTTTCTATCTAGCCCTTACTGGTAAAGCTTACTGACCTCTGATGTTCGTCCTCCCCAAGTCTTCCCAATCACATTGCCGTAAATTCAGCATTTTGTTTCCCTGAATCTGTAGCCTCAGCTCATTGTTTACAAAGCCTTCTGTGCAGTGTCTGGCACATACTAGATTCTCAAGAAAGGCTAAACAAATGAATATAACCAAGAATTTCATTAGAAAACAAATGAAAGAGTATAACAGAAGCTCCAAAGATGAAAAACCAGTAGGACTTTTTGTTACAAGCGGCACAGCATGGTTTCTCTTGATGACTGAAACATCGGCTGTCTTCTCTGTATGAAACCTAGTGGTTTTAGACTCCCTGGCTTGTAATTACAAAGCAAAATTTTCTAATGCCAATAATAAGACCAGCCTCTGGACCTCCTAAGTGCAGTCTTCTTGATTATAAGCAGCAACTGACTAAAGTCATCAATTAGGGAGATTTCTCAAACCCTCAGTCAAGAATTTAGATAAAAACAAATTGGAAAGTGTTTTAACTCCTTGAAAGGACCTGCCCCCAGTACACAGCTTTTTTTTTTTTTTAGAGCAAACCCATTATTTCCCACAGGGATCAGGAAAAGAATCACTCTGATTTCTCGTTGGTGGCTCCCCTCTCCTAAACCCCATTACTCCATTGAAAACTAATATGGAAGAAATGTGGACAGGGGAGATAGATTCAGTTTGCCTGTTAGTGTCTCCTCATCCTGTTTCAAAATACTTGGTCCTGGATTTAAAGCATTTGGGAGCTTCAAAACCCTTTGAAAGATTACAGACATAAACTGAAGCTATGCCTGCCTGAGACTCTGAGGGACTGCTATCATATACCACCTCTCAGAAAGAGCCAGGCCTTCCTGCACAGATGCCAGCCAGGCTGGGAAGTAGAATGGCAAGGAGAAACCTAGAGAAAGTCCAGAAAGAGAACCAAGAAATGTCTCATAACCCAAGTAGAAATATGCACCTTACAGTTTACGTTTATGTTCCAGCATTCAGAACGAGTAAACTGTGCAATCAGGTGTAAGCCAGAGCAGTCCAACACCTAGGTGCTCATCATTCCCTCACTCACTCATTCTTTCTGTCACCTCTGTGATGCCTGCTTTAATTTATTGGGTTAGACCAAGATACTGCCTCTTCGTTGTTCTCATAGTTTCTCACACTGGAGAATTCCTTTGAACCCCTATGCATTACGCATTCTAAGGACTTGCTCTTAGCATATTTCAGCCTCTAGAGGGAGTTCAAATCCCCAGGCCTTGAAGAGGAGTTCTGTTGTGATGTGTGGGTACAGAACACAAATTGGACCAAGCAGGGAGCATCTGGTGGGAGGAGCAAGGAGGTTTAAAGCTCTTGCTCCTGCCCATCAGGACTCCCTTTCCTTTCAGAATCTCCCTTGTCCCTGTAACTTTCTTAGAAAAGCCCTTTTAAAAAATTGCTTCACTCCTTTCTTTCTCTTCTGGCCCATGTAGCTGCTATGATAGTCTAGGCAAAAGGATCCTCCCAGATCAGATATAGTCTAAACTACTCCTGAGGAAAGGGGACCAGATAAGCATTACACAAAAACTTCCACTTAGTAATAAGTGGCAAGATAAATATTGGTGCAACCACTATGGAAAACAGTATGGAGATTCCTCAAAAAATTAAAAAAATTGACTACCATATTATTCAGCAATTCCACTTCTGGATATTTATCTGAAGAAAATGAAAACACTGTCTCAAAAAGATATCTGCATCCCCATGTTCATTGCAACATTATCTACAATAGCCAAGATATGGAAACAACCTAAGTCTCCATCAACAGATGAATGCAAAACAAAATGTTAAATGTTATTTAGCAATTAAAAAGACAGAATATTATTCAGCCATAAGAAGTGAAATCTCACCATTCGTGAAGACATGGATGGTCCTTGAGGGCATTATGCTAAGTGAAATAAGTCAAAGAAAAATACTATATGATCTCACTTAAATGTGGAATCTAAAAAAAAAAGAGAGAGAGAAAATACAGAAAATAGATTGGTGGTTGCCAAA
Organism: Manis pentadactyla; assembly: GCF_030020395.1. Lineage (NCBI taxonomy): Eukaryota > Metazoa > Chordata > Mammalia > Pholidota > Manidae > Manis > Manis pentadactyla. Next base: position 44,473,183 of record NC_080021.1, on the reverse strand, counting down.
AGCAATCAACATTTTATATCTACAGCTTCAGTTTAAATTATGCCATAAATTAATTACCATTAATACCATAAAATGTACTTTAAGAAATTTACAACAAGGAATTGAATATATCCAATCTACAGATTTCTGATCATTAAAACAGAAAACATATATCAAATTTTCTGTAAAACACTCATAAGCTGGATTTATCCAGCAAGAGCAATGCAATTACATTATGGCAACACCATGTTAAATATATTTGTTGTAAAATTTTTTGAAAACAATCTATACTGCAAAAACATACTAGTTTTATTGCATTTTAGGGAGTATGTATTATTGGAAATTATGCAAGACACAGAAAATCAAGCACAGACCTTCTTAAAAAAATCGTAGTCTATCTTGGTGTGACCCCATTTATTCGCTACAGACCCAAAATGTTTCTTTCTCTTTTGAGGGTTACAGTTGTAAATCTACACTCTTGGTTCAATTATCACTATCTCAATAAGGTGAAGAAGCTTTTCAAATTGACCTGCAAAATGCAATATGTCTAGAAGAGGCAAGAACAGCCCACCAGAGTGGGGGGAATGGGAGAAGAAGGTTAAAAGGTACAAACTTTCAGTTATAAAATAAATAAATCATGGAGGTGTAATGTACAGCATGGTTAAAAGAAAAAAAGAGAGATAACTGTTGAGATGGCAGAGTAAAGATTCAACCCCAGCCTTGCCACCAGAGAAAATCCTGTATTTGTCAATGTAATTTCCAAAGCCTCCTCTCCATTGTTAAAGAAGAAGACTTACTTTTTCTTGAGTGCAAGGCTAAGGTGACTGAATGAGGTATGTATGGTGAGGGGAGGTGCAGGAATGGAGACAAAGAGATGAAACTACACAGGCTGGAGAGGAGCCTTGCAAGCAGCTTCTTGAATGGGGGGAAATGGATGGGAAAAGAAAGGGATTTGAATAAATATTTATGTGGATCCCTTTGAGTGCTCATTGGCTCATAAAGACTGGAACTCCCTTTTATTTACTACCGGCTTTGAATTTGTTATTGAGACACACAATGTTCTGAGACTGAAGTGCATGGGTCTCCAGGTTGATTTGAACTACACAGGAAGTGTTCATTTGTCCCCTTTGCACATTTCTTTTGAAACCCATAATATTTGGCTGCCTGTGGGTGTTTAGGCTTTGGAGGTTTTCCTCACTCAGCAGGAGTATCTGACATAGCCTGGTAGGATCAGGACAGATAAAAGCATGAGGGACTAGGATCTGGGTGGCAGGTCCTCCCAGGGACACTGTAGTACAGCAACAGCCCAACCTACCAGTGCCGATTCCCAGGTGCAAAGGAAGACTCCTGCACTGTGAGAGGATCTACAGGAAGTAATCTATGTCAGCAGGGATAATCATTCATTCTAGAGCCAGAGAAACTTGTCTTTTCATGAGCAAAGTTCTAGAGAAATTATGGGGGAGACTTTAAAAGATGGAGTCTGCTATTAACAGGTGTTTACTACCTATAAGTGCAACTACTTGCACTATTGGGAGACATCTCACAAATATCATCAGGAATCTGGTCTTGGCATTAACAAAGCTCAGTTCTAGATTCAAGGCAAAATCATCTTCAGGCTCTTGGATGGGTGGATAGCATGGCATTTGATTTCTCAATTTTCCTTTTTCTTTTCAACTCACCACAGACCCCTAGGGCTTCAGGATAAGCAAATTAATCCAGAAGGACAGAGAGCATCTGCTTTAACAGGAAAAGGGGTTGTAGCTCCAGGAGGAGGGGGGTTCCCAGCTCCGGGCAAGTTTACTATGAATTTGATGAGACCGAATAAGGACAACAGAACGTTGTGGGTAAAAAAGGGCTCATACCAAGCTTTATGCTCACAACAGTCACCTGGCTGTCTACAAGTGGCAAGCCTGTCTCTGATTCTAGCCCCTGCTCCAGTCTCTGCCCCAGGTGCTGCCTCCACTAGTGGCTCTGTCTCTGCTCCCTCCTGCTTTCTTTTCTCTCTTTATTGCACAGGGCTCTGTGGCTGCCCTCTGCTCCAGGGTCTGCCCTCCTGCTTCCCTCTGCCCTTCTCTCTGGGGTCTTTGCCTCTGCTTCTGGTTCCACTCTAGCACTGGACGGGAACTCTTCGTAAAGCAATACCAGCTGTAAATAGCTAACTGCCAGAAGGTATGCAAGTAGGTACCTGTGCAGCAAGCTAAGTATTATCTCATCCCTCATATACTATGGGTGAGATTAGAATCAGGTGAGAATCTTGGCCATGAAATTTCCATTTTCCCTGCAGGGTATTTCCAGGAAGAGAGGTCTGTGCCACCATTGGTGTAGAAGAGTTTACAAAGGCAGCAGAGCTTGGCTAATAGGGAGCTGGGCCCAGGACTGCCACAGTTTGAATCTTAGCATTCCCCCTTACTAGCTGGATGGCCTGGGAGAAGCTTTTTAACTCTTCTTTGCCACAGTGTCCTCCTCTGCAGAAGGATAAGTTGGATATACTTCATGGGGTTATTGCAAGAATTAAATAAGTGAATGCATTATGAGGCAATTAGAACTAGTACCTGGCATGTGGCAAATGCTCACTGAGTATTAGTTGCGATTATTTCGCATGCCTAAAGAAATCAAAGGTTGAGAAAAGATAAGGTTTAAAGGTTAAGTATATTGTTTTGCTGGAAAATGTATTTTAATTTTACAAGTAAATTATTCTGGAGGAAAACATACTTTGTGCTGTACATTTTGAAAGTTAATCTAAATTTGCTTTGAAAGGAAAATATATTTTGATCATGTAAACACACAAACTATATTCTAAAATCTACCAAAAAATAGTAATTTCTATTGATATTCTAATTTAATTGATGACATCAGAATATATAAGAGCAAGAGTAAGGAAAAAGTGTCCTTATGATTGTATATGCAAGAATTTTCTGATACTCTGGTGATTCTCCTCCATAGAACAGAAAACTCACATCTTTGATTGATTACAGAGCCTGGATGTTTTGGGTTAACCCAAGAAAGGTCACAATGTGGTGTGCAATGGCACTGTCTAGGGCAGTAGACATATACTGCCCAAACCAAGCCATATACTAGTGCAGGGTTGACTGTCTAAACATCACCTGGGGAACTTGTTACCCTCTGGATCCTAGATCCCTCCTCAGAGTCCAGCCCAGAACGGGGCCTAGACCTTAATAACGTCTTTGTGTGATTCTGATGCACAGCCAGACTGGAGAGCTACTGTGCTGGGAAGAGTGAGTTCAAGCATGATTTCCACCCTCCAAAAGAAGGAGCACCATATGTATCAAAGGCTCACAATTAGACCAGGGCCCAGGGGTGCAGATTTGCTATTGGAAGCAAAGAGGAGGAAAGCTCTAACTTCCATTAGGATTGCCCTTTGGAGGATTACCTTCTCATTCTTCTGAAGACCTTTCCTATTAAATTGCTTTAAAGGGCCCTTTCTTTCTCTTTTCTCCTTTTGGCATGCTGGTGTGTCGTAGGGCTTCTGAGCAGCCCACTGGGTGACTCAGAAGAAAAAAACGGCTGGGACAGGTTTCCTAGGCCTGTTGCTGTAAAGGGACCAAAGAAATCTCCCAGCTCATATTTGATCCAGCTCTTTCACAGAGTAGAAGGCTACAAAAAAATGTGGGCTCAAAATACTAACTAATAAAATTAAGTGGGCATTTTTCCAGAGTATATCACTGGATCTTACTCTCTTGGAGACACAGAAGAGAAGTAGCTCAGGTAGATGAGGGTCAAAATCAGCTATCTGGGATTCTGGTTAAGACATTCCCCTGCGTGCACTTTCCCATGTCCTACACCACACTCGACCACAAAACAGCTCATTTTTCTTTCCTGTCATTGGTCTGTGTCACTCCAGTACATACTATATGCTCCATACTCTAGGGCTGCCAAACAAATTACATAATCCTTGCTGTTGGACTTACAGTCCAGTAAGAAAACATAACACCTTAAACACTAAGAAAATTATTACTGCCCTAAGAAGCATTTGGAGTTAATCATCTAATGGCAATAGCCAAGAGAGACAGCATATAAATTCGTGTTACTGAAATCTGGATTCACCCTGGTTTTTCATCTTACTAATACTCGATTGATCAGACCTTCTTCCCATTCTATGAGCTCCCCAGCTACCTTCCAATAGAGTCCTTTTTATTGCTTAAATTGGCCAGAATTCCTTTCTGTTGCTTGCACAAATGATCTCTAATACTGATAAATTGGAGGTTACACTGTCATGAGGTGACTTGGAAAGAGGGAAACTTGAGAGTCAGAGGATGAACCACGAGGCTACTCCAGTTAACAAATACAAGGACATATGGACTTGGATAGAAAGACATGAGAATAAAGGAGAGGCCAGGAGATCTTGTGAAAGAACAAACTCTTGTGACGGGTTTTACATAAGAAAGAAGGAAAAGAACAGTCAAGGATAACTCCATTTCCTAGCCTCTTCTGGAAGATAAAAACATAGGAGCAGTTCATTCATTTAACAAACTTGATTGGGCCTACTATGTGCCAGGCATGGGCTATGTGCTAGTGATGCAGAGATTAAAAGTAACTTGCTACACAGTTTAGAGGAAAAAGGATGGACATCACTTTGAACAGGAAGTTTAAAGTACCAGTGTTGGATTGGAAATAGGAAACTAGAATACATCTAAAGATCAGAGACTGAGCAGTAGATTTGGGTATCATTAATCAGTTGAGATATAACTTTAGGTAAATTCTCAGGAGCAGGATTATCAAGACAAAATTATACAAAAATATTATATGGTTCCTAATAATATTGTCATACCATTTTCTAAAATGACTGTTCCAGTATATAATGCCACCAGAAAACCATTTCACTACCATCTAGTTAGCATTGCTTACTATCTCCAATAAAAACCTAGGCTTATTTAAGAGATATATAGTTGTACCATGTTTTAATTGTTATGTATTTAATTGTTAATGAAGTCTGACATTTTCCCATGTATTTAAGAAATATATCCTACTTGGGCAAATTATCTATTTATGGTTCTTGCCAGTTATCTATTAAATCTTATTATATATATTGTTAAAGAGGTTCCAAATTTTGGGCATTTGCTATATTTATTGTACATTTTAAAGTTTTGATTGCATGTTTGCTATTTTTATTGTACATTCAAAATTTTTTGTGTAATGAAAACTGTTAAATCATCTTACTACTTCAACCTGACATAATTATATCATGCTTCTACAAATGCAACAAATATGTTCTCCACTATTTTCTTTAGGATAATATTTTTGTAATTAAGTAATTAGTCTGGAGTTTGTTTTGTATTATAAAATAAAATGTGAATCTGAAGGGTTTACCTCAATTAAGTATCCACTTATTCCAATGTCATTTATTAAGTAATCTTGAATCTCCACATATTCTAAGGGAAATCTAATAAAAGTGACAAAACATAGTTCTTTACCCGGTCTCTGACATTAATGCATAAGTTCCTTTGCTTTGATAGCTGTCACTTTATGTATCTCACAAATGACTGGATTAGATTAAGGTCTCTTCCAGAATTAACATTTGATGATTCTCTAAAAAATATGACCCTTTTAAGGGACTGGGAGGATGGGTGGGAAGGGAGGGATAAGGGGGGAAAAGGGGACATCACGATTAGCACACATAATGTAGGGGGGAGGACACGGGAAAGGCAGTATATACAAAGAAGACAAGTAATGATTCTATAGCATCTTACTACGCTGATGGACAGTGACTGTAATGGGGTATGTGGGAGGGACTTGATAATAGGAGGAATCTAGTAACCATAATGTTGTTCAAGTAATTGTACATTAACGATACCAAAATAAATAAATAAATAAATAAATAAATAAAAAACAAAGTCTATTAAAAAAAAAATGACCCCTTTTCAGGGTAATTTTTTTTAAAATTAGGTGCTCCATGAGCATTCAGTTGAAACAGGATGACCCATCACTGGACATTCCTGTTGGATTTCTCAGATAACTAAACGAACAAGTGTCCTTAGCCACACAGCTGTGCTGCAAGCCAGGATCCAGTGTAGTTACTTCATGGAGGAAGGCTGCACAGGATCTGCCTGGCTGACAGTGCCTAATGGGCTGTAAATAGCTATTGACTACTTGACCTTGGTCATGCTGGTATGACCCCCACCAGGTCTCCTCAATGGTGGGATCATGCAGATATCCATGAACCACTTCATAGGTGAAATGGGTATCACCCCTAATTGAGGAGAGAAAGTGTGGTGATGCGGAGCAGTGATAAGTCACACATTTCATGAATGCATAGCTTAATTGGGAGCCATATTAAATCACCCCTCACCCAGACCTGTTGCTTTCTTGGAGCTAAAAGACCCTAGAGAGCCACTGCTTTGAATTAGTTGCCTAAGCATCAGTTTCGCCCCACTCTCTATTCCCACAGTCACCTTCACCCAGCAGCATTTTCTACCATGTTTGCATTCTCATCCGTATGTCTTGTTCCTGCTTTCCAGACAAAGCCATTTTTCCTGTCTCCCTATATACCTCAATTTTTTTCTTTCCTTGGAGCCCTTGTTCAGAACCCAGATTCCCTGAGAAAATGTTCCGGTGTGAAAACTACTGGTACTACTGCTACTCTCACCACTACCACGTCACCATGACCTGAGCCCCTGTTATGTGATTGAGACATACTCTGTGCTCCATCAACCTCTTCTCATCTTGCAGTCAGGCCACCAGAGTCTGAATTTTACCTCTGCTACTTACTAGCTGTGTGACCTTGTTTAAGTCACTTACCCTCTCAGTGCTTCATTACCATCCAGAAATTAGAAATATTAATAGCACATACTTCATAGCATTTTTGTAAGGTTTAAATGTGAAGTGCTTACAATCATGCCTGGCACATAGTAAACTACAGTAACTGTTAAGTAAAAATAATATTGATGATGACAGTGGTATCTCCATTATACAGAGGTGAAAACTGAGCATCAGAGAAGTTAAATTATTTACCAAAGTGTTCAAGTTATCTACTGCTGCATAATTTCCTGACCAAAATTTTAGTTGCTTTTAATAACAAAAATTTTATTCTAGTTCATGATTCTGTGAGTCAGGGGTTAGGGCCAGGTTTTGCTAGGTGGTTCTTCTGTTCCGCCTGGCATTACTTGGGCTCACAGCTGGTGCCTGGGCTGGGCTGGAGGGTCCAGTATGGCTTTATTCACATATATGACACCTTGGTAGGGATGGTGGAGGCAGGATCGGCTGGGCCCTATTTGTCTCCATAGAGCCTCAGACCCTTTCCTCGTAGCCTCCCCATCAGGCTAGTAAAAGATTATAGAGCAATTCAGGGCCCAATGAGAGCAAGCTGCAAGCAGCCAATCCTCTTAAACGGTAGGCCTGAGCTGGAATAGAGTCACTTCTGGGCCCTGCGGTCAAAGCAGTCAACATCTGGCTCATGTTCAAGGAGAAAGGACATAGATTCTACCTCTTATGGGAGAGGCATCAAAACTTGTTGCCATCTTTAATCGGACAAACCAAAATCCCATACTAATAAGTAAAGTTTATTTTTCTTTAATTGCAGTATAGTTGATATATAACATTATATTGGTTTCAATTGTATAACATAATGATTTGACAATTGCATACATTACTAAATGCTCACCACAATAAATGTAGTTATCATCTGTCAACATACAAACACATTACAAGAATACTGACTATATTCCCTATGTTGTACTTTCAACCCTATGACTAATTTATTTTATAAGTTTATACGTCTTTAACCCATTTACCTATTTCACCCATCCCCTAACCTCTCTCCTGTGTGGCCACCACCAGTCTGTTCTCTGTGTTTATGAATCTATTAATAAGTGAAGTTTAAATCACATATTACTGTTAAAGTATTAACATAATACCTAATACTTATTAAGCAACCAAAAGCTGGTATCTATTAATAAATGCAAATCTTTGTCTATCTGCTCCAAATGCTGTGCTCTCAGCCCTGTGCTTGTCCCATGTTATGGAGATAATACCCCTGATTAAAGTGTAGCCTGGATTTCAGCAGGTTTTAGCAAGGACTGCACATGGACAAATCTTATTTCCTTACCTAGGCCCAGATATCCCTGAGACAGGGATTTAACTTAATAGTCTTATTTGAATTCTTAGAATTATATTTATTTGAATGCCTAAAATAATGTAGTGCATTCAATAATAATTCAACAAAATCATTCAACAGATGTTTGTTAGTCACAAAACACTAATAATAAATAAGTTTAACTGGGGTATTACTTTTCAGTATATTGTTAATTCATTCACCCCTTTAACAAATACCCTTTAAGTGCATTAAAATGCATATTCTGTGCAAAGAGTCTAAATTCAGAGATGCAGAGCTTGTTAGAGCAGGAAGGCGATCATCATGTTCAACCTACTCATTTTTCCTCTCAGTCCACTATTTTTCCACTATGTCATCTGACTCCTCTTTACACATAGTAGTTATTCTAATCCTGTTCTAAAAATTAACTGGGTTAATAGTATAGGGCTTATGATATTAAATCTGAATTGGAAATATTAAAATGACCATATGATTGTTTCTCTTTTTTAAAAAAAATACATGTATCTGTTACTGGAGATGGGTCTTTAGTCTCCTTGTGAGATAGAATTCAAGAACAGATGCAGAAAAGCTGTTGAGCTTAAAGAGTTTCTTTGGAGACTTACAGTTTAAAGAAAGGAGAGAGTATGTGGATGAGAGCTGGGGCATAGGCAGACTCAGAGAGGGTCACCCAGAGAACAATAGGGGGTCTTTTTTTATGAAGGGAGATGAATATTCACTAAGTGGGATTAGGACTCAAAGTGAACAGGTGGAGTCTTCCTGGAGGTTAAACTTGCTCCACCCTCATGTCAGGTGGAGGGATTTTTTACAATATTTGATTCCTATCGGAACTGTCGGAACAGTGTCGGAACTGTCGGGGTGGGGAGGTGTGACTTTTACTCTGCTAATGACAGAGCTGTATGACTTTTACTATTAATGGATTTGGGGGTGAAATTTGGGTCAAATTCTCTTCCATGTTAGAACTAGATGATTTGGGCCAGTCTGTTATCTATATTCCCCCTCCACATCCTATGAACACAGGTTACACAGAATTTGTAGAGTATAAGCAAGCAGCTAGCTGAAGGTAAACTGTCAGTCTGGGGAAAGGAAATTCCGGGGCAAAATACTTCTAAAAAACCAAAATCAGTAAAAAGGAGAAATAAAGTTTAAAACCCGTTTATTGCTTACAAGCTGCAGTCCAGGCCCTTCTCTCTCTCCTGCTCAAGTAGCCACAACACCGGCCCTTTCCCTCACCTCTCAGGTACAGATAAGCCCTCTGTTGCCCAGGTAATTATCCATTGATATGGAGATGAATTTATCCACCCCTGGAAAGATGCAAATGCACTAAAGCCTACTTGTTTACACCTCTGAACACCTGTTGATATGCAGATGCACCAAAGCCAGGTGAGAAATTCTGAAAATGTTTCAATTTTACCCACATAAACCCTGGCAGAAATCCGCTCCCCCTTCCCTGCTCCTGTCTGGCTGTCTACCGACTATAACTTCCGTTAGTGCTATCCAGTGAAAAGTCAGACACAGTGACAGTCCAGCAGCAGTGAGCATCCTTACCACCCAGATTAAATGGCCTATAATACCATTTCCAACAGAGAGGAACAAGAAGTTGTTGAATAAATGAATAAATGAATTTGTCCCACTATCAAAGACTAAGTGGGTCATGTGAGAAGGACAACTTGAAGGGAATCCTAGTGACAGAAGAATTTTTTTTAAATGACTGCAATGGATTTTAATCCATTAAATGTATAAAACTCCTTGAGTTTATAATGTTACCTTACAAAACAAAACAAAACCCTAACTGGTCATCATTCAGAATGCTACAAACTGAACTATTTGCTATACAATATTGTAAAGGAAAAGAATCAGCAATTATTTTACCTTTCCCTTACAAGCTGTATTTCTGCATTACCAAATAGATATCACAGTCATATTCTTGTTTATAGAAGAATTCCAGCCAGATAAAGAACAATGGAATTATTTATCTGCCATTGTTCCCCTCCTAATGAAATAATGGCTTCAGGCAGCAACCCCATTGGATGCTAAAACCATTAGGAAAAGGTTGATAAGGGAAGTAAATAACCAGCTTGGCATCACTAAAAATTATATACATCGTGTGATGCAGAGGAAATATGCAAACTGCCTGTCCAGTATTGTTGCTTAAAAAATTAAAACTGACTTTATTTTTTACCATCAGTGTGGCAGTGTGGTATAATGAGGAATATATGTTTTATTCTTCATCCCCTGCTCCTGGCTAGAGCTCCTAAAATCCTTGTAATATCCTAAATGATAAGATCAGTAGGAGTATCTTTGGTTATATTTGGGTTCTGTCCCCTGCTGCTGAAATAGTTCTGGAGTGATAAAGGTAAAAGGAGTATCTTTGTGATTCATATTAAGCCCCTTTCAGCCACACCTGAGTTTATGTGAATGAAATGACTTTTGGAAACCCTTTGAGGAGGGGAGACTGGTTGCCAGGGAATCCAACCTTTTTATTAGGCGGTTGGAAATTTCAACCTACCCCCTGAGCTCCAGGGAGGGTAGAGCAGTTAGGTGGTGAGTTAGTCACTAATGGTCAATGATTTTATCACTCATGCCTGGGAAGATTGCTGTAGGCAAGGACCACTGAAGACTTGAGTGGCAGTGAAAAAGAGGAACAGAGGAAACTGATGTTTTGAGAAGATTAATCCAGTAAGAACCGTAAATCTACCAATTTACCGGAAATATAGGGGAGAAAGGAATCAAGTTAAACACCACTACAAGGAGGCAATCATCCAGGTCCAGGATAGGGGGAGAGTCAACAGGACAGATGAGCTGGCTTCTTCAGCAAATCATCTTTTTAAAAGGGCGGGAAAGAATCTGCTCAAGGAAAAAGAATTACGTGTAATGTGTGGATTTTGAAACCTGATTCAAACAAATCAGCTGGGAAAAAGTATTTGAAGCAATTGCAGAAATTGGAATATGGAACAACTATTATGTGATACTGAAGAATAATTTAATTTTGTTACAGCGTGGGAGTTAAGGAAAATTATGTTTCTCTACTGCTCTTATAACACATCTGAAAATGAATCTGGATAGTCCTTGCATACGTGTTAGTTAGTTAGTTACCTAAATATCTGTTTCTCCCTTCTTTACTACAGAGCAAATCCCAGTTTGGCTCAGAGCTACTCTGTACTTGTCTCCCGGAGTCAGTCATGAGAGTCTAAGCCAGTCAACACAATCCTGACCCACATTCCGGGCCAGTGAGAGATAAGGGTAAATCTACTGGGAAAATTCCTGAGAATGGTTTTGTTTTGATAGAAGCTTGTAGATGCAGCTGGCCAACCCCTGCATTCTTCCTGCCTTGAGTGTACATGTGATGGATGTAGAGTAGCCATTTTGCTGTCATATACAAATGTTCAAGAGAAAAACAAAGGTGTCAATTCTAACATGGCTGGTCTGTTAAATCAAAGCCACCAATTGCCAACCTGTGAAATAAACCTCTATTCAAGTTACTATGATCAATTTGAGGTCAAATTTATTAAAAATTAGTTTGGCTAAGAGAAGGAATTAAAATACAGTCAATGAATGCACTATTTAGAGGGCAACTGGGATCAAGATTATGCTGCTGGAAAGTAAGGAGAGGTACTGTTGGATGTGAGGGAAAATCCAAAGAAAGTAGTCAGAGAATTCAGTTAAAAGGGAGGACACCTAGCCAGTGCCCATGAAGAGCTGGAGAACTGCCTGGTGTGGAAAGAACCACACATTTAGTGTCAGATCCCTCGCCCCATCGTGTGCAGCACCTTCCGGAAGCAACTAGCCTCAGAATAGCCTGTTGAGGGGGCAGCTAAGGCTTCTGCTTAAAGAGGACCTGCAGTGGTGGGTGTCATCTTTAAGGTATTATCCTAAACCAGTCACCATCACAGGTCCTGTGTCTTCAGTAGGAAGAATACCTAGGTCTGAGAACCAAGAACTGGTAGTAAGAAGTCACCGAGCTGAACATGACTCCAACTGACCTACTGCGAGCTGATCTCTTTGAGCTCCTGTGGCAATAGGCCAGCAGGTACCAGAAGGAGTTGCTACAAGAGCAGATTAACTCGGCCGTCCTGGGAGGGAGGAGGGCTGCTGCCGGATGGAGGCAGGGAAACAGGTACTGGACCCTCGTGCCCTGCTGTGCCTCTTGGTGCTCCCATGCCAGTCTTTCACTGTACATGATCAAGAGAGTGACCAAGGTCTGAGAAGGGGTGGATAGACAGAGGCTGGGCCCCATTCCTGCCTTGAGCCATTTAGACTGGCAGATCTCTAGTCAAGGGGTGGGAGAACATAGAGGGAGGGTACTTGTGAGAATCAGCTACAGCCTCAGTACCAACTGCAGCAGCCACTGATCACCAGTCCTCTTACAAGCCTCATCATAAGACATGACTACCAGAATCTGGAGGCATTTGTGCCTGGATAGAGGAAACCCACTGTAAAAGGCAGGCAGATCTAAGCAGGATCAGGATTGGAATGAAATGAATGCTGTTGGAGCCCCACCAAATCCCCTTCACCAGGCGATATCCCCAATTCCCAGTTGCTGTGCATGTCACTGCTAGCTGCTCACAGCTGTCCCCTGCTCCAGAGAATTGCTTTGGAACAGCCTCACCAGGAAGTTATGCCCACTTCCTTCACTGGCTTCCTGCCCCTGACCTAACCTGCTTAACTCACTCTCCAGCTCCTGAGAACATTTTCTCCAAAACTCATCATCTCACCATTCCCCATTTCAGGTTCTGCTTCTGGGAAACATGATACTGTCTGTTTTGGTTTGAATTGTGTCCCCCAAAAAGACATGTTCAAGTCCTTAACTCTCAACACCTGTGAATGTGACCTTATTTGGAAATACGGTCTTTGCAGGTGTAGTTAAATTAAGATGCGGCCATCCCAGATTAGGGTGGGCCCTAATCCAATGGCTTGTGTCCTTGTAAGAGGAGAGACACAGAAGGAAAGCTACCATGTTATGATGTGGGAACAGAAACTGGACTTAAGTTGCCAGAAGGGACTGCCAAGGATTGTCAGCAACCACCAGAAGATGGAAGAGAAAAGGGAGTATTCTCCCCTACAACCGTCAGAGAAGGCAAGGCCCAGTTTTAAGCCACCCAGTTTGTGGCATTTTGTCATAGCAACCACAGGATATAAACACACTGTCATTGAAGGCCCAACTTAAACTTCAGCTCCTCTGCAAAGCTTTCACCAGGCACTCCTGTCCTACTGACACCTCCACGTCCTCTGATCATCCGCAGCACACATTTTCACCTCTCTTTGCCGCAACTTGCCATTCACTGCGTAGTAATACGTTTTCTCTTTTTGAGGGTAAACTATAAGCCCCTGGAGAGCAGACCAGTAATGGTGCTTACCTTGATTTCCCAGTTTAAGGAGTCTCTGATTAGTATTATCTTCTCAATAGAAACTCAGAAGCATGCTTTATTGAGGACTCTAATTTTAGCAAACATTCCCCGTGCATAAAAGATAGGAAAAAAGAAAGTTGAGAATTACTAAAAATAGTTTTTCTGTATTAGAAAGTTTTATTTTCTTTATGAGTTGGACCACTTTGGCTCAAAGAGGAAAACTTAGAGCAATGACATAGCCAGGAGGAGAGACTGAAAAAAAAACCTGTAGTCTGGAAAAAATATTGATGGATGCATAAAACATTTGGAAAAGTTGGCATTTATTAATCTCCTTGCCTAACAGGACCTTAAGACTATTTGATCCTATGAGTTCATCTCATTTTCAAGACTCATTCTTTCAAATTCTTCTGGAAGCTGAAGCATATCTTAAACAAATACAGGTGAGTGGGATAAGGTTATTTATGGATTTAATGGAAAAACAGAAACATGCTGGTCTCAATTTCAAACTCCTTGATTTCAGCATCCAAGAACATTTATTAATTAAGGAAATGTTCACATTCTAACCTGCTCATAGCTTGTTAGTATTCTTAACTCACATCTGGGAAGTTCCCTTTGAGAACAAGTGTCCTACGGAACACCAGCCATCTATCAGGACCAGGTTTCTGGGACTGTTCTCTGTTCTCTAATTCTGATTAGATTGTTCTGGGAGGGTGTTGGAATGGAGGTGACAAGGATAGTCCTGCTGGCCCATAGAGCCAGAGACAGATAATATCAGCAAAAAGATCTTGTTCTTGGGGGCGGTGTTGGAAATTGTTGTCATAGCACACGTTCTTCAAACTATTTGTAGGATTGGAATTCACTGGTCAACATGGATAGCTAAAATCTTTTACGTTTACATTTTAGCCTCATCAACAAAAATGGAAATTCCTAAAAAATAAAATCTAATGGTTTTTTTCTTCTAAGCTCCCAGCAGAAAGGCAGAAATGACTCAACTATAAACCACTTGGATAATTTTAAATAGAGTAAGATGGGTCATTGTCAGAGTTAGCCATTGAACTGAAATAATACAGGTGATGAACAGGATAAAGGCAAGATCAGTTACTGCCATATTCTATTGGCTATACATAAAATAATTAAAAATAAGAACTCCCTTCTGATTACTCTGGAAGATGTCTTTTTTCCCTTTTTTCCAAGTCTTTCATGTTTCCCTCCTTTTTCCCTAAAATATGTCAAAACATTAGCAGAACAAGGACACTGTTCTTCTGTCCTAAATGTCTTATATTCAAAATATTCAAATGTAAAATTGGATCAAGAAAGAGCTCCAGTTTTGGAAGGCAAAGAACATGAGAACATTTAGAGTATCCAGTATCATTCTACAAAAACCTTTTCTTTCTTCATGAGGGCCTTTGATACCCTGCCCTGGAAAACCAATACACAGTATTGTACAACTTGATAATGTGTGCATGCTGCTCTGTGAGAAGTTGGCAGAAAAAGTAAAGGGAAGAAATAATACGACTGTTCTAAAGGAAAATAATGAGGTCACTGCAAGTAGAATTTTTCCTTCTGTCAAATCTCAGTACCAATCTAAGATTGGATTTCATTTGCATTTCTCTACTGGATGAGAAAACTTCATGTTAGTTCTATCAGCTCATCTGCCTGTGACAATCTCAAGATCTTAATAGCCAGACCACCAAACAGGAAATAGTTGTGCAGATCAAGTTTTGGAAGCTATCTATCCACAAACCTTGCTCGCCAGGAATATTTTACAGAGTCTATCCAATATTTACCATTATAATATATAAATTTAAGACACACAGGTTTTGTTTATATCTTTCATAGAGAACAGAAATAAAATATATATTGTAGGGAAATCTATTCATGTGCATTTATCTACTTTTTTATTTATTTGTATTTATTTATCATTCATTCCTTCAATTAACCCAAGTCAGTAACTGTGCTAAGTGATGAAAATATGAAGATTAGTAAGACATTGTATTTTCCTTCTAAGAGCTTTTAGGGAAGTAGGTGGGCAACCACTAGCTAGGGTATAATACAATTTACAAAGAAATGCATGGAGTTCCAAATAGGCCAGAACAGCTCCACCCAAGTGGAAAGAAACAGGACCCTTCCAAATCACTGGGACAGTTAGCTCTGATCTCAGATAAGTTGCAAAAACAAATCTCCACTCAACTGGGAATTTGTTCTACTGTATAACTTTCTAAATCCTTGATAGCCAAGTTCTTCGTTTTCTTCTTGTTCTCATTCCAAGAGCAGGTAACTGTGTTTTGCCCAAAACCCTTTTTGCAAGGGTATTGGTATTTTGGTTGGTTTTAAGTAGCTTTCCATGGTCTTTGTTTTTGTTTTTGTTTCAGTGTTGAGGGGTAGGGGGCAGAGCAGGACTGCATCTCTTTAAGGAATTTTACCTGCTGGTGGGTGGGTCACGTATTGCCCCTACTCTCCTTACCCAACCTTCCAATACTGTGCAGCTCTGGTATCCTTTATAGGACAAGAGAAAGAAAAGGCTCTAGCTTGCCTGATCCCACTCAGTTTTTCCTGCTCTGTTTTTTCCACACTCACTGACTTGTTTCCAGGCCTCTGAGTTCTTTTGCTCGTACAATAGGTCAGTTAGCCTGCTTGTCTCTATCCCCTCATTCTGAGCATGGATGCCTACATATTACAGAGTCTCTGCCTTATTCTGACATTTGTAACTCTCTGACCTTTATATTTGATTGCCACTCTTCTTGTTCCTGATGCCTGCCTGGCTTTCAGGGGATGGTATAGTGGAAAGAACAAGGCTTTGGAGTCAGTCAGAACTGGGTTTGCCTCTCGCTGTGGCATTTATTAGCTGTGTAACTTTGAACAAGACCAAACCTCTCTAAGGCTCAGTTTCAGATATTATTACCTTACCAGGTTTTTGTGAGGATTAAATTAGATAACAATTATAAAGCAGCTAGCATATAGTACAACTAATAAAGGGGCACCATTTTTATGATTTGTGTGTACTCCCTGTTCATAGTGAGGGCTACACATACTCACTTACTGAGAATTGTATCCATCCATTTGCAGTGTATAAGAACCATGCAAAATTCTGAGGCTACAATGTGAGGTATATAAGGACCCTGTCCTAGAGCAGTTCATGGATCTTGTAGAAAGGACAAGTCTGTAAACAAATTATCATGGTACTAAGTAATCATACCGCAATGGAAACAAGGACCCAGTGCTTTGGGAATACAGGGAATAAGAAGATTCTGTAGCATGCAGCTCACCATAGAGGAATAAACTCTGTTTAGACAGAATTCCAGACAGGGAACTGTGCATATACTTTTACCAGTTCTAGGCACCAATCTTGATAGAAGTCCAATTAGCATACTTGTCAACAGTGAACAATAAAAGGTACACAGTAATCTCCTCATCTCTCTGTATTGGTCAGGATTTAATCAGAGAAAAAGAAACCACTCTAGGTATTTTAAGCAGAAGATTTTCATGTAGGGGATTTGCCACACTGGAAGAGTGGCTAAAGGAAGGTCAGAGGAGGCCACCGCCATATCTCAGGGGTGTTGCTAGCTTTTAGAGAGTTGAGAAATTACAGAAATTCCAAGAAACTCCAAGCAATGATCCTAACACCAAGATAGGTATTTGACAGGAAGTGTCTCTGAGTTGCCACAACATTTCACCTCTGCCAGAGTCTGTGCTTCTAGCTACTGTTTGCAGAATAGCAAGTGACTTCTGCTCCAGCTCAGCCTTCCAAACCTCATGTGAATGCCTACATTATTTTATGCTTTGATATCTTGAGGCCTTGCTGACCCAGGAGGGACTTCCCCTCCCAGAATTAGTTGATTCCTAGAGATGGCAAACAAATCGCCTGTGATGTCCCTTTCAGAGGCAAATCCAGAGTCCACACCCCCAGTCATCTCCTTTGTTGGCTGTCATACTCCAGGCCACCATTAGGTACCAGACAACTAGGGACAGCCCCTAAGACCTAGAGCCTGCCGAAATAATGCAAACTAGCTGGTCCTAAACCTGTTGACCCAGTTTCTCCCCCGTGGAAACCACAGTAAAGGCTCTTGGCCACCGTTTCCCTACTCCGTCTGCCTCCTGACCAACACTGGGCTTCCCTCTGGGGCTGCCTGTGGCAAGGCACACCCCCTCCTTTTAGAATCTGTAAGTATAACAAACTATCTTTTCAATAGCAGTTTTCTCCTGAACTGTTGGTATCACCATACCTTGAATTAAAAAAAAACTGAAAACCTATGTTTTAATATAATGTCCCTCATTGAAGAAACCTAATCTAGAATTTGCTGGCAGGGATTTTGAGAATGTAGTTTGCAGGCTTCCACCTGCTGTGCTAGCTGGGAGAACATAGAAAGAGAAAAACAGTGTTGAGTTCCTGAAAGGCAATCCAGCATATTTTGGCTGAAGGAATAGTTCTCATATGGTCTGGTTTACTTAATCTGGGCAGGGTTGACTCCAAGTTACTTTATTATCTTGATTAGCCATTGTTCAAAGGCAGCCTTTGAGGACTCACTGGTGATCTCCTCAGGAGGCTTGTTTGCCTTCTTTGCGTCCCGCATGATGCATGCCATGCACTTCAGTTGTGCACCAAGGCAGCTGTATAGTTCTGACTCTGTTCTCTCTCTCTTTCCTCATCTGTGTCCTGTATGCAATGGCAGTGAAACAGAAATTTAAAAATCCTTCTGGTAGGAAAGACACTTCCTGCATAATGGATGAACTGAAATGTATTCCCCAGTAACACCACTGACACTTCCAGTGCGGTATCTTTAACCCTTCCCCATCCCAACAGAGGAACCCAGGGCTTTCGTGTTTGATCACTTCCTAGAGCCTGGGAGTCCTGACCCTGGCATGGAACACTCAGCAGCTGGAGAGCTTCTGGACTCCAACACATAGGTCAGCCACCAGTTTACAGAGAACTGTGATTATGGAAGTGTATTTTTAAAACCTCTTTGGGAAAGGCATGACTTCTAGCTTGGATTTCAGATGAAATTTGAGCCCCCTACCCCTGGACATCATGTCAATCCTGTACAACACTGTGAAGCACCCAAAAGGGAGCAGTAGTTCAGAAGAAGCTTAAGACTTTTTCTCACTCATTCATTCAAGGAAGGTTTATTGCTTCCTCTTCTTCTTTTCTTCCCTTTCAGAACAATGCAGTCCAAAGGTACTGAGCAACACGGGCATCCTCACCAGGAGGCAGGGAGGATGGGCACCCAGAGCCTGAGCAGGGGGGAGTGTAACTGTGCTGGAGTGGGTGTCAGAGACCCTGAGCAGAGTGAGGAAGGCGGCCCCGGGGAGAGACCTGCATCCCCTGTGGGGAGCCCACCGGGTAAGGGGGGACTGCAGCCTGATGCACGCTGCCAGGCCAGAGTGGGAGGACGATGGCTTCGAGAGGCTGGAGAGGACCTCCACACCCCGGTGGGGGACAGAGTGCATCCCTGCCGGGAGGGGAGGCAACAGTGCTGGGAGACTGAACATGAGGCGGGTTGAGCAGGTTGCCAGTGCATGAAGGGTGACAGGTGCCGGGGCCATCACTGTGGATGGAGTTACAAATATGAAAAAGAAGAAAATGAGCCTGAACCCTGTGACTCCTGGGTTAGAATCGCAGATGTCAGCGAGAGTTCATGGTCTCCAGTGTAGAGCTATATTCTCCACACGTGTCCGCTCAGAGGGCCGGGGGGAAGGACAGAGCCTACCTCGCTCCTAACCTCGGGTGCCAAGGCCCACTCGCCACGGAGAGGCAGCAGGACTCCTGGAAACGGCTGACTCCAGCGCTGGGGCAGGGGGAGGCGAAATGAGTCTGGACGTCCTGTTCTGCCAGAGAGTAAGAATGGTGATGAGACATGCGAAGGACGCAGAAAACTTTTTAAGAAGGAAAAACAAAAGAACCCCCAACCCCAGCTTAAATCTGGGACAATGTAAATATCAATATAAAAAAATGATACTAATTGATTATAGAACCCCTGAGTATAATGGGAAACCAAGAGACCAAATGATATAAAAAATACATGAGCAAATTGAAAGATTGACAAGAACGTAACATCTACTTTGTCTCCAAGTACATCCTCCCAAATAATTATTAATCACAGAAGGACACATAAGCTTCCGTGGAGATGGGCAGACATCACGTACATTAAGTGATCAAAATGAACATCATTACTGGGGCAAACCCTCACCTGATACCGTGCAAAAAGAACACCATTGCTTCTGCGATATTCTTGTCAAAGAGGAAGACACAAGTCTTAAAACAAGGAAATATCATGCAAACTCAAGTGGAGGGACATTCACTTCACTGCTCTGTAATTTTCAAACTATGCCACAATCAGGAAAATCAGAAAAATACTGAGGACATATTCCGAATTGAAAGAGATTAAAGAGACTTGACAGCTAAATGCAATGTGTGATTCTGGACTGGCTTTCTTAGACAAAGGACATTATTGGGGTATTTAGTGAAACTTGAAGAGAGTCTGTGGATTAGATGGCAGTGATACATCAATATTGATTTCCTAATACTGATGGTTGTATTGTGGATATGTAGGAAAATGTTCTTGTTTGTAGAAATGACACACTGGAGTTCCTGCGGGAAATGGGGCATCTGGGGCATCTTCTCAAATGGTTTAGGAAATAGAAAAGTTCTTTGTACTAGCAAGTATTCTGTAACTCTGAGATTGTTTAAAGCTTTTGAAAAATACACTTGGAATTAGTTTTAATCTTACAGAAAAGTCATGCAGATAGTACAGTTTCCATATACTCTATACCAAGATCCCCCATTAGTAGCACCTTACATTAATGCAGTGCATGCCTCACAATTAATGGACCAATATTGACTAATACATTACTATTAATTACTAATATATTACTATTAACTAAATTTCATAGTTTATTCAGATTTCCTTAGTTTTAATGTTTTTCTTTTTCTGTTCCAAGATCTCATGCAGGAATCCTATTACATTTAGTCATGTCTCTTAGGCTTCTCTTGGCTATGACGGTTTCTCAGACTTTCCCTGTTTTTCATGACCTTGACGTTTTGAGGAGCACTGGTCAGGTCTTTCGCAGAGTGTCCCTCAGTTGGGATTTGTCTGATGCCTTCCTTGTGAGTAGGCTGTGGTGACAGGATTTAGTAGGAAGTTACAGAGTGTCATTCTCATCCCATCACATGTCTGCTTCCAGTTTTCAGTGATGATAAATTAAACTGCTATAAATTGTGTGCAGGTGTTTAGGTACATGTAGGGTTTTTAATCAGTTGGGTAAATAAGTAGGAGCACAACTGCCAGTTCAGACCATCTTTAGCTTTGCAAGAAACAGTCTTCCAAAGCTGCTGTACCTGCAATAAATGAGAATTACCACTGCTTCACATCTTTGCCAGCAGGTGGTATAATTTTGGGGATTTTTATCACTCTAATAAGTGTATCATAGTGTTCTTCTGTTTGTAGCTTGCATTTCCCCAGGGATAAATGATTCTGAGCCTTTTTTCAGATGCTTACTGACCATCTCCATATCTTCTTTGGTTGGGTGTCTGTTCGTTGCCCACTTTTCAATTAGAATTCTTTGTTATTTTAAAGTGTCTGTAAATTTAGAAGGGAAGAAAGAAAAAAGCACATGAAGGAAAAGAAAGAGAGGAAGGGAAGGAGAGAAGGATAGAGAGAAAGAGAGAAAGCCTTGTGCACGTATTTTGTGCAGGCCCTGTTCTGGGCACTGGAGATGCATGAGGGAGCAAAGCAAACAATACCGCCCGTTAAGGAGGTGAGTGAGCCAAGGAGTATGTAGGCGAGAGCTCTGGAGGCCGAGGAAAGCTTGAACAAAGTCCTAAGGCAATAATATGCCTGGAGCTTTTGAGGAAAAGAAACAGGGCCAAAGCAGCTAGAGGGCAGTGAGTGAGGAAGAGGGCAGTAGAAGAGGAGGTTAAAGAGGTCCCGAGTTTGCAGATGCTGACAGGCCTTCTGGCCCTAGTGAAACGATGAGGCTCTATGATGTTGAGCAGAGGAGCAACATCATCTGGCTTCACTTTAAGAGGATGACCCTGGGTGGTGTGTTGGATATAGACTGTAGTGGGGCAGGGTTAGAGCAGAGAGACTGGTCAGAAGGCGCCTGTGACAGTGCGGAGGAGGGAGGGCGGCGGCTCTAGGACAGGGTCCCTAAGTGAAGGCATTGAGAAGCAGTCGGAGTCTGGACACGTTGTGAAGTACATCCAGCATGGTTTCCTCATTCATTAGAGGTGGGATGTGAGAGAAACAGAAGAGTTAGGATCTTAATATTTTAGGCCTAAGCAATGGGCAAGATAGACTTACCATCACCTGAGGTGGAGGTGGCTGTGTGGGGGCAGGATGTGGGTGGAGGATCAGGGGTTCAGTTTGGGATGTATTTTGAGGTGCCTGTCAGACATTCAAGTGGGGTGGTCTAGCAGGCAGGTGGAGCTGGGGGATCTGGAGTTTGGGAGAGAGATTTGGGCTGGGGATTCGGAATTAGCAGTCATCAGCATATTGATAACTTTAAAGCTGTGGCAGCTGATGAATCACCTAGACAATGAGTGTAAACAGAGAAGGGGTCCAAAGACTGGGCTGTGCAACAAGAGTGTTTTGGGAGAAGGTGTGGGAGCCACCATGGACTGCAGTAGGTTTTAGAGAAAATGATAGAAAAGAAATAGGAAATACTGAATATCGGAAACTCTTCAGAGGAGTTTTGCTGAAGGAATGAAAGAAATGAACTGGTAGCTGATGAAGAAAGTGAGGTCAAAGAAAAGTTATCTTTTAAGATAGGATAAATAATAGCTGGTTTGAAGGATGATAGATAGGAGCGATCCACAAGAGAGTCGGGAAAAACACAGTTAGTTCTAGAGAGGGAAGAATTGCTGGAGTAATGCCCTTCAGTAGGTGATGAGGGGAGGGAGCAAAGATACAAACAGAGAAGCTGGCTATATACAGGGACATGGAAAGCTCATCTATGGTAGCAGGCAGAAAGGCAGAATATGTCAACTGCATGGGTGCAAGATGCTGCTGGTAGGAAGATGTAGTAGGATTCTGGGGAAATTCCCCTATGATGGCTCCAATTCTCAGTGACATTGGAAGCAGAATCATCATTTGCAGAGCTTTACTTTAAATCAGACCATACCCAGTCTTATCTGACTAGTCTAGTCTTTGAGACTAGAGAGGTGGAAAGGTCTTATAAAGGGTGGTACTTAGCTGAACTGTGAGGAAAGGGGTAGGGGTGAGAGAGGTGCAGGAATCCTGTGTATAAAGGCTTGGAAGCCTAGCAGAACAATGAAAATTACATATTTTTCTACAAGTACAGCATAAAGTACATGTTTGGACAAAGATGGGAGAGGAGAGTGGAATGGTGTTTAGGGCCAGATCATATGAAAGTTTTAGACACAATTCAGTGTTGAATTGAGAGCTCCAATAGGAGAGCAGAATAGCCTTTGCACTTTACAAAGATAATTTGTTGGCCTTGTAGAAAATGAATTTCACTGGAGAGGAAGGTTCAAGTCAGGAAAACAGGTTAAGAAAAAATTTGCCATTATGCAAATGGAACATGATGGTACATAAATGTAGGCAGCAAAGGAGGAGCTCTAAAATAGAATAGTTGGTACATATGCAGGAGAACGGATGCAACTTGGAATGTGGTGGATGAAAGAAAAGAAGAAATCATCCAGAATATGAAGGTTCCTAAGTTAGGTTTACTAGGTAGATGGTGAAGACCTTTACTATCACTGATAAGGGAATAATTTGGAAGAAAAAGTTGGGTGTAGTTAGGAAAAAATTAAGTTTGAACTTAGACATTTAACCTCAAAATGCTTCCAAGTCATTCATAATAAGAGTGGATTTCATGGGAGAGAGTAGACTAGAGTTTAGATGTAGGAGACATAAATATGTAACTGAGAACACGCAGAAGAGATTTTAGAATGAACCAAGAAATATGGCAAGAGCAATACCAACATTTAAGAGAAAGGGTTATCAATAAAGGAAGTGAAGAATGGCCAAAGGGGAAAGAAAAGAACCAAATGAAGTGACATCACAGAACTCAAGGAAAAGAGAGTTTTAAAAGGTGGTAGTGGGGGTAAAGCCTTTAATAGGCCCAATCACAAAGTGACCCTGGTCTATCAACACAGAGGTGACATCTGAGAAGTGACCCATTACTTACAGCCTGCTCAGATCTGGATGAAGATTTTTCTCTAATTCTTCATTCACCTGGAGGTTTAAATAACTGATAAGAGCTTGAACTGTTTAGCTTCCCTAGAAAGGAAGGACTGATGTACTATGGCCTGAGGCCAGACATTATTCCCCTAAGGTAGGTGGGCTTAGCAGCAGAGGATGGGAGCCTAGGGGCTGTCCTAGAGCTCACAGCCCCATCTCATTACTTAAGATGTTGGGGGGGCTTTTCCAAGATCAGATGCAACCAATGAACTTTTTACTGTGTTGCTGCCCTTTACAATGATCGCTGTCTCTTTATGGGTTTGCAGCCAAAAAGACCAGTGTGCGGTCAGACTCCTTTCCATTCTGGGCCATGTGTACGCTGATGTGCGCTTGGCAGAGGCCTTCCTGATTTGCACAGCCTGTTGCAATTTGCCTCTTTATGTTCACAATCAGTCTGTGAGTTTTGCTCAAAAATAGCTGTCTTGATCCTTGGAATTCCAAGACTGCTTCTCTGCACTAAATTTATTCTCATCACCAAAGGTGATCCTTCAGTGCTTTATTGTTTCCAAAGCATTTTCCCATTCAATATATTTAATTCAAGCCTCACAATAACCCTATAAGATAGATGAGTCCGTTGTTAATATTATTTTCATTTTATGGATGGGAAAACTGAGGCTCAAAGAAATCACATGTTATAGAAATTCACAGTTAATATTTGAAAACATAATAATAATAGCTAATAATTTTATTGTATTCACTATGAGCCAGCACTGTTCTATGTAGTCTACATATTAATGTATATTATAACTCATTTAATCCTTACAACAATACTGCAAGAAATGTGCTATTATTGCCCCATTTTATAGATGTGAAAACTCAGGCACAGAAAAGATAAAAATGATTTGTCCAAGCTAATAAATAGTAGAAGATGGATTCAAACTCAAGTAGTCTGATTTCCAAACAAGTTATCCTTGAATCTCACCTCCAATTAAATCATGGTATTATCTATATTGTGTGGCCCTGGTTTAATGGAGCAATAAAGTGTTTCCTTTAGCACTTGATGGTTGAGTTAACCCACCTGATCTCAATCTTCAAACGCTACTTAAATTCTACTTTTCCATTGTCCCTATGTATCAAGTCCCATGGAAGTGTAATGAGATAGGCAATGCAGATCATACTATAATACTTAGTTTTTGAGACTTTTTTACTTCGTTCAGATGTTCAGTAGTACTCAAAGAACTTAAAGTTGTTTGAAACACTGGGTTTGAAATTTGAGGTGGTTCCAGAGTTCAGTCATATCTGAGTTCTTTCTCACTGTGTCCTTGTGCCTGTCTCTGCCTTTTGTTGCTAGCACTGCTAATAGCCAGGGTATAAATATACCCACCATAGCTTATTTCAAGCTATGAACGTGATGTCAGCTGGCTTGCAAAATTCCTGAAAATTTAATAATCAGCTTCAATTTTATCCTAAGTGTTTTTATGTGGTGCACTTAAAACCCTTGCCCTTGTAAGGAACATTTTATTTATTAGCCACATTTTACAGATCAGAAAACTGAGGCATAAAGAGATTAAGCAACTTGTCTGATGTCTTGCCAATGAGTTTCAGCCCTGAGCAAGTTCATTATGGATTCAGTGAGACTGAGGAATGACAATGGAACATTCTTGGGGTAAAAGGATTTATTACCTGGCTTGTTCTAGGTCGAGCAATAGAATCATGTCTGCATCTAACAGTCTGCAGGTCTGTAATCCTCTTCATCTCTGCCTCTGCCCACAGCACTGGGCAGAGCTCTTTATATAGTAACTCAGTCAATAATAGCTTATTGCCTACAGGTGTGGAAGCAGTAGCCTAGCAGTAGGCCAGTTACGTCATCAAGGATCCTGAGGATCCTGGCCATAGTAACTTCCATTTTCCCCACACCTGAGATCAATCAGTCACCAAGTGACAGAATCAGGCTTTGGAAGCAGGCACAGAGTTCCAGAGCCCCTGTTCTCTGTTGCCCTGTGCTGCCAGCCTCTCAAATACTGCCTGAACCTTTCGGTTTCATCCTCAGTGTCTCCAAAAAAGGGTGAAAAAAATCATCAGTTCTTTCAAAGTTCCCTGCCTGGTTGTCCACCTTCCCATCTCTCCATTTCATCTTATATACAACTAACAAAATTTTCTAAAGAAGAGAGCTGATCATATCATTCTCCTGCTCAGATATCTTCAAACAGTTTTCTGCTACAGAAGGGTAAAGCACAAACTCTTTGTTTTGGTGTGCTTGTCCTCTGTGGTCAGCTACAAAATGCCTTTTGCAGTTTTCATTACAGCTCCCATGGAAGTTGTGTCTGCTTCAGTTACACCAAATTAATTGTGATTTCTCAACCAGGCCATGTGCTCTCTTACCTCTGGGTACGTGTTAATCTCTCCATCTATCAAAGTCCTGCCATTTTTCAAGGTCCTATACAAAATGCCACTTTCTCTATAAGGTCTTCCCACATGCCTCCAGTTGGAGGAAATTTATTTTCTACCTCCTGTTGTCCTAGTATATTTGACTTCTGCTACCTCTATTATAGATCACTTAAAGTGATCTGTTTTTTATTACAGTTATATTCTGTAGTGTGGGAGATATATCTGTCTCCCCTACCATAGAATGAGTCTTTGTGGGCAGGGGTCATGACCCATTCCTCTTTATATCTCTCCCACAGAATCCAGAACATCTTCCAAAGAGCAGGAGCTGCATGAATACTTGTGAATTTTACGGCTAAGTGACAGAGATAAAAATCTGAGTTTTATGTAAACTAAATGTTTACTCTCCTCTTTCCCAGTTCATGGGGCATTATCTAAGTTATTCCCTGGGGACAGGAATACTAACCCCTCAGTTAACAGAAGCAAGTTAACAAGGGGGCACACTGGTGGGAGAGCAACTGTTGACCCTGCAGGTCCTGTGCCAGCTCCTGGTCCTGTCTTCCTCCACTGATCTGAGCAGCAATGTTCTTTCCACTACAGTCCTCTGCCTGGTCACAGACACAGCCACCTGTGGGGTCTTCTATCACATGGACCCAAGGCCCAATTCATTACTGTTTTCCACCCCATCCCTACCTTTCTGTCTCTGCTTTCTCATTTTAGGCCTTCAAAAATGCCGCAGGGCCACCTGTATACTCTCCTAAGATAGCTACCTTATCTGGAAAGTCGATACCCCCTACTTCTGTGGCAAAGTAGAGTTGATTCAGTGCCTTCAAGGATGCTCAGATATGGTTAAGGTGAGTTTCTGGGAGATTTTCGCATAGAGCAGAAAAATAGAAACAACATCCCCACTTCAAACTGGGTACACCAATCCAATTCCCAGAAGCTATCCTTATCTCAACAGTGGCACTACTGGCCTTTGGGACTGAAGAGCTCTTTGTTATAGGGGCTCTCCTATGCATTGTAGGCTATTTACCAGCATTACTGACCTCTATTCATTGGATACCAGTAGCACCACCACCCTTAGTTGTAATATCCCAAAATGTCTCCACTTGTTGCCAAATGCCCTTGGGTGGCAAAATCTACCCCAGTTGAGAACCACTGATACAGGACATTACTCAAATTGCCAAACAAGTGAACCCTGTCAGGTTAGGGTTCCACTGGTCCCAGCTCCATCCCCCCAGTTAGTAGCCCACTATTAGCTGCAAACTGTCTTTGGGGTTAGCAGTCAGGGTTTCAGCCCTTGGCAGGCGGCCCTGCCAGGATGGCTGCCTCCAGGACGGGTGGTAAGGCTATCATCTGACATAGACAGTGATTTCCATGTAGAACAACAGGTGAGAGGGGCATGTTTCCAGCAGATGTTTTAAGGTTGGGGACTTTCTTTTGAGGATTCTCTTGCCTCTGAGTCTGATACTCTGAACCAGAGCTCAGCAATAGCAAAAAATGGGCAAATAAGGTCAACCCCAAGGCTCTTTTTCTAATTAGCCTGCATTTCTTGTAGAGAATAGTTTTGGAAGGACTCATTTTATGAAGTCTTGCCCTAAATTGAAGCAACATAAGATATCCTTCTCCACTGCTTTAAGCAAACACCTCAAAGGGTCAATAAGGCATTTTAGGGGAGGGGGAATATGTGTGTGTGTGTGTGTGTGTGTGTGTGTATGTGTGTGATCTCCTGTTGTCAAATTTCCGTACTCCTTCAACACACATACACACCCTTTTCTACCCAGATTCTTCTATTCTTCTTTTCCCTCTTGAAAGGATTATTGTATATATTTCTCAGTGAATATAAAATATCTTGTCAATGAACTTTACAAATTACACACAAATCTCTCAAGAATTTGCTTTTTTGTAAAATGCAGGAGTACACATTTATATTATATTGGTGTGCAGAATGTTTCTTTATGAAGTTTTTTCCTTGGTGTTAAATGGCCTAAAATACCATATGTTTCTTAATAAAAAGCCATGTAAAAACCTACATTAATAAACTGAACTCAAAGAAAAGCTGCCCCAAGACAGCTCTAACCAATCCTTTTTATGGGCTTGCCAACAATTTCAAGATTGTTTTAATGAAAGAAATTTATGTTCCTGTCTTTGTGGACCACAGCACACCAGATTCCCCCATTCACCCCCATCCCCCAGGTCCAGCCAATTCTCCAGTGCCCTACAGAAGGGCTCACTCATACCTTGGCAAGCAGTTCCCTGGAAGGGCTGAGCTGTCTGGAAGGCCCTGCACACACACATGGCCCAGCAGCCACTTCCAGGTTCTTGCCTGCTGACACTCCCAGGCACTACATCACCACCTCCATGGCCATTGTCCTCTCCTGGGTCTATATTGTGCAAGGTAAGCAAGGGAGTCTGTATAGCCTGGTGACTTTCAAAAGGAAAATTCCTTGGAGCCCAGCCCAAGGACCCATGAGCATGTTTCCAGATTTCATGTTTCTCAATATGTTGGAAAGGAAAGAACATGGCCTTCAGACTAACATCATCAGTATTGTAATTATTTATTTGTTGATTTTTGCTACTGGATGGTAAATTCCTTGAAAGTGGGATAGTATTTAGATGATCAAATACAATGCTTAACATAATTTCTGGTTTGATCATAGGCATTCAATCTACATACATTGAAATTTGTTTTTATTCAAATTCCAATTTAGCCACATAGTGGCTATATGTTACACAAAAATGTTTGTTGATTAAATGAATGCATGTTGTATAGCTGCTATATGTAACTACTAACATGATAGAAGCCACTCAGTAAGTGACATCACTTTTATTTTTATTGTATTTATTGCTATTATTAATGCTAGCTCTACGTGCCTAAAGCAGTTTACCCTCTCTGAACCTCAGTTGTTCTCATCTGTAAAATGGGTTTCATAATGCCTGCCTCCTTGCTAGGCTACTGTGAGGAATAAGAGGCCCATAGTAGGTGCTCTGTAAAGGTTGATTTTTCCAGTTCTCCTTTAATAGTAGCAATGATCACTTAGCTTTCTAGCACCTTCTAGAACACAAAAACCCTGCAGCGCTCCACCCCTGAGATAACACTACCCTAATCCCTCAAAGGGAAGATGTGTTTTCACTGCAGTCTCCCCCTCCTCATCCTTATAAGGAGCTAAGAGGAGGAGTGCCCAGGCTTGGGAGAAATACTAGCCACATGTCTATTCAGCATATGCTCATCATCTTTCCTTTGTATTTGTTTCTTCTGTCTCTTAATGTATTCATTTTTGAGAAATGTTAGCTTGTCTCCACAGAACTCATGAGAAAAACAAAGCACATTAACTCTTCATGGTTCTGCAAAGACAGCAGGGCATTGCCTGAAACGTGGTAGGGTAGTGGTATCTGGGACGGTGAACTTTTCCTGGGGTGGGGTGATCACTGAAAGAGAACCTGGACTCTTGGTGGGCACCATATCTCTTCCCACCCTGGATTCTTTCTCCAATGAACTTTGGACTTGTCTGCTTATTTGTTTTCTTATCTCTTGGAAGATTTTGTGTTTTAAATATTTTTAAACATCTTCATCCCTTACAGATTGTCATATAGTAAAAAAAAAGGAGCAGATGTGTTCTTGTGTGACCACAGGGACCGTGTCAGAGCATGGATTGCAGTCATATAGATGAAATTCTGGGCCTTTATAAGAAAAGACATTCCACAGTCGGAATGATGTAACCAAAGGAGGATGCTGGCTAGAAGGCAGTGAGCTCACCACCCCTGAAAATGCCCAAGCAGAGATGTAGATAACCTAGTCAGAGATGCCACACAAGACATTCTGGCTTTGGGTAGGGAATTGAACCAGATGACATGTAATGAGACAGAAGATTGGCCCAAGTTAATTGAAACCTGCTCTTCTTTGTGACCTCACATGTCTACTCAGGCAGGCTGAACCTGCACACTTTCTCCTATGATTAGGCCTCGTAAGTCCAATATTTAGGTGGTTCCTTTCTCAGCCAGCGCCATCTGGCTGGGAGGGATGATGCATTTCCATCAAGGGTTCTTTGTGACTGAGGCCTTACAGTTGCTCCCCCAGCCCTCTTGTTTGTCTAGCCAAGTTTACTTTTTTTCTTTTATCATAAAACTAGTTTCCCCTCTCTCTGGTTTTCATCTACATGAAAAGGTTCTGACCCTTGACTTCTCTTGACTTCTGGTGGCTGCACATGCCCTGAATTTTGCTTCCCTGCTTGGTGTCTGAATTTCTGCTTTTCCTTGATCTTAATTTATATTTGCACCGAACTTCTAACTGCCTGCAAATTTACTATGATGGTTAAGTGATTGAATTCTGGATTAGCCTGGATTCAAATCCTGCTTCTTGCTCACTGACACACTTCAGGCAAGTTACTTTTAGTCCTTTAAACTTTGTTTTTCTCAACTATTAAATGGAAATAATCAGGGGAGGTGGCACACAGTCTGCCCAGTAAATGTTACTACAGTTAGTATTTCACAAAGACTCCAGTTCAGCCTATGCTTTCAGGTTCCAGCTTTCTAATCCCTCTTTATTCTCTGACACCATCAACCACAACTCCATTACAGGCAAAAGTCTTAGTTTAGGCTTCCCTTGCTTAACAGAGTGGATATGTTCCAGCTAAGTTATCTATAAACACATTTCCCTAAAGTGAGTCTTATTTGTTCATTAAATTTCTTTACAAAATTGAGAGCCCAATTCTCTCAAAAATCATTTTGGACCATAATGAAGTTGAACTTAAGAATTTAAAAAAACATTTTAAAATTTTAAAAAATCTACCAGTGAGATATTATCCATATTCAAAACACAGTCAATCAATCGCACATTGTACATTTACAATAGGGATATGACAGCAAGGACAAGAAGCACGGAGCCCCCAGATTCCATCCATTTGTGATGTACATCCTTTAGAATGAATGTGCTGACTAAATTCATGAATTTGTGAGTTTAGAAGTCTATCCAGCAAAATGAGATCATTTGTCAGTGTTGCAAAATCACTATGCACTACTATGTTTAGCATTATTATTCTGTCTCGGGACAGCCAACTTAAAGAGAACCAGATATCATGTGGGTTCAGACAAGAGGGCCGTGGAAATGTTTTTGATGAAACAGACACAGTGCATTCTTGTCAGCAACTGGCTCTTTCCTGAATATGTCCATGAATCTAAAATTCACCAGACTCCTGGAAGCAGGGCTTGAACCAAACCTAACTCCAAACTGAAATTCAAATAGAACTGAACTCTAATGATAATGTTTCATTAAACCATGAACTGTAACCAACTTTCCTGGGGGACAGGAGGAAAAAAAAACCATACTAAAGCAGTTTGATTTGAAACCAAAACTATATGTTTTATAAAACTATTGAACTGGAAAAAAAATCAGATCAAAATATCCCCTGAACTGAATTTAAACTAAACAAATAAGTTTTTATTTCTTTCAAATTGAATCCCTGGCTACAAATATGGCTTACTTCAGTGTGTATCATATTTAATTCAACAGACATATAGTTCCTCATGGGCAATTTTTTTCTCCATGTCAGTTTTCTCCTTTATCTGAATGGGATAATGATCCTTACCTACTTTCCTAGAGTTACTGGAGGAGTCAATGAAATAATAAGCAGGCATCATCATCATCATCTGATTTGCATTGTGTCCAGCATGCAAGGGTTAATCAGCTTTGTATTTTAAGTCCTCCAAATATGTTCACTGGCCACCAGAGGGCAGCAAAAAGGTAGAAACCCTCACAAGAACCGACTGGAATGCGTCTTATTTGTAAGGACAAGCACTGAGGGCTTACTATGTGCCAAACAGTGTTGCAAGCACTTTGCATATATTAACACATTTACTCCTTAAAACAATGCCATGATGTGGGTTCTGTTATTATTTCCAGGGAGCAGATGAGGAAACTGAGGCAAAGACAAGTGGAGAAATTTGTTTAAGGTCACCCAAATAACAGGCAGCCAAGTAAGGATTTGAACCCAGGAAACCTGGCTACAGAGTCCCACTCTTTATGCACTGCTATATATACTGCCCTTTGATATTCATCTTGGTGAATGCTAACTTAGGAGAGGTTCAGATCCTGGCTTGAGTGGAACTGTAGCCCAGGATGACCTTATAAAGCCTGTCCATAGCTCAGGACCCAGAATAGCAGAGTAAAAATTCAAGCCAGAGGAGCATGACGTGATCAACAGTAGCTTTAGGGACGAATTCAGGGCACAAGCATCAACCAAGTAAATAGGATAATGTTCAGCAAAAGGGGAGGAAGATGGGATTGAGGCATAAATATAGGGAAATGATTGAGACAATTGCTCTTGGCAAAAGAAAATAGTTATTCTCATGGTGGCTGAGTCCAACTGGCTCATCCTTCTGAAGCTGCAGTATGTCTTGAGGTTTAAAGAGCCAGTACTAATAAGACAAGAGGGAGCTGACTCAGTTCCATTTTCAGAGTGATTGCTATTTCCTGGGTTTTTGTTTTCTTGTAGTTTGTTTTTCAAATGCAAAAACAAAACAACAACCAAAAAAACCTATCACCCAGCTCATCACAGCCAAGCCTCTCAAAAAACTGGTCCATACTAACTTCCTAACATCTACATTTCCTACACTCTCCAATCCACTGCAGTCAAACTTCTGCACACCCCACTCCACTGAGACTAACCTCACCAAGGTGGCCAGTCATCTGCCAGATAAAAATCCAATAGGTTCATCATCTTCTCAAATGTGCCTGCAGACTTTGACATTGTCATCTGACATCGTCATCCACTCCTTCCTTCGTGAAACACCCTGCCTCCCCTTCATTTGAAATGTTTTGTTGGACCATCCTCAGTTCTGGACCTGCTGCAGCTTCTATGAACACCATTTTGTAGCCTGTTTACTGGCTGCTTCTTTCCACCATCTCTGTCAGAAACAACAGAATGGCTTTTAACTGGCCTCCCCACCTCCCCTCTGGACACTCCAGTCCCATCCTTGACATGGCTGCAGAGAGAGCTTCCCCAACTACTAGACTACGGCTCTGGCTGTAATTCTCATTTACTTCAAATCATTCAGTGGCCCCCATTGCCCGTGATGAAACCACGTAGCCCGGCATTCAGGAGTCCTCTTCTCTTCTTGCCTGCTTTGCGGTGCCGTTTGGGCAATGCCACTCCGCATGACCTCTGGCTACTCACACAGCTCAAAAGGCATTCAAGATCCCACAGTTTCTCAAGCCTCTTCTCCTTTGCATCCTTCAAAATTCAGCTCAGTCTTCCCCCTCCTCTTCTACAGGCTTCCCTGAAATCCTTTTCCCTGAGAGGCTGGTTTGCCCCCGAGACCCCCATTGCGTGTGCACCTTTGGGTGACTGTGCCTCGCTCGCAGCCATGGCTCTGGCACCAGACTCTGCTCTCCCTGGGTGCAGGGGAATGTCGGATGCAGCCTGCTATCCCCAGCACTGAGCACAGAGAGGCACTTCATATATATATATATATATATATATATATCAGGAATTAATGGATTTTTTTATGAGAAAACAAACCAATAGGGAGATGGTGGAAGATACAACAGTGCATCAGTGCTCACAAAGTAGTGGGAAATCTGGAACTGGAACCCTGATTTTGAAGATATTTCATAGTTCTTAAAGATCTGAAGGACAAAGGCAATGCTGAAGGCTGCAAAGTTTAAGTCAAGTGAGAGTCATCATATTGATTTTACTTTTTTATCGATGACAAGGCCACGAGACTGTTCATGAGAACTAGCAGGGACATGCTGAACAGCGGCCCCATCCAAGGGGACCTGCAGGCCCAGGGCACAGCCTGCGGGACTGGCTCTTTCCTCTCCACATACCACTCAGAGGAGCAAGTCCTGACAGTTAAACGTGGACCATAAAATGTGCTCTCTGGGTGACAGGGCACTTAGCATAAGTGACTAGAATCATGTGGACCAGATTTTGTTTGCTTGCCTTGCCAGACAAACAGTAGAGTAGAATCTGTTCACCTTGCCTCACTCCGCCTCCCTAATTTAGTAGTAATTTAATAGTCTGAGAAAGTTTGTGTGTACAGCTACCCCAAATGTTTCATCAAACTTCAGAGAACTGTCACCATTGCTCGAATCTGTTATCCTAGCAGAGGACTGGGCCACAGCCCGGACAGGCAGAGGCTGCAGGAAGTGCCCTCTTGGTAGCTGCTCACCTGCCAAGTCCATTTCTAGTTTTTGCTTTACCCGAGGGCTGCGCAAGGGTGATCAGCATGTGCTTCCAGTTCTTGGTCAGTTTGTTCTCTGACTGTGAGGTGGGATGGGGGTAGAGCAGGGCAAGCTTCTATTCTTCTGCAGTAAATGAACAATGCGGTTTATTTCATTCTTTCTCACTGGCCTTACCCTCTGTTGCCCATGTAGCATGGTGATTACACACATGGCCTTTGTACTTAACATTCCGGGTTCAAATCCTAGCTCTTCAAGTGATTAGCCACATGACTTTCCGACAAGTTATTTAACCCCTTGGGTCCTTGGTGCTCTCAACCACAACACAGGGATAATAGTAACTTCCTCAGAGAGTTGCTCTAATGAGAAAATGCCTATAAAATGCTTGGCATCAAGCCTGAATCAGCACTGTGTAAATGTGAGCTGTTACGACTCTCAGTTTAAATTCTTAGAAATTGGATTGGTTTTTGTGAAGCTTCAGATCAATCCAAGCTCAGTGTGCCTTCACAGCTGGCCTAAAACATTTGGACATCTCAGGATGACTGCCATGACAGTAATGGCAGAGCACCATGTCTGCTGGTGAGAAAGAACAGGTCTGCTCCCTATGGCTGAAGGTAATTGCTCTTTCAATCCCAAGCAAATTTTGCTACTGTCAGCATCACTGAGCCAACGTTGA
The DNA here is from genome assembly GCF_030020395.1 of Manis pentadactyla. NCBI lineage: Eukaryota > Metazoa > Chordata > Mammalia > Pholidota > Manidae > Manis > Manis pentadactyla. The sequence continues at coordinate 44,438,412 of NC_080021.1, read as the reverse complement.
TCTGGATGAGAAAGCTGGATCACTCTGAGTTTGTTCATATATAAGTCAATCTATCAACAAAATTCCAAATGCCCCCCTCTTCTGACTGATGAGGTAACAAAGGAGTTGACAGGCCAGGTCACTGGGTCTGGAATTTTGCATCCAACTGTGTCCTGCATGCTGAATATCAGATCAAAGTGAAAAAGAAATCATGAGAGAACCAAGCCAACTTTCCATGTGCAAGACTAAACATCACTGGATTTTCAAATGTTAGACCCAAGTTCTCACGACTGACCACTGGAAAAATTCTTTCTGAATTTTCTTCTCTAAAGTGACATGTATAAATCATAGAACAAACAAAGATGTTGTTTCTTCAGCTACTCTCTTAAACATAACCTCCTTTCTATGGCTATAAAGTAGACTGGTCAATAGAAGGACACCAGTGGAAAAGAGGATAGAGCAGAAGTTAATAAAAGAGCCTTGAAAGGCTTCCCCAATTTCACAACTGCAGCTCTTTTAAAGTAATATCTCAAGGGAAGTGCTAGAAATCCACTACCAGGGCACTTTCACTAATACAGCTCACCTAAAATGAAATGAAGAATGTATTTAGCTAACAAAACAACAATGAATCTAATCCTCAGCCCTTGCCTCTCTATGTCAACCCAATGTGGCATAGAGAGTGTATCAGTCAGGATTCACTCAGAGGTGCAGAGCCCCAGATTACACAGATATATATGTATACACACACCCACATATGTAAATGTGTATGTATATAAATGTGTGTGTATACACATATATCTGTACAGCTTGGGGCTCTATGTCTCTGAGTGAATCCTGACTGATATGTGCAATGGTGGTTGTGTGTGTGTGTGTGTGTGTGTGTGTGTGTGTGCATGTGTGAAGGGAGGGAAGAAGAATGTAATGTAATGTAAGGGGAGAATGTACAGGAGTGAGCTAAACCCCACAAAGACAGACTGGAATCTGTGTCAGTCCTTGTAGCCTCTGACTTTGGTGGTAGAGATAGCTGGGGCCCTTCACCCAAGAACTAAACACAGATACCTGGCCTAGGAGTTGGAGACTCTGAGGAGGATCGAGGGAAAGGCGAAGCAGTTGCAGGTTTAGCTACCACCTCAGTTCAGTGAGGTGCATCAACAGATCAGCAAGAACATAGACAGAAACAGCCAGTGCTTCATTCCACCACCAAATTTCCCACATTCCTCATCCCTCTGGGGCCTTTACTGAAAAAAAAAATGCCGGAAGGGGAATTCTGGGAAATGTAGTTCAGCCTAGGCAAGTCGCTACCTTCTGAAGCCTGCACAGATAGATATTAGACCTCTCTCCCCCTGATGTCTGTGTTACGCCAAAGTAAATCCACTGGGGAATACCTTTTCCAGTCCAGGGTGGTTTAAAAGTCCATAGAATAAAGACTTTTTCTCACATCATCATATCTTTTACAAAGTAAAACTACTTACTGCTTACTTTCAGAAGTAATTTGGATATTCAAAAATCTCAGTTGAATTCTCAATGCCTAAGGCACCCTGTTCTAAGGGCTATAGTAGAAATTATTATGTCAAGAAGAGCCCCCCATCCTACACACATGAATATGTGCATGCACACACACACAGACACACACACACACAATGTATATACACACTAGTAGTCCATAAATATCATTTCACAAGTGCAAGTTTCATGTATTTTCAGTATTCAGTAAATGTCCAGTTTTGGCAGGGATGTGAAGCAAGTGTGCCTGCCCTCACTGTCCACTCTGAGAACCAGTGGCCTTGGGAGTGCGAGACCAGTTTACCTGACACCAAGTCATCTGGAAAACATCCAGCCTGAGCTGCCCAGTTGCTCTTTATAGTTCATGTGTGTGTCTCTTAGTTTTACAATAACTGTGGTGTGTTGGGATGGCAGAGGTGAACATTACCATTTAACCAACTCTTTAAAATAGAAAAAAAAATGTAGGGAGCAATCACATGGCGATATTAAATTTTTTCATTATATTTCCTAATAACTCTCAAGCACTAGTAGTCATAAAAGCCTTCATAATGTGTTTATTGAGACCAGTAATCAGTGCAGGATGGGATTTTCAAAATAACATGGGTAGGTTTTCTATGAAAGTGGCACAGGGAACTCTGCCTGTTTGCCGGGATAGAAACTTGACTCCCTCTTTAGGGCATTGAGGTAGTAAAACACAAGAGAACTTCCTAATGGAAATGAGACCATTCTCATTAAATTAAATGAGACCATTTAATGTGGGTGAAAGTGATTTAAAATTCACACACCTTCTGCAAATATGTTCTTGATTTACTTTTTAAAGAGTAAAATGGGTTTAGTAAATATTGCCAGGTATAATAAATCATAAAACATTTAACACTGATTTGTCAAATGTAGTTTACATGAACTAGCACTTAGAGTTATTTATGCCAGACTGAGTGAAATGGCTGATATGTTAGGAGAGTTTTCAACTAGTTAGGAAACATGCAGGGAGAAAAACATTGTGCTGGGTGGTATGTTGGTTATAGAAAATTACATGATACTACATCATCTCCAAAGTGCTTACAGTCTAGATGGGGTATTCAGTCAGCAGGACAAGGCAGGAGATGAGAAGGGCCTGTCCAGAGCAGCTCAATTTCAGTTAAATCAACCAATCAAAACAACCCTTTCTTATCTTACTCCACTAATCACTCCCCACCTGGCCACCATCCATCAGGAAATTTCCAGCCCTCCACAACTGTTGACTTGAAGCCCCCATCCTGAACTTCTCATCCTATCTTGCATTCTGTTTCTAAAACATTTAGGTTTTCAGCACTTGATGTTTTATCTTGGATGTCTTCACAGTCTCTTCTGGGACCAGCCCCTGATTCCACTCTTCAAATATGACTGTTACTCACTACTTAAATATGTATAATATGAGCCACTCTGCATAGCATCCAGATGCAATTCAGTTCATGCCCTGGGACTCTACCCTAATATAGGCTGATGGCATTACCTGCTTAGCCCCTGTTCTCACAATTGTATAGATTTTTGAAAGTGCTACAGGGGTTTGCATCTGTTTCATCAGAAGTTAAGGTAGCTAATGAAGGGAAGTGGAAAAATTTGGTCAGTAGAAGTCTAGTCATCTAGCATACTCACAAACTGAAGTTCTAGAATGAAGGAAGACTTTACCAGGAGAACAGACCATAGTCTCAATATTCAAGTGCTTCATAAAACCGCAAATTGTATCTCCCTCTCTAGCCTAGGCAACAACTTGTCATCTTGGGCAGAGCAGGATTTCAACGGTCAGTGTCACGATGCCCTGATATATTCTCTCCCCTCTGAGTTATTTCATCAGGAGTAGGACATGTACTCTGTTTCATCTGTTACTCTGTGGTCAATAACTCAAAATCGATACAGAGAAGACTTTATGATAAGGGCTTCAAATGTAAGGGAGAAGAGTTGAGTTGGAAGGAGCTGTCAGTTGTGGCATCATTACAGTTTGACTTGGTTTGCTTAGAATCAGGAGATGCAAGGGAAAACGTATCTCCTTCCATGGAAAAAAAGTGGATATTAGAATTTGGGCAGCAGGAGGTTATTAAATCATTTTCTGTTAATATTCTGTAGCTTTGTAATAGGCATCAAGTCCTTTTTAAAGTATTTTCAAGTGATGACAGCAGTCAGCATCTGGTTGGACAGGATTTGCTAAATCTGGGGGCTTAAGGTTATTTTCCACTGGAGCTGTACTTAACAGTGCTGCTCTATGGGGCAAAAAGGCACTGGAACTCTAGGAGGGGGAGAAGAGTTTCAGAAAAGGAAATGGTTGGAAAAGAGGCTCCAAGAGAATCCAAGCCAAAGGAAGTCTGTTCCCCAAGGGAGTCCTAGCCTTCTGTATCAAATGGGTGCTCCGTCCATTTCCAAACCTGTGCTTAGCTGTATTTTTTCATTTGTTTTTCTCTGGTGGCAAATGTGTAAATGATCAAACTTAGAGCCATGCTATAAGATCCCTTTATCTTTAAGGTTACAAATTTCAACAGCAGGAAACAACGTTTGTTTGTTACGTTGTTATGTTTGTTGCCTTTGTTACGGCATGGCCAGACTTTATTTCTTGGTCTAGTTTTGAGGTGCACTGTGCTCTCACTCCATGGAAAAGAAAGTCATGCTGTAGCAGACACTGCTGGTGCCTGCGTCATAGCTCCTCAGCTCACCTTTGACTTCAGCTGGAGCTCTGAACAGTGAACATCTCTAATTTCCTTGCACTGCCAGCACACACCTTGAGTGTGACTAGTTTCTTTCCACATTCTAACCCCAGAGCCTTTTCCATTGCCAAGGGAGTTTGATTGGTACAGAAGCAAACACAGCCTGGGAGTAGAGTTTAACGCCCCCAGAGAAAACGAAACTTCTGATCCTTTTGATATATAGATCTGTATACTTCTTAGAGATCACAGAAGAATCAAAATGTTTTCTGTAATTGTTTTTCCTTCTGACCTCACATGCCCACTCCCTCAAATCTGTTTCATGAACTCCCTCCAAATAACTACCTGCATCCAAGTTTTAGTTTCATGCTCTGATTTGAGAAGCCAAACTAACACCCATACAAAACCAGAAATCTTCCCTTTTTCTTTCTCAAACACACACACACACACAAAGCATATACTTCTCATAAGCATCATAATATATTGAAACAAGACAACCCTCAAGTTATTAGGCTATGAAATTTTGTCTTTAAAAGAGAAAGTAGGGGATATTTACTTCTTCCCTTGAAAGATTTATTGCCATGGGAATTTCCCTCCTAAAAAAAAATTGGACAAAATGTATAAAGCAACTGTTTTTGGACATTGGTTAACATATAGTATAGCAATGATTCCTGAGAAAAAGGAAGCAAATCCAGTGAGCCCTACAATTGCAACAGCTCACTACCTAGAGACAGTTTCAAAAATATGCCTCAGAGAGTGCTAATCCAGAGCCTACCAGTCTTACTAAATAAAGGAAATAGAGATTATAGTTCAGGGAGGCTCAGATGTCTATAATTTTCAAGGGATAGTATTGGAGAAGAGTGAGATGTACAGAGTAAAACCTCTGAAAATCAGCAGAGAGTCCCCCTCAATCTTCTGTAATCAATAGAATTAAATTATCTCTAGTAAAAAGGCTACTTTGGAATTGACTTAACAAAAATTAAAAGCACAATTCAAACAGATCATATTGATTCAAAATTAAGTGTATATCAGAACAAAAAACGATTCTTCTAAAGAATACAACAAAATATACCACTCAATGTAAAACACAATGATCAGCATTCAATTGAAAATTAACATACATGCAAAGAGGGAGGAAAATGATCCATACTCAAGGGAAAATCCAATCACTATTAATGGACCTAGACACTGCAGAGAGGATGGGTTAGGCACATGATCTCTTCAAAACATATAAATACTACAGATATGCCCAAGGATGTAAAGGAAAGCATGAACATTTCCGGGAGAGAAAGAGAATACTTTTTTTAAAGATACAAATGGAACATGTAGAGAAAAAAACAAAGTGTTTGAATGAAAAATACACTAGATGAGATTAATAGGAGATTAGACACTGAAGAAAAGATTAATAAACATGAATAAACAGCAATAGGACCTATGTGAATGAAACACAGAGAAAAAAACAGGAAAAAATTATAAGTACATCCATGACCTCTGGGACAATATCAAGTATTCTAAAATAGGTTTAATGGGAGGTTTCAAAGATGAGGGAGGGAGAAAAATATATTTGAAAAAAAAAGTCTGAAGTATTTCCAAATTTATGAAAACTATAACCCCACAGGACCAAATGAACAACATATAAAAAAAAACAGAACAGAAACTAAACTAAGACACTTACTAACAAGATTGTCTAAGAGCAATGATGAAGAGAAGATGTTGAAAACAGCCAGAAGGGGAAAAAAGAACATAGGCAGAAAAATATATGAATGGCAATATGCTAAAATTAGAAATTGTGTACACCAAAAAGTAATGGAGCAATATCTACAAAACAGAGAAAAAACAATAAACATTTAAATGAGAATTCTACACCAAATGAAAATGTCTTTCAAAACTGAATGATACAAAGAGTTTTTCAGACATTAGACCTGCACAACAAGAAATGTTAAAGGAAGACCTTTAGGCAGAAGGATAATAGTGCCAGGTAGAAATTAGGAACTACACAAAGGCATGAAGGAGCCTGAAAATAGTAAATATATGGATAAATATCATATTTATTTCCTATTGCTTCTGTAATAAATTACCAACAAGCATAGTGGCTTAAAACAACATAATTCTTTTTTACAGTTCTGGAGAATAGAAGTCTGGAATTGGTCTCACTAGGCTAAAAAATCAAGGTGTTGACAGGGCTGCATTCCTTTCTGGAAGCCATAGGACAGAAACAGTTTTCTTGCATTTTCCAGCTTCTAAAGGCTGCCCACCTTCCCTGCCCACCTTCCCCTTGCATCTTCAAAGCCAGCAATGACTGATTGAGTCTTTCTTATGACCCCTTCTTTCAATTTCTGACTTTCCTCCCTGGCTCTTCCCCATTTAAGGCCCTTTTGCTTATACTGGGCCCACTTGGGTAATCCAATTAATAAGTAATCTCCCTATTTTAAGGTCACCTATATAGCAACCTTAATTCAGTCTTCAATAGGAATTCCCCTTTGCCTTGTAAATTAGCATTCACGGGTTCTGAAGACTGGGTATGGACTGCTTTGGGGAACCACTATTCTGCCTGCCACACATATGAATGAAATGACTCTCAGTTTTAATCCTCTTAAAAGATAAGTCACTGGTTCAGTAAAAAACGAAAACAAAGATGGAAAATATATACAAAAATAAACTTAAATTAGATGCAAAGTTTTTAAATGAAACAAGAAGAGGGAACTTCATAATGCTAAATGGCACATTTCACAATGAAGATAAAATAGTTATGAGTATCTTTGCACACAAAACAATCCCTGACCATAACAATAAAACTAGAAACCTAACAATATGTGTAGGAAGGAAGGAGTTGCATAATGAAACCTTAAAGTGAAAGGCCCATTCTTCCTGAAAAATGAAACAAACAAAAATTTTAAAAACGAAACAATTACCATCATCGACAACAAACTATCTCAACTCTTGTGTCCAGCAAAAAGACAGAAAGAAATGCAAAGGAGATCCTGAGAAGGTAACAACAGGGTCACCATAGTTTGTTTTTTAATCTGCCAAATCCCCACATTAAAAACAGAGCAGCTTGATATCAAAATCCAACTCTCATGGACAACATTTATATTAAAAACTAAATAATAAAAACTATTCCATATACTCCTAATACACCCAGGGCAGGGCGAAGCACCACCAGGCCAAACTGAGAAGAGCCGATGAAACTGGAGACATTCCTCCCAGTTCAGTAGCTTGTGAGTGCAGGGGTCCCACAGATATGAAGGAGCGGAATCAGTCTAAATTCCTTAAACTCTCAAAAATGACCATCTAGGACTCCCTTCCAGGACAGGACTCTACACGGAGAAGCCACAGCAGATTAAATCAAAGCTGAGCAGGGAAGGGACAGAAGAGATGAAGGCAAGAGAAGATCCAGGTAAAAGTGAGAAAGGAAGACATGGCCGGAAAAATCTCAGACAGTAAGTAAGCCATGATGTTTTATAACACTACACACATCTCCCAAAAGGCATGAATAAATGAATGGAAAATGAAGAAAAGAGAAGGAAGAAGGGACAAGAGAAACAATAAACAATAAATGAGTGAAGCATGTTAAGTTTAAAAAGCTTCCCTTAACCATGCCTCCTTCTGGGAAAATCAATTTCACATAAAAAGGAGCAACATCAAAGTATCAACATCAATTCCCATATGAAGTTATTAGAGAAAGAGACAGGCAAAATTACATTCTTGTACTTGAAAGACATGCTCAAATACTGGGTCAAAACTGTAATGTGCCATTTTAAAACAACCTAAAAATTACACTAGACATGACACTGTATAAATTAAAAATAATGACATATTACATATAATATAGATAATAATAATATAGAATATGTAATAATAATTACCCAAGACCAACATAAGTTAGAATTATAAAGTATTAGGAAAAAAATGACAAGCCTCAGGGATAATAATTTAAGAGAAACAGAAGGTGCCATAAACTAAATATGGGTCCCTGAAATTCATAATTGAAACCTATTTGCCTGTGGTGATGGTGTTTGCAGAGCCCTCATGAGTGGGAGGCCCTTATAAAAGAGGCCCCAGAGAGATCTCCCACCCTTTCTGATGTGTGAGGTCATAGTGAAAGGATGGCCATGTATGAGCCAGGTAGCTGGACCTCACCAGACACCGAATGTACTGACACCTTGATCTGGGCTCTCCCAACCTCCGGAATTACAAGAAATAAATTTCTGTTGTTTATAACACCCAGTCTATGGTATTTTTATTATAGCAGCCCTAACAGACTAAAATGAAAGGTTAAAAAAAAAGGAGGACATTTTTTAATGGAAAAGAAATGGGGAAATAAAAAGAATATTAGAAAAAGTGTAGTATTTTGAAGAGAGGTGACATATATTTAGTCAACAGGTCTCACTGAAGAAGAAAACTAAAGCAAGAAGTGAATAGACACTAAATTCTATAATTCAAGAAAACTTGGCTGATATTTAAAAAATAAAAACACTTAAGATTGTGTGCTGAAAGGACACACCACATATCTGAAAATATTGAGGCAGAATGACCAAGTGAAAATATATTCTAAATTACTGGGTATTAAAGAAAAAAGAAAAAAATTCTTTGTGCTTTTAGGCAAAAACAGTTGTGCCTTACAAAGGCAAAAAGTAAGTTGTTAACAGATTTTATTATCACTAACACTTTATGCCAAAAGACAAGAGAATAATATATTTAGTATGTCCAAGGGAAAAATTGCAAGCCAAAGATTTCACATCCAGAAAACTTTATTTTCATGCATAAAGTGCACAAGAACTATTATCAGTATGCAAGAACTTAGAGAATATTGTCCGATAAATCTTTCCTTGAAGATTTAATTGGAAAAATTAGCTTCAGACAACCAAATGAGTAGGGAGCTATTGCAAAGACTGGTAGTGAGCATTAGGTCCTTAGTTGCTTTTAGTTGCTTAATGAATGGAAGTTCAAAGGGAGTGAGTGTTGTATATAATGGCCATATATTCAGATAATGCATATCGTGCAGCTATTAAAAATAGTGAGTAGAATTAGGAGAGCCTATGCAAAAACATTTTCAACTATTTTCAGTAATTATATTATTGGTGTGAGTTATTCTGAGATTGTTATGTATGTAATGTTGGCCACAGTAAATGAGTAACTATGGGATATTCTAATTTTATTATCCCCTGTGTCCTTGGGAATTAGGATTTTCAGTGCGGAAGACTAAAGATGAATAGATGTAATATTGAAAAGTTTTAGGGGAAAAAAGCAATATTGAGTCTGTATTAGAATTATCATTTGTATCTATGAGGTGTTCATGAATTCTGGCTCTGTTGACTGAAGAGACACCCCATTAGTAATGAGCAGTTCCAGTACCCACCCTGTGCTCTTCAAATGCAGTTTCTCACTAAAGGAAATCAGAGATTTTTGCAGGAATGGCTGGTTCCAGGAATAGGGCAGAAAATGTCCAAAATAAGCCTGGAACATCGCATCATACCAGAAACCAAGGAAGCCATCTAAGATTACGAGGGTTGTGTCAAAAGGATCCAGGAGTCAACATAAAGAGCCTCTCATTGGCCAAAAATAAAACAACTTGAACTTCACAATGATGATAACTGTAGTTGATTGAAAACCCACCATGTATGTGTGAATCCATGACTTATGATGATAATTGGTCATTCTCTGAGGATAATAGTAAACCAATTACAACTGGTAGGTAAAAGGACAAATCTGAGGATTTGTCCTGTATTCCTTAGATGACTGTCAGCCAAGGATGAACATCTCTTTATAAAAGAAGTACAAGTAATATATAAAAATGAAATGATGTAATTAGATTATCACCATTCTGAAGCCCCCAGTGAATTAATGGATCCAGGCAATGAAAGTCAATGGCTGCCAACACCACAAATGGAGCTACGTGCCTCCCGATGAAAGGACACACCATCACCCACAGCTCTGCCAAAGGGGTAGAACACAAGGCTGATACAGCTACCACTTTGGAAAAAATAACAATGGTCAGAGGAATATGTTGAACTGCACCCTGAATCTGCAAGCAGCAAGACCTAGACTGAGAAACTGTAAGTCACATACTTCAGGTTCTTCAACAGAAAAACTGAAAGGATGTAAGGAGAAGAAATGGATAAAAGGCCAACCTTTAGATTAAAAGAATGTGAAAGACATATCAATTAATTTTTTAATGAGCAAGAGTAAACTAGGGTCTCTAAGATGCATATGGATAATAAATGGTAAAGATATTCAAGGAGGTGGAAAGATCCAAATAAACTATGAAGACTACCTAAACAAATGGAAATGAATGATGAAAATACATATCGGAACATCTAAAATGTTTTTAGAAGAAAACATATAGTCTTCAGTACTTACATCAATAAGAAAGAGTATTAAAAATAGACTAAGTATCAAATTCAATAAGGTACTTATTCAAATTAAAACACAAATTAATTTGAAAACATAAATTTTAAAACTAATACACAAATTCAAAGGCTGAATCCTTGAGAAAATCAGTAAAATCAAACTATTTAATAAGCTTTCAGGATTAATGAAAGAAGAAATCATAAATGCAGAAACAAGATATAAGGGGGAAATAACAAATAAGAAAAAATACGAATACAGAAGAAACCAAAAGTATCACATAAAATAACTTTCTCAACTTCATGAGTACATTAGGAAAACTTGATGAAATGGATATTTCCTAGGGAAATAAAATTTACCAAGCTACCTGACTATAGAAGGGATAAACAATCTAAACAATAAATCAATCACTATAGAAGAAATGAAGGAAGCCAATAAAGGGCTATATTCCCTCAAAATCACCAGACCTACATGGTTGTATGAGGAGCCTCTACCTGTCCTAAAGAATTTGAAAAAGAAAATAAATGATAATTCTACAACTCAAGAGTTCTAAAGCACAGAAAAAAGAAATCCCCTTCCTTTTATATGCATCAAGCATAACATTGATAACAAAACTCTATTACACAGAAATATCTATAAACCAATCTTACTAATGATTATTGATGCCAATAGCAAAGAAATATAATAGATTCTAACAGCTCATTAAAATAATCATGCACTATTATCTAGTAGTTTGTTTCTGTAATGTAAAGATAGTTCAATAATAACAAAAATTATTACAATTCACCATGTTACTAGATCTAAGGAAAACAGTCTCATAATTTCTCCATAGGTTTTGAGAAGACATGTGGTAAACTTCAACATTTTTGCTTGACTTTAACAAAAATAACTGAAGAAAAAAACTGTTAATTAAATAAAAGAGATGAAGATATTCTCAACATGACAAAATCTCTCTCTCAACACATAAGCCAGCATAATGCTTAATGGTTAGGCACTAGAAATATTGCCCTTAAAATCTGAACAAAAAAGGACCATGATTTCCACTTTAACCACTAATATTTAATCTAATGTTGTTTCTTGGTATTAGCCAAAGAAATTTTGACAAAAGAAAGAAATTACAGATACAAACATTGGGAACAAAGAAGTAAAGTTATTACAATTTTCTTGTGTGGTAGCTCAGTGAAAATTACTATATAATCAAAGATTTCATAGAGACAACAGAAATATGAAAGATAAGATTGCATTTACAGTAGCAGAAAAAATAGAAAAAAAACATGAAATGTGAAAATTTTTTATCTAAATAAATATTCTAATTACCCTTAAGAGACAGAAAGACTTGAACAAATGGCAAGTCATACCATGTATTTGGATAGGAAGACTCAACATTATGAAAATGTCAGTTCCTGAAAAAACAATCTAAAAATACACCATAATCCCAATAAAAATAGCAACACTTTTTTTCTGGAACTAGGCAGCTGATTTTAAAGTTCATTTGGTGAAATAAGCAATAATGGATAGAAAAACTATGAAAAAGAATGTACTAGATGATGTAGTAGAGAGAAAAAAACAATAAATTTATAACATTGCTATAAGCTCAAGAATTAAAATTTTTTTAAAAAGCCAGTTAGAAAAAAGTATTAGAAATTTATTTTACAAATTAAGGATTAATGTCCCCAATATATAAAGAATACCTACAAATCAATGAGAAATAAAGAATGACATGCCAATAGAAAAATGAGCAAAGGGACAATTAATAGAGAATATGATTTGTGTTCAAACATGAAAACAAATTTAATTCCACTCATAATGAGAGAATTACAAATTAGAAATACACTGAGAAACCATGTTTTATGTATCAAGCTGTCAAATATAAAAAAGTTTGATAACATACCCTACTGGTATAAATGTAAAGAAATAGGTACACTTATACATTGCTCATGGGTGTATAAATTAGTTCAATCTCTGTGGAGGGCAATTTGTCAGCATATTACAAATTTGAACATCTACACATCCTTCGTCCTTACAGATTTACTTTTTTAGAGTTTATAGTAAAAGACAAACTCACAAACTCAAAATGGCTTATGTATAACTTTACACAGTATGCAAAGATTGTGATAATGAAGTTTAGAAACACTCTAACTATCGATCAGTAAGAGACAGGTTAGTATTTATCCATGCAGCCATGAAAAAAAAAGACAGGAAACTCTACATATTTATATGGAAAAATTTCTAAGACAAATTTTTAAGTGAGAAAACAAAAGATACTTGATCTTTCTGCAAAGTGCACAATAGGAAGCACAACATTTTACCAAATAAGGAGAATATATGTGTATGTGTCTGTTTGTGTATATATGTATCACATATATACAAATATTTATATACCTACTTATAAATAATATATGTAATACATATATATAACACACATATATGACAGATATGTATATGTATGTACATCTTGTATGGATAAAATAATATATTGTATGGATAAGATAATATATCTCCAGAAAACTCTTTAAGAAACTAATATTATTTTAACTTATGGAGAGGGACATTGTAAAGCTAGAGAATAATGGTAGGAGAAAGACTTACACTCTGTATGTTTTTGAAATTTATTTTTTCTTTTCCTTTTTTAGCTTTATCGATGTATAATTGATACACCAAAAAAACTGTACATAGGTAATGTAAACACCTTGATGAGTTTGGACATATGTAAACACCCAGGATGCTATCACCACAGCCAAGGCACTAAATGTATCCATCACTTCCAAAATTTCCTTGGGTTCTTTTGTGGTGTGTGTGTTGTTTGTTTTATTTTTTTGCTTTTTTTTCTGTAAGAGCACTTAACCATGATATCTATTCTCTTAACATATTTTAAGTTGCACGGTAAGGTTTCTATTATATCAGATGAATAAGTTCTAGAGATCTGCTGTACCTACAGTTAAGTTTTTGAAATTTAAACCATGTATATGTGCTAATTTAAAAAATATATCTGTATGTATACATATGCATAAATGTACATATTAAGTATATATATAAATTACATGTGCATGCATGTATATCCATATATATGACATAACTCTAGCAAATATCTCTGGTTGGTGTGATTTGGAGTGATATTTTACTCTTCTATATTTTCTAGATTTTCTACAATAACTTTATATTATAATCACAGAACTCTAAATGTCATATATAAAAGGTTAATGGGATCTTGCTATACTGAAAAAAACCACGAGAATTAAAGCACCTGGCTCTGGATCCAGATTCAACACTTACCAGCTTGGTGCCGTTCTTGGTGTCATATCTTCTAAACTGTCTGAGTCTTATTTTTCTTTTTAATCTTTAAAATGGGGATAAAAGTACTTGCTTTGTTTTTCCTGAATTTAGGGGAAAATCAAATGAGAAAATTATTTGAAAGTGCTCATCAGTTATTGTTCTACATAAACATGTGGTTGTTAAATTGTTTTAGTCAGGATGTAAGAAGCACTACCGAAGTACTAGATTTCTGTTTTCTGCTTAACATACAAATCGGCCGGTGATTTGAGCAAAACCATGAGGTTAGGGTCTCAAACAGCCAGGAGGTAATTGAGTTCTGTCCTCCACCATTGTTTCCATTTTGAAAGTGGAAAGAAGAAACAAGTTAAAAGAGTTCTATAAGAACATTCCAAGGGAAAACATTCTCACTGAAGGAAATACTATTGCCCTGTGCCCCCCTAAAGCTGGATGTTACCCCAGTAAGACACATCCAACTCTATCCACTCCATCTACCAAACCAGTTCATTTCTGCTGCACAAACTGGTTGCACTGTAAACACAGTACTTTGGGTACATCTGCTTTGCTGTCCACACTTGGAAAAATCTGAATGGACTCAACGCCCAGTCCTGCACTCCCCTGAGAGATTTACCTCCCCACTCCCACACCCAACACACACACATGTGCATACACGTGTACGCACATATTTCCAGATATTTTTAAAATTGTGCATAGGGTTACCAGAGAAGATGTTGAACCCGTGAACTAATAATAGTTATGTCAGCAGGAATGTGAGATTGGAGCTCAGCACTGCTTGTAAAACAATATATCGTTTCAATAAAAACAAGGCCAAAAGATCAAAAACAGTTCTGTATTGGTGTCCAAAAAACTCCATTTTTAAGTAATGGTTTCCAAAGATCTTTCCCTTAACATCTGAGGCAACAAAGCAGACATGGGTAAGCTGCCGGATTCCCCTTACCTTGGCCAGCTTGCTCGTACTCTCATTCTCTTTTTACAGGCATCAAGACTTTTCAGAAAGTTTTAAGGGGAAAACCTAGCCATTGTAAGTGCTGGGGAAATTCATTCACTTAAGATCACAGACCAGTGCACTCCTATCTGCTTCACCACTCAGCAGGGTGTCTCCAAATATTTTGAGGAGTGTTGCAAAATGTTAAAATAAATGGAAAAAAATACAGTGAATTGGTTCAAGGTTTTTTTTCCTTTAATTTATTTATACCATACCCAGTCGTTTAGAGGAAGTTAGGATGGGTTTAAAAAAAACCAGCCACCACAAATATCATAAAAGTTTGGAGATTATTGCTTCAGGCCTCTAGGAGATAGTTTAATGGTAGTATGTATAATGGTTAGAATGTGGTCCAAGAGTTTATATACCATCTGGGTTTAAATCCCAATTTCGACCCTAGCCACATGACTTTGAACATTTTTGTTAGTAACCCTTCTGGGCCTCTTTTCCCTCTCTCACAGTTATCCCTGAGGACTGAGTGTAATTATCCCTGAAAAACATTGAGAACAATGCGCAGCGCATAATAAGCGCTCAGTGATTGTTAGCTGTTATTTTAATTGCTAATGGTACCACGACAGCAATTGATTACCTGGTTCTGGAACACCTTTACAGAGCAAATGTTCTTCGTTAAGCACTTAACCTAAGCACAGAGCTTCTCGGGTACTATGGAGAAGCTAATTCTCCAGATAGCAAGCAGCATGTAGCTTCTGGTTTCAAGCTCACAGATTCTGCCTCTCAGCATGGTCTGTTACCGTGTGCTTCAAAAAAACTGCAGGCAAACAGGCCAAAACTGTGTCTTCCATCGTGCAGCAAGGATGCTGATGGGTTGGTATGCTGCATTCGATTTTTATTAGGCTGGCGCTTTTCTGACTGCATTCCAGCTCATCTCTGAGCTGCAACAGGAGGGTGGGCAAAGCAGGAGTAGCACGGAACACACTGCTTTGTTTTGGTGTCTTAACACTTCGGGCAGATGAAAGGAAGAGTCCTTTAACTGGCCCCTCTCTTTAGACTGTGTCTTCAACAGAACAGACTTCATTTTTTCCATTAGTACAACCAAATGACCTGTTGGTAAATGTTTTAGGGAACAGATCATAGCAAGAAGAAAACTAAAGGCATATTTGAGTTTATGGAGATACCTAATTTTCCATCACTGAGAGATGTTCTTCTTTATCTCCATGTATGTTATTCATCAAGGCATCTTGACACTATTTACTGGAAAGTAATGGCACTGTTTACCAGAAAACTAGTTTAATCTGCTACTCATTGTTTTCATCAGTTAAATAAAACTGACCTTTCATCTTTAACATTGTGCGTCCAACAAAATCCTGCCAAAATCCCTAATGATCTGTGTTCCTCAGACAGCTGCAAGACATTCTCCACGAGCTTAGGAATGGTGGGATCATCACCCCATCCAGAGATAGAAGGGCCCAGCTTTACACACAACATTAACAGGTTAGTACTCAAGCCAACCCTTAGGATCCAGGAGAAAGAGTAAGTGAAGGTAAGCAGCTTGGAAAAGAGAATCCCAAACCTGGACTGGAACCCGTAGATTGAAAGCATTTAGTCACTAACACTGAATTGACAAAGCTCAAGGTCAAGGGTAGAGTTAATGGTCAACTGATAAAATCAAGTTTTGTAAAGTTTCACACTGCAAATTAGTATAGATACTCCACACTGGAGCCCGGCCTACCCTGATCAGGATTCTTCAGTCAAGACAAGCTGAAAATCTGCCAATCCTCCCTCTCATGTAGAATGATATTAAGATGATGCATAATTTCATTTTACTGCTTACATTGATAAAGGTGCTTATGTGCACTTAAGCTCAGTCTCAATTTATCTCTGAAAGACCATAGTTTACCCATTTGCAGGTTTTAGGTTGGTTATTTTCAACCTAGCTCTAATATCCAAGCATACCGTCAGCATTCCCACACAGTTCAATCACATTACAGAAGCAACTGAACGTACTATTTAAATAGGTAAGGTCTCAAATCTTGAGGTTTTGCCTGGTGCTTTCGCTCACCCACCATCTATTCATCCATCCTTTCTTGTAGTAACAGTCTTGATTCTCCTTTGGAAAATCATGTCGTCCCACTCCCACCTATGTATTTTATTTGTATTCCAGGATAAACCTACAAGAATGTTCACTGCTGTAAACATTTAGGAAAGATCCGAATGTTGGATATTTAACAGGGGAATAGTTAACAAAATCATAGGGCATCCATACTAAAATATTATGCAGAATTTAAAAGAATGGGAGAGATATACATATATGCCAACATTCCACAATCATTAAGTGAAAAGAGCAAGCTGCAGAATAGTAAGTGTAGCTTGATTTAATTTACATAAATGTGTTGTGTTGTAGACACATAAATACACATGTAAATGCACAAACATTATCTCAATAGAATACACACTGGACTGATAATAATGGTTACCTCTGACAAGAGGCATAGGCCTAGAGGAAAGAGAGGTAAAGGGGAACATTAACTTGAATTGCATTATTCTATATTATCTGAAGTATTTTAATAACCATAGTTGTAATATAAATGTAAAATTTGACATAAAGTTCATTAAGATCTCAGATTTAAAAAAGAAGCCTTTTTATAGATGTGAATTATATCCTCAGACTTCAGAAAGCACTTTGGATTGTTACCAAAAGTGGTATCTGTTAATGAACATGTGGACCCAGCAGTTATGTTCTCTTCAAAAGGCAAGTTTTCAACATATAATTCACTCATTTATGCAGCAACATAATGTCTCTTTCAAACAATGCAAATAAAACTTGTGTCTTCCTTGTCCCAACCCAAGTTCCCACACCAGAGTAATCATTTTTTCTTGGTGTAGGATGTATCCTTCCAGATTTACAAATACACGAAAATTAGAAATACATATAATTTCGCTGTGTCTTTAGATTCCTTAGATCGGTGTCAACACCCACCTTCAAGCTCCAGGAAACATACATCTCTCCAAGTGATCCCCTTTGGTCTCTCTCACAGAAAGAGAGTGTCTTCAATTTTCAACTCCAAAATGTTAATTCTTTTACATGTTGAGTTGGGTTAAAGATTCAGAGGTCACAAAAGTGGTTAGTCTCTTACAGGTTGTGCAGCACCAATTTTGGAAACAATTGCTACCTATTGCTTTGGGACCTCAGCCAAAACTAAAAATAAAATTCATTTATCTTAAAAGCCAGTTAGTCAAATTTCTTAAACTTATAATTTGAATATGTAGTTCCCATATTTGGCCATTTTGCTTAACTCTTTTATTAGTTTTATCAGTTATTTCTTTTTAGTTTTTAATATAAAAATTCATTTTTGCTATAAATGATGACTTCTCCTTTCCAGTACTTTAATCCCTTATTTTTTCTTGCTTTGGCTTTGGCTGAAGTCTCCAACATAGTTTAGAGTCTGAAGAATAGATAACCTTGTATTTTTTCTAACTTAATTAGGAATACTTCAGAGGTTTTACCATTCAGTATGATGTTTGCTCTACATTTCTGTTAGATGCTCTTCAAAAAAATCTTGCTTGAACCTGTCCTATTTCTAGCTGACTAAAAGTTTGTATGATTTATGTCATTGAATTTTATCAAATGTTTTTCTGCATCTATATGAGATGATTGTAAGGATTTTCTCCTTTACACAGTTTATAATGCATGAAGTTACATTGGTAAGATTTTCTTATGTTGAGTCATCTTTGCATTTCTAGAATTACCCCACTTAGTCAGGTGTTTTTTTCTTTAAATACAGAGTTATGTTCTATTTTCTGATATTTCATTAAAAACTTGCCCTGTGTTTGTAAGTAGGAATGTTCTGTGCATTCCTTTTCTATTGTTTCCCTTGTCAAGTTTTTGAAATCTGGTCAATTGAGTTACACAGCTTTCTGATTTTTTGATGTACTAGAATAATTTATGGGTCATGGAGAGTATATGTTTTTGGAAACTTTGATAGAAATCATCTGTACATCTCTCTCTATATATCTATAATGGATAATGGTCTTTCTACCATTTTTAATATAAGTCCCTTGATTCCCTTTTCAATTATACTGTATTATGGGCTTATTTAGTTTTCTACTCTGTTTTGAGGTCATTTTTATACAATTTACATATTCCCAGAAAATTTTTCATTTCAGCTAATCTTACAAATATGCTATTATAATTTTACATATTTCTAACATTTACTGTTTTTTCTATTGGTATTTCTGGCTCTACCTCTTTCCTAGTGACATTTCAGGTGTCTTTTCATTTTTAATAAGATTTTCCAGAAGGTTGTTATAATGTTAGTAATGTTTTTAAGTAAATAATAGCTAAATGGATTAGTTCATTAATAATTTATCTTTTAAAATGTCTTTCTTCTAATTTTTTAAGTCTATGCTGCTATTCTTTTGAAAGTTTTTGGGTTGGAAGATCACTTAATTTATTTTCAGTCATTATCGCTTTATAGTATTTGACTTCACTGTGATAAATTTTTCTCTGACCACAACTTCATCTGAATTCCATAGGCTTTACTATGTTGTGTTTTCTCTTATTTTTCAGAATTTTGTTTTTTATTCTTTGCTTTGCTCTGTAAGCCAAAACATATTTGAAATTGATTTAAAATTTTATAGTATATAGTTTTTCTTACTATCCATTTTGCATAGATTTTTAATTTTATTGCAATGAATATGCCTGGCATAATTTCTGCTTTGGTAATCAATGGAGATTTATTTTATGGCTTAATATGTCATCCATGCTTTTTGTGTGTGAATTTTTCATATGTATTTGGAAAAGAAAAGAAATTTATGCTTTTTACTAGATGCAGTGATAGGTAAACATATAGATATAGAATCAAGATTATTCACTGGGTTATTCAAATTCTGTATGTAATTAATTTTGTCAAAAATCTTCTGAGAAGTGTATTAATACCTACCACTGTGATTGCACATTTATCAGTTTGTATGTTGTTTTATATTTTTAAAAGCAAGGTTTTGAGATACAGAATAGATTAGGGTTTTTATAACTCTGGTGGACTGTTGCTATCACTGATAATTTATATTCTTGTAATTTTTTTTATCTTGTCTTTTAACATCCATGTCTTTGCTTGTTTCATGGCTCTTTATTTCTTTTGGGTCCTTTGCTTTCCTTTGGGACTTCTTCTTACTTTCGTTGGAATGCATCTTCATTAGAAGAAGTCTGTAGGTAAAAATGTCTTCAGTAATTGAATGTCCCAAATATCTTTATTTTCCCTCATGTTTAATAATAGTTCGGCTAGATAAAGTATTCTACATTCAAATTTTTCCTTAGATCTTTGAAGATACTGCTATATTACCTTATTAGAACCAGTATGGCCCTGGGGAGAAATATATTATCAGTCTACTACTTCTTTCAATATAAGGATTTACTCTGTTTCTTCTGGCAGCTTTTAGGATTTTTTTCTTCAGATTTGGTGTCCCCAAATTAAACTATTCTCTGCCTAGATGTGATTCCCTTTTTATTCATAATGCTCAGCAATTGGTAAAACCTTTCAGTCTATCCACCCTGTCGTTTATATTTCAGTTTACCAGTCTTTCATTTCATTAAAATGAAATCTCCCTAGATATTTCTTTTGTTATTTCTTTCACTTTTATATTACTATATTGGTTTTAAGTATAAAAATAATGTATGAATATATTCTTGTTGTGAAAAAGTTGTAAGAAAATTCCCAAGAATTCTGAGTAAAAACTTAAATAATTGTAATCTTTTTCCCAATCTCCTCCTCTCCCTAAGAGAAATCACTGTTATGAATTAAATATGCATCCTTCCAAACATTTTTGTTTTTCATTTGTTTGTATCAAATTAACACATATTTATGGTTTACAAAATCAAAAACAATAGGCTTTTTAACGAAAACAAAAAAACCACAACTCCCTGTCCTACCTCCCTGCTTCTGAATCCTGCTCCTGGGAGAAAAGCACTTCCAACTCTCCCTTTATCTGAGCACTAATTTCATCAATGGGCTTGTGCATCCCCCAGCTCACAACCCACGGCATCTTAACATTTTAACTATCACTCACTTGGAATCACCCCTGTTCAGATCTGCAATCCCCAAACCTCTTTCCCTACTCTCTTTACAACATAGCTAAGGATAACTTTACCAGGAGTGAGCAAATTTGGGGCTCTTTTCATACAACCAGTGCACTCTTCGTGGCTTTAGCTACTAGAATTTGTAATAGAAGGAGGTATACTTAAAAGTAAATTAATCACCCACTGTGTATAAACTTCTAACTCAGTTTACTTAACAGTTAAATTAAACATGACAACCAATTTCAAACATACAATGCAAGTGTGAGTTTAACTTTCATCAACAGTGCCTCCTCCTCAGAGGGTTGGTCAGTGTTCTGAAATGATTGGGTCACTGTCTTTATCATGATGTACCTTTGATCCTTCTATTAGGTGTGTTTCAGGAGACATACATCTGTTCTCTTCATGGACTTAGCAACCAATATCATAACACTACAGCTCTACTTCCATGCTTGCACATCCTTATAAACTCCTTTATTAATTTCTAGTAGTCCCTGGTTTCTTGATTAAAGAAACTGTATCATAAGGGCATTTAATTTAAGTGAATTCAGTTAGTTAAGTTCACTATTTACTTTTCTTAGCTTCGGTTGCACATTGAAATCATCAAGAAGATTTCAAAGTACTGATACCCGGATTCCACCCACGGAGGTTCTGGTTAGATTGCTTTGGAGTGTGGCCTCGGTGTAGAGAGAGAAACCATCAGGGACAGCTTTGAAGGAGTCGTCTCTCCTGAAGCCATGGCATAGCTGCAGCTGAGGGTCAGGTGCAGCGCCTGGGAGTAAGGGTGGCAGAGCTGCAGCACCAGGTGGATGCTCAGCCCTGTCCTGGCTCCTCACTAAGGCAAGGGCACTGTGGCAAAGGAGTGGGATCCTGGCAAATGGATAGGGACATGCAGGTAGACACAAATGCAGCTTAGAACAGTGAACCCCCATAACTTTCCTGGCCTGTGGAAGCAGCCCTTCCTGCCCCCAAGCAGCTGCCCCATCCTTAATGGCTGTACCTGGGGCGGTGCCTCACTAAACGATGCCGCTTCTCTTAGGAGTCCACCCTGCCACCTCTCATTGCCTCCAAGTCTATAATGAGAGGTCCCAGTGGAGAGCACAAGACTATCTTGGTCTCCTGTTCCAAGAAACTTTTAGGCCTCACCAATATGTATCTGCAGGAGGCCTAGGAGCACATGGGAACAAACTCTAAGGATGTTTGAACAAGGATGGTAAAATATAAGGCTTGAGTGGGTAGAATTTGCATTTATATACCCACTCAGGGTTTGGAGTTAAAGAGTTGACTCAGGCACCTGGCAGTGGTGTTACAGTCTGCTAGGTTAATCACCAGTGAGGATAAAATGCCAGCACTTCCTGCATGCTGGGGAGGAAGGCATCTGAAGACTCAGGGAGATGAGAGTGCTGCCAGATCTGCCATGTGCTACCTGCTTGGCCATTCCTTTACCAGGCCCCAATTGTACACAAGCCCTTTTGCCTGCAGTCTCAGAACTGCCAGCCAAGACAATCACACTGGAATATTATTCAGCCTTAAAAAGGAAGGAAATTCTGACATATGCTATTCATGGATGAACCTTGAAGACATCATGCTAAGTGAAATAAGCCAGGCACATAAGGACCAATACTGTATGACTCCATTTATATGAGAACCTAGAATAAGAAAATTCATAGGGACAGAAAGTAAATAGGCTTACTGGGGCTTGGTGGAAGAGGGAATGGGAGCTCATTGCTACATCATACGGGGTTTCTGTCTGAGACCATGATCAAGTTCTGGAGGTGAATAATGAGGAAGGTTGTACCACACCGTGAATGCACTCAATGCCGCCACATTGTACACTCAAAAATTGTGAAAATAATAAATTTTGTGTTATATACATTTTATACACAATTATATCTATTCTGCCTGTCCAAGGGTGAGCCTATGACCTATAACCCAAGCTAGGCCAATCCAACTGGTCAGTCTGAGGTATGTATCTTGAGCTGAGGATCACAAGATGGGTGTCTTAGTTTGGGCTGCTGTAATAAAGTACCATACCCTGGGTGGCTTATAAACAACAGAAATTCATTCCCTCAGTTCGGGACGCTGGAAGTCTGAGCTCTGTGGGCCAGCATGACTGGGTTCTGGTGAGGCCTGCTTCCAGGGTGCAGAGTGCTGACATGTCTTTGTATCCTCACACAGCCAAGCGGGGAGGCCAGCTCTCCCATGACTCTTACAAGGGCAGAATCCCACTCAAGAGTGCTACCTCCTCCTGAGCTCATCAAACCCAGGCACCTTCCAAAGATCCCACATTCTAATGCCATCACAATGGGCCATAGGGTGTCAGCATATGAATTTGTGGGAGGCCCAAACATTCAGTCTGTAACAATGGGCATAACTTAGAATGGATTCACTCCTTTTATTCAGCATTTTTTTTAGATCCTGTGAACCACCACATAGATTTTAAATAACCTTTTTAAAGCATTTCCTTCTTGAACTCTCAAATTACCCAGTTTTACTAGGCCATCTGTTTCCTGCCAGGAGCCCAATGGGTGCCTTAGCTAACATTCATCTAGTGCCCAGCGTGTGCCAACACTGAATGTGTTACCAGGTTGTTGACCTTTCTTTCCCACTCCACCCATTGCTTAGGTGTCAGAGGCTCTAAGAGTTTGTTTCATCCTCAAGCTATGCAAAAGTTCTGACTATATTCATATTCCTCTTAGAACTATCTGGATTTCTATCACCTGCTTCTGATGATTTTGACTGATCTTGCCAATTTAATCATTCCCAATTATGAAGATCTTTGGGGAAGTAATTAGTAGCCTCTAACATTTAGCAGCAGATAAGATCCTCTACGATCTCACTGAGAAGTTACAGTGACATTGCAGACTGAATGTTACATCATATTCAAATGCCTATTCACCAGCAGACATAAAACTTCAAATGGAATTTATTATTTTATTCCAAACATGATCTTCTCCTAGTGATTTTTATTTCAGTAAATGGAACTGCTATCTCCCTCTCCCCCTACCCTAACCTGCCCAGGTATTTTAGTCCAAATTCTGAAAGTTTTCTTTAATAGATTCTGTTCCCCATCCCATCACCAAACCTTGATAACTCTACTTCCTTAATATCGCTTGAAGCTGGCCTTTCCTTTATGAGATGCTCCTTTTACAATCTGTATTTTTATGTAATGAAATAAAGCATGTAAATAGCTGTTTAATGTTTATATTCCTCCATAATCTGTGAGCTCCATGAGGGGACCAAATCTACCCTTGTTACTACAATATCTCCAATGCCAGTCTTGATACTTTATGCATAACAGCTTTAATAAATAGTCATTGAATTAATACATTCATAAATGGATTAGTAGATGGCTTTGTAGTTCTTGGGGTTGGATTGCACGATGTGTAAGATCCATTCTAACTCTGAAATTACATGTTTCTATGATTCTGTTTTACTCCAGTAAAAGTCATTAATCACCAACTTAGTCCATATGTATAACTGTGCAAATTTAGGCCCATATAAAGTTTATATTATACAGATGTTGACCAGGACTCTGCTTTCCAGGGGCTTGGTTGATGCCATGACTATAAATATAGTGGAAGATGAGTGCAATATTGAGATGTTCAAGCAGACTGCTAAGTGGAGCCTGCCTCTAGGGTAGTGCAATAATGGAGACTGGAAGGGTGAAGTGACCCCAATCATGTCCTCTTGCTATTGATTTGTATTGATTTTGCTTGACATATTTTAGGCTCTTGTTTATCACAGTGAGCACTGAAAATAGCATCTGAAATAGAGTAGTTGCTCAATAAATATTTGAGTGAATAAGAAGCCTACTGTTAATGAGCATGTACATACAGCCCTTTCAAAAATGTTTGTAATTAGTTTGTGAAAATTTACAACCTACCACTAAGGATATACGATCCATGGTTCTCAGGAAACTAACTCTGGATGCTCTGTCCCAAGTGAAATTGCTCAGGCAAATGTGCTGACCCAGTAGAAAAATCTCTCCAGTCAGGGACCCTGGCAGAATTGCCGGCTATCAAGCTGAACTATTTAAGCATATTATTTGTGCCTCATGAACTTTAGAACTAGGGAGGCTCATGCTGAGCTTCTCAAAACGGGTCAGTTGTTCCTATAAAAGAATCGGAGTGGAGTGGCAGGGTGGGAAGGGTACTGAAAGTACCTAGTATATCCTCAAGTTCTACCATTTGAACATGGCTTTAATTAAAGTCTCTTTTTAGAGTATAAGTCCTAAGTGGAGTTATAATGCTCCTCAAGTAGTCAGTGGGGAGTGAGCTGGCAACAGGCATTTTTTTTCACACAGCCTGAGTTAACTAGAGGGACCAAGTACAAATTCTAACACTCACAATATTACATGGACTGTAGCCAATTCTTCATGGATTTCATTCTGTAAAAATGAATTTTGGCAACTCAGGACAGTAGGATACTGCTTCCTTGTTCTTGAAGGAGATTATTTTTAGGGAAACCTTCTTCTTTTCTTCTCTCACCAGCCTCCTTAAATTTCAATCTTGATATGCTCAAAGCAGAAATACCTACATAGATTTGTGCTGAACCTCAGGTATCACAGTTTCATTAATTTCGTTATTTAGATGAGGTGCCAATGAGTGACCCTGTTCTAAAGCAAACAGTACAGGTTTTCTGCAGTGTGCTGATCCAGGATAATGATTACCTAGCATCCCAGAGCTGGTGCTGGGAATCGGATACACTCCAAAAGGCTGCTTGGAGGCTCCATAATCCAGAATTATGTCTTAGACTAAGTGCTGCTGGGCTTTGAGAGAGAGAACAAGTGAAGGAAGGCCAGTTGATTTTGCTGAAGAAGGGAAGATGCTTTTTTGGAAAAAAGTTGAGGTCTTAGGACATAGTCTAGATGGATATGAAACATAAGATGAGATCCTGAAGGCCAGACGAAATGCAAAAGGAAAGGAAAACTCAGATCAAACTGCTCTGAAATAGAGCACCAGAAAAAGGAGAAATGGCTTCATTAGAGCAGTTTGTGAAAAAGTTACTGGAACCCAGAGAAGTCTCCTAGAAGAAGAGATGCGGTATCTCAGAGGCACAATATGAAATGTTTCATCCAGAGAGGGACAAAATCCAGGTAACTATTGAAAGTCTAAGCCATGAGTAACAAGTCATGGTGAAATCAAAGAATTGCCCTAGAAGACCAGGAGAGCTGTGTTAAGTGGTCACAGAAAATTTGGATCCATTTAGGGAAAGCTAGAAATATCAAACTGCTCAAAGCATGATCGGTAGGTTTTGAGGCATATAACCACTGTAGGCAGAAATAAAGATAGTGCCCAGACTGGAAGGGAAGATGCCTTAGAAATCCGTGGAATTGGACTCTAAGGAAAGGCACTTATCTAAGACATGAGCCGTAGTAAAGGGGTACCAGGCAGAATAATGATACCTGTGTATCAGGCCTATGTTCAGTGTTTGTCTAATGACTGGGAGAGTATCTCTCATCACACCTCAGCTCAGAGCCCTCCTAAAGCTTTCATTTCATTTTGAGAAAAGGCAAAGCCCTCAGATTACTCTACGTCCCTTAGCTCCATCCCATTCCCTTACCTCTCCAGCTCATCTCCTTCTACTCCCCTTGCATGCTGGCCTCCTAGTACCTAACATGCTCGCATCACAGGGCTTTTGCTCTTGCTGTGCCCTCTACCTAGAACACTCTTCCCCAGATAAGTGCATAGCTCAGCCTGGACCTCCTCTAAAGCCTGGGCTGAGACCTTCCCACTCAGCCAGGCCTTCCAGACCACCCTGTTTTAAACTATGGCAACCCCACCCCAACCCTAGGCACTTCCTATATACCCTCTCTGCTTTTATTTTTCTTCATGGCACTTTTCATCCTCTGATATACATGTTTTACTAATGTATATTTCTTGTCCCCCTCCTGCCAATAGAATATAAACTCTTTGAGGGCAGGGATTTTTGCCTCTTTGCTTCACTAATGACTCAGGAGAAAGAAAAATGTCTGGTACCTAGTAGGTGCTTAAAATATGCTTGTTGAATGTACTGAAAGGTTTTTTGAATAATGGATGCTTTTAGCAGACCTGCAATTAATTCATGCTATAGCTTTCACTACAGGAGACCCCATCTAACAAATCTAAAGGAATATACCAGAAAAAAAAAGTGTGGGATTGAAAGCAAAGAAAAAGCAAAGGGGTAAAAAAGTGCTCTCCCCAGCCATTAAATAGCTCTGTATGTATTAGAGAAAAAAAGGGAGGGAGGTTCAATTGTTAGAAGCTCAAATGAGCTTTGCCAAAGGAGGAGGGGAAGCAGATAGAGAGGAAACAGTGAAGGCATATTCCAGTGTTGCAGAGAAAGATACGACAGAAAAGAAGGCACTTCAGGGCCTGAAATACTCAAAAGTCGAGGAAAACAAAATCATGTGTTAGTTAATCCTTCTTGAAACTGTGTAATGGGTAGATGAGAGATTCATTACAATAATCTGTCTTCTTTTGCATACATTAGAAGTTTTTCTTGAAAAAAAATGAGTTAAAAATAAAAGAAAAGCAGGACAGTGCCCTGAGAAGCACATGGTAGAGCTTCTGGGAGTCACCAAGCTCTCAGGGACGCAGTATTCAGGGGTGCAACAGCTCCAGTGCATGAGCCTACTAGCGGCAGTTCTCCAGCTGAGAAAAAGCGAGCAGAAAGGAGACAGAACTGAATAAACCCCTCGCAGCAGGCAGAGGAGCAGCCAGTGTGGCTCATAGGAGAGTGTGGTCCAGAGGGCTAGAGACTGGGTCTCACAGGGAAGTGGTGAAACAAGTTTGGGACATTGATTAAAACAACCAAACACACCTCAAATCAGATCTGGCGACTAGGGCTAGCTCCATTTAAGATATCTAAACTCTGAGGAGTCAGCGATATCTTAAGCTACTCTCAGACAGTGCTCATAGATGAGTGGCCTCCCACCCCCAATAGGGTTATTGCAGAGGGCCCTCGAAGGAGAGATTTCCCGCAGAGCAGCTGACAAGCCCTGGATTTTGGGGCACTGACAGAGTATAACCACGTCTGAGGAAACTGAAACCGTGCCTTTCCTCAAATTGCCATTAGCACTTGGCACTGGCTGGGAATTAGTTTGTTTCCTGAATATGGTGCATCTGAGGCCTTGCTCTCATAAACTTGCCTGTCATTGAATTCTTTTCAAAGGAAAGCAGTTTAGAGACATGGCCTTGAACCAGTATACCTTCAGAGGTCCTGACATAGCTCCACTCCTGAGAGACACAGCCTAACCCAAGGAAGCATCTCCCAGGGGAATTCCAGCTGCCCACCCTGCAAGCAAGAACCCCTTAGTTGAGAGCAGAATAAGAAATTCGACAGAGGGTTTATTTTGAACTTAAATTACTTTGAACCCACCAGGGTAAAATACCTTGATTTTGTTCTTGATTCTTTGGACTTGAATGCTTTGAGTCTTTCACTTGCAAGAGGAATTAATTTGGGGGCTTTAGTTTCTCCAAGGACAGTTGATAATATGAGAGTTTTTCACATTCAAATTTGGGACCCTTTCATTGTATTGGCATTTTATTATACCCATGTATTTATGTATTTTAGTATTGGACCATCTTAGTGTTCTATTTTGATCCTGAGGCAGCATCTCTAATTGCCTTTATTTTATACATGGCTGGAAGTAATTTGGAATGGGAATAGGTAACACATTTTTGGCCTTGGATTACAACATGGACTGGAAGTGTATTTAAATAGTGCTCTGTTCTGACCCATTCTAGAGCTTTCTGGGGCAAAATCTACACTGCTCCCCAGAGGTCCCTCAAAGGAAGGTAATGGCCTCACACAGGTAGAAGGAAGACTCTCCCCCCACCAGGGGCAAAGCCATGCACTTGTGTAAACCTGGTGAGTAAACAGAATTAGAACCTGGGGATCCTAGGAAGGAAAAGCCCATTCCTCACACCTCCTTTTGTGAGCAGGGATTTCCCTAAACATTCCAGGCTTTTCCCTCCTCCTCCCATGGAGGTGGAATGAGATACCTGGTCAGTAGCCAACTATTTATCCTTGGCTACATGGGGCTAATCTACCAAAGATCCTGCACACAGAGAATTTTCTCTCTTTCTCCTTCTCTCTCTCCACTTGCTACAGTGGGAGGTGGTAGCCTGGTTGGGAGTGTTTTTTCTGCAGACTCAAACTTTCCATCAGATGGGCTTTTCCAAATCCAGATAGGAAATTAGAAATACTGCTTGGCTATTGTCCCAAGCTACATCCACTAACATAGTTTTTATCAGTAATAATATACATAGTTTGTTACTCCATCTTTTCTTTATTTCTCCACTGGTTAGAATTTCAGCCAAAGAAAAGCATGATGCATGGGACTCCAAAGTTTGAGAAATGAACAAAATAACTCACATAAAGCTCTTATCCTGATGCCTTATATATTGTAAGGGCTCAACAACCCTGACAACTGTTGCTGTTGACCTCCTGTGCGGAAGCGCTCCATGCATCGTTGTCCCATACCTTTAGTATGTAACTTCCCACTTCTTGCTTTTTTTCTAGTCATCTGTATTTGTATTGCTAGAGATCATGAAGGCCTGAAGGTCAGAGGTCACATCTTAGTTATCGTTGTATTATCTCAAGCACTAGCATCATGCCTTGCGTGAAGAGGGCACTCAATGAATAATTACCCTAAAACTAGATGAACAAAGGGCAATCCAATGTTTACTATTAGATATTAAGCCTAGATTTTCAGATTTAAATAATCTTACAAAGCAAGTCAATAACTCTTTTGATTCCAGGTAGAGTTCCTTCGCAGAAAAAAATTCTGAAGAAGTGTAAAATGTGCAGTTTAACACATGGGTCACCCAGTCATTGAAAATAAGACCAAACCCCAGTGGAACTGACATAGTTGATTTCCCCAGAGAAGCTGAAAACACTTCATCATCAACACAACATTCAGGCTCACAGCAGTCCCAGGAGTAGCTGTATGACCTATCATTTCACGGCTACCTAAATACTCCATGTGCAATGCGTTTCCCCCTCTGAGATCTTTCCTTCGGTGCTGGAAACCATGTAGATGCTTAATAAATATTATCATGAAAAACAATAATATTTATTTGAGGTCCCACAGTGAAGCTAAGAAACTGAGCCTGCTGAGGATCGTAGGAGAATCCGCAGTCTCCCTCGGCAAAGCAGGAGATCGTTGTGACTCTGCAGCCAGTGTGCCAGGCAGTCAACAGTGTTTTCAAGTGTTGCCCAGACAGGCGACCTGAAGGCAGGGATACCACAAGCTAAAGAAGGAATAAAAATGAAAAGGCAAGATGTGGTTCATGGCCTCAAGTTGCCCTCAATCAAAAGGAAACAAAATCTTCCCCAAATAATATATACCATTGAACACCTACAGGCGCATGAAGCCTTTTGGCTGCATATAGCTACAACTACATAGTAAAGAGTTATCAGGATCAGAAAATAGGTATTTGAACTTCATTTTACTTTTACCACATTGGCATAGTTGTGAGCTTTTTAGTAGTGCCATTGTGGCTTTACCATTTACAGCTGTGTAATCTGGGGTTTGGTCTTTTTTGGCCTCAGCATCACTATCTGTATAATGAAAATTAAAATAGTACTAACTTAATAAGATCATTGCGAGAGTTAAATAAAACAACTCAAATAAAATGCTCAGTGCAGTACCTGTTACACTGGAAGCTCTCGAAATTGCTATTATGATTTACCTTCTTTTGCATAGGATAAATCTGAATTTGTGTAACCTAGTTTATTTTAATTTTGAACCCTGATTATAAAGGTACTATACAGAATAATATAACTGGGGGAATAAATCTTATGCATAATTCTACCATCCACAGATAAAAAAATTCCAGCTTTGCAGTAAATCTCCAATTTCCAATTTCTACGGGTGGGAGCCATATTGTTTTATTTGTGCAAAGTACCTGGCACATGGGAGCTGCCCACTGAATGGATATTGGAAGATCTTATAGTCAGGAACAAGTGTAAGACAATATAGCTATACCATATGAAAGTAGAAGGAAACACTCCTAAAGAATGATCTCTGGGTTCCTGGGCTCCTTTCAAAGTAAAAAATTCGGCCAGGATCAACAGAATAACAAAATAAAAATGCAGGTTTTTATGATTTAATTTATCCCTAGATTATGTGTGGGGCTTCCCCTAAGCCTTATTACCTGACCAATCCTAAGTATAACACTATCCTTGGTTGCTCTGTATAACGTGTATGAATTTGTTCTCCTTTTTGTGATGAATCTTATGTGCCCCTATTCTTTTCCTTTTACTCTTAAGTTATTTTACACTGATAGACTGAAAACCACATAAAACTATGCATTTTTTTTTGTATCTTCTTTTTCTTTTGTATTCTCTATTATCCCCTAGTTCCAGATTTTGCACTTCATGGTCACACCCTAAATTTTATGGACTGATACACTGTACCCATTCCATCTCACTGACCTACTGACTTATCTCAACTACATAGGGAAAATTTATAGAAAGCAAAACCTTTCTGGGTTCAACTTCACTTCCATTTAATTCCATTCTTTAAAAATGTGGAGAACAAACCCTTTGGCCATTAGTTGTTCCTGATTAGTCTCTTACATTGTATCAGAGACATCTGTTGAGAAACTGGGCAGGTAAACCAGTGCCTCAGGCTGGGTCCCCGAACCCCAGTTCACTGACCCTAAGTGGCAACCTCTTTCATTACCAAGCTAGGTTTAAGGAAGAATGTGGCCTTTGGAGCCCACCACTGGGTTCAAATCCAGGTTCCACTGCTGACTCCCCAGTGTACCAAATTACTGAACCCCCCTAAGCCTATTTCCTCATGTACCTGCCACATGACCAGCATTAAAATAAATATAAATTATCATTATTATTAGCAGTAGAAATAGTAGGCAAATCAACTTTAGTGATTGGTGGCCTAGCCAAATATCAGCACTGCCATAAATCAAAGGTGACATGGGTGTAATTTGAACCTCTACACATTACGTATCTAATCATTCACTCATTTGGTCATCAACAAATTTTTTAAAATACTGATGATATTCAGATCACCCTTTTAAGAACTCCAGGGAACTGAGAAATGAATAAAGCATACATCTTGTCTTAATAGTTGCATAGTGCAGTAGTGGAAGGCTCAAAACTCAAAATCCCAGCTTGCATTAGATGTCTTTTTGAAATGAATAGTGCTATTAGTTCCATATGACAAGATGTATCAAACACAATCAGGAAAATGGGCTCCCTTCCACCCCTGCATAGTGGTCAATTCCCAACTTATTAGGGTCATAAACTTGCTCTCACAAAACTGAAAGCCCAAAGTGTTAAAAGCATACATATGCTATAAAAGAGAGCATTATGAACATTGTTATTAAGTGTGTTAACAACAGACAGGCGCTTCACTGCTGCATCAAAGAGGGGTTTTTAAATTATTATTTTCCTCAGCAGGAGGCAAAGAGAAACTAAAAACATACAACCATGCTAAATATCTATTTAGATATGAAATGCAGAAACATAGTCAAAGACATACGAACACACGCTGAGGGCCTTATCAAGACACTGGGCTCTGATCTCTCAGTGGGCTTCAAAGTCAGACTGACATGGTTTCAAATTCTTACCAGTCACAAGCTATCTGAACTAGTATAAATTCTTAAAGTTCTCTGAGCTTCCGTTTCTTCATCTGTACAACGGAAGCGATGTTGTGAAGACTGATGAGACCAGGTGTGTGTATGTGAAGTGCCTAATGTACACAGCACATCATAAGCTCTCAATGAAAAGTAGCTATTATAATGATCATTATTTTATAGTTAGTGGTAATTTTTAAGCATTGACTCCAGAATGACTGCCCACTCTATGGAGGGCACCCTTAGGTAACAGCAGACATGCCTGAGAGCTTCAAGTTGGGCAAAAGAGCAGGATGTTGCCTCGGAGTCCTGTGTGTGAGTCCCTGTCGCTGCCTCTGATGACTGCATGGTCTCCTCAGGTCTGACTTGATGTCTCTCCTGGACTTCAAGTGTCTCTTTTTCCCTCATGTGAACACTCCTCTCTACCTGTTGGCAAGTGAAATTTCTAGATTCCTGATTAACCCTGAGGTCTGAACTTTTATCCCCAGTAATGACCCAGCTCCTTCCTGGACTCCCTTTCTGTCCCAACCTCTCTTGCGCTGTGTCTCAGGAGAAATGACTGGAAGGTTCTGGAAGGACCCATGTTTATGTCTGGTCATAAAGCCCTACGGCTTGGCAACCTGAGTTTCCATGTTGTTTAATACATCTTGACGGCAAGTTTGTATCTGAACCTAGGCCTGCTAAAATGGTTGTACGTCCATTTTAAAATCCTCTTGCGTCATCTCTCTGCACTTAGGACCCCCAAACACAAAGTGGAAGGAAGTGGTAGAGGGAGGATGAAGGCCTAATTGGCAATTCCTGCTTAGACCAATAGACTCACACTGTTTGCTTTGGAAGAGAAATAGCCTGAATGTTTTCCCCACTGTTTGCATGAACCTACGAAGCATCTGATCCATCCAATGACATCCCATAGTAAGAGCTAATGGATATTAAAATTACATGGGTCAGGGCTCAAATACAAGTGCTGTTCTCTCGGCTTGAGTTAAATCAAGTATTTACTTTGAGACCAAAAGTACAAATTGCGGGCTGTTGAATCAGCTGGAGTTCTCAAAATAGAATCTGACCTGAATAGAGATAATTCCGCGAAAACACTACTGGAACCAAAATGCTTATCTAATCTGTAAGTCTGGCAACATGTACTGCATTACTGATCACTGGTACTGGTGAAAGAGCCTTAATTTTCATGTCTAGAGGAAATTAAGCCAAGGAAAAAAGTATCATTTAGTTCAGAGGAAAGATGTTCATACATTTTACATTGTAAATGACTCCATTTGAGTACTTGGAAAATTAAAGGGCCTTAGCCAAAAACAGCTCTATGTCACTTGACTTTGTGGAGCTTAACTAAAGCTTGGCCTTATCTAACTTCTCAGAAATACACTAACCAGAGACTAAAGAGTTCCAGAACTAGCATATGCCCACAAGGGATTAGAGAGAAACCAAAGTGAAGAAAAGCAATTGACTCATAATGGAGAGTGTAATAGTTACAGATACCAAGTATGAGAAGGGCCATTCCAGACCGTCAAAAAGAGCTTCAGACTTACCATCATTAAAAGACCATTCCCAGTATGGGCAGGAAAGAGCTCTGGTACTTCCTAGTAATAGTGAAAAATGGAATTCCTCTTGGGACCATTAAAAGCTCACCTTTCCTAACTGTGAAGGGCACACAGTTCCAAAACTATCATATATCCTCAGCTTTGTTGACGAGTACCCAAATCTAATATTTGGGTGGGCTTTTTAAACAAGCAACTAGCTAGGAAATATAACTTTAAAATGCCTAGAATGCTTATTTATGCTCCTCATCCTACCTATATATACTTAATGCTGGGTGAAGAATGAGTGTGTGTGTTCTCCATCCAGTGGCTCAAGGCCTAAAATTATATTCTACTTGACCTTGGTTTTGTTTGTCTAAGTCAAATAGGAAATTCATCCCTAAAAGGGGGCCCTCATTAATCTTTATCACTTATTTGCACCTCAGTGGGAAGGATGTCATTAGCTGCTTTGGAAAGAGCTAGTGTGAATCATTGAAAGGGGAAGCAGTAGTTTAGGGCCATTAGTCACCTACTTCAAATGTTTAACTATGGGTTGGGGAAAGAAAGGTACATAAAAAGAAGAGGCTAAGGGATGGAAAAACAACATGGCTTTCTGAATAATGCTGACAAAGGCCAGTGCTAAGTGCAAGAGTTAAAATTTAGGGACCAAAAAAATCCCAGAATTTAGAAAAAGCTGTAAAACTATGAAGAAAATGTGAGCAACTCTCAACTCAGTTTGTCAGAGACATTTTTCCTATTGAGATGACATTTACAGTTTTATTATACAATATATTATGTAAATTTGGACTTTAACCTTTTCTGCAGTCACCATATCATATTAAAAATAAATATATGTATTTATATATGTATGTGTATGTATGCACACATGTGTGTGTCTCTGTGCATGCATGTACATAGATATATATAGACATATGTAGTCAATCCTTATTGTTCACAGAATCTGTATTGGCTAATTCATCTACTCACTAAAGTGTATTAATAATCCCAAAATCAATACTCGTGGCTCTTTCTTAGTCATTTTTGAACAGGCATAGAGCAGCAAAAATTAGAGTCACTAGACACACACTTTCCCACCTGAGATCAGATCAGACAAGACAATGCTCTGCTTTCTTGTTTCAGTTCTCATATTGTCAGACTGTAAACAAGCAAAAAGGATTTATGCTGTCTATTTAGTGCCATGTTTTTCAAATTTCTGTGCTGGTGATTTCACTGTTCAAAATGTCCCCAAGCATAGTGCTGGAATCCTCACTAGTGTTCCCAAATGCAAGAAGGCTGTGATGTGCCTTACAGAGGAAACATGTTAGATAACCTTCACTCCAGCAGGAGTCCAATGTTAATGAAGCAACAGTATATACTCTATAAGGCATCTTTAAACAGAAACACATAAAACAAGTTTATATCTAATCAGTTGTTGAAAATGTTGTGACCAGAGGCTTGTGGGATTCTAACATTATGTTTCTTCTAGGAGCAATGGTTCAATATTCACTAAATCACTGCTCACAGAGAATTTAAAGAACATAATTACTGCAGAGTTGTGTTATGATATTGAGAATTGACTGTATATATATTTTTATTTGGAAATCATATAAGACTCACAAGAAGCTGCAAAGATAGTAGTTTCATTTACACTTCATTTGGCTGTCTCTAATGAAATATCTTATTTTCAAAATTAGGAAATTAATATTGGTATAATAATGGTAACTCAAGTATAGACCTTATTCACATATCACCAGTTTTTGTGTGTATGTATGTTGTATATATGCTTTTACATATTATTTATAGACATACATATTTCTATGGAATATTATCACAGGTGTAGATTCATGTAACCATCTCCATGGTCAGCATGCAGAAGCGTTCCATCATCACAAGGAAGCTCCCCTGTACTACCTCTTAAAAGGCACAGCCTCTCCCCAATCCTAGCCTCTAAACTTTGGCATCCACTGATGTGTTCTCTATCACTATAATTTTGTTAACTTGAAACATTATATAAATGCAATTATACAGTGTGTAACCCTTTGAGATCAGCTTTTTCACTCAGTATAATGCCTTTGATATTCATCCAAGTCAAGTGCATCAGTGCTTCATTTCTTTTCATTGCTGAGTAATATTCCAATGTATAGGTGTACCATCGTCTGGTTATCCATTCACCCATTGGTGAGTCTATTCAGTTGTTTCCAGTTTAGGGCTATTACATGTCAAGCTGCTCACCATATCTTTTAAGATTAGTTAAAATTGACTCAAACACCATACCCAGTACAGCAGGGAAAACATGTACTTCTCTGTAGGGACAGTATAGGGCATGACTGAACACTTATATGCCTCTATCTCCAACTTACCTGTTGAATTCTTAAACTCCATTCTGCTTTTCCCCTTTTTTTATGTACTAGTCTTTTTCATTTCACATTGCCCTACTCAGCACTACTATAATCTTTTTAATCTCCAAACCCTTCCCACTAAAGGCTATAGGAGGGTACTTGGCTGAAGGTTCCAGGCAATGGAAGGGGATGATATCACTTTGAACTATAGCAACACATCCCTATATCCCAAACTATAGTACACATCCCTAATCCCAAATGCCCCTGGATCATTCCTACATGGAGGATTTTGAGTTGTCTCTGTCAAGCAGGCTCTATCTTTCTTCTCTGTCTCTAACCATGTCTTTTTCTTGTTTCTTTGACCTTCCTTTTCCAATCTAGCTCATCAGTGAACAATTCAGAAACCATTTCTTATGCAGAAGCAGGTTAGTTATCTTTGTCTCACTTTTAGCTCATTCTGGACTAGCAATCTTTCTCGAACCAAGAGCTCTTGGTCCTGCTCTGAAAGTGCTTCAGTTGAGTAGCACAGAAAGATAGGCAAAAGACTAATCAATTTAAAATGGTACTTTTCCAGAGATGCAACATAGCTTTGAGAGTTAAACTGTAGGTATTCAAGGCTATGAAAAATATAAGCAGAAAATAACACGATCTACTTTGTGGGAGGCAAACTAGTTGGCAGCAAGATTGAAGGGAATGGGCTCCAATGAGGAGGGGCTGGAGGCAGGGGGCTACAGAACAGGTGCAATAATCCAGATCAGAAATGTTCAAGTTCTTTTCCAAGGCAGAGCTCACAGAATGAAGGTGAGAGGCCAAACACAGATAGAGACTCAACAGGGTTTGGTGACTGAGCACAATATAGGAGGTAAGAGAGAAGAAACAGAACAACACAAGAGGCTCCCAGCTGGGAAGGGAGGGGCACAATGTTGTGTTAGCTCAATGGCCTCAGGAGGAGGGACAAATTGGGAGGTGAGCAGGGAAATAATAGGTGTTTATTCTTTTTCCATCTCTGAAGTTAACAATTTCTTTGGACATACAGGTGGACGTAGAATGGAGGCATCCAGAAGACAGTCTTAAATCTGATGGACACATATTAGATATTCAATGACTGTTAGTTAAATGCAATACCATTTTGGAACCCAGAAGAGGACTGGAGATACACCAGGAATTCAGGGTTACAAATGTGACCAGTTGTCGTCATCCAAGAAACCTCTTGACCCAAAATTATATCTCGATCCTTTCCTTCTTCCTCTTCTCTGTCCCCCTTTGTCCTATTAGGAAAACACTTGGTAGTGACATATGAAATGCTTAGAAGTCACCCAAACATCTGTAATTTAGTTACTTGTATTATTTCTATGTAACTTAGATCTCTATGCTGCTGTATTTTTTAAAACATTATATTGGGAAAAAACCTGTTTTTGAACTTTTATTCCAATCTTATCTGCTCTTGATGAAGTAATTTCTCTCTATAAAAAATCCTCTAACAGAAAATGGCAGGGTTTTCTCCAGCTATGGGTCCTATCAGACCTAGTCACCTACCACTTTTGCTTTAATTAGTGCTGGAATCAGCTACCTATAATTTATTTTTCCACACTCTTTCTTAGATCAGGTAGAACTAAATAGAGATGTGGGATAAAGTTTACATTTCCAAAGAAAACCAAACCAAAAATTAAAAAACTTTTAATGCTTTTTTTACTCAATATCTGGGGTCAACCATAAAAGGGATTTTACACGAAGCTATGTGTTAACTGTAAGTTTCTAGTTTCTTCCCAGCCATACCTTAAAGACTTTGTCTATTGTTTAACTAAGTCCTCCATTACTGATTTTCTTACATTCTTCATTCATGTCTGGAATGACTGCTGTGTTCATGAATGACTGATGTGTACCTGTGAATCCTTTCAGGGGTGTTACCTGAATGAAGCTTTCTTTCCTAGCATTTCAGGGAGCTGGGAAGAAAATCACAGAGCAAGCCCAAGTTCCTTCCCTTTTGCCCATTAGCCTCTTCTCTGGAGAGAAGTGCTTATGAGCCGACACCATCCCAGCAGCAGAGAGCAGATGGCTCCTGGCGGCACAGAAGAGGAGCCACGTCCCTGTATTAGAAGGTCTGGAGTGACTCTGGCTCCAGGTGCCCCCAGCAGGTGAGCACACCCCTCCCACTGGCCCAGGGCTTCTCTGACCAGCTCACTTACTCTCAGACTGGAAATCAACAGTAATTTGGATCATTACTTGGCCTGATGATAGAGAGAAAAGAACAGCAGTTGATTCCTCCCTTCTTTAAAGAAGAGACAAGCCAGGAACCACAAATTTTTCTTTTTCCTCCCACTTTACAAGCCCATTGCTTACCCAAGTTAACTCTGGAGATGCTTGGTTTGACTAGAAAATAAGCTCCCTCTACAGTGTTCACATATCTTTATTAAATTTATTCTGAATTTTATTTAATTACAATTCGAATTTTTCTTTACTTCTGCTCAGTCTCCACTGTTTTCAGTTTATATAAGATATATGGCTATTCATTACTTTAAAAAATAGAGATATTGAGTCAATAAGGAGTAATCCAAAAGGTTTATTGAAAGTATATACAAAATAAGATTCTTCTTTTATAATTTAAGGTAAAAAATTTTTAATTGCATATATGGTATGAAGACAACTAATTTTAAAATAAAGCAAAGGGAGTAAAATGTGCATGAGAAAGAGTTAGCAGAACCTACTAAACTCTTTGGTAATGGTCTTTGTGGAGGGGCAGTGGACTTTGGGCCAATAATTTCCCTTCTTGCTGTTTCTCCATTTTTCACTTCTTCTTTAATGAGCATGTATTTCCAAAGTTTCTGCTCCCATTTACTCAGTAAGTAATGACACTCATGTGCCCTTTTGACTCTCTTGCAATTTTTTGGACTCGCCCCCAGGTTCCTCCAAAGTCTGTTTTTTCGCTGTTGCTTAGGTAATGTGGGAAGGCCATGATTTGGATGAGGGTTGGACGCTCTGCTTCTGTAGTGGAGATGAGGCTGAGTGACAGCTTGAGTAACAAAGTCACCGAGAAATGAGAACGGTGATTCATAAAATGTACCCACATAGCTCCTATTGCTCACTTCTCTAAATGCCCCAACACACTTTAGCTTTGATTAACTTCATCATGTTTACCCTGAGGGGACAACACTGCTGAAGTCAGCCCTGTGCATTCCAAGTCCTGGAAACAGGCCACCTCACATCCTTAGTCCAAGAGTATATGCAGATCCTTAATGAGATCCAGAAGCCTTTGGGATCCAGATTTGCTTTATTGCCCATTTTCTGCCACTCTTTGCCTTTGTTCTCTTACTAAAGAAAATATTTCTTCCATATATTTCTAAGAAAAAATTCAGAAAGATAGATAAGATCAGCTTCAGTGATTCACTGGTACATTCATTGTGTTAAGATATATAACTGGGCATAAAATACAAGAGATAGCTCATGCCATCAAAGGATTTCAGTGAGATCAAGGTCAGCAAGGCAGATTGATAGGAAGAGCAATTACAATATCCTCTACAAAGTGACATGTGGGTAAACAGAGGCTTTAAGAATACCTGGGGGCCTAATTCAGCTGTAGTGAGGACATGGCCAGAGAAGACTCTCCAGAAGAGGCAGAGATCTGAAGGGAAAATAGGAGTTAGATGGTGGAGAGGAGAGCAGACATTCCAAGCAGCGGGAATGGCATGTCCCGAGACGAGAATCAAGAGAGAGTGGCTGTGATGACTGCGTGATGGCTTGAACACTGACTGTAAGGCAAGGAGAGGGGAAAGACGCCGCTGGAGAGGCAGGTGGGGACCTCTGGTGCTATGCTAACTGAGGGCAGTGGACAAAGCACCCTAGGACTTCTAAGCAGATGAAAGATGTGATCAGATACTATAAGGTTTAATAGAATTAAACAGATTCTAGAAAGGATTCTAGAATTTGGTGCGCCATCTGGTACTTGAGAACAGAGACCAGAGAGGTTAGGTGACAGGCTTGCATGTCACACGGTTTGTCAAGGGTAGAGTTGAGTCTCCAACAGTTCAAGACTCTTTCCACTCTGTCCCATTGTCTCTTCCAAAAGGGAAATGGCTCATCACAGTGGTATGAGGTACTCTGATTTCTCCAGTTTCACACAGGCCTTTACGTTCAGGAATAAAGGCCGTCTGCTCCTGAGGCGGTTGCAAGGTTGGCCATCCCCCAGTGAGGAAGCAGTCTTCACCACCAGCAAGGGTTTCCCAAGCATTTGAAAAACCAGTGCTGTGTTTAGGGTAGAAAGAAATAGGATTTGAGAAAAGAATGAAAAAGTGGGTTCAGCAAGACAGAGGTCCTGTTCTGACAGCATCTTTGGCCCCCCTGCTTTCTGTCCAAATAACCTTGACCCTTCCAGTTTCCCTCAGTTTTCTATGTACCCGTGTACTCTGCTGGTCTCCTTTTTCATCCTTGCCTCCCAACTCTCAATTTCTCCTTTCCTATGCCCTAAGTGGTGGACAGACATGGTCGGCATTAAAGACTGAGGAGATGGTTAGGATCTTGAAGAAGAAACTCACATGTCATAGGTCCCTGTCTTTTCCCAACATGAGCTCTTAGCTCATAATTAACGTTCTTCTAAACTGTATGCCAGGCTGCCGTCACACAGTGGGGACCCCAGCAATGCTGAGTAAAACCCCTGATCAATGTAGCCAAATCCCCAAGGCTGAACAAGTTTATCCCTGGGATTCCCTGATCAACACTAGCCCTCCAAACACTACAAACACTAAGCAGACCAGAATTCCAGCTTCTTCTAGCCATCTAGGTGGGTAAGCAGACGGGAAGGAGGCACTTGGAGGCCAGCCACTCCTGGCCCATCAGGCTCTGGCAGCTGGACTTGGCAGACAATGCCAGCGAGCGGCTGAAGCCACTGCCCCAAACCCCAAGCCAGGCTGGGCTTCCGGGCCAAGCCCAGGATGGATGGGGCAGGGTGAGGGGTAGGCAAAAGGCAGCGTCTGTCTTACTCGTCTGCCCTCTTGAACTTGTCTGGCCACCAGCATAAAGGCTGCCAGGGGCCCAGGACATTGCAAGGAGGGAGATGACGTCCTGGGGAGGGAGCAGCTGTGGCTCTGCATGATGCATCGGCCCTCAGAAGCCAATCTCACTAGCAGATAAAGCGCATTTGTTCTGTCCAGCTTGGAGCTGACAGGAGGAGGTTTGCTGGCGGGATGGTTTCCGGCCTATTTATCCTTCTTGGGGTAAAACCACCTCTTAGAGGAAGGCGTCTAGGTTGCTTCCTTTCCTCTGGGACTGCTAAGCACCTGCTGGTGTGGGGCCTTCTGCTGACTCCAACCAGCCCCCGCCCCACTGGGGCTTCTCCCCCAAGCCACCTGAGCCAGACAAGGCTTCTAGCAGCAGGCCTGCTGACAGGGAGCAAATGACTGATGAGACAAGATCTCATTCCCTTCCAGGAAGAAGCTGAAAGCAGCAAGGGGCTCACAGCTAGCAGTGGCAGTTTCTGCTCTGGCTGGCAGCACTGGTGGGCTCTTGACAGGATGGGAAAGCGAGGTACCCAGAGAAGATGCCTGGAGGAGGGAAGCTCATAGGGTAGGAGAGCCACCACTCTTAGCTTTGACATCAGTTCAGTGCCCTTGAAACTCTCAGAATCTATGGGAAACTGGCTCTAGCCTTTTTTATTTTCCAATTTAATTTTGAAAGCATTC
Source organism: Manis pentadactyla (assembly GCF_030020395.1). Lineage (NCBI taxonomy): Eukaryota > Metazoa > Chordata > Mammalia > Pholidota > Manidae > Manis > Manis pentadactyla. Next base: position 44,396,478 of record NC_080021.1, on the reverse strand, counting down.
TATTAGGTGTTTCCTGCATGTGCATTTAAGAAAATGCTCCCATTGTGAATACATCACTCTTTTGTATATAACTTTGTTTCAGTTCTGCTTTATATAAGTGCACATTTGAGGACATTTATTCCATCCTTCAGTAATTTTATAAATATTGTTGAGTGCCTACTGTCTGCAGCCTCTGGGGACACAGAGATGAGTGAGCCCAGGTCCTGTCTTTGAAGAGTTCAGAGTCCAGAAGTAAAGAAGAACGTGTAAATACATTGAACCACAGTGTGATAAAGACTTTGAACAGGTATTGAATCAAATTTTTTGTAGCATGGGGTAAATCTGAGACTGTTCAGAGAAGACAGTATTTGACATGGGCATGGAAGGCTGAATAGCCAGAGAGAACAGAGTTAAAGGCAGATGGGCTTGAATGGTGAGGTGTGTTCCAGGGTTGTGAGAATTCCAGCTGGACTGAAGCAAGGATTTCTTATGGAGCAATACTGGCTCTGGAGAGGAACGATGGGATAGCCTCCCCCACAATGGGCATCGTCTGCTCTGGCATTGGCATCTGTGTTTCGGTATGCATATTTGTGTTCTCTGTGTATGTTGTTGGCCAGGGCTCCCTAAAGTTTGTGAGTTTGAGGATCCCTTTTTTGACACAGAAGTTAGCAAATTAGGAAAAAACTGAGAGTGCATGGAGGTTTAAACAAAAGGAGCTGACTGACTGATAAATCAGGATACTTAGATTTCTTGGGGTATTTATCTCAGGATCTTGATTGGCACCAGAAACACAGCGAGAGGTTAATAAGTGTTGATGAAGATGATGAAAGCAGGTTCCCCCCACAAAGCTCAAAATCTAAAGGAAAGGAGATATGCTCATTCCCTGTGGCTGCTGTAACAAATTACCACAAACTGGTGGTTCAAAAAACAGTCCCTCTCAATTCTGAAGGTTAGAAGCCTAAAACGGAGGGTTGGCACAGGGTGAGCTTCTCAGGAAGCTCTGAGGGAAATCCATTCCATGCGGTTCTCTCAGCTGCTGGGGAGTGTCAGCCGCCTCTGTGTTCCTTGACTTGTTAGCACATCACTCCAGTCTCTGCCTACATCTTCACAGGCTGCTCTTACTGTCTGTGTCTCCACTTCTTCTGTTCCTTGTAAGAAGACTTGTCATGGGATTTAGGGCCCATTCAGGTAATCGAGGATGATATCATCTTGATCCTTAATTACATTTGCAAAAGCCCTCTTTCCAAATAAATTCACATTCACAGGTTCTAGGGGTTCGGAGATGGACATATATTTTTTTGAGGGGGCATCCCTCAACCCACCACAGGGGAGTTTTGGAGAATGTGACCCACCTCAACTGGGCAGGGTACTTGTTTGCCACAACTCTATCACCTGCAACTCAAGTAATTCCCCCAGCCAAAGACAGTTATCTAAACTAACCAACTGAAAAGAACCCAGCCAGAGCCATGTAGTCTATAACCCTGACTCCAGGACCACATGGCTTGAGTACAAATTATTCCAATTTGTATCAAGTAGACAGAAGCTCCATGGGAGAAGGAATCATGCCTCAGGTTCAGCACTGTGTCCCCAAATCCTAGCATAGAGCCTGACACATGATAGGCACTCAATATTTTTTAAAATGATTCAATATAAAGTGTTTATATATAAAACTACCCTTGCTAGTAAACATTTCAGATCACTTTTTAGTCCTTATTCTATCTTTACAAGGCAACCCTAGAGCCTCCAAGTACCTGTAGAGTTAGGATACAATACAGGCAAGCCCTGCAAGTTTGCAAGAAGTAAGACAAATTCTCAGCTACTAATAGTCTCAGGACATCAGACCACTAGGAAATAACAAAGACTTTTAACGTGCACACTGCTTCCCTCAGAGTTAGTCCAATCTGCCTATCACTGGTGCTGATTTAAAAGACCCCATAAATGATGAAATATCACCCACCTTGCATCTCTGGCCAGAACAAAAAGTTAATAGATTTTCTTGAACCTTCTGGAGAATTTCTGAGCTGAAAGACAATAGGGATGGCAGAAAGAATTACTCTTCCTGCTTAGTCCCATAGCTACTAGCCACACATGCCTACTGATCAGTTGAAATATGACTAGTCTGAATTGATAGGTAATGTAAATAAAACAGGCTCACCAGATTTTAAAGGCTTAATATGAAAATCAGAACATAAAATATCTCACTAGTAAATTTGCTTGTTAATTACAGGTTAAAATAATGATATTTTACATAAAATTCATTATTAAAAGTAATCTTACCTACTAATGTTTACTTTTTTCAATGTGACTTTTAGAAAATTTTAAATTATGTAGTGTGGCTTGCATTTGTACTTGCCTTCTTTTTCTACTGGAGATTTCTGGGTTAGAGCATTATAGATTCTGGGCTGAGATGAGGCTCCTTGGGAAACTGCCAGCTATGAAGGAAGCACAGTTTCCTTCACTGACTCCAGAACTGCCCAAGGTGAGGAACTCACCTCTTCCCTTGCAGTAATCAATGTAGAAACCTCCCAACTACTCTCCTTGCCCTCACTCTCACTCACCTCCATTCTTTGCCCCAGGTATCTTTCTAAAGTACATCTCTGACAACACTATAAAAACTGTGGTGCTCCATATCACCAACACAAGAAAGTCTTAAGTTAGTCTGGTGTATAAGGCCTTCACCCTTTGCCTTCAATATTCACCATTAGGTACCCCAGTGCAGGTCACGTGGAGCTACTCATCTTTCCCTGAATATAATAATAATAGCCAACTCATTGATAGTTCACTGTGTACTGGTGATTCATTTAGTTGCCATAAACAACTCTTTGGGGGTAAATGCTATTATTTTCCCCATTTTACAGAAAAAACTACTAACATACTAAGAGGTACTAACAGTCACAGCAATATAACTAGTAAGTGGCAGAACTGGAATTGAAACCAAGCAATCTATCCCATATTCTGTGTTCTTAGCCATTGTGCTATCATCTTATGACTTTGCCTATCCTGTTCCCACTGCTTTTTATCACCCTGTCAGTCCATCACATATGTAGGCATGCTTTAATACCCAGATCAACTAACACATCTCCTGTGAAATCTTCATCCTTCAACAGGGAGTTACAAACTTCCTCCTCCCAACAAACATGTGTCACATTCTTTTATTATTGCATCCAAGTTGGATTCTACTGCCCTCTTGAGATCAAGATACCATTGGCTCATACCTCCAGTTTTTCAGGCAGTGGGAATCCAAAACCTTTTACCAGTATGTCTACATTCCTTGGGAAGGCTTCCATGCTCACAATCAACTCAACCTCTGGGCTTCAGGCATTGTGCGTGCTGTCTTTGTTCCTGGCAGCCCTAATCCATACAGGAACTAGGCTCTGTCTCCAGTTTTTACAAAAATGTCTCTCCCTTAAAACATTTGTCCTTCTAGCTACTTACTGAATGTATGGGTATCATAGTGATGAATTTTATTGCACTATTCTGAAAATCAAATGACAGTACTGTAATATTTATTCCTATTCTTAAAATTCATTTTAGATATCAAAGATCAAAGAGCTACTTATCATCCCTTTATACAGTGAATCTAGGCTTTTGATATCTTGTTGGTGTCCCCCTCTTCCCTTGTCTGTGCTCAGCCCTCTCTTCTCTCACCTCTATCTTATCTGTTCCTTTTTTAAAGGGATAATTCACATTTTCTGATCCAGAGATCTTTAGTTTGTTTGTTTTTTTGCTTAGGATATCTTCTACTTTAAGGAACTCAAAGTAATTTGTCAAACACAGCTCACTCCCTGAGAGAAATTTGGATAACAGCTGTTAAAATAATACAAATTACATTGCACTAGAGAATTATTTCCTTACACATCTGCCTCACATGTCCTGTTTGGTTGTATGTCTCCATAATCAAACAAAGTAGATGTCCAGTAAATATTTGTTGAGTGAATTAATGATTTATTAATTAGAGCTGTGATCCTAGACAACCAGGTGCCCTCTTAAACTGAAACCTAAAGTTTTTGTAATCAGTAGTTCTACAGAGAACAGAATTCTCTCTCTATAGGAAATCCTTCTTTAGGACTAAGAGAGGTTGAATTACATGTGGTTCCTGAACTCTTTAGGGCTTTTCTTCCCCAGCTGGGAGTGACAACCACATTGCTCAGAAAGTAAACTGCTTAAGTCATGGTCCTCTTTGCCTCAAACTCAAAGACTGTAGTTCCTAAGGTCAGCAAATGTTAATGAAAACTAGTTTGTATGGATTCATTTTAATAGCCAAAACATTTGCTTCTGTTGAGAATGTTTAAACAGATTTCACCAGAGATCTATTTACTATGAGGTATTTATAAATACAGAGAATTACAAAGAATGATAGATCAAAAATTCTTTTAACCACCATCTGGATTTTTTAAATGTTATTATTTTTGCCATGCTTGATCCAGATCTTTTTTCAAAGGAGATAAAGCATTGCAAATACAGTTGAGCTTTTATTAGTTTTATCTAATTATAATCACAGTATAAAAATTATTTGTCCATCTTGTCTATGTTTTCTACCTTTATGACAGTAATGTTATGTGTGTGTGTGTGTTATGTATATATACTCTACTGGTATAATATTAAATATGTTTTTATTGTAATTTTCACTCAAGTTTATGCTTTAAAGCTATGTATGTGTTACACATATAATCTTAATTCATCCTTTTTAACTGCTGTATAATAAACATTTGACCATATGAATATAATAAGTTTTAAATATCCACTCCCCTAGTGTTTGACATTTCAACTGTTCACATAATTTTGCTACTACAAACAATCTTGTATATATATTTGCATATGTGTACACGTACAAAGTTTTGGCCCAAGTTATGTACATAATTTCTTCACTACCTAGATATCAGTTTTTTTCTTAAAATGCATTATAAGTGTCTTCTAGTTTTTGACATTGGTTTTAACTTTGTTTATGATTTCTTTTGGTTTATGAAATTGGTAAGGTATATTTAATGTAAAATTTGTTAATGTATTAAAACACTCATTTAGAGTTTGTGCCTATTGTGTCATGTTTAGGAAATCCTCCCCTACTTCCAATGTCATAAACATATTCTCCTACATTTTCATCTAAAATTTCTTCTGACATTTAGTGAATCTATTTTTGCATATGCTCTGTAGTTAGGATGCGGGTTTTTCCCATATGCAGATCAAATTGTATAGCACCATTTAAGACATAATCCTCCCTCATCCACAATGCTTTTTAATAACATCTCTGTCATATGTAAAATTCCCAAAATGTGGCTATTTCTAGTTCCTTAATTTGATCTAGTGCTATGTTGAGTTCACTCTCCTTTTCCTTATTCCTGGCTATTATGGAACCTTTACTTTAACTTTAATAAACTTCATTTTTTAGAAAGTTTTAGATTTATAGGACAATTGAGCAGTCATACAGAGAGTTCCCATATTACCCCTCACCCAACACACCATATCTTTTCCTCTGTTATTACTTATTTGCATTACCATAGCACATTTGTTATAGTTAATGAACCAATATTTGAGACATTATTAACTAAAGTCTATAGTTTACTCAGATTTTCTTAGTTTCTCTCTATGTTTATTCTCTGTTGCAGGACCCCATCCAGGACACAAAGTCACATTTAGTGGTCATGACTCCTTAGGCTTCTCCTGGCAGTGACAGTGTTTCGGACTTCTTGTTTTGAATGACATTGATGGTTTGCAGAATACTGGTCAGGTGTATTCGATGCCCCCTCTTAGAATTTTTCTGATGTTCTTTCCATGATTAGGATGACCTGGACCTTTACTTTTTCAAAAGAATTTTAGAATCAAGTTGTCAATCCCATTGATTTTTTTCAAGTTGGAATTATAATGAACTTTTCATTTCTTTATGAAAAGTGACTCTTCCCATCCATGTATGCAGTATCTCACTATTTATGTAGGACTTTTTTCTTATGTCCTTCAGTTAATTTTTTTAGTTTTGTTCATAAAAATCTTATATATTTTTATTAGACTTATTTCTAAATACCATACAAAGTGAGTATGATCTTTATTTTTATTACATTTTCTAATTGGCTGCTGCTGGTATATTAAAACAATATTGATCTTTGCATATTGAGCCAATGTCAACTAACTTGACTGAAGTCTCTTGTTTGACCTAACACTGTTTCTATAAGTTACCCTAGATTTTCAATATAAATAATATTATGGGTGAAATAACTATGGTGGTTCACTTTATATGTCAGCTTGATTGGGTCACAGAGTGCCCAGACATTTGGCCAAACTTATTCTAGGTGTCTAGGTGTGTCTGTGAGGGTGGTTGTGGATGAAATTAGCATCTGAATTGGCAGACAAAACAAAGCATATCACCCTCCCCAATAGGGGTGGGCCTTGTCCAATCTGAAGGCCTTAATAGAACAAAACTGACCTTCCCTGAGCAAGATGATTTTAAATTCCTTTTAAACCTCATTTAGTCTTCTTTCTTCAAGTAACTATATACTTAATATCTACCACAACTCTTTAGTCATTTTGCTTGTCTGAAGCTTGCTTTCTACTAGATTCTTTAGTAAAATCTCATGGGGACACTATTTCCTGAGCTTTTGACTGTTCATAACAGTTTCACAATTTAAAAGCCAATTGTGTTAGACATAAGATTTTTAGCTCTTATTTTCTGTCCTTGGCTATCTTAAATCTGTTACTATGTTATTGCGTGACATAAGCATTAATTTCAAAAAGTCCAATGATAATCTAGTTTTATTTCCCTTATAATTTACTTGCCATTTTTTGCCAGATGCTAAAAGGATATTTTTTCTGTTTCTGTAATTCCAATAATTTTGTTAGAATGTATCTTGGTGTTGATCCCTCTTCTTAGGTGTACCATGTATTCTTTCAATGTGTTATTTTAATCTCATTTTATTCCATGAAAATATATTGAAATTATAGCTCTGATTATTTTTCTGTTCCTTTGCTTCCCTTAGTCAGTTTCCTATTATTAGTATTTTGTGTCTTTTCCTATCTTCAAAATTTGCCATTGTCTCTCAACTCCTCTTTTGTCCCTTTCTTCCTCTTGATTTTAATGTTTGCTTTTTTTTGTTCTATTTTACTTAAGCTGTTTTTTGTGTTTATTTACTCTTGCTTTTCTTCTAATTTATTCATTTAGAAAATGGTATTTTTTCAAATATTTTTAATTATTAAATCTGTCATCTCATTTCTTAGGCTTTCTAATTCTTATTATTCTAATTCTTTCATGTCTAGTATCACTTTCTAGTTTGTTTTGAAATAATCCATTACAGCTTTATCTGTTTTTTTGAACATGTCTTTCTTGCATGTTTTCTTCATCTGTGGGGATGTTATTCTGCTGTTTAATCATTTATTCCTATAATAACTTTGCATGGGATTTCACCTCAGTACATTTCTGTTGCTTATTTTATATGTGAATTTAGTCTTCCGGAGCTTTTAGAAGGAGACTTAGTTCAGGGAGCAATTCTAACTACTACACAGAACAATCTCTCCTGTTGTTTTCATATAATATTTAAAAATATGGTGGTTTATTTCCTAAATGCTCTGGGCTGTTGACTCTATATTTCTTCTCCAGAAGTTTTTCCTTGGTTTAGCTTCATCCTAAAGGTTGTCCTGGTGGGTCTGTTTTGAGGTTCTCTGGGGTACTCTTGCTTCAGCCTCTTTAGACTTATAGTGAGCCCCTTACGCTCAAACACACCATAAAGGCAAAAGCCTTCCCGCTTTTACCTACCTTCTCAAATCAATGGACTTTGCTTCCCAGTAAATACCTTGGGCCATGCATTTTCCCACTCAGAGGTCCCTCTGCTTTCTCTCTTACACACATGGATAACACACAATCTTGTAGCTGTGGTGATTCGTTGTCACTCACTTATATTTGGTTTTTGGAGAAAACTTGTGGCCGAGTTTGGCTGCAGACGAAATCCATGAATCTTGTTTTTCTATCTACATGCTCTGCTTTTATGTGGGGATTCAGGAAAATCCAATAGCTATGCAGCCACTGCCAAAATATCATCCCTAGTAACCCCATTCTTGAGATTTTATTCACTTATACTCATTTTATTAGCTCAAGTTCATTGCCTTCTTATGTTTTGGAGTGTTTATTGTAGGAAGATTCGTAAGTAATGTATTTTCTGGGCCCTTTTTTAACTTGGAATTTCTTTCATGTATGAAAATTTTCTGTGTACAGAATTCTCGAATCTCAACGATTTCAAGTTTTGTATTCAGTGTTACACTGTCTTCTAGTTTTTATTTTTGCAACAAAGAAATTTAATACCAGCTTCCTGTCTTTTCTCTTTTAAAGCAACTTTTGTGTTGTTGTTTATTTGATGATGAGTTGTTTGTATAATTTTACATTTTTACTAGAATACATCTGCACCAGCTTTACCAAAACTAATTCCTGCAGCAGTGATATTCGAACTGAAGTGCACACACCCCTGGTTGTATAGAAAGACTTTCCAGTGTATATATGGGAGATGGATAGATTTAAAGGAGTCAACTTCCAGATGCTTAGCATGTAATTTTCCTAAAATTGATCTACCTAGGAAAAGACATAACATCAAGACATCTTTAGGTTCTTTCCTTTCACAATTGCCTTTCTCACACTTTAGAAGAGAAACTTGTATCTTTCACCAATCCAAATCTTTAAAATGTATAGTGGTGGTTTTAAAAAATGGCTACAAGTTCTTTGACAGTCCTTCCATAGAGAGGTAGAGTCTGTGTCTCCTCTTAGATCTGTGCTAGATTATGACTGCTTTGACCAATAACCCACAGGAAAAGGGATGTTATATGACTCACTAGGACAGGTCATAAAAGACAATGCACCTTCCGCTTTTTTCACTGGAATACTTGCCCTGGACCCTTTAGTCCTGTAAGAAGTCTTACTACTCTGAGGTCATCATGTTGTAGCCCAAGCTATAGGGAGAGCATATGTAGGGGCCCTCTGATGGACAGTTCCAGCTGAGATCTTAAGTTATCCAGTCTGGGCACTGTACATATAAATGAAGAATTTCCAGATAATTTTAGTCCCAAACTATAGTCATCCAGGCTTTTGATTCTTCTAAACTGAGGTTCCAGATATCACGGAGAAAAAAACAATACTTTGCCATATCCTGACCAAATTCCTGACCCAGAGAATCTATAAACATAACAATGGTTGTTTTATGCCCCAGAGTTTTGGGGCAGTTTATTTTGCAGAAACAGCAACTGAAACAGGTGCATTGTCCCGGGGTTTAAGAACTTGCAGGGTGAGAACAAAGGGACAATTTGAAATATTGGTTGATAAAGGGAAAGACTCATGTAACTGAATAGCATCTATTATTGCATGTGACGTAATTTCTATTTCTTGGCTTTCACAAAATTATAAGACTTCATTGATTGATTAGCTGATCTATAATAAATAACTTTTGATGTTTGGTAGCTATGTGACCGTTGATGTATAGATCAAAAGAAATTTAAAGAACAAATGACATTGTTAAAACAAAATTCCTTCTATCCCTATTTATGGGAATAAGAGTTCTCATTTCCATCTATAAAATTAAAAAATCATAAGAATAGAATATTTGCTGAATCATTTATCATTCTAATAACAGAAAATATTGATCCATGATCATATTTCACAAAAGACAAATAGCCCTAACTATCTCATTAAGAACAGCATTCAATACAATAATACTTCTTATGGTTAATAACTATCAAAATGTGTGGTATATATACCAGTTGGATACCAACAATTTAATGCTAGTTCAAACTAAAATAAATCTGTGTGACTCTTAAAGCTTATGGTCATAGAAGCATTTTAAAAGTTTAAGTTTAAATGTATATTCATATTTATGGTATTGAAAATATGATCAATTAAGAAATCCATGCTTAAACTGCATTATATTAATATAAATCCTGAAGAGAATGGAAAAGTGAACTAATAGTGTAAGGAACTATTTTACATTTCCAACTTAAAGCTGAGCTTATTTAATTACTTTTCAAAGTAAATGACAGCCATAAAATAATTAGGACATTTAGATTACATTGGACACATTTTAAATAATGGTGGCATATTTTTGTTCTGGAAAAGCAATGTTCATAATCCACTAGAAAGTAAATCCTTTGCAACTATTTAAATTTACAATACCAACATAAAAAGGTATGAAACATCTCAATTTCTTTGCTACCTTTATCTCATTGAGCCTTTTTAATCTCTTTCTACATCCTAAACAACTCCTTTTTAATCTTAGGCTATTGTCTTATCATCTTTCCTTTCCTCTTTTGACAGAAGACACGTTTGTGGAAATTTTATTGAGAACACAAAACAGATGCTTTCAAAGATTTACTTTGGATTCCTTTAGTTAACTTTTTTTCTTACAGAAATTTTTTTTCTTTTTATCTTTAATGAACCATTTATCATTTCTTATATTACATAATATTTTCCCAAGCCATTTGTTGATCTTTTCCCTTTGTTGATTCATGTGCCTCTGATTGTCCACTTTCCCCTCAGAAGTGTGATTATATTACCCTTAAATGTAAGCAGTAAAAGTAGTAGGGAATTCCCTATACCTTTCAGGATTCTACATGTGCTTAAGCTAATGCAAACTGTGCCTTTTGAATGGAAGACCCTTGACCGGTATTCCCACTAGTGTTAGTGGAATAGTGCATTGTTTCCAATTTTGTTATGAGTGTTCCTTTAATAAAGCAAAGCAGGAATGACCAACAGCCACCCTGATAATCTTTACATTGGGGATGAGAAGCTTTCAAATGTTCATATCCATGTGGCAATCTTTGTTTGTATAGAGACACAGGGGAATAGAGTACACTGAGAATGCCATGTTGGGCACACTTCCCTTAGATGTGAACAGCAGAGAGCAAGGTTCTTACAAGTGGCAGGAAGAGGTGTGTGGCAATGAATCCCAGTTCACAGCTCACTGAAAATCAGCATGCGATATAAGATGCTGATCTTTGATTTGAGCATTTCCTCAGCCCAGCTGCTGCCTAAGAGCCTTTAATTAAAAGAAACACAATACTCTTCAAACCATGATGTTGGCTAACATCCATTTATATTTGGTTTATTACAAAGGCCAAATATTTAATGCCATCATAGCTCACTCTGGGGAGAGTGTGAACCTAACCTCCTAGAGCCAAAAATAGCCCCCAGGCACAAACAAAAACATGTGTTCCATTCCACACGTTTGTTGAGGAAACATTTTACAATCAGGAAAGTTGTAAGGAAAACAAGTGCAAGAAAGACAGTTCTCTGGATAGTGGTGAACTATGTAGACAATATCTGTGCTATTTTCTGCTCAGTCTTTCTTCCCTCCACATGATTAAAGGAAATATCCATGTAAGTACAATATGACCCCCACCCTCTACCTATGGTCAGTTGACCCAGAAGTGGGCACCAGATCCAAGCCAGGCCAGTCTAGCATCCCATCTACATCTCCCCATCAGCTGCGGCTGACTATTCCAGGTTAAGCACCTGTACCAACCTATGCCAGGAAGCCACATATTGCACATTTGGACTTGAGACTGAGGGAGTCAGCTTGGTGAAGAGATAAACTCCTGCCATTGTGTTTACCATATGGAGAAAAACAGGCAGCATCACAAGAAATGCTTCCAAGTGTAATGGAGGCCCATCAGCACCCTGGCCACTCGATAGCTGGAGTTTAACTCTTCTGGATTTCCTGAGTGAACCAGAATCTTTAAAATGAATTCTTACTTTTGGTTCAAATGGGTTGAGTTTGATGTCTGGATTTGCAAACAGTGGATTCCTAACTGAAAAAATCAGACCTGACTACAAATGAGTTACCAGTCTTTATTTTTATGAACTACGAAAGTGTATAATTCGTCTTTGTCATTGAATCTTTCCTTTTGCCCAGTCTCTATAGTTTTCTTTTTAGCTCCACTTGGGGTTAGAACACCATTCTTTTGAAATGGCTACTTGTGAACAGTAATTGCTCTGAGGGTTAATCTAGATAGGACTGTTTCCATATGCACAGTGCTTGATTGATAAATGTAGTAAAATATCCAGCACTGTGGCTTTTACTGCCAAAATTCTCTGAGAAATGGAAACCAGAACAGCCTTTTTTTTTTAAGATAGGCCATGTACCAAGATTTTGTTCATTTAAAAAAGAATATAGAAAGTAAAATAAGATAAAGAAAAGCAAGTAATGGTCCCAAGAAGAATTGTGCCTTTCTACACAACAGCTGCTATGACAGGACAGAGAGCCTGGGGCCACCATAGAGTAGGAATAGAGCTCCCAGGAAAGCTGGGGCTCTCTTGCTGTGCCCTACAGGTGAAGGCCATGAAAATGGACATCCCTGTGAGGAGAGAACAGGGGTGTGTTTGTGTGTGTGTGTGTGTGTGTGTGTGTGTGTGTGTTTTCTCTCTCAAGCAATTGAGATAATGGAAAAGAAGATAAATTTCCTCCAGGAGATGCATCCAGGATTAACAGAAGCTAGTGAAGCCACTGGGATAGGGGAGTGGTGGTTTCACCATCATAAAAAGTCAGCCACATGCCAGCTTTGGCATAGCTGCTCTTCAGTATCCCCGCTTTGCCTTTTCAACCTCCATCTCAGTTCTCACAGTCGTTCTCATGCATCTTCTGGGATTTGTCCATGTTCAAAGGTACTCCTGCTGGTTCTCCTGAAAGGCATACATATGAAGAGAATGGGGGTGGCCCTCTGTCTCCCTCCTTCTGAAATATGCCAAGTGCTGCCATCTCCATCTCCAGTTCTCCCTGGAAGATAGATGTAATTAAAGCTTTCCTCCTTCTCATCCATACAGATGCTGGTCGGCTCCTACTCTCTGAGACGTACCTGAAACAAATACAGCCTGAATACATAGCCATGAAGCCTCTGTACCAATACGTCACACCCTTTCCCCCTCCTTTTCTTTTCATTTCTTCTGTTCATCCAGAAGGTGCTGCTCTTGCTGCAGATGTTGACTGCAACTTCTAGCACATGGAATTAATTAATAGCCAGCTTGGTCAAAACAAGCAGCCTTGCTGTAGTTTGTTTTAGTCTTCTCCTTTCTAGCTGTTTACAGCAGAAGAACCCATGGAATTAGGCATCGAGGAGCAGTCATTCCACAAAAAACAACACAAGCAGAAGTCTGACATGCCATTTACGGGACTAGAACTCAGGGGATGAGCCCTGTTGCCCAGTGAGTGTTTGGGGCTAGTTATCAAAGCATGCCCAGGAATCAAGTCAGGAAAATACCTCCTGAAATTTCTTGGTCTGTGGTTCCTCCATCCACAAAGCTCCTAAATACAAGACCTGGCACAAGAGGCCACAAATGACTGGCAAGGACAGTTCTTAAAGGCACCCTTCCTTTTGTCAGCCTCCAGTTCTGGTTGTCAAATGAAAGACAAGATAAGCAGGGCTGCAGGAGTTTTAGTCTCTGTAGGTTCCAGCAGAGTGGCCGATGTGACACACATCCCCAGTGTTAGCATTGCAACACGATGCAGGGAGTAAGACACCAGCTCAGGACAAGCTGAGGCTTCCCTCAGGAAAGGTCTTGATCATCTATTATTAAAAACATCAGTCAATATTGGATGAGCATGTTGGCCTGGACACAATTCCTTTTGAAGAGCTGGAATCTTCTAGGAATGAAGTACAGTAGTTCTACCAACCAGCACCACAAAGCAGCAGATGAAGGCCAAGTTGGCACATTGGAGTTTAGTTCCAAGAATTTTTCTTAGGAAGAAGAATGGGCTATATGTGGCACATGCTCCACAGAATACAGGTGTGCAAGCACGCAGCTAACCTTGGACACACCACACTTCCTTCAGGTGCAGCAACATGCGTGGGAAAGAGTTCTTCATAGTTAAGAAGAATTACTCAGAGATCCTTTAGAAAGCAGAGCTGAGCAGCAGGCGAACCCTGGCCAGGCTTCAGCTCTGGGATCTGAAGCACATCGTTTACTTCTTTGACACTGTTTCCTTAAACATAAAAGTAGGGAATTGAATTAAATGATCTCTAAGCACTCTTTCTGGAAGGATAAATCAAGATCACTCTGTGGTTATTTAGCAGATTTCAGGGAACTCAGTGGCATGTAACATTTTTCTTAAAAATTACTTCCATGATAAATGACATACTTGGAACACTATTAGTGTAATAATCAAGTGCTAGACAGCACTCCTAATATTTTTTCCCTGAGTCTTAAAACATACTGACTGATGTGGCAGAGATGATCAGTGTGAGGTAAGTCCCTTATTGGAAATATGACATGTATTTTAGACACCCCTGTTTCTGACAAGGCACATTTTGTTCACATCTCTTACACTGGCTCTTAGCCAGAAAAAAAATTCAAGCTCAAATGGGGAATATTACAAAGATTAATTAAATATTATAGCAATTTTAACTGAAGTCAGTACCTTAGGGATTAGGAGATGAGTATTTAAATACACAATGTGACCCCTGAGTCATTTGTGCATATGAGAACTATATGAGTGCATATTGCAGGCAGGCTTCTGCCTGTGTTTGCCAACAAAAACACATGTGCTGAATTCATGCTAAGTTTGGGCTTTTCAAAGAAATTGAAGACTGATTTAGGAAGAAAGAAAGAAACTACTCCTTAATTGTTATTAAAAAGTGGATGCAATCGATGAAACCAAGAGCTGGTGCTTTGAAAAGATCAATAAAATCAATGAGCCTCTAGCCAGGCTATGAAGAAGAAAGAAGACACAGTTACCAATGTCAGAAATAAAAGAGGGGATATCACTCTCGTGTTTATCCCAGATCCTATGGAAATTAAGAGGATAATAAAAGAATACTGTCAACAAGCCTATGCCCAGAATTTGATAACTTACATGAAATGAACCAATTCTTTGAAAGACACAATCTGCCAAAGCTCAAGCAAGAAGAAACAGATGATCTTAACAGGCCTTTATCTATTGAACAAATTGAACCATCGACTAATAACCTTCCATAATTTGCTGTAGGGGCCGGCCTACGGCCGAGGCTGAGTCCCACTATGGCTGAACACCGCCCTTCCACTCTAGTTGACCAATGCCCTAAGATGGTGCCCGCTTCCTGGGCGCCACCCTGCCTGGTTTGGTGGCATTAGCATAAGGAAGTTGCTCCTATAGGCTTGCATGATCTTGATCACCATAGGCCAGCTTCCTTTATATAAGGCATAAGCAGGAAAGAGAAGCACTCACTCTCTCTCTCTCTCTCTCTCACTCACTCATACTCTCTCAATCTCTGTCTCCCTCTCTCCCCTCACTCTTCCTCTCATTCGCTCCCCCCGGCTGTTGCTTCTTCTCACTCACCTTCTCCCGGCCTTCCGAGCAACAATAAACAACTGAAGTGAACCAGGTCTGTGTACGTATCGCTGTCGTCACCGCCACAAGGGGTGAACGCGGTAATTTGCTAGAAAGACAACCTCAATGAAAGCTATTATGTTCAGTTACATTTATTAGAGGAAAACAATACATTAAAATTTGTCAAAGGAAGAGATACATTGGACAGAGTCTAAAAGTCTCAAACTTGAAGCTTCCATTGCCTTCAGGATGTGTTGCCCTTCCAATATTGATGTGTGGCAATGTGCATGGACAAGACAAAACAGGACAAAAACTTTCTTTTGAAAAGAAAAGTGGTTTATTTCCCAAGATCATGACCACCATTCGGAAGTGTCATTCACTTTGCCTTCCATATTCGTTTGCTGCTTAAACTTCACATCTACCCTCTAAGATGCTCAGGACTTTGCAGATAAGGAAAGAGAGTCAAGGAGGCCAAGAATATGGTCCTGCATGTCCTAAGACAGAAAGAAAACACACAGGGACTGGACACCAAGTCTTCTGTTCCCACAGTCCTATTCTTTCCAATATAAATTACAGGTTCTGTTTTCCACATTTAAGTCAGCCTTCTTCACTTTACTCCAACTCTGCAAATTTTAGACTTTTCCTAAAGTGCTCAGAACAGTCTCTTTCCTACTCTGTTAAGTTCTTAGGTTTCTCATAAAGTTTTGTGATAAATTAAAAAGATGCATATCAGCAGCTCTGGAACTTGGGGACAATAATCTTGGGCTAGAATTTGTTGTCAAAGAGATACGCAGACTTTTTTCTTCTGGAATACTGTCATAATGAAGCAGTCATTTCCGTTAGACCTTCCTTGTCAGGCCCCCACCGCCACTCCCTAGAGGTGAAATTAGCACAGTCAGTCAGGGAGCTGTCAAGGGGTCCTTCTGACAGGCCTCACTACATAAAATAAATGGTTAATGGGCTTGGGTGTCCTGGTGGGCTGGCAAGAGGCGGGTGGACCACGTGCAAGATATTTTGACCTCACTTTAGACTCTGCCCTACATCCAATTCCTGTGATTGTGGTTTTGCCCATTGCTCCAATAAAACCATAACGACTCGCAGCCCTTTATCTAATTCTTATCAAAAATTACTAGAAAAAAAATCAACACAGAATACAACAAACATTTGCTAACACTGTATGTGGTAAAATTTTTTATAAATGAAGAACTGAACAATTAAAAGTGGATAACACACTTGGTAGAAATAATTTTTAAAACTAAACCAACAGTATCTAAAACTGCATATGATTTAGAGTGCTTATTAGGGGTTAGTGAATGAAAGAATGTAATCTTTACATATTTCTGAAGTCTGATCTGAGATATAAACTTGGTAAAAATAATTTCTGCAAAAGAAAACTAATAATCACAGCATTACCACTAGGTAAAATTTGAGGCAAAATAAATGAATCAAAGCAGAAAAAGTAATTGATCCTAATCATAATCCTTTTAGTCAAACAAAAATAAAAATAAAAATGGTTTAATGATTTATGGAAATGTTATCAAAAAATTGAATTGAACAAAGATTGATCCTATAAAAAAGTTTTTTGATGAAAATGTATCGATTTTGGCATAATTCTTATTGAAATATTTGTGTTCATAAACAGAGATAAAATATCAATAGAGTTACTGTGGAAGTCCAAAATAATGAGGTCAAAATATTATTTGCTCTCATATTCAATTCTGCAGAATGCATGTAAAATTACATAACCATTATCTTTACCAAATGCAAGGAATTCCTGTTGAGAAAAAGTTCAGTATCTACAAAAAAGCTGCCAATGCAAATAATTTGGATTTTGTTCACATATCACCTGAAGGGTAGGAAAAGGTCTCTAAGCTAAATGTTGTGGGCCCTGCTTGGAACTGACTTGGGCCCGGGGACACCGAAACAGAGAAGAGCAGGAAGTGAGTTAAAAGGCTGGAGTCAGCCTGACCACACAGGTTCTCGCAACGACCTACAGGGCCCCACCTGACCTAGGTCCCCTCCTTCTGTGACTTCCTTCCACTTTCCTTCCCCACACCCTTTCCAGACATATCCACAGCAGAGGAGAGTAGAGCTGGGAAGGGAGGAGGAATGGGGAAAGAAGAGTGCCCTAGATGTTTTGGTCAAAGTCATAGGCGAGTCAGCAGCAGTTCACCTGATTTGGAGACTCACTTCAGCAAGTGGCATCTGAGCCCCGTCCTGGAACCCAGGTGAGTCCCCGCTGCTCCTGCTATTCCCGCATCATTGTGGCCACCAAGCCTCCTGCCCACACTGAGTTCTGGCACCCACTAATCCGAAGCCTGCCCCCCAAACTCCATCACCTGGTTGGGGCCCACCTGCCACCAGGCCAAGCTGGGCTGGCCCCTAAAATGGCTGTCTGCCGTGAGGCTCCCCCGGGCTGAGGAAGCCCCTATTTTGTTCCAGGCATCTCTGTTTGACTGAGCTGACACTGTCATGTCCAGGCGGTGTGTTTGGTCTCTACGATTAAACTTCTGTGACCTGCTCTCAGGTGTGCCTCCACCCCGGGCACCTGTACCAGTGGGTATGTCTGATCCAGAGTCCAGTCCCTCCCTGTCTGTCTCATCCCTGCTCTTTCCCAGTTCAGCTGGGACAAGATGAGCCACAGGCTGGCTTCTTTCACAGATCAGTGTGCATTGTCAAGCCACTCTAAGTCAGCCAGGCCCAGATGGAAATGCAGTGATACAGAAATGGCTGTGAAATCCTGTCAGGGATCTCTGACTTGGGCTCAGCACAAGAGCACACTACAGATTACAGGTGACAAAGAGGTCAGCAACAAAGTCTTACCAAGCACTCGCCGTATCCAGCACCAAAACTTTCCTCTTTAAAACAAAACAAAACCATTCTCCAGCATCCCTCCTGCCATCTCTTGTCTATTCCTTCTCTCATTCTGACAGTCAGGATCACCACGATTGTGTTTTCACAGAGTTCCATTTAAATCTCTCAGACCCAATTTACCTGGTAATTCTAAACCCACAAGTTGTTCTATACAGCTGGCTTTCTGAAGGAGTCTTGAATTTCATAATTAATAGATATGTTACAAAACAAAAATAAAACAAAACATCACATTGGGTTGAAGCCATCTCCTGTATCTTCTTTTTTTTTTAACCAGAAGTGGGGTTTGTGATATAAGCAGCTGCTAGAAAACCAAACAAATGACAGGACTCAGCTCAGAGTTTGAGCCTATCCAGGGGCTGAATTATGTTTGCTTTGAGGTTTTGTGAAAGGTCATGAGGCCTAACAAAGTTCAGATGAAACTTGGCTGTTCCTCTGTTAGACTCCGGCTCAGAACTTGCGGCGTTTCATGTGGTTTGGAGTTTTCAAACACAGAGCTCTGCACAGCGCTAATAAATGATTCTTTCTCAGCATGGAAAGCAATTAAATGTATGGCCTCTTGGGTTTTGGTCTTAGAATCAGTATTTATTTATTAGGAGCTGGGAGAAGGGCTAAATGGCCTAGAAGAGGGATCCCGCATAATGAGGTGGGTGAATTTGCTGAAGACACCACATTTTAGATGACTGGTGGCCTGAAAAACAAGAGACGAACTCCTGAAGAACCAATAAAAAATAGGCCACTGGGAAACTTGTTAATGAATGGAATTTAGCAACAGCCTACAAGGAACAAGTTAGAACTGCTTGCAAAGCCCCAGGGAAGGCCACATGAAAGGACCCCAGCCCCATCTGTCTTCAGCCTGCACCGGCCTCTCTGAGGACTCCTACGAGCTCTCCAGCACATGGGACTCTGAGAGCTTCCTCTGTGGGCCAACCTCTCCCAGGCAGTCAGCTTGCATCCCTCTGACTCACACTCAAGTGCGGGGCGAGGGAGAGCATCCCTCCAGGTAAGTCTCCCTCTAGCTGTTCCCTTTTAAGAAAGGGGATGTATTAGTTAGCTAGGGCTGCCAGACTAAGTACCCAGACTGGGTGGCTTCAACAATAAAACTTTCTTTTCTCACAACCTGGGAAGAAGGCTGAAAGTCTGAGGTCAAGGTGTCAGCAGGATGGGTTCCTTCTGAGTCTCTCTTGTTGGCTTAGAGATAGCTGCATCTCCCTGTGTGTCCTCCCATGTTCTTTCCATGTCTGTGCCCTAATCTCCTCTTCTTATAAGAACTCCAATTATATTCAATCAGTATACCCACCCATGTAACTTCATTTAACTTTAATTACCTCTTTAAAAACCCTATCTCCAAATACAGTCACATTCAGATACTGGGACACAATTCAGGCCACAGCAAGGGGCACCCAGCCTTTAGTTCAGTGATCCTATCTGTTCTGAGCCAACTCCCCAACCTCTCCTGGAAAATGGCAAGCTGAGACGAGGCCCTGACTGAGGGGCAGCTCATCTTCTCCTTGTACCTCATGCCTTCATGACTAGGTTCACCAAGCCTGATCAAAATCTGGAAGAGAAGAAATGAAACCACAATGCAGCAAGCCTAATGTGAAAAGGAACCATATTTGTGTTCATTTATTTTAAGGGACAGTTGTCTGCTTATTGGGACTTGGTAAACTAGATCAGGTCCATAATGACCATTCTCCAGACAATTCCCGTGTGAATCCGGTGGCGTTCCCTTATGACTTCAAAGAAAATTTAACTTGGCCATATGTTAGAGTCACTGGAGGTACACCTGTTTCTGTCAGGGCTTTCATTTTAGTGGGAGATTCTGGCAATAAATAAATAATTTGATAAATAAATCTTTATTGCCTGGGTTAAGGCACCCAACAATTGGCAGATTGATGGCATTCATGGTGCCAGTTCTTTATTTGCTCCTTTACCCATGTCATTTGCTATGTGCCTTTGCAGTTTCTCCCATCATGAGGTGGAGTCTGTTTAGTCATGTGGTTCAATGTGCCCAGTAAGATGATGGCAGTAGTGACACAAACAGAAGCTTGGTAAAGAGCCTGCACATTTCTAATTCTGCTTTTGCACTTGGGCCATTGCACTTAGAACCAGCTTGTGCCAGACTACTGGAAAGGTGGGAGAAACATAGGAAGATGAGCTGCATCAAAACTGTCTGGCCACCAGCCAGTCCCCCGAAATGCAAGTCCTCAGTCAATAGGCTAGAAGACCCCCAGATAAGTGAGCAAGCCTAGCTGAGACCAGTAAAGCTTCCCAGCCTAAACTGCCAACCTATAGACCTCTGAGCTAAATACTCATTGTTCGAAGTGCCTGAGTTTGCAAGCAGTTGGTAACACAATATAATTAAGGCAGTGGCTAACTTATCTAAGCACTGAGGGCACCACAATAAATCTAAACATTATCTGAAAGAGGTAGCACATTAAGGCATTATTGGCCATTAACACCTTGGCTGACAAAGAGTGTATAAAATCAACTTGACAAGCCTCTGAGAGACGGGATAAATACAAGAGATGGAGGCTAGATAAAGTCCTTACCCTATGGGATGAAAAGAGTGTAGGAAAGGGGGTGGAAAAGAAACTTATAGGAAGGTGCAAAGAGCCACTGACTGACCTGCTTACAATACTTCCAGGGCTCCCTATGGCCTTCATATAAAATTCAGATTCTTTATACACAACATGCGAGGATCTGCTGTCTGGTCCTTTCACTTTCCCCTCCAGATCCACTCTGTTCTGAGTCCCGGGGGCTAAATTCCTTGGACTGCGTCCACCAGGCTCCCTTGTCTCCTGGCTTCCCACTGGGTTTGCCAATGAAAGTCAAGAGCAGCAGATTGAAAGGCGGGATGGCAAAGACTTCAGAGTGGGCTCCTCTGTTTCACTCCCTGCTCGCTGTAGCTTGGCCATGACTATATTTTTACTCTAATGTTTTTATTTAGGTGGTGGTCCCTCTTAAAGTCACAACTCTCACCATTTCAGTGACTCCTCATCCCCAATGCCCCCAGACCTAGAGATAGTGACGGCCTTGTTGTTTCTAGTTGAGACCAGAAAACTAGATGGGGTAATTCATCTAGTACCCCGATGGGGTAGTTCATCACCCCTTGTTGGTTTTCCTTAACCCAGCCCAGACACTGCAGGAGAACCCCTTATCAAACACTGTAAAAGGGCCGTTAGATCACCCCCTTGTGAGTGCCATCTGTTTGCTGCCAGGCCCTTCCAGCACACGACTTGTCTACTGTTTTATGTCATCCACCACTCTCTTCCCAGACCCTACACTGCAGTCATAGTTTCATTTCCTGCCACTCCATCGTACCCTTTTCCCTTTTGCTAGAATGTCTCTTCCCCTTTCTTGGCCAGACTCTCACATAAGCTAAAAATCTGAACTCAAATGACACCTTTCCCAGGAAGACACCCTCACTGCTGCCCCACTATCACACCATCCACTGACGTGGGTTAGGTGCTCCTCTTACATGCTCCCAGAGTTGCATCCCCTCCACTCCATCAGAGCACTAATCCTAATGTCTAATGCTCATCTATGAACATGCCTAAATTTCTGAAGTAGGCAGAATGATCAACCCCCAAAATGTCCACATCCTCATCCCCAGAACCTGTAATTAGGTTGTGTTACACAGCGAGGGGGGTGAAGTTTGCTAACCAGCTGGCTTTAAGATGAGGAGAGTTTCCTGGATTGCCCGGGCAGGCCAATGTAATCATGAGTGTCCTTAGTTAAAACAGGAGCAAGAAGGCAGGAGAGTGAGAGCCAGAAAGATGGCAATGGCTTTGAAAGACTTTTAGATGGAACTACTTGACTGGCCATTGCTGTCTTTGAAGACAGAGGGAGAGACCACCAGCCAAGGAAGGTGAGCAGACATTAGAAACTGGACAAAACAAGAAAACAGATTCTCCCCTAGAGAATTCAGAAGGAACACAGCCCTTGATTTTAATTCAATGAAACCCATTTGAACTTCTGATCTCCAGAACTGTAAAATGATAAGATATGTCATATAAGACACTAAATTTGTGGCAAGCTGTTACAAGAGCTATAGGAAATGCATATAATGCCCAGTAGAGGGGTCGGATCCTCCAGGACAGGGTTCATATCTGTGTTTTCTGTGTTCCAGTTTCCTCTCACAAAACTTGTCTTGGAGGAGTTCTAAGATATACTGGTAGAAGAAAAGACAGGTTACAAAATTATCTTGTCCACCTGTATTTTCCATACTCGTCAGGGTCTGTGGTCCATGTAACAACAGTTTATCTGAAGGAGGAGACCTACATCTGCCTACAGAATAAAACAACATTCAGTTATCAACCTACCATATAATCACTGAGGAAAATAATTTAGCCAGTTGCCAAGGAGAGCAGGGGTGCAGGAATGTGAAGGCACTTGCAGCGTCCTCCCTGTCGGGAAGGCAGCTGTAGTAACTAACAGTGGCTGCCTCAGGACATGCCCAGCTCCCCAGATGGACAGGGAAAGAACAAATTGTTCCTTCCCCTGGAGCAGCTGGCCCTGGTTTGGGCTGGATCTGGATTCCTGGGCACTGGCTGCTACAGTTTGGCAAGAGCCACCCTCCAGCCCTGCATTTCCAGAAGGGCTGTTCTATTACTAATCTGGAGCGGACACCTCCTGTCATCACCGTGTCTTGCTCTCACAGTGGCACTAACAACAGATGATCTGAAAATCCCACAACCTGCATGAAATGAGGGCTGGTGCCTTGGGTTAAAGCCTCTTTGACAAGAAGCTCCAGGCCAGAAGCCAAGAGCCCTGCGGTCTAGTCTGGCCCTGTCTCTGGCCGTCCATGTGACCTTGACTGAGTCACCTCCCATTCCTCTTCTCACCTAGGAAGTGCAAGGGGTGGGCTTCTGTGGTTGCTGCAGGCTACTGCATTCTAAGGGTCTCTAATAGTTATATATTCTCAAACTCACTCGTGCCTGGAGAATGCCAATGACAAACCATCCCCACAAGAGACAGCATTTCATTAGGATAGGGAAATAGGAGCTAGAGTCTGAGAAAATAGGAAAAAAAGGGAATAAGGGAGAAACAGAGGGAAAGAGGAGAGGGAGCAAGAAAGAAAAAGAGTAAAAGATAAAGATGAGGATGCGGGAGAGAAATGGGGAGGGAGAGAACACATATCAAGCACCTAAAAAGCACCAGCCTCTTTTGCTGGCCTCGGTTCACCTACACCTCAGGCCAGAGCTTCACAAAATTTTCCACCAAAGTACCTCTTCTTTGGAAGAGAGTGACAGAGATCCCTGGGGATCCAGTCTGTGGCAAGCAGGAGATCTGAAGACTCATTTAATCTTGAGAATCAGTGGGAATTTTGTGTTCTACCCTATCAACAGAGCTTTCATTTCTACTGTCAAGTGAAACAGTGGCGACAGGAAGATGCAGTGTGGAAATGAATCCTGTGCAAACCACAGCCCCTTTCTGCTTCTTTGAGGTGGGCTGCTCCAGTTTGGGAGGCTGGGCTTGAGGGTTGAGAGGTGGGATTATTCCCTAAGCCCACACAGGTCCTGAGAAACTGGGTGATTACCTGGTTGATGGCAGTCAGAGAAACTCAGCAAATAGAAGAAAATTCAACTGGCCCAGAAATATTTGCCTCAAGAAAATTAGGATGATAGGTCTACTGAGATAGTCCTGCCTCCCCTGCACTCTGTGCCAGAAGACGCTGTCTCTGTTTATTACTCTGTTTATGACAGCGAGCACATTAATACTCTGTTTGTAGCCTTGTCAGCAACTTGTTAAGGCATATTTGGGGGGTGTTTATTTTCAAAAGCAGTAGAAGCTGGGGGCAAGAGTCCCAGGGAATAGACACCACATGCTTGGGGGTTAAGCAGGACTGCCTAGCCGGAGAGGTGTTAGCTGCCAGCAGGAGGGGGCCAGCTGGGGTTCAGCCATGGACCCTGCAGAGTAGGGAGTCAACCCCATGTGAGAGTCGGGGAAGGCCAGCCAGGGCCAAGTTCAGACGCAAAGGAGTTGTGGTGAGTACAGCGAGCCCTGTGGGTGATCTGCAGGGCTGCTCTAAGGTGAACATGAGCCAGTATGTGCCAGACGTGTAATAAGGACAGGCATTCGTTATTGTTGTTATTATTATTCAGGAGTGAGGTCACTTGCGTTGGTGGCAAAACCAACCATCAGAGAGGAACCCAAACCACTCAGTGGACAGAATACAGGAAAACTTGGAACACACCCAGCAGCCAACAAGTCTTGAAGCCACTGGAAAGAGACTTGGAATGGGACTTTTTTCCTCCAGGCTAATAGGAGTGAAGAATTGGAGGATTCAAAGACATGCTGGGCATAAAGACATGGAACATCACAGCACAGAACTGGCAGGAGTGAGTAACAGGAAATGGGGACGGGAAAATGACTTAGAACTTAAGCACATGGACATGGCTTTGAACCCTGACTCCCACATCTGGCTGTGTGACTTTTGGCAAGCTGTGTAAGCTTTCTGAACTCCTGTTCATCGTCTTTAAAATAAGGATGATTAAGTAGCTCTCCCACAGGACTGTGAGAGATTCCAGTGGGATAATTCATGGGAGCTAATAAATGCTTAATAACGTTAGTTTTTCTTACAATTAGCTGTTAAGTAGCAATTAGAAAATAAGTAAATGGTGCTTTGTCTATATTAAGATTCTGAGATTGGGTAGGGGGAAATTTTGCTAGGAAAAATAAATACTTCTTCAGTGCCCCTAGATTTTATTTTGGAGAGGTGGGGAGTTAAGAGAAAGGAAGAAGAGGAGGAAGAGGAAGTGAGAGAGGGTTAAGGGGGGTGGGGAGAAGTAGAAGGAGGAAAAGGAAGGGTTGCGAAAGGGGAGAAGAAGGAGAAGGAAGAGGAGGAAAAGGAAGAGGGTGACAAAAGAAAGAGGAAAAAGAGAAAGTGGTGGCAGCAGTGCAGGAGAAGTGAAAGGCTGAAGAGGAGAGAGAGAAACGTCAGGGAAGAGCAGTCCTGGTAATTATCAACAAGACGGTTTGGAATGGCAGCGCTCCAGAACAAATCATCAACTGGCCCCTTCTCCTCCTCTTCCCTCACTCTTCAGCTCATCCCTTAAATGTTAAAGTTCTCCAGAGTCCTGCCTTTGGTCCAATTCTCTTCTCTCTTTACAGGATCTTTTCCTGTGGCTTCACTTACTACTCATTCTTTAGTCCTCAAATATTTATTTCCAGCCTGGATAGCTCTTTTGATTTTCAGATGCTCACTTCCAATCAGTAGTTGAACATCTCTACCCGATAATCCAAGTCAGCACATGTAAAACACACCTTGCATCTCCCCATAAAAAAACCTCCTGGTCTTTCCCTTGTATTCCTTATTGGAGTTGAAGGCAGCCCCATCCCCTCAAGTCAGAAATAGGGTATCAGGCAAGACATCTCTCTTGTCCTAGCCCTCTGACACTTCTCCCACCTCAATTTTTCTTCAAGTCTGTTTCAACTTCTCATTCCTATATTTACTGCCTCAGTTCAACCCCTCAGGCTCCACTGAACCCTGGTAACAGATGCCCAACTGGTCTTCCTGCTGCCAAGTCCATTGCCATCCAATCCATCCTTCATAATCAGACAAAAAGTGACGTGACCCATGACATTCTCTGGCAAGTATTTCAAGAACTCCTAGTGTACAGGATGAAAATACACATTTTTTAGCATAACATACCTTTGCCTGGCATCTGCCTATTTTTCCAACTTCATGTATCTTCCTCTCTCTGTTCCCAGTCCACATGCATGCACACTCATATTCCATCCTGATTGAACTACGTATTTGAAGATGTTCTTTACTATTCCTGGAAACTTTCTGATCATCCCATCAGCCTGACAAACTCCTGGGCAACCTCAAGACTCAGTTCACATGTCACCTCCTATAGGAAGTCTACTCTGACTTCGCTGTGGGCTCAATTAAGCATTCCTATACCACTTTTTTCTACAATCTGTTGTAGTACTTACCATACTATGTGATCATTTGTTTAAAATATGTATCTTTCCAACTGGAGAGCCCCCAGAAGGCAGGGACTGTGTGACAGTCATCACTGTATCCCCTCCCCTATCTCTAATTAAATGCCTGGTGCACAGCAGGAATCAATAATGATTTGGGATCTAACTACCGAGCATAACCTAGCCTTGATGGGTAGATAGAAATGGCCCCAAAGACCCGACAGCACATCACCTTCTCCACTAGACAGTGACAGAGTTGCTCTGAAAAACTCTACCTCTTTTAACTTCTCATTTTTTAGACTTTATGTAGCCAATCCCCTTGGGTTTACTGGGAAGACAAAACTGACCATGTCTCTATTTTAGACAGAGTAGCACTGTCATATGCACCCCTACACTTCACTTTCAGCCACTTGTGTTCCAATTATTCTTAGAGAATGTTGATTTTTTTCAAAAGACTGATCTCACCCAAAGTAAGTTTTCCTAAGTTTTAAGGGGGGACCTTGTTGTTATGCCTTTGTGCTGAATTTGTTATTCTTTGGAATTAAAAATAGTCTGGATTATTAAAGCATCACTCTAGTGGCAAGTGTTGAATACAAACTTAGAAGCTAAGTAGGAAAAAAAATACTGGATAATAGTAATAATATAAATTTAGCTAATGCCTTAGTCTATTATTTATTGGGAGCTCAGTTACACAATGGGAGGATTTCACGGCTTCTAAAAAGAGGAACCCACCACAGTAGATCAGGGTTTGTCAGTCTTTCCACTTGGAGGTATCTGTTTGTTCCTCAGTACCACACAAAATTGGTCAGGGACTGGTTTGGAGGAGACAAGCTGGCTTGGAGTGGAGAAGGGCAGGCAGCATCCCACAGGAAGATCTGGAGGCTGGGTCTGGGCTCCAGGAACCCTGGAAAGAGGAAAGCCCATGGCAGTGCCACACACCTGTGCATCTGAAACATATGGGAAAGTGAGGTTGCCATCATTTGGACGTAGGATTAGAAGACCATGTTCAAAACGTGATTACTGAGAACCCCTGAAAGAAACAAACTTTGGGTTAAGGAATCCTCTTAAGAAACCCAAAACAATTTCCTCTCCCTGAGACTTAAGATAACTGAAGAAACGTCCTATTTTTGGTCTTTTTTCTGCCCCTACTTGTAGTTTTTCCAGATGCTTGCAGTCACAGCATCTACTCTAAGAGAATTCTGGTGGAGGCAGACAAGGGAGGATCCATGTTTTGTGGAGCCTGAAAACAATTGGAGATATCACTTCAATAAAAATAATACAAAATCATTGTTTTTACTCAAGAAATACTTTTATATCTATTTTTAAAATAATATAACATTTATAGAAAAGTGAATACTTATTTAGAATGAGAAGAATAATTCTAACAAACTACAATTTTTAAAAGGTGACAAATACCACAGGCATCGAAAAATCCAGAAAAATAACATAATAATATTATATCATATATTACAGTAACTATTATTACATTTTACTATAAGATTATTGTTCATTAACTTCTGATACTAACTTTGGGCAATGAGGAAGCCAGACAGATTTTAAGCAAAGGAACCACTTAACCAGATTTACATTTTAGAACTACCCTGTCACAAAGCAAAAATTCTGCTTAAAATGACATCTTCTGCATATAGTTCTTTTGTTGAGAATGTTCTGTGGCAAAACTTACTGAAATTGTTGTGTTATATTGTCACTTGAAAATTAAGGAAGCTATCTTTTCCAGTTAGACATATTTAAAAATAACTTCAAAATACATTTTATTTTCCCATGGCCTTATTTAGGAAAACGTCTTTAAAAGCAGAACCACATGCACAATGCAGAGCACTGACTCCTAACCAAGAACTGGTGAGGGGGTCAGATTGGATCAAGACCCAAACGGGCTCCAGACACATGGGTAGGAAAGGATTCTGGCCATCAGACACAGGAGAGACATCTACTGGTGAGATTTGAGAGATAGGCCTGAGTTCTCTGAAGGACTTCCCTAGAAGTGAAAAAGGAGGGTGTGTGTGTGTGTGTGTGTGTGTGTGTGTGTGTGTGTGTGTGTGTGTGTTCTGGGTCTCCAAGGACCACGTGAACTGAATCCTGAAAAGCAGGCAATGCATTTGGCCCAACTGCGCTGAGTCAACAGATAGAGCCCTAACAAGGTTAGCCCTCAGGTCAAGGCTGCCCCAAGGGGAGCTTTCTACCTCTATCATCCTGACACTCCTGAGCAGGAGAGAAATGCGGGCACTGTAAGAAGAGGGTTCCACACATGTCATCCCAGGAGCAAGACCTTCTGGGAAGATCTATGTACCCTTTCTCTTCTAGACCTTCTTCCAACAACTCAGAACATCTCCAAAGAAAAAGAATGAAATTCACTGCAGACTTGTTTCTTAAAGCTAATCATACTTGTCCCTATGGTGGCTTCACATCAGCTCTAAGCAGTATGCCCTTTGAGGTTCTTTTCAATTTCCTTGTGACCTGATGTTTATCCATTTTGCAAACCCCTCCTAATCGCTGGGCATTTTCACATGCAACTAATTATAAGAAAGAGTTCCAGTTCTCTCCTTGTTTCTGACAGAAAAAGAACAGCAAGAAGAAATGTACCCTGTTTTTTTTCCTTGAATGTTGTTCATTTCTACACTTCACAACAATTGTCACCCAAAAGACACTACTCCCGCACCCACCAAGGTATTACAAGTCCATAAACTGCATTCAGACTGCAGCTTTATATTCTTACTGCACTGTAACATGCACAGAATAATACATTTTACAACCTTGGATATATACCTAAGGATTTTAATTTCAAGGGCTAGTCCTGTTAACAAAACTACATATTCTTTTCTTTGAAAGGTATTCATATTCTGTTCATGTAAAGAAATTGCTCAGGAAATTATGCTATAATATAGCAAAAATTAATTTAAAATGAAACTTTCCTGTGATACCTTGAGAAATGGTATCATCATTCATTCACATTAGCCATAAATTTACAAATTTGTCCCAGGTTTATAGCTATTTCCAAGGCAATATCAGTCTGTGGCATCAACAGAGCAAACTCAAACTGGAGGGAAAATGTATTTTTCACAGGAATCCCTTGAGGTCCTGGCTAAAACACTTGCAGAATAGCATAAGAGTGGATTTGGGGAAATCAGAAATATGGTTTCATTTTAAGTTGATTTGACATCAGTCTGCTAGGGCTAACTCCTGATGAGTTTCAGATTTGGGTAAATAGTCTCTATTTTCTAATTTCTGGAGAACAAAAGTCTCCTCCTCCTTCTCTACATTGAATTCTTCATTCTTGCTCTTTGTCCCTACACAGCATGACACACCATGCATTTTTTTAATTTTTTTTAAATTTTTTGATTTTGGTATCATTAATCTACAATTACATGAAAGACATTATGTTTACTAGGCTCCCCCCTTCACCAAGTTCCCCCCACATACCCCTTCATAGTCACTGTCCATCAGCATAGTAAGATGCTGTAAAATCACTAGTTGTCTTCTCTGTGTTGTACAGCCCTCCCCATGCCCCCCCACACTATACATGCTAATCATAATGCCCCCTTTCTTCTTCCCCACCCTTATCCCTCCCTTCCAAACCATCCTCCCCAGTCCCTTTCCCTTTGGTAACTGTTAGTCCATTCTTGGGTTCTGTGATTCTGCTGCTATTTTGTTCCTTCAGTTTTCCTCTTTTCTTATACTCCACATATGAGTGAAATCATTGGCTACTTGTCTTTCTCAGCCTGGCTTATTTCACTGAGCATAATACCCTCTAGCTCCATCCATGTTGTTGCAAATGGTAGGATCTGTTTTTTTCTTATGGCTGAGTAATATTCCATTGTGTATATGTACCACCTCTTCTTTACCCATTCATCTACTGATGGACACTTAGGTTGCTTCCATATCTTGGCTATTGTACATAGTGCAGCGATAAACATAGGGGTACATCTGTCTTTTTCAACCTGGAGTGCTGCATTCTTAGGGTAAATTCCTAGAAGTGGAATTCCTGGGTTGAATGGTAAGTCTATTTTGAGCATTTTGAGGAACCTCCATACTGCTTTCCACAATGGTTGAACTAATTTACATTCCCACCAGCAGTGTAGGAGGGTTCCCCTTTCTCCACAACCTCGCCAACATTTGTTGTTGTTTGTCTTTTGAATGGTAGCCATCCTTAATGGTGTGAGGTGATATCTCATTGTGGTTTTAATTTGCATTTCTCTGATGACAAGCAATGTGGAGCATCTTTTCATGTGTCTGTTGGCCATCTGAATTTCTTCTTTAGAGAACTGTCTATTCAGCTCCTCCGCCCATTTTTTAATTGGATTATTTGCTTTTTGTTTGTTGAGGTGCGTGAGCTCTTTATATATTTTGGATGTCAACCCTTTATCGGATCTGTCATTTATTAATATATTCTCCCATACTGAAGGATACCTTTTTGTTCTATTCATGGTGTCCTTTGCTGTACAGAAGCTTTTCAGCTTGATATAGTCCCACGTGTTCATTTTTGCTTTTGTTTCCCTTGCCTGGGGAGATATGTTCAAGAAGAGGTCACTCATGTTTATGTCCATGAGATTTTTGCCTATGTTTTTTTCTAAGAGTTTTATGGTTTCATGACTTACGTTCAAGTCTTTGATCCATTTCGAATTTACTTTTGTGTATGGGGTTAGACGGTGATCCAGTTTCATTCTCCTACATGTAGCTGTCCAGTTTTGCCAGCACCATCTGTTGAAGAGACTGTCATTTCCCCATTGTATGTCCATGGCTCCTTTATCAAATATTAGTTGACCATATATGTCTGGGTTAATGTTTGGACTCTCTATTCTGTTCCATTGGTCTGGGGCTCTGTTCTTGTGCCAGTACCAAATTGTCTTGATTATTGTGGCTTTGTAGTAGAGCTTGAAGTTGGGAAGCGAGATCCCCCCACTTTATTCTTCCTTCTCAGGATTGCTTTTGCTATTTGGGGTCTTTGGTGTTTCCATATGAATTTTTTTTTTCCTCCATAATTATTTTTTATTGAAGGGTAGTTGACACACAGTATTACATTAGTTTCAGCTGTACAACACAGTGATTCAACATTTATATACATGATAATTCTAGGTACCAGCTATCACCATACCAAGTTGTTACAATATTTTGACTATATTCCTTATGCTATACATTACATCCCAGTTACTTATTTATTTTACAATTGGAAGTGTGTTTATATATATATATATATATATATATATAAATTTTTTTTTTTTGTGAGGGCATCTCTCATATTTATTGATCAAATGGTTGTTAACAACAATAAAATTCTGTATAGGGGGGTCAATACTCAATGCACAATCATTAATCCACCCCAAGCCTAATTTTCGTCAGTCTCCAATCTTCTGATGCATAACGAACAAGTTCTTACATGGAGAACAAATTCTTACATAGTGAATAAGTTACATGGTGAACATTACAAGGGCAGTCATCACAGAAGTTTTCGGTTTTGTTCATGCATTAAGAACTATAAACAGTCAGTTCAAATATGAATATTCATTTGATTTTTATACTTGATTTATATGTGGATACCACATTTCTCTATTATTATTATTTTTAATAAAATGCTGAAGTGGTAGGTAATATGAGATAAAGGTAGAAAACAGAGTTTAGTGTTGTAAGAGAGCAAATGTAGATGATCAGGTGTGTGCCTGTAGACTATGTGTTAATCTGAGCTAGACAAGGGCAATAAAACATCCACGTATGCAGAAGATTTCTCTCAGAACATGAGGGGGGAGGTTCTAAGCCTCACCTCTGCTGATCCCCATTTTCTCACCTGATGGCCCCCTGCGACTGTGCCTGTCTTAGGTTGTTCCTCCCTTGAGGAATCTTACCCGTCTCTGGCTAACCAGTCATCTTCCGGGGCCATAGAGGGAAATGTTATCCATATGAATTTTTGAACTATTTGTTCCAGTTCATTGAAGAATGCTGTTGGTAATTTGATAGGGATTGCATTGAATTTGTATATTGTTTTGGGCAGGATGGCCATTTTGACAATATTAATTCTTCCTAACCAGGAGCATGGGATGAGTTTCCATGTGTTAGTGACCTCTTTAATTTCTCTTAAGAGTGTCTTATAGTTTTCAGCGTATAGGTCTTTCACTTCCTTGGTTAGGTTTATTCCTAGGTATTGTATTCTTTTTGATGCTATTGTGAATGGAATTGTTTTCCTAATTTCTCTTTCTATTAGTTCGTTGTTAGTGTATAGGAAAGCCACAGATTTCTGTGTGTGAATTTTGTATCCTGCAACTTTGCTGAATTCTGATATTAGTTCTAGTAATTTTGGAGTGGAGTCTTTAGGGTTTTTTATGTACAATATCACGTCATCTGCAAATAGTGACAATTTAACTTCTTCTTTACCAATCTGGGTTCCTTGTTTTTCTTTGTTTTGTCTAATTGCCGTGGCTAGGACCTCCAGTACTATGTTGAATAACAGTGGGGAGAGTAGGCATTCCTGTCTTGTTCCCGATCTCAGAGGAAAAGCTTTCAGCTTCTCGCTGTTCAGTATGATGTTGGCTGTGGGTTTATCATATATGGCCTTTATTATGTTGAGGTACTTGCCCTCTACGCCCATTTTGTTGAGAGTTTTTATCATGAATGGATGTTGAATTTTGTCGAATGCTTTTTCAGCATCTATGGAGATGATCATGTGGTTTTTGTCTTTCTTTTTGTTGATGTGGTGAATGATATTGATGGATTTTCAAATGTTGTACCATCCTTGCATCCCTGGGATGAATCCCACTTGGTCATGGTGTATGATGCTTTTGATGTATTTTTGAATTCGGTTTGCTAATATTTTGTTGAGTATTTTTACATGTATGTTCATCAGGGATATTGGTCTGTAGTTTTCTTTTTTGGTGGGGTCTTTGCCTGGTTTTGGTATTAGGGTGATGTTGACTTCATAGAATGAGTTTGGGAGTATTCCCTCCTCTTCTGTTTTTTGGAAAACTTTAAGGAGAATGGGTATTATGTCTTCTCTGTATGTCTGATAAAATTCTGAGGTAAATCCATCTGGCACGGGGGTTTTGTCCTTTGGTTTTTTGATTATCACTTCAATTTCGTTGCTGGTAGTTGGTCTGTTTAGATTTTCTGTTTCTTTCTGGGTCAGTCTTGGAAGGTTGTAATTTTCTAGGAAGTTGTCCATTTCTCCTAGGTTTCCCAGCTTGTTAGCATATAGGTTTTCATAGTATTCTCTAATAATTCTTTGTATTTCTGTGGGGTCCATCGTGATTTTTCCTTTCTCGTTTCTGATTCTGTTGATGTGTGTTGATTCTCTTTTTCTCTTAATAAGTCTGGCTAGAGGTTTATCTATTTTGTTTATTCTCTTGAAGAACCAGCTCTTGGTTTCATTGATTTTTTCTATTGTTTTATTCTTCTCAATTTTATTTATTTCTTCTCTGTTCTTTATTATGTCCCTCCTTCTGCTGACCTTAGGCCTCATTTGTTCTTCTTTTTCCAATTTCAATAATTGTGACATTAGACCATTCATTTGGGATTGTTCTTTCTTTTTAAAATATGCCTGGATTGCTATATACTTTCCTCTTAAGACTGCTTTTGCTGCATCTCACAGTAGTTGGGGCTTTGTGTTGTTGCTGTCATTTGTTTCTATTCTAGTTTTAAATT
Source organism: Manis pentadactyla (assembly GCF_030020395.1). Classification (NCBI taxonomy): domain Eukaryota; kingdom Metazoa; phylum Chordata; class Mammalia; order Pholidota; family Manidae; genus Manis; species Manis pentadactyla. The sequence goes on along the minus strand of NC_080021.1, from coordinate 44,362,795 downwards.
TCAAGTCTCAATAAAACCTCAAATTAAAAAAAAATTTAAAAAAAAGACTGACCCAGAAAGAAACAGAAAATCTAAACAGACCAGTTACCAGCAATCTGATCTCCATTTTAATTTGGTCATTGATCCATTGATTATTTTGGAGCAAGTTGTTAAGTCTCCAGGTGTTTGTGTGCCTTTTTGCTTTCTTTGTACAATTTATTTCTAGTTTTATACCTTTGTGGTCTGAAAAGTTGGTTGGTAAGATTTCAATCTTTTGGAATTTACTGAGGCTCTTTTTGTGGGCTATTATTTGGTCTATTCTGGAGAATGTTCCATGTGCACTTGAGAAGAATGTGTATCCTGTTGCTTTTGGATGTAGAGTTCTATAGATGTCTATTAGGTCCATCTGTTCTAGTGTGTTGTTCAGTGCCTTGTGTCCTTACTTATTTTCTGTCTGGTGGATCTGTCCTTTGGAGTGAGTGGTGTGTTGAAGTCTCCCCAAATGAATGCATTGCATTGTATTTCCTCCTTTAATTCTGTTAGTATTTGTTTCACATATGTTGGTGCTCCTGTATTGGGTGCATATATGTTTATAATGGTTATATTCTCCTGTTGGACTGAGCCCTTTATCATTATGTAATATCCTTCTTTATCTCTTATTACTTTCTTTGTTTTGAAGTCTATTTTGTCTGATACTAGTATTGCAACACCTGCTTTTTTCTCGCTGTTGTTTGCATGAAATATCTTTTTCCATCCCTTGACTTTTAATCTGTGCATGTCTTTGGGTTTGAGGTGAGTCTCTTGTAAGCAGCATATAGATGGGTCTTTCTTTTTTATCTATTCTATTACTCTGTGTCTTTTGATTGTTGCTTTCAGTCCATTTACATTTAGGGTGATTATTGAAACATGTGTGCTTATTGCCATTGCAGGCTTTAAGTTTGTGGTTACCAAAGGTTCAAGGTTAGCTTCTTTACTATCTTACTGTCTAACTTAACTCACTTATTGAGCTATTATAAACACTGTCTGATTATTCTTTATTTCTCTCCCTTCTTATTCCTCCTCATCCATTCTTCATATGTTGGGTGTTTTGTTCTGTGCTCTTTTTAGGAGTGTTCCCATCTAGAGCAGTCCCTCTAAGATACCCTGTAGAAGTGGTTTGTGGGAGGCAAATTCCCTTAACTTTTGCTTGTCTGGGAATTGTTTAATCCCTCCTTCATATTTAAATGATAATCGTGCTGCATACAGTATTCTTGATTCAAGGCCCTTCTGTTTCATTGCATTAAATATATCATGCCATTCTCTTCTGGACTGTAAGGTTTCTGTTGAGAAGTCTGATGATAGCCTGATGGGTTTTCCTTTGCAGGTGACCTTTTTTTTCTCTCTGGCTGCCTTTAATACTCTGTCCTTGTCTTTGATCTTTGCCATTTTAATTATTATGTGTCTTGGTGTTACCCTCTTTGGATCCCTTGTCATGGGAGTTCTGTGTGTTTCTGTGGTCTGAGAGATCATTTCCTCCCCTAGTTCAGGGAAGTTTTCAGCAATTATTTCTTCAAAAACACTTTTTATCCCTTTTTCTCTCTCTTCTTCTTCTGGTATTCCTATGATAAGAATATTGTTCCTTTTGGATTGGTCACACAGTTCTCTTAATATTCTTTCATTCCTAGAGATCCTTTTATCTCTCCCTGCATCAGCTTCTCTGCGTTCCTGTTCTCTGTTTTCTAGTCCATTAATGGTCTCTTGCATCTCGTCCATTCTGCTTTGAAGTCCTTCCAGAGATTGTTTTATTTCTGCATTCTCCCTTCTTAGTTCTTGCATATTTCTCTGCACGTCCATCAGCATGGTTATGACTTTTGTTTTGAATTCTTTTTCAGGAAGATTAGTTAGCTCTACCTCCCCAGAATCCTTCTCAGGAGAGGATGTCGAAGGTGCTGGGTTAGCCTGGTCTGGATCAGATTTTTTTGCCTTTTCATGTTGATAGATGCAGTGGTATGCTATTGACTTGTCTGTTAGCTGGGAGAGCCAAGACCTTTTCCACTTGCTCCTGGCCTTTCTTTACTAGGACAACGGCAACCCCTAGCGGCTTGTGTTGGGCAATTACGCATAGACTGGGTCTGTTTCTTGCCCAGCTGCTATGCAGGAAGCTCCCTTGCTGTGGGCGTGACCAGCCTCAGGCTGCTGCTCTGTTATGGCGGGGCCCCGGAGTGAACAGACAGGGGGGCTGTTCATCACCGTGAGGGGTCTCAGAGCTGCTGCCCAGGGGGTTAGGGTGTCCAGAGTTCCCTAGGATTTCCAGCTGCTGGGCTAGCTGTTCCAGGCTGCTTCCATCCAGCTGTGGGGTCTCTGTCCCTTTAAGACTTTCAAAAAGCACTCGCTTTTCTTTGTCCCCAAGGCGCCGACTGCGGGGACCTGCTCACAGGTCTTACTGTCCTGTTTCCCTGGTTTTCAGCACCCCACGCATGCACTGTGTCTGCGCTCCAGTGCAGATGGCTAGGACTGGGTGTTTAGCAGTCCTGGGCTCCCTCTCCCTCCCTGCTCCGACTCCTCTCCTCCCGCTGGGAGCTGGGGGGAGGGGCGCTCAGGTCCCACCAGGCCGCAGCTTGTATCTTACCCCCTTCACGAGGCACTGGGTTCTCACGGGTGTGGATGTGGTCTGGCTGTTGTCCTGTATCTTCTGGTCTCTCTTTTAGGGATAGTTGTATTTGTTGTATTTTCAAAAATATGTATGTTTTTGGGAGGAGATTCCCACTGTCCTACTCACGCTGCCATCTTGGCTCCGTCCCTGACACTCCATGCATTTTTAATTGGCTTAGTGAAATGTCTGCTTCCTGCCTAGCTCTTTTCTGGTTGTTCAGAGAGAAATCTCATTACTGTGAGATAGAGTTGACTATGCAGAGCAACACATTAATTTGCCCAAAACCCACTGTCTTAGTCTGTTCAGGCTTCTATAGCAAAAACACCATAGACTGGCTGGTTCAAACAACAAACATTTGTTTCTCACAGTTCTGGATGCTGGGAGGCCTGAGGCCAAGGTGCCAGCAGGTTCAGGACAGTGAGGGTCACATCCTGGCTCAGAGACAGCTGCCTTCTCTCCGTGTCCTCACATGGCAGAGGGGTGAGGGAGCTCTCTGGGGTCTCTCTTATGAGGGCACGAATTCCATTCATGATGCTACACCCTCATCACCTAAGTTTGGGGTTAGATTTTCAACATATGAATTTGTTGGGGACATAAATATTCAGGCTACAAAATCCTAACTAGCTTACAGGGAACTTCAGTTTTAAAATTTTGAAAACAAGCAACTCTGGATACAAGCTGTTGGGAGCTTGAAACATGCCTTTACTACTCTGTAGCATCCTCAGTGTCTAAACAGCCTATTTGAGGCTGTACAGATTCTCTAGTTGGGAAGAAAGCTGAAAACACTGACCAGTAGAGTCACTTGTCTCTTGAAGTCAAGGCACCAAGCAATCTGATCTATCCTGAGATCAGAAATGCCCATCGCAGAGCAAAATTAACACTCAATTTTCAGAAAGAGCAATTAGAAAAAAGGCAGTAGATCATGCATACCTGACTCTAAGAAATAAACACCTTACTACAGAGGGCAATGACATATTTTACTAAATTTTTAATACAAATGTGCTATGGCTTCACTGTAGAAAATCTGATATATATACAAGAGCACAAAGGAAAAAGTTTAAGATGAGCCATTATCTCATATCTCAGAGATAACCACTATTAAAATTTTGGTGAACCATTTATCTTTGTAATTTTTTTCTGAATACACAATAATTGTATATTCTTTATAAAAATAGTCTGTTAGAGTACATTGTAAATTATAATCCACTTGGTTCACTCAATGATGCATTGTGACTATTTCCCCATGTTATTAAATATTTTACCACATATATTTTAATAGTTGAAAAGTGTGTTTAGTATATGAATGTAGAATGCTTATAATCCAGTTCCCTACTGTTGGACTGAGAGGTTGTTTCCAGATTGGAATTAACATGACTCTACAGTAAACATTCCTATAGCATCTCTTTTTGTCTGCTTTTGTAAACCCCTAGAAGTAGAATTTCTGAGCAAAAGAATATTTCTATGCTTAAGGCTTTTGCTACTCATTCATTTGTTCAACAAATATTTATTGAGGGTAAACAGATTCCCAGGCACTTCCAGGCTCTGGAAATACAGCTGGGAATGAATCAGGCAAGATGTCAGCCCCCACACTGCTTACACCTGTGTAGAGGCAGACAATTCACAAGTGAAAAATTAAATTTATGATGTGAGTTCAGAGAGTGAGGAGTGCTTTGAAGAAAAATAAAGAAGGCAAGGGCACAGTGAGAGGGCCTGGTATTTTAGCGAGGATGGTTGGGAAACCTCTCTGAGGACATGAAATTTGGGTTGAGTCCACCCCTAGGGGAACAGGCTCTAGGTGGGGAGAACAAATAGGAAGCCCTGGAGGATGGACTGAGCTTGGCAGTTCTGTGGACTTGTAAGGCCAAGGTGGAGTGGACTGGGTGGGAGGTAGCGTGTTTGGGGGACAGGAAAGGGTCCGATCCCAAGTGCTGTAGCCACGATGGCTTAGAGTGCTGTAATCAGCACAGCGGAGCAACGCGATCAGTATTAGCCTCTAAGAACATCACTGACTGCCGGGCAGAGAATGGACCATGGGAAGCAGAAGTTCAGTTAGGTTGTGTTTTAGTCCAGACAAGAAATGCGAGTGGCTTGCCGTAGGATAGTTTCTGAATGTTTGCTTCAAAGTAAAGATGACAGAACTTGCCGATGGATTAGATGTGGAGGATGAGGGAAACAAAGGCAACTGAGGACAGCCTCTAGAAAAGTTGTAGCACTCAACAGTGTGCTGTAGACTCTTTCCCCACAACCTTACCTGATAGTTTTCCTCCCTGCCAGATTGATCAGGAAAACATGTTATATTGCTTTATACTTCTTCATTACTACTGAGGTTTTGTGTTCACGTGTGTGTTCCTTTGACTGTAAAAACAATATTTTTTTAGCTAAAATTTCTTTCATGATAAACAATGAAAATGGATGTCTGTCTCCCCCCAACAGAATGTGAACTTCATAAGAGCAAAAGACAATGGGACATTTTTGTAAAAAAAATCTTCATTTGTTTTAGTTACTACTCTATTACTCATACCTACAATAATGCTTATCACACAGTGATAATAAAATTCACTAACACTTAGATACTTTAATATGTGCCAGGCACTGTTCTAAGTGCTTTTAATACAATAGCTCATTCATAACAACCCACTTACAGATGAAGAAACTGAGTCACAGAGAGGTTAAGTAATTTGCCCAAAGTTATATAGCCAGTAGGTAGCAAAGCTGGGATTTAAATCCAGGCAGTCCCAGAGTCCAGCTCAACCACTGTGTTCTAGTGCTTTTCAATATATATTTGAGTTTGGATTTTAATTAACTTTCCAATCTATTAAAAATGAATGGTAATATATATATTTAATCTTAGGTGTTTGAAAGAAATAATTGAAAGAGTTTTATAACTAAGTAAAACTAAGCTGAATTAAACAAACTCACTATATAAATACATGATATATTTACTATAAATAAAATTATTTAAAATCTGTTTTGTTAGTAAATTGAGAAGAGGCTTAATACAATATTTCATCCTAGGATTATGCTTCAAATTTCAACATTGAAATCTACCCAAGTTAATGACTTAGAGGTGTTAAATGAAGCTCTAGAATGAGCATTAGTCTCCCAGCTGTCTCCTACCCTTGACAAAGCTCCAATCCATTCCATACTCCCTGCTAATTAATCTTCCTGAAACATGGCTGAACACACATCCCTGTCTTCTCCTTGATAACTTCTCAGTGTAGAACAGAAATGTTCTTGTTGGAAGAAGTGTGGTATGCAGGGAAATGACTCCAGCAGTGGCTCCTCGGAAAGCCAAGGGTCATCTCAGTTCTTCTGGTGACTAGCAGATGACTGTGGGAAAACCATTTAGTTTCTCCATGGCCCTCCTATAAAGTAGGAATCAGAGGTAGTCACAAGGACTAAGTTGGGCAAGGTGTGTCTGATGGCTAAGTTTATGTGTCAGCTTGACTGGACCTTAAGATGCCCAGATATTTTATGAAACATTATTCTGGGTATGTCTGTGAGGATATTCTTGTATGAGATTAACATTTGAATCAGTAGACTAAGTAAAGCAGATTGCTCTTCCTAATGTTGGTGGGCCTCATCCAATCAGTTGAAGGCCTGGATAGAGCAAAAAGGCTGACCTCCCTCTGAGTAAGAGAGAATTCTTCCTGCCTGATGACCTTTGACTGGGACACTGGCTTTTATTTTTCCTGCTTTCAGACTCAGACTGAAACATCAGCTCCTGCTGGATCTCAAGCCTGCCAACTTTGAAACAGAAACTATGCCAGCACCTCTCTTAGGTCTCCAATTTGCCAATTCACCCTGAAGATCTTGGAATTTACTACCCTCCTTATTGCATGAACCAATCCCTTATTTTATATATATATATAAAATATACATATTATATATCTACGATTCTCATATACATGTGTATATATGAGATATATGTTGGTTCTCTGGAGAACCCTGACTAATACAGTGTGCCATCTATCCCTTAGTGCATGCAGTAACTCGGCAGATGTGCTACCATGACCAGATGTTTCTAGATTTCATTCCTGCTCTGCCATTATTGACTGTGTAAATAGGAGAAGATAAGGTCATTTGTTTATGCCTCAGTTGCCTTATCTTTAAAACAGAAGCAATACATAGTTTTAAGTCTTCTAAGAAAATTAAATAAATCATCTTAAACACCTAGAACATGGCAAGCTTTCGATAAGTGGTACATACTGTTATTATTCCTGGGCATGTTTTGTTCCTCTAAGGCAAAGCTGCAATTCACAACAGCATCACGTGGTTCCCTCACATTCAAGAACAGATGCTGCTTCACTTTCCAGCTGTAAGGGTTGAAGCTCTTAGCTGCTATGCTGAGCCTGGCTACCTTCCCGGAGCTTCCCAATACTAGTGGTCAGAGTTCACAGAGTGGAGTGTAGCCCACCTGCTGGAACAGGACAGGGCCTGGAGTGGCTGCTACAGAAGCGCCTGCCCTGAATATCTCGGTTGCTGTCCTGCACCCACTCAGGCAGGAAACACACACCTATGTCCACTCAGAATGCCCAGTACAGTTACCTGTCTAAGTTAAAGTCATGCTCTGCCCATAGGCAAACTCCTTTCTTTCCATGTTCTTGACAGGACACAATGAATTGAAAATCCAGGATCTTTAGGGTGGGTGAGGATATGGAACGTGTAGGAGTCCAAGTGTGCAGGTACCATGTTGCTTTTGTTACATCGCTGGCAGGAGAAAGGCAGGCTTTGACATGGATGCTGAAAAAGTTCTAAACAGGAAGATTGCCGAAAAGGAGTAACCCTGGGTTTTGAGAAGTCAGTTTTCCATAGCTCGCTCACAGTCCCTATGTACTTAAATTCTCTGTGTTCTCCAGAAATAACAATAAATAAAAGGAGGAGAAAACATTAAACATATTTTAAGGTGCATTTTTATAGCTCGAAGTAAAAGAACAAAATGTAAAAAGTGGCAAGGTCAACATCTGCTCTGATATAAATCCCTCGCAAGTAAAACATCTAGAGAGTTTGAAAATATTATACATTCTTGGGGACTCAATAAATATCACTAACGGTACTCCACAAAAATACCAGAAAACATGACATACATGGAAAATAAGGACAGAAATCCACCATGTAAACCATATAAACCAAAAGGTACCTGAAGGACAGAATTAATAGTCAAGGTATAATTTTTTTAATCCAGAATTTTTTAAGGAACTGAGATGATGAATTAAGAGAGCTATCAACAGTCTTAAATAAATAAGCAGAAACTAATTTAGGAGGGCAACCATTAAAATAAATTCTTCAATTTTAGAAATACTCAAACCTTAAGAATAAAAATGTTGTAATTTTAAATGACCCACAATTCACATTTTTTCAGGTTTCTTTACAGCTATCCCAAGCTAATGGAGATAAACCTTTATAATTCTTAAAGACAGAAAGGCCAGTGTATGAAGGCTCTGCACAGCCAAGCTGCGAGTAGAGAGGAAATTTTCAAATGGTCACTCTCTTAGGAAACTACTAAACATCCTCTCTTCAGAGATCACCTGGGGTGTTAAGCAGCTCACCAAACCCTGGGGCTAAGGGTATAAGAAGGAATCTTTGAATGACAAAGTTGATGTAGAAAATGATGCATGATATTCTGTAAAACCAACTCTCCCTTTTTTTTTTTTCAAAATAAGCAAATGTTAATAGGAAAAGTAGTGAGTCAGTCTGACAGGACAAGAGTTAATATAATATGTAAGGGAGGAAAAAAGGAGATTGATAAATTGCTGAGACATCTAACTAATTGGAGTAATTGTTTAAACAAAAGTGAAATAGAATAAATCAAAAATAATAAAGGTTTAAGAACTTCAGATTAAGCAAATGGCAAATAGAAGAAAGGGGGAGTTATGAAGCATAAAAAATACTTTATCCTCCATAGAAAAGAGACCAAAGTAACTGTGTGTCAATGCACAGAACTAAATTAATGTTTGAAATATTAAACATTTGCCAAAAATAATTGTGACTGATTTTTAGTAACAAATTAATGGTTATGGCAATTAAGAATGTTTGTGGCCTGTTTTTAATTAATCACAAGTAATGGTAAGTATAGGACTTTAACTTTTAAATTATTCTAATATGAAAAAGAAAATATTAGAGTCCATTCATCAGAATTTATAATATAAAGCAGAAAACATGGAAGTCCTACTTTACAAAATGTAAAATAGGAAAACAGAGCACAGAACAAATTAAAGAACATAAAATTACTCAATTCACTCATCAAAGGACATACTAAATCCATAATGAACTTGGAGATGCCCAGAAGTACAGATACTGAAGAGTTTAAAATATAATATGAACAAATATAATTAATAAGCTCTTACAATACAAAAGGAGACAATTATGTTATAACAGGTACAAGTTACTTATAAAGACATGATACATTAAAAAGTACCTAATAATCTACAACTAAATAAATGCATATGGAAAAAAATTTTTTTTCAGAGAATTAAGAAAAACTATATTGTACTTATTGTACTTAGAGATTTACATTTATATAAATATACAAAGATCTAAATTTAATTAATATTTTACCTATCAAATATAATTCAGCAAAAATATAAAAGGACATCACAACCAACTGCTACTTACTATTTCAGAGATGCAATGACTCATTATTTTAAAATCTAATAAAATAACCACATCAAAAATCTTTCATATAAAATTCACTTGTTCAGCAGATGCTGAAATTGGTCAATTTTATTCTCAATGGTGTACTCTAATTCAAAATCAAAGCAAAGAAACCCACCATCATTTTTATTTGTGTTGAAGATTTTTACTTAGGCAAAATGTTAGGACAAATAAGATGAATATGTATTAGAAAGGGAGAGACAATTTAATAGTTGAAGATGACACGACTATATACATGTATTAGAATTTTCCAGATAAACAGAACTAATAGAATATATATACATATATATGAGATGAGAATTGTTATATGATTAGTTCATGTGGTTATGGAGCCAAGAAATCATGAGAAAACCCACTAGAAGTCATAAATGAATTTAGGTAAAGGATCAAAGCTTAAGATAAGTTCTGGAGAGTCAATATCACAACTTTGTATTGGCAGTGACTATATAATCCTCCAGTTTTAGAAAAAGTCAAATCTAGATCCCATTTACAATAGGAAGGAAACAAAATAGGAATTGCTTGAAAGAAATCTGGAGTTTATTTTAAAAGTATAAATATTACTGTGGGTACTTTAAAAAATTTTAAATACATAGATCTCTCATCCAAGAATGCAGTATTTAAAAAGCACAAAAATGGACTTTTCTGACCACATTATTTTGTAATTGGATGCAGTATTGATATGGAATTTGAGAAAATGGTGATAGTTAACAAGGAAAAAGTAAACATGTGAGAATGACCAGTCTGAAAAAAGAGCAATCAGAGTATTTACCTCTATTAGACATTAAAACCTAACATAAAGAAATGATCATGAAAACGGAGAATACTTAAGCAAAATAAAAACCATTCAATAAAACAGGAGTCCAGAACTAGATCCAACTATTTATGAAAACTCAATATGTGATCAAACAAGCTCTAAAATAATCATAAAATAATTTTTAACAAACTATTTGGAATTCAGATTGCATAGACATTTTACATGGAAATGTAAGATGTCATTAGATGTCTTATAGCATATACCAAAATAAACTGCAGGTGGGATTAAGGAGTTCAATAGAAAGTGATGAACTGAATACATGGAGAAGTGTTTACAAAGTCCACCACCACCACCACTACCAGGAAAAAGAAACTTAGAAGTTAGAGACAAGATAAATTTTTATATAACAAAATGTGGTAGATTGTGCAAAGGGTCATTGTTCTTTGCAGGTCCTCACATCAACAAAACGGAGCCTATTTCTCCACTGCTTTAATTGGGGCCTGCTTTGAAACTTGCTTTGGCCAATAGGATATAATAGAAGCCACACTGCTTAAGTTCAAGTCTAGGTCTCAAGGTGCTTTACATATATGATTCCACTCTTGCTCTTTGAACCCCTGCTACTGCTGCCCTGTGAGCAAGCCCAGGATAGTCTGCTGGATGACAGGACAATGCATAAAGCACAGATAAGCCATCACAGCTGAAACATTTTAGACCAGCCAACCTCTGGCTGACCAGGCAGCTGCCAGCAAATGTTTGAGCCAACTCAGTCAGCCACAGTCAGCCCAGCCACCCAACTAGGCCAGCCCAAATTGCTCACCCATGAACTAAGTGTTTATGTTTTAAGCAAGTAAGCACTGAGGTGGTCTATTACACACAACAATAAGTAACTGATACTCTGAATATGTAGCTGTACCATAAGAGAGAAAATTAACAGTGAGGCATTCCTGAGAGACAGATGGCATTTATTATGCAGAGAAAAAATCACTTAGAATATGTGCAGGAATCTTCATGAGATTACCTCAAAGGTGAGGAAGGCATGATGGTTCACACCTGAGGGGAAAAGCCTAGATCAGGAGGAGACATTGGGCAACTGACTGTAGGACTGGTTGGGGTACTGACACGACACTAGAAGGTCAGTTGACTTCTGCATATCTTCCCTAACCCCCAAGGGCCAGTTAGTAGCAAAAAAGGATGAATGGCTCCTGAAAGTAGCCATGTTGAGAGGAGAGGGACTGGGCAATACCCCACATGGCTAGATTTGCCTGGGAGGAACAAGAAGCATCCAATTCCAGAAGAGTTTTACAGCCCGGGTACCCTGCCCAGCAGCAAACCTCATCAGTCCCCCACTCTCACTGAACACTGTGGAGCACAAGGTCTTGTAACTTATTCTGCCCACCCTCTTAGTAGATCTCTCTGTAGAGAGGTGAAGTGTTCTGTCTGGCAGAGAAACTCTAACTGTTCTGAGGGCTATTCATGTATTATCTCATTTAATCCTCACAAGAAATATATTACATGCTGCTATTTGTAACTTCTTCCTATTAAAGATGAGGAAATGGAGTCATGGAAAAGGATAATTAATAAAATTATAAAGCAACATTTATAATTTCAGCATAATTAATTACATCACAGTCATAAAGGTGGGTATGACATGTGAAACATGGAAATATTTTAAAACAAAAATGTCAGTTGGATATATTAGAAAAAATACTGAACTAAAATTCAATACATTTGTTGGCAGAGATGAGGAGCAAATGAGGGGGTTGAAGTTTGGGCCTAATGATCTGCCTAGAATGGAAAAGAAAACAGAGTTGTTTCAGGGGCGAGGGAGTGTACCTTGTATCCTACTACCTTTCTGTATTTGCTTACTAGTTCTAATCTTTTTTTAGACTACATTCAAGATAGTGTCATGTGTAAATAGAGATAGTTTTGTTTCCTTTCAAAACAAAAAAGATAAAAAGAGAGAAGAGATATCAGGCAAACACTAAGTTAGAATGGCTGTATTCATATCAGACAAAATAGACTTCAAGACAAGAAATATCACAGCAAGTAAAGATGTATATTTTATAATACTAAAAAGATCAAATAATCAAGACTACATAATAATTACAAATGTCTATGGCTGAAAAGAGAACTTCAAAAAACATGAAGTAAAAACTACTAGAACTCAAAGTAGAAATATACAAATTCCTAATTATAGCTGGAAATATCAACAATCCTCTCCCCGTAATGATGATAAAATAAATAGAAAATCAGTAAGGGCATATATGATGTAAAAAATGCTATCAACCAACTCAACCTAATTAATATTTACATAACACTCCACCCAATACCAGCTTTTTAATGCACATGGAACAGTCAGTAACCTAGATCTTATTCTGAACTATAAAACATACCTCAATAAACTGAAAATAACTGAAATTATACAATTTATATTCTATGAACACAAAGGAATAAAACTAAAAATTGATGATAGAATGGTATCTGGAAAACCCCAAAGTTTGGATTTTAGTAATATACTTATAAATAATGGGTTAGTTTAAAAGAAGGGACAAGAGAAAGAGTTATTTTGAAATAGGTAAAAATGAAAACAAATCAAAATTTGTGGGATGAATGAAAGCATCTTTTGAAAAACATTCACTAAATGCTCAACAGAAAAGAAAGTTCTCAATGAATTACATAAGCTTCCACATTTGAAAGTAGAAGAAGAAAACTGAATTAAACTCAAAGGAAGCAAAATAAAGATTAAAAACAGAAATAAATGAAATAGAAAACAGGGAAACAATAAAGATACATCATCAAAAACAAAAGCTGGTTCTTTAAAAAGATTAATAATTGATAAACCTCTAGACAGGTTGATAAGGAAAAGGGGGTCATTACTAGAGATCATAGAGATATTCAAAGGATAATAAAGAAAAATTAACTTGACACATTTGATGAAATGGACTAATTTCTTAAAAGGCACTGATTATCAAAACTGACACAAGAGAAAATAGAAAATCTGAATGGTGCTCTGTTTAATTATTGAATTTGTTACATAAAAGCCTTCCCCAAAAGACAATTCCAGATAGCTTCGCTGGCAAATTCTACCAAACACTTGAAGAAGTAAATCCAATTATATGTGAAATCTTTCAGAAAATAGAAGAAGAGAGAATTTCCTACTCATATTATGAGGCCAGCATTATCCTGATAGCAAAACATAAAGATATTACAAGAAAACTATATATAAATATCCCTCATGAACACACTCACAGAACTAACAAACATGGCCAAAGGCATGTGACTTTAACTAAGACAACAGAATGCTACCTTCCAGGACTTTGATTCTGATAGGAGTGACATAATAATACACGAATAATTAGAGGATGCTCTCTGTTACCAAGTTTCCCATGGTCCTTGTCCATTGTTTAATTCAGTGTTCTAGCTTTCAATCAATTCTGTGAACTACTCAAAGGTTTTTCAATAAATGCATTTTTCCTAAATTTAGCAACCACAAATCTGAGTAATAAATTCATCCCTACTAAAGTTCTTTCAATGAAAGAACCTGACTTGTGCAAAAGTTGGTACCAGGGAGAAATTTCCTCAGCAAAATAGAAGGAATTTAGGTTTGGAAATCTGACCTCATTGGGATGAAGTCTGTGAAAATTCCATTAGTATTCAGGGATAGTAATGTGGTATAACAGCTAATTATCACCAATGCTCTTCAAAATGAAGAGCCCGTTGAATGTAAGGCATGGGGGAAACAGTTCAAAAATGTTTTCTGTGCTCCCTCTCCAACTCTCAGCCCTGATTTCCTCTACACTAGCTTCATTATCAGTATCTACTCATGTATATTTACAGATGATAATCAGCTTGAATCTTACAAGTCCCAAACATCCAAGAGAAAGAGCCCCTCTCTTCTTTCCCTCTCCCCTTCCATTTATACAAACCCCTATCAGAAAGGCTCTGATCATGCTTGGGGCCTGTGGTCACTTGGGGATCATCACAGTGTGCATAGATGCACGATGTTCTGATTAGCCAGCCTCTATCATGTGTCTACTCCTGTGGCAGAGATCTGCCACCCTACCAAATTCATATGGAGTGGGAGAGAAACAGTCACCAAATGAATGAATGTTGGACAGACAAAAAAGTAACAGTTGACCACCACAGAGAGAAAAGACAAAGATGAAGAAGAGACCAGACTATTGAACAAAGTTCCCTCTGAGAAAGTTGAATGGAACATACTCAACAGCAAAGGGGGGAAAATTGACTTCAGAGGGAAGGATGGCACATGCTCTTCTGTAATCTAATATGTACTAAGCTGCCTCAAATCCTTAACTAACTGAAGTTAATAATATCTCTAACATAAATAAGAGTACAAAGGCATTGTGTCCTTGAAAATAAACCACTTAAAAGCAACCAACCCCTTAGCTGTTTGCTCATTTGTTGACCAGCAGTTAATGTGACAATTATTATTACTAATGAAATTTCTGTCATCATTAAACATGAACCTATATGATGCCCATTTGGCACACTTATTTAATTATTTTGAGTAATGCTATGTGCCAGAATATAATGAAGTAGAATTTATAGATTGACCACAGAGGCCATAAACATAGTGGTTAGGGATGCTGATTTGGAAACAGACAGAAATGAGTTTGAATCCTGTCTATACCACTTGCTACCTATATGACCCTAGGAATATTACTTAATATTTAATTCATGTAAAATGGTCCACAAAGGATCTAAAACATGGTAAATTCTCAGTGATAAATCTTATCTGCTGTCATTACCAAGGTTCTAGAACTTTAAAGCCAGTTCATTTAACACATCACCGTCAACTTCCCATCATTCTGATTCTTCTCTAATTCTAGTTGGAATTAATGAGGTCTGATTATACATTATACAGTATCACTTATAAATACTGAAAACAGGGTCATGTAAGTAACCAACCACTGTGATTTTTTTAAAAAAGCAAAAATCCTCTAGATTTCCCTCACCCTGAAATCCTTTTCAGAACTGTAGCCATACCATATAACTCTCTGAGGATTCCTCACTATACTGAAGGAATTCAACCATATTTCTGTTGTCCAGTCAAAATTTGGTAGTTCCCATTTTTAAGAGCATGTTTTCTAAACATCTCTAGTAAATGGAGATTTTGACTTTATGCCCGGGACACCCTGATAGCTGCTCCTACAGAAAAAACTAATAGGATAATAAATCCCACATCCTTTTTTTCCCCACTCTGAACAAGAGTTGTTTTAGTTAAACATTCGCTTTTCTCTGAACGCTGCCCCGGCCCTCGTCAGACCATTGTGTTTAATACAGGACTTTTGACTCAGTCATCATTACTCACACTTTACTGATTTTACTTTAAACACTGTTGGCTAAAACGACCATTTATCACGACTGTTTTGCCTAGCAGTGGGGGGATAATTTATTTTCCTGTTGAAGGGTTTGATATTTATTAGAGAGGGAGAAAGCTGGTCAGCGGAGAGTCACACTCCAGAGGACGAGCCCTGAGCCCAGCCTCATGGCCTGCTCCACCTTCCTCTGCTCAAACCAGCCTGCAGCTTCTTCTGAGGCAATAGCCGCCTGGCACCCGAGGGTATAGGAGATGGGAACTGGGAGCTCAGTCTCTTGGGCAAGGAATCTCCGGGTGCTCCCCTCACCCCCGGAAGCTGGGTCCACAGCTGTGAAGGCGCATTGCCAGCTCTCAGGGACAGAGGCGAGTCTCAAAGCCTGCTCAGGAGACCTGTGGTAGCAGAATGAAGGACTAATCACAGAATGCCTACCTCCCACATCCCGGCCCCAGCAACCAAAGAGCATCTGTTGGCAGGAGATGACTCAGGTAAGGAGGGGTCTGTTTGAGAAGTGGCAACCCCTGGGCTTTTAACGCCTGTGGGGAGCAGTCCTTACGCAGCGCAGACAGCCTCTTTGCAGTGCCGTCACAGTGCCTGGCAAGAGCAGGCTGCTAGTAATAGCTCCTCGGAGCAGCAAATGAATAACTAAAAGGAAAGGAAAGGAGCTTGGCTTGTTTTGTGCCCACTGTGCTAGATTTACATGTGTCATGTCATTTAATTCTTGCAATAACCCCAAGGATCATGGTCATTATAATAATAATGCCCAAGGCTGAGTGTTATCCAGTGGGCTCTGGGAGGTTATGTAGATTGCCTACTTTATTTTTCATAGCTAGGAAGTGGGAGAGTCAGGAATTAACTCCCATTTGAGCAAAAGGCCGTGCCCTTCGGATGCCACGGTCCACTTCCCTACTGAAGGAAAGGCCCTGGGAAGCTCACCCCAAGGACGGCGGTCTGGTGCCTGGGGTTCCCACCACTAGTGTCACTCCTTGACTTAGGGCATTATCTCTCACAGAAATATATTATCTGGGAGATGTAGCTAAGCAACCCATCAGCACTTAGGCCACATTAGCAGGAAATTATTGGACACTGTTTTCTCTTCCAGAATAGCGGGAATGGGACATGCTTCAGTTAAACCATGATACTTTAGGTTGAGCACACTGCTCAGGGTGAGCGTGAAGAATAAGTGACTTATTGAGCTGGCTGGGGGGTGGGAAGGGCTCCTGATGACACACAGAAGTGGGGGCAAGTGAACACACCCACCTGGAGGAAGAGGAAAGGAGAAAAAGATCAATGGACTGACATCGGACAGCAGGTCCTCGCCTTTCATGCCTGCATCACAGCCAAAGCACCAGGCTTCGGGTGCCAGGAGATCCATAGTCTTAGTGTTGGGCCCATTGCATGCTAGACACTGTGCTGGGACTGAGGTTACAAAACTAGATTAGATACAGTCCCCATCCCTGATTGTTTATTGTATCTTTCCCCTGAGAAGTTTAAGAAATTCCTAGGATGTCAAGAAAAGAAAAAAAAAGTATGGAAAAGACTTGAGGGAAAAAAGGTGAGCAGCACCTTAGGAAAGGGAGCTGGGAGCACTGTAAATAAGGTTCATCCCTCCTAGTCCTCCGTAGAGACACCCATAGCAGAGAACCTGCCCAGAAAAGGTAAGTCCCACCTGCGCAGCATAGCTTTATCCCTGGGAGGGGGACTTTCAGGCTTAGCCAGCCCTCAGAACTTGCTGGCCCTTCCTTATAACCATCCTCATATCCTAAGGATCCTTTGAAAGGGATGAAGGATGGGTCAGGGAAAGGCATTCCACTCCCCTTCTGCCCAGCGTGGGAGGAATATGACCCTGGCATTAATACCTGGATGGAACCACCCCTGTTGGTTGTCAGCTCCGCTTCCTCCTTGGCCCTTTCCGCTGAGCGGCTCCTTCCTGCCCCTCGCCCAACCAAAGCATGCCCCAGCCTGGATTACATACGTAACACACCATAAAGAAATGACGTAGGGAAATTTGCCTCCACTTTTGATGAAATTGCTCAGAGAACAAATTTGCTGAGGGATAAACTCAGCTGTGAGAACGTCAGAGGAGGCTCCTTCAGGATGTACAATGATTGCAGACTGACAGCAGTCTGAAGGCCAAGCAGCAGATAGTGTCCAAGTTCCCCATCAGTGCGTCAGCGTGGAAAGAAGTTGCGTTGTGGCCTCACCCAACTTGACCAGCGTTCATCAGGGCCCCGGCCCCAGGCCTCCCCTGCAGCCAGTTCTCAAGGTCCCAGCCCATTGTTTTGTTGAGTCCACCATGAAACAAAATTCTTTCCAGAGCCTTGATTAACCTTATTAGAGCTCATAAAACTCAAAGTATTTCAGTCTGTCCAAATGTCTCCATTTTCTTTGAGATGTTTGTGGCTGAGGGCATTTTTGCTGTCAGTTTTCAATTAGTAAAGAGATGTGGCAAAAAGAAAAGAAGGGCAAATCAGAATTTAACAGCATCATTTATTTATTCCCTATAAAAGGCTGTGACAGAAGAGTAGTACCTAGACCCCAGAAAGAGGTGAGGTATAGAGAACACCTCCATCCTTTTCACATTCCAAGATCAAGTCAACTACTGCCTGTGGAATGCATGTCATGTGATTACATCATAAAAGATGCCATTTTATTCTTGTCACACTGAAACTCTTGCTGATGCACAGTCATGTTTATTAGGATGGTTTCTCTGTCATGGCCTGTGTGTGGTCCCGGGCTGTATGATATCCATTAATGATGGAAAGTTGACCCTGTATGTACTCTGGGTCCATTGGACAGTTTGGTAGAGTCCAGCAGAGCCCAGTGCATTTTTGTCAAAGCTCTCTCCTCAACTCCCCTCCTCCTTCATTGTAAAACCCATATGTTTTTTAACAAAAATCTCCTCCATCTGTTTCTGATTCATTACACTGAACTCATCAAATCTCCTTTTGTCAGGCTGTCGTGTTCCACAGGTTCTGCACTGGTGTGCCATGTTGAACCCTTCTTCCTTGGACATCAAGCAATCTCATTTAGCCAAGAGATGACATGCTTCACTCTCTGGGGTTGAAGGAGTGCAGTTGGGGTGGCGGGGGTGGGGGTGAGAAGAAAAATGTTCCAGATTCCAAACCCCCTGGTGCTTCAGTCCATCGTGGGCTTGGCAAAGCATCTCCTCTCATTCACAGTGCTGGCGTGGCAGAGTTGTTATTGCCATGGTTTATGAGTGAGAGTGCACGTGTTTGTGAGTGAGTATGTGTGTGTGTGTGTGTGTGCAGGCACACGCACACACGAGAACTGACTGTCTGGGATTAAAAGTGTTTTGTGGCATTCATTCAGGCTATGGGTGGGCTTCACTTGCTTGTAATCAGACCAATTGGCTGACTTAGAGAGTGTGGGGCTGGACTGAATTCCCCCTATGACTTCCACTGTGCTGGGTTTTTTCCACCTGTCAACCAGGAGCAGAAAAATGAGAAGCAAGAGCTCTCAGAAACAGGAGGAAGAACTCAAGTTCTGGGAGTTCTCCCAGCATTCTCCTGTCCCTCCAGCTTTATCCACAGACAGAGAGAGGGCACACAGGGGGCCACGGGACAGACCCTCTCTCTGTCCATCATCACTCAGCTGTGCTGGATGCTGGCATCATGCCAGTCCACCCAGAGCCTTCCCTAACATGGGAGGCCACAGAAAAGCCCTGGTACTGAAGGCTGCCTCACAGCCCAGTCAAGAGTCTCCGTGTCAAACAGTGAATGCTTTCCCCTACCCTTTCCTCCCAAGATAGAGGGCCATTGACATCTAAACTCTACCAAACCCAAAACTTGCTTTAAAGAAAATCCATTGTAATCTTATTAATCATCGTTCTGCTACTTCTCACAATACTCAGGGTGACAGCATCAGTCGCATCTAAGTTGTCTTTTCTTAAAGACTCAGATTATCTCACATGTCTTTTCTCATATGTCTTTTCTTATAGACTCAGATTATTTCTTCACAGTTACTAAGTCCTGTTCCATGTAGGAAGTTTAACACACAGTGACATATGGAGTGATGTGGAGTATTTGCACTCATGGTGAGAGTTCCCAAGGAAGAGACCTCAAAATCAAGCACAGCACAATCTAACTTAGCAAACAGACACTGGAGTTACATAATGAAAACAACTTCATTCCAGAAATACAAGGCGTGATTAGGGGTGAGAGTAATGGTTCTCAACTGTGGCGTCACGTCAGACTTAATGTTTCACAACCAGTCGTGAGATATGTTGCAAGTGATCCATTGCCAACAATCGTTAAAGTACCGACGTTTGTGAATGATGCACTTTTAAATAAAACTTGTAAGTAGCCTTGAGGTTATGCCTATAATCATATCACTTTACATCACTACATTCCCTGTTACGTTTTACTGTCTTGCAGAGAGAGGGTTCATGTTACCTCAAGGGCCCTTAGAATCACACATACAGACAGAATGGGTGCACTCCTGGGAGCGTGGTCTGCATTTAAACATCATCCATCCATTCCACACGACGTGGCACAAAACAGCTAGGAATTGATGTGCTCCAGGTCTTAATACGTGTGGTCAGAATTGTATGGCTTTTTGTCCCTTTAACATATAGGGATTCCATTTTACCTTTACAGCCCTGAACATTATGTAAAGCAACCTCACACCCAGAAAAGGATCTTCAAAGAGTCTTAGTGACCAAAGGAGTGTTCCTATACAGCATGATCTTTTAGAAAAGCCAATTTAGGAAACAGCACCGACATTACTACAGTTTTGCTCTCTCCCTTTCTCTCTCCTACCCTACCTCTGTGTGTGTGTATATGTGTATTCATGTGTTCATTTGTATGGTTGGTTGGTTGGTTGTTCGCCTAATGTAGAAAAGAATTACTGGTTCTGTGAACCATGGGCACAATTCTGTCTAAGATCTGGAAAAGCATGAAGCACTTTAGAATGGCCCTGGAGCGATGCTAATGAGGCCGATGTCATGGCTCCGTGTTCAGGATGTGTACTGGGACTATTCCACTTTATAATATCCTATAGCCACAGTCTGGGGTCCCTTAAGCCCCACCCCTGCCCCAGCTTTCAACCAATATCTCCTAAATACATGTTATGGTTACAACCTAGACCAAAAAATCAAACCTGACAATCGGTATGGATCACTGAGAATTCAGTGCCCCCCAAACTCCTACTTATAATCAGAAACACCTACTCCCAGGAAGATAAAGGAAAGCTCTTTGCAGTGGCATTTAAAAAATTCCCAGTCTCTGAATAGCTGTGTAAATCCACATTGTAAACTGAGGGTTCACTGTGCACCAGAAGAGGAAGGGGATCGTACAGGTTTTCCAGGCCGATTGGCAGGGCCTTTTCTTCTGTTTCTTTTTTTGGCCTGCGTACATCACCTCTGCTCTTTACTACCTTCTGACCTTGACAGAAGGCGGTACTTTTAGATTTGGCAGATCCTTGGCCATGATCCACTAAGCAGTAGAAACTCTGACACCTATCATATCTTCTTTCACCTACAGCCATTAATAAAGAAAAATATAAGGCAATGTTGACTGAGTCTAGAATGTACCAATCAGATATTTAATGTGCATTTAGCTTTATCTTCAATGCCCCCCAGTCTTCCCGGTCATACTCATCTTTCATCTTAACCACCAACTACCACTTCCTTTCTCTCTCCCCCATGTTATTACCAATTTATTGGTTTACCAGCCCAAAAGTTTCAGCTGCTAGTAGCAGAAACCACTGGCTAAAGCATCAAGGAACAATGATGGCTGGAAATCCAAC
Source organism: Manis pentadactyla (assembly GCF_030020395.1). NCBI lineage: Eukaryota > Metazoa > Chordata > Mammalia > Pholidota > Manidae > Manis > Manis pentadactyla. The sequence goes on along the minus strand of NC_080021.1, from coordinate 44,341,668 downwards.
GGTAGAGAGGTTCTGTTCTACATACATTCAACATTTCCCTGTGAGTCTCCGTCCTCTTCTATTTGTTAGCTTTATCCTGAATCTGACTTCCCATCTGGCCATAAGATGGCAGCCAGCAACAGGAGGCAAGGACCACCATTCTCTTCCATATCCCTTGAAAGAAGAAGCTGACTTCTGGCCTGTGCTCTTAGAGACAAGGAAGAGCTTGCCCAGAAGTCTCTGGCAACCCTCTCCTAGACCAAAATTAGGTCATATGCCCATTTCAGAGCACTCACTGACAGGTGGATTAGATTCTTTTGATTGGCTGGGTTTAACTGAGTCTCACCTCTGAAGCTGGGAACGGGGTTACTTACTCCCAAATCATATGAACAAAACTGGAATATCGTTTTGAAGATATGAGAGAATGGATGTTGGGTAGGCAGTCAGCAGTGTCGCACTGGTATTTTCTATATTCAGATCTGTGTCCATTACCTTTATCTGTTTAGATGAGACATTGATGTAACCAATGAATAAGAAATAACTAATTGTGAAGCTCCACTCTATTGCCATTTCTGGATCATAGAGGATTCAAAGAGCTTTGCTTGACCTATAAGGACCACATCTGAAAGGTGCTGTGGCCCTCTGGGTTCATTCCCTCCCACTGGGCAGTAGTTACACAATGAAGTTACAACCAGTCCTGAAAGCTTGACTGAACTTAAGCTCCCTTCCTGTAGAAGTAGCCAACATCTCTATATTCCATGTTGCAAAGCACTTAGGCCTCTGCGTGCGAACTCCTCACTCCTAGTATTTCAAAGGGCAGGCCATTCCTCAGATGGGAAAGTCAACTGGGCAGGGCACAGGCACATGGCTCACATTTTCCTGCTCACGATATTTTTTCCATTGACTCAAGCAACAGCTGCTTTTTGGAGGGCCATGTTTGCTTACGATGACACAGACTGTTTCCAATCTCTGAAGAGGTCATCTTCAGATTGGCCAGTGTGATATAACCTCTTTGGAATCAGACTTCTGTTGCCCTAACTGCCCTTGTGATTCCAAAATAGGGTCTGGGATTGAAGAACCACTCATTAACATGTAGACATAGCAATTTCCTATGAGGAAAAGGAGAAAGGAACCAAGATTACTATCACTTATCCCTTGGCATTGGCCGGTGCAGAGTTAGAGCTGTCCTTATTCAGCTAATTCATCCCTTATGTTCATACCCTGCAAGGTTTCAGAATCTCCCCACCCTTACCTCAGCCACAACCGAGGGCCCCTAGGCAGGATCATCTGTTCATTGAAACTATGTCCTAGAAAACCTTCCTGCCTTGTTCACAGCTCTATCCTGACTGCCGTAATCTATTACCTCAGTCAGCTCTATCCCTCCTTCCACTACTCTGCCAAAATAAAAAAAGGTTATTTCAGTGCTACTATTTTTGGATTTCTGATTTTAACATGAGCAAGTCCTAGTTCCAGCTCTGTTATTTCAATCTGAAATTCTGTTCAAAGTACACTGGTTTGTATGACTGAAGCTTCCACAAAGAGCAGGTATAAATGTGGCCTGCATCAGTTACTGTGCAATCTTGCGCATGTTTTCTACCTCTCATCATGTAGGCAGTGTGCATTTATTAAAAGCCAACACTGTGACATGTGCACTCCTGAGCCATAAGGCAGCTCCTTCATCTGCACAAAGAAGTTAATAATAAGACATGTCTCACAGGGTTCGTGTAAGGATTAAATGAGATAATAAGTGTGCTGATGTGGCTTAGCACAATACCGATGCATAGGAAAGTTTCATAAATGGCGGCTGGTGTAGCTGTTATCATTAATGAGAAAGCACCTGACCCAATCTGATAGTATTGTGTACTGTTCTTCTGAGGAGCTCAGAAGTCCCTCAACCTCTTCTGCATTCATTCCAATGTGCTATGCTTTCCAGATATCCTGTGCCCTGGATTGGGCAGCTACTTAAAATGGAGGCGCTGGTGATGCTGGTGATATCACCCCCACTGTGTCACCACACAGGGTCCTAGCTGCAGGTTAGTGTGCAAGTGAGACAATCATGAGACACAGGGCTCAGCCAGCTTCAGGCTCAAATCCCAAGTACGGTGTTCCTGGTCTGCGCTGGAGTGGGAGGGTGTTGTGCCTGTATAAGGGGTGCGTATGTCTTTAGCCATAAATGCTGCATGGCTGTTATAAATTATAAGGTCTGGTCACACCAGCAGCAGCTTATCAGGTTTCAAATGTACCACATTCTTCCAGATTTCCAGATGCTTTTTGTTTCCACTCTCTCTGCCACCCACTCTAGCCCTATTCCCATTCTAAAATACCCCAGACTGCTTACTGCAAACTAACAATTTGAAATTAAGTTGAATAAAACTTCAGGAGGGGGAAACCCAGCTGGAAGTTTATATTTAAGGAGAAACAGGAGTGGAAACTTACCACATGCCTCTCTGTGCCATGTGGTTCTCATGGACCATTCATTGCATACAGGCAGACCAAAGGATGGTGATTTGATGCTCTCCAACTTAGAGGAAAGAAATGAAAGACAGGGGCTAGCTTATTATCATCACAAATTTATAACTTATTTGAGGCTCCTTGAAGGAAAGGTGTATGATTGTCAGACTGGAAGATCTATTCTGTTAAACAAAAAATAAACCCTTAAAATGGCCTGCTTACTCGAAAGTGCATATCGTCTCTTGACTGCACAGGAAAATACTGTCTCCTGAGACAAAATCTGGGCAAAAACAGCCCTGGTTGTAGCATTACTACTAAGAGAAAAAACTTGGGTAGGTGTCTCTTTCTTCCTTGACTTTTCTTTTCCTTTGTAAAATGGAAATAAAATCACAGCTTGCCTTTGTTTTAAAGAATTTCAAAGTTCTTCCTGACACCATCTTTCCCACTCGCCCATCATGGAGTTTGAGAGACTTCATTTATGCATCTTAAGGAAATTATTAAGAAGATATTTGGGTTAAATCAGCACAGCCCTTGGAAGGAATATAATAGAGAAGTTACCCCAGTGGGAAGTTATTTCTCTTATTAAATGATTGCCACTCACTGGCAGAGGTGGGGACAGGAAGTTTGGTGGGGACAGGAAGTCAGGAGCCTGAGTACCTTTGCCTGGAGAGGTGATACAATGCAAACAGTGTCAGCAGCAAAGAGTTGGGAAAAACGTTGTAAGATGCTGGAGGGAGAGGAGCAAGAATGGACAGTTGTGTTAAAGGTGTGGGAGAATTCGTGGGATTCCATGGGGTTTTTCTGATCTTTAAAACCCACAGGGAAAATTTAAGCTACCAGAGTTTGTGGTACTGTTACAACAGCCCTAAGAAACTAATACAGATTTTGGTACCCAAAGTGGGGTGGCTTGAAACAACAGAAATTTATTGTCTCACAGTTCTGGAGACTAAAAGTCTAAAATCAAGGTATCAGCAGGGCTATGGTCCCTCTGAATCCTGTAGGGGATAAGCTTTCCTGCCTCTTCCTTGTTTCTCAAGGTGGCCATCAACCCTTGGCACAGCTTGCAGCTGCATCACTCCAAGCTCTGCCTGTTGACACATGGCATTCTCCCCATCTCCAAATTCCCCTCTTCTTATGAGGACACCGGTCACATTGGATTAGGGCACTCTGATGACCTCATCCTAACTTGATTAAATCTCCAAAGGCTCTAATTCCAAATCAGGTCACATTCACAGGTACTAGGGTTTAGAACTTCAACATAATTTTTTGGTAGGGGGAACCTGAAGTCTCAGTAAACCCCCCAGTAGACTATGTCATCAGTCTTGTGGTTGGCTATAGTCAGCAAGTGGCCTTTGAGAGTGAACTTAATTGAACTTTGAAAGCCAAACCTGTGAGTGAAAATGACATAGCAGGCAATGAAAATGGATGCTGGCAATGGAAGACCTCCAGCCCTTGGGCAAGTTCCCCTCTGTATTTACTCAACAGTGTTCCAAGTTCTCAAGACAGCCTTGGGAGCTCTCAGAGAAGTCAGGGACTTTCAGCTCTTGGTGAAACGGATGTAAAGTTGTGAAAAAGTGGTGCAAGGTATCAAGTGGTTTCATGGGATGCTGAATACTTCATTCCCGGCAGACAGCCTAAGCTCTTGAATTCAAAACATTGAATTTCCCAAGACACTAGAGAGACATCATCACAACCTTCAGACATACAAATCGTTCTGACAATAGAGTTTCCAAAAAGCAAAGGCTCCAGGATTCTTTGTTGCTGAAGCAAATCCAAGTGATGACACAGAGGAGCACCAGGACATGTGTCTGTCATAGCAGAGGGTGATGTTTGGACCTCTTCTGGTCCAAGTGTTTTCAGGTGCAATGGCAGCTCTGAGCTTGGTTATTTCCTCTCCACAAGTAGGGATGGGGGGTGGTTCAGAGGTCTTTTAGGCATCTGGCAACATAGATTTCATGACCACAAAGTAAAAATGAAATAATGCACATACCAAAACATAAACACATTGTAAAGTGCATTTAGCCTCAGATTCCAAACTCAGCCGCCCTGCATGATTTGGCAAAGGGGAAGCCAGGCTGCTGCTCCAGCAGGGAGAAACAAGGCCTCCAAACTGACAGCTGCTATCATTCCAAAATAACTCATTGTTTATAAATGAATATTTTTTGTGATAAATTATTGAATTACATGAAAACTCTATGATTGCCTGCTGCTGCCAGATTTGGTTTTGCTCTCAGAAGCTAGCATAGAATGTACTACAGAGTGCAAAATTAAAAACTGCTGGCCCTTTCTCACAAAATTCTCCTCCCAACTCTCAGTCTCCTACTAACCTGTAATGCTGGTTCCAGCCCTGGACACCCAGAAGTCTCTATGTACATTTATAATATATGTGGTTTTAGATTGACCTATTCTGAAAAAAAATGTAGGCATGAATCATAGCTCATGGTTTAATTTATGATAATTAGTATCTCAAAGTCTAAAAACAAAGGGAGGCATAAGTTTTTATGAGTGTACACCCATTTTACCGATGAGAAAACTGATGCATGCAAAGGTTAAGTGATTTGCCTGAATTAATGAGTAAAATGAGAACAGCAGGCCCAGCACTAGATGTCTGGTTCCAAAACTCATGCTCTTTCCTCAGTAGCATCCTGGTTCCCACCACAGCACAGTAAATGACTACAATTAGTACTAGTACTCACAGAAAAGTACTGTGTGGTTTTCCAAGCACTCAATGATTCCTTGTATATTGTCTTTCCGGTAGGCCTATTTTAGAGCAAAGTAACAGTGAAGGTGAAAAATTACTATCTTCTTTGATTCATCTTTTCCGTCAAACCAGATTTTCCTAATCTTTTTCCCTATCTTATGGACAATATGGAAAATCTAGTTGATTTCTGTGGGATTGGCTTGGTTATGGCTTCGATCCCAATCTTACTCATCATTTGGTGTGCATCTCTAAGTGTCAGGCCCTCCCTTCTACAAGGCTGATGATAAGATTTGCCCTGCCTACTGCACAGGTTCTGATAAGGTTCAAATGATATAATGTCAATGGACACATTTTGTAGCTCAGGAAACTCTGAACTGTGTAAATAATTGTTAGATCCCAGACTCTTCTCTGATTGTTCAGCAAGTAAAAGAAGGAGAATTTTCAGAACAAAGAGTCTAGTGTTAGCCAGTGGTCTGCAAGTAAGCAGGAGCTCTAAAACAAACAAACAGAAAACCAATTTTTACTATTTTCTGATTTCTATAATGTAAATACTCCCATCAAGGCCAGTATCAAACTACCAAAATGACATCACTGAGCATAGAGGTGAGAGGAGATGGTCTCATACGCTAGTACAAGCCAGCTCTAGAACATCACTAGTTCTAAGTTTCAAAATAACAGCATCTTTAATAAAAGCACCTACCACACCTACAGTCATACTGCCCAATGCCTGAAGTACATGCCCCCTTTTCATGTGCTCTCTGAATGATAGCAAGACTGTGCTTCCAGGCTGGGACAAAAGCCAGGCCCCCATGAACCCTTGCACAGAGCCCAAACACACAAATTTTAACTGTTTGCTGCTTTGGCCCCAGTCTGAGGAGTGAGCATCTGTCTCATATAGAACTCATCTATTGCCCAGGAAAAATATGTGCTCCAGGGAAATGTTGCTTTAAGCAGATACTGGGTGCCAGGAACAAAAAACAACTCATTCTGCCCTCTCTTGCCCTGTTCACAATATAACACGCGGCCTTAGGTTTGGCTACATGTCACACACACACAATGGCTTACACAAGATTATTTGTCTCTCATGTAAAAGGAGACTGGAAATACATCAAGCAGAGCTAACCTTCATCAAGGACCAAGCTTCTAGTTCACTGACCCACTGCTGTCATGGTCCAAAATGTCTGCTGTAGCTGCAGCCATGGCCGGTGAGGTCCAGCCAGCAGGACAGAAAAAGGAGAGAAGAAAAAGGCACATACTCTCACTTTTAAGGAGAGTTCCTGAAAGTCTCACACAACACTTTGCTTATATCTTGTTGGCTAGAAACTATTCACATGACCATACCTAGCCACAAGAGGCTTGAAAGTATAGCCCTTCATCAAGGAGGCAATGTGCCTACCTAAATATCAGGTTCTTTTCTTGAGGAGGAAATGAGAATGGATGTTGAAATAAGCAATTGCTAGTCTCGGTACATGTTCACTCATATCTGTACACGAATTCATCAGAAGATAGAAAAAGAAAAGGAAATTAATACTTTTCTTTTTTTATCTATAGTTCAGCAGTCTCTTCTCCCCATTCATCTCCTGTGGGTAAATGAGAAGTTAGCAGTCTACAGGTAATTTAAATTGCAAATCCATTTAGAGCCAAAAATTAAGGACTGTTTATATATCTGGAATGTGTGTGTAAAACATCAAATGTTCTGATCATCATTGTTTAGTGATAATCATATGATTATTACTAATACTATGTTAGAAGTAAATGTAAATACTTGTCTCTCTAGATGCATTTGTCTAAATGCAGTGGTATCAGTTATTAACTTTGATAAAAGTGAGATATGCATCTGACTAGCTGATGCTGGAAAAATGGGGTGGGGGAAATCCTCCTCCTTTCTAATACCATCCATCCAAAGTCTTTGTGGCATGGATGTTGGGGATCTGTTTGTTGTATGTGTTCCATTCAGCATGTTTCTTGTGAGCATGCACATGTCTGCATACAGCCCTATATCTATACCTCTTGTTCTCAGGGGGGCCAGTAAATAGCTATCAGGCATCAGGAAAATTCTCTCTGACTACTCTAAGAAAGAAGTCTTAGGCAGCCAAGCAAAGCTTTTCATCACTAGTCTTTCCAAAATGGCATGAGAGTAGAACCCAAGAGACCCACTAATCTACAGAGAAACTTTCCAGTGACAAATACACAAGCCACACATACATACAAAGGCATGCACAAGGACACAGGCAGCCATCCTGCAGAGGCTGGAAGCATTTGCAGATTGTCAAACCAGAACCTGAGATGAGCCGTACCCTGGAAACCAGAAGCCCATTCCTAGCCCATTTTAGACCAGAATAAAAACAAGCACTATTGGACATTTCATTTAAATCTCCAATTTGCAGTTTCACTCTCTTCCTATTTACTGTACTGTTCCAGGACCAGATATCTCAACTCCTTCCAACTGCACTCATCCTTAAAGAGCTAAAATCCTTGACCTTCTGGGTTTTAGCTGCCTTTTAACAGATAAATAATCCAGTGGATAAATCCAGGCCTGTCGCTGGTTTAGTCATTCTGTAATTCCTGGCCACTGGCCCTGCAGTCATTTTCATTCATTCATTTGTCCACTCAGCAAATAAGGAGCACCTGCTCTGAGCAGGTTCCATGCCAACAGCAGGCATACATCCTTGAGCAAGATATTCCCAGTCTGATGTTGCAGTCTTAGGGAAAAGACTGTCATTGAACAAAAGGGAAAAGGGGCCCAAGGAGGCTGGCAAGGGAGGGAGGAGCTCCTCAGTCAGGGCATCATAGGCCATCTCAGAAGTCTGGGGTTTTCTCCCGAAGGCAATGAGAATCTATGTAAGGGCTTAAGGAAGGAAGTTAGATGGTCAGACTGGCAATCTAAAGAGATCATCTGTCCTCAGGCTGGAGAAAGAATTTGGAGAGGAGCAAGAATGGATGCTGGGAGACCAGCCAGGAGCTGAATGTAGCCATCCAGGTGAGAGGTGGCGAGGCCTTTAACAGGGACAGTGTCCATGGGGTGGAAAAGATTTGGATCAGTTTATAGCGATGTCAAATATGGAGTCAGGCACACAAAGGTCACACTGAGCTCATTTATCCTCAACCTCAGAAACTCTGGTAAAGCATCTCAGGGAGGGCACTGCGCTCTTCTGTATGCTCTTTCCATCCAAAAGGAATCTGAAAACGCAAGGAGCTACATGGGAATTAGTGGTCTGGTTTGCAATAAGGAGTATTTTTTTTATTTTGTTATCATTAATCTACAATTACATGAAGAACATTATGTTTACTAGGCTCAAACCCCATTGCAGTCACTGTCCATCAGCATAGTAAGATGTTGTAGAATCACTACTTGTCTTCTCTGTGTGCAACAAGGAGTATTTTCAGTGGAAGCTGGAAACACAGGAAAATAATACTGCTGGATGAGCCTGTCATAGATACAAAACCCTCTGTTCTCAGATCCTGCCCACCATGCATTCACCCCGGGTATGTGACTCACAGCGCACCTAGGAACTGAAGAGAGGAAAGCTACTGTTCTAAGAGATACTGTTTTTCAGTTGCATCAAGATCACTTTCTGCAGCCTGGTGGCGCTGAGTACTGAGGGAATGCCAGCCTCCGGCAATGCCCAGCTCCTCTCAAGCCCAGTGCTGGCTGCTTTCATGGCTGCTGCCTGGGCAAGTCTCGCCCGAGATGACCCTGTCTGTCAGATCCTTCTGGGGGGAGTATTAGGATCATTTTAATGTTTCTCCTTCAAGCCATTTAGACATATCACCTGTTGATGAGTTTGAGTTTAAGAAAACTACCAGCCTTCCCTAAGAGGCGCCGTAGGTGCCCCAGGAGTAGGATGAAATCGTGTAGCAGTGATGTGTGCACAGGGTGGGTTTTCTAGACCAGTCTGAATGATACAGGGCAGCAGAGAGTTTCACTTCTCACACAGGGATGGAAATGAAACAGAGAAGTGGAGTTTAACTTTTAGCCTTGACTGATCAGTAGATAAGACTTACCACCCATGAGAAGGGTTTTCCCTGGTATGACAGCTGGGAACCAGGAAGTACACAGAGCCCAAGGGAATATTAAAGGAAGAAAATAGATGAACTCTACCAACCCAATCCTGCAAAAAATAAAACAAAACAAAATGCAGTACAAACTACATGACAAATACCATAAGGAAGGCACAAGCTGTCTGAATATGTGCTCCCAGTGCAGATTTTCCATGCAGGTTGCTACAGCCAGGTCCTGGAATGTTAATTGGGACCTGATCGCAACTAATGGACCAGAAATTACGAAATGCCTCATGTTACCAGTCATTTAAAACAGATAGTTAAGACTCCAGTTATGGTTGGGTTCAAACTGAGGTTTAAATCTAATATATTTATTACACGTAACACTGAACACTCAAGTACTCTTATTTTAAATCTAAACGACACCCCTGTATTGTATCCATTTCCTGCATCTTTGAACCATGCGGCAGCTGAATCTGTCATTTTTCTTTCTCATTTGGGAGTATTCAAAGTGACATCTCCGGCTATGTCACTCCACCTGGGAGAAAATGGGGAGTTCGGTTGCCCTGCATGTTTTACATTAGAAGAATTTAGTCTAAGGCTCTGCTACAAAGCTGGTAACCCCCGTGCCTGGGTTATAACCAGGGTGGTACATCAGTGTCATAGCCACCTTATTTTTTCAGTTTTGGCCTATTTGCTTCATAAAAATATTTTTACTTTCTTTGATCCATCATTATACACTTCTCCTCTTCCTAGAAATATCCCCTGGGAATGTTCACTATACATGGAAATACAAGCACAAACCAGAACTGAAAAAGGCCTGTGTCCCCTGATGTCGAGGCTTTTGTAAAGAAAAATACACAAAGGCAGCCACACCTCACTCTGGCTTCCTAGTAACCCCAGAAAAAAATTCCAGAAATGCGTTTTAATTCTTTAGCTTGAGTGACAAAAAGGTTAAAATGTTTCCCAAAGTCCACTTAAGAATAATTCCGACCTTGGGAAAATGGATTTTGTTAGCCCCAAAGCCTATTAAGATTAATGGCAAGAGGGGCTCATTATTCTGCCAGAAAAATCTACTCACAAGTCTAAGAGGGGAGTTTTATTCTGTCCATTTCAAAGAGTGAGGACCCAGAGCACCTGGGAACAAATACCCACTAGGAAGGGGTGCCCTTTAGACACATGGCAGGGGTCCGTGGCTGCGAGGCTCCCTTGCGGTGTTGCTGTCTAATCTTAGGAAGGAATCTTACAAGGCGTTTCTGACACAAATAGGTCACTCTGCCCTCAGTCATGAAACCCACCACTCTGGCTACACTGCCAGGGTTTATGGAGGCCAGAAAGCTATTCAGAAGTTGGAGCCATATGCAGGACATAAACAGTTTGCATGCCTGTTGACCTTGCTGCCCCTCAGCAGCAGGGGCTACTGTTTCCCATTCAAGTGCTCGGTCACTGCAGTGACCCCGCCACCTTTTGCTTCTGCCACTGCTGACCAACTAACTGACTCCCTGTCTGCTTTGAACTCAGAGTCATGGGGAGGAGCCCTACAATTTATCGTCTCACCACGCAGCACCAGATATCGCTGTGGGGTAGCGCTCCTGGGCTGGCTGCCTCACAGGCTGCTGAAGTCATGGAGGGCTGAAATTTGGCCAGTTCCTCATCGCTGGTCATCTTGGCAAGGCAGAGTACAGAAGCCTGTTGCTAAGAGACAGGAATTCCCAGACTCAGGGATGGCTAGACAAGAACTCTGGCTTTGATTACCAGCTTATGGAATTGATGGGAGGCAAGTAGACAGGAAGCCTTCTAGTTTTAAGGAATTTGGTTCAATCCAAGAAACCCAAGCTTAGCTGGCAACAGCCTGTAGTTACTCAACTCCTAGGGCCATTCCCAGACCCCCCAACTTTGCACCAAAAAGTAATAGGCTCCAAAGAAGTACAGATCCAGGAAAGGACAACGCACCAATTCCATCTCAGATGAGCCAAGAAGGAGAACGGACAAGGGAGGTCCTTCCTGAGGGCACAGCCAGGGTTTGCCTGATTGGCTAAGCACAGAATCCCCAGCATTTCCAAGGAAGACAGGCACTGTCCCTATCAGGCAGGTTGTAATATAGGAAATGAACCAGTGACTGACCATTAGGTGTTTTCTCATTGTCTGTATCATCAAACAATAGTTTTCTTTGCAGGTACCTTCCATCATTTTATATTTAGTGTGTTGTATTAGAAAGAGTTCCAGGCTTAGCTATTGGGAAAAACAAACAAACAAAAACCTACAAACTTAATGATTCAAAGAAGACAGAAGTTTATTTCTCTTCCACAGAGCAGTCTAGAGCAGCATTGTCCAATAGAAATAAAATACAAGTCACATTTGTAATATTCTCTAGCAGCCACACTGAAAAAAAGAAATAGGGGAAATTAATTTTAAATATAAATTTCCTTTAATGTAAATAATAACCCAAATATTACCATTTCAACATGTAGTTGATATAAAACATTATTGAGGTATTTCACATTCTATTTTTTTTCTGTACTTATTTATAGACAATTTCAATTCACACTATCCCCATTTCAAGTGCTTAGTAGCTACCAGTGGCTAGTGGTTACCATGCTGGACAGGGCAGATATAGACATGGGAGGGCAGTCCAGGGCAATAAGACAGTTCTGCTCTACAAGGTTAGCCAGGGACCCATAGTTCTCCTATTTCATTGTTCCACCATTCCCTAGAATCAAGTTTCTCGACCTTGGCACTGTGGCCATTTAAGACCACATAAATCTCTGCTGTAGGGGGGCTGTCTAGTGCACTCCACGACATACAGCCATTACATTCCTTTCCCCACTAGATGCCAGTAGCATTATTGTGGCAATCAAAAATATTGCCAAATGTTGGGAAGTGAGGGGACAAATCATCCTTGGCAGTGGGTCTCAAACCTAAATGTATATCAGAATGACCTGGAAAGCTTACTAAAGCGGAGATTTCTAGAGCCCTGGCTGCCTTACATACTTACTTCCTCATGCTTTCACACAGATGGTAATTTTTATCTAATTTTTCATGTTTTTCTGGATAGCAATTTTGTTCTGCTAAAGTTCTTCATTACAGATGAAAGCAGAAGCATCTGTTACTTTTCTTTATTGGCCTATAAAATTCTTGTTCTGTTAAAAGTATGAATGAATTTGGCAATGTTAGAAAATGATTTTAGGAGCAGGGTATTATCTCTACCCATATTCACTGGTTCCCCAATTCAGCAATAATTATAGATTATTAAAGATCTTTTACTTCCTCCCCACAAAATTAAGCAATATCTTTATTCAACTATTTATTAATTTATAAAAATAAAGAGATTTCTAGGCCTCAGACCCATAGTTCGTGAATCAATAGGTCTGAGTGGGACCTGTACATTTCTAATGAGTTCCCAGTTGATTCTGATGCTCTCTGAGAACCACTTCCTAGGTTGTTGTGCACCTCTGCCTGACGGGCTTGCCACCACATGGCATTCTTTCCATCAGGAAGGGAGATCAAGAGGAAATAAAGGACAAACCATATATTTTAAGGATGCAATGGGGAAGTTGCAACGAGACTTTTGCTCACATTCCATTTTTGAGAATTTGGACTCATGGCCACACCTAGGTGCAAGGCAGGCTGGGAAAGATAGCACTTAGTTGGGTAGCCAGGTGCCCACTTAAACCTCAGGAGTTCTGTGACTAAAGGGAAGATTAGGAGATTGGATATAAGAACTATTTGCAGGCTCTTCCAAAGGAGTGGGTAATATTATTTAGCCATGAGTTACTAGAATGTGAAGAGGAAAGCAGATCAACCACAGATGCTGGATTTGGAGACCAAGATGAGACATGGGGGTCTCCTTTTGAAGAAGAAATGCATGTGATTACATAGGCATGGCCTTTCAAAGGTGTGTGTACAGGAAGAAAGGAGGAGTGGATTTGCTAATGGATTGTCTCCTCCATATCCATTCCTCTCCCCCATTTTTAAGAGACAAGAAACTCCCCAGCTTTGTGGTTTGAGAAGCTTTATCTCCACCCCACCCCCAGTAGGTAGCCCTGATTGATCTAAGACAATAAAGGAATCAAATTTCCCTAGACACACTGACAGGCTCAGTGATGGGCCATGACCTAAACTGGTTCAACCAGAGGGAAGTTCAAAACTGTTATTTGGTGTTGAGGCAGAAAAAGTTTCTTTCCCCCTGAATGTGAATAAGGAAAGTATAGCCCTGGAGCAGCAGGCAGTCATATCACATGAGAGAAGCCATTCTAAGGATGAAGCTGACACATGAAGGAGGATCACAGAGAAATAGACCCTGAAGACATTCTGAATGTCTGGGTCAAGCCATGCTGGAATTTCTGGACGACCCATTTCTGGAATTTTCAGCTAAATGAGCCAATACATTTCTTATATTGTTTAAATCACTTTGGTTTAAACTCTCTGTTAATTGTAACCCAAAGCACTCTCAATAATGGATTAACCAGAACATGATTCTTCCTCGGTAACTGAAAGCACCAAATAAAGACAAGGTCTAGTTTATCTCCTAAGTATCTATTATAACCCCCTCACTACGTTACCCTTTAGCAAGCATTAGCTCATGTTAGTCTCACAATAACCCTCAAGGTAACTACAAATCAAGAAATTGAGACTCAAAAAGATCAGCTAACCTTCCCAATGTCACTCTGAGAGTACGTGGCTGAACTGAGAATTGAGCTTGACTAACTCCAATGCTCTTTCTACAACTTTGGCCTCATATATTATTTTTTGAATGGTGTATATAAATAACAAAGGTTTATATGTTTACTCAAACTCCACATGGAATACCATTCTGACTTTTGAAAATCTGATTCAGTGATCAAAAACACATGTAGAATATTAGTCAGAAGGTGGTGTAGACTGTAGTAGAATTTTATAGGCATCTTGGGCAGGTCCTTCAGAGTAATTGGGATGTGGAATGTGGAAGTCATTTTTATGGGAAAGTTGGGACATGGCCTCCTGTAGGCAGCCTCAGGCAAAAGAGTGAGTATATCAAGAAAAAAATCACATTGAGCCTGGTGATAAGGTTCATGAGGATGTTAATTAAAAGAAATCTCATATTTCAAGGCTGTATTGGTGATACAATTTCAAGAAATAGCATATAACTAGTACACAACAGAAATATAAGGTTTTACCCCAAGATGTCAGTATTCTTTTGAAAATGGTATGTATGATCTATAAATCATCTGTGGAATTCCTCTCTGTTCACCTACCCTCTTATACCTGCTTTTATTTCTCCTCATAGAAGAGAAGATGCCTGTCTTAACATTTTGCTTGAGGATGATAAAGTTTGGCTAGCCATTCTGTTTTAGTCAACTCCAAAGCCTCTTATTTGTGTATTATTCAAAATAATTCTTCTCCTGCGGGGATTAGAAATAAGAATTCTTCACTTTTAGATCCACAGTAACTACCACTGTTACTGCCACTGGGTTTGAACATGAAAATTATCCCTTCGATTGGATACCTGATCTAGCCCCTAATAAGGAGAAAAAGCCACATGCTTTTACCCTTACTACATATCTTTCTGTGTTTAGGTTCCATTCTCCTTCAGAAAGTTTATGTTGAAAACACCCTCAAAGCTCCCACATTCGGTTTAAGAAACTACAGCTTCCCCAATGTCAGTTCAATGATAAAAGTGGTTTAGAACAAGGCTTGGTACAGAAGCGCATTTTAAAGAGGCTCTTTTACCACCTAAACAGGCATACAATTATAAGTATAAACAAATGCTAAAATGTTAATGGAAGAGGCTTGATTGGATCCTTTAACATGAGGCACTGAGCTATAAAGTAGATTTAATGCCTTTACCATCTCATTTGTGTTCTTAATTTGTCTCTTATGAAGTCAAATACATTGAAATTTTTTTCCTGTACCCAGGCTTTGACATGCTCTCTGTTTAAAAAGTTCCCTGTGCTGTATAATTATGCTATTTTACCCCTCCTTGCCTATGGCAGGGATTATTTAAAATTTGGATGCTTACTAGACCCAATTCCTCTTCACAGGTACCAGTTAAACCACATTTTCCACTTCCCTTGCATCAAGGTGACACCACATGAGCAGTCTCCCCCATTGGCTTATGAGTAGAAGTGACATGCCACTGCTGAATGGAGGCAGCTAAGACCTGAAGATCCTTCACACACTCTTTCTCATTTGTTGGCCAATGAAATGCAGAGGACTCTTAGCCTGAAAGAACAGAGGAGGCACTAGAAAGAAAGGGTCTGGCTTCCTGAATGACAGTGTGGTGTGGGACACCCTACTCCTCCAGCTCTAGCTGACCCATGCTGCACTGGGACTTAAGCAAAAAATAAACCTTTGTTAGATTAAACCACTGAAATTTGGGGGCTGTTTGTTATAGCATTATTTACACTGACTAACCATTGGTCTATTGAGAAAGAGGTTGAATATTGTCCAACTTGAATACTGTCCAGTTGAATTCATCACCCTACAGAGCAGTTGAATATTTGAAAGGCCAAAAACACACAGAACATCAACTAAAAGTCAACTACACAGCCTGTCTGAGCCCTGCCACTTAACCTCGAGTGCATCCTGCCTGGCTTAGCTTTGACTCCCTCCCCATCTCAACTTCAAGCACCTGGGAAACAAAGGTCTTGTCATACCTTCTCCTCAACAGTGCCTACTGCAACTAGAACCATTTTGTGAGGTTAGTCATAGTGGTTAATGATTACAATGTCCGGAGAACCTGCTTAAATCTTGTTAGCTAGGAGCTAAGATAGAGAAAAGAAAGTAACATTTGCATAGACTCTGATGTATGGCTGGTACCTTGTAAGATGAAACTCAGATGTCCTCAGATATTGTCATCTACGCATCACCTTTAGCCTCCCATTCCACACCGTGGAGAAATCCAAAGCATTCTCTGCAAACTTTCTGCAAATTTCCAGAGGGGCTAGCACTCCCATGGTCATCTGCAGCTCTGAATTCCTGCCGCTGCTGTATTCAATCAGTTTATGTTTCACTTTTCTTATCTCATACATCCTGCATGTGGCTCACCTCACATACTCAAGCATGAAGTTCAACAACCCCCCTCATTTTCTACCAAAAAAAAAAAAATCACACTCTTAAAAGGCATTGCTGTGTATGAGACCTGATCAAAGATTTAGCCAGAAGTGAGATGGTTTCATCCTAACAATTCACTACTTGATTTAAATATTATCATTCCAGTTCTTCAAGACTCTTTGGCCCTGACCATCAGGTATTTTTCAATAGTCCTTCCTACAACCCCAACCTCAGGTCATCCGAGTAACCTCCTGTACTCTTTCCTTTGTCATCCCTCCTCCTCCTCACTTCCTTTCTGGGTCATCCAACCTAACCCCCAGTACAAATCCTTTTCACCCCATGGTGCAAAGAGTCCAGTTTACCTCAGATCCTACTACCTAGAGCTCCAGGAACACCCTTGCAAAATAGTAACCCAGACTCAGCTGACCCAAATGGGTTTCTGCTCAATGACAGCAGCTTTCCTAAAAAGTTATTATGGCCTAAAATTTTTTCTTCCTCCACTACACACACAAATGCATATAATAACAAAACTATTAGTTTTCACACTGATAAATCCAACAGGCAATCCTAGGACCTCATCCTGCCCAATTTGTCAATAGCATTTGATATTAATGGTCCACTCCCTCTCCCTTGAACACTCTCCTCATTTTTGGTTTCCAGGATTCCACACTCACCTGGTTTTCCTCCTACATCCCTAGCTACCAGATTCTTTTGTTGGCATCCCCTACCATGCCAACCTCTAAATATCAGTCTTTAGATCTAATCTTTCTGTTTGATTCTTTTTTTTTTCATTTAATAATCTCTCTGTTTGTAAATTTACATTTATCAACATTAGATTGGATATTGTTCTCATCCAGTCTCATGACTTTAAATACCATCTCTTTGAAGAATATTCCTGAACTTAAATCTCTATTCCAGTCCTCTTTCACACACTCCAGACTTATAGAGCCAACTGCCATTGGATGTCTCTACTTGGCATCTTAAATTTAAGATATCCCAAAATGAAGTCCTGATTCCCCCTACATATGCCAAGCTGCCTTCTCCCAGAATTTTCCCCATCTCAGTCAACAGCAGCTCCAGACTTCCTATTGCTCAGAACTCACCTTTGAGTCCTCTCTTTCTTCAGTACCCTACACCCAAGCCATTAGCAAATCCTCTCTACCCTAAAAAATGCATACAGACCCAATCACTCCTCTCCACGGCCACTGCTGCCTCTCTGAATCAAGCCACCAGCATCTCTAATCTAACTGGTCTCCCTGGTTCTCCCCTTGCATCCTTACAATCTATTCTGAACATGGAACCCAGAGTGATCCTGTTAAAATGTATGTCACTCTTCTATCCAAAACCCTCCCCAATTCAATCAGAGTAAAAATCCTTATAGTGACCTATAAAAGCCTACATGATCCAGCCCCTGTCATCTTTCAGACCTTGCTGATTACTACTCCCACACTCCTCCAGCCCCGCATAACTCCTCCTCAGTCAGATAGATGGGCTCCCTGTTCCTGTTTTGCCAAGTATCCTCATCCTCCTGCTTCAAGGCCTTTGCAACTTATCTTCCCTCTGCCTAAAATTCTCTCTCACTTTCTTCATTTCTTCACTTAATATCACTTTCTCAAACTGCGCACTTCCTACCCTCCTTTCTGCTGCATTTTTCTTCTTAGCATTTATCACCTTCTTAGCATTTGTTAGCATATAACAAATAGATATTTTACTTATTTGTTTTGTTCATTTTCTGTCTTCCCTATCAAAATTTGGGGCAGCTACTTTATCAGTGCTGTTCACTGCTGCATTTCCAGTGGCTAGAACAGTGCCTGGTTCACAGAAGGTACTCCATATATCTTGGAATGAATGTCAACAGCAGCCCTCTAAAAGTTTATTGTCCTGTTCTGTAGATTAGGAAACTGAAGTTCACAGAGGTTACAAAATTTGTCTAGTTAGTAAACAAAGTTGGCTTTCAAACTCAGTGTGGGTATGACTTATACGCTATATTAATTTCATAGCACAATATTGTCTTTCAGAGGGATCCAGAGCTTTGTAGCCACAAGAGATCTCTAACACTTCTGAGAGCTATAAAACCAACTGAAATTTATTGAGCACTTGAAATTGTTATATGACATGTCCAAGGTCACATGGCTGACAAGTGGCAGAACCAGAATTTAAAAACAGACTAGCTCAAATTTAAATCCCACTCCATCTGATCCAGTGAAAGAGAAATGGGCAGAAATGCTGAAGGAACAAGCATTTGACTCTCACCTGAGAGAGGGGGTGGGAACAAACCATCCCAGCCATCTCTGGGACACCTGCAAGAACCTCTGTGTCTGTCCTTCCCTCGCCTACCTGAGGCAGGCGGCCTGCTCCTCAGCCATGTGGCCCTTCAGGGATCCTCTCCCAAGTCAGCTGCGACCCATGCCAAAGCAAGTGCCCCTGGAGGTCTCCGGTCCTTGATGCAACTGAAGAGAATGGTAAACAGAGGATCAAGGAATCTCAGCAGGTTATCTAGTTATCTGGTCTCAAGAATTAGGAACAAGGTAGCTCAAATCTACATTTTACTTGGCTTTTTTTTTTTTTTCAAGAGCCGGGGACAGTGAAAAGAGTAGAAAGACCTGGTTTCAAGTCTTAGCTCTGCCATTGGAAAGCCTGAGCTTTGGTTTATGTAACTGAGGAAAGCTTTAGAAGATTGCTAAGGGCGTGAAAATAGGTAATGCACGTGCAAGTGCTGACAACACTGCAGACATGGGACGTTCTTGTGGATAGACATCCAACTTCAGTTTCATGGGACATATCTATCACTGTGTCTGGTTCAGGAACATGATTATTTTCTTGGTTTCTCTTGTTGGCTCCTCCTCCAGTAGCGGATGTGTGAGTGTCGAGGTCAGCAGAGGGCTGTTTTGGCCTTTTCTCTCTCCACTCTCTGTGGGTGATCATACCTGGTCCCATAACTGAAATACTGACCATTGAGATCCTCTCAAGGGAGAGCCAGAGCCATTTTCTAGGTAGACACCTCACACCACTTCCTGCAGGTATCTCACACTTCATTCAGCATGGTATCGCTGTCTCTCCAGCACCCCTTCAACATCACACACACCATCTTGGTAAATGATACCATAAACATCTCCCTCTTTTTTTCCCCCCCTCTCTCTCTTCCTCACCGTTAACTTTGAGTCATAATAATATGAGTAACATTTTTTGAGCACTTGTTAGTTTTGGGCACTGTGCTAAGTATCTTACATGCATTTTCTGACTTAACCATTAAAATGGCCCTTAGAGGTTACAGTGCATTAGCAGTCTGCTTTCACAGAGAGGGCAAATGAGGGTTAGAGTGGTGTTGCCTCGCCTGCTCGTGGAGCCCAGGGCTGTGTTCCGTCAGAGGCTAGCTGTTCACCCCTGGTGGGTATTGCCTCATGCTTCCTGTTCCCTCATCCCCACATCCGACTGGTCACCAAAACCACTTAAATTGTACCTCAAAAATAAATATTTCTCAATTTCAACCAGTCTTTCCTTTCTATTCTTACTACCAATTATTTAGTCTTGACCTTCAATATCTCTTTCTAAGATTTATTTATCTTTACTTAACAAGTATCTGTAATACATTATGTCCCAAACATTATTTCAAGCAGTTTAAACATATTTACTAATTTATATCTCCTGGCAATTCCATAAAATGGATTTTTATTATCTGCAATTTACAGATTGGGAAACTAAGGCACAGAATAAATAAGTAAACTGCCCAAGATCACAGAGCTAATAAGGGTACACTATTCAAATCCAACCGGATCACTTATTATGGACAAAATCAGAGTTAGGTGCAGGTATACACAATTTGAGAGAATAATTAAAGCCATCCCTCGGGAGAGTTTTCTTTTCGTGTGAGATTCACTGCATTACCGCAGCAGGCTGCCTGGTAGCCAGCGCTCACACGTGACTCCCCCACCTTCACGGGGCTTACATTTCTCTGGAGAGTGTGACATCTGTACAGAATTCATGCTCACAAATATCCCACACATTAACTGATGTCTTTCATGGTTGGTTGGCACTTCTAGTTTGTTTTTTCTCTTTTTATTGTTCTTGGTTTTGACCTGTTTTATCTCTAGTTTTCCAATAACAGTAACAGTAAACATTTATGAGCACTTACTATGAACCTGACACTGTTCTAAGGTTGCAAAAATCAGTTTGTGGACTTCTCCCTGATGAGCATCAGAGTGAAGCAAAGTTAGTGGATTTGAAGGTGGGATGGACAGTAAACATCTCTGAACATACATACTGGTGCTCTTATTATGTCAATTGGAATTCCAAACACAAGATTGCTACGTCACGAGAATAAGCAGCCCTGCGTTTGAAAGACACTACCGAGTCACAGTACATGTTCCCTCCAAAGTGCAAGGTGCGTCTGCCCTGTCTTTGCCACCAGTGTTGGCAAACTTTCATTTTCATTAATCTAATGAGTAAAGAAAAGTAGTGATTTGTTTCATTTGTGTATCTGTGACTCTTGAGAATTGAGCATCTTTACAGACATGTTTGGACATTGTCAGTCCCTACTCTGTTCATCTATAGATTTTTCCCATTTACTACTGGATTTTATTTTTCTTACCAATTTGAGGATGTTCTTTATACTCAGAGTTAATTATCTGTACCCCCCAGGAGGGGGTGGACTGGATGTAACTCAGTGCCCATCAATAAGACAATGGTCAAATAAATTATAACACTGCTATGCTGTGGAACATGGTGTTAATAAAGAATGGGCTAGACCTGTTTGTACTGAAATAGAGGGATGTCTGGGCCTATTGTCAGGGAAAAGATGCAAGTTGTAGGTAATTTATTTGGTATGATACCATTGTTGCTTACAGAGGTTAGAAAATAAACCCTGCTATGAGTATTTATGTATGTGTGTGTGTGTATGTGTGTGTATATACACAAATATGTATTATTTTATATATATTTACATTTTATTTTTACATACAAATTATTTATATACAAATGCATTCACACACTTATTTTATATGCTTTATATTTTTATATAACATTTTATATTTATAGATTTCATATATTTATGTTGTATAAGATATATTTAATATATTTGTTACATATTATATACTATATTTTATATTATATGTAATTTCTATTTATATAATATTTTATATATATATAATAGGTATGTTTGTAGATATGTATGTATATAATAGGTAGGTTTGTAGGAACACAGGGAAAGTTGGGAAGGGTACGCACCAAACTACCTTAAGGAGAGTGGGATTAGAGGGAGGAGGGAGCAGGTGTTTTTTTTCTTCTAAGCCTCTCAATTTGATGACTTGCTCCAAGTACATGTATTAGTGATATCTTTAAAAAAACCTAACAAAAACAGTGACACACATAAAAATATTGACAATCTTTACCCAAACCCCCTTATATGCCACCCTCCACCTTACTGTCTTTCATGCATCAAAAGTCTCATTTTGAGATATAAAGGTATACAGTCCCAGATTGTTTTTAAGTGCCAGAAACTAGAAAATGTTTAGGTCATTTTACCTTATATTACCTTACTCTACCTTATCTTCAAAAAATTGTTCCATTCCTTAGATTAGAGTTTAGGGGAGCCTGTATGTCTCCTTATCTGGATTATCAATGACATGTATGTAAACCGAATTCCTCTCCTCCATCCAACCCTAAGGATGTGTTTATAAACCTGAAAATCTCAGAATGTGAGTAAGCCAAAGGGGGAGGAAGGGAGAAATCTTCAGTAGGTGTGTGACAGGTCACTCCGGGCTGCCTCTCCCCGCAGCGGCTACCTCAGCGGCTGCAGGGTGCTTCCCAGGCCACAAGAAAGTTTTCCAGGTGAAAATGTATCTCGGTTATTCAACTGCCCCTGGCTACAGAAGTTCCATCATGAGAACTTTTCATTCCTTCTGTTTACATCTTTCCTTCCCTTCTTAAAAAAATTCCATAAAATACAAACTTCCACTTGTAAAATAAATAAGTCACAGGGATGAAAGTACAGCATAGTCCATAATATAGTCAATAATATTGTAATATCTTTGTGTGGTGACAGATGGTAATGGCACTTATTGGGATAAGCATTTCGTAATGTATATAATTGTTGAATCACCATGCTTTACAGCTGAAACCAATATTGTGTATCAATTATATT
Source organism: Manis pentadactyla (assembly GCF_030020395.1). Lineage (NCBI taxonomy): Eukaryota > Metazoa > Chordata > Mammalia > Pholidota > Manidae > Manis > Manis pentadactyla. The sequence continues at coordinate 44,319,364 of NC_080021.1, read as the reverse complement.
TCAATTTTTTTAAAGCTTTAAAAAAGAAAGAAAATTCCCCAATAAGAGGGCAAATACTGAGACTGATGCTCAATGTACCTCACTGAGAATGAGTTGCTCTGTTTCTTTCTTGGAATAAGATTTAGTAAGAGGAAAAGACCTGGGAAGCCGCTACATAAAGGAGGGGGCATAAGTACAGCACTGGAGGGAGAGATTAGAAGCCAGAAGCACTGAAATAAAACTTTGCCCAAGTTGCTTTTTTTGCCTGAGGTTGAACAACACTCCCTGACACTAGCCTATGATGGTGGGACTGGAGAAGTAAGGTGCATAAGAGAAGAGACCCACATGTTCAGACATACTGAGAGTTTCCATGCCTCATGGAAAGAGGTAAGGTATGTAAAAATAAATAAATATAATCCAGGCACAGCCAAGTTACATAATATATCTCGGTGATAACTCTTTTAAACAGTAGCATGAGCATAATCTTACTTACCTGTCAGAACTTTGAGGAGGACAAAATGAGATAATGTAAGTCTGGCCTGACACCTGACCTTGGTAGAAATTAGTATCATCCCTTGGGTGACCAAGGGAAGTCCAGACAGTCCAAGGGAAGGTCAAGGCTCAGAGCAACCACCCTCCTTCTTGACTAAGGCCAAAGTATTTTTGGGTGCACGATCCATGTGAATTTACATAATCTCTTGCCTATTCTTTGCTTATTCTGGAGATAAATAGATGACTTCAGCAATCAATACTGTCACTCCAACCCATCCCATGAGTGCCAGGAACATGTGTCAAAGACAGAATCAAAGGAGGAGAAAGGAGAGGACAGGAAGAATAAAATTGGTTTGTTGAACAAGCTACTACACAAGCTGATTCTTCTCCCAGGAACTTGACTGTCATTTACATAACACATCATGCAGAGGAGGAAGGACCCTGGCAGCCTGCCAGGAACATCAAGGATCTCCAGTACATTAAAACATTTGTCTCCCTTCTTCTTGTTGCCTTGTCCCCACAAACACTGGACTGGCATTCAATCAAGAAAATCCTATTTGATTTCTGTTCAGGTGGTCTCTTCACTAGACCACATGACATATCACAAGACCTTTACATTCTGTAGTAGAAATTATTCCACACCCAGCTGGGGTTATTTTTCAAGATCCTCCATCCAGGCATGAGTCAGACCAAGAATGAGTAACTAACTCAGCCTGTTGGGCAAAAAGTTAACTGACAAACTGAAAAAAGAAAGTACCACTGATCCTAAATAAATCTGGCAAAAATCAACTTTTAAAATCTTTTTGTTGAAGGAAGTAGTGGTGAAGAAGGTGAAAGAACTAAGCAGCTTAATTTTTTCTGTGTTTATTTAGCCTCTTACATACTATCTAGCTCATCCTCTCTTGTTTTTTCCGTTTGCTTATTCTTGCTCCTGCTGTCTTTCATGCATCAAAAGTCTCATTTCGAGACATAAAGGCATCCTGAAACACTCTAACACCCACCCACTCAGTGTGGTGCTGCGAGGCCAGCCTCTGTGATGGCCCCTCCTGATCCTACTGTTCACACCCTTCTGTGGGTGTAGTTTCTTCCCAAACTGCCCCACGGTTGATCTGCGTGCCAATAGAATGGAGAAGTGGTGATACGTCACTCCTGAGACTAGATTATAAAAGACACTGCAGCTTCCATCTTGCTCCGACTTTCTCTCTCCCTCTTCCTGGATAACTTGCTCTGGAGGAAACTAGATGCCCTGTTGTGAGTGGCCCTACGGAGGGTCCTGAGTGCTGAAGTATCAAAGCCTGCTGCCAACAGTGACACGAGTGAGCTTGAAAGTGGGTCCCGCAGGCCAGTCAAGCCTTGAGGTGGGTGCAGCCTGAGCCTTCACCAGCCTGAGCTGGTACCTTGACTGCGAACTCTGAGCCAGACTTACCAGCTGAGACACTTCTGGAGTCCTGACCCTCAGGAGCTGTATTAGGGCAGAAATATTTGTTGGGTTAAACTGCTAAGTTTTCAGGTAATTTTGTTACTTAGCAAAAGAAAACATATATACTGTTACCTATTCATTGTGTCTTCCCCGCAGGAAAGTTGAACTCATTCTTTCATTGTATCGTCAGTGCCGAGAACTTGCCTCACACATAGTAGTCACTCGGTTGGTAGATATTTGCAGAGCAATTAATTAAAGTGTCTGTTACTATTTTTACTATCAATAAAACACTAATTTATCACTTAATTTAAAAAAATACCCACTTTGTCTCAGTTAATCCTGTGGTTAACAATATACTAGATTTCTTTCCATGTCCTGATGAAAAATCTGAGGCCCCAAGACCTTGGGTGATTGTTCACAGCCGCCCTCCACCTTACTACAGAGGTGGTTCTCAACCCTGGGCTTCTGGCTTCAACCCTGGTATTCTTTTCCCTTTACTCATTGACCCCCTTGTCAGTTCCCAGAGAGCATGAGCTCAGTCATTCTGATGTTCATGTTTCTGCACAAAGCATCCTCAGGTGGGCCTCCTGAGGCAAACACCTCCCACCCACCCAACCTGTGGCTTGACCCAGTTATCAACACTGTGCAGGAAAATACCTGAAAGAGGAGCACAGAATTATTCACTTCACTCTAACCAGGTAAGAAAATTGTATGACGCGACTTTTTCCCCCTTCCAAAACTGTAAAAGGAAGCAAAAACATGCTTAAAAGTTCCCAGGACTCAATTTTAAATATACCACCAAGTTTCAAACTCTCCCAGGACTTCTAAAAGTGGGTATTTTCTTCAATCCCTCAATAAACATTAGTTGAAATAGAGCAACTTCTCGAGTATCTCGGGTGATTTACCATTGACAAGATGACTTGAGGGTTCTCCTCTCCCTTGACCAAGTCCCAGGCTAGTGCAGGAAGAGCATGGGTTTGACTGAACCAAGACGAAATGAACCAGAAAAGAATTTACAACCAAATTAGAAAATGTTTCTTTGTGCCTTTCTTAAGCCAAATACAACCCTATGTCAAGTGATGAAAAAGATATCAAATGCATATATTAAATTAATTTGCCTTAAAAAATTATGTTTAAACAAAAGTGGGAGGTATCACATTTTCCTAGTAATTTTCATTATTTTATTTCTCATGCACCTATAAGGAAAACTTGGCCCTGAAACAGAATTATTTTATTCAAAGTAGAATCCCAGATTTGCTCCAAGAGCATTCCTTATATGTTGCTTCTAATTTATCACATATAAAATGGGAATAATGGTATTTCTACCTTATAAGGTGTTACTGTGAGGATTACATAAGTGATTAGAAGAGTAACTGGCACACAGTAATTGCTATATAACTGTTAGCTATTAATTGTTGTTGTTCTTATTACCAATGTCTTTGCTTCCCTATAATAGTATATATATCTGAAAATTTTTAATTTATTTTCTGCATGTGAGGTCTACTCAGGACATATAAATACATATACTACCTCCTAGTTGTTTTCTTCTTCAAGCCATTTAAAGCAAAGCATCCCTGTATCTTTAGTCATTCATGCCCTAAGCAAAAATATTATTTCAGAAGGATCTCAGCGAGAGTCCCATGTGCCGTTTCTAGTTGCACACTGCTTTCCTATGTCGTTTTGATCACATAATTTCTCTAATTTTCTGAAACCAGAAAATGTTGTGATCCCTGGCAGTGGAGTGAGAGGTTGATAGTGACAACTAGACTAAAGAACTATAAATGATCTAGGTCTTCTCTTTGGGAGGCTGGGTATTAGACGTCATATCATATCGTTCTCATTCTGTGCCCTCAAGGTGAAAAGGGGTAAGGGAGATAAGCATTTTTTGGCCAGATGTCTCCAGTCAGGGTTAGTTTCCCTGAGTTGTTTCCAAGATAAAATCTAGACTACCTTATATCACACACCTTGAGATAAGACAGAATATTTATAGAACAATAGAAATTTTGGAGCTATTTCCATTCATTTACATGACAGATTTTCTTCCTTACCACCAGAATTTTTCTCCCGAGGACCTCCATTTAGGAAAAGAAACACTTTCAGTTGTTCCAGATAGTCTCTCACTAAAGAAGTATTAGTAATATATAATAGAGCAAATCCATTTTCATCCTTAGTAGAAATGAAATACTTTGCCCAATGAAAGGAAAACTCCTGAAAAGTTCTGTGTACATTTCTTGACATACGATGTGAATTCTATATACCTCTAATAAAAATGATGTAACATAAACCATAATTAAGATAGTTCGAAAAGAGAAGTGAAACCTCTTTAGTATCTTCCCAGAGCAAGATTTTATACCAAATAGTCTAACTCTAGAAGGTACATTTTTAAACTCCATGCTGCACTCTATGCGAGCCATTCTGTGGACTCCAATGACCTCTTTGTCAGTGACAGAATTCTCTAGCTACTGCCTCTTTCTTGAGTCCCAGGTCCATATTCCTAACTGCCTACAAGGCATGTGTACTAGAAATATCTGACAGAATACCTCAAATTTAACTGCTGATCAACTGCTAATTCTTGCCTCAGTGTTTCCATAACCCTTTGGGTAGACCACCAGTAGGACCTTGTCATACTACAATTGAATCATCTACCTACATTTCAGTCTCATTTTCTAGAACAGGAGTTACCAGAATGTAGAGTCCTCCTGAAAAATCTGTATGTTCCTAGTTTTGGCACATGAGAAGTATTTGATAAATACATTTTGAAAAAAAAATCTTAGTCACTACGTATATAATTCAGGTTCATAGGAACAGAGCACAGTCAAGCAGACAGAGCAGGGACAGGTCGGCTGGGTGCAGCTAGGCAAGGAGGATAAATGGGTACAAAAGATCAGGACAGACAGCAGTCATGGTTACAGGTCTCCAATCCGCCTGTACCGCCTCCCTGATACTTGGAATTGAAATCATATGAAGTTCCAAATTGTTACTGCTGCCTTCATCACGTGCATGTCAGTTCTCTTGGCAATGGGTTTTGCCAGAGTGTGGAAGAATTTCATGTTCTAAGCCTCAGAGAAACCCGACACTTCTTCTTTTTCAATTGGGTCAAATGTCAAGCTCTGAACATAGTAGTGGCTCAGATTTGTAAAAGCCGACGCAAGATTTTTTGGCCCCTTGGAGTCTCCCTCAAGTCAAATATGTCCTAGCACATGGAGGCAACCAAAGATATCATCTCCCAAAGCTGTAAAATTCTACTCTTCCACAGCTCTAAGAAGTTTCTACAGAGCTACTGAGGAAACAGTTCACCTTGGCTGAAAAAGCACTATTCCGAGGTACCAGAACCTCCAATGTAGGGTCAGAAACATAGGGCTGTAAAAGATGCTATAAATATAGTGACCATATAATTTAGTTTCCACATGAGACACTGAGATGGGGCACTAATCATAATTACATTGAGACAACAGCATAAACTGGGGCTGTCCCCGGCACCCCAGGACTCGAGGTTATCTAAGCTGCCAAGAAAGGATCCTGGACTTGGGTGAGTGTCCACACCTCTGTCCTCGCGCAGTCCCATGCTGATGGGTGAACACAGGAAGCTCTAAGTGGAGCCCTACTAACTCTGGCTTTGTGCTAAGTTCAGACACTTCAGACGGTTTTCATAATTAATTAATTTCGTTACTTCATCTCCCAACAGTTTGGAATATTTGAGAACAATGGCATGGTGGATTTTGACCCATCTATATAAATTCTGTCTATCCAATTATTCATTCAGTCATTAGCAAACTTCGGTCAAGAACCAGTGACAATTTGGGAGCTATTTGGAACTCTGGGCAGGCTAATAGGTGAGATACATGAAACCAAATAATTATAATGCAATATATTCAAATGCCCAAAGGACCTATTTCCCAAGAGAGTATATACAGCTAGTTAAAATTCTTGAGGCTGCTAATATCTCTCATTACACAATGGCATCTTATTTTGTGAAGTGAAACCCAGGTAAATTGTCACTCTTCCTTGCCTCGCCTTTCTTACTGAGATCCATTTGTGTCTTGATTCACAGCATGTACTTAAGATTTATAAAATTACATGTATGTAAATATCTTCCATAAGAGGTTGTTAACTAAAAAAGAATTCTCCTCTTTCTTCCCTTTCTTCTAGATTTAAATTACATGGTTCTGTGATTCTCCTTTGCCTTTTATTCCACATGAGTAAAGCTTTGCTTTGCAGGAGTATCTGTTAAGAAAGTATGGCCATTTCCTCCAGATTGCAAAATACACCACACAGTTTGTGTAGGAAGGTTGATGCATGAACAATCTGAATTTCCCCTTCACTTCAGTACTGCTGAAACTCCTTCGCTTGTAAGGTGACATTTTTATGAGCTTCTCTTTTTAAGAATTCAGAATTCTATTCTGTAGACCTGATCAATTCCCTTCTGAGAGTTGCTACATGTGCTTTTATTTTCCCAAATGACTTGAGAAGTAATTAACACCTCGGGTTTTTGTATTTACCCAGTCATCTAAGGATTGCAAGACAACATATACATTGGCTTACTTACCTGGCTTCATTTCCTTTGAAAACCAGGAAAGCTTTCCAAATGGGTGTGTTTATTGGAGAAAGGTGAACAGTGAAATTAATTCATGCATTTGTGTATCTGACGTCTTATATTATTTCCCCAATTTTACATATGGTAAAGTACAATTTGGTTGGTATCTGTGACACTGTCTGTTCAGCAGCCCCCTCTGTGTTCTGAGATCTAAGCCCCTGCTCCCTTCTCCCATAATACTAGCCCCCGTGGCCCCTCTGGGAGTCACACAGACTTACCTGATCCCACTCCCTAGCCATAATGATGTGTCCAGATTGTGCATCTACCCAAGCTGAGCTGGGCACAGCACTCTGCTCCCTGCCCAACCACCAGTCTCATCAAAACCAATTGATTTCGGGTTGGTATTGGTCTATCTTGGGCCAACTGAAACTCTTTTTTGAAAAGTGCTTAAAGAGATAGTCATTCTTGTTTGGCAAAAGAGATCATAACATGTAACATCTATTTTTATCAGTGATATGTTGGTCTTCCTATTATTTGTTATTCTGATTGCTGCTACTCTGTTTAGCAAAAGAAGATTTTTATTGTTATTTAACTTGCATTCTTAAATGTTAATGAGGTTGAATTTCATTTCATATGTTTATTGGCTATTTGATTTTCTTTTTCAATTAATTCCTTGCTCATATCCCTTCTGCATTTTACATTAGGATGTTGGTCTTTTTCTAATTGATTTGTAGAAGTTCTTTAAGAGTTCATAAATACTACCTGCGATCAACTTTATACATTAAGCTTCTACAGTTACAAAAGAAGAGAGTTTCATTGTAAGCACCCAGCTACATATTGTTAAATTAATTAAACTAGGAAGCCATTAGACCAAGGTGGTTCTAGCGCCTTGGTGACCTATGTGAGCAAAGCAAAATCTAAACCTATAAATGTCTCAAGGTTATGGAATCAAAACCAATCACAAATAGAGCTTTCAACTAGGCTGAGCTAGGTTAGGCTAAGCTTTAAACTATAGCCAATCAATAAGTTCCTTACTTTGCTTCCCTTCTTTCTATGAAAGTCTCACCCTTTCCTATTTGCTGGTGGAGCATTGGTAGCCATTTCTGGTTCAGTACTGCCCAACTGGAATCAATTTTTGCCCAAATAAACTCTTAAATATTTTAATATTCCTCAGTTTATGTTTTAATAATATCATTTAGAATACATACACTTAAAACAAGTAAAAGAGGGTAGAAACATAAAGATGCACATATATAACAAAAAAGTGTGAACAATGACAGAGCAAGTTTGACCAAAAAAATAAGAGAATTCAAGAAAGAAAAAGAAAAAGAAACAGGCAAAAAAAAAAAATTATTTTGCCTTTTAACTGAAGTAACAATACACACCAAAAAAAAAAATGTAAAGACCAAGGATAGTGAGCCTTTATCATGTTAATGGTCATGCACTTAACAACACAGTTTTGAAATACAGAAAATAGAAATTATGGAAAATGAAAATCACAACCCTGCAAGAAAATTTAGAAGCTAAATCTCATTAAATTTTATAAATAACAAAGTATTTTAACTTTGTTATTTATAAAATTTTAACCAGTTGAGTGCTGGTTCTGAGCATAATAAAGTAAAAATAAACATAACAACAAAAAGATATATAAAATGATACCTATCCATGTGATTTAGAAATTTTAAAACACTCTTACTGGATGAAAAACTATCAAAATGGAGACTACAGACTATTTAGAAATGAATGACAAAGAGAACAAGCTAAGCAGAGAGTAAGATAGGGAAGAATAGGGTGTTGTGAACAATTTAACGAGGTAGTCTAAGAAAGGTTTATTGAAAAGCTGACATTTAAGCGAAAAACCTGAAAGAGAAGAGGGAGCAAGGGAGATTAGGGGACATGAGTCAGAGATACTAAGGAAGGCTGATCGTGTGAGGGCCTTAGAGGACCCTGTGAGGATTTTGGCTTTTGCTCTGAAGGTAAGCTGGGAAAACTCTACAGGGATTTGAGCAGAGACATGATCTGAGTTATAAATTTAAATAATTTTTCTGGATTGTGTGTAAAGACAAAGGCAGAATTAGGGAGACCACAGAAGGCTAATGAAATAACGCAGGCACGTAACAGCATAGTTACGTTGATGATGATGGCTTGAATCAGTGTGCAAGTGGTAGAAGTGATGGCTGTTGTGAAATGGTTCTGCACGTACTTTGATGGTAGAGCCGGCAGGACTTTCTTATGGATTGGGTGTAAGATTTGAGAGAAAAACTAGAGTCAAGAACAATGCCCCAGAATTTTAGCCAAAAGATTTAGAATTTTGGAGGTGCCATTTACTGGGATGGGGAAGACTGCAAGATGAGCACATTGCAGGAGACGGAAGATCAGTAAGATGAATATAACTAAGCTACATATGATAATTAAATATTTAAAGCAATTCCAAAACTAAAGAAAAAGAAAATAATACTCCCAGTGTGGTTACTCGGCATTGTTCTCAATCTCCTGGCCAATGCAATAAGACAAAAATATAATAGAAAGAGTATAAATTTTGGAAATTTAGAGATATCATTGGTATTATTTGTAGACATTGTAATTGATAACCTAGAAAATCAAAGATAATAAAGACTAAGAAAGTCCAGCAAAGTAGGTAAATGCTAGATCAATGTACAAAAATCAATAGCTTTCTTATACTCCAAGTCTTCATTGAAAAAAGAAACTATTTGCAATAGCAACAAAAACTATAAAAAATCTAGGAATAATCTAACAAAACATAACCATAAGACTAAAACTATAGACTAAAAATATAAAAGAATAGCTAGAGGGAAAGCTTAATATGATTAATATGTCAATTATTTCCCAAATCTATAAGCTCATTGAAATCTCCATCAAAATTCTAAGAGAATAATTTTATGGAATTTGGCCAACCAATTCTGAACTTCACCTGGAAAAGAAAATGTGCAAGAGGTGTCAATAAATTTTGGAAAAATAAAAATGACAAAGAACTGCCTTAGCAGTGAGATAAAGAGTGCTTTAAAGCATGATGTGTTGGCTCAAGGATGAATAAATGGATAGATGAAACAAATTAGGGTCCAGAAATAGACCTATATATAAACATGGGAATTTGACATATGATGTAAGTGACTTTACAGATCAATGGGTAAAAGTAAGGGTGAGTCAATAAATAGTGTTAGAAGTTGGACATTCACATAGAAAAACTTTCCACTCCACAGTGCACATGAAAGCAAATTTCAGATAAAGATCTGTGTTGTTCAAAATGCAGCCTCTTCCTACATGTGGCTATTTAAATTTAAATTTTCATTAATGGAAACTATACAAAATGAAAACTTCAGTTGTTCCCCTCATCACATTTCAAGCATTCGTTAGCCATCTGTTGCTTGTGTCACCATATTGGTTAGGAATTTCTATCATTCCAGAAAGCTCTATTGGCACTGAAACATTTTAAATATTATATAGTTTTTAGAGAAAATGTAGAAAAATATCTTCCTAATCTTGAGGTGGGACAGGGTTTCTAAACTATACACCCTAGAGGTCATAAGAAGGAAGACTGTCCTGAGAATTTGACTACACAAAAGTAAAAACATGTTTCAAGAAGGCACCATAAAATTAAAGGACAAATGACAGAATGAAAATGTTTGAGGGCGAAAAGGGGAAGATGGCGGCGTGAGTAGAGCAGCGGAAATCTCCTCCCAAAACAGCATATATCTATGAAAATATAACAAAGACAACCCTTCCTAGAATAAAGACCAGAGGACACAGGACAATATCCAGACCACATCCACACCTGAGAGAACCCAGCGCCTCGCAAAGGGGGTAAGATACAAGCCCCGGCCCAGCGGGAGCCGAGCGCCCCTCCCCCCAGCTCCCGGCGGGAGAAGAGCAGGCAGAGCGGGAGGGAGACGGAGCCCAGGACTGCCGAACACCTAGCCCCAGCCATCCGGGCCAGAGTGCAGGGCCCTCGATACTGGGAAAACAGGGCAGCAAGAACAGTGAGCAGGCACTGGAGGCTGGGCGACAGAGGACATAAGAAAAGCGCGCGACCATTTTTTTTTTTTGCTTTTTTGCTGCTTTGTTTTGGCGAGCGCTTTTTGGAAGTCTTAAAGGGATAGGGACCCCAATACTAGGGAAACAGGGCAGAAAGACCGGTGAGCAGAGGCCTGAGGCTGGCACCGGAGAATAAAGAAAAACGAACGACCACCTTTTTTTTTTTAATTAAAAAAAATTTTTTTTTTTTTAATTAAAAAAAAAAAATTTTTTTTTTGTTTTTTTTGTGGTCGTTATTTTGTTTTGGCGGGTGCTTTTTGGAAGTCTTAAAGGGGCAGGGCGGGCCACTTAATCCAGAGGTAGGGAATCCGGGATCTCTGGGCACCCTAACCCCTGGGCTGCAGGGAGCAGGGAGGCCCCTTACGGAGATAAATAGCCTCCCAGCAGCTCCTGCTCCAACGCGACTCCACCATTTTGGAGTAGCTGCCCGAGCCAGGCCACGCCCACAGCAACAGCGGAGATTAACTCCATAGCAGCCGGGCAGGAAGCAGAAACCCTGTCTGCGCGCAGCTGCGCAGCACAAGCCACTAGAGGCCGCTGTTCTCCCAGGAGAGGAGGGCCACAAACCAACAAGAAAGGAAGTCCTTCCAGCCGTCACTCGTCCCAGTTCTGCAGACTATTCCTATCACCATGAAAAGGCAAAGCTACAGGCAGACAAAGATCACAGAGACAACACCAGAGAAGGAGACAGACCTAACCAGTCTTCCTGACAAAGAATTCAAAATAAGAATCATAAACATGCTGACAGAGATGCAGAGAAATACGCAAGAAAAATGGGATGAAGTCCGGAAAGAGATCGCAGATGCCAGAAAGGAGATCGCAGAAATGAAACAAACTCTGGAAGGGTTTATAAGCAGAATGGATAGAATGCAAGAGGCCATTGATGGAATTGAAATCAGAGAACAGGAACGCATAGAAGCTGACATAGAGAGAGACAAAAGGATCTCCAGGAATGAAACAATATTAAGAGAACTGTGTGACCAATCTAAAAGGAGCAATATCCGTATTATAGGGGTCCTAGAAGAAGAAGAGAGAGGCAAAGAGATGGAAAGTATCTTAGAAGAAATAATTGCTGAAAACTTCCCCACACTGGGGGAGGAAGTAATCAAACAGACCACGGAAATACACAGAACCCCCAACAGAAAGGATCCAAGAAGGGCAACACCAAGACACATAATAATTAAAATGGCAAAGATCAAGGACAAGGAAAGAGTGTTAAAGGCAGCTAGAGAGAAAAAGGTCACCTATAAAGGGAAACCCATCAGGCTAACGTCAGATTTCTCAACAGAAACCCTACAGGCCAGAAGAGAATGGCATGATATATTTAATACAATGAAACAGAAGGGCCTTGAACCAAGGATACTGTATCCAGCACGACTATCATTCAAATATGACGGTGGGATTAAACAATTCCCAGACAAACAAAAGCTGAGGGAATTTGTGTTCCACAAACCACCTCTACAGAACATCTTACAGGGACTGCTCTAGATGGGAGCACTCCTAGAAAGAGCACAGCACAAAACACCCAACATATGAAGAATCGAGGAGGAGGAACAAGAAGGGAGAGAAGAAAAGAATCTCCAGACAGTGTATATAACAGCTCAATAAGGGAGCTAAGTTAGGCAGTAAGATACTAAAGAGGCTAACCTTGAACCTTTGGTAACCACGAATTTAAAGCCTGCAATGGCAATAAGTACATATCTTTCAATAGTCACCCTAAATGTTAATGGGTTGAATGCACCAATCAAAAGACACAGAGTAACAGAATGGATAAAAAAGCAAGACCCATCTATATGCTGCTTACAAGAAACTCACCTCAAACCCAAAGACATGTACAGACTAAAAGTCAAGGGATGGAAAAACATATTTCAAGCAAACAACAGTGAGAAGAAAGCAGGGGTTGCAGTACTAATATCAGACAAAATAGACTTCAAAACAAAGAAAGTAACAAGAGATAAAGAAGGACACTACATAATGATAAAGGGCTCAGTCAAACAAGAGGATATAACCATTCTAAATATATATGCACCCAACACAGGAGCACCAGCATATGTGAAACAAATACTAACAGAACTAAAGGGGGATATAGACTGCAATGCATTCATTCTAGGAGACTTCAACACACCACTCACCCCAAAGGATAGATCCACTGGGCAGAAAATAAGTAAGGACACGGAAGCACTGAACAACACAGTAGAGCAGATGGACCTAATAGACATCTATAGAACTCTACATCCAAAAGCAGCGGGATATACATTCTTCTCAAGTGCACATGGAACATTCTCCAGAATAGACCACATACTAGGCCACAAAAAGAGCCTCAGAAAATTCCAAAAGATTGAAATCCTACCAACCAACTTTTCAGACCACAAAGGCATAAAACTAGAAATAAAATGTACAAAGAAAGCAAAGAGGCTCACGAACACATGGAGGCTTAACAACACGCTCCTAAATAATCAATGGATCAATGACCAAATCAAAATGGAGATCCAGCAATATATGGAAACAAATGACAACAACAACACTAAGCCCCAACTTCTGTGGGACACAGCAAAAGCAGTCTTAAGAGGAAAGTATATAGCAATCCAAGCATATTTAAAAAAGGAAGAGCAATCCCAAATGAATGGTCTAATGTCACAATTATCGAAATTGGAAAAAGAAGAACAGATGAGGCCTAAGGTCAGCAGAAGGACGGACATAATAAAGATCAGAGAAGAAATAAATAAAATTGAGAAGAATAAAACAATAGCAAAAATCAATGAAACCAAGAGCTGGTTCTTCGAGAAAATAAACAAAATAGATAAGCCTCTAGCCAGACTTATTAAGAAGAAAAGAGAGTCAACACAAATCAACAGTATCAGAAACGAGAAAGGAAAAATCACGACGGACCCCACGGAAATGCAAAAAATTATTGGAGAATACTATGAAAACCTATATGCTAACAAGCTGGGAAACCTAGGAGAAATGGACAACTTCCTAGAAAAATATAACCTTCCAAGATTGACCCAGGAAGAAACAGAAAATCTAAACAGACCAATTACCAGCAACGAAATTGAAGAGGTAATCAAAAAACTACCAAAGAACAAAACCCCCGGGCCAGATGGATTTACCTCGGAATTTTATCAGACATACAGGGAAGACATAATACCCATTCTCCTTAAAGTTTTCCAAAAAATAGAGGAGGAGGGGATACTCCCAAACTCATTCTATGAAGCTAACATCACCCTAATACCAAAACCAGGCAAAGACCCCACCAAAAAAGAAAACTACAGACCAATATCCCTGATGAACGTAGATGCAAAAATACTCAACAAAATATTAGCAAACCGAATTCAAAAATACATCAAAAGGATCATACACCATGACCAAGTGGGATTCATTCCAGGGATGCAAGGATGGTACAACATTCGAAAGTCCATCAACATCATCCACCACATCAACAAAAAGAAAGACAAAAACCACATGATCATCTCCATAGATGCTGAAAAAGCATTTGACAAAGTTCAACATCCATTCATGTTAAAAACTCTCAGCAAAATGGGAATAGAGGGCAAGTACCTCAACATAATAAAGGCCATCTATGATAAACCCACAGCCAACATTATATTGAACAGCGAGAAGCTGAAAGCATTTCCTCTGAGATCGGGAACTAGACAGGGATGCCCACTCTCTCCACTGTTATTTAACATAGTACTGGAGGTCCTAGCCACGGCAATCAGACAAAATAAAGAAATACAAGGAATCCAGATTGGTAAAGAAGAAGTTAAACTGTCACTATTTGCAGATGACATGATACTGTACATAAAAAACCCTAAAGACTCCACCCCAAAACTACTAGAACTGATATCGGAATACAGCAAAGTTGCAGGATACAAAATCAACACACAGAAATCTGTGGCTTTCCTATATACTAACAATGAACCAACAGAGAGAGAAATCAGGAAAACAACTCCATTCACAATTGCATCAAAAAAAATAAAATACCTAGGAATAAACCTAACCAAAGAAGTGAAAGACTTATACTCTGAAAACTACAAGTCACTCTTAAGAGAAATTAAAGGGGACACTAACAGATGGAAACTCATCCCATGCTCGTGGCTAGGAAGAATTAATATCGTTAAAATGGCCATCCTGCCCAAAGCAATATACAGATTTGATGCAATCCCTATGAAACTACCAGCAACATTCTTCAATGAACTGGAACAAATAATTCAAAAATTCATATGGAAACACCAAAGACCCCGAATAGCCAAAGCAATCCTGAGAAAGAAGAATAAAGTAGGGGGGATCTCACTCCCCAACTTCAAGCTCTACTATAAAGCCATAGTAATCAAGACAATTTGGTACTGGCACAAGAGCAGAGCCACAGACCAATGGAACAGACTAGACAATCCAGACATTAACTCAGACATATATGGTCAATTAATATTTGATAAAGGAGCCATGGACATACAATGGCGAAATGACAGTCTCTTCAACAGGTGGTGCTGGCAAAACTGGACAGCTACATGTAGGAGAATGAAACTGGACCATTGTCTAACCCCATATACAAAAGTAAACTCAAAATGGATCAAAGACCTGAATGTAAGCCATGAAACCATTAAACTCTTGGAAGAAAACATAGGCGAAAACCTCTTAGACATAAACATGAGTGACCTCTTCTTGAACATATCTCCCCGGGCAAGGAAAACAACAGCAAAAATGAGTAAGTGGGACTATATTAAGCTGAAAAGCTTCTGTACAGCAAAAGACACCATCAATAGAACAAGAAGGATCCCTACAGTATGGGAGAATATATTTGAAAATGACACATCCGATAAAGGCTTGACGTCCAGAATATATAAGGAGCTCTCACGCCTCAACAAACAAAAAACAAATAACCCAATTAAAAAATGGGCAGAGGAACTGAACAGACAGTTCTCCAAAAAAGAAATACAGATGGCCAACAGACACATGAAAAGATGCTCCACATCGCTAATTATCAGAGAAATGCAAATTAAAACTACAATGAGGTATCACCTCACACCAGTAAGGATGGCTGCCATCCAAAAGACAAACAACAACAAATGTTGGCGAGGCTGTGGAGAAAGGGGAACCCTCCTACACTGCTGGTGGGAATGTAAGTTAGTTCAACCATTGTGGAAAGCAGTATGGAGGTACATCAAAATGCTCAAAACAGACTTACCATTTGACCCAGGAATTGCACTCCTAGGAATTTACCCTAAGAATGCAGCAATCAAGTTTGAGAAAGACAGATGCACCCCTATGTTTATTGCAGCACTATTTACAATAGCCAAGAATTGGAAGCAACCTAAATGTCCATCAATAGATGAATGGATAAAGAAGATGTGGTACATATACACAATGGAATACTACTCAGCTATAAGAAAAGGGCAAATCCAATCATTTGCAGCAACATGGATGGAGCTGGAGGGTATTATGCTCAGTGAAACAAGCCAAGCGGAGAAAGAGAAATACCAAATGATTTCACTTATCTGTGGAATATAAGAACAAAGGAAAAACTGAAGGAACAAAACAGCAGCAGAATCACAGAACTCAAGAATGGACTAACAGGTACCAAAGGGAAAGGGACTGGGGAGGATGGGTGGGTAGGGAGGGATAAGGGGGGGAGAAGTAGGGGGGTATTAAGATTAACATGCATGGGGGGGTAGGAGAAAAGGGAGGGCTGTACAACACAGAGAAGGCAAGTAGTGATTCTACAACATTTTGCTATGCTGATGGACAGTGACTGTAAAGGGGTTTATAGGGGAGACCTGGTATAGGGGAGAGCCTAGTAAACATAATATTCGTCATGTAAGTGTAGATTAGTGATAGCAAAAAAAAAAAAAAAAAAAAAAAAAGGGCAGTTCCTGTGTGGTAACCTCCAACGAGTTCTACACAAGGGTATAAAGGGCATATAAAAGTGTAGGCAAAGGGTCTGTTTGTGTTTATACAGAGGATCAAAGCCTAATTGGGCTACCCCGAAAATGAACTAAGATACGATATGAAAAAGAACTTCCAACATCTGCACCCTCTGGAAGACTCATGCCAGAAGATGATCATCAAAAAACCCCAACAAAGATCCACGCACTGCTACAGCTGTAGATGCATTCATCCCACCAGTTTCTGGACCTGCCATGGGAATGAGGAAGGAGATATCTAAGCTGGCCTGTGCATACAGTAAAACAACAAAATTGGACTGGATCTATACTGTTGGAACTCAACCAAGAATTTGGAGAAGTGCAAATTGTAGGGCTCCAAAGTCTTACAACTACAAACTATTTATTGTTAAAAGAACATATGGCATGTGAACAGTCCCCAGGAATGGGTTGTTTTAATTTGTCTGATTTCTCTCAGACTGTTCAAGTTCATTTGGACAATATCCACCATATCATAGATAAGTTTTCCCAAATGCCTAAGATGCCTAACTGGTTTTCTTGGTTTCACTGCAGATGGCTGGTAATTACAGATATGCTTTGGTTATGTAACTATACTCCTATTATGTTAATGTGTGTGTGCAATTTAAGTAGTAGCTTAAAACCTATACATGCTGAAGTTACTCTACAAGAAGATATATCAAAGAAATAATCAATCTTCCCATGTTTTCTTCCGCCTGCTACTTCTATAGCTTTTCTTCTTCCTTCCTAATTACAACCCTTAAATAGAATTCGTGCCTCATATCAAATTTACCGAGTATCATAATTCTTCCAAGTGGTAAAGATACCTCAAGACAAATGCTGGGCATAGAAGCCACAGGGCATAAATATGCAAAGAAGTAAAAAGCTAACCTTTTCAAACAATAAGGCTTCTCTCTCACTTACCAACTTCACATTTCCCTGTATGGCCCCGGAAGATGACTGGTTAGCCAGAGACGGGTAAGATTCCTCAAGGGAGGAACAACCTAAGACAGGCACAGTCGCAGGGGGGCCATCAGGTGAGAAATTGAGGATCAACAGAGGTGAGGCTTAGAACCTCACCCCCCCTGTTCTGAGAGAAATCTTCTGCATACGTGGATGTTTTATTGCCCTGGTCTAGCTTGGATTAACACATAGTCTACAGGCACACACCTGATCATCTACATGTGCTCTCTTACAACACTAAACTATGTTTTCTACCTTTATCTTGTATCTACCTACCACTTCAGCATTTTATTAAAAATAATAATAATAAAGAGAGAAATGTGGTATCCACATATAAATCAAGTATAAAAACCAAATGAGTATTCATATTTGAACTGACTGTTTAGAGTTCATAATGCATGAGCAAAACCGAAAGTTTCTGTGATGACTGCCCTTGTACTGTTCACTATGTAACTTATTCGTTATGTAAGAATTTGTTCTACATGTAAAAACTTGTTTGTTATGCCTCAGAAGATTGGAGACTGACAAAAATTAGGCTTGGGGTGGAATAATGATTGTGCATTGAGCATTGACTCCCCTATACAGAATTTTATTGTCGTTAACAACCATTTGATCAATAAATATGAGAGATGCCCTCACAAAAAAAAAAAAAAAAAAGGACAGACTTCCAATGGTAAAATAAATTAGTAACCGGGATGTAATGTATAGCATAAGGAATATAGTCAAGATATTGTAACAGCCTGGTAGGGTGATAGCTGGAACCTAGAATTATGTATATAAATGTTCTACCACTGTGTTGTACACTTGAAACTCATGTAATGTAATACTGTGTGTCAACTACCCTTCAATAAAAAATAATTATTAAAAAAAAAAAAAAAAAAAAAAGAAAATGTTTGGAATATGTGTGATAGAAAAGGAATGAACTGCTAAAAATTAGTGAGATAAAGGCTAACAATCCAGTGAAGAAATAGGGAAAGAATATGAACAGGCAATGTACAGAAAAAGATAAAAAGATGTTCTATAACTTTACTTGTTAAAAGAAAAATACAAATGAAATACCAATTAAATGGCAAAGTTTGCTCATCAGACAAGCCCCTCTTGGACCAGAGTTGGTAGGAAATTAAAGTATCTGAGCATACACTAATTTCAATTTGTTTAACCCAATGTGTCCCAGATTTGTTTGTCAAATTCTCCCCCAGTCTAGCTGCTTTAGCTGTAGTGTAAAAAAATAGCCAAGCAGAAGTCCATAGCAGTTTATTTTAAGGAAATTAGAATTCTTTCAATGTAAATGACTGAAGCTTTTAAATAGGTTAAATAAAATACTTCCTCTAATATTTTCACTCTAGTTAGTGACTTAGCAAACATTTTCTTCACAGATAATGAGATAATCCTAAACTCTATTGTTATTATAAATTTTGACTGAGTATGATTTAAATTAAAAGCAATTTCTATTTTTTAAAAAAGTGGAGGTTATCTTTCTTTGGTCTCAAGTGGGTAGCAGGGGGCTGTTGCTCACCAGTGCCAAAAACAAATGAAGATCTAGTTGGGTATGGGTGGAAGGATGCCACAGAGGGCTTGTAATTTGGAAGAGCCTTGGTGAGATTATATTTATCTCATTGGGAACATGCCTCCACCTCTAGCTGAGATTCACTGGATAAGAGAATCAATATCAATTTTCAGCCAAAACAAATTTTTGTCTTCATTTTCTACTCATTTACTCAGAAGTTTCATTATATTATTTGTCCAGCCTCTTTTACCTACTTAGCACTCTGACATTTTAAAGTTGAAATTCCTGGCTTATCCATACATCTACTCCAAAATAGTAAAAATTCAGCCTATTTGCAAAAATGTTTTACAAGGCTTTATTTTTATCTATCAAAAAGTATGTTTTCTCCTTTCCAGAACAATTTTTAAAAGTTTCCATTCAAATGTCCTCCAAACATCATCTTTGTAAAGAAATTTGAAAAATGAACACTTTAAATTTCATCTGCCTTTCTTCAGAATTAAAGCTTAAAATGCTTTAATAACTTTAATTGCAAAACTGGTTAATAATTCATGCCTTCAGTAAAATAGAAACACATTATTTGTAGATTGCTTTGTAGCAGTACAAGCAGCATTCTGGTATATTAATACTGCAATTATTTAATATTTGTTTGGTATAATCGGATAATTTATGGACAAAAAATGTAGATGATTATTTTTAGGCCCCTCTGTCCCCTTAAGAATACTATTCACTAATTTTTTTTTAATGATTGTTTCATGTACTGTTGAACACTGAATTGTATACTTTAAGATGGTGGATTTTATATCATGAGAATTTCATGTCAATTTTTTAAAACAATTACTTCATTACAAGTCAGATCTTTTAAAATTAGCTTAAGATGCTGAGACAAATCATCCCTCCTTAATAACTGGCTTTCAACAACAGACGATCCCTTTGAAGTACCAAGCTCTGCCACATAAGCCTCCTTCACCGTAATTCTGTAAATTACAGGCTATTTATTTTGCACTGAACTCTTCCCACAAACTCCATATTTTGGATGCATGGTACTGTAAAACAAGATTCTTCCCTGCTGATGGTAAAGCCACTGTCCTAATCTGCCGTTCAGTTTAAAATCTGATAATAATGGTTACTTTACCTCAAGAGAAATCCTACAGGCAAACATGTCATGAGTGGCCCAGTTTGACTTAGAACAGATCCAAGCCACTGGTCATAAAGGGTAAACACTTAAGACATTTAACCCAGCCCAACAGTACTAAATGGAAGGGGATGGTCATCTGGATTATGAATCACCTAATTGACATGTCAGAAAATAAGCATTTTATTGACAGAAGGTGATTGTAGGGGAGAGTCATTTTTCATGTAAATAGCCAGATACCTTCCCTCTCTGGCTTTGTATTCCTACATCTGGTGTGGAGAGAGGTGGGAGAGTGAGTGAGGACAGTGAGAAAAGAAGTAATCCTCCCCTACAACTTAATATTACTTGATAGGTAATAGTTTATATCTTGCTTTGACTTTCATCTCAACAGCTCTTTAGAAATCTGTAATTGTTCATGGTTTCTAAACAAATCTCAGATTTTCTACAAGAGATCTTTCACTTTCTCTGTACGTACTATCATACTTTAAAGAAAGAATTTACAAGGAAAGGTTGATATTGCTTGCTCGTTCATCTTTTTCTCAGTTGGACGCTGGTTAGTATGGCAATGGCCTTGTAAAACTACATACCCTATACACATACACCCCACCACCACACACACACATACACACACACACACACACACACACACACACACACACATATACACACACACTTGTTTATGTGAATGGAAATGAATTAAGATACTTAATTGTAAAGATACTTGAGGTTAGGAGCCTGTTGCTCCCCATCTTTACATCTTCTCCTAACCCTGCTCTACCCAAGTTGTGTTTACAACAGCTCCTTATACGTAGAAGCTACTTGGTATTTATTGACTTTAATTTGTCAATTACAAATTTGTTAACTTTAATTTGTTGATAAAATTACATTTTAATTTTATTAATTCAGAAAATATTATCAGGCACCCTCATGACAGGAGTAATACATTTTAATAGTAGTCTTTAAATTGAGCCAAATTGTTGCACTGGTTTTTTGGTTAAAATCATTTTATTTTAATTCTAGTGTACTGTCATAGACACTCAATAACTCTTTGAGGAAGTCAACTGAATTCTCTTATGAGATCAGATATTCAAACTCCCTCATCTCCAAATGTCTTCTCCTTCTCTTGTGCATGTTTATATAGTTCCACCTTTAAAATCTTTTTCTGGAAAAAGGACAGCTTTAGCCTAATGTACTTTCTTATTAATGAGATCTTGGCTGAAAAAAGTCTTTGATATACTACATTTTATCTTGTAGAAATAATAGCTGTCAGCATTCTTATAAGTAAATTAGTCAGAATCAAAGTTTAATCTTCAGACTTTACACGTGGCCAATGACAAAGGGAAGAAGCCCACTGTGTAAACTTAAATAAATGGTAAAGAAAGTAATGCATATGCAGAAATCAAAGATAAGCATTATATTTGTATGAAATATTATCTACAGTTTTGAAATACTAAAATGTGGCTTAATATTATATTAACTTTGATGCCAAATCACATTTCTCTTTTTATTTCTCTAATAATTTATACAAATTGTTGGATTATGGCTTCCCCCTCCTTTCCCCAGGTGAGGGTGCTCAGCAGAAACTGAGTGTGGGGGGGTGGTATAATATAAATACATAATGAAAAATCTAGGTCTGTTCAGAATTGGCAAAAAATGGTCCTCAGGAATGTTTGACCTCCTCCAACCCTGTTTTCTCCCTTAAAGCGAACAAGATTCAGAAGTAAGACCTCTACAATGGATCTTCTTAAAAAATAAGCCAACCCTCAGCCTCTCAAGGGAGAATACATTGAACAAAATGCAGTTGAGAGATAAAAATGAATCCACTAAGAAATAAAAGCAGAACACATCTGAGAGAGAATTGTGTGCAATTAGTAACAGGCAATTTTTAGATCCCATGATTGGTTAAATTAAGAGGATTGTAAATGTCTTAATGTCACAGGTATTTGTTATGAACCTTAAGACTGAGTTCCTGAGTCTTGGAATAACCCAGGAGAAGATTGAATTGTACCTGATCACAGTCGGAGAGAAGGCCCCTTTTCCCAATCATCAGGTTCCTTTATAAAAGGACTTTGGTGATTATAATGACAGCTTAGGGTTCCCAAGTGAAGCCTTAATCATTTCTGGAAAGGGACATCTCAAATTTCTTTGTCTCCCCAGTGTACATTTCAGTTTATAGGACTAGTATAAGCTCAATAAAGTGATATTAATGAGTTGGAAAGTGGGGAGTTGGAGAGGTTTCTCTGATTTGGGGATAGGGGAACTTATTCCCCAAGACTGGAGCAAAGAAATGTTAGTTGTCTCAATAACAAAAAAAATTCAGAACCTCCAAAGGTAGCATTAGAAGGAATATCTCTTGGAAGTTAGGAGCAGCTGAGCCACATGCCACCAGTCTGTTCTCCCGAGATTCATCTTCGCTCGGGGCCAGGGCTTCCCAATCTTGGCACTACAGACCCGTTGAGCTGTGTAGTTCTGTGTAGTAGGGATTGTTCTGTGTATTTCAGCGTGGTTAGCAGCATCCCTAGTCTAACCACTAGATGCCTGTAGTATACTCCTATCACCACCAGCTGTGACAATCAAAAATGTCTCCAGACATTGCCAGATGCCATCTGGAAGGCAAAATTGCCCCCAGATGAAACTGCTACTTTTGGGTCTCCCCTTGATTATCTCTGGCCCCAGGAGGAAACTCTTCACTCTTTTAAAACTGGCCATGTGTGCTCAAAATACTTTGCTTCTGAGGTATAACTAAGGGGAAATAAATTCAGAGAACAGCATGAATCTAAATAATGTGGTTTACAAACTACAGTTGACCAGAGCACAGGGAAACACAATATTCCGGGATTTCTTTCTACCTCCTGATTGCTTCCTCTTGATCATACCACCGTGAAACTTCATCAAAGGAAAATCTTCCCAGACACACAGAATACTTGAAAGAAGACTAGACCAAGAGTTCTCTCCCCAGTCTACATTCCCAGGGTCTCCCTTCTTAATTCCTGTTACTTATCTGAGGATATTCCTTTTCCTCCAGGTAACTGAAATAGAAATATCTCATCAGTGTATCTATATCAAAAAAGAATAAAATAACCATGATATTCAGTAAGAGGAACACATTACAGTTTTAAGGGAGTGGTTTCCTTGTGCAAGGCCATATGTTACATCCTAATCTACTTATCTTAAAAGTCATGCATTAACTCACATTGTTTTTCTGAACACATCCACTGCTTTCTGACTATCTCTGAGAATTCCTGTGGAGGACATGGGGAAGAAGGGAATGGTGATAATTCAGTTTTTGGATGCTCAACTGGCTGTTGCCTACACAGCACATGTCCATTGACAGGCAGTGGTAGACATGAGATGATGGGAGACTGACATTTCTGCTGGAAAGACTTCCATTTGTTTTTCATCACCGTGACCCACAATTTCCTGCATTCTCTGCCCCTGGGGTGTTTCCTGCAAAGAGAAAGCGTTACTTTTGACTTTTAATATATCTGCCCTAAATTAGCCTCCTAAGTTCTCTGTGTCCTCCACAAACAAGGGAGAAAGACAAATAAAACAAAACCTAAAATTAAGTAGAACCAACAAATACTGTGTTTTCTGGAGAAAGTTGCTGTAAAACAGTGTGGGCTGGGTGCAAACTTTCAAGCAGAAACCAGTGAGTAAGACCAATTCTAACAGGTGTTTGAGAGAGAATTTATAGGAAGTTTAGGAACCAAGCTCAAGTCTCCAAAAAGTTTTAGGAATGCACTTAGGTTCAAAGAGGTACATATTCCAAGTGATAAAAATAAAATGTAAACAGAATAGAAGTATGTTCTTGAAGCCATGGGGAAAGCTTCAGCTCATACATCTCTGGCATTGGGTCCTCGCATAGCCGCTTCTTTGTGTTTTTTTTGGTGTCAAACAAGTCCTTTAACCTCTTCAGGTCGCAGCTCCTTCATCTGTAAAATGAGATATAGATCATTTTTTTATTCCAGGATCATATGTGCATATCTCAGACTGGAAGTTCTTATGATTGTTTTTTAATAGGAATGTGTGGGATAAGGATTTTGTCATGCATACTCCTTTCTAAAACATTCCCTGATTTTAATCCTCACCTTCCATTAGGTATGATATTCATTGATTTGGCGCTGTCTACTCTGCCTGAACTGTCTTCTCAACACTTAGTTTCCATGTCACCAGCTCCTACTCCCACCATCTTTGCCTGGCAAAAGCCTACTCATTTGTTAAGTCTGGGCTCAAGCATTAACCTCTCCAGGCATATATTCCATTCACCTAAGCAGAATGAGGTTTCCTCTCCGCATATATCTATCATTGTACTTAGAACAATACATTAAAATGATCTGTTTCAGGAAGCTATTTAAGTTCGGAAACTATATCTCTTTTATCTTTGTATCCCCAGTGCCTAGCCTAGTGGCTAGTAAATAATAGGTAATTGAAGAAAATATACATTTGGTGACTCTTGTTTAATGCATCTGTGAATATAGTACCTTGCCTTGCAGAAACAAGAACACTAGCCGATGTATTACTATAACGGATGGTGATATCCTATTTTATATTGAATCCTAAACTAGGCGAGAGGAACTAAGGGAATATTTGGAAAGTGAGCAATTATTCAACTTTCAGAAGAAAAACTGTAAGTAAACATAAATAGCATGGCCAAAGTAAAAGATAGAATCTTTATTATAGACTTCTGCATGGTCTGTCTCCACCCCTTCCCTCTACCTCTGTGACCTGACTCCCCCCTTATGCTCGCCATCCTTCTCCTACGCCAGTCCAGCCAGAAGCAGTCACGCTCTTATGTCACGGTGCTCTCACTGAGCATTCCCTTGGCCTAAATCCCCACTTGCCAGTTAACCATTTGTCTTGGGCTTCACCTCTTTTTAGGTCTTTGCTCATAGGTCACCCTCTTAGTGAGGTCTTCCCTGACCATCCTTCTTAGCCACACTAATTCACCCCCTTAGTCTCCTTCTCCATTTTATTTTCTCTCAACTTCATCACCATCCAACATACTGCATATTTTTCTTACTTATCTTGCTTATTTTTTGTCTCTAATAGATTATAAATTCTAAACATATTATCTTTTTTGTATAGTGCTATTTGCCCCATGACTTAGAGCAATAACTGGAATGTTGTAGGTGCTCAGCAAACATAAATGAAGTAATAAAAAAAGTAAATGAATAGCCAGACAAATAATATGCAGTCAATACACATGGATTTGCCCAAATAATCTAGGTATTTCCTAGTGGTTTATATATATAGCCAAAAGCTGAACTCAGCACTTGAGTATCAAACTGCCTACCTGACAGCTCCACCTGGATGGTGACTAGGCATCTCAAGCTCAGCAAGTCTAAAACCAATTACTTGATTTCTTCCCACGAACTTGTTCTTCCCAAAACCCTCCTCAGCTCAGTATACAGATGGTGCTGGCACCATCAAGCCAGTTGCTCAAACCAAAACCAGGTAGTCCTTTGGGGCAGAGATAAAGCTCATGTGTTCACAAACCTCCTTCATTTTCTTCCTGAACAGGCAGCCAGATTACAATACCCAGCACCTCCAACCCTGCCATTAAGCATGGTTGTGTTATTGAGACCTGATCAATAGAATGTGGGTAGAAGGGATGCACTCCATATCCCAGCTGGCCCCTGAAATGTTCCATGTGGTCCTCCATGCTTACTCTTACAGTTTCTGGTGATTTTTAATGTCACCTGTTAAAAATGGAGGCGCCACAAGTTGAAAGATACTAAATGTGGGGAACCAACCAACCTCACTCTCATGCTGACCCACCCTGGGCTGTGAAAGGAGCAAGAAAATAGCTCTTAGTGGGTTAAGTCACTGAGATTTGTTACAGCAGTTGTCACCCTGATTAATATGCAATTTTTTACCTCCCTCCCTTTCTTTTCCATATCCAATCCCTCATCCAAATTCTAAGAATTCTTTCATTACTGTATCTTCCATTGTTCCTCTCCTCCCCATCTTTATTACCAACACCCTAGTCCAAAGGTCCACCATTTCTGGCTTAAACATCTACAATAGCCCCCTTATTTTCATTCTTGTCACCCTCAAGTTCATTTTCCAAACAATAGTCTCCTGTTGCATTTACAGTTAAGTCTATAACACATCCTTTACTGGTACCTCACCCCTCATCTACTTTATTCCACTCTTTGCTTACTGCACTCTAGCCACTTGAGCCTCTTCTTTACCGCTTCAGGGCCCTTACATGTCCTGTTGTTCCCTCCTCTTGAAGGGTGCTTGCATGACTTCTAGTACAGCTGGTCCTTCTTCATCTTTTAGGTCTCACCTTAAGCGTCATCTTTTCAGATGAACTTTTGAGTACTCACTCTAAATTAGGATCCCAGATTATTCTGTCATGGCATTGCTTTTTCCTTCATAGAACTCAACAGTTAGTAATTATATACTTATATTTACTTGCTTAAAATCTGTTTCCACTACTAATTATATGATAAAATCCATAAGTGTTGGGACTTTTGTCCATTGGTCACTACTTAAAACCCAGCACCATGCACAGTGACTGACACATGGTGTATGCTCAATAAATATTTGTCGAGTAGATGAAGGGACTAATACAGATTGATCACTGACTCTGGAATTCATCATTTCCTTTTTTACCCAATACAACTTGTTCCTCCAAATATCACCTCCTTGAACATTGTGAGTTTGTTTTCTTTAACTTGCAAACTCACATCCAATTTTACCTTATTTATGTTTAAACAGATACTAATAAAATATGACACATTTGATCAATCAAGTTAGGTTTTTAAAGAAATAAATCTGTATATAACAACCATTCTTACAACTGGGTTTAAGACTTCTTTTTCTTTAAAAAGTTTTAAGACTTTTTTATTTCTAATAACAAAAAACGATCAACATAATCTCACTAGCATGCTACAAGAACCGATCTTATTAGTGTGGTTTGTGGCATGAGGAGGGCTATCCAAGGGCAGAGCCTGGGGAATACGTGATGAGTATCAGCCATGCTACAGTGAATTAGTCTATCATCTGAGCAGCCAAAGAGAGTTGAATAACATGCATCAGCAAGATATTTCCCTAAAGACCTTTCCAGTTTCCAAAAGCTCAAATCAAGGGACAAACCTGAGTTTGGGACGTGGAATTGAATCAAGAACAGACTTATTAGCAACAATGCACAAATTCTACAAAGGACCTATTTTGTCATATTTTGATTTCTTTTTTTTTTCCTTTTCACCAGCTGGGGTCCTTGGCTTCAAGACAATTTTTCCTGTTACCTCTCAGTTTTTACCTACACTGTATATTTTTATACAGTTTAAATCACAGGGTCATAAAATTTATATTCCATCTTTATGTTGCTGCATAGACTTCATACCATTTTAAAGGCTAGATAATAATTAACCAAATTGCTACACTACTTTTTTGTGTGCAAGGTAACATAGTGTAGAGGTTAAATATGTGGGCTGTGAAGCCATAGTGCCTGGGTTCAAGCACCAGTTCTGTTACTTATTAGGGCCTTAAATACTTATTCATCTCTTTAAAATCTGTTCCCCATCTGTAAAATGAGACCAATAATAATACCTATTTCATAGAGTCACAAAATGAGGATTAAGTGAGCTATCAGATATAAAGTGTATAGACTAGTACTATACAAATGTAGCTATGTTTATTGTTGGATATCTGTTTCTGATACTGTTTAAGACTTACATATAAAACCACAATAAACATCTTAATGCATAAAGCTCTTTTCTTCACTGTTAACTATTCCCCCAAAAAAGGTCTTTTCCTTGTTTTATCTGAAAGACTGAACTGTATCCCTCCTTTAGTAACTGCATTTCCTGTAAACTGATAGCTCCAACCAGACTATGAACAAGCTTCCACTGGATCCATGGTAAGTGGCCAAAAAGCACCTGTTAATGCTGGGGCTTGAATTTGGAGGTTGGACTCAAATAACAGGCAAATGAAGAAGTTGGGATGATGAAAGACAATAGACTGTGACCCAAGACTAATGGTGTCATACAGGAGATAAATGTCTTTGAAGTAGCACCATTAAAACCTTTGACCTTTAGGTTGACCTTTATGGTATGCAGGTTGTTTGGGAGCCTGTGCAAAGTCAGCAATTAGAAAGACAGACCCTGAGAGAAACAGGTCTTTGAGGAAGGTGCCAACCCAGAGGTATGACTCCATTTCTTCCACCAACTCCTCACTGGCTTCCAGGTTCCCAATCACTTTCAAAATGCTGACGCCTTATAGCTCATGCTCTTATGGGCCTACTTTCTCCTAGACAGAAAATGTGTTCAATGTCATCCCATTGCTGCAGTCCAAGCTATGAGCACAGGGAAAAACCAACAGTGGAATGGGGACTCATTGCCCTTTTCTTGGGAGGAGTAAGGTAAATGGAACAGATGGTTAGTGACATTAAACACTAGTTGCCTGCAAAGAAAATGGTTTCTGTAAGAATTTTTCATTTTGCTAAGGACATTGAAGAAGGTACCATGCTAAGGGCGTGACTTTGCTAGGTGGTACCAGAGACCAATATACCTTTGATCGTAATTAATGATTTAAAAGTGCTATGGAGATTATTTGAAGCTATTGACATTTATACAGTATGTTTAAGTTTTCAAACACTTTCCCTGTGACAACAGTTAATCTTCACACAGACTTTTGATAGAAAACATGATTGTTATTCTTTCAGTACCTAGAACACATTATTTGTTGAACAGTACAATGCAAAACCATACTGGAGCCTGACACACACAAAAAATAAATAATAGTTTTGTCTTTTTATTAAAATTTTTGTATTTCTCTCATCATAGATTTTTTGTTAATTTTGATTTTTAAAATATTGTATTAAAATGTTATTTTGATTATTGAAGTTTTTTTGGTACATCCCTCCAATCCATTAATTGTCCATTACAATTCCATTACCCTTCTAAATGTTATTTTAAAAGCCATTACCTTACAACCCAGCATTACTAGTTAAGTTAGTAAGCTTAGTTAAATACTATGAAGTATGTCTAAATTTTACATCTAGGGCACATTCTGTTTTACCTTCTAGATCTCAGATGCCAGTGAGCAACTCTAAGAAGTTTTCTTTTCATCCTGTCCTCAAAGTAGAGAATAATAGGAGATATGGCTGTTTCCTCTTTCACTACTTTATTTTCATACTGAAACATATTTTATCAAAAAATATCTCCACAGAAAATTTTGTCTTACCAAAGACTAAGGTGGGCTTGTGGAGAATCTCAGTCCTCTGATCTACTCATTCCTGTTCCCCTTTCCCAGTGTAACTTGGAGAAGCAACATTTTTAACTTTTGAAGCTCTTTCTTCTGATGTTTACCTCCAGTAGTCTAAGTAAGATAATGTGGTCCTTCCTCTTGATTTATCGAATAGATGCATTATTTACTGATGCTATGATAGATACTAAATTTTCTTACACCAACATATTTTTACCCTCCCAAAATAGCTATCAAATAATTTTTAGTAAAATCAATCACTGTCATTTCCATTGTAACAACATAAAATATTGTTCTCTACACAAATAGTATAATTATGCTTCATATACAACTTTTTGTTTTTACTGCTGTTACTTAATTACCTTCCTTTTATCTCATAAAATTGTAACATATCCTTAGATATTTCAAAACTCTTCATTCATTGCATGCTTATGTTTAAACACACAGATGAACTGTCACTTTTATCTCGTTCCTGGAGACCTCCCTCAGAAAACACTCCCTCCTCTTTCTCATTTCCAATCTGGATGCTCTCTGGGTCCATGGACATCTATCATCCTGAACTTCCTTTTGACAAGATCTTATGTAGGATTTCCTGTACCCTGAAGCACAGATTTCTCCCTTTCTTGTCTTACTCCCTAATTTCACTGGAGCACATCCCATTAGCCTCCTCAGAAAAAGTGAATGAAAAGTAAAATTTTTTGTGTGTTGTTTAATTCTCATTTATTTGTAAGTTTCCCAAATTTCCTTGTGTTGTTGATTTCTAATTTAGTTCCATTATGGTAAGAAAACATATTTTGTATAACCTGAATTCTTTCAAGTGTATTTTGGTATTATGGCCTAGAATACGGTCTCTGTTAGCAAATTACGTGTTGACTTACTCTGAACATAATTGGTACTCGACAGACTTGTTCTCTGCATACTTGAAAAAATGTGTATTCTGTTGTTGTTGGGTGGACTGTTCTATAAATGTCAATTAAGTCAAGTTAATTTATTGAACTGTGCAAGTTGTTTTTATCCTTCCTGATTTTCTGTCTCCTTGTTCAAGAAATTGAATGAGAGATACAGAAATCTATGACTAAATTTGTCTGTATCTCCTTACAGCTGTATCAGTTTTTGCTGCATGTACCTTGAAACCATGTTATTAGGTACAGAAATACTTAGGACTGCTGTGACTTCTTGAATTATTGACTCCTTTATTAAGAAATGCCCTTTTTTATCTCTTATCATAGTTTTTGCTCTGAAGTTTACTTTTTCTGATATTAGTATAGCCAATGCAGATTTCTTTTGATTAGTTTAAGGACTGCACATCTTTCATCCCTTGACTTTTAACCAAGTTATGTTTTTATATATAAATTGGGTTTTTGTGGGCAATCTTTAATTGGGGTCTTGCTTATTTTATCCCAACCTATTATACTGCCTTTTAATTAAGATGTTTAGACCATTTACATTTACATATTACTGACATGGTTGAGTTTAAATTTACCACCAAGCTATTTGTTTTCTATTTGTCTCAACTGTTTTGTTCACTTTTTCCTCTTTTTTCTGCCTTTTCTTTTTTAGATTGTTTTTATGATTCCATTTTATCTCATTTGGTGACTAATTAGCTAAACCTCTTTGTTTTGTCATCTCAGTGACTATTTTATGGTTTATAATATACCTCTTTAAGTTATAACAGACTTATATATAAGACTGTCATACCTTCTAGCAATATCATTGCCACATCACATATGGGATAAGAACCTATACTTCTATTTCTCCTTTCCCAACCATTAAACTATTGTCATTTTATATATTATTGACTCCACACTACATTGTTACAATTTTTGTTTAAGTAGTAAATTGTCTTTTAAAGAGATATAAATGACTTTTAAAACATATATTTACCCATTTCTAGTGTTCATCATTCCTTTATTTAGATACATATGTCCACCTGACATCATCCTCCTTCTGCCTAAAAAGCTTCCTTTAATTTCTTCCAATGTGGGTCTGTGGGTGATGGATTCTTTAAGCCTTTGTATATGTTTGAAAAATTCTTAAATTCAACTTCAGTTTTCACTTAGGTATTTCTTCTGTCTTAGTCCATTTGGGTTGCTATTACAATACAAAAGACTGGGTGGCTTATAAACAACAGAAATTTATTTCTTACAGTTCTGGAAGCTGGGACATCCAAGATCAAGGCACTGGAAGATTCAGCATCTGAAACTGCTTCCTGGTTGATAGCCAGCAACCTTCTTGCTGTGTCCTTACATGGCAGAAGGGGCAAGGAAGCTCTCTGGGATCTCTTTTTATAAAAGCATGAATCCCATCATGAAGGCTGCACCCTTATGATGCAAGCATCTCCCAAAGACTGCACAAACTAATCCCATTTCATCAGGGTTAAGATTTCAACATATGAATTTGGGGGGAACATGAACATTCAGTTTATTACACTCTGGGTATTGAAGTCTAGGTTGAAACTTCTTTTTGGGTACTAGATATTTTTGCATCCTGATAAATATTCTTGAGCTTTATTCTAGAAGATACTTAGAAACAGTTTGATCCTTTTGGGTGTTGTTTTCATGTTTAATAAGCAAGATCAGAGCAGCATTCCTTTAGGTCTAGTTAAGTTCCATTGATGAGGAGAGATCGTTCTGAATATTTAACCAATGAGGTTTTCCAGTCTAGAGAGTGGAGACAAGAAGTACTCCCAGAGCCAAGTACTGTTCCCTCTCATTGTTTTCTGGGTGGCTCTTTCCCTAGCCTCAGGGAGGTCACTGAGCAGTACTTTGCTGAATGCTTGAGGGAGCTCTTGGGCAGGTCTCAGGAGTTCTCACAGCACAGCTCTATTCTCCCCAGGACACTGCCCTGTGAACTCCAGTTGCCCTGGGCTCCCCACACTCTTAGCTTCCTCTCCTTAAGTTTGGTCCCATGGCCTGAAAACTCTCTCAAGACAGGAAGCTGAGACAACCTTCTTTGTTTCCCATATCTCAGGGATCATTGTATTTTGTTGCCCAGTGTCTAATATCTTGAAAACATTGTTTTGTCTATTGTGTCTGGTTTTTCCATTGTTTCAGGCAGGACGATAAACCCTAAATGGTCCATATTAGGCCATTTTAGATGGAAGCAGAAGTCCCTCCATTGTCATTTAGTGTTTAATGTTGCAAAGTCCAAAGCTTTTCTCATTTTTGTTTCTCTGTATGTAATTAACGTTAGGGGATATTCTCTTTATTTCTGGTGTTCCAGAACTTCATGCATTTCATGATGTTGTACTTTAGTATGGGTCCATATTCATCTATTGTATTTGGTTTAATGGGCCTCCCCAGAACTCAAGATTCATAGTTTTAATCTTGGGAAAATGTAGGGGAGGGGAGCAGAATTCTTTTTAAATAATTTCCTTCCTTTGATTTTTCCCTATTCTTTTCTTCTGATCTGATACTTAGTTGAATGTTGTACCTGAATGTGAACATTTTTCCATTTGTTTCCCTTTTTATTCTTCTTTTTCCCCTGGAACATTTCCTTTGCTTTGTCTGCCATCCTAGGGATCTCACTGAGGTATTTTTGAGGGTTTCTATGGTTTTCTGTATTATCTTTGCTTCCTTCTGGGATTCTCTTTTAACATTTCTCTTTTTCATGTTGTACACTTTTCTCCAATGACCATATACGATTTAAAGAAAAAACAGCAGAGTGGGCCTGGTTCATCCTGTCATTCCATCTTATTGATAGTAAAATGCTACCAATAAGTACTAATGTTACATCAGAAGGATTCAGTAGCCAAACTCACTGGCCAAAAATGGGACAATTTAAGCTTCAACAGGATGATAATATAAATAGATTGGAACAAGTTAAATATGCTTAAATCCATGAGTTCATAACAATGGTGAGGCAAAAGAAACTAATTGGTCATCATTAGAGGACATTAGCAAATCAACTCATTTAGAAAACTACAAATGAGAGTCAAGCATTTATCATATCTTTACTGTATGTAAGCAAATATCAGGTGAGGTGAAATTTCTCGTTATGAAAATATTCCAACTAATAAATGAAGGTCTGGTAGAACTGGAATATCACCATTTTTGCATTCTCTAATAAATTAATGGATGTGCATCAATAACTGTTAACATCAGAAGAAAGACAGCCAGATATTATATGCCTCCAAAAGAGAAATGCAATGTCACCTGAAAATTTTTCTTTCCAAAAAAAATCTCAAAGTAAATCTGATCAAGCTTTTAGGTACAATTTATAGGAAATAAAGACAACAAAGAAACATGTTAAGCTACACCACATGGATGCAACCAGTGAATCTTACCATATGGAAACTGTCTGGAGAGGAAACCCTGTTTTCTTCAACAAATAAATTGCAAATGAAAAGAGAAAGATAGAGAGGGACCCTATAGATGTAAAGAGATTAAAAGTCATATGAAACTAATTGCAGTGAGTGAAACTAATTTGGAGCCTGTTTGAAACAAACTATAAAATGAAATTATGGCATTTATAAAACAGTTGAAAATTTGTACACTGACTAGATATTGAATAATATTAAGGAATTATTGTTAATTTATTTCAGTTCTGATAATAATATTGTTATTTTTTTTGAAGGGTCAGTATCTTTTAGAATAATGTGACATACAACCTAAAATATCTGAGGGTGAAATGATATAGTGTCTGGGATTTGCTTCAAAATAATACAGGAGGGTGAGAGTGAGTCAAGGTATAGATGATACAAGATTGGCCATGAGTTGCTGATCACCGACGCTGAACAGTGGCTATAGGAGGGTTTATTATACTATTCTCTCTACTTTTATATGTGTTCGAAATTTTCTATAATGAAAGGCTTTTAACTGGAAATTCTGGGAGTGTTCAGGACTTGTGTATTGATAGACTCCACTGGAGCGAAATGGTCAACAGGCCAACTGTTGGTCAGGGAACTTCCAGTTATCAGTATGTGAAAGTATTTTTTCTCTAGAGCAGTTTGGTTTCTCCAAAGAGGAGTTTCCCAGTGTCCTCCTGAGGACGATAGCCCTGGCTCTTCATGCTTTCAGAGGGGACAAAAGGGAAGCATCCCAAGGGCCCCACATTTCATTATGAAGGTTTTTACTTAATGTACTGCTTCAGTTCAACACCCTCCCTGCCCTCTCTGTGCCTGGTATCCCTGAATAACTCCAAAAACATAAACTTTCAGTGTCATTCCTGGGGATAGAATCCCCTGCTTGAACAGCATCAGGGAGGAGATTCAATTGTTCGAGCATTTCCTCTACAGAATTTCTGTTCAACAAGTCTCCTGGTGTTAGCTCTACCCCTCCTGCTCGCCTACAGGGTACCTGTATATTCTTCAGTGTGGCAGGAGGAGGGTTACAGGAGACAACTGGCTCAACTGCTGTCAATATCCTTCTGGACCCCTCCTCATAATAATTTAGGTTGTAACCTCCTCTTTCCTGTGTCAGGTACAATACCTTGTTCTGTTTTCAGTCTTTCAAAAATCGGTTTAAATTCCTATCCTTTAATATTTCCTCCTTCCTTTCTGGGATCTCAGGAGGCAGGAAAGGAGGAAAACACAAAAAATCAGTGCATCAATTTAACTAGAAGACTAGCTATGAGTGATTTAAAATTAAAAAGTGCCTCATGGGAAAGACTGTATCCGTTTTCTTGTTTATCATCACACCTAACACAGTGCCATGTACAGGAGTCATTCAGAATCCTGTTTAGAACATTCACTCTTTTTTTTTTAAAGATTGTGATGTGTGGCAGGAGGTCAAAGGCACAAGAGCAGATGAAAACTCTTCTACTCTACAAAGAAAACAGGAAAATGTCCAGAGCTCAGAAACTGATTGATAATGTATGTGCCATCATTCTTTTTAAAGCTACATTTGAAATATTTTTGGCTTTAACTTTCCTTCCTTTATACCAATCATCTTAGTTGTTAAGTTTGTTTAGAAAGTAATTTTTAAAAGATTACATTGATAACCCCAAGCCAGCTTCAGACAGGGTAAGTCTGCTGATGTAGAACTCTTAAAATGTCCATTAGTTCACTTCTCTTGTCACTTATCACCCAGGAGGTCAAGCCTTTGGTATGAAAGTTGTTTATAAACTGGTAGCTTTATTTTAAAACAGAGAGGAAGGACTGAAGCACAGCTGGGCAGAAGATTGTACACTTAGAGTTTTTAGAGATCCATACACATTATGAACCAGACCTGGGTTTGTGAGTATTTTATAACTCAACCATTAACTGCTAATCTTCTGTTGGAACTTGATGCAAAAGGTCTCAATCTCTTTCTAAAACCATGAGGTATGGTTGGGAAGCCAGATTTTTTTTCTATATAATCCCTCAACAAAAGGAGATAATAACTTTTATTTAGGTGACATAATTTCATGAATCTTATGATTGTATATTTACAATTATTCTGGCATTATTGAAACCTTCTGTAATGTTTTCATGTTTTTGTGATATGGTTAAAAAGGCTGAATTGATCTAATTTAACCAGCCTTCAGGAATCACACCTTCTTTCAAAGCATAACAACATTCCTCATGGCAACAGTGGCTATTTGTAATTTATAAACCCAACAGCCATTCGTTGCTCTAAGATTTTAATTCATGTCATCTGCTCTCCCTTACCCAGGTATCCATCCTAGAAACTGACCTTTCCCCTCTACCCCACACCCCCACCCACCAACTCCAGCTTTGATTGGCTTAAGCAATCTGTATGTTCCTTCCCCCTGGCCATCGTTATTGATTCAGGGATGGGCATGTGGCATTCGCTGAACCAATCAGGTGAATCTGAGGACACTTGCTTTGGAACATTGAAGTCCTAAGGTGCTACAGTTACTTATGCCACCAGAAGGTAGGTCGGCCTGAGAATTTCACTGATTAATGATTAGGGGGCAGAAACAGCAAAACTACAAAGAAACAGAAATGGGGCCAGGCTTATTCATCCACTTTTGAAACCTGACCTACCCTGCACATTTCCTGAGATTAAAGTTCTCCTTTATTATGTAAAGTAGTTTGGGCTGGGTTTTGCTTGCGTTCAACAAAAAGTACCTGAGTGCATTTAACAATCCCCTTGGAGTCTACATTTGGGGAAGCATCATTCAAATTAAACTTAATTTATTTTGTGTGTGTAGCAAAAGTGAGGGACAGTACATTGAAGTTCAGAAATAGACATGGAACGGTTGAACAATTGCCCAAGTTGTTGAGAAGTCAGGAAAATAAACTTAATTTCTAGATGACTTTCTACCTACATACAATCATGCTCACTCTCTCATACTAACTGGTTCCCTGTGTATGGTAATGTGTAACTTTCCCTCTTTCAACAGACCCCTCTACTTCATAGATGTTCTAAAAACTCATGTGAAATACTTAGATGTCCTTCCCTTACTAATTAAGCAGAGTATTCTTGATGGAAGGGGAGAAATAACATCTTCATTAGCCAGTTTTGCTAAGACCTATGCTTTGAAACTTCTAGGACTAGGCAGAACAATGCTGCTGCCCCCTGACAACCACATCCCAATCCCCAGAGCCTGTGGCTGTTAGGAGACACTGTAAAGGAGAATAAGGTTGCATATGGCATTAAGCTTGCTAATCAACTGATCTTGAGATGTGGAGGTGAGCCTGGATTATCCAGGTGGGTCAAATTAATCACAAGAGTCCGTATAAGTGGAAGAGGGAGGCAGGAGAGTGAGACCCAGAGAAATGGCAGCAGGAGAAGGACTTGGCCCAAGGTTCCTGGCTTTGAAGATGGAGGAGTAGGGACACAAATCAAGGAATCTGGGTGGCCTCTGGAAGCTGGGAAAGGCCAGGAAACATCCCCTCTTAGAGTCTTCAGAAGAAACCGCCCTGAGGACCCTGAGTTAGGCCTGTAGGAACTATTACAGGCTTCTGATCCCCAGAACAGTAAGATAGTAAATTCGTATTGCTTTAAGACACTAAAGGTTTTGTAATTTGTTACAGAAGCTGACAACTAATACAGACCACTAATATGCACTTTTTTTTTTAATTGAGCTACTTACTAACATGAAAGTGCATTTTCCTTGATAATATGAATGCAGGGAAAGTTAACAGGAAGCCTGGGGGTGTTTGGACTTTGGACAAGTCATTTGATATATCCTTTATGTATCTTTTGAACATGGCTCGACCATAAAAACTGGGAGGTCATTGTTTTTTAATAATCACAGAGACAACTTGTGTGAGATTTTCTGAATGTTCTCCTTCATTTATGCGTAATACGCAATGTCTGGTCCTCTTTAGGCATCTGTTACTACATTATTTCTCTATATGCCCTTTAGTTCCACCACATAATCCAAGCTGAGGTATTTTGGTTGGATTTTGTGTGAGGCATTATTATTGATAGTCTTTCAAAAATATCCATTTTTCTGCTTCTTTTAAATAAAGAATGCTGGACACAATTTAGCTTTTGATATTTAGATGTAATGGTCCTAAATATTTCTTCTCACAGTCAAGAGATTGTTAATAATAATTAAGGTTTATAAAGCACTAACCATGTGCTAAACATTATATTAAGCCCTTACTGTGTTATCTTAGTTAATAAGTAGTTAGCTTGCTTTCCCCAATTTACAGATGAGAACACTGAGGCTTAAACAGGTAAGACAATTTGTCCAATATATCAAAAATAACAAATGGAAATACTGGACTTAAACCCAGGTGTTCCTCACTCCAAAACCCAAATCTCTCATGCTGCACATATTAAAAATATAGAAGTGTGAACTGAACTCTGGGCTAAATCAACCCAAGTACTGGAAGTCACTTGTGAGTGGTACTTTTCTGAGTTCTGTTTGTTTGTTCAATGGGGTATTTTTTATTCTTCAGTTTGCTTGCTTGCTTGTTCATTTTGCTAAAATCCTGATCTTGGTTTGTGCACTCTAAGATTGACCCCCTTTCTTTGGAAAGTGAACTCTAAGTCTTGATTATTTGAGGGCTCAAAGTCACTGGTGTTCTTGTTAAATGAGATTTAACTGTACACATACAGAATAGCAATGTTCTTTCTGAAAACAATGGCACCTTGAAGATAGTGCCTCCAGCAGGCTGAGCATTTGAAGCAGCATCAGCCAAGACCGGTTGCTGCACCTATAAGAGGACCATAGGTCCTGCATGAAGTAAATACATTCGAACTAATCCCATGTGTTGCACAGCATTTGCTGGTCATCTGATGGGTCTGTCGAGTGAATGGAAGGCAGTTTCCTCAAGAATCTGTGAGCCATAGTCACTGGCAACCACCTGTCAGGAAGGGTCGCTGTGTGTGAGCTGGGCCTCAGCCTCTGTGTCATCGCACTGATCTGGCTTGAGAGTGTGGCTGCTGACACTTTGCCCCAGCAAGCTCCATCCTCCACTCTGTAACTCCCATCCCATAACCCGAACACAGCCTCCCTACCATGCATCCATTGCACTTTCATTGCTAAGTATGAGGGCCACCTGTCATTGAGTTCCTTCCATTGCAGGTGCTTGACTAGGTACTTTAGCTACATACTCTCAGTTTCCACAGAAATCCTCCAGGAGAGATTTTACTGTTCCCCACTTTGCAGATGAGAGAGCTGAGGCTTAGAAAAATCAAGTAACTCGCATTAATTCAGTCCACAAATTTGTACTGAGTACTTAGTATTCTGCTAGGCATGTTGCTAGGCCCTGAGAATACACAGATGAAATGCCCACCCTCAAGGTATTCAAGGTCCAGTGGGAGTTCCTGACACAAGCAGATAATGATAGGAAGCCAAATGATAAAGCTGCAAATGGAACTGCAAGAGCAGAACAGAAGTGCATGGGGTGGGCTGGTGACAAAGTTCAGGGAAGGCTTCCTGGAGGGGGTGACACATGAGCTGTGTCTTCACATTTGCATAAGGAATTGCCTAGGTGAAAAGGTTGAGGGGAATAAAAGGGATTCCTGGGAGAGCAAGGTAAGTAGAGGCAAAGAACAGGAAGCAAGCTGATGTGGGTGGGGAGTCCATAGAGTTCAATGAACCGCAAAGGTGGGAAATGAGGCTGGAGATGCAGACAGAGCCAGATTGTGGTGGACTTCATATCCTCTGTTAGGGAATCTGATTTTTCTGCTAGAATTTTAAAACATTTTAAGCTAGGTGTTGACAAGAACACAATGTATCAAATGAAAGAAGCTGGTCTTCTAGATATTAAAGATTTATGTACGAATGTATGTGTGGGAACAACCTACATGGCCATCAGTAAAGGACATGTGGTACATACACACAATGGCAAAGGATATGTGGTATATACACACAATGGCAAAGGACATGTGGTATATACACACAATGGTAAAGGACATGTGGTATATACACTCAATGGCAGAGGACATGTGGTATATACACACAATGGAATATTATTCAGACTTTAAGGAGACAATTTTTCTATATGCAGCAACATGGGTGAACCTGGAGGGCATCTTGCCAAGTGAAATAAGCTAGTCACAAAAGAACGAATACTGCCTGTGTCTGCTTACGTGAGATAGTGGGAACAGTCAGACTCAGAAGGAGAGTAGATGGCAGTTGTCAGAGGCTTGGGAAGAAGAAAATGGGGAGTCACTGTTCAACAAGCATAAAGTTTCAGTTCTGCAAGATAAATAAGTTCTAGAGATCAGCTGTTCAACACTGTGCCTGTAGTTAACAATACTATATTGTGCACTTACAGATTTGTTGAGGGTAAATCTCATATTAAGTGTTCTTACCACAATAATGTATGTATGTGTGTGTGTGTGTGTGCATGTGTGTATGCCATTGTCATATATGCCACTATCAATCAAGAGCAAATTAATAGACTGCAAGGTATGAAAGACAAGGCATCCAGGAATAAAGGAATTTTACCACCTTTGATAGAGACATGGACAGGCAGAGTGATATGCAATTTCATATATCAATCTTAGAAGTAGTCCTTTATACTTTCTGACTCCTTGAGCTTTTCAGGAAACCTAAGGGAGAATTTGATTTGGCATCTACTATACAGGCCAGTGTGTCCCTTTTGTGAAATACTATTGAAATACTGTTTGCGTTGACTTGTGTGTTTGCAGCTGTCCAAAAGCTTGCCTGGAGGCTTGTGCTGGGTCTTGGCAGCCCCTCTTCAATCACGCCTTTGATTGCTGCAACCCACAAGGAGACCCTAACTCCCAACCATACATGAGTCCCAGGAAATCTACCTGGGGTGACACCTACATTCTTCAAAGAGAAAATAGCTAGAAATAAAACAAATCGGAAAAGGCAGGGCCCTAAAACACATTTTTCTGAATCACCTTAGCAGAAATGGCAAAAGGTGTCACTGGGAAAAATACCTGTCACACAAGAAAGCTGATGTTAAATCTACTGATGCTTATGAAACATCTCATACTAATGTAATCCAGAAACATGGCTGTGCTTTAAGAGACAGTGGTGCTTTTAATTGAGTATCCTGTGTGCAGAATATGCTCTGATAGGGCAAGATACATATCTCAGTTTTTTCTTCTTCTAGTGAATATTGCAAAGGATGTAGGTACAAAAAAAAACTGTGTAGAATCCAAAGTGATCTTAGAGATAAATTTATACAGCCCCCTTCTTTATCAGTTCAGGAAATAGAGGTCACTAAAGGGTTTATTATCTTATCTATAAAAATCATCCCAGGGCCCACAGAAATCAGACAAACTAGAGAAAGTGTCCTTGCCAAGCCTCAAAAGAAAAGAGCCCTGTGATCAAGTGAGTCATAACA
Source organism: Manis pentadactyla (assembly GCF_030020395.1). Taxonomy (NCBI): domain Eukaryota; kingdom Metazoa; phylum Chordata; class Mammalia; order Pholidota; family Manidae; genus Manis; species Manis pentadactyla. The sequence goes on along the minus strand of NC_080021.1, from coordinate 44,278,503 downwards.
ACCCTGTCTGATTGTGGGAATCAAACAGTAGCAGGTTGTAAAAAGAAAATGCAGCATGTTCCCTAAACCCCGGAGAAAGTCCCGGAGACAGTATGTAACAGGCTTGAGAGTATTCTCCTCTATCTTGTCAACCATGGTACCTATCCTTGGGGAGGTTATAATCTAGTTAATAAGACAAAATATACAGTCCTCACATGAGTTTAAATGACTCAAAGAGCCACTGTCAATCAAAGGCAAAGTAAGAGAATGCAAGCTATGAAGGGGAAGGCATCCAGGAGTAAAGGACTGTGGTGCCACCTTTGATAGGGGCCCTGTCTGTCACTCAAGGACAGGCAGGACACCTCTGGCTGCCAATCTATCAAAGACTCACTTTGGCTTGTTTTTCCAGGAAGGGTGATGGGCTATACCAAACCAGCACTACTCTCTTCTCTCTGCCTGTGAGCACTGGCTTTACACATTTTAAAGAGAGTCCTTGACCAGTGTCAGAGGTTCAGCCCAGAGCCAGTCACATTGTCTTTCTTCAAATCTACCTTTCCTTTTAAGAGATCAAACATAGTGATGGCCAAGATACCCCACTCACCCAACTAGCTTCCCAGACTAGATTAGAAGAGAAACGTGAAAGTCACACCAACACCCATGACCTTTGACTTGATCTCTCCTTGCCCAAGTCTGCCCCAGAAGACCATCAGGGTTCTCATAACTATCAGCAATAGGGTCCCAAAGAATCATTTCTCCCCTCACTTGCTTCCACACAGGGTTGCCTTCTATGTGTCCGAAATCCCTGCACTCCTTCAGGCACACTGCTTTGTGCTGGGCTCTTTGTTACTCCCAAGTGTGGCAGGACAGTCTTGGTTGCAAGACTCAGAGGGCCTGCTTTCCAGGAAAGTGACCCATCACAGGGTGTGGGCTTAGGGGACTCAGCAGAAGAAGCATCCTGGGTCCCCACTTCCCTCTGCCAATGGGATTAGAGTCTTAAAATAGAAATGCCATAGGCCTGGGATGCTATAATTATCTCAGCCATTTAAGGATTATGCTCCTGGGAGACTATAATTATCTAGATATTGTTGCATTCAGGGATATTCTACTTGCAAGGGAATGCCTTCTGTTTTACAGGATCTTACAAGGGGGCCCAACGGGTGTGTCCTCTCTAATGTGGTTCCTAAAAGAAGCTAGAAATAAACAGCTGCATCTGGCATGAGGGCAGGGCCCAGCTGAAACCAACCCCTCCGAGGACTTTCAACAGGGGCAGAGAGGAACCAGCTTCCTTTGTTGCCTGAAAAAGTAGTTACCAGCCACTCCAGGCCAAAACCTGGGAACTTTGTTCTTTAGTCCCTTCTCCTTCTTCCCACATACCCACAAATACCTCTTCATCTGAAGTCCATCTATTTTGAGAAATTATTAAAGAAAGTTCCAGGCATTTAAGATACAACTTTGTCCTAAGGTTTGTGTATCATATTATTCACATCATGATGGCATCTCACCCTGAGGGCTGACCTCTTATAACTCCCTCTAACTCCAAAAAAATGCTACTTGCTGTAGAAAATTATATAGCCTAAAAGGGGATGTTGGGGTGGAGTACAGGGCACTACATTGTGGATAAGAGATGCTAAATTCAATTCAATGAACTTCCTTGATTAAAATCCGGTTGTTACTATGTGGCTAGCTAGCATTATTCCAAGCTATGTGTCTTATTAATAGTAACATCATCTTTTTGAGATTGATACTGTTACCATCCTTATTGTACAGGTGACAAAATCAAGAAACAGAGTGGTTGGGTAACACAGCTGGTAGGTGACAGGTAGAGGACTGACACTTGGCAATCTGACTCCTAACCTACTCTTAGCCACTATGCTATCTCACTTCCTGACCTTGGGTGCCTGTCCCAAGCTAGACATTGTTAGCAATGTGGTGAGAGGAATGAAACAGTAAGAGAACATGGTTCCTGCTTCCCAAGGCGATATGAGCTACGAGAAAAGACACACATAAAAATCATGGCAGTACAAGACAGAATGTGGCAGATCTGATAGGAGAAGTTCAGATAAAGTGCTGCAGGAGCATGGAGAAAGACCAGAGGAATGGCTTCATAGAGGGGGCAGATTTGACCTGTGGATAGAAACAGACAAGGCATGGCATTCTGTGCAGTGGAGAAAGAGCTCATCAGATGCCCTGGGAAGTCAAGGATGGCCCAGGACATAGCATGCCTGGGAGACGACTGAGACAAATGAGGCTGCAAAGCCTGTTGGGGTCAGGGTATGAAGAGCAAAGAGATGTCTGAAAATGAGCAGGAAAGGATACTCTGTGGCTCAGTGGGAGAAAAGGATGAAGGCAGCCATTGATTTTAGGATTTGGCCAAGTTGTGATTTGCTGTGGTCTAGATAAGACCATAAAGTTGCTGATTCCATGAGAATGCTTTTTTTTTTTTTCATTTCCTAACCACTTTTCTCATATTACTTCTGTTCAGGGTTTAATCCAGTTCAATTCAACCAACAGCTGTTGAGTACCTGCGCATTGGTTCAGTACCAACCACCCCAAAACTTAGTGGTTTAAAACACTTATCTACTTGCTCCCAATTATGCCTTTGGGGCAGGTGTCAGCAGGGACAGCTTATTTCTACACCCAGGGGGCATCATCTGGGGCAGCTCCACAGGGGCTGGAAGATGCACTGTCAAGATGGCCTCCCTCACATGGCAGGCCAGGGGTGCTGTCCATTGTCTGGAAGCTTAACTGGGGCCTCATTTCTCTTCCAGCTGGCCTCTCCATGTGACTAAGTTGAGCTTCTTACAGCACAATCGTCTAGATGTGAGACTGATAATCTGGGGGCTAGCTACCCCCAAAGAGGAAATCTGGAAGCTGCCAGCCTCCTTAAGGCTTGGTCTCGGGGCTTCCTGAATATCACATCTACCACCTTCTCTTGGTCAGAGCAGTTGGAGGGCAAGCCCAGATTCAAGGAGAACAGTCTACCCAAGGGCAGCTACAAAGGGTAGCTACCTGCCATTATACCTGTATTGGTCAGGCTCAAGACTGGAGATAAAATGTGTTAATATATGGTCCTTGCCTCAAAAACTACTGACCCATATTATGAGAATCTGTGTTAGATAAAAAGAGAATGAAGAAACACAACAACTAAAAATAGTGCCTAAACTTTAATTGTATCCTAATTTTTTTTTTCAATCCAGTTAAGAAGACATTTTAAGGAGAGTGGGGATTTAAATATAAAGTCAATATTAGTTGAAATCAGAAATTAATGTTAATTTTCTCAGGTATCATAGTGGTGTTGTGGTTATATAGGACACTGTCCTTATTTTTAAGAGATGAATTATGAAGTATTTTCAGGAAGAGGTATCATATCTGCAACTTACTTTCAAATGATTCAGAAAAAAAATACAAACTTACAGATAAAACATATATTGGTTAAATGTTACCAATTGTTGAGTCTAGGTGTTAATAATACAGTTGATGATTATATCATTCTTTCCAGTTTTTTGACATTTTTTGCAGTAAAAAGTTGGAGATGAAAAAATCATGGCATAGTTCTGATCTCTCCATGGGAGAGTTTTTCCTAAGAGAAACTAAGAAATACACATAAGCAGAAATCATAGTTATATATATCAGCTCCTTCACTACATGACTTAGAAACTTCCTATCAGTAAATACTCCCTGCTTTAAAACACTATTCAGAAGCCTCGGGGTCATGTCTGAAAATAGACCCTTCTGGAAAAGAGCAGAAGCTGCACCAAGATCGCACCCAGAGCTTCATTTTCTGACACGAGATAACACCATGCTTTTCCTTCCTTCCTTGCTGCCGCCGAGAGACTACAACGATCAAAGGAGACTTTCCTTTATGACAAGAGATAAATACCCAGAACTCATACGAGATGTGCAATCATGGAAGTGGCACAGGTACTGATCCTACCACAGCTCCCCACCAAACCCAGCATCTTGTCCATGTGAAAGCACAGCACTGGTGCCAGCCACAGGGGCCCCCTTGGGATGGCTTGATTCCAGAGCATCAAGAGGTGCGGAATGCCCTCTCCTATCAATCAAGGGTCTTGCTTCTGAGTTCTAGTTTGGGTTCTAAGGATGTGCCTCTTTCCCAAACAATGGTACACCCCATGATCACATCCATCCAATACAGCTCCATGCCTGAAGCCAGAACTACAGTTCAATATGATCCAAGAGCCATGGTATTCCTGCCGAAACAATACCTTCCATCCTCCTTTCACAGCTCCTTCTCACCGCCAGTTCTCTGCATTCTCCCCCAGCAGACCCCAGGGGAAGCTGCTCTTCCCTGCCTCTACAACACCTCACTACTAACTAACATTGGTTTTAAGTTCATTTTATCCTCCACCCAGCCTCTAAACAGACACACACACGCACACGCACACACACACACGGTTACTGAAAATCTCTTTTCCCCTGGTTCCCCTGATACTATGGAATAGTAACAGCTTATTATTTTGCACCACCTTCTATTTTGTTGCTCCCCTTTGTTCTGTGTCTTTTGCTAGCTCTTTTTCCCTCTTGAATGAGTTGTTCACCAAGGATGTTCTTCACTCTGGCTGAATGTTGGAATTACCTGTGGAGCTTTGAAAAGAAATATATGCCAAGCCCTGCTTTTGGAATTTCTGATTCAGTATGTCTGGAATGGAGAACAGTCATTCGAATATTTTTAAAGCTCCCAGATGATTCTGATGTACATCTAAGATGGAAACCACTGTTATGACCTTTGTTTTCCTGAGACATCTCATCGAATGAATGAATGAATAAGGGAATGAATGGCTTCAAATAGTAGGCCTATACTGATGACACTCATGTCAAATGAACTACAACTTTTCCATGAACAGAAATTTAGCATCTTAAGATGGCATTTGGTAATTTTCTTGTGCCACAGAGGAGACTTAGCTCCAACTTTGAGCACATTATTGGCTTCCAGTAATTATTGAATGACTACTGGAGTCATGTTATTTCTAACCCTAACATTTCTTAACATTTCTTATAAGCTCTAGCCTGATATGTCCAGTATCCTGCTAGACTATCCATATGCTTCTTAAATTAAATTTGTCTAAACTGAAATCATTACATTTCATGCACATATTGAGTTTCCAGCATCAGCACCATCTCAGTCTATCACACCTAAAACTTCAGTGTTGTCTTTGTCCCGATGTTTATGTAAATACATTTAACCAGATGCCAAATCCTTTCATCCCATTTCAGCAGTATCTTTTACATCTTGTGAGTAGAATACCCAGGTGTGAAATACGCTGCCTCTAGATGGAGTAAGTTGTCCTTTAAAGAGGATGTCTTGACATGTTCAGACCACTGGACCTCTGAAGGTTTCATTGATAGAGTATGCCCTTGAATCTTCTGGGGCTTACTTCTTACCCTCTGGAGTCCAAGTATCTTCTCAATACCATAAAATACTCGCTACTTTATAGTCATTTGGTCTGATCAGAATGTTGTCATCAACAGAGTATATCAGTGTTATGTTCTGAATGTCCAGATAGCTCAAATTTCCTTGAATTATATTATGGCAGAAGACAGGAGAGTTACCATAGCCATGAGGCAAGACTACAGATGTGTCCTGTTGTCCACTGCAAGTGAATGCCAACAGTTTCTGATCCTCCTTTCTGATATAGGTTGTGGCAGGGGACTATTTCCCAGATATTCCTGAGGCCAGGTCAATCTGCCTTAGCTAAGATACCACATCTGGAAAGGCAGCCACAATAGGGGCTTCTAATTGGCTGGGTATGTGGAGATCTGTCATCTTCCATAATTACATGGCTTTTGTAAGAGTCATACTGATTAAATTAAATATAAACATAATAGGGGCTGCCACCCTTGCATGTTTCACTTTAAGAAGTGACAGCAATGTCTTTCATTCCCCTGGCAAGCAATATTGTTTAGATTTATCATCTTGGCTGGAGCAAGTGAGCAGCTTCCACTTGATTTTCTCCACTCCAAGAGCCAAGGAACCCAGAAGCCGAGGAAGCAATGTGCAGGTCATCCAACTCTTAGGTTTGCCCAGGTGTGTGCAAAGTCCCAGTGGACCCACAGATCTGAGCTAGGAGGCCACTCATTACTGAACCCCTGTGTGTCCTTATTCTAAAAGCAGCCTAGGATGAAGCTTGGGTCCCCAGGAACATCAGTCAACCAGGACTGGAAATGTTCGGCTATTCCTTTCTTCCCGTACTTAGTGGGGTAGCATCCATGATAGAACGAGAGTTCTTTATGGATAATTCCCAGTTAATAAAGCAGAAAGAACAAAGACCCATTTTGTAGCCTCTAATGAAAGAATGAATGCAGACAATTGTCAGTAGATACTGAAATAATTAATTAAATGGGTGAGGTTGAATTTCAGAATGAATGGATGAGGCTGATGTCACCCATTCCCATGCAGGGCTCAATCTTGGCACCACTAAGAGAAACAACTACATACCACATGCCACCTCACATAATACAATAAGAAGTACATCTACCTTCCAAATCATCTTGAACATGAATCTAGTCAATCCTAGACCTAACTCCCAGTTTATAGGAAAATAAAAGAAATTTTTTATAAGTATACCAAAAGGAAGCAATCAGTCAAATTTACAGTGTGAGACATTCTGCAGAACTAACAGCCCTGTTCCTTCAACAAACAGCGTGGAGGTGGGAGACGATATGGTGAAAGAAGAGACATAACTACAATGTAAATACAATGCATGGACCTTGTTTGGATCCTTATTTGAACAAACCAACTCTACCATTTTTGAGACAAATAAGGAAAAAGAAAGTGTGTACCCATGGTATTTAGGAAACATTGTTAACTATAATAGGTGTGATGATGATATTGGGGTTAAGTTAAAAAAGACAACAACAGCATTTGGACAAATGATATGGAACTTGTTTCAAAACATCCAAGCAAACTAATGCTAATGTGTATTCCTCTTTATTCATCTTCTACATCATCCTATACCCTGCTTCCTCCCTTTATGAAATATCAGCTAACCCAGCAACATGTAACACAATGTGACAGAACATGCCTAGAAAAATTCTTGTAGGCTATAATAGGAAGCACCAGTGCACATTTCAGGAGGAACTATATTATTTTTGGACGAGACACAGGCAATCAGTTTAAGCAGCAGGTATCCAGTACAAATTCATGGTCCAGTTCAGCAAGCTGAGAGCATTTGGAAAGCCGATCAGTTCCACGGCTGTGCCAATGAACCAACCATGAACTCAAATACCTCCTGAGCTTTGAATGATACTCACGTGAGCAGATCTTCCTGCCTGTCATTTTGGATTTTTTTTTTTAATGTAGTGGTTGTGAGCCAGTTTTGTGCAGTATGGCAGGTCTCCCCTGAAGAGTTGCATGTATCTTGCAAACCAACACAGGATATAGAAACCAAAATTCCCAGAAACAGAGAATATCTTTGGTTATCACTCCATCTGGAAATATCTGAATTTCCTCCAAATGATAATGTGAAACTTTCATATGATATGATCTATTAAAAACTGAGACCTCAAGATTCAAACCAATGTGCAAGTATTTAGAACAGCCACTAACAAAATGTCTCTCTGCATACCTATATAATTTATCTAAACTTTGTGACCCACAAAGTGTCTGCAGATTGGAGGCCTTCCTAGGTTACACTGTACAGAAAGAATCTTTTAAAGATTCAAACAAACATAGACTAAATACAATTATAGGTCATAATCACCCATTTATACACACATTTTTGCCCCAGTTATATTGTTGTGCTTTAAGTATTTGTCCATCCATAAATATTTGTTGAATGAATGAGTGACTGTTTAGAGTATTACAGTAGTTCACACTTTCTCAGCATCTGGTGATTTATAAAGAAAAACTCAAACTGGCTTTGAGTGAGAAAGAGAAAGAGAGAGAGATGGAGGAGGGATTTATTACTTTGTGTAATTAAAAAATTTCAGGGCTACTCTGGTTTCAGGCTCAGATGAATCAGGTAACACAAACAATATCATCAGGATGTGGTTTCTCTCATCTTTCAGGATGGCTTTCCTTTGAATGTCTTCATTTTCAGGCATGCTGTGATCATGGCTACCATCAGTCCAGGCCTCCATGCTCCTCTCTGCAACCCCAGCAGAGGAAAGCATTATGCTAAACTGTTAGAGTTCACTCTGATCAAATAGACTTGCAACCCATTCTCATCCTTTCACAAATCCCTGGGACCAAGAGAATTTGATGCTCTGGTTCACCCCAAAGCCAGGGATGGAGATTGAGGGCATTTGGGTCTCTGATTGGCCAGCCAGTGCCTCATGTCTATTTCTCGACTGGAGAGTGGGCCCCTAACAGAATCACATGGCAGAGGAGAGGAAGGGTGGCTCCAAAAGGAAACTGGTGTGTTGTTTACCTAAACAAGAAGGGAATAAATGCAAGACAGCTCATTTACTTTTTGTTGCATACATAATTGCCTGGTTTGGTATGGAAGAAAAAAACTGCTGCTAATGTCCTTTTGTTTATCCATCACTTAAGATTTGATGCCATGTCATTGAAAAGTTTAGACACAAGGCAGTGACAGCACATTTCAGAAAGCTGACCCCTGAAAGCACACTGTACATCAGTAGCACTGCCTGAGGCACACAGAGATCTTCTCTAGGACTTAGGAAAGTGTAAACCCAGTCCTGCTTCCTCCTTCTACTGCTTGGAAGCACAAATTTAAAACAACCTAACCCAGAGGAGAAAGCAAAGAAAGGCACACTAGGAGTCTAACTAAAAGCGACACACTTTCAGGAACTTAAGCCTCTAAATGAGTGCCCTCTTCAGAGCTGTCCCAGTGAGTGACATCCTGGTCCCTGCCGTCAGGAACCCCTTCTGAAATTGCCTTCAGAGTCTGTTTTCAAATCTTGTGGAGGGTGGAAACCTTGTCTGTCTCTCTGGCTTTGGAAACCCCACAAATGGGCACAATGCCTGGTATATATTAGGTACTAAATAAACACTTTGAAATGAATAAACAAGAAATTTCACATCTCCTTCATTGCCTTTTAATTTTGACACCACCTTCCCTACAAAAGTATTTAGCTTTAAGTAGTTTCTGTCTGTTTGCATCATAATAAAGAGGAGAAAGGGTCCTGAGTTTAATGCGGGTACCTCATGCAGAATATTGTATAGTGTGGAAACAACAGAGGCTCCTAGAGAGGTTAGGTGCTAAGGTCACATGGCTGCTCAAGTGGTGCAGTGCAGCCAAGATCAACATCTCATTCCTGCTCTATCACCCACTCTTCCATCCTCACATTGTTATAATTCATCTGTGTGACCTGCAATAAGTCTCTAAAAAGTGGGTCTATCTCTAACATAGTTGCACTAGACACAGTGATTTTCAAATACTTTTTAGCAAAAGAACCCATTTTTTCAAACGAAGTATATAATTTAAAATAAATACATAGATACATAAATGTGAATCTTCTTGGGGTGAAGGTGGAGGGGTGCCTGGAATCCTGAGGCACCATGCTAAACCCTAAAACTACTGAACAAAATTGATGGTCCCTAAGTTCCTTTCCAGCTCTAGAGAAGAAAGAAGAGAAATTTACTGCACCAGGAAATATTAGTGACCATTAGTAGCCAGTACTAATGACCATCTCTACCCGATTTTAGATAATGACCCTTGGATTCCAAAGGCTGTGCCAACTGGTGAGTTTATCAAACCTGTCTACACAACAGAATCCCTGGGGCAGTGTCTGTCAGTAGTGATGCCTGGGTCCCACACTGGACCAATTACATCAGAAGCTCCAGAGGGTGGTTCCAGGGTATGTGTGTCTGTGTGTCCGTGGTGTGTGTGTGTGTCTATGTGTGTGTGTTTAAATGCCTCAAGTGATCCTATTCTGCCTTGGGGGTTGAAAACACCTGTCTTTAGCCTAACATCACAATCCTGTCTACCATCTCTGACTCCTTCTTCTCAACCTGATTTCTCAACCCTCTCCAGGCTCCTGCTAAGCCAATCGGTTTGCCAACCCTTTCAAATGCCTGGTATAATCACAGTAATGGATGGCCCCTACCCTATGTGTGTCTGACGCCTGGAAGAGGAGAGATTTGAATCGAGGTTTAAAGGACAGAAGTGGACATAAAGGGGTGGATTTTCCATACATGAAGCTCACCTAGAGTGAAGGTTGAGAAGACCCTCACTAATGAGTGGAGCACCAAATAACTGGGGGAGGAGACAGCCACAATGAGAAAAACAATGGAGGCAGAATGTTCTCCAAAGCACAGGAGAGCACAGTGCAGTGAGCACTGAAAATCGAAATTCAAAAAAACAGACTACCATGGAAAATGAGTGAGGTGAAAATTGACCAGCCTCTAAACTATATTCCCTCCTGTGTTTGCACGTGTGTCCAATAGGCAGCATCTGTTTCATCTCTGTAATTGCCCACACCTAATAAAACATGCAAACTCCCCCAGTTGCCTGACCCTCTGCCAAACCCCATCATTTCTCAGGACCCCAAAATCCTTACAGTCTCAAAAGAGACCAGATTCATCTCATTTTTGATGTGAGTAAAGTCAATGTTAAAAGTCATTCAGCTTAAATGTAGTCACCCAACAAATATATCCCAAGGGCCCATTCAGTGCTGGGCACAGGGGTAGGCCTGATGATTCAGAGCTGAGGAGAATGTGGCATCTTCCCTAAACCAGGGCCAGGCTAACTGGGCGAGAGGGACATATAAACAGGGACAGCTGCATGAGAAGGGTTATTACAGAGCGTTTCATGGGAGCTCAGAGGAAGAGGCTCCTAAACCTAGCAGGAGAGGCCCTTTAAAGAGGAAGATACTTCTAAAGGGGAGACTGGGCAGGGATTTTCCAGGCAGGTGGAGATGAAGAATATTCTAGATTCAAGGAACTACATGGGCACAATCATCCAGGCAGGACAAAGCGGAGCCTTTATGAGGAACTGAGGGACCACTGATGGGCTGGGAGGCAGGAAGAAGATTCTATAGAGCTTCTTCTTTTCAAAGAATTGGGACTGTATCCTATAGGTAATGGGTGGCTCAGAAAGTGTGATGATCTTATTTGCCTTTTTTTTTAACTGTAGAGGCTGGATTGGACCAATAAAGACTAGAGCCAAGAACCTAGTCTGGGTCAGTTTAGCCATGCAGTAAACACTATTCAGGATCACAAACGTACAGTTTCCTCTCCTTCCTAAGCCCATGTGACAGTTACACATCTCAGCCACTTTGTAATTGAAGGAAGTGATTTTGTGTGTCACTTCCAGGCTGAGGCACTTTGGAGCTGCAGCCACGTGGACACTGTCTCTCCTGTGCTGCAAAGATCTTGGAAGGTCCCAGTTGAGAAGGTAGCATCACAAGTCCAAGTCCTGAAAAGAAGTCTCCAACTCCCCCCAAACTGTCCTTGCACATGGCATTAGCACTTGCATGAATAAGAAGTAAATTTTTGCTATGCTAAGACATTAAGTAAAAGGCTGCATTCCTACCACCAAGGACCTTGTCTGTTAGGAAGATGGGAAGAAATAACAATGAATCTATTAGAGACTAAAACAAACCAATACATAGCTGAGAGTAAAATCAGATGGATAGGATGTCAAGGGGGGAGTAGTCTGGAAGGCTTCATGGAATAGGGAGCCTCTGTAAGAGCCTTGAAGGATATCAAGTAGAACTTGAAGAGGTCACAGCAGTCATTGGGCAAATGGTTGAAAGGAACGTCCCAGATATGGCCTCCTTAATTGGGAAACGCTTGACTTCTCATGGCGCAGGAATCTATAAAAGGATGGTGATAGCTCAAGTTCCATCTGATTGTTTTTCCAAGTGAGGAAGATAGAGCCTGGTTTGTTTTTTTAACAAACCATATTTTTAGTGGAGTCCATTATGAATCTTACATTTTTCAAGCTGTCTCAAAGCTTATTTTATGTTGACATATTTCAAAGCTTGCAAAATTCTTGCTCAGGCCGAGAGGGGAGTTCAAAATGAAAGTGCATAGACAAGAGCATTACTTCATAACCCATTTAAGAAGAGAGAACTTGAGAGAGAAATGATCATTTGTTTAATCCCTCACGTTATCATCCTGCTGTTTTAAAACACTCTTGTTTATAGTAGTTTCTGCTTGGTGAGAATTCATTACAGACTAGGTGGCCACCTTCTGCCCGGTCCCCTCCTCAGAGGCTCCTTCAAAACAAGACATTCACTCTGACTACTAAATGGCAGATACGAAAGCACAGCCCACAGGGAGCCCTTATGATTCCCTTTCTCGGTCATATAGCCTCCTGTACTATGGGGAAAAATACATACTTGGCCCAAGACTTTGCTCTTTTAATACATTTCAGCTCCTAATACCTGTTCCTAATTGATTTGTTTGGTGATTCATTCAGCAAATGTTCAGGAACAAACAACCTGATACAAAGCATGGTACTAAGTGCCAAGAAACAGATAAAGGTAGAGACAATGTGGCTCTTATATGCCAAGAACCCAGGATTCTCTCTTCTCCCAGCTTTGTATTTAGGCCCAGAGATTGCTCCAGATAGTTGTCTGGGTAAACTGGGGTTTTCCCTGGTGCTGTGCAAAATCAAACTACATCCTCTGATTTAGGAAGTATGCTCTTCCACTAGCTATTTCTTGGGTAGACTAAAATGTTGGTCACAGCCAAAATCATCCCCATCTCTCCTTCCAGCCAGAGTTAGCATGTTAGCATGGGACCAAGAGACTGCTCTGATTATCAAACAGTCTCACTGGGCTGTGAAATCTATTCAGTCACCCCAGATTTTTACACAAAAGTAACTCAAGAGAGAAGCTATTCTCCCCTTGCTGGTCTGCCTGGTGGGGTTTTGCTCAACTGTCAACCAAGTCACTTTACAAAATTCACAACTAGGCTTGGCTGCCTCAACAGAACTTACACAAAAGGAGCTCTATGGTATCCAGAGGGAAAAAAATATTCCCCCTAAAATCTGATAAATCACAGTCCTAATTTAATAATCAGAAACAGCAAGAGCAATAACTCGTTTCTGTTCCTCCATTCAGCTTCCAAATACACCTGGCTCTGATATTAACAGCGAGGTTGAACTCAGTGGTAGAAACATACTCCTATTTAAAGGCATTAAGTCAAAACACTGGCAATCATCTTATCACATGAGAGAACACTGGCTTTTATTTATACCTATTATTTTCTTGAGTTCCATAAATCCATACATAATTTTTAACATAATAGTAAAATACATTAATTTCACTAATTTCACAGAAAACCTAACATAGGCAATCATAGCTAAGAGGGTAATGGATGACTAGTGATACTCTTAGCTAGAGCCTTCTCTCTTGGTTTTTCTAATACATTTTATTTTGTGGCAAATTTGTTTTATGTAATATCTGATTTATTTGTAGGCATTGTTTTCCAAAGTGGGGAAACACTTGTTTTGTTTGTCAAAGAATTGCCTTGAAAACACACTGTTGTTTTGGGACATTTAATTGAATTGGCATCATCCTGTTTAACACATAGCAGTGTTAAGTAACCATGATGGGTGACACCCCTCCCCCCAAGCTGTGCCATGCTCCCCAAATGCATTTGCACCTATATCGTGCCATAATTTCTCTAGCTGAACAGCAAGAGTTAACCTCCCTCTGAAAAATGATTAGAACCTTCTCCTCACCTTCCAAACTCACAGAATCCTACCTAGTTTTGAAGGCAAAACTTTTGCACTAAAGTGGAGCATTATTGTTTATCACTCCCTGTGCAAAGTATTTTCACCAGAATTAGCTGCCAGAAGTGAGCGTCCACCAACAGAACTAGACTATAGTGTACTACAGAGTTGTGCTAAAAATGGGGCAGTCTTCAAGAGTTCTAAGGATCAAGCAAGGTTTTACGCACAAACATGTTCACTGCAACAGTCTTCATAATGGCAAAAGAAAGGAAAAATAAAATGCTCAATTATTGGGAGATGGTTAAATAAATTACAATATAATTCCTGATGGATATTACACATCCTTTAAAATTATGTTAACAGAGAGTTTAGATGTCACATGGAAATCAGCATTATAGAACAAGGGGAAAATGTGTAGAAGTAAAGGAAAAAACTACTGCAAATAGACTGAAATGTGCATCTACCATTGTGATGGGGTGGGATGAGGGTTGGAGAAGGGGAGTTGAGAGAGATTTTCATATTTTGTATTTTTATTTTCCAGCTTTTCCACAATTCCATACATTACCTCCATGCTTGGTTGTTGCTGGTTAGTATATATTAAGGCAAAGGAAAAACAGGATCTGCCCTCCGTAGAATGCAATCTAGTTACTACCATGACCAATGTCTAGCTTATTTTAAGACAGTTTTGTGATCCTGGAATTGCATAGTAATTTATGCATTAGGAAGAAGATTAAGTTTGGGGGCAATTTAGAGATATAAAGTACTTTACCTTCTGTTTTAAAATAACTGGGGATGTGGGAGAGAAATATAGATATAGGCAATGTTACTGAGAGGAAATAAGCTGCTGGTTAGGAAGACACCACACACACAGCACAGCCGGTCAGGTCAGGACAAAGGGGCCAGCTTTGAATTCACAGCTAACACCTGTGTGTCTGATGGGGAAAAACACACAAAACACATAAGTTTCACTCACACTCACCCAAATGCAAGGACCTTTTTTCCCTTTTTTGGGTACCTGATTCCAAGATTTCCAAATGTTGGTCCCCGGCCTTACTCAATGCTTAAAGCAATCAAATAAAGCTTGACAAACTCCCATGCTATAAGTAACCCTTCCCGCCCCCTCCTATTTAGATAGGCAAATAGACACCACCTCACAGAGCAAATGAGTCTTGCCAGACCTTTTTAGGGCAATGAGAAAGCTGTGAATAGAATCTAGCAAATGAATCCCATCCCTGTTCAAAATACGCCAAGATATGTGAGAATTTCCTAAGAGCAAAATGAATGAATGAAGAGGAGCAGATAATGGTTTAAAGAGAAATGATCTGTTCTTAAATTTGGTGCACCTCTGGGTTGTTAGGTTATTTTAAAAAAAAAAAAAAGGGAAAAAAGAAAGAAAAACATAGAAAAGAGCCCCTTGTGGTTACAAAAATCACATAGCTATGTTATGAGGACCAATAAAACTATTAGCTATTGGCCCAAAGCCAAGAATCCATTAATGACAGACTGGTATCTATCCAGGAATGTAAAATGTTTTACTAAATAAACACTAGAGCAGGAAACAGTCAACTTCTGTCATTATGTAAAACTTAAGTGTGATTCTATCCTGAAGTGGAATAGCAAACAGGCCAGTTCAAAAAGAAAAAAATGGAAAAGACAAAGCAGCAGCAGCTCTCTGGCACCAGGAGGAACCACTAAAACTTAAGATATTCTACAGAGTAATTTACAAAGCCTGCTATATAAAGCGTAATACTATTGTTAGAGAATGCCAATAGTGGGATTTAAAAACAAAATGAAAGAAGGAACTTGTTTAGAAGGAAGTGGAGTTAGCCACCCAGGATAATGGTTAGTAATTAAACTATAAAGACTGATTTTTACAGCTTTTCAAGGCTATACAAACAAAAGATTAAGGCTAATTGAAATATGAGATTAAAATAACTATTACTGTTAGTTACTTACCCCTAACTGCAGCTTTCTCACACATATTTACATATTTTTTCAGTGTAATGAAATCTTGTGAGAAATTACCAATAAATATATAACAAATTCCCTAAATACATCAGGCATCCAATAATAAATTAAAGCAGAATAATGCCTCAGCATTCATAAAATACTCAGACCTTTGATGTTTCATGTGAGATGTCTCTGTCTCTGTGTTCATGTAGAATGCAGAGATCAGTTTTCTCTCTGATTATTCTTGGACAGCATTGACTTTCATCAGGATTTTAAACTTTAACTGAAGAATCAGTTAAGGAGATCGATGGGCAGTCATACAAAATTCAGTGTCATTCGAATATTTTAAGACACAAAGATGGCACCAAACAAACCATTTTAACTAAAACAATCACATTTAACTAAGGAATACCCAAATGGATATTTCCTCCTAACATATTCTTCCCATCTTCTGACATGAATCTGTTGTGTAACTTCTATACCCTCTGGATGTCTTTCATCCTTGGGAAGCCAAAATAAATGTTAAAAAAAAAAATGACAAGACGCAAATTATATTCTTGAAAGCAGCTCAGAGTGTTAGTCAACGATGAACTGGCTCAGACTTCTCTATTTGTAAAACAAGACCAGGCTACAGTTTTTCATCCTCAGCTGTCAGAAGAAAGCTCAAGTCATATATTGTAGGGCTCAGGAAGAAAGAAATGTAAATTTAGGTACAGCCTTCAAACCTAAGGATATGAGATAGAACACTCTCAGGGCTCCGGCTACTGCTACAACCTGACAGCCAACTATGAGTTCCATTAGGGAACTAGGAATTTAAGGGGTAACTCTTCAGAATGCCAGGGTCAAGTTAGTAAAGGTAGACCCTTGATCTTTCAAATATTGTAACCACCTGTTGATAACACAGAGGTAGGAAAATCTCTGCTAAGGACACCAACAAAGGTTACCATAGCAACAGCATTCACCCAAACCCTTCTCTAGCACTATCTCTATTTCCATTATATAGTCCAGTTTTAATGTTTTTTTCCCCCTAAGGAAAACACAAAAGAAATCCTGCAGAAAAACCCACTTTTGAAATCTACATGCTAAAAATGCTTTCCTAGTACAGTAATAATTCAGACAACCACTTTAACAGGAAGAATAAATTCTGAAATTAGTGAAAAGTCTGAAGTGATAGAACTTTAAAATAAAATCAGTTTATTTCAAATACATAAACTGCTTGCTATAATAAATAATCTATATGAAATTAGAGAATCTCTACAGTGTTAAAAGAACCACAATGAACACTTCCATTTCTCTAGCTACCATTGATTTTTTTTGCCACAGTCCACCTTTAGAAGAATGTATCAACTCACATAACCACAAGGCTGCATCAGAAAATATCTTTTAAGGCTTCCATAGACCCAATATCCTACTTATTAACATCTACTGACCTATGCAGATTTGACTATTGTCCAGAATAATATCCCTGAAGAAATATAATATCCATTAATTAAATTCCATTACTATATTAGCCAAAACAGAAAAAGATATATTTTTATAATGTTTAAGAACAAAACTTTGTAATACAAGAAATTAAATGACCCAAGATTTTCCCATACAATGATAATTCTTTCAAGAGTTTGTTCTCTATGATCTTGTTCACAGTATTATTTGCTTAGCAAACCCCATTTCATAGCTAGGGCAAATTTAAACCCAACTCAGGATGAATTGTCACAAAGTCTAAGTCCAGGAACTCTTAATTAATGGGTTTTTATCATTTTTGGAAATCTTTGGCCACAACTGTTTTATCAAAATACTCTGCTACCTGTGGCTGGTAACAATCATACTTGATTTGACCCCAAAGTTGAGGAAAAACATTTTACTAAGTCCCATGACATCAGGGTGACAATAATTAAAGAAAAGATGTTTCTATGGCTTGAATCAGAAAGAATGATTTAAAAAAAAATAAATTCAGAAGTGGAGGAAATTTGTTTGACATGCTACAACAGTACAGAATTGACAGTAATTAGTGAAAGAGGAAAGATTAGGCTAAATCTGGAAAATCTCAGAACAAAAGTGTCCAAGATTTGGAGTGAATGCAGCTTTGCTCCTTGAAACACAACAAAAAGAAAGAAATAATGGGATTCAAATTATAAATAAAACTTGGTAACCCAAATGCAAAAAATTTCTTAAATTCTCTAACATTTGTGATCTAATTATTGGATAAAAAACAAAATGGGAATTAAGCAATTATTTGTAGTATAAACTAAAAAGCCACTAAAACAACATCATTTAAAAGGGTTGCCATATACAGGTTTGTTTTTTTAATTATACAAACTAAAAATATACATGGAATATTTATACAAGCACCAGAAGATAGCAATGTCCTTCTTAGGTCTTGGGAGTCATACAGATACGACGTGTATGCACACATATGTTCACACCAACAACTGGTAACAGTATTCCACAAACAGATAAATGCTAAGGGTAGGAAATGTGAACGTGGAAAAGTGACAAAGTCCTTACGACTCTCTTAAATGAAGTTAAGACCTATTAGGTCAAACCCTGCTGGGTAAATAAACTGCTCCCTGGTGTAAATTAGAAACTTTTGGAGGTGCATTAACTTTCTTAGGCCCCTAAGGTATTGTTTAGAAAATTACTGTTCCAGTGAACTAAATGATACCCTAGAGGCCTGCAAGAGTTAATGCACCTCCAAAAATGAGCAATTTACTCTCTTCTCATCAGTAGGATGTCACACACCTGCACACCCATGCCTCACAGCTGAGCACTTCAGACAAAATCTGTTCGTTCATTCGCTCACTTAACGATTGTGACTGTTCACTGGGCTCCAGCTCAGAGCTGGGCAATGTTCTAGGCGATCAGAATACAGTGGTGAAAGGCCAGGAAAGGCCAGACTTTCACAAAAGTTGACATTCTGGTGGAGAAGGACAAATGCTAAGCAAGTAAGGAAACGAGGCACGTCAGAAGGGACACCTGCAGGGAAGACAATACAGCAAGACGGTGTGCTCGCAAGCACCTGGAGAGTCCCCTCTGTCCTGGGTGTTAGAAAGCCTCCCAGAGCCTGAATGTGGAGAAGAAAACAGAAGGGACCACCATCTGGGGGATATTGTTACAGGCACCACAAGCCTCAAATGCAAAGCCCAGAAGGAGCCTCATCAAAGAACAAGAAAAAGGTCAGTGCACCCTGCATGAAGGTGGAGTGAGGTGGGACACCCACTGTGCACCAGCAGCTCCAGGCCCTGTCAGGTTCACTCTTAGAAAACAAACTAATGAAAAAAAGGGAAGTGGAGGGATAACTAAGTTTTAAAAATTAGAAGAGAAAAACTTCTTTGGGATGCTCAGTAGTACTTTGACTAAGCTTTCCAGGAGGAAGGAATTACTTGCAGCAGGAGATCCTAGAGGAAAAGGCAAATGGTTACTAACAGGTTTTAAGAGGTCCCATCCTAAATTGGACAGGCTCTGTATTGGTTAGGGAAACACAACCAGCATAACCAATTGTGTGTGTGTGTGTGTGTACATAGATTACATAGATATATAGAGAGGGAGAATTAATTTAAGGAATTGGCACATATAACTATGGAAACTTGATGAGGCCAAAATTTTCAGTGTAGGCCAACGGGCTGGAGGCC
This sequence comes from Manis pentadactyla, assembly GCF_030020395.1. Taxonomy (NCBI): domain Eukaryota; kingdom Metazoa; phylum Chordata; class Mammalia; order Pholidota; family Manidae; genus Manis; species Manis pentadactyla. Next base: position 44,259,335 of record NC_080021.1, on the reverse strand, counting down.
CAGGGAAAAGCTGCAGTTTAAACCCAAATGCAGTCTGCTGGTAAAGTTCCTTGTTGCTCAGGAATAGGTCAGTATTTGTTCAATTAAGGCCTTCAGTTGATTGGATAAGGCCCACCCACATTATGGCAGGCAACCTGCTTAACTCAAAGTCTACCAACTTAAATGTTATTGAGCCTCATCCAAAAACACCCTCACAGAAGCATCCAAAATGCTTGAGCAGATATCTGGGCACTGCAGCCCAGCCAGGTTAACACATAAAATTAACCATAACAGGTTCACAAGAGGAAATGACAGCAGATGATCTGTGTCAGGCATAAAAGCCCATCTCAATACTGCCAGGGTCTTGAGAACCAACCTCTTGTCATCACATACCCCACACCAGGTAAGAGACTGATGGTCCTGAGGCAGTTCTGCAACGCTTTAAAGTCAGAACTCTAAGAAGCTGATAGCCCACAGGCTCTGCCATGCTGATGTGAGTCTGACTTTGGAGTCAGCCTGACTGGGGCTTGAAGTCTGGCTCTGTCACAGAACAGCTGTATGAGCACGAGCAAATAATGTAATCACTTGGAGCCCCACTTTTCCCATCTGTAAAAGGGGGCGATCACAGCAAACACCTCAAGTGAGAGCTTTTTGGTGATGATAAAATGAGATAATACAAACTGTGCCCAGCTCATAGTGAATATCTAATAAATTCTAGTTCTAATTGTTCACTGAAGAGTCTTTTCAACCATATCTGCTCTCCAAAATCTTTGAATCCTTGTGTGCATGCACACATGTGTGCAAACATGTGCTTTTATGAGCACAAATGAGCATGTGTGCACACACACATGCATGCACATGTAGGCATCCATACACATAGATGGCGAGAGCAGGAACAGTAAAATTCTCAAGCGGGCAAGGAAACCACAGCTCCCCCAGTGGCTCAACATGTTTCATCAACCAAGGGGAGAAGCTTCTTCAGAGCACATATCCTATGCCTCAGAGAGCAAAGTAACTCTTACCCACTCTCCTCCTCCTCCTTTCCCCTCCTCCTCTGAATATCCTCAAAGTCCTTTTTTTCCTAAAGGTTTCAGGAAGCTCTAAAGACCCAAACATTTGTTGTTTGTTTTGGGGGTGGGGTTTTTTTTTGGTATTCAGGAAACTAAAGGAAAGCAAGGCTTGATTGATTTTCTCAAAGATACTGAGGGAATTGGCTGCTTTTTGAATTGAGTCTTTTTGACTCATTCGTAGAGAACTGGGACGCAAAGTAATTACATTTTCTAAATAAGTACGAAAAAACCCTTGCTAAATAATAATTCAGTCTTACCGTTAAACATCCACAGGAATCAAGTATTTTATACGTAGCATAGTCACAAATCCTAATAATAACATACCTGCAACATCAGCATCTTGCTGCTAAAATACCAATCAACTTGATGTGTTAAACTCCTACTGTTAGCTGACATCTGTCTGTCTAAGGATGGAGCCCCTCAGGTTACTCACATATTTTTCAGTAACCAGTGCCTTAAAGGAGAGCATCTCTTTGAACGAGAAGAGTAAATACACCAATGCAAGTTGTGTCAAGTTGGGTCCGACAGCGCACATTATATGGCATCTGCCTCACAGTGGGAAGCACCCAAAGTGGCAGGGCAAAGCCTGCCCAGGTTCTCTCATAATTGCTTTGCTGAATGTAAGGCAGCCTATTTGGAACCCACTCCCCTTAATGGACACCTTTCTAAACAGGTTACCCCAATCTAAAAATGAAAGGAAGAGGCAATCACTCACAAGAACTGAGTATTTAGCCATGGCCACCGGTGGGCAGAGCCAGCTGAAGGAAGCTGACAGTCAACTTGTCACTAAACAGAAGATAACCTGTTAAGATAAAAGTATTCTTTTCAGTCCAGTTCTTAAAATATATATATTGGTATCTAGGATCTAGTGGTCATCTGTACTAGGAGTCCTATAACTCATAAGCACTTTGACACAACTGCTAGATCAGGAGAAAGCCCTGACATACCAAACCAAAAATGAGCTGTGGGGATCCAAGTCTCAGCTAATTCACTGGGTTTTGTATGATGTCAAAAAGGAAGTTTAATGGAGAATACATAGAATTGACCCTTAAACAACATGGGTTTGAATGGCATAGGTCTATTTATATGTGGATTTTTTTCAATAAATACACTGGAAATTGTTTGAAGATTTGCAACAATTTAAAAAAACATTTCTCTAGCTTACTTTATTGTAAGAGTACAGTATATAATACATATAACATACAAAACACATGTTAATCGAGGATGTATATTATCAGCAAGGCTCCAGTCAACAGTAGGCTATAGTCATAAGTTTTGGGGAGTCAAAGTTATTGTGCACTTTTTACTGCACAGGGGTGAGTACCCCTAACATTATTCAAGGGTCAACTGTATGTGGCTCAAAGATGTCAGACTTGTTGACATTTTCCTATTTATTTCTTATTTACACTCCTAATAAACTCCCAAGATAAAGGTAGGCTAAGTGTGATGACATTTATTTAATTTGCCCAAGGTCTCGTGACTGCTAAACAGTAGAATCAGTCGAAGCCCTTTCTTTCCAACATTGATGTTCATTCCACTAAGCTGCAAATAATCACACATTTCGAGGGTCAGAATCACATGTCAGTATCCATGTGAAAAAGGTGTGTCTGTTTGTGTATGTATATTCTTATCCCATCATGTCAACAGTAAGCTATTTTTGAGTGAATATTTTGTCTAAGGTAGGTTTAGGACATTAATAATTGGACAGATGACTGTTTTAGAGGAATATTTTATGATATTGGAAAATGTATTATTGTTAAATCAAAAACTTACATACTGATATATATATATAATGATTCTAATCTTGTAGGAAGCAAAATGTGGGCACATGTGGCTGTGTATGTGAGTAGACATGCATACTTGTAGAAAGCAAGACTGGGAGAGCCACATGAGTGTGCATCAGTGTGTGAACAAGGACTGTCTTGGAATTCTGGGATTTTAGGTGATTTTTAGTTATTTTTTTGTAGCTTTCATATTTTCTAAATTTTCTAAAAGGAACATATTTTGCTTTTCTTTTAGAGTAAAAAGAATATGTATTATTTATAAACCAGTGAAATATTTTCTTTAACTATAAAATAGTTAAGTCATTTGATGCTGATCTAATGCTTGATTCTAACAATTAACTCTTATAGGTCACTTAGGAAGGTATATATTTCTACAAAGCTTTTGGAAAGCAATTTGGCAGTATATATTATAGGAATTAAACGATTCACCCCTTTAACCAATAACCCCACTTCTGGAATTTATTTTAAACCACTCACCCTAGATGTAAGTGCCTAATGATATACACAGCATTAATTACAATAGCAAAAAGCTGAAAGTAACCAAAATGTTTAACGATAAGGGCTTGGTTAAGAAAATTATGACATCCACTCAATGGAATATTAAGCCAGTATTAAAAGCTATGTTCAGACGGAAAACTTGAAGATAATGGGGAAAAAATCAGGATAGAAAATAAATCTGTAGAATGGTCAACAGGTACAGATTTTAGTCCACAAACCCAAGGGTGAAAAAATATTTTTTCTAAAACAATTTAATTTCCTTTTTCAAATATACTCCTCAGTACACTAGACACTTAACCTCAGAATCAAGATTTCTACCTTTCTCCTAGCTGCTCCTCAGTACCAAGAGGGTGCTTGGGCATCTGTGAAGATGTCCCCTCCACAACCTGGCCATGGTCCTCATTTCCAGCCTAGGACAACTTCCAACCTTGAGCCATCCAGCTTCATTCAAACCACAGTGAGATGTAGGACGTCCTGTGAGACTCCTTTAGGCTTTGTTGGGTGGACTCACCACAGCTATTTCTTCTCTCTAATTTCGTCACCCTCCAGGTCCCACCTGGAAAATGGGAACAAGCTCCTTCACGCGCAGATCTGACAACCTGTATGGAGATAAATGTGGGGAACAGGGTTAGAACTCTTCTCTCTGAAATTCTCTGAACTTTTCCTGTTTCCTGTTTCCTTTCTCTTCTCCCAGGGGATGTATGTGTGGGGTGGGGCGGCGGAGACAAAAAGAAGGTCCTATTCTCTTCAAACCCTGTTCTCAGAACTCTGGCCTATCATCTCTACATACCCAAGTACACTGGCTTTTCAAACCCCAAAGCAAGGGAGAGATTCTCATTTTCTCTGTTCTGCTCAATCACATATTTTTCCAGAAGCAATGAGCCCAGAATAGTCCAGCTCGCTAGGAACTATGAAAAACCTAAAATATTATGCTAATACAATCACTAATAAGTAAGAAGTAGTTATGCATAGAGAAAAAATCCACTGGATGTAAATATGTTAAAATGTCAGCAGTGGCTATTGAGTCCGGTGAATGGTCTTATGGGTGATTTGGCTCTTTTATTTCTTCCCTCTTCCAAGTTTTTCTGAAAATCTGGGCTATGAGGGGTGAGCTATGGAGCAACTATTATGGAGAGGAGGAAACAAATATCATACCTATACTATGGGGGAAAATATGATTGAAATGTTATTGAAAACATTCACAATGGCAATTTTTTAAAATCCTTTTGAAGATAGAATAGGCCACGATATAGCACACAGTGCATTAAGAATGTCATTGAAATGATAATGTAGGAAAAACTTTTAAAGCACCACTCTATTATATATTGCACTAACTGTTTCAAAGTACACAGTTCACATCTCATAAAGTTTCATTTTACAGGTAACATCTGATTGCAAAATACTATTTATTCTACCTGGTAGACTCTGAGAATTTCTACAACATGAGTGTCCAAAACACTTCCAAGTATTCTGATGGTTCTGGTCATTTAGTTCTACAAAGTGAGAAATTTTAATAGAGTTGAACAGATAATGTCTCTGAGGAAGCAGATTTGGAAGTTAAATTTAGAACTGTGCTAATGTTGCTAGCTTATTAACTGCTCAGCCCTGTGATGTCACTGGATCTACAACTAACTGTTTTTCCTTTGCCTTTACCTATTGTATTGTCAGTTTTATAACATTTGTAATGTACTGTCTAATTACATGCTGGTCTAGATGTGCTTCAAAGAAAGAACTTTTCTGCTTTACTAAAGTTTTGGTCCCCACCTCCATTTAAATTAGGTGTTCTGTTTCTGACTTCTGAAAAGACAAGTTCCTGTGGGGAGTACTTACTTTCAGTTTGTCATTGACTAGCAACGTGACTTGTGTACATGACTTCTCCCTTCTGGGACTCAGTTTTTCCATATTTTCAAACTGAATATGTGGCATGCTCCAGTGTTGGAGATTCTCTGCAGCTACTGTGGGCTCTGAACAGTAACTGCTCTCTGTGTTTCTCAGTCTCCAGCTCTCATCCCCCCTTTTCTCTAAAACTGTTCACATTAGGATATCCTGAAGCATTTTAGGACCTCTTCCCTTCTCTACCTACACTCACTCTGGAGGTGACCAGCTCCAGTCCCGTGACTTTCCGTCTATACCATTTACATACTGATGACTCCCCAGTTGACTTTCCAGCTGGGACCTTCCCCCTGAACTCCAGATCCATATATCCATCAATGTCCCTGTTGAATATGGGATCATCATCTGACTTCACGGACTAAATCAAATGCCTGCTCTTCCTCTCAAAACCTGCAGCACCTACCATTGTCCCCATTGCAATTACAGTAACTCCATTCTTCCATTTGCTCAGGATACATGGCGTCATCCTTAATTCATTTTTTTCTTTCACACACAATTTCCAATTCATCACGAAATTCAATTGACTTTACCTAGATTTATTTAGAGTCTGACCACTTCTCAAGACTCCCAACTGCTCCCACCTGGGTCCAAGCTGCCATACTTCATTCATTTAGGTTGATGTGGTAGCCCCAATAGCCCCAACTGGTGTCCCAACTTCATTTTGTGCCCTTTCCAGTCCTTTGTCAGTGCAGCAGATGGAGCGATCCCTTTAAAACATCAGCCAGCTCTTTGCTTTTCTCTATTCAAAGTCCTCCAGTGGCTTTGCCCTTGCTCTAGATAGAAGCCAGATCCTTATGATGGCTCCCAAGGCCCAGAGCGATCTGCTGCTTCTCCTTGTTCACTTGACTCAGTCCTCCCTGGGCTCCTATTCCTCAAACATGCCAAGCCACCTAAGGCCTTTGCCCTAGTGGCACTCTCTGTCTACCTCACAACCATATGGCTCATTCGCTTACCATTTACAAGTCTTCACATAAATGTCACTCTCTCAATGGGGCCTACGTTAAGATCTCATTTTTTAAGTTGCAACACCAAATCTATCCTGCACACCCACTCCATGTCACATTGCTTTATTCTGTCTCTAAAATTGACATTCATCACCTTCTAACAAAACTATTATCACTTACTTAATTTTTTAATTTTTTAATTTTTTAATTGTGGTAAAATATGCATAACACAAAATTTACCATCTTAACCACATTTTAGTGTATGGTCTAGTAGTATTAAGTACATTCGCATTATGCAAACAATCTCTAGAATACTTGTCATCTTATAAACCTTGAACTCTGTACCCATTAAACAACACCTTTCCATCCACAACTCCCCCCGGCCCCTGGCAACCTCCATTCTACCTTCTGTTTCTGTCAATGTGATTACTCTAAGCACCTCATATAAGTGGCATCATACGGTATTTTGTCTTTTTGTGACTGCCTTATTTCACTTTGTATAATGTCTTCAAGTTTCATCCATGTTGTAACATATGTCAAAATTCCCTTCCTTTCTAAAGCTGAATAATATTTCATTGTATTTTTATACCACATTTTGTTTGCCCATTTATCCATGGATGGACACTTGGCTATTGGACACTTTTGACTATTGTGAGTAATGCTACTATGAGCATGGATGTGTAAATATCTCTTTGAGACTCTGCTTTCAATTTTTAGGGGATATATTATATACATTATATGACATATATATACATTATATGACATATATATACATTATATGACATATATATATTATATGACAATCAAAAATATATTTATATTGCTAAATCAAATAGTAAGTCTATTTTTTCTTTTTTAAGGAAATGCTGTACTGTTTTCCATAGCATCTGCACCATTTTATATTCCCCCCAGTGGTGCACAAAGTTTCCAATTTCTCCATATCCTTGGCAACACTTGTTATTTTCGGTTTTTTTTATACTAGCCATCTTAATGGCTATAAATTGGTATCTATTGTGGATTTGACTGGGATTTTCCCATAATTAGTGCTATTGAGCATCTTTTCACATGTTTGTTGGCCATTTGAATATCTTCTTTGGAGAGATGTCTATTCAAGTACCTTGCCCATTTTTAAAATCTGGTTATTTAGGGGGTTTTGTTGTTGAGTTGTAGGAGTCCTTTATATATTCTGAATATTAAACCCATATTGGATATGTGACTTGCAAAAATTTTCTCCCATTCCATAGGTTGCCTTTTCATTCTGTTGATTGTGTCCTTTGATGCACAAAAGTCCTTTTCTTGTTTATCATGCTTACTGTTTTATTGTCTGTCTCCCCCTCTAGAGTGTGAGCCCCATGAGGACAAGGCCATGTCTGTTTTGTCCGCAGTTGTATCCCCAGTGCTTAGAACAATGCTTTGCACTTGTGGAATCTCAACAAATATTTGCAGAATACATGACTGAGTGAATGGGCAGATTGAAGATACAGCCCAGGCCTTTTGCAGTTCCTAAAACCTATATGCACTGAAAAAAAAAGAAAAAAATGCAAAGGATAATTAACACTTATTAAAAAGAATAATGCTCTAAAACAATAACCTACAAATAGATTTTCTGGATTAAGGGCTTTTTAAAAAATTTTGTCTTGTATGAAGCAGGTTTCCCAGGCTGCTATAGAGCACTTCTGCTTTCTTCTTTGGAATCCATTAAAGTGACAACCCTGGATGTGTGTGAACACACACCATGCTGTCCTGCTCCATTTCCCCCACCCCAGAGTATTGGCTGTCCTTGCTCCCACCCCACCCCTAATGCCTGGCCTCTCTCCCACACTCTCTTCCCCTTTCAGTACTGTGCCTGATGGCCCTATCTCAGATTGCAGGGCCCTAGCTGGGCCCCCATATCTGCTTTTTGTCGCAGGTCCCCACCAGCTCTGTCAGGGACTGCTTTGCCTCCATTATTCCGTTGAGGCCCACACACAGGGGCAGGGCTCAGGTACCCTTCACTCCAAGGAGGCCTTTGGGAATCTGGAGAAAGGAATGAAATGGGACAATGATTGAGCAGTACTTAGGAAAGGGTTGTTAAACGTCAACTCCGATTAATGATAATGGTAATTTAGAATCTGCCCATGGTTTCCATTGTCAGCCTTTGCCAAGAAGTTTCCAACATGGTATTTCAAAGGGTTCCGGGTCTGGCTAATGCTGCGGGCCTCCCTTTCACTGCAGGGGCGTCAGTGGGGCAGAGTGTGGGCTGCTGAAGAGGAGCAAGGAGCAGTATGCCTGACCCACTGTGGGCCCTGTCATTAACACAGGTCCTGTCTGGTCAGAGGCACCTCTTCATTCACATTCACCAGTACCCTCCCACCCCAGAGTGGCCATTTTGAGACCAGAAACCTCCATTATTTTCTTTACAAAGACAAGTTGTTGAGGTTGTCCCCTCCCCTTTACTCCCTCCTCTAGGTTTCTATGTTCACCCAAGAAAAAAAAAGTAAAAGGAAAAAGCCTATACTTCCCAACTAAGAGCAATGGCCTTCAGCACTCTGTTGGCAGGGGAGGGCTGTACCAAAGCAGCTGAGTGCTGAGCGTACATGCACTGGATTCAGGCCATGGAGCTTCAGATCCTGACCCCCCCCCCCCACCCTGCTGCTTTTCAGCCTTACTTTCAGGTAACCACTTAATCTCACCAAAATTCACCTTCTCATCCAAAAAATGACGATGAGCCTGCCTTCTAGAATGGTGAAACGTACCCTGTAATCTTTATGAGAAATAGATGCAATGCTGCATGTAAGACCCTAAGAATGATGTCTGACATGTGGCAAGTGCTTGACAAATGTTAGTAATCATTGTCATTACAAATTAGTGAAGAGTCAAGGGTCTCCTCCTCTAAAACAGGGTTTTTCAACCTCAGCATTACTGATATTTGGGGCCCGATAATCCGTGGTTGTGGGAGGCTGTGTTTTGAAGGGTGTTTAGCCACGTCCCAATCTCTACCCACTAGATGCCAGTAACAATACCCTTCTTTCCCTGCCTAGTTATGACAATCAAAAATGCCTCCAGACAATACTAAATATCCCTGAAAAGGGGTGGGGGTGGGGTAGGGAGGGCGAACCTCTGCAATTGAGAACCACTGCTTTAGAATAAGCAGCAAAAGTTATATAAATGTTAGTATCAATGGCTTTGCCCCACTGTACGTAGGCAGTTTTCCTTAACCTGGGAATTTCAGTGCTCCCAGAGGGGCTTTGAAGAGTTATGAAGTCACCGAAAATGATCCCAGCACATTTCCCATCCTTGCTGTTCTAGTTGGCCTCTTTTAGCACCTCCCTCCAGCCTTAAACCCTACTGTCCAGAGGGTACCCGTCATTCCTTAGCTCCCACCTGAGAGGAAGCAAGACTGACTGCTGCAGGCGCTGTGGTGTGTGATGTGTGTGTCCCTCCCTGTAGAATTCCTGGCACACACTAGGGGCTTAATGAAAGCTTATTAAAAGAAAGCAAAAGAGGTGAGTCTTTATTTAGCTCAGTTTCTTTTCTCTTTCCATTTTGTTTGGCTCATAGAACAACATCAACTTTTCAAAAAGCAGCAGATTCCATACAAAACAGAATCTAAGTGACAGAATAGGAAAATAGGAGACAGAAGAAGGGCCCCAGTAATGGCAGAGAAAGAGAAATTGACAAAGGAGCGATGGTGGAGTATCTTCTGACCCCTACCCCCTCTCCTCTGGGGGAAAAATGCTACTCTTTTTAGGTGACAATAGCCTTCCTTTCCTTATTTTAGGGTTGCACTGGGCATGGGAAAAGGAGGAGGGACGTCCTCCTAGAGCTTAGAGATGGAGGCTGTGTCCTTGGCTGCCTCTAGAAAGGGTTAGGCCACCTCAGCAGACTGGAACAGTCTCCTCCAGAGGAAAATAAGAGCTCAGGGCAGAACGCAGAGAGCTCAACAATGGGAATAATACCACCAAACAGCTGGCCCTGGAGCTGAGGTGGGAAAGAAAGGGAAGGAACAGGGGGACACCTGGAGATGGGACATGAAGGAGGAAGTCAAGAATGACCCTGTGGTCCTCCTTGCTAAGAGTCAATTACCTTGGTCCTCTTTTTCTCTTAGGCATAATCTGGGCTCAGATCAGGCCACCTGAATTATGGGCACTTAGTAGTACATTCTTAGGTGGGAAGAAATCCCTGGTGGAAATACTTTACTGGATTTTAATGGATGGTAGGGAGGACATTAGATCCCCCTAATTGAGTTCTCCGAGAGAAGAAAGGGACAAATATTCCAACCCCAATCCTTCCAGTATAATAAAGACAGAGACAGAAGAGGTCACTCCAAAGGGGAAATGCAGCCATGTCGAAGGCTGAGCCAACTGACAAGACTTGGGCTGGGGGGCTCCCTCAGGTCTCTTTCTTGGCCTCTTTGCTGAAATTCCCTTCTTCTTTCTTGCAGCATCCTGGTACTACTGATTCTCTGAGACAAAGGTGTTCCTGTTGCTCTCCTCCCCCAGGAATTCCATTTCATCCTTTCCCTGTGCTCTAGCAAAGGAAGCTTGCAGACAGGACTTGACATTGAACTGCTTAGACTAGAGGATTCTAGCTCTTAGGTAGTGGATTTTGCTGATGGCCACCTTGAGACCCTGGGGTGGAATGTTGTAAACAGTTGTTCTGTTATTACTGGGGATCTGTTCTTTGTAGCAGCTGCTGCTCTTGTTTTTCAGTTGAGCATCTGTTTATCCACTTCCTTCATAGCCTTCTGTGCCCTCAGAAATAGATGGCAGTGGTGTTAGCAGCATGGCATGGGGCGCATGTTGCTGTCTTGCACTGGCATCAAGGGTTTTGTGGGCTAGCTCTTGCTCAGTCAGTACTACTGGTTGCAATACCCTTCCTGTGCTGGTGGGTGAGGCAAAACCTGGCATAAAGAAGTTAGGTGAGAAATAGGGACCAGGATGAAGTTAGTTCGTGGAGACTAGTATCGAACTGGCCAGGAAAATGGAGACAGGCAGACCAGGGTGAGGTGGCTCAGGAGTCCTAGTCAGTTAGAGCTGCTATAACAAGAATACCATAGACTGGGTGTCTTAGACAACAAATATTTATTTCTAACAGTTCTGGAGGCTGAGAGGTCCAAGGTCAAGGTGCTGGCTGAATCAGTTCCTGGCGAGAGCTGGTCTCCTGGCTTGTAGGCAGGTGCCTCCTTGTTCCTGATGTGGTGGGGAGACAGGGAGGAAGGAAGCAAGCTTTCCCGTCTCTTCTTAGAAGGGCACTGATCGCATCATGAGGGCTCCACCCTCATGACCTGATTACCTCTAAAAGCCCCACCTCCAAATACATCACATGGGGATTCAGGCTAAATATGGATTTGGTGGGGCTTTTCTTTTGACTGAAGTAATGACCGTTCTTTGCCTGATTAACCCTTTCTGATTAACAAACATGCAATCCGTAGCACACAGACCACTGCCTATCCGAGTGGTCAGCTTGAAGTTTCAGGAGCAAATCGGAGCATTCTAGTGTTAATGGTGTCCACCAGCCAAAGCGCAGAGAAGAGGGCGCTCAGCCAGGCTCCTGAGACTTTGGGTTTTGGGGCCATGCTCGAGGTTGTCATGAGGTGGTCGGATCTTTTTGGTTCCTCCTTTCTGCTCCCGACTGACTAACGGCAAAGTTATCTGGCCTGAAGATTTGGCCAAAAGGACTTGAGCAAACATATTTTATAGTCTTTGGTTTATAATCACCCTAGATGACATGACAAAGAAATTAACTACCCGTAGCTTCATTGTAACATGGAGATGTGGTCTCGCTACAAATCGCTGCTCCATTGCAAGTGCTGCCGGGCTCGATGCCATGCTCATCAAGGCACGTCCATCAGAAACAGCACCCGCGGGAGCACCGCTCTGCACAGTGTGGATAGGCAAGGTTTCCCTCAGGGGTGGAATTCATTATTATTTTTTACTCCCCTCAATGTATGTAGAGAACAAGAGAATTTTATATTTCTTCTGTTTATCACACACTCTAAGAGAGGCACATGGCCCAGGAAGCTGCAGCCACTATCTGAGGTCAGGAAGCTGCAGCCACATATCTGAGGCCAGCGATTCCAAGAGTGCTACAGCTCTTATTCTTCGTTTATTATTCTGATTGTTTTTGCCCATTTTAGGTTAGAAGCTTCTGAAGGGCAGAAGAGAGTGTCTTCCCCATTCTATTAACTGTCCCTGTAACAAGAAAAGTGTTCAAGACTGGCCAATGATTCAATAACCATTGACTATTTAAAAGAGAAAACCTTTGCAGACTGTCAACTTAACAGATACCGCTCACACTCTTCATTTCTCAAACATGACACATGGGTGGATTTGGCTTGAAAGAAGGAGAAATTTCACTGGTATCAGGAAAGCAATTTTTCAGGGCTCCATTATTTTCTGTTTCTCACTTTTCTTGTTGTCAGAACTGAAGAAGCACCAGCTACACATACATCAAGATAAGAGCTGCGCTTCCATTAATGAAAGGGGAGGTTTGCTGGGAATCAAGGAGTTTTTTACATTGCAAATGGTAAAAGGGAATTTGTTTCAGGATGTTATCTGCCTTTTGATCATGTGGACAGGCTTGCAGAAAGAGAAAAGTTGGTGTTTATTTTAAAGACAAAAATTGCTTTTTCATTGCATCAAATACATGTTGCAGCTGCTTAGACACACCACTCTGAGAGGCAGAGTGAGCCTTTTCAAGCTAGGCATACAAAATTGCATACTGATCTAAAAAAAAGAACTCTACTTAGTGCAACCAGTTTGTAAAAGTCAAAAGGACTTTCAAAATCCACATCTGACTGCCTAAATGAACAGCATCTTTCAATAACCAGAGGTTAACACAGTTAATAAGCAAGTGTCTGTTCACATTAAGAGAAACAGAACAGGGAAGCAGAGAGAACCATGTTCATCTGGTTCCCTTTTACTGATGTGAGACCAAGACTCCAAGGCAGAACAAAGCTCACCTAGACCACCAGTCATCGTTTGTGGTATCTACACAGTTTTTATTAATTTATTATGACCATGTAGACACTTTTCTCTGGTTCCCTTTGAGCTCAGACTCATGGACTGATCCCCAGGGTGCAGAATGCCCAGCACTATAGTCACATCTGACTACCACCATTTCAATGAAGCACTTTCAGGGAGAAGACTATGCCTTCTCCACCTTCTCATTCTTAACAGTGTTTTGCAGATGCTAACAAACTTTTACTGAGCAAATGAATGAATGAATGGGCTTCCATCAGTATTCTAGAGTGTGATTATCATCACTACAAGTTGTTCTCTTTGTGTACACGAGAGAAAAATTTTGAATCCCCATGGCAGCTTTAATTCCTAGGCTGATGTCCATCAGTGAAATATATTCACTCCAAGGGTGCCCTTCAGATGTTAAATGTCTGGCTAGCCCTGGTCAGGTCATCCTTTCCTTTCAATCCTGTCAACCTTATTTTTATAACCTCCAACAATCTCTTTGCTTCTGCCTTTTTCCATTCTTACACTCAGCTATCTCCCTTCTTCAGTCACTTTTTGTGCTTCCATAAAATTCCCCCATTTTTTATCAACTGTAACTTTTATCAGTTGTAACTCTTTCTATGGCAAATAAGAAAACTCAGTCCAAATGGCTGAATTGAGAGAAAATTGGTCTATTGCTCATATAACTGAAAATCCAGGGCTGGACTAGCTTCTGGCATAGGTCTGAGATGATGTCATGCAAACCCAGTTTCTCTCTCCATCTATTAATTGTGCCTTCCCCTATATTGTCTATATTCTCTGGTATGCTTTCCCCTAAAGGTTGTAAAGGATCTGTATCAGTTCCAGTTTATATCCTTCTAGGTTCAAGTTCAGCATTAGAGAAAGGGTCCTCTTCCTCAATAGCTGAGTACTGAATCCCAGAATTGAACCTCCCTACCTCTGACTTGAGCTGTGTGCCAGTTACTATGTGGAGGTGTGGCAGGGGGTGGGGGAATATGCTCTTAGGACGGGACCAGTTCTCCCATTCTAGTGCTGGGGCTCAGGCACTCAATTAAATACTAAGCATTTGAGCTAAATGTTAATTAAGAGTTGTTTCCCCAAAACAAATTCTGGGAATTCTCAGAAGTAGGTATGAATGTCAGGTGGCAAAAGCAATAAATACCCACTACCAACCTAAAGTTGCTTTCTACTTTTCTTATGTTTTCTCGTGTCTCGGCACCCACATTGACTTCATACATTCCCTCTTTCTCTTCCCTTCTTTACTGTTATCTCTATTAATATCTTGCTCCCTTAGGTCAAACACACTTCCATTCCATTTTGTCTCTGGCTGCTCTCTACCTCTTCAGCAGTGTCTCTTTGTCTGTCTTCCCCCACAATTTTCACCTGGATTTTAACTCACCACCATCATCTTTGATAATTGGAGTACCTACTGATAGCGAGCCTCCTACCAGAACTTAACATCTGCTGGAACTGTTTGCTTTCTCTAGTGACCATAGAATCTCCCTCATTTTTCACCAGCATTTTCCTTCTGTTTCTATAACCCCATCAAAACCAAATATACCCAGGCTTCCCCATCCATCTTCGGAAACAAGACAAAACCACTTTCATGCAGCCTTGGCAGCATGCCCACCCCCACTCCCTCCTTCCCACCCACTGTCCCCTTCCCCATTACCGCCTCCTTCCTGTTCGCTGTCCCCTCCCTCATCACCCCCCCTTTCCTGTCCACTGTCCCCTCCCCCATCACACTATCACCCCATCTCAACCCCTCCAGGCTTAAACTCTCTCAACCTGTCTCTGCTTTCTTTCACCAAACTCATTTCTTACATCGCTGAAGTTCTGTTTCTGGGGCTGTCTCCTTTCACCACCCTCTCAAAGATTTCCTCATAGTCAAAATATTTGAGTCCTCTTTCTCCCTCACCTTCCACATCCAAATTGCCCTTGAGACCTTTCAGAAAGCCCCTGCAAGTGTCCCTTAGCGCCCTCCCCTCCTCTCTAGTCCTCCTGCCATGCCAAGAATTCTCTTATAGCTTACCCATCTTCCTTGTTCCAGTCTCTCCACCCTGTAATCTGTCCTTCTAACCAGTGCTCAGTTGATTTGTGAAACACTTCCCTTCTTTAACAACTTTTCATGGTGAGCCACAAGATAAAATTCAGATGCTCTAGTTTGAATTCAAGACCGCTCATCACATGCCCTCATCCTCTGTCATAACCCAGAGATACTCCACACCCCAGCTGCATTTCCCTGCATGTGCCCACACTGATCCTTCCACCTGGAATAACCGTGCCATTCTCCCTTCAGCCGATTCTGCAACTGCAAAATTTCTATTCTTTCTTCAAGGGCCCCATCACCCATCTCTAACAATCTGACATCAGCTTTAGCCCCCCCTCCCATGGGACCTCACTCCCCACCCTGAAGCAGAATGAAGTTCTTGCTGATTGTACTCCTCTAATATTACCACTTTGATTACTTTATAGTCCCAAACTGGTTATTTGTGATTGTCTTAAAGTGCCAGACCATGAACACCATGGACACCAAGAGCTGCTTGTGTGTGCCACCCACCTCTGTCCCTAGGGCCTGCACAGCGCCTGGCACACTCTGGACTGAGATCACCACCCCTCCATTCCAGAAGCCTCGTCCGCTCTACATCTCTTCCACCTCTCAACTATTGCTTCTGTATTTTCTGTTCTGGCCCACTGGGAGTGAGACTCCACATAGCCTTCCACACTTCCTGCTAGATGCCTCGTCCCTGTAAATCAGCTCTGCTTCCAAACACTTGTTCTCAGGCCTTGATCTCACCTCTTCTTCACATCCGGTTCTGCTTCCTCCACCTGTGCAGTTTCATTCATCTAACAAATATGAATTATTTTTTGTTTAATACTATCAACTGTTCCTGGGGCTCCTGCTGTCATATGGAGCAATGCATTTCTCCCTCACAGTCCCCTCGGGCCTCCTTGTGATCAGGGATCACCAGTTAGGTCACTTCTCATTGTTCCCATTACCTTGCTTGTTTTGTTTTGTCAAACAACAATCTCTCTGAAATCTATCTCTCTCCCTCCACATGCATAGCTGAGTATGTGATTTATTTCTTGACCATGAACCATATGTAAACTCAGCATGGGTGACTGTCATTTACCAGCTAAACCAGGACACTCAGACAGTGAACAGGGGAGCTATTAATAATTCACCTGGGCAGCAGGTATAATCTGGGGCCTTCTCTGGCCAATTACTGCATCTGGCATCCCTAACTATAGGCTTATAATTCTTGAATTTTCCCCTACCAGGACCCACTGCTTTGAATGCTTCCACCATCATCCGAAGTTGCCAGCCTCACCTCCTTACTCTTCATTCCTGCCTCTATACTTCTCAGTAATTCCCCACTGCTTTTAGTGTAAAATTCATACTTGGTCTCCTGCAGTTTGCCAAGAGTCTGGCTGATCCAAATTCTTCCAGCTACTGTCAAGAAGATGCTGGTGACTTCTGTTGTTTTTTTATTTTTCTCTCCATCTCTTCTTGCTTCCAACCCTCACCTGTAGGAGTCACTCCCACCCCCAATTCATAGTTCCGATTTCTTTTTCTCCCCGTAATTAAACCCAATTTGAAGTTCACCGCCACAGGGAATCTTGCCATGATTGTGGGGAGTCAGGGGAGAAAATCTCCTCCAAAGCCAAACCTCCCCCATTTATTTGCATCCTGCATTATTTACAAAAAAAAACAAAAAACTGGGATGGGAGCAGAAATACCGTGTTTATCCACACAATCTCTTTCACACTTTACCCTATAAGTACCTTACACATAGGATTTATGCCTTCTGCGTGTTCAAACATTTGCACGTGTGTATTTTCACAGTAACATATCAAGGATGTTGAAGGGTTTTCTCAAGTACTCAATACACGTTTGGGGACAGCTTCTGCATGTTTTGAAATAAAGTTGTCCAAAATGATACTTAGGGACTCAGAGCTACCAGCAGTTACTGATAATTTCCTGTCTTCAGTACCATTTTTTAATTTAACGAATTTTTTAGCCCTAAAAGTCTGAGCATTTTTGGAGCTGTGTGCCTGTCCGTTTCTCACCTTCCGACTGAAGCGGCTCCCTCTTCTGGTCGCCGCGGAGGGAACGTGCCTAGAAACAGCGCGCAGGCCCTTTGCTTGGAGCGCGTGGAGGCGGAGGGTGAGAAAATTCACCCTACCTTGGCTAGACAAGACAAAGATGTGCGATAGGCTCAACTCTATTATCGCATTTGGTTTAATCAGCTTTGTGGCACTTTCACTCTCATCAAGAGTCGGGAAACGCCCACCCTCCGCCTCAGCAACTCCAGAGAGTGAGAACAACCCCGCCTTCCTCCCAGGAGCCCGCGGCGCGGCCAGCGCCCCATCTGCGAGTTCGTGGCCCACCCGCTCCCCGTCGGCTCCACACCAGGGAGCACGGCCAAGCCGAAAAGGAAGGAGACGGCAGTTCGGGCTATTAGAAAGAGTTGCCAGAAAGTGCTCACAAAGTGAACAATTAATTTCGGCTGTCAAAACAGATAGTAGAGGAACCCAGTTAGATTTCAAGCATTTTTTTCTCTACCAGCAAATCCAAAGCTTTGTCAGTGAGAAGAGATGGAGCGAGCCGATTCTTGGGAGCTTTTTGAAACAGTATTACATAGTGGTTAAGACTGTTGTGGGCTTTGGGATCAGATTGCCTGGTGTGGCTCCCTGCTTTGCTTTTTTTCTGGCTGTATCCACAGGCATTTTATTTAACCTCTTGGAGCCTCGGTTTTTCTATCTATAAACTGGGGATAGTACAAGTACAGAGGAGGAAAGGGGGAGGGGCCAGATGCGTGAAAAGCCCTGAGCATTGCTCCTGGCAGATTGTAAGCAGTCAATAACTGGTTGCTGTTTTTATTACTGGTGGCGGTGATATTATCATACAAAACCTCCTGCTTCTCTGGGAAGTTGATAGACTCAAGTCGTTTGTTCCCTTTTCCTGAATGAGTAGTGCTTTGCCCACATTTCAGAAAATTTTCTGAAGATTAGTTCCTTTAGGGAACCCTCAGTGGTAAGCAGCGATTTATTGACTCATAAAAATGTTCCACACAAATGTAAAACCTCAAAGAAAAGAGAAATAGTTTTTGTTGTTGTTCTCCCCCAGTGAGGCTGTAGCATAGATGACACATACATAAGTAAAATGGAATTTGAAAAGCAAGAGGCAGAATATTTTGAAAAATTAAAAGTTTTTTATAAATCTTTACGAAAATGCATCTGTGTCAACACAATAAAAACAATATCCCAGCCTACTGGTTTTCATCTCCTAGCCCTGGGTCAGCAGGAACTCATTAACCCTTGCATTGCTGTTCAGCAGGTAGGAAAGCCAACTGCTGCTGCGCTCTTTAGGGCACATGAGTCAACACTTCCCTCATCTCCCAGGACATGAAATTTCTCTCCTCACGGGATCACAATTTCCCAGATAATTCAAGAAAGCAGTATCTTAAAAGCATATTATACAATAACACAAATATTAAGGATAAGTCATTTTCATAATTGAGAAAAGTACAGTGTTTTGTGGTTTGTTGGTTTGTTTTTAAAAGAAGAGAAAGCTCACCCTACATTCCTGGCTCCTCTTTGCTTCTCTATTCCCATTGGCATGTCCCTTACTACTAGGCAGAATTTATTCCTCTAGGCAACATTTTTCTAAAAAACCTTGCAGTCTAGTAACCTTTACTCATGCCTCTTATCTCACAGACTGCCAGTATCTTCCAAATATCTATGTTTGCCCTTCCATGAATACAGAACCTCTGTTTTATTTCCATCAAAAATGTGCCCAGATAAAAGACTACATTTCCCACCCTCCATTAAGCCTCATGACCGAGTTCTAGTCAATGTGAAGTAAGTGAATATGTTGTGAAACTTCAGAAAGGCTCCATAAAGGTAGTGGACATCGCTAAGATTGCTATGTACTCTTCTTTACTTTCCTTCTTTCTCTTTTCTTGTTTACCTGAATACGGTTGTGATGACCAGAGTTCCAGCAGCTATCCTGGACTAGGTGGCAACTTGATGATAGAAAACATATTCAAATGATGAAAAAATTCTAACAAATCACATGTCAACCATGAAATGTTAAATTTAAATTATTTTTTTCAAGAGAGAAATAAACTATCTGGTTTGAACCACTGTTATCTGGGGCTTTCTATTTTAAGCAGAAGAACCTGATTCTAATTGACACACCCATTTTTTTTTTCTTTTTCTGGCTCCAGAGTGAATTCTCTACATTGACTTAAGATCCCAGACTTCATTCTACCCAAGCTGACATAGCAAGGTTTATTACAAGGCATACCCCATAACCTTTAAGATAGCTGACTAAAATATAGAGTCCAGGTGAGTTTGCTCCTCAGGGTTAATAAGATGTGTGTTAAAACTTTGATTCTCAAAAAACATAGTTCATTTTAGATAGTGGAAAGAAAATTTTATAATCACATGCTGCGCATTAACTTGTCAACCCACCTAACCAATGAGAGAGATTAACAGTGAGGGAACAGCTCACTAAAAACTCAAGGGGATGCCACTCTTGTATGCAGGACCTCTGTATCCTCCTCTCTAGAATGTTGTTCAAATCTCTAATAATTCTTACCACGTTGTGTTGCAATTATTTTAGCAAGTCTTCTCTTTTGCAGAGACTTTCTATTTAAGTCAATATGCTTAGTGCCAAGCAGAGCACTTGGCAAATGATACCCAAAAATATTCACAACTCTTTAATGAAAGAGTCATATCCCTTACTGGAGACTCATTTGAACTCTCATTTCTATCACTAGTCAAAAATTAATGTAGCTTTCAAAAATCTACCCAAAAATAATACAATGATAATAGTTATTGACAATTACCAAATACTTCCTATATACTTGAGTCATTTGTTAAGCTTGAAAAAAACTCTCTGAGAGAGATATATGTGTGTGTGTGTGTGTATTTCTGTTTTATCTATACCTACAGTCCACATTTTCAGATCATACATACTCCCAAAAGCAGCCTTGTGATTTGGTGCCATGATCACTGAACGCCTCCCCTCTACCCCACCACCCCTACAGAGCTGAATAGGCTTCTGAATGTCTTGTTGAGCATACTTTTTGGAAGAAGTATTTATTCTGTAATCTACCTTTAGGAAGCAAAATAACATATGTGGTTATTGGGCACTTAACACTTAGTCTATGAAAGGACCTCAACTGTTAACATTCACTTAAGTTTACCATTTCGTCTCGGTAGAACAAAGATTGAGTGTTAAATAATAAACCATGTTTTATTATTTAAAGAATGTTTTAGGTGGAAAAGATGCCACTTGAATGCATATATATTATTTACAGGTCTTCGTGAAACTCCACTGAAAGCATCCAAGTAGTGAAATATTGCTTTGGGTTTTATTGTTTATCATAGAAAATGTCACAAATATCACCAACACCTTAATTGCTTGAAATAGCCTAGCCTTTCATCTGTCTCATTAAAAATCTTTGTTCTGTAGGCTATGGAGGTTTCGATTCTCAGCTATGGTTATCCTGACTAGTCCTTACCTCTCTCCACTGATCACAAGATCAAGAGCACAGGTCAGCACTGCATTTAATCAGTCTTATGGCTTGGTGCCTATAACCAACTTGAGCTTCTGCTTGTTTTCCATCACTGATAAATGACAATCAAAGTGATGTACTCACTGCACATACCATGAGGTTGCCTAGAATAAACCAATTTATAGCAGTGTTTTCAGCATGTTTGGGGACAGAGAACACACTGAAAGTGATAGTATTTGTGAAAGAGCCTGGGGCAAGCAGAAGCATCTGCTTTGGGATAGCAGTGATGTGCTGTCAGCTTTGGCTGCCCCAAGCCCAACATCTCAACACACCTGTAGTCCTTTCAGGGTCCATTGATTGCAGAACTCAAAGTTATAAGTCTTAAACATTGTTTAATATATAACACATGGCATATATAAAGATATAGAATTTATCTGTATTTATATAACAGGATTATTTATACATCTGTATATCTCTGTGTGTAGACACATGTACAGCCTATAAGAACACCTGCTTGCGGGACAGTCAAGGTTGACATGGGATCCTCCACCTTATGCCCTTCCCCCAATTAGAGCCTTCTAGTCCAATTGAGCAAAGTCAGTCATTTGCCTTACTGGTCAATATTTCTCTTAAAATGCTCTTGCTCTCTTTTTTCAGTTTTGATGTTTTTTGTTTCCACAATTAAGTGGCTAAGTCAGGTTGATGTTCTCTGTAGATGCAGACGCTTTCAGTTCTGGAGGGAAGGAGCAAAAGACTTTAGTCTCCCAAGCCTCAACTTGGTCTCCCAGTCAAGCTTTTACCAGAGAGCTTGTACTTTTCTACCATCACTTTAGGAACCCATGGTTTCCCTTATAACTAATTGTACTCAAGGCGACAAGCTCTCAGAGTTAGGAAACCCCCAGGAATGAAGAGGTATAAGTGATACGATTGGATCCACTCCTTAATACCACTGTATTACCAGGCTTATTTGTTGCCTAACCAAAGAATGATTATATGCTATACTGAATAAGACTATGTTTACGAGTCTCCTTGGAAGCCAGATGTAGGTTTGTTCTGGCCAATGAAAAATACAGAAAAATATTCTTTGGGACTTTTGGGAAGGCTGGTTAAAGGGAGCTGGCCCAGTTGAGAAGAGCCTTTTTTCCCCTTCTGGCTTTTTTCTCTCTTTGACCTGCAGCTGGGATGTGATGGCTGGACTCCAGCTGCTATCTTCAGTCATGAGGTAAACTTGAATATGAAAGCCATGCACTAGAGCAGAGGAAGAGAAGGAGTCTCAGGCTCTGAAGACATGGTGGAACCCTCATTAAGCCCTGGACTGCCTATCATTGAACTTTTTTCATTTACGTGTGTGAACTTAACTTTTCTTATTTAAGTTACTCTTAACCTGAGGGTTTCTGTTAAAAAAAATTAAACAAAGACCTAAGTGATACAACCATCCATTACTGTCAAAGCTTTATCTCTAATTTCTAATGGTTGAAGTGACTGGCTGCAACCACCATTAACACCACCACTGTCTATAATATTATATAACTAGCAGAGAGTCAGATCTCATGACCAACCTCAAAACCCACCAACTTCCAGGCAAGAGTGAGCAGAGGTCCTGCCCTAATGACCTCTCCTTCACACTCTTGACTTGCTTGGGAAGATACAAATTCCTGGCTACTCTCCTGCTAGAAACAATGGTGGACCTATACAGACCCAGGAAACATGATCACAGGGGGCCCACCTATAGCCTTGGAAACACTCATGTGAAGGAGCTAGATCTTCCTGTACCCGCACTCCTCTGGTAGACAAATAGCCCTAATTCAAAGAACTTGGATAATCTGGAGGAATTCTAAGATACCATGGCTGTTCAGATCATACCTCCAACACATCTTCTTTAACCATTATGTTGTCACACTGTTCAATTCAGGGCACTCTCACTGTCAGCTAGACAACAGCTACCGATGCGATGGCTAAGAAATCACTTTCCAATTAATAAATGTAAACTTTAGAAACCAGAAAATTACTTTTTAATGAAACAATTATCTGTTTATTTGGAAAAACCATTTGTTCACTGTAATGGCAGGGGTTCTTGTTCACTGGCAACTCATTCCCAACAAACTTCAGTAGCCAGATTTTAGTATAAGTTGAAATCTGGAATGAATACATACAGTTTGGTTTAAACCAAACATACTTATAAGATAAATGTCCATTTGTTCTGGACAGCGATTTTGAAGTGAGCAACATTAAAAGTTCTTTCTGATGCAAATAAACTATGAACTGAGCCCTCTAACCTAAAGCCTTGAATAAATTCAAATCTTCTACCATGATTTGAATACTTCTGGATTCCAGGAAACATTAACCACTAAGAATATAATAATATAACTCAGATACTAATTATCTCCATGGTTTGTTCAACTTAGTTATATTTTAGGTATAAAACTGGAGATGTGGAAGTTTCAAAATTAACACTAAACCTCTGAGACTTTTAAGACTATCTCCACATAAACTGTAAATATTCCCCAGTGTAAATGACTGTATTCATTGCAAAGGCAAGGAGTGAAGACATCTGTCAGGCCAGGTGTCCCTTTTTACCAACAGATTGGAGTCCATCACTTCCCTAGAACTTTTAAAAGAATTCCAAGTAGCGATCAAATCAGTAATTATTTTTTCTGAAGTTTAGGGCACAACTGGCTTGGTGTAAGTCACTGGGCGTTCCTGAGTAAATCATCAGGTCTTCTGGATAGAGACACAGATTCTCTCTGCTCCAAAGAGGGGCAATCAGACACAGAGCTGTCAAATCTATGCGTGGGGGTTGCATCCCATTCGGTCATTGCTGTATGTCAAGAGTAAACAATCCTGTTAAACTTATTTAAAAATTCTGTGGACACACACTGTTGGTTTCCTAGCTTTTTGAGGAGAAAGAGTATATAAACTGGTTTCACATTCCTGCTACTGAATAATTATCACGATTAAAAACTCCCAATAGAGGTAAAAGAATAATCACTTCTGAAATAAGAATTTTCAAAAACATAGTTGCACCAAGAGGTTTTGTTTTCCACTCATGTGCTCATTCTCAGTTACATCTGTTGAATCCTGTCTCTAGTCCGAGATAACGCTAATATACAATAAGTATTTATTAAATTCTTTCTTTTTAAATCACATTTTATTCCTATTAAGTTTGGACTTCTTGGAAGGGTTAGCGTTACGCCCTTTGTAATTTTGAACATCTGCATGGCTGTAAATGTTGCCCTTTTCCCCAGCCCTCAACAACTAGTCCTGTTCTCCCTGCTTCCTCAATGGAGGAAGGGTGGATCAAGCTTTCAGAGAATTGATGAGTTGGAAAGGAGAGAAGTAAGCCATAAAAAGCAAAACTTAGGTAGAGGGAGCAGCATGCCCTTAGGAGTCTGCAAAATCTTGGAAGTTCAAGTCCGTTTTGCAATTTCCTTTATCTCTAGTTCTATTTGCAAAGTTCCCAGAGCCTCAACCAGGGCCTGCCAGACTATGGTAGCTTATTTATCAACTGCTCAATGACTGAGTAGCTAAGAATGTGCTTTGGATTCTACCAGAGTAAATCCTAGCTCTTCCCAAGTGATTGAACCTCACAAAGCCTGTTTTCTATCTGTAAAGCGGAGTGATGATCACTAGAGTTTTTGTAATCATTACCTCATAAGATAATAATAACAATAATAATATTCCTGTGGACTCAATAAGCATAGATAGGGGCTGTGTTTTCATTAACACAACGTTAGTGTTATGGCCATAGAATTAGACAAAGAACAAGGGATGTACAGTTTCTGTTAGATGTCATTTCAATATCTGTAAGAGTTGTAGCTCTTCCACACAGGAAGAATGTAGAGAAACAATACAGAATTCTGATCACCAGAGTTTGATAATAAAGCTGGGAGAGGTTGTGGAAGAATTATGTAAGGGCAGAATCATTCAATAAAGTGGCAGTCAAATAATTTTAAAGCAAAAGGTAAAAACAAAGTAATGTCCTATGATTGTTAAATAAATGTGAAATTCAGTTAATCAGTCAAGAAAGTTACCTACAATCTTAACAGGGAGAGAGGAGTTCAATTTATTCAAATCAGGAGGAAAAATTGTTAATGGACTATTTAGAACCCAGACCAGACCCAGTAAATGGACGGTCTAGAACCAGGCCAGACCAGACCCAGAAGAGACCAACTCATAAAAGATATGGATTTGGGGTTCCTGTTGTTACCGTAAGTATTAAAAGGAACTTTTAACTGCGTGTTGGTCAGTATCCCAGGGAGAACCCATCTCTTTTCTCAACCAAAGCCTCTGGTAGATATGCAGCCACAGTCTGCTGAAATGGTCTCCCTCCTTGCTTATGACACTATAATTTTTCAGTTGTGGGTTAGTATTTTTAACCCAAAGAAATTTTGTAATAGAGTTACAAAGATTAATAAGTCAAATCTAGATTATTAATACTTTTATATTACACTCAAAAATGGTTTCTGAAATCATCATGAATCTGTACGTATTTGGTGTTTAAAATATTTGCAAGCTTTAAGAAAATGTAGTTATTTAGGTATCTAACAGGTTAGCCTTCTGACATCAATTTAAATGGGTAATGAGTAATTTTAGATTCCTGATGGTAAGCCAAATACTGAAAACAGTACTGAAATCCTTAATAGAACTTAAGCATCACCATTTTTAGAAGTTTAATTTATTAGTCTTACTTGGTGTGGTTTAATATGGAAAAGTTTTTCCTGTTACAGAAATGTAAGGGCTTTAAAAGAAAATTGAATATATTAAATTGATAAAAGCATGTATAATATTTAAAGGAAGTTTATTAACTAGATTTGTAACAGAACTGATTGATTAAGGGAGGTTGGTCCATTCAACTTGAGTGGAAGAGATATAAATTAAAAGCTTCCTTGAACATGCTTGTGAAAATTTCTAGATTTACAAGTAAAATAGGATTTGTAAATTTATTCACTCGACATATTTATTAAAATTATGTTATGTGTCATGCACTATTCTGGATACTAGTAATATGGCAGGTAACAAAACAAAGGCAAAAAAATGTTTAGGGGCCTACATTCATTAGATTTAAGAGGTTTAAGAAAAAAACCAAGTTGTTAAAAGTTTTGCTTTAATACATTGGCTATTTTAAACAAGTTAGCTATAAATAGTCTCTTCACTGCACAAAATATCCCCTAAGGGACACCGAAAAATTAACATTGACAAGTATCTCCATTCATCTCTGTATCATTAGTGCCTAGCTCACATGCAACTCTCAAAATTGCATGGCTTGAGTATTGAATCTTCCCATCTATTGTCTTTCACATCACTCACAAGAAATCTGGGTTAACTAAGACTTTTTTCTGAAAATGCAAATGTCTCCAAGGTTAAGGAGCTAGGGGATATTTATATCAAATATAAATACGATGCAATCACATTGTGTTTCTTTTAACATCTGAATTAAGGAATGAAGTTTATGATGGAGGGAAGAAAGGAAAATAATGCTGGAGACAGAAATATTTTTGTGCCAAAAAGGAAATCTCTGGTTTGGGGACATCTTAAGGTGCAGAGTCAGGAGTCCTCAGGGTAGTTGGGAGGTGAGGGATATAGAATATTAGTGGTGGAAAAATGAAAATAATTCTCAACTATTTCAAAAACAGCTTCCACCCAGGAAAGAGAAAGAGATGCTTTTTTTGTATTCCCAGGTGATTATTCCCTAAACTCAAAAGTCAAAATTGCTTTGTTAAAAAGTTCCATTTGGGTAAATAAAACTTGTGCAAAAGACCTGGAAATGCAAATGGATGTTGTTGCCGTAGGAAATGTTTCTCAGTTCTAAGCCCACATATAACCAGTCTATTGAAACATGACCTATTTGTAAATCGATCATTATTTTAATAACCGAAACTCACAAAACCACACCCAAGGCAGTTCCAGAAAATTGCAGAGAAGCTACAGAAGCCCAGCAATGGCCTAAACTATGGATTTGCTCTGAACTAAGAACTCACTGAGCTTTGCAATCTATATCCATTTTTCAGCTTCCTCTATCCCAGCAGTCACAATCCATGTGTTACAAAAGTGCAGGCAGTGCTGATGGCCCCTATGGCATCTCCATCTTCACTGGTTGGCCACCCCCACAATTGTACCTAATTGCAAATTCCCTACATTAACATTTAAGAACAATTAAAGAGCAAGTAAATGATCTTGGGCAGAATTATATAGTGGTTAACCCCTCAGGCTATAGTGTCGAAAGAACTAGGTATAATTCCTAACTATCACTCCTTGGCTAGATGATCACTGGCAGGTTACTTAACTTCTCTGCACTTCAGTTTTCTCATCTGTAAAATGGGGATTATAATAATACCTACTTAGTGAAGCTTCTGAGGGATTTAAGTGAAATAATGCATATACAACATTGTGCCCGACACAGTGAGTGCTCAGACTTAACACTTGCATACAGGCTCCATAATTTATAGCAAGTTTCATACAAGAAAACATTTCGTATCTTCCACTTCCAGTATGCTGTAAGTGTAAACAGTAATTACCAAAATCTTGGTTGGCTTAGGTAACGTACAACTTTTTCTCAACACAAAAGAAACCAAGAAATAATCCAATTCCTATTTGGGCCCTTGAGATGCTGAAATGAGCTACAGGCTTATGAACACTATTCTAATAGTTGACAAAGATTTGGCTGTAACCTAGTGAATGACAATACCATGAAGAGTTATGAAGAAAAAGCACAATGCTCTAAATGATGGATTTTAAAATAATCACTGCCTTTTCAGACATTCAGACCCATACTAGACCAAAATACCACTGAAACAATAATTCCTTCAGAAAATGATTTTTCTAAATAGATCCATATAAACCAGGCTGAGTTATTAAGGGGAAAAAAACGACTTTAATAGTACAGCATAGATTGAGTATCATCCAAAAAAAGTTACTGTAAAAAATGTTTTGAATATTAATTCACTTCTCATAATTTTAGTGTTGTAAATACTTGTATTATAGTGAGGTAGACAGTTAAAAAAAACTCTCCATTAGACAGACTTAAAATTTTGTTATAATATTTAAGAAAATGATAACATTATGAAAGAATGAAATATCTGATTAATGCTTAACTTTGTACAACTCGAATATAAACTTTAAAAATATTAGAAATTATAACATTTGAGTGCATATAACGTTTTGTACACTAAGATGAATTGCATGCTGTCCATTTCCTCTTTGCACTTTCAGTCACCTTAAATAAACAAATATATACAGCCTTAACAGAACAACAGTGCATCCAAAGCAAATGTGCATTTAAATTATTTCTCCTGGCCAAGTCTTTCTTTTTTTTTTTTTTACTTAGCATTTTATATTAGCATTTATTATCATTCTCACTCTTTCTTGGACAGTTTGTAGTTCTCTGAACCAAACAAATAACAGGTTTAGATGGGGAGAGCAAAACCATGTAGGAAAAACAAAAACTTTTTTTAATGATCCGTACAAGTTAACTTGTTGACACCATTTCATGGTCAAAGAGGAGAAGGAAGCTAACCCTTCTGAGGACCTGATACTCAAGGACAATGTTTGAAAATAACACTGGCGCAGTCAAGGGGAATGTTCGTTTGTGCCAATCTGGGAATGGGTATTAAATTGTGCTGTGCTCTCTCCTGCTTCCTTCTGGAAAATGAGTTCTGCCTCTGCCTCCTTCCTCACTGTCCATTCCCCACCTCCCAGGGGAGCTCAATCTAACACTTTGCTCTTTTCACAGTTTCTCATTACTAAGTTTTAAAAACATTGCCTATCTGGTAATTACAATCTGCAAAAATTCTTTTGGGGGAGTCTTGGGCTATTGCTGGCTGGTAATCTTTCAGGAATGTCAGAGAGAGGGCAGGGAACACAGATTTTAAAGAAACTTCAGAGGCAGGGACTGTGTCCCCTTTCATCCTTCTCTCCCTGCTCCTGGCCTGCCCTTTATCCCCATCCTTCTGTGGGGCCCACCACCTCTCCTCCTGACTTTACCTTCTTCTTGGGCCACTTTCCCCTCCTCTGCACCTCTTCCCTTAGTTACAGTTTCCCATCCATACCCATTTTTTTTGTTGTTGTTAACTGGGAAATCACCTTCCCCTTTAAAAGGGATGTCTGAATTTTGGCAATTTCTGTCCAAAAAAAATCAATTAGAAACAGACATGGCAAAGGGCTTTTCCTGGATTACCTCTTGCCTGTAATGCACTCAGCATCAGCCCTGTCAGAGGCCTTGTGGCTTCTCACTGTCCTTCAGGGGATTCCATTCAGACCCATTCTTGTCATTCCACCCATACCAGCTCCCCTTTCCCCACCAGAAAAAGCTACAGTAAAGGCAGTGACCTCAGCCCCCTGGAGGGAGATGCCAGTTGCCAGTTTTGTACGCTGGGAGAAACGAGGGCAGAGCTGGGTATACAAGAAGCAGAAAGGCCCACTTGGGCCCACCTCTTTTAAAGCTCTTCTAAAAGCAGGGCCCTCCCTGGCTTCCCTATTCTCTGTGCCACTTCCTCTATTTTAACACTTTCTCCTTGGGAGGTCAGAAGGCATGGGCTATGACATGGGCAGAAAGACCCCATCTTCTTTACACTGGTGAAAAACAAAGCAAGAAATGGGTCAAAGGTGGTTCTTCCTCCCACACAGGACCTCTTCTTAAACTATTGGTTATTCAATACATGGAGCAGTTAAGATTAACAGGTATGTGACTCCCTCAATCTCCTGTCAAAACCTGTGAGACACACAAGGAAATCCAAAGCCACTATAATAAAAACTAAAGAAATCCTCCTTGGCATGTTTTTCCAGCATGGCCAGGTAAGGTGTGAAAATCCGTATCTCCTTCTGAGCTGGAAGGTGGAAGGTTCTGGGAAGGCTGAACTCCCTCCTCTCCCACCGGGCTGCACGTCCAGGCTGTTCCCCCACCCTCTGCCTCCTCCAAGGCCAGCTCCTCCTCCACCTCTCTGCAGTCAGGCCTCCCCTAAGGACCCACCAAGGCGGCAGGAACGGCGCCGCTACCTGCAGCCGCAGGACTCCACCACCATGTCCTCGTACTGCTTGTAGACCACGTTATTGCCCGCGTCGATGTACAGGATGCTGATGGGAGTCAATTTGGTAGGCACGCAGCAGCTGGGCGGCGTAGAGCCGGGATCCATGGAGTTCATCAGCGTCTGGATGATGGCGTGGTTGGTGGGCTCCAGGTGCGAGCGCAGCGGGAAGTCGCACACGCCTTCGCAGTGGTAGGCCTCGTACTCCAGGGGCGCGATAATCCAGTCATCCCAGCCCAGCTCCTTGAAGTTCACGTGCAGGGGCTTCTTGCTGCAGCGCAGCCTCGACTTCTTGCCATGCCGCTTGCCGTGGCGACTGGCAAAGGCCGTGCGCCGCCGCCGCCGGCCTGGCGAGGGCAGCCAAGGTCCGGCGTCCGGGGCGCCCGACGGCGGCGGCCACGATCCCTCGGCTCCTGGGCCTGTGGCCTCAGCCGAGCCCAGCACCTCGCGCATCTCGGCGAACAGGTTCTTGCGCTGGGATCTGGTAAACACGACGAGCAGGGCGCGCTCCTGGGGAGGCCGCACCCTCCGGCCGAAGCCCAGACTCCGCAGGTCGGGGGGCGGTGGCTGCTGGGGCCCTGGCTCGCTCGCCGCGGCCTCCCAGGTCCCGGGCTCGCCCCAGGCCGCCCGCAGCTCCAAGCACAGCTGCTTCCAGGGCTGGTAGTGCAGACCCTGCCACACGTCGAAGACTTCCCAGCCGTCCCGGGGCGCCCCCTGCGGGTCCAGCGCCCGCGCGTCCAGCAGCAGAGGCGACAGGCAGGGGAAGAGCTGCACGTGGAGCGGCCCGGCCGGCGGCCCCCAAGGCGCGTTGGGCGCCTGGCGAAAGAGCCGCAGCTCTGCGCCCACCAGCTCTTCTTTGTCTGAGAGTGTGGACACATCAAACAAATACGTCTGTCTCCGGAGAGGAGTGTGAGAGAGATCGTCTGCGAGATAAAAAATAATTACAGTCAGTTTCACTTAAGGGGGAAATCAGCCGGTGCTCTGTGGCTGCCCCCGAGAGGAAGAGGGCGGGAAGCGGGGCAGGCCGGCCGGGAGTCCTGCACGCCTGCCCAGGGCCAGACCGCCCCGAATCCCCTCCCGGTCCGTGCACGGCGAGGGGAGGGGTGCACGGGGGCAGGCGCCCTCCTCCCGGTCAGCCCAGGACTCCCAGGGCAGAAATCGGTGGCTGCTGGTGAGACGGGCGCGGCGGTGGCCTCCCGGTTTTTTCCCAAGAGCCTGCGTAACCACTAATGTGCCCTTTGTGGTCTCGAGTCTGGGCCGCGCTTCTTCCCCCAGACCTGCTCTCCACTGGCTCACTCTCTGCATTCGCATCCCGGTTCAAACGTCACCTCCTCCGACAGCCCATTCTCCCATCCTCGACCACCCTGACCTAAAGTAGCCTTCCTTGATCACCATCACAGGACCCTCGTTTTTTAACCTTCCCAGCACTTAGCACTATCTACAATGATCTCGTTTACTTTTGTCTCCTTAATGGTCTTTCCCAGCAATACGCGCCGCCCCACACCCCGCCACCACCACCACCACCGGCCACAGGAACTAGAACCATGTCGAGTCCATCTTCCTGGCCGCAGCGGCTACAGCCGTGCCTGACCTAGAGTACACGCTGTTCAATAAGTGGGGAACGTCTAGAGCAGTCATTCCTCAATACGCTGTCCCGTTGTAATCTGGAGAACTATAAACTACCAGTTCCAGGCTTGCTTCAACTAACCCAATCTGTATCTGAGGACGAAGCCTGGGAGTTGTTGTTTTTTGTTTGTTTGTTAGCTGTTCTTTTCTTAAGTTCCGAAATGATTTGAAGGTGCAGCCCTAGTTTAGACTCACTGGTCTGGGAGAACGTTGCTGCCCTTTAGGAAATTTTGCTGAAGCATTTAAGCCCAATGCAAAATTTATACAATGAAGAGCATTTGTGATTTATTTCTTTCTTTTTTAAATTCCCCAACCATTTAACAACAAACAAAAAAAGCAAAGAGGCTTTTCAGAAGTGGGGGAGTGGCAAATGAACCAACACACCCACTAGGCTTCTACCTGTTGAGAAGATGCTGCAGAAATTAATGCATCAGTAAAGAGAAAACGTCAGACACACACAACACACACACACACACACACACACAGTGACATTCTCTGCTCCTCCACCCACCCAATCTGAAATCTTGCTTTGTAATTAACCTGAAGAAAAAATTGGGGGTTACAAGTGAGATAAAGAAATGTGGGGCTCATGGTGGGAGGGGATAGCAAGCCT
The DNA here is from genome assembly GCF_030020395.1 of Manis pentadactyla. Classification (NCBI taxonomy): domain Eukaryota; kingdom Metazoa; phylum Chordata; class Mammalia; order Pholidota; family Manidae; genus Manis; species Manis pentadactyla. The sequence continues at coordinate 44,227,432 of NC_080021.1, read as the reverse complement.
TTAAAATCCAAGGCAAATTCTTTGGGACCAAGGCAAAACTGGACTTCTTTTCTGACACATTTGCATATGAAGCTAACCCCATTCCAATGTGCAAGGCAGAAAGCTAACCAGATTTTCCTGGGCTGCCTTCTCATAAAATATTTACAACCCAGCAAATACAAAAATCCCCAAAGCTCCCAGTTTTTCCCAGAAGCCAGTAAAGTTTGGGTCAATTTCAATAGTAAAAGTGCCACTGAGTCCCAGTCCGACCCTCACTGCCTGTCCAGATGTAGCCTCAGGGCACTGGACCTGCAGCTTCAGCCACAGCTAGTGCGCACTCCAGGCTGACGGCAGTGCTGGCAGCCTCACTCTAACGCACATGTCCCAACCTGAGATGAAGCTGTGGGAAGGGTTAGAGGGGTGAAAAGGGAAAAGCTGCTGGACGCAGTTGATTTATGGAAGCCAAGACCTTCAAATAGACCAGGTCACATTAAAATCAGTGGGAATTCAGCACACTTTCTTCTCTTCCTTTAAAGAAACCTGTGTTTGATAATGCTCAGCCATCACCCAGATCTCTGGACCTATCGCATTAGGCTTCAAGTTCCTGCCTCTCCTATTTCTCTCTTTCCAAATTCAAGATGTGATAAGAGGGGCAAACTTAAGGCACTTTCTGCACCAGCTAAATGGTGTGACAACTGACACAGGTTTCATCCTTACTTCATCCACAAGCACAGAACAGCTCTGTAAGGTGAGTACGCATATTGTTCCCATTTTACAGATAGGAAAGCCAAGGCCTGGAGAAATTGATTAAATTTCCAGTGTCTGAAAGTGAGTACGTAGTGAGGCTGAGAACCAAACCTAGGTCTATGTATTTTCAGAGTTAGAGCATTTAGCCCCAAAGTGCCATTGCCTCTCCACTATGGACCAGCTACTGGGGTCTAAAACCAACCAGGGTGTACAGGATGGGAAATATAGTTCAAACTGTGTTTGCAGGACTTGCTAGGAATAAAACCTGGGTTCCCTAAAGAAATCATTTCCGTCTCTGCTTACATAACTCTTGAGTAATTTGTCACTGGCTGGAGCACACTGGAGGAAAGGATAATGGTTTGTTTATTTCTCTCTCATGCAGCATGGATACATCAACCTTCTTTTGTTTTTATTCTTTTTTTTAAATTGTGAGCTAATAAATGGTTAATATGCACAGTTGAGCCAAATTTCTGTGGTCCTTGAGAGTGGTCAAAACAGAGAAAAGCAACTGGAGAGAGAGGTCTATAGTGATTCTGCAGCCTTTGGATTTCTGATGATCTTTTAGCAAGGTCAGCTCATTCTTACTCTTTCTAGGGCTCTGGGAAAGAGCACAGTTGGGGGCTTCAACCTGTATCCTACTGCCTTTTCTTCCTATACCAGTTCTATCCCATGGTCTGAGGGGACTCACTGGTGTAAATGTGGACACCCTTGCCCATGGGTCCCAGCTTCCCAGACTACAGGTGCTCACCTGGGGGGTGTGATACACTCTTAGGAGGGTAGGCCCAATGAAGAAGCTGCCCAGGCCTTGGAAGTGGGCTTAGGGCTGCTGGGCAAGAATTCTGGCTCAGGACTACACTAGAGTAGTAACTCTTAAAGCCACTAAATTTGTAGTGGTCCCTAAATCTGCATTGGCATCACACATGAACTTTTTAGAAGCACAGATTATCCTGGGCCCCAGAGGTCTGTGGTAAGGCCCAGAATCTGTGTTTCTCCTAAGTTCCCAGGTGGTGCTGATGCTGATTGTCTTGACCTGGGATTCCACTGTAAGAACCACTGATCTACATGAACAGGTCCCCGTGGCTCTTCAGGTGCCGGGTGAACACCGCACTATTGGAAGTGGGACAAAGCAGGGCCCTCCAAAGCACAGGGCCCAGGGCAGGTTCTAAGGCAGTACTCACCAGGACCAAGTCACAGTCACTCCCAGAGACTTCCTGCCCCCACAACCACACCTACATTTTTTTTTTTACTTTCAGCCACATGTACTCTCACTGGGTCTCCAGAACCGTGAACCTCTTAAACAGAGGGTCCAAGATGCTGGCTGCTCTGTGTAGCTTCCTACAAATCACATTCCCCACCTGTCTGGATCTGCTCTGGAGCCATGCACCACAGAAATAGCCTAGAGGAGTCATCCAACTTGGGGAGTGCTTGCTTATCATCCGCCATGACCCTGAAGACGCTTTGCCTGTTGACTGGGCATCACAAAGCCTGGCCCTGCTGCCCTGGCACACTGTGAGTAGGAGGCTGGCCCTTCACACTCTTTTCGACAGCCTCTTCTCCCATTAAGTCCTGCGTAAATGAGGGCAGATGAATCAAATGACCCTCTCTCCCTCAATGATCCTCTTGACTAGAAACATACACTTTTGCCTGGGTTTGTGGCATTTTCTTATATATTATGCTTTAGGCCTTAAAACTGAAATTGATCAGTAATAAATCATGGGAGCTTTTTATTTTGCTTTAACTTGTATCAACCTCTTTTATTACAGCTTGGCTCACACCCCAGTTAACTCAGTGTTGAGTAGTAGACATTCAGACCTTTCAAAATACAGTTGTTGGATTTGTGCTTATAACTGTTCCTGGAGAATGGGTGGTTAGAGGAAGGAGCCTCAGGAGAGGAGAAGGGCAAAACAAACACCTGTGTATTTGTAGAAAATTCTTCATGATAGGTCAGCCTTTTTAAGTTAAGAGCAAGTTGGTGAAAGGCTGAAGACATCTCAAACATGTACATCTGGTGTGAAATTGATCAATTAAAATGAGAATGAGAAAAAGAACTAATCACTTGCAAATTAGGGACTGTCACTCTCATTTTAGATGGCTTTAGAAAGGCACAGTCATCTATGCAGGGAGACAGTAGTTGGGGGGCTGGAGGGAGCTGAGAAGGAAACACCAGATGGGAAAGGAAAGGATGTCCTAAGCCCCAGCAGGGCGGCCCTAGGGAGGGACGCGCAGTGGCGGAAATGCACCTCTGGGGGCAGCTCCCCTGGGCCACCCTGCAGGCTGGGGTTAGGGCGGGTAGAGCCTGCCCTTAAGTTTTTCCAAGCCATCTCCGAGATATGCATGCAGCTTAAGGTCTTAAGAGTCCTAATTGGGTTTCCTGTCACTCACCGCCCCGGAGGTGCCGCTGAGGCTCCAGCTCCCGAGAGAGCTTCATGCCACAGACTGAGTTACACGAAGCTCCTCAGAGCGGGTCCTGCTCTCATCTCCTGAATTCGCAGCGACCCTGGATCGCCCCTGGCCAGGCGTCTAAAAGTTCCCACCCGTCTCTATCCGCTATCCCGCCACGCGTCCCGCCCCATGCCCTCCGAAGGCACAAACCCTGCGACTAGATGGCAGTTCATAAGGCCGAGATGGCAGTGGACTTTCCCATCCACCCACCCCCAAGGCGGTAGTGGGAGAGACGGGGATAGTCGCCCATCTTCACAAGGAATCTCCAGCCGTCTTTACACTAGCCTTTCCCCTCCACTCCCTCATTTTTGAGCCAACAGCAGCACTGAACGTTTGTCGTGCCCACCTTTGTGGCAGCCATGTGCCTGGGCTTGGAAGGCCTCTGTGCCTGGGCTTGGAAGGCCTCTGTCCCTGGGTCCTCACCGCCAGCGTTGGAGACCCACCCAACCACTGCACTCACTTATAGATTAGGACACTGGGCTCTAGGAAGTATCATCAGTAGCCCAGTGTCTTGCAACTAGTAAAGGACAGGATGTGAAGGTGTCAGTTCCAACTAAAGTCCTCTGACATGCAGACACACCCCTCTTCCAGGGTTCTGATTGGATGGTGCAGCAGAGGGAGGCATGGGACACACAGTCATCATCTATGCAGTCGACACCAAGTTGGCTGGGTTCCCTGGGATTTCCTTTTTTCCTTACTAGAAGGAAGAAGATCTCCAGGCGGGGAACTATGGGTCAGGGGTGGCTTCTTCCCTGGGTCCCTCAGCTTAGGCATTGCCCTGCTGTGCCAAAATCCACAGAATGGAAATAGAGTCAGGTATACTGGATGAGTAAAAATGAGCCACCAGTCTTCTCCCTGGTTTTAGGAAGGCCTCTGAGTAATTTGTGCTCCAATGATTGCCCTTTCTTGGAACATGGTGGTCTCCTGAGCATCCCTCTATACTCTTGTCCTAAATTTGGCCTCTGCTGAGATCTGTTGCAAACTGCTGATATTGCTAAGCATCCTGACTGCTATGTGGATTCAGGAGGCAGTGTGCACAATTTACCCTCTACAGGGTGCTCTTCCTTAACCATTCAGCGTAATAATCATAATAGCAAACACTGGTGTAAAACTTACTATGTGCTGGGCATGATCTAAATTCTTACAACAACTCATCTAAGCCTCAAAACCACCTATGGGGGAACAGAGATAGCAGTATTATGTCCATGTTATATAGATCAGAAAACCAAAACACTGATTACTTAAGAGAAACTTGCCTGAGATAGTAAGATGTAGACATGGCAGTCTGCCTCCAGTGTCTGGCCGCACCCCAACATCCCAGCCATTAATCTTTGTGTCTAGTAGAAACCCTGAGAAGGCTCTAACCCTTTTATGCTGTCCATTTAGGGAGGCGGGGTAGGGGAGGTGGGCATCCCAGGTCCTGATTAGGAGAACTGAGGGGATGCCAAACTGGACTTTTGAAAGAACTAACAAGGAAACTTAATTTTCTTATCTACAAAATGAGGACATCACCAGCTCACAGAGTCCCTGAGGGAGGGGTAGCAAATGAGATAAAGAGGAGGAAAGATATCTGAGGATGTGTGCAAATATTAGTTACTACTGAGAACATGGAATGAGCATTGGAATCTAGGGTCTAAGAGACATACATTTGAATCCTGTGATGTATTGGCTAGATGACCTTGGATAGACTGGGTCACGTAATCTCTCCTAGCTTCATATGCCTCATCTGTAAAATGGGAGAACTACCTCCACTTTCAAGTCACTGTAAAATTACTTTTTACAGAATCAAGGCATCCAGGGTAGGCTGTACATGACACACAGAAGCACCCATAAATGCAGCCAACAGTATTATAACTACACCCATGTATGGGGAAGATGTACCTGTCATCTTTCTGGCCTTCTCTGTGGAGATGCAGTCCAGTCCTAACTACAGGATTTCCAGAACTGAGTGGAGGAAAGGTGCTGGGCAGAGGGGTAAAGGGAGAAGCAAGCTTCCAGTTTCCACTCATCTGAGGTCCAGCAAAGTTCAAGGCCCCTAGGGGCAGTGGCCTCACCCCTATCACCATGATCCTTCTCAGTCCCCTAGGGACATATCCACTACTGAGGTCCCTCTCACAAGCCAGGTGAACAACCCACCTCTAGCCCCTACCCCATGGAGGATGGGGCCCTCCTTGCAGTTCCCTCCTCTGCCAGATCAGGGCCAGCACCCCGTTTGGCTCCCTGGCTGGGCAGACCACCCTGACAGGCCTGGGGGCTAGGCTCCTTGCCCCACCCTCATCTCCCCAGTTGGTACCCTTTTGCGGGGCGTGATCTGTTAGAGAGCCAGCCTGAGGTGGCTGGCGGGGATGCCCTTCCAATCTTCTTCAGCCGGCAGAGGGCCAGGCCCATGTTGGAGGAAGGGGCTGTAGAAATGAAAGGCTCTTGGGCTGTAGTACACAGCCAGTTGCTGCCTGAGTCACCAGAGAATGTCTAGTGGATAGGTCTGACAGTGTGTGCCCTGCCTCGCCACACATCCTCACCACACACGCACCTGCCCAGCTTCTCTCTGGGTCTCTTGGCTTCTCCAGTGCTTTCCCCAATAGCTTGTCCTGCATTTCTCCCCTTTCCTCCTTCCAAAGACCAGGAAGGGCCAACGCAAGTCCTCCATGGAATCTGCAGAGATTTTTCCATCCCTTTTCCTTGAGGACTGTGCCCTCCTTCTTCCTGTGATGACCCCGGGCCTTGTGAACCCCACAGGAGTAAGTGGGTCTGGTGGCCTGCTTGGACCACGCAGAGAAATCCCAGAGTCAGCACAGCAAGCTTTTCCTCAACCTGAGGCAAATGAGGTATGGGGAACGCCGAATTCCATCACTAAAAACTTAGCTTCACCGGCCCTGGGAGCGTCAGCACAGCCTCCAATGGTAGTCAGGCCAGTTTCTGGTGGGAGACAGAAGTACAGATCCTTCACCCCTGACTACTGGGCCTGGGAAACCCCACAGGTTCCTTTTATCTCTCTGGGATGAAAAGTTCGTTTATAAGGTAGCTTACATGAACTTATTCATTGCAAGCCCTTGTGGCCGCTTGTCCTTAAGAGGGACTCGGGAGCCAGAGATGCAAAGCTGAGATCAAGGACATTTCAAGGGGTATCTCTTTTCACCGCGGTCCAACCTTGTCTCCCAACCTCAGCGGCTCAAATCCTTGTCTCCCAACCCCAGGCTCAAATGCAAACGGAAGCTCAGTATAGTCCCCACACGCCTGACCCTCTCTCTCTCTCTCCACCTTTCTACTGGCCCAAGCAGCCTGAACCCCGACACCTCTGCCCCCGCATTCCCAGAAAGTAGCCACACTCCCTAGGAGCCCCCCCCCCCCCCCCCCCCGCGCAGGGCCACGACCGGGTTGATCTGCCAGGGTCCACCCACCCTCCCTGCTCCGTTGACCAGCAAGGCCACCTGGGAGCCCAGGGGAGCCCAGACACAGTCACTGGATGAGAGCGCAGAAAGTCGCAGCGGTGAAACTACCGTTTAGGCAGGAACGTGATCCGGGCCTTTTGACTTTGAGACCTTCAAAATCAAAAGAAAAAAAGGTTCCTATTTATGTAGTTTCGCCTCCCCGACCAGTTCTGAGGGTGCAGGTCGGGACAAGAGTTTTCAGACTGGCGTGCTGTGGTGGGCAGGATATTGGACCCGCAGCGCTCAGGGGTCCTGCACAGGAGAAACCTCAGTGATGTGCTCTTTGAAGTGTTGGGCTGCGCGCAGACTCTGAGAAAGGGATCGCTGCAACTCGGCTCCACTGCATTCACCTCGGGCTGAATCCCAAAATGACGTCGAAGCAAATTGAATTTCGTGATGGCAGCTATAAGCCGTAGTAGCCTCGTTCAATTTTCCTTCCCATGGGGCGTGGGAGCGGCACTCAGCTGGGAAGTGCACTGGGGTCGGGACCAACTGGTCTTAAAGCCAAATTTGCTAAGTGGGAACTTTGGATCCTGTTATTTAGGGAAGGAGCCGGGCGTGTAAACCACCCGCGACCTCAAAGCCAAACCTCCGCGCGGACCTGGCTCCAGCTTTCTGCACAGCTCCCCTAGCTAAACCTCCGCCAGTCGGGGCCCAAGGCCCGCCCTTCCTCTCCTGCACGCCCACAATCGTGTCCCCAAACTGTGTCCCGCCCCCAGGCTCCTAGGGCCACTGGCAGCTTTGCGCGCGCGTCTCCATGAGCGCTGGCCGGCACAACCTGGCGCTGGTCGCCGGCCGCCCGCCCCCTCCAGGCGCCTGAAGCCGCTCACTCCAAGGCGACCCAAACCCTCTGCCTAAGGCAGCACTAATGGACTATCCCGGAGAGCGGGGAACAGCAACCCTGGAGCCCATTAGTCCAACTAGGACCTATTTAATTCCTGTAAACAGAGGACACCACTTAACCGATTGAGCTTAAAAAATAAACAGCCAGGGCTTTAAGGGGGTGGGTGCAGGTTTGGGTAGGTGGTAGATGCCAAGCGACGAAAAGGCGCGGCGGATCCATATTTCCGCTTGCCGCACCAAGTGGCGTCCGCTGGATTCCGGGTCTGCAGAGCATCGTTTAACCAGGGTTATTCCACACCCGAAGGAAGTGTTATCGAACTATTGCCCTTCAGTTTATTTAAAAGCCTCCAGGGATTATTGTGCATTTGCTCTGGGTCTTTTGATGCATGCTGCAGTCCTGGCAGGGAACAAAGGTTTCGTTCTGTTCTATTTCTATCATTCGTCTTTTCCCCACCTCTCGTTCCATTCCGGTCTCCCACTCCCCGCGCCGCCCAGGAATACGTCACCAAGTTTAAAGGCGGTGTACCGCCGGAACCCCGAGAACTCCACTGGGTAAAAACGGGTTGCGCTAGGGCAACATCCATCAGTGCTATGCCTGGCGTTGCCAGCGGGTCCAGGCGACCTGCATCCTCCCTGGGTCTGACTGGGGGGGGCTTTCCTGTCTTAATTCAATTTTTAGGGGAAGGGGTTCACACCGCCTGTCGTGGGCTGTACCTTAGCGTTTTGTTTTTTGTTTTTTAATGTGCAGAACCACAAGGACTTCTGAGCATGTTTTTCTATCCCCTCCCCCACCAGCAACTCGACAGCGCAAACTCCCGGAGCACGAGAGCCTCCCGCGCTCTGCGCAAAGCGTTGTGTCCTTCTCACACTAGCCAGCCCTGCGGAAACGCCCAGAATCCCGGCAGAACTTGCACTCTCTCTGCGGAAGACAGTAGGTGTTCTTAGCTTCTTACTGAGATAGGTTTGTAAAGCAGCCCATGTAAAGGTCTTGTAAGGCAGCCCTTAAGGCCTTAGGGATGGGGATGACATTTACTGTTATTTAACAAGCCAGTGGCTAAGGGGTTGGTGTGTGACCTTTAATATGTTTAAATCATTCCCACCAGAAGAGCAGAACAAACTTTTGGTGTAAGTCCTCCTTCCCTCTACCCAGACTTTCCCCAGGATTGCCAGTTCACCGAGCCAGAGGAGGATCCTGAACCTGGACGGCGACGCAAACCCCGCGCCGGCGCTCACGCGGGCGCGCGCTCTCACGCACACACTTAAACGCTAAGCAGTTCTTTTCCAAGGCGCTCTTTCCGGGGAAATAAAGCCTAGATTGGAACCTTCTGCCGGCTTCCTCACATGGCCGTCTGGTCTGCATTAGTGTTTTTATAAGGGACTCAAACAAATCGAATACAAGGTCACCAAATAATTAACAGTTGTGAATTCCCTCCGTCCCCATTAAAATACTTCCCTGCTTATATTTCATTTTCCGTTTGCCAGCGACAACAGGGTCCGGACAAAAAGTGCTGCTGCGTTGATTACACCACTCTGCGGCCTACGTCCACCCAGGAACTCACTGTCTTGCACTGACATGCTATACCAAGCTGCTTCAATCGCGAGGAAACTGCGTAGCTCAGAATGCTCTCCCAGCCACGCTGCCCCAGCAATTGCCCTGCCCTGCCCTGCCCCCTGATAATCGCGACCCAGAAGGGAAACCGAGAAGCCAACAAACAGGCAGCGCAAACTCTCTATAGAGAGTCACTTCTGGGGTGTCACGTTCCTCAAGGATGTTCCTATCTCCTTTTTGATTTTTATCTGTTCCCTGCAGTCTCCTTTTTGAAAGCGCTATTGTAACAATAACAATAACACAAAAATGTTTAAAAAGAGTGTTCTTATTTTGAAATCATCTGGAAACTTAACTCATAGCAATATTCTTAGACTCATTTTGGTTTGTTCATCCTTGAGAGACTCCCCACCTTGTTGGAATTGTGTGGCACGTCTTACCACATAAGATGTGGATCAGAGTTTAGTTTCTCTTCCTCCTTCCCACTCTCGGCCATGTTGAATTCATAGACGTAGGAATTGTCTGCCTTTCCTAGGCCTCAGTGTTGGAGGTCCAAGGCTCCAGCACTAGTGGCCTTTTGATGAGTTATATCATGTGTAAACTGTAATTTCTGTATATCTAACCTGGTTCACTCTGATCCTATGACTGCATCAACATTCACATGTGCATTCTTTCTCATCCTTGTGGATCCAAAATCATTTATAAAGCACAATATGGAGGCATTTTTAAAGATCAGGAATAAGATGGCTTGTGCCTTTTACAAAATGCCTCGCCCCTTACCTTATCCATGCAGTGCCATAGCTAAGCATGTAAGGTCTAGAACTGGACATGTGCTTCACCTCTTGTTAGCTGTGTGACATTGAGCAACTTGTTTAACCTGTCTTCCTTAATTCATCTGTATAACAGTGATTATAGCACTTTCCCCAAGGACTGTTGTTAGAATTAAATGGAACAATTCATGTAAGAGACTTTGGCACAGTACTTGGTACACAGTAAATGCTCAATATATCTTCGTTATTACTATTGTCCCTAGATGTTTGGAGAGCAAACCCAAAGGAGGGACTTCTTTTCTGTTTTTAACTTGCAATAAGGTTTCCTTGTGGCAGGAGTGGGAGAAGGTGGCAGGCGAAGAGATGGTATAGAACGTGGTGTCTTTATGAACTTCATTCATTTTGAACAGTTGCTCCCTGTCTCCCACTCTTAATTGCAAGCTTCAGGCATAACTTCGGAGTTCAGGGGGTCACGGGTGAGGAAGGATTCTTATAAATATTGTACACAAGTAAGTAGTGCATGCCTCTTGACCCGGCTCAGGATTCCTTCCATTTTGTTTGCTCCTCCCCCTGAGAGACCCCTGCTCCTGGAAGCCAAGCTTGCAACACTCGACGGCAATTAAACATCCCCGAGGCCAGGCGCCAAGTTAGTGCGGCTGGCCCTGCTCTTGGCTGGCGGCTGCTCTTTCCTCCTTGCCTTGCCTTCCAAGGGTTGGGGGAGGGGGTGCTGGAGAGTTTCGCGCGGTTAAGAGTCCCCACGTGAGAGGGGCGGAAGTCCTCGCCAGGAGCCCGGGATGCGCGGCTGGCGGGTCCCTTCCATCACGGGAGACTAGACACCGTTTGATGTGTTATGACATGAACCCTCAATTAGATCGCTGAGTTGAAACACTCCAATCAGGGGCCCGATGCTAAGCAAGCCCCGGAAGGTCCAGCCCGAGGTCACCGCCGGTGACACATCAAATCAAAATCAGTGAGAGGGAAAGTGAGGCTTTTCCTTTATCAAACTGGGGCTGTAGCCCGCAACGCACCCCCTCCTCTGAAGGGGCCAGCCAGCCACTCCGCACTACTTCGCCCCCGCGCGGCGTGCGACGCTCGGCACAACCTTCCCAGTCAACTAGGGGCCTTTCCTCCGTTCTCTGGGAACCTGAGGGTTTGAAGGACACCGCGTCTTGAAGCTGCGGTCCAGGTGGTCACGCCATGGCTGGTCTTGCTGGGGATCGCTGTGCGGCTAGCCTGGAGACCTTGGCTTGGGAAGAGAAGTACCCTAGCCTGCGCGCGCAGGTGGTCCCTTCCCAGCCTCCAACGCCCGGGTGAGCCCAGAGCCAAGGGACGCCCAGCGCGGTGCCTGGGAAGAGGCTGCAGCGTGCAAGAAAGGGTGAAGTCAGCCGACGTCTGCGCAGGACCTGAAGCCCCCAGAACCCTCCCACACTTGCCTGAACTCTACAGGCTTTGGTAGACACCTCCGAACAGCCTGCAGGGTCCCTTGGTCCTGTGCCAAGCTCACAGGACGCCAGCTTACAAGTTAGGGTTGCTGCTTGAGGGAGGGGCAGAGAGTCTTGCCACCTCCCTTGGGGACAAGAAAATGCGCTCCCATCTGCCAGCCAGCTTGGGCCTCCGGGATTTCTTTCCTTGGGGGAAAGGCCTCTTGAGCAATTCACTCTGAACTTCCCTGGCCTAGGGTATTCGATCAGGGTAGTAGAGAAGGCGCGCGATTATCATATTTGGAGGGAGAGGGACTACGGAGTCAGGGAAGGCGTGTGGGGGAGAAGTTGTACAGCACGGAGGCTGGGGACCCAGTTGCAGCGCTACGAAGAAGCCAAGTGTATTTGCAAAGGTGACTTCCTAAAATCATCATAAAATACCCGGCGTTAATTTGCCGCCCGGACCTTTCAGCAGCTCATGAACCTCAGTGACCTCCGTCTGCAGCGGCGAACCGAGCCTGAGCAGGACCCTTGTCCTCAGGGAAGGCTGCTGCAAGGCAGGGAGCTGGGGGCTTAAGTCCGGGAAGAGCCCGGGGCTCGGGGGCCATTAGCCTTCTCTGAATAGCTTCGAGGGCATTCGAGTACCCAACGCAGCCTGGCGGAGCAGCTCTCTCAGCCCGAATGCTGGCGCTGGCGGGTCACTGGGCGACCCCACTTTCACTCGCCTCTGAGTGCGAGGCGGGGAACAAGTCAAAGCTGCGGAGCTAAGTCTCGGGTGGAGGGAATGGATAGCCGCTTGTATCTTTCTTTTTCTTTTTTCTTTTTAATCTCCCCCTCCCTTTCTTCGCGTCCCCTTCCTCCCCTTTCCTCTTCTTTTCCTATTTCTTGCTTGCTTTTCTATCCTTCCAGGTTATCTCCTCTGTAGGGGCTGGGTTCGCGGCGCCTATGGATCCCTCCCCAATTCTGGGACCGGTGGGAGTGCGCGGTTCTCTCGAAGGCACTCGCCACGCTGCGGGCCAAAGCCGGCGGCAGGAAGGTGGTGCAGGGTTTTCCGCAGACACCCACACGTGCACCCGCGCCTGCAGAGGGGACCAGGCACGGGGGCTGTGGTAGAAGCTCAAAGAGTTGATTGTTGCCTGAGAAAGGTGGATGAGGACATCCATGCACCCTTGTGGGTTAAGTACCAACAAACCCCAAACTTAGCTGCCCTGCCGCTGCCCCTGGCTCTCCCTGCCAGTTGCTCCTGTTGTTTCTGCAGAAGCCGCTCAGTTGCGGCCTCTGAACTGCGGAGAGAGCGCTGCCGGAGCAAAAACGTCCGAGGGCGCCCAGTTCCCGTGGGGTCGACAGCTCCACACCCAACTAGAACCCGTGCAGCCGCTGGGCCCCGGTCTGCCAGACGACGCTGGCGGACCCACTCCTCTAGCCGCGGGACTCGCTTCTGCCGGCTGTTCCCGCAGGGGACCGGAGCTTGAGGCTTTCCGGCGCTCACGTATGCCCCAGGGCCCGCCCGGTCCGCTGCAACTCAGGCTTTGGACCTCGCACCGCGTACAATCCGGGACCCAGCAGCGCGGGTTCTGTCAGTCCCCGCCACGACCCCTCTCCAGCTTCGGTCATTTACCTCCCACCCCCGTCCACCAAGCTTTCTCCACCAACCACCAGACGAGCTTCCACCACGCTGCCTTCTGCAAAAGCCGAGAGGAAGAAGGGAGAGAAAGGAAAGGAAAGAAAGAACGAAGAAGGGAGGATTACGAACTGGAATAAAATCGGCAACAGCATTCAGAAACTTACCCGGGCTTGAGAAAAACAATTTAAGAAAAGAAAGGGGGAGGTATCCAGAGAGGGAAGGAATTCACAAATGTAGCCTCCTGCCAGAGCCAGAGCAGCGCCCTGGCTGAGGAGCTCCAGGGAGAAAGGAGTGGGGCGTCTTCTCTGCCACTTACCTAGTCCCCTGTCTACAAAGCTCGTGATCGTATTAGCCGACTTGGAAGACTGGAAAAAGCTGGCATTGATGCCCAGCTTCTCAGCGATGGAGTAAGTCCTGTAGATTGACAGCATGTACTCGTGGGGCACCACGCGCGGGCCCCTGCCCGGAAGCTCCTGTTCTTGGGGCTGGGGCTGCGGCTGCTGCCGGTGCCGGAGCTCGTCCTGCGGCCGCGGCTGCGGCTCCTGGCGCTCCAGGGACGCCCGGGCCGTGGGACTCTCCCGCGGCGCCTGCGGCATCTTCCCTTCCTTGCGGCTTCGCATTCGCTTGGCTGAGCCCAGCTCCGCGGACGACGAGGAGGATGGGATGGAAGCCTGCTGAAAACCTGGCAAATCCCACAGGAAACTGATGAGGAAGACGGCCGAAAGCAAGACCCTAGGAGTATCCATGGCGAGCGGGTGGCAGCGTCTCCCCGAAGGCGGCGGCGCAGGGCGCGCTGGGCACAGAGCGGCTGGACAGCGTCCGGGGCCCGGCTCCTCGAGCGGACTCGGAGTGCGAGGAGCCGGGTCCCAGCCACACAAACCCCGGGCCCGCCACGCCCCCTCCCGCCCCTCGTCGGGAGGGGAGGAGAGGAGAGCGGAGGGAGGGAGGGAAGCGGAGGGTGGGAGGAGAGGCCCGGTGGTGCGGGCAGGAGGTGTGGGGGAGAGGGGCCGTGGTGTGCCGGTGTGGCGGGAGATGCAGCGCCCCTGCGGGACGCGCGCGGGGTTGCCGGGCGGGGCGCGCAGAGCGGGCGCTGAGCGCTGGGCAGGGAGGGCGGGCAAGGCCACCCGGCGGCGAGGAAGCCTGGAGCATCCGCAGCGCCGAGTGCCCCTAGCATTTCCCGAAGCCTCGTCCCTCCGCAGCGCCGCGCGGGCTCTCTGTTCTCGCCAGCCGCCTCCACTTTCCTGGCAGCGTGCGGCCCGGGACGAGGGAAGTGGCGGCGGCGCCCCCAAGAGACAGCTCGGAGCAGGCGCCTCTGCAGCGGACCGCGCGCAAGCTCCGGGCGGTGGTACCTTCCTTCCTCGGCCCCAGGCTCCCTGCCGGCTGTTCGCTCCCCTCAGGGCCAGCCCAGGGCCAGGGAAGCCTCTCCGCGAGCCAGGCGCAGGGCCCAGCTCTGAACAGCCCCATTCTCTCGGTGAGGCACCGCTCTCCACAAAGACAGGACGTCTGTTCCCGACCCTCGAGGTCAGGCAAAGGCCACGAGTCTTTAGCGTCTGGATGGATGCTAAAAGCTGCTGCGCTCTCCTGCAGGCCCCGGCCTCCCTTCGCGCAGTCCCCCACCTCTTCTGACGCTGGCTTTAGCCGCTTCTTTCCTTCTTCGACTGCTTCTCGGATTCTCTTCGCCCTCGCGGCCTAGCCCTCGCCTCCACTGCATCCCCATTTCCCTCTCTTCTTCCCCTCCCGCCTTCAATCCTTCCTCCTTCCCCAAGTTCCTTCTGCATTCCAGCCCCTTTCCCCAGCCTGCTTCTCTTCTCTCATTGCCCTCCCATCTCACTTTGCCTTCCCACTCTTTCCCTCCCCGGCCCCCTCCCCTTTCCGTGGACCTCTCCCTTTGCAGAGCTTCCCCAATCTGTTTCTCTTCAACCCAGCCTCGCCCCATCACGAGTTTCCTTTATCTGTCCCCAGATTCCCCGTGCCTGTCTTCCCCGCCCACTGCCTCGCTCACTCCCGGGCCTGAGCGCTGGAAGTGGGGCGGAGGGCTGCCTCTCTCCCACGGTGTTCTGTGCTTTCTGTGCTCTGGAATGCGATGGACATAGAGGTTCTCGGGCAGTGCTGGGTGTTCAGCTACCAACCCCCAAATGCTCCCCTTCAGTCGTCCCACCAGTTCTGTGAGGTTGACCTTACTATTTTCACTTTCACAGATTTAAAGAAACTGACAGTGGGTGAATGACATTCCCAAGGACTCTCAGCCAAGAAGACTTGCAACCAGGGACAAAAACCAAGGCTCAGACCTCAAACCTAGTGTTCTTCCATTCCAGCATAGAAAAATGGGTCCCCAGCCCAGTATCTCCATGTGATCCTTGCCTCTTTTCTTCTTCTTGGTTTCATTTGATCTCAGACGATTTCCTGCCCCCATTGCTGTGTGTGTGTGTGTGTGTGTGTGTGTGTGTGTGTGTTCCCAGTCTCTCTACCCCAGTCCCTTGCTTTCTTACCCCTTACCCTTTCTCCCTTTTGCTTTTTCATGCTTTTTCCTGTCTGCAGGGACCACTGACCTGAAGGCGTGGGGAAGGAGTTTTGCTTCCCTGTTCCCTTCATTTCTTAACTTCCTTAAGTTCTGAGCTATACCCCACACCCTGGGCACTGGCTTCCCCCAGGTAATGGCAAGCACCTGAGAGAACTTCAGTACTGGGCAGGGTTGTAAGCAGTCTACATAAATTATTTAATTTAACCTTCAAAACAGCCTTAGGAGACAAGTGCTGTGTTATCCCGGCGTTACAGGTAGGGAAACTGCAGCCCAAGGTCACATTGCTCCGGAGTCTGGGCCCCTCACCGGTGGGCTATTGGCTGGCTGCTCTCCTCAGGACCTGCTCTGTGGCTGCCCTGCGGGCCCTACCCCCATCCTACCTATGTCTCCTAGTTCTGATTTCATGTTTGTTAAGCTCTGAGACTTTAGATTCAAAGGTGCTTTGCCCTAACCTCTTCTTCCTTCCTCTCTTTCTCTGCATTATTCTTAACAAATTAGCAACATAAAAGGAAAGGAGACTGGATGAAAAAACGTTTCTCAGATTTTTACCACTGAAACAAATCAAAATGTTCTTACCTTTATGGGATCCCTTCCATTCCTTCTTTATTTTTTGTGTATATATCATTTTCATATTATTACAGTCAGGGATAGATACTATGCTGTATCCTTCCCTTGTCACTTGATGTTATAACCAAAGCCTGTCTGCTGGCCCTTCTTTTCATCTTTTTGCTTGGCTTTATATTATGGCCAAGCCCATTTACTTCACATCCATCCTCCTCCTCCTTCTCTGCAGGTGGTTACTTCCACTCTACAGCCTGCACATACCTCAGACTCAAAGCTCCTCACTTCTCCCCTGCAGGAGCAACATTTCCCCTTCTGCCTACCTGTCACCCCTGGGATGCACATGGTCTTATCTGGCCTGGCCTGCAATTCACTCTATACATCTACCTCTTGAGTGTTATCCAGAAGAGGCTTCCTCCCTGTGGTCTCTTCATCCCTTCCCTCAGGGAAATGAACACTTGTGGTTTGTGTTATCAGTATTTTAATTTCTATCAGTATGGAGCCTGGTTAATGATTCATGGTTTCAGACCCTCCATCCAATGAGGATGTTTCCTGCCTTCAACTGCTGCCCTGGATGTTCTCTCTCCATTTTGCCCACAGCAATTATTATCTGCTACAAGTTATCAGTAAACAGGAAACAAAGGAATGAGCCTATTTGCTGTTGCTTAGGATTTCAGCACACTAGATGGAATCATGTGTAAGAGCAGATGACACTGGGACAGGGACCACAAAGGATGTGGTCTGCGCTCCTGGCTCCAGGACCTCCCTGGGGCATCTGTGACTCTCCTTCACTGCTGCCAACCTCCGCTCTCTGCAAGGAAGGTACTCGCTGCCCTGTGCCTGAAAGGGCTGCAGCGCCCTCGCACAGGTGAGTGTACAGACTGACAGTGGAGGGGGCCCAAGGTCACACACTAGTCAGAAATATAGTCAGGGCTCGGAGACAAGTCTTTCTGACCCCTAATCCAATGTGTCCCCGATTTTAAAAAACATTTCATATTTCAAATATGACAACGATCCGCAGTGATGTGCAAAGCCTTATCTCATCCTCCCTCATGGATATGTTTCAAATAGGAATTCCCCCCATAGTGTTAACAAGGCCTTTTCTGTGTGCCTGTGCAGGTGTTGTAAAAAGAAAGATGCAAAGAGCAAACCACAAGTCACAACTCTGCCTTTAGACCTTCTCGCAACATTTTGAGAATTTGACATAATGCCACAGAATTTAAGTTTTAGTCCAATCTTAGATTCTCTTGTAATTTCCTCAGAAATTTCGCTTGTGACGAACATAAAAAAAAAGGCAAGAGTTTCTTGAGCTGAAGTGAGAAGGTCTGGCATAGGCACCAGCTTGCTGGGAGTGGAGGACATTATTTCCCTGCTTGAATTTTCCCTCCCAAATAGAAGGAAATACAGACAAATGTGCAGTATGGTATGTCCTGCCCCCCTGTGGACACCGAGGGAGTTACATGTGGAGAACCAAAGCAGCACTGGACCGTTTATAGGAGCTTGCAAAATGAGCAAGGGATAGTGACATCTAATTACAGGATTTTAAGAAATTCGAGAGTCATATATAAGGTGTGTGTAACATGTGGGAACAAAACATCCATACATGAGAGATATGCCTGCTCAAAGATACAGGACCAAAAGCAAATAGAATTACCTGGTTACTACCTGAAATCTGTGCTATTTCTTTAAATTATTACTTCATATTAACCCAGGAAGAGAAGCTTCTTTTAAACAAATAAAGGAGTTTGTCTCTTTTATTATGTCACTTTTCATTCAAGTGTCAGTTGAAAGACAACTTTTATAAAAGTAACTGTAGAGATTCGACTTTTAGTAGGGCTGCTGCTCATAGGTAAAGTAACCATTTTTAAAGGCTCTGGAAATAGATCCTAGGAAGATATTCTAGCACCTGAAATTTGCAAACTAAATCATTTCTTCAGTTTGAAGTACTGTCTTCATAACATCCCAGCTACAATACAAATGTTGTAGATTAGGATCCATATTCATATTTTGCTGCCACTATTATTCTATTCTAAATAAACTGATAAGCTGATAAAATTATCTAGCTCTCATCTACATAGTCCAAGAGAAATGAGAATTAAGAATAAAACATTTTGATTAAAAGATGCTAATGACAAAAAGAACTAGGGCAGTGTAGGGTTTTTTTTGTTTTGTTTTGTTTTGAGTGTTCAGAGCTTTTGGCGGGAGGAATGAGAAGAAACCAATCAGGTGGGGCTCATGTTGCCTATGCTTGCTACCACCTGAGCAGCCCTGCTTTCATGTTTGACATTTCCATAAAATTCCATCTGCAGAAAAGTTCCCTCACAAAAGAAAAAAATGAGAGCCATTGGATTAGAGGACTGAGCAATGTTCCTCAAAGGGGCTCAGGGGTGGAAAGCTGCAGTCCTAAGCAGTAGGAAGAAAGGTGAGGTCTCTGCTTGCTCCAAAGAGGTGGAGGAAGAGGGAAAAAAAGCCTTAGAAGGAAGGGTACACATTAGATAAAACTCCTTCACAACTTAGACTGGAAAGTGTCAGCCCCATAATTCCTCCTCTTTGCCCCAATTTACATTGAGACTGATTGTTCCGTTTCCTTTGTTTATTTGTTTGTTTTGGCACACCTAGTCTTTCACAGGATAATTTAGAGTTAGGTGAAATGGAATGAAGAGTTAGGCCTGATGATAAAATACTCATACCCTTTCTGAGCCTCTGTTTCCTTGCTCTACAGGTGACACAGAGATTTGGTGGGTCCCATGCCTGCCAGCAGTATGACAGCACTGAGACTGGCAGGGATCCGAGTTCCAGTTCTGGATACTGAAAGAAGCATGGGATCAGTGAGAAGAAACTCAGTCAGTGCTCTGCTCTGTTTGCCTGCACTGCAGGGCACATAGCTGTCCAACCATATTGTAGTTTGCCAGCACCAGTGGTTCTCAAAAGGCCCTGGGCCAGCACCACTAACATCATTTGGAAGCTTGTTAGAAATGCACATTCTTAGGTTTTACACTAAATTTACTGAATCAGGAATTCTGGTGCTGGGGCCCAGCCATTTACACTTTAACAAGCCCACAGGGGATTCTGATACAGGCTGAAGTTTGGGAACCACTGATCTACACCATGAAATAAGGGCAAGCTACCTGCCAAGAACTTCAAGAAATGCTTTGATTTTTAAGAGAAAGCTGTAAAGGAAATGCATAGTATGCAACTTTATTCTCAAATTAATGATTCTGATTCCTAATGAACAAATAATTCTCATTCCCCATGCAAACCAGGTGTATTTAATTGCCTATAAGCATGCCAGGCCAAATATGGCTAGCGTGGCCAGATCTCTAAACATAGTAGGATTGGGCTTGTTTAGAACCTGGAAGGGAGACAGAAGCATCAGAATTAAACAGACCATAGTCATCTTATCTGCCTGGATGCAAAAGGAAAGGGGAGGAGCTTGGAGCTGACAATTCAAATCCCAGCTCTGTCACTTCCTAACTACATGCATTCAAGATCTTCTACCTTTAGTTTTGTCCCCTCAGATGAAGGTGGATATACATCCCTCTAGGTTTTTATGCAGATTACATACAATAGCATATGTAAATTATTAATACAGATATTGGTAAGTATAGTGATCATAAATTACTCAACCATCAGGATTTTTTTATATCAAATAATTCTTTGTTAATTTTAGCAGTTCTCAATCTTTATACTTCAACTCTGGAATTACATTTTAAAACTTCAACTTAACTAGCTTTCATATCCTCTTAAGAATTTATTATTAAGTAACTTCTCTAAAAAAGCTAAACTTGTTTGACTAGGAGAGCTTTTATTGCATTTCACTGTGAATTTGTGGCAACACTTTTATTCTGTAATGATTCGACATGTTTTATGTTTGTCCCAATATTCCAGATTAAAAACACATTGCAGTTTGTTAATAGGCATTGGGATACTTAAATTAAGCTGACAAAGTGCCTTCTCAAATGAGCACATAGATGCTTATGAAAGTAAAGATGGTTAGATTCTAGGCATGATTTGATCCTTGCCAAAGCTTGCATAGAAAATTACAATTACATAGGAAATTGTCTTTCCTGTTTAGCATCAAATTTGATCTAAAAATTACTACCAACTTTGTCAACATTAAAATAGAAGCAATAAAGATGTGAAATTTCACACAGGGGATCCACAATGTTTGGATAATTATAAGCATATGGCTACTTTACATGAGATCTCTGTTAAAAGTGTGTTTACTAGGGCTCTGGGAAAACAGAGGTTCTCAAATTCAGGGTTTATTTACACTCACTGAGAATGTCACATTTACTATCAATTTATCCTAATCTATTTTTGCTTCAGGACTCTAAATAGTATTAGTTATATGATTGCACTATCTGTTGTTTATTGCTCTCCTGTCTATTTGCTAATATACCAGGTTTTACTTGTAAAAGAAACTGCAAAGAACAATAAACTACTTCATCAAAAGTGGTGAATGCTTTCTCAGTCATTTTAGAAATAATTTCATATATTTTATGTTGATATTTAGGGCATGAGCCTACACTGATGAGTTTCTATATATTCCCATCAGATAGAAACGACTGATGCGACTGATTTCATGTATTTCTAATAAACAATACTTTGAAGTATCTGTTCCTAGGAGTCACTAAAAATAAAGACAAATATGTCGCCTATCATTTAGAGTTAATTAAGAAATGGTTGAAATTTTGTTTTGAAATCAATATGGGATTTTAAGAATTTCAAAAGTCATTGTAAGCCCTAACTTTCTTCAAAAAGCCTTCTCTCTGTGACTTTAAGCTAAGATTATGAAATGCTACAATTACAAATTGTAATGAATTAGTCTTAAAAAAGCAAAGTACAGAGACAGAAAGTAAAATAGTGGTTGCCAGAGTCTGGGGGAGAGGGGAAAGGGGAGTTAATATTTAATGGGTACAAAGTTTTCATTTGGGAAGATGAAAAAGT
The DNA here is from genome assembly GCF_030020395.1 of Manis pentadactyla. Classification (NCBI taxonomy): domain Eukaryota; kingdom Metazoa; phylum Chordata; class Mammalia; order Pholidota; family Manidae; genus Manis; species Manis pentadactyla. The sequence continues at coordinate 44,206,600 of NC_080021.1, read as the reverse complement.
TCAGAAGTTGGATGGCAGTAAAGGTCAGACAACAATGAGAATGTTTTTAATGCCACATAATTATACACTTAAAAATGGCTAAAATGTACAATTTTGTGTTGTGCATATTCAGCACAATAAAAAAGCACAAAGATTTAATAAAACAATTCAAGAAATGCCAATTTGAAAAATAATATGCTTAAAGACTGAATTTTCTAGACAGCTGTGTTGACAATTTTGGCTTCTAAATACCTTTGCATAGACTCTGTGAATAAGCATAACTGAGGGTGAATTTGTACTTACCTACACAAATGTCAAATGGAAAACTTGTATTAGTCCTTTTGGGATTAAAATCCAACTTTTCTTTACCACTTCAACTATATCATGTGAACCATCCCCAATTCCTCCATTTTTTTTTCCTTAGATAAGATCACTTCAGTTTGCCTTCCATTATTTCCACCATCCTGACTGCCTGAATCTTTCCCATCAAGCCTCCTTAATTGCATTTTCTTTCTGCTCAGCCTGGCGACTGGCTCTCCTCTATCCCTCCTGGTCTATTCCCTCTCTTTTCATTCCCAACACCTCCTCTTTGACCTTCCCTTTTTCTCTTCCTCATTCTAACACTCTTTCTATCCCTCTCCCTTAACTAGCTATAATTGGGGACTGCAGCACATTTAAAAATGTTCCTTTCACATTAATCCTAATTTAAGCACAAAATGAATTCAATCTTTCATTTTTCTCTTAAAAAATATAAAGACTTACCACTTAAAATAAATCTACTTTTCCTTTTATTTAAATGTGTCCCTTGATAGATTGATTTTCCCACAGTGGCCCTGCAAGCAGAAAGAAAAAAAAAAAACTCTCTCCCCATAAGTATTTTCTTATTTGATATTTGTTTAAATGCAGCAACAAATAAATACTGATTCTTTCCCTGTATGGTGCATTTTTTTGATCAGGTGGGGCCAGCACTATGATTCCCTTGCTGAATTTTTTTTAAGGTTTCAAATGGCTGCCATGGACTGTTTGACCCTTAGAAGTTGGCATGTATTTTAGCAATATTAGGTAGCCAACTTGCCAAGAATATCACTTTATGACTGTAACACAACAGTTCCTGAAATAATAATTTTAATGCTAAAGGTCTCTTCTATAAACATTTTGGCTTCTCCTGGTATTCAAGGCCTGGCACAGTCTAGCCTTACCTTGGCCTCGCATTACTCCTGTGCACACACCTGGCAGATGTGACACACAGTGTCCTGGATCCTTCTGTACCTGCCTGTGTTTTCTCAGCTCTGACTCCCCATGCATGCATGTGCCTCATCTGAAAGGTCAGTCTGGCGGCCTGCATCCTCTCTCCTCACTGTACTAGATCGTTCTATGGTGCCTGCCTCTGTCACAGCTCCTGATGTGTCCTGCGGTGTGTGTGTTAGGTGGGAGGGGGGCATGTAGGGATGTGGGTGTGACGGATAAGGAAAAAGTCTCCTTGAGTGATTTTATCAGCTTTCCTGCCTACCATGTTCTCTGGCCACCTGCATACATCCTCAAGCCTCCTCCTAAGGAACAAGGGTTGGGGTTTATCTTATAGAAATAATTCTCTAGGGCTTTATACCAAAAACTTTCCCTAAGAACCACAGCAAGGATAATTTGGTGAGGCTCACTTCTGAGATACTTCCATCCACCATGACAAGGAGACTCATGGAAAGTTAGATTGGAGAAAGGACTAGGGAATCACCCAATTTAATTGGCCCAAAATAAGTGGTGGGGGATAATGGGACAGGCTGCCTGACACAAATCCTGGCTTTCGCATTGTGGGTCTGCAGGCTTGGCATATTACAAAACCTTCCTTTGTCTTGACTTCTTTAGCTATAATGTGAGGGTCAACATAGCACTGAATTAACAGGTTTGCAGTGAGGATTAAATGAAAGAATGCATGCAAAACACTTAGCGTAGTGACTGGTATTTAGAAACATCTTAACTGTTAACAGTATTGTTATTTTACAGATGACAGAAGTGAGGAAGGGTCTCACAGTTAGTAGCAGAACTGACCAAGAGCTGGGTTGAGAAACCATGTTTTCCTGACTCCAATTCGGCTGGGTAAGAAAAGGGTTGATGCTCCATCATGAAGTTCATAGTGACTTTTTTCAGGATAATTAAATAGATCAGAAAAAGGACTGATCAGAGATTCCTACTAATGCATTCTTCTAATCATGTCCAGGAATGCTGGATTAAAAACAAACGGACAATTTTAATATTTAAATGTTTAAATTTTCAAGTGTTTTAAAATATTTTAAATGTTTAAAATTTTAATATGACCCAATGTCAAGTACTTTCGATTATAGTGTTTTACAAATTTTTGTGGGTTATGACAGCAGAGTAATGAGTAATGACCAGCAGTTTTTTAATTGAAAGAATGGAACGGGCAGATTGGAATAAAACAGAATGGAAGTATGCCTTATACATAGTATAAATATTCTTTTGGAAAACTGTTGTTTGAGGGGTGTGTATGTGTGTGGGGGTTGGGTGGTTGGGGGTTGTCCCCATAAAATTTTAAGAGATGAAGTTAACATTATTTTTGAAAAACACTTCTTTATAAAGATTCACTAATGCTTTTTAGTGTGGCACATAGCTTAAAAATAGGAAATAGATGAGGAACAACCACTTCCTTAATTTCTCTAGAATAAATTGCTCCAACAACAAAGGCTTTTTCCATTCATTCCTTTGCCTCAAATGTTGAAGTGCTCACCTACTTCAACAATGTCACTAGTTGCAGGAAAAGGACCAGAAGCGAAGTGGAGAAAAAGAGTAGTGGGACTAGAGGAGGGGCTGGTCCCCAGAAAACCATCCATGGGCAAAGCAGTCCCCTAGCCCTGACTGTAGCCTCCAAATTTCCACCCTGACCAGTTGCACTGGCCACATGATTGATGGTTGAAAAACTATTAAAGGCATCAGCTCAAATGAAAGAAGTATGAAAAGCTGGAGTAACGGTCTCCCAGGACAGAGCAAGGAAGCTGGTTAAACAGATTGATGTTTCCTTAAAAGTTGTCTGCAAACTGCAGACTGACAAAATGTTTACAGAATCCCTAGCACTCCACCAGCTAGGTTTACCTTTAGCAAATCGCTGATTACTCTGTAATTACCATGCTCCTGTGGTTATCTTTCTTACATGGCTGGAGATGAAAGAAAGCCAATAACTGAGACCATTTAATTCTGGCTTCCATTCTCCCCCACAAAGAGCTGAAGACATGGGTGAGACTCACTTTTGGGGAACTCCCAACCACTGCAACAAGGAGAATTATAGTAAGTTAGATTCACAGCAACTGTTCAATGTGATTATAATATTTGAGACTTTTTACAAAACTCAGATACATGGACAGCACAGCGATCTGTCTTTATTGAAGTATAGTTGATATACAATATTATATGGGTTTCAAGTATACAACAGTGCTTTAACAGTTACATTATTAAATCCTCACTCCCACTAGTGCAGTTGCTATCTCATAGGAAGATGTTACAGAACCATTGACTGTATTCTCCATGTTGCACTTCCATCCCTGTGACCAACTCATATTATGGTTGAGATTTTGTGCCTCTTTATCCACGTCCCCCACCACATACCCACCCACCCAACCCCTCCCCAGTGGTAGCCACCAGTCTTTCTCAGGGTCTATGGCATAGACAGTGATTTTATTTGGTTATTCCTCACCCTCCCCTCACTCCCATCATATCACTGATTTTGAAATTTATTAGCTTAGAAGCATTCAATCTGTGACATCTATCCTCAGGGTACACTAATGTGCTTTAGAACCAGGAGATTGAAATCTATAAGAAAATTAATGAAAAAGCCTAGCAGAGTGCTTAAGAAATTGTAGTGTGACTCAAGGGCTAACCATCTGGGTGCCAGTGATCGTTGCTGCCTTTTGGGGGCATCCTTTCTTTAATAACTCACTTTAACACATCTGGAACCCCGCATCCCACCTAAGGTGGGGAAATCAGCATCTTTTCTGCTCCTGATATATCTGGGAACTCCTGGAGGAGTATGTTTCTCCCAGTCTCCACTTATTCCAGTAGCCTGTTCATGTAGAATTATCACCTTTGTCCTTCTATAACTGTCTTTTTCTGCCATCTTGCCTTGAATATAGTTATTATCTTTTTGGCCTCTGGTTCCCACAGCACACGGGGTGCCATGCATGACCGGCTGGCACTGCAAGTGCAGAGAGAGACTGCCACGTGGCGCAGGAGATCTGGAAAGGCACCATTGGGTGTCTGGGTTCTTGAAGAGCCTGCATTTGGGCCCACTCTCACTGGTACAGCCCCCCACTGGCTATCTCTACTCCCCATGCCCCTGGATTCTGCTATGTCTCCTCTTCCACCCCGTTTCCCTATAGATTGTCCTGGGGATCTCAAAACCCCACTTCGTCATCGTATAAATCAAATCAGCTCCTGTTTCTTCCCTTATGGGCACTCAAAAGACTTATGGTACCCTACAATGCCTTTTGCAAAAAAACAGTCAATCATGATGGTCCCCCTCCATTCACTGTATATAGAAGCCAGCAGGCATGTGGAATTTCAAGTTTCTTTTTTTCTTGAATCAGGCTAAATGCTTGGGTAAGATATCCTTGCCCTAACTGAAATAAGTTGCCCAATCTTTAACAGCAGAAACAATATAGATTGTGTATAAATATGTTTCTAACAACATTTTTCATCTTCTTGCTAATATGGATATTTAATACACTTTCTTGACTCAGAATCCGATTCTTAAAACAGAGGACATTTAGAGCTTGTACAAACCAATCATGTTGAAGGAATTTTCTGAGCAAGGAAGGATGTGCTCAGACTTCCAAGACTCTTCAATGCAGTGTGTTTTGCTGTTGTTGATATATGCTAGCCAGCCACATGCCAGACCAAACCCCCGCCAGCACGAAGTTCAGTGCAAATCAAACTTCACCTTGGCCAAAGAAAACCCCCAAAACAATAGCTCTGGCTGAGCCTTTAGCTAAATTAGTTGGGTGTACATTTCAACATTTGACTGGCCTTATTCCTTCAAGGCAGAAAATGAGAACTGAAGAGGACGATGTGCTCCAGTACATGCGCACACATAACCCATGCAGAAAGCCAGTACAGATCCTCCAGCTTCTCCGCATATATTCTGGAATTGTCCTCGAGACTTTAGAGTAAAGATTAGGTGACTTGGTTCAGAGTTTATTTTCTTTTTAATTACATGAGGTCAGAAAGAGAGGACCCAACAGGTAATAGCAGGTTTTTCCCCACAATAGTTGTGTTAGTGTAACGTGGCATTCAAAGTCTGCAGAGGCAATACCTTAGGTTCCATTCTGAAGATCTTATTTCTAAAAAGTATCTGTTTTAAAAATCTATGCTCCAAATCTTAGGCAGAATATAAATCTCTTTTTTATTACGTTTTCATAATTTTACCCATTGCAATATTTCTGGTATGAGCTCCTTCATCAGCCTTATGTCCAAATAAGGTCTCATTTCTTTCTAATATTCAGCTAATCATTTAATGTTAACAGAGCATCCAATTTCTCTTGTTCTCTACTCTCACCTCCAGTTGAGTGGCTCAAGAACCTCAGAAACCTACCAAGTCCAAGGAGGCCAGTAATTCCCTCTCCCTCCTGTATGTCACTCTCAGTCAAGGATGCCCCACATTTGGGTCCTCTGGTTGAAACTTTTATGGTTGAGCTTGGGCACTGGTTCCCAACTCTGCCCTTTCTAACAGGATGTCAGGGTCATGAGTAACTCCCAGACTCAAATATATACTGGGAACACCCCCTTCCTTAACGTGAGTTCTCTCCAGGGGCCTGCAGGGATCTTTCTGACATGGACTTCAGTTAAGACCATCTTAGTCCATGAGAAAGGTCCTGATCAGAAAGAAAGAACTGTGAGTCTTGATTCCTCCTCCTCCTAGGAAACCTCTTTACCCTTATGCGTATTTCCCACCCCACTCTCAAATTTCCAGAGTACCTTTGAATGAGTATTGGGAAGAACATCTTTGCCTCCCCACAAACTCTATCATACCTACCCCTCCACTCAAGGCCTGTGGGTGCCTGCTTACACTGCCCCATTTGAGAAGGACTAGCCAAGTGACTTTTCTTGGCAAAAGAAGAGATGCTCCTCAGTGTCAGCCCTCAAGAAGTAATAATCAAGTTTTCTTGCTGAATAAGATGTAGTCATAATGAAAGTTGAAAGTTAAATTACCACTTACCATGCTGTGTTCAAAAAAAAAAAAGATTTGTAAATGGGTTTCCCTATTAGACTCTTTATTGTTCTTCCTGTAGGCCCAATGAGAGCCCACATTAGGGCTTTAGGGAGGAAATTCTCAATGAAATCCTGGGTCCAAATACAAATGTTAACGTGTGTGAGGTGTGATGTGTTTGTGTGGCACTTAGTAAGACTGTGAATTCCCTCCCCCATCTATTCTAGTAGCAGAGCTCTGTTTCTCACTGGCCTAGTGCCCTTTAGCCCTTCTTCTAGTGACAGGCCCATCCTTTTTTGGGAAATCCTGTTTCCCCACTCCAACTTCTCCCTCCAGCATCGGGAGGGGCCCAGGCTGAGGCTGGCCCAGTCATAGTACTTCCTCTGCCCCTGGCCTCTGGGATTGGTCCCGTTTGCAGAAAAACAAGCCAATCAAGACTCTTCACCAAGGTTTTTCTAAAGGCTGTTGGAGAAGGTGGCCCTTTTCACTCTACTGGCAAAGCTGAAAGATGTCCACAAAGAATTGCCAGCAACTTTGGTTCTAGCCCCTCATAGAAAAGTATCCCTCCATAGGAGAGAATGGAGCCCACATCCAGGAGGCCAAAGGGGAGAGCCAGCCAAGAGAATCTTGGGGGCATTGAGTCTCTAGTTTCATCCATCTTTGTCTCATCCCTGCCCTGCATGGCCTAAGCTAGTTACACCTGGGTTTCTCTCACTTGTGAGCAAGAGTCTTGACTAATCCAGAAGCAGCTTCCAACCATTGGGGGCCTGAGTTCTAATCCCAAAGCCACATGGTCAGATGTTCTCGCCATTCTGTAAACCATACCAGGTTTCATTCAAGTAAACTCTGATTCCAGCTGAAGCTTGTCCAAGCTGGATTTCCAAAATTTGCATTTCACTTTTCTGGATTCATTTCTACATTCCTCAATTTCTCCATAGATCAGTGGCCTTAAAAGATGTTTCTGCTCCTCCTCTAGCAGAGAAGAAGAAAGACATCTCTTTCAGGGCAAAAGGAAAATGGAATGTCAGCTCCATGTGGGCAGGAAGATCTCCCCAAAGGTTCTCCTGCCGGTGGGACTTTTCCTGCAAGTGAGCCTTGGCTAGTTAGTTTGGAGAGTTTATAGAGCCCCTATTGCACCAGGCTATTCCAACCTTAAAATGGGTCCCTTTGCACTTAATCACCTGCTATTGGTGTGTGCTCACTGCCTCATAGTGCCTGCCACCTAGACACCACATAATTAATATGTGGGGAATGAATGAGTACACGATTAGGTATGGAATTATTGAAGGAGAAAGGCACCTTTAACCCTGCATACTGAGTTGGTTCTCTTCCTATGTTCCTGGAACACTGTCACATTCCAGTCTTTATCCAATTACAACAATTCCCTTTTATATATATTTATCTCTATTAGACAATGAACAGCCCTAGGGCAAAAGGCTACACTTAATTCATCTCCCTAGGGGGCACCTATAGAATATAGAGGCAAATAGACAGTGATTAATAAGTAAATAATTAAATGACAGATGAATGGAGTCTAAATTACAGATTTTTAGAAACGTGTTTTTATGATTTTCAAAACCATAACCACTACCACTGTTTCCAAGTATGCCCTGCTGAGACCAGCTTTATAGCCCTGTGAGATTCATTTATAAGTTCAATCTATTTACATGCAACAAAAAAGCCATGAACCAAAAGCTTTGATCACAGCCGACTGAAGTCTTCCTTGCAGTTTTCATTTGCTCAGCAAGCTCTTTCTCCGTAAGCCTACCCTGGCTCAGGCCAGATAAAAAAGATGCAGACTCTCATGGAAAGACCCCAGTGGTTGCCTATTGGTCCCTATAGTGGACTAGATGCAACTGAAAACTCTGGGAGGAATACTGGACAAGGGATAGCTCGACAGGGTGAGAAAGAGGATCTACTGTTTGTTCTTGAGAGAAGTGGCAGAACCTGGAAAAGCTTCTCACTGAAATTTTTTCAAAAACTTCATTTTATTCTGTGAGCTTTAAACATACACAGTGCTGTATGTCAATTATATCTTAACAAAACGGAGGTAAAAAGCCTTCTTCATCCTTTACAGAATGTTCTGTTTCTCATGCCCAGAATCACTATTATTTGCCCCTATGCCTGGAAAAATCAGTTCCTTGAAAACCATTTAAACGAGGCTCATATTAACTGACTCTCGTCTTGAGATTGGGGAGAAGAGAATCGAGATTCTGTCCTATTTTACTGTTGGTAACGTTAGTTCACAGCAAAGAGCCAACTAGTGGCTCTAAAATAAATTTAAAATACTGCGTTTTATTTCACGGTGTCACACCTGTCAGGTTCTTGCTCTGATGAGAGCAGCAGCATCTGATCCAGGAATCCAGAAGCCAGGCAAATGGCGCCCTCTGGTGCTCAGATTGCACCCTGAGCCTTTTTAATAGGGGGAGCTCTGGGCTAGGACCGAGTCAGGACCTCCCTGAGAGCAGCTGTTTTCCCTATGCCTTGATTAACCTGTTCTGGCCTGGGATAGGGAAGGCCCAGCACTGCTGCCCTGGAAACTCAGCCTGGTAGCCCAATGTCATCCTGGGGATTTGCGGGCTGTGAGGAATTTGGTCAAATCAGCCTCTTTTTGTGTTTAAAATATAAAATGTAACCTGCCTCCTCCCGTTGGTGAGAATCATGCCCTGCTGACCCACACTCAACGTGTCTCTCATCTCCAGACTGAGAAGAGGCCGGAAAAAACTTGTGAGGCGTGTGCCACTCTGTTGGATGTAAGAATGGGTAAACACTCCAACACTGGGTGTGGGTGGGGTGGGAGTTAGGGAGAGAGGATGGACCAGTGGAGGGGCTGCGGTGTTCTGGCCTCCTGGTGTCTGCATGATGGTGAATCCACTCTACAGCCTGACTTCCTCCCACCCGGAGGTCATTCCAAAATCCATGCCAGATACTTTCGTTTTCACTAGGGTGGCCCACCTGGTCACAAATGCAGCACGATGGCTTGGCCCCGAGGGAGCAGGCGTTACCTGGGGAGTTACCCTGTCATCGTGGACCTCTTCACGGCAGCCACAGGGGTGAGCTCTCCGGAGGATGGGCCCCACCGTCCAGTTTTTCTGAAAGTTACGCTTCCTGGGCTCTGGAGGTCTGAGAAATGAGGAAGAAGCCATAGTAAGGGGGTCACTCTGAACTTCTCATCAGCACTGGAGAAGGGCACCTAGAGCAGGTCTTCATTTAGAAAAGTAAGGAAATGAAAGATTTCTTTCACCTTGTGGCATGGAGCAATTCACATCTGGCATATATATTTATTGATTTCCTCCTGTCCCATTTCATTCCACAGAGGCTTTGAAGTATACAAGAAAAAAAATACCCAAATAAAAATAAACTCTAATGAACTGTTATTTTGGGGAGCTGTTCCATATCTGAACCATGTTTGAGGAGTACCCTACTGTCCGAGTGTGGGAGGGAGGGAGGGCTGCCCCTCACACAGATACTCACTTTGCACAGCTCCCCTGACTGGTAAGATCTCAATCAGGTGTACGCTCCCACGCAAGACTCCACATCTGCAGAGGCAGAAGCCTGTGCCCAGGAGCTGTGGAAGCAGTGGCCTCCCCAGTTTGTCCCTCTGATATGATTTAGGGTGTAGTTTTGTTTGTGCAGCCTCATTTTTTCCTGTCCTTTCCTAAGCCAAATGTTTTTTCTTCCCTGAGGTAAATTATAGTGAAGATGAATGTAGAGCATGAAGTAAAGACTAAGGAAAAAGAGAAATGCAAATATGAAAGAGGACTGCAAATATGCAGATCAGTAAATTGTTCATAACTGCCATATATGAGTTAAAATTTTGGCCCTGAGCTTCCTGGCAACTGAAGTGAAAAGGGAAACACAGCCTGTCACCCAACTCTTGGAGACAAAAATACATGCTAGCTCCAGAAAGGAAGTGAATATTTTGCTAAGGATTGAACTTTGAAAGGAATTCCTCACACTGGGGTTTTTCATAGTGGCTCCAATGTGCCATCTCCCTAATTCAAATGGCAAATGATTGCTAAGGTGGTTTCTCATGACACCCCTCAGTGAGAGCCCAGGGCAGAGCACAAAAATTTGACTCATTTTTAACCAACTGTTTGAAAGGGGCAAGTTTATAGTTCTCCTGATGGTGTAACTTCTGGAATATTTCAAAAAATGCCTCTATGGTGTTTTTCATCAAAGATGGGTTTTTATGAGTTGAATAGTACATAGTCTGAAGTTATTGTCTATGATAAAACCCTAGACAATTCTTATTGTTAAAAATTAAACAAGAAAATGGTAAAACTGGCATCTTTGCCTGCAAAAATAATGAAAATAATAATATTGAGTTTTAGGTGCTGAATATACAGGTGTTTTTCATTCATCAAATGTACCAAGCATGGTGCAGTGTGGCAGTGAATATGTCCTTGTGGAGCTACACTCTAGTCAGGAAAAACAGATGATAACCAAGTAAGCAGATAAGGAAAGATCATTCTAAATAGTGGTGTTATGGAAACAATAGAAGAAGCAGTACAGTAAAAGTGTCAGAAGATGGCTATTTTTGATGGGGTGGTCACAAAAGACCTCTTTGAGGAGAATATATTTGTTCTGAAGCCCAAATGAGGAAAAGAAACTAGCCACACAAAAAATATGGTAAGACAGCCAAAGGCCCTGAGATGGGAAAAAGCTGTGCACGTCTGAGTAATAGGAAGCTGTTGGCTCGTCAATCCTTACGAATGACTCTTGACACACCATTGTTCTCATCTTACAGAGGATGAAAAGCTGGAGAGGTGATGTCGCCCCAGATCCCTTCGCTCGAGAGACAGGGCTGCGACCCTGGCTGGGCTTCCCTGATCTGCTCTGGGGAAGCCAGCCCTCCTGCGGGTGGCCACGCTGTTCCGCACGGACGACAGCCACGGGCACGCAGCCCTTGTACAGCGGGGCTGTCCTGGTTCCCTCCGCTTCCCACTCGGCCTGGTTTCTTCTGTGCTTTTCTGCGGAAGGGCCGCCTTCTCTTCTATCCCAATGTTCTCAGCCCCATAGCTCTTCTCTCCCCAAGTCCAAGGGTGGCTCCAGGAAACCAAGAGGCAATCCTACATTTATCTTGCAAAGCAGTCGAGGTGAATGGGATGACAGGTGTGGGAGCTACATGTGGGACGGTGATGGAAGTCAGACTTGTCAGAAGCATCGTGGTGACATCACTTTTAGAAGAAAAATCTTTAGGGTAAGAGGAGGTCATTTAGTCCATCCTTCTGCCTCAGAGCCAAAGCAGACTCAAGCGGTACTATGGTGAGGAGTTGGAAGTAAATCTCTTCAGAGAGACAGACATTGCTGAGTGTAGAGGTGAGAACCTAAGCATGCAGAAAATGATAAAAAATAAACAAGCCCAAGTAAACTTCAATTGAACAGCAACAAAGCAAGGCTGGTGTTCTAGTGGATTCGCTGAAACCATGGAAATGTCTTTTCTAGCCACACTTTTACCCTGTCCCCTGGGTTTTTCATTGGGGAGTCCATTTGACTAGAAATAGTAGCAGCTAGCTTAACTGAGGGTTGATTATATGCCAGATATTACCCTAATATTTTAATGTTCACAATAAATTTATAAGTAGGTACAGTTCTTATCACTTTGCACCTTTTAATTAAGCAACCCTTATTTAGCATTTACTGTGTTCCAGGCAGCATTCCAGTGCTTTCCACATATTAATTCATTTAAGCCATCTTATGTGGGAGGTAATATTATTAACGCCATTTGATGGATGTGAAAACTGAGGCCAAAGGAGGTTAAGGTTAAGGAATTTGCCTGGGTCACAGAGCTAGTAGTTAAGATAAGCATATTTAAGTCCAGGCTACCTCTACATCTCTCAATCTTAGTCTACATACAGCAATTATGAGAAGTTCTCTTTCAAGAGACTGGGGAGAGGGATGGGTGGAAAGGGGAGCGGGGTGAGTGGGGAGGAGTTCTTCCCGACGATTCTCGCAGCCTGAGCAGCCAGCCAGAACTCAAGCGCAGGCAGGAGGTGGGAGCCTCACCCCAACTTGCTCCACCTCCTCCCAGGGCAGGAGGCAGCAGTTCTCGGCCAAGGTTCTCCCAGTCAAGGTCCCGCAACACTCCTACTCACCCTGCACTGTGCAGATTACAAGGCGCTTCCTCACGCTCATCATTCTACGTAACTGTCCCGCAGCCCTCCTCCCAGTCTCCCTGGCTCAGCCCACCTTCCACAGAGATGCCAGAGGCTTCTTCCACTTGTGACTCCCCGATCCTTCCACCCACCCTGAATGGCTGCCCTGGTTCTCTGAGTACAGACCACACTCCTCAGAACGCCTGCAGGGCCCGGCAAGGTCTGGCCCCCACTTGCCTCCGCGGGCTTGTTCTCCCTGCCTCCTCCCACGTGTCACAGGTGCTTGGTCCCTGTCCTGTCCTTAGTCCCCAAGCACATCATTCTCTTTTTGGATTTCTGCCTTTCAACATGTTATGCCTGGAACGTTCCGTTCCACTTTCTTCTAGAAATCCCCTTTATCATTTATTCAATAATAAATGAAAAGGCTGGCATTTCCTATGTACCAGGCAGCATTCTGACAGTTCACTCCCAGTATCTTACTTCTCACCTATGGGGTATATAGACCATTATCATCCCCATTTTCCAGATAATGTTCCCAGTTACACAGCTAGTAAGTTAGAGTGTCCATCCAAGCTGGCTCTGACTGCGAAGCTCATAGCTACTACCCACCACGCGGCACTGTCCCCAGTACTGGTCACTGAGCAGCTGGGTTCTAGCGCTGAGCTTGCCCTGTGACACTTTCCCCAACACACCCCTGCGGAGTTACGCATTCCTTCAAGTCCTCTGCTCTGCACCCTTTGTATGTACGTCTAGGAAAGCACTGTGGTGGGCCTTGTTTCTCTCAGTGAATGCTATTTTCCTTGAACCCCTAAGCTTAGCTAGCACCCTACTGGACCTAAGCAGGTGTTCAATAAATGCTGATGGGGCTAGTTTTTGAAATGAAGATGCCAGGTCCGGTAAGTCAGGTAGATTGCCTTGACCACACACAGGTAGGTGCCAGTGTATGAGCTCAGGTCCAGTCTGATTCTAGATAGATTGTTTTTTCCTCCTCTGTACCTCATGCCTCATCCTACGTGGGATGAAGTGTGAACCAACACATGGGAGAAGCAGAATTAAATTCAGACAGTTCTTGTGTCAGAGGTATAGGAGAGGCCAAGAAAAATTTCTAATTCATAAAAATCATCTTTTCTTATAAAAGTATCTTTAATCATATATCAGTGGTCTAATGAGAGACTCCTGAAATTCTATTTAAAAATTCCTTTTCCCATTAATATCCTTCCCTATAAAAGTGCAAATAACCTATAGGGAGAAGTCACATACTAAGCTTTTCTAAGTTACTTATATTGTGGTGTCAATTAGTGTATTGACTCTTCTCAACAGGACAGTCACTGACTTCTGGTATTTAATGGGCTGGTGGAGGCAGCAAAGGTCCTGAGCAAGGGTGCCGACTGCAGGCGGCCGTTCCAAGCCGTGGCCCTCGGCAGGCCAAGGACAAGAGTGGCCCACGGAAGGAAGGTACACCTGGAAGGAAGAGCAGCAGGTTTGGCTTGAGAGGCAGTAAGCAGGGCAAAGTTGGACAGGATCCAGAAGGGCTAAGTGTCCATGGACAAGACCCCAGAGTGGCTTAAAAGAGATTGGTGGATTGGTAAGATCACCAGTGTCAGCTGCCAAAGAATCCAGGGTTTCAAAAGACAAATAATTTGTAGTAGCTACATAAAAACCTTTAACTGTCCACATCACTCCATTCCCAGCTTTCCTTCAAATGAACACTCATGAGCCAATTTTAACAGAATTGCTCCAGACACAATCTGTTTCTGTAGCTCCTCTAATCTCTGTCTTCAGTCTTCCTGGTACTGCAACACCCTTGTGGACTCCACACCTGGGCTCCTGCGCCAGAACCCTGGCCTGGCTTTGCTATCCCACCGGAGACCCCTCTCTTCAAGGACACCATGAGGAGTGTCTCTTCTCCAGCCTGACACACCACAACTTTGAGACATTTGCTCAGCCTTGTGAGATCTTCTCAAGCCAGGTTGGCCCCACTCCCACTGTGCACCCTTAGGTAGAAGGGGGATCATATATGGATAAATAAATGCCATGAATCCTGAAGTGTACTTGCCCAACCCTCTGAAACAGGCTAGTAGCTGGATGTGATATAGAGCGCCATCTGGTGGCTCAAGACAGCATCGAGGTTCTCTCAAGATCATGGTTCTCGCCCTCATCACCAATCAGCTGTTTTGTATTGAATATGGCTGAATATAGGAAAATCTCAAGTTGATTGTGATGATTTGTATTTGTACATATACACATGCACATGCATATACACACACAGACATTTTGGGATTCCCATGGCTATCTCTAGGATAAACATGCAGGCCCACAGGTAGATACACTTTCTCTTCTGAGTTAGCATTTGACAGCTGTATATAGGGAGAGGCATCCACACAGAGCACAGGGTTCATGGCTCACAAGTGGGGAGGTAGCCAGCTGCTTGTTTTCTTTATAAACGGCCAGCAAGGTGACATGAACTCACATAATTTCAGTCCTGTAACAGCAGATAATTTGGGATCCAGGAAATAAAATTTCTCTGCTTGGCTTCCTCCTTGGGGTCACCACAGCCTGATTTTGGTTTGACGATTATCACTGAGAAGCAAGCCAGGAGAGGTGCCTCTAAACCAGTGTTTCTCAACCCTGGCTGTACATTAGGATAACCAGGGGAATTACTAAAAGTCCCATCACCAGACTGCACTCTAAACCATTTAAATCTGAATCTTTGGGGGTGGAATCCAGCATCAGTATTTCTGAATTGTCCAGATGATTCCAAAATGTAACCAAGGATGAGAACCACTGCTCTAAAGAAAGCTGTGTTTCAAGCAATCACCGTCACTACTAACATCATCCTCAGTATCATCTCCACCCACACTTTTTTAACTTCTTGCCCAATCTTCTCCCAAAGCTACATGCTTTGACATAATAGAAAAATCACTTGGCTGAGAATAAAGCAACTAGGAATTTTTTAGATGCTATCACTAACTAGCTGTGTGATCTTAACAAACACCACAATTACTAATGTTACAGATAATGAAGAAAACAACTTCCATTTATTGCACCTTTACCATGTGCCAAAAACTGTCCTAAGAGCTTTAATACTTTATTTCACTTAATCATCACAGCCACTCAGTAAAGTAAGCATTAGTTCACAGAAGAAGAAACTGAGATTCAGAAAAGTCAAGTCAGTTATCCAGGATCAGAGAGTAAGCAGCAACACCAAGATTTAAACTCAAGCTGTCAGACCCAGACGCCCATCTTCTTAACTATTCTTCAAGACCACCTCCCTCAAGAGATTGCCCCAATTAAAGAACCAGTAGAGAATACAAGTTTCCCTTCTATGTCTGCTCAATTTCAAAGCTCATCCTTTAACTAGTATGGTGTACTGCCCACATCATTAACACAAAAGTTAAGTCAGCTTGGTCTCTTCCCTCCTGACCTGGCATGAAAGAAATCTGGATGATAAGGAAAACACTGTCATGACTAGAGGGATTTGAACAGTCTAATCCAGTGAAAAGGGCCTCTGTGTTGAACTACAATTCAACTTCAATTATAGTCTAATGGGGGAGGGAGACAAATAAACCAAACATAATTCATAGGTAAGATTTAAGACCAGAAACTGCAGGTTTGCAGGCTGGTAAATTTTTCTCACACTGTATTCCATATGGCAACAGCAAATGGAGTCTCTGATTTCTTTCATTTCTTTAGAGACTATAAAAAAGGTATACATTTGCAAAAATCAATATGTGTTTCCTTTTTTGCTATTTCACATGGTAGACAAACCCAACCCCCATCTCACAACAGAAATTACATTGTGCTTTTAGATCGCCCCAGGAATATGTACATAGTGATGTCTAAATTCATTAGGCAGTTTAATTTCAAAGTGTTCTGATGTCCTGGGCCAGAATCTCATGGGAATCAACATTCAGATGGTTCCTGGAAAGCTTCGAGGACATCTAAGGCAATGTCTGAAATTGATTAGAGCAATATATTCCAGGAGAAATGTTTTGCATGACCTTCCTGGACTAGATTGTCATCACACTGGGGTGAGACCTGTGAGCTCACAGTACCTTACACCTGACAGCAGGACCTGGTAGGCAGGAACGGGCATGAGGCCCACCATCCCCAGTGGTACATGACGACCAAGTGATGGGTGTGTCTCTCTCTGCAAGTGGGTGAAGAAAGCACCTCCAAAGACTGTATGCCCAGGAAATTCCATTACAGACTTAGGTTCTAAGCAGGGCAGAGAGAGAGAAGAGAGGGATTAGGAGGGGGTCCTTCTAGAGGTTTATTCCCTCGAGGTGCTGGACCATATCAGCCATCTGTAATGTGATAAGTGTGAGACAGAGGGGGAGAGGGAGAGAAAGAGGAAGGGAAGGAGGGAGCAGAGAGAGAGAATGAGAACGCACAAGAGAAGAAGAGATGTCGGTTTTCTTCTGGTGCTTCACTGCCACTCTCAGGAAGAAACAATGCCTAATGTAACGAAAAAGAAATGTTCAAGCTATGCTCCTGTTAAGCCAAGAATCAAACTTGGGGTTCATTACTTATTCATGTATTCATTTATTCAACAAATACTGAGTCCCTATTTGGGAGATACAGTAGTAAACCAAATGCCATGTCCTATGGAGTTTATAGTCCAATGGGGGAGAGAGACAATAAAAAAACCAAATAGATATATAACCTAATGTCAGCTGGAGGTCAGTATCGTAAGTTGAAGCTAACAAATAAAAAAGAGTAAGGAGTTGAGAGTGCAGGGCCAGCAGGACATAATTTCTGAGGACACGAATTTTGAGCAGAGCCCAGAACTAAATGAGTGAATGGACCCTGTCTGGCAGTGAATGCTTTTTGGTCAAAGGAAATTGTGAGTGCAAAGGCCTTGAGGTAGGTTTGTATTTGGCTTGTTGAGAAAGACAAAAAATTTGGAAGCAAATCACTCCAATCTGGAATGGATGGGACCAGCTCACAAAAGCCATGTCATCCAGACCTAACACCCAGGCTCACTTGCACCTTCTTAGCATACCAGCAACACCACATTCCCATACTCTCCAGAGATGATACAATGGTGACTTGGTGTCACAGAAACATGAGTGACTTGCAAATAGGTAGTTGTGATCGGCCTGTAGATGTGCACAATCAGAACATGGTATTTCAACACCATAGATACACTGTCTCTTAATATGCTGTATGTATATTTGTGCTGTGTACAAAAATACATGCAGTATATATAATATATAATGCTATGTGTACATTAAAAAAGTACAACGCTTGTTTTTAATTCAATGCAAGGTTAAAATGACTAAATAAAATGTCAAATTTTAATGATAAATTAAAAAATTTAAAGCTATTAATATTTGACATAACTATACTTGCTGAGTAACTTTTAATACCATTTACTTAAACTGTAATGTATAAAATCACTACACAAATCAACAACTAATATAAATATATAATAATAATACCAATGTAATCAAACTTATAAAGAAATCATTCCAAGTTATTTTTCCAGCAAAATAGCTGAGAAATTAATTTCTTAAAATTGTCTTTAGTGAACTTTTTATTTTAACTCAGTATGAAAAATAACTATCTGCTAGGTATCACTTGATATCATGGGCATTTTTTTTCAGCATTTAACATAATTATTTATTATATGACAATTATTTATAACTTGTAGATTTAACAGTACACATGCTTTAATTTACTTTTATTTATTAATTAACTTAAAAAAAATTCTCAGGAACAAAGGCTCTGAGGCAGAAACACCATCAACATTAACGAGGCAGCTAATGTCGGCCACAAGGCACACACAGGCCACCTCTCGGGTTAGGACCCCAAGGTCATACAGTCAATTGAAAGAAAGATCTCCAGTCACAGCCATCTGTTCACTATAGTTCTGTAGTGCTCCATTTTGTGTATTCTCCATGAACTCAGTTTCGGGGGTGCTGGTGTGATACCCAAGAAAACCCAGTGAAAGAAATTGAAAAATAAGGAGTGAGATTTGCCAAGTAGGGTTGAGCTTTAGAGGGCCACAGACCATTGTACTAAGATTTTTTTGGCACCTAAGACCCAATTTCTCACCTGAGGTGTGATATTGGTCTGCTAAAAATGCATTTTCTGAACTGTGAGCTCCTCATGCTTTAGTTCTGTGTCCTTTCGTCTTTGCATTCCATCCTTAGCACAGAGAACTGCATAGAGTTGATATTCTTTAAACATTGGATGAGTGAGAGAATGACAGAGGGAGGTAATGACTGAGTAAATTAAAGAAACAATAAACATTATTAATCCGAGAGACCATCTGTTGCACCAGAGGGGGATTTCAGCTGCCGGCAAGTTAACTCTGGATTTGGTGAGACTGAATAACGACAACAGAACAGTGGGGGTAAAAGGGTTTATTCCAAGCTTTATTTTCATGGTGGCAGGTCGAGTGCTGGAATCATGTCTGCGTCCAGCAAGTCTGCAATGCCCCTCAGCCTCTATTTCCACCAGCTGGGGAGAGTCCTGGGTGGAGCTCTTATATAGCAAGACAGACAATAATGGCTCATTGCCAACAGGTGTGCAAGCATGCACCTTCACAGCAGGCCAATTACATCATTGCACATGCACAGTGAGCCTGTAGATTAGGGTCAGGTGAGGATCCGGCCATAGGAACTTCCATTTTCCCTATACCATCGTATATTGGAGTACTCAGTAAAGAATCATGAAGAAAGAGAAAGGAGAGGGAGAAAGCCTTCTTGGCAGAAGAAACAGGGAAAGAAAGGGCACCGAGTAGGTTTCAGGTAAGTGAGAAGTGAATCCTAGCCTAACAACCATTAACTTCTCTGTTGGAGAGGCATCATGGTCTGGCAGGAAAGGCACGACACATCATAGTGGAAGCTCTTTGTTTCATTTCCAACTCTAATGTTGACTGGTTTGTAATATTTAACAATTTACATAACCTCTCAGTTTTCTAACCTATAAATTTCAGATGAGAATATCAATTTCATATAGAAATGATCAGAAGTAAATGAGATATGTCAACATGCTCTGCAAAGTAAACATACTTGGGGAAATAGAATTACTGAGCCTAAATTACAGAGAGATAGGGAAGGCCAGATTGAGAACTGACCTTAGTGGCAACATGGAGGTAATCAGCAACCTTGTGGAGAGGGATTTCAAGGAGTGGTGGTGGCAGACCCCAGTTAGCAGTTGAGTAAAGAGTGGGAAATAAGGAAGCGGAAGCAGTGAAAAATGTCGCTTTGGAGGAAAAAGAGATAGGCTATAGCCAGAGGGGGAGATTGCATAAAGGGAGAGTTGTTTAAAACATGGAAGATTTTACAGAATGTTAGCATGCAGTAGGCAGTGATGAATGAGAGAAGGGAGAAAACAGTAGCAGCCAAGTTCTCAGGTGGGTGAGAAGTGGTAGGATGCAGTGTGCAAATGCAGGGGCTCACCTTAGACAACAAAAGTCTGTTCTTTCTAACAAGAAGGCAGTCAGGGCATGTGGGTAGATGTAAAGGCAGATTGTTGTTCTAGTGGCAGAAAGACAAAGTAGTTCTCTTCTGACTGCTTCTATTTTCTCAGTGATACAAGACTGGAGGTCCTCAGGGAGAGCGAGGAAGGGAGAAAGTGGAAGGGTCATTTTAGGAGATAAGAGAAGGCATCAAACAGTTGTCTTAAGGAAAGCAAGAGGGAACTGAGACAAAGATGGTAAGATCACCAGGTGGTACAGATGGTCCACTTGAGATTTATCACCATAAGCTTAAAGAAGGAAAAATGAGCATGCTTATGTATTTCCCCCCAGCTGAGTTAGCTGCTTGGGTGCAGGCCCAGCAAAGTAGCTAGAGTGTTGGGTTTAATTAGAATTGGGGGTTTTCCAGGTGAGTGTTGTGGAGGAGAAGGGCCAGGGCATTGAGGGTGTGTGAGAGAATGACGATCATGATGGACTTCAGAATCCATGCTGGTTAAAGAGGGAAACGAGGAGGTTGGGGGCAGAAGAGGCAGTGGTGATAGTGAAAAAGCAGGCAGGCCAATGGTTTTGAGGTGTTGATAGGAATGAAGAGTTTTTAGTGTGGGAGTACTGAGCAAAGGAATGAGTGTGGGATGCTGGAAATCAAGATTTGGAGGTAGTGCAAGTATTCATTTCTAAATGAAATCCAAAATTTAGGGTAAGACTATGATAGTAGGTGACAAACAGTGGCTACAGGAAAAAGTCACTGGATGTAATGAAGTGACTGAGGCCAGAGCATTGTGTGTGGATTATCTGTGTGGATACAGGAGCCACCAAATGGGATGACAGGAGTGAAAATTTGGAAACTCCAGCCTCAAAGATGCTCTGAGCCATCTTTGGCTCCATGAATCCTGCTTATGCCACAGGTTTTTGTGATTCTCATGATGAATCTTTATTACAAGAATCCCTGTTTCTGGAACTACACTGAGGGAGTTTCAATTCCTTGTAACCTGTCTTGCCAATGGATTCAGCCCCAGGTAAGTTCGCTATTGATTCACTGTGACCAAAGGAATTGACAGCAAAACATTCTCGGGGTGAAAGGGTTATACCCAACTTTATTTCCAGGTGGCAGGTGAGTCACTAAAATCCCATTCACTCAGAGCGAGTCTGCATGCAGCAAGCTGGTCTCTGCTTCTGGGCCCCTCTGTCTGCACAGCCATCCTCTGGGCCTCTCTGCCTGCACAGCTGTCCCACACAGCCATCCCCTGGGTCTCTCTGCACAGTCGTCCCACCCAGCCCTCCCCCAGACCTCTGTCCTCGGCGCTGCCACCACTCCAGCCACTGCTCTGCTCTCCTGCAGCCTTGCAGCCCTGCCACTGTGTCGCACGAGCACTGGGGGGACAAATTGCCCACAGGTGTGCAGTGAGCTAGCCAACCAGGGCCAGGTGAGAATCCTGGCCACAGGAACTCTCATTTTATTCACAGACTACACAGCCACAATCAGAGTTCAGCAGGAACTCCTCCTATTTTCTATTAAAAAATCAAATTTTTGTTTTATCCCCCTGAATTATGCTGACAGAACCTGGGAGCTTGCATGAGAGATGAGATGAGGTTGGGTCTGGGTGGACAAGAAAAGGAGGGAGACTGCATACATTCTCAGTTTATTTTTGACTGTAGACAGGCCAGTTCATTCTAGAATTGCCCTGAACTTTTCTATAACAAGATACATAAAAGCCCCTGTGTGCACTCTAGGCTTGGTGGGTTCCACCCATGCTCTACCCATGTAGGTCAGTCACAATGTGCTTTGCCAATCCTACTTTTAAACTTTGACCCATGTCCTAGATTCATAAACACAGTTTTTTTGCAGAAGAAAGTTTCCAGTTAGCTTATGCATTTTACTGGACTCTCTTAACTCTGGGACAAGATTTATGATGAGTTAAAACTCAATTTAATGACCTAGAAAGATTCATTTAAAAACAAACAGAAAGAACAAGAAGAAAGGAAGGAATACATGAACAAAAAGACACACTGATGTCATTTAACAGATTCTGCTTCACTAAAGCTCATTGATACATCATTACAAGTGATTGAAGTTTTCAACAATTCCTAAGTTTGGACTGCCTTCAATAGAATATAACCTGCAGGGAGACACAGCTGTAGCTTTCTTTCCAAAGTGAAAAGAAATTATTCTCAGACATGACTCCTTAAAGTGATCACTTAATGTGTGGCAGATGTGCCCCACAAGCTAGAATATCATCACGATGCTGGTCTCTTACCCATTTCTCTGTAGGAAAACCATGTAACAGAAATGGATTAATCAGGGGCATTATCATTAATGTTCTAGACACATAAGTGTCCCTGTGGACTGACCCAGATAACTTTAAAACAGCAATTAGGACACATGGAACAGGTGAACAAGTGTAGCACATCACAGGAAAGAAACAAAATCCTAAAGGAAAGAGCCCCACGGCCTCATCGTAGTCATCAAAGGCACTTGCCATGTGGAGTTCTCCCCTGCCCAGTGACAGCGCCAGCCTTTGGGAGAGGTTTGAAAACCTGAGGCTCCTATGAATTTGCCTGCATTTTCCTCACCAGGGAACCACAACAGGATTCTGGACAGAAGCCAGAAACCTTGCCTGTCACCTGCTGTTCTATGTCCTAGGACTAACCAGACTATAACCTAGAGCTCTGGGGCACCACCAGCCCCAGCTGAGTGTGAATCCTGGCACAAAGAGATTTTGTTTGTTTGGTGAGTTATTTCCAGAATGTGTGTTTAATGACACCCCGTCTGTATGTGTGTGCATGTGAGTGTGTGTGTGTGTGTGTGTGCACATGTTTAAGTTAAGAAAAGTAGCATCACTTCCAGATGAGAAACTGAGACATAAATGTCGAACTTTATATGTGTCATTATCAGAAGAAAACTAACACTTGATGGAGAGTTTTGTACAGGTGCTCACTATATCTTTTTCATCTTTGAATCTTTAGTGCTTTGAGGAATAAGAAACAGTACATATGACTTGAATACAAATCGTAGTGTTTGCTAAAATTAAATGTGTTATGCCACGATGCCACAGGCACATGCGTTATCTCATGTGATCCTGAAAACTATACTATCAGTTAAATGTCATTATCACCATTTCACAGATAGGAAAATTAACTCAGAGTGGTTTTAGTAGTTTTCTTCAGGTCCCACACAGCTGCTCATAGAGTAAAGTCGGCAGAGGCAAGTCCTGACCTCCCAGCTGTGAGCTGTCTGTCATGCCCATGCTGCCTCCTTTGAAATTGTGAATTGTAAATTAGTGGCTTCACCACTACTCTGCTTAATGCACATCTTGATTATAGTACTTAAATAGCATCTGCCTGTTTGTCTTTGCAACCAGGACATGAATTTCATGAGGGCAGAGACTTCTCTTAGGCCACACCTTTAAAGGAGAACAGTCTACCCTGGGCCTGGTGTCTTATCTTTATATTCTTGGCATCTGGCTCAAAGCTTGGAATATTGTAGGGAATAATGTAAGTAATAAAAACTGAGTAAGTCAATAAGCAAGTTGATTGTGTATCTAAACTAATTCACACAGAAACCAAACCCTTACTACCAACAGTGTTCAGGAACTTCATATATAGTATTAAATTACCCTGTGAGTCTCACCATGAAAGTGATTTCTCAGTGACTCATTTTCCATTCTTCCAGCCATGTATTGTTATGTAGCCATGACTGTAAGGAAGCAGACTATTTGGGAACAGAACTCCCTGAAGTTTTAGCAGAGCAGGACTCTGGAAGGAGAACCTCCAAGCATGACCAGGCCCTACGATGTGGCCCTTGTTAACCTCTCCAGCCTCACCTCCCAAGTGCCTGTCACCTACTGTGCCATTCCAGGTGTCCCAAAGGACCTATAGGCCTCCTCCCCCCACTACCCCACAGCACCATTATCCTCTCCCCCACCTCTTGACCTTTGCTCATATTGATTTCTTTGCTCTGGATTCCTTCTTCCTACTCCCCTACCCTGCCACCCACTCCCAACTCCTGTGTACATCTTATGACTCAATTTAGATGCCACCTCTTTTGGGGGGCCTTCCTCCAAGGCTGGCAGATGCACCTCTACTTGGTGCTGCCATGTGTCTCCTGGTCACCACATTTCTACCTTCCGCTATGCTGTGAGTTCCTCAAGGATAAAAGTTGTGACATATTCACCTTTGTGTCACCATATCAAATGGGAGCTTAGAAAAAGAGAGGAGGGATGGAGAGAGAGGTTTTCCATAAATGGTGAGTTGAGACAGTGAAATGTAAGGAAAGAGGGCAGCAGTTCTCCAAACTGGGGGTCAACTTAGGGAAAGACTAAGTTGGCTGGAACATTTTAAAGTATTGGAAAGGCCGAGAGTGGGAAGAAGCAGGAGAAACAGGAGGAACTTCCTTGGAATCTGCTGCCCAGAGGGAGGGAACAGGAGGCAGTGGAGGCAACCGGATTTTCTAGGTCTATAGGCATTGCTGGCATTTTTATTCTCATTACTTAAGTGATTCTTACAGCATGTGCCGGACTTTCATAAGCGTATACAGCTGAGCCAAGTTTGCATAGTGCACATATTCTGTAGAAATGAATATTTATGCTGAGTTAGTTGGGCAAATACACAACTCGTTGGAGCTTCTTTCCACAAAAGCTATCAAATTGAAAGAAAAGTCAATGCAATGTATAATGAGATTTGCTGAATGTTCATCCCAGGTCTGTGCCAATGTGAGATGAGTAGAAAAGTATTTCTCTGTCTATTAGGTGGTTAAAAAGCAGTTGCATAAAATAATCACCAAGTATCATTTTCATAGGGCCCCAAATCACTCTCACCAAGTAATTCTAGAGTTAGGAATCTTTCCAAAGAATTCCTGCAGAGCTATACTGGGATAAAATCTGGCCCATTGTGAATATAAAATGGCAATTTTATTTAAACAGTTGTAGCTCCTTGGGTCTCTTCTGGCTGGCTTTAATACTGTTCCTTGTCTATATACTTTAGACACATTTTCACTTTGCTCTAAAAGGAGTTTTACTGCTTAATCATCTTCCTCTTGCCACCTCTCCATTCTAGTGAGTTCTATGTTGGGAAAATGGAATAATTTTTGGTTGGCGGTCTGTTGATTAGTTTCATGGGAACGTTATCACTAATGATCCCTAATACATGTGTCCCTAAAGGCGGCACACTGATCACGACACTGAGCCTTCCTGTGCCATCAATTTTCCAGCTGTAAAATTCAGCTGATAAGTATACCTTCCTCATGTTTCTCAATGGCAGAGCATTCCGCTGCATAGCCTCCCCACCCTTTCCTTGCCTGGAATGAGTAATGACTTTCAACAGCCAAACTAAAAAGGCTGACAGCAATTATTGTCCCACCTGTGTCGCTTGTTTGGCAAACATGTGCTAATAAAATGCATGTGACCTGGAAAATCTTTAGTAGTTTTTTGCAAGCTATTTCTAGTTTATGATCATGAACTTGAATTGACTGTTCGTTGGTCAAATAATCTCCTCATCCACTTTAGCCAGCAGAATGAGTTTGAGCTTTCTCCAATAATAGAGTATGATTTAATTTTTGATTAGAGCAAAAATAGGCTGATTGATAGAGCCAAGAAATAATGATTGGGTGTGTAATATGTGCCAAGCATGGTGAAGAATGGTTGAGGGTGCTTTTGGGTTGTTTTCTTCACCCAAAACAAAAGAGTTGACCTAACATAACAGTGGAAGTCATATGCTTTGAGGCTATGCGCACAGCAGTTTCCATGGCAAAGGGTGTTGCCAAAAGTGCTTATCGGGGCCCAGTGGACAGTGTCTGAGCAAGGGCTCTGTCCTTGTTCCATTCTTCTGGCACCAACTCAGGGTGGTCATGACTTTATACCTTTTCTCTACCATCCCTTGGCCAGAGTGGAGGACCAAGCCTGCCTCCCTGGGAGTGAATGGTATCATGGTGAGGAACATCACATCAGCTCCATCAGCCTGGATCTGCAGTCTTCCCTAAAATCCATCCTAAAAATTCCCCTCACATTATTATCCAGTCATTCCTTCCCTGTGCAACCAAAAGTCTTGAAACAGAAACCTGTGTTTACTGCTTCATTTTTTTTTTACCTGACTTTGTACCTTCTCCAGGTCATCTTCAAGGCCACTCACTGTGAGATCCAATCACATTATTCCTTAATTCACTGTTCAAAGAGCTTTTCTGGATCCCATCGGTCCACCAAATCAAGTTCAAACAGTTTAAACTGTGCAGTTTGCACTGAGATCATTTCTGCCACTTTAATAAGATGTATTATAATGAGAAATATAGCTGAACTTTATGGAAAACCTAATACATCTCACACATTGTGGTACATGCTTTTTAACTCATTTTGTCCTCACAAAAAGAGGAAGAAATTGATATAATTATTAGCCCAGTTTACAGATGAGCAAAATAAAGTCTGAAGAGGTTTAGTAATAGACCCACAGGCAGCTCTCAGGGCAGAAGTGAAAATCAGACTAGATCTGCCTGATTCACCTTGAGCCGTCTGTGCCTGCCGCCTCTCACACCTTTCTCTGTAGGCCCATCCAAGGGAGCCCTCCATCCTCCTCATCCTGCATCTTAACCGGATGGCCCAGGGCAAGAGGACATGTGGTCATCCCCTGAAACTATGGCCCTTTACATTTCTTCTTAGTTCCCTGTGTGGACAGAGGCCTGCAGAACAGTTTCCTACCTGAAGGTCTAAACATGTGGTAGCGCACTGCAATATAGAAGAGGAAGCCCCTTGCTTCTAGAAGGCACAACAGCTACACTCACTCACACCCCCATGACAAGATATGGCCTGTGTATACTGTGTCATGTTGGCAAAGATCTCCTTTGCAATTTCAGCAAATGCGTTTATTTTTTACCCCACTTTGTCCCTTCTCCTGTTCGTCTTCAGTGCCGTTCACAAGAGGATCCAATCTCATTACTTTACTGCTCAAAGAACTTTTCTATCTCCCATAGGTTCACCCTATATGGCTACCCCATGCCCTACACACACCACATAACACATGCCCTACACACACCACTGACCTCTTCCTCAGTGGGGCTCCATTACACCCCATGTAGGCTTTAGCAGGTCAAGTATTTTGTTTCATAATCTCAATAAATTGTAAACCTCATCAGGACAATTACTTTGTCTTGTTGTGTTAGCCCAGCATTTAACAGAGCTTGAGCATGTGTTGAGTGGCTCACCTCCATTTCTAGCTCTCTGAGAAGACTTCCCTCACACCAACCTATATGCTGTCTTTCACTCCCAAGAAGAATTAACAAAGTCTTCCTTTGTGTCCCCAAAGCACCATGTTTGTGCCATCAGAAGCACTTGTTTTCCAGAGAGTTGTATGTCTGTCTGTCCCCTGACATCTAACTCCTGCCTGTCCCTGACCTCACCTTCTGTACCATCCTCTTCTTCTTTCTGCTCCAGTCACACAGGCCTCCCATTCATCTCTCCATCAAGCACATTCCCACCTTAGATCTTTGTACTTTCTGGGAATTCCTTTCCCCCAGAGCCACATGGCTTGCTCCCTCAATCCTTCAGTTTTCTCCTCAAGGGTCACCTCCTTGCGAGGCTGCCCCCAGACACGTGACTGAAACAACAACTCTCATCATTCTTTAGCTCCTGTTTTCTTCAGAGCACTGACCCCTACTTGTCTGATAATTATCTGCTTCTTTGTATGATTACTGTCACCTGCTGTAAAATATAAGCTCCTTGAGGACAGGGATCTTGTCTATTCTCTCCTACAACACTGCCCAGCACATAATAAGCACTTAATGAATATCTGTTGAATGAATGAATGAATGAATTCCCTAAAGGACTGAGCTGAATTGTGTCTTACTAATTCTTCAACCTCCAGCATCTGGTAATGGTGGGCCTATGACAAAACATGAACTTGTTACATGACTTATAATGCAAATTAGAGGGGTGTGCAGAAAAGAGCCTGGCCTTTACTGAGTGTCTACCCTGTGGCAGGTCTATGCTGTGGACCTTTGGTATGATGCTTTGTTTCATCCTCACAATTTTATGAAGTAGCTGCCATGGCTCACATTAAGAGGGGAGGACCCTCATGTCAGAGAGCTGATGCTACTTGCCCAAAGTCATGGCTATTGAGGGCAGGGCTGGGATTCAAACCCAGTTCTCACACCAGTGCCTATATTCTTTCTTCCACCTTGTTGCCTCTCCTGAGATGCCAGTTGCATTTAAACAGATGGATATTTGGCTCATATAAAGTCCTGTAATGAATGAAATAAATCAAAGCAGAAAATTCAGAAATTTTTTTTCTAAGTAAGCTATTTCACTTTCCTTGATTTTAAAGTTTATTTTTCCCCTAGGTTGGTGATATTTTAGGTCCCTCTTCAAGAGGAAGTAGAATGGACGTGATTATGATAATAACCATGACAGTCATTGAAACCCATTGTGAATACAGAGTGCTATATAAGCTCAGCTAATAGGAGGCTAAAGTCATCATTACTGCTTTCAAAGTAGACACATCTCCCTCAGAAAAGTTAATTAACCTGTTCTTGAGCCTCTTTCAGCTTAACCTAAAGCATTCATAAACTTACTGCTTAAAAAACGAAGGAAAACGATTCAAGATGGCGGCATGAGAGGTGAGACAGAAAACTCCTCCCGAAACCACAAATAGTATGAAAATGTATTAATTAATACAACTAACCCTAAAACAGCAACAGGAAAGAAGGCTGAACCAGACTGCACACAGACCTCATGAACAGAGCAGACCTCACGAAACAGGGTAACAAATGAAGGCCTTAATCCGGCAGGACCCAGGCCCTTCCCCCACCCCAGCTCATCAGCAGGAAGAAGAGAAACGGAGCGGGCAGAGGGTGGAAGCCTAGAACTGCTGAACACCTGGCCCTGGAGGGTGGGCTTTGCGAGCAGAAACCTACATTGTGTGGTGCTCCGGAGGTTTGGGAGCTGGGACAGGTGGAATGCCCGAGAGTCTGAGATTCTAGCCATTTGTGGAAGACAGGATCCACATCTGGCCACTCTGAGTCAGATGAAAGGCAGGCAGTCAGAGGCTTCCTAGCAGCAAGAGCGCTACTGAAGGGGCTGCTGAAGGGGTGGGATTTGAACGGAGCTTGCTGCACAGGAGAAGGGAGAGCTGGACAAAGTTGTCTGGGTTTGCTCTGCCCAGCTAGTTGGGAACTTTGAGGAGCTTCAGGCACTCCATCCCCCTGGCTAGCTGCTCAGCTCTGAGGCCCCCCACTGTGACACACAGCCTGCTGAGCCTTCCTTCTGGCCTGACAGCACCGGCCCGTGAACCGGCAGTCACTGCGCTGGCGTCAGGCCACCCAGAGGGAGGCCCCACCTATAAGAACCAGAGACGCCAAGCATAGAGGCTTACACCTGTGTGCTTAGCCCACTGGCTCTGATACTGGAGGCAGGCACTGCAGATGGGAATCAGGACACAGATTTTTCCTCCCCTATGACCCCCAACCTCACACGAGGGGCTGAGCAGCTCTAGAGACTGGAGATTCTGGGCGCTTGTGAACAGCACATAGAATTATACAATGTCAAAAGAACCTGGTTCAGAGAGAACCAAGATGGCAGCATGAGTAGAGCAGTGGAAATCTCCTCCCAAAACCATGTATATTTTTGAAAATACAACAAATACAACTAATCCTAAAAGAGAGACCAGAAGACACAGGACAACAGCCAGACTACATCTACACCTGCGAGAACCCAGCACCTTGCGAAGGGGGTAAGATACAAGCCACGGCCTGGCAGAACTCAAGTGCTCCACACCCCAGCTCCTGGCGGGAGGAGAGGAGTCGGAGTGGGGAGGGAGAGGGAGCCCAGGACTGCTGAACACCCAGCCCCAGCCATCTGCACCAGAGTGCAGACACAGTGTGTGCGTGGGGTGCTGGAAACTAGGGAAACAAGACAGTAAGACCTGTGAGCGGGTCCCCGCAGCCGGTGCACCAGGGACAAAGAAAAGCGAGTGCTTTTTGAAAGTCTTAAAGGAACAGGGACCCCCACAGCTGGATGGAAGTGCCCTGGGACACTTAGCCCAGAAGCTGCGAATCCTGAGGAACTCTGGGTGCCCAAACCCCTGAAGCACAGCTCGGAGGCCCCTCACCATGATAAACAGCCTCTCGCCTGTTCCCCCTCCAACACGGCTCCGCCATATTGGAGCAGCAGCCTGAGGCAGGCCATGCCCACAACAAATGCAGAGCTAAATAAACTCCATAGTGCCTGGTAAGATCAGAAGGTAAGGTCTACACGCAGCTGCCCAGCACAAGCCGCTAGAGGCCACTGTTCTCCCAGGAGAGGAAGGCCATAAACTGGCAAGAAGGGACTTTCTCTTACCCAACACATGCGCCAGCTCCCCACAAATATATCTGTCGCCATGAAAAGGCAGAAGAAATTGATACAGACCAAGATCACAGAGGCAAACCCTGAGAAGGAGATAGACCTAACCAGTCTTCCTGAAAAAGAATTAAAAATAAAGCTCATAACCATGCTGATGGAGCAGCAGAGAAATATGCAAGAGCTAAGGGATGAAGTCCGGAGGGAGATTACAGAAATGAAACAATCTCTGGAAGGATTTATAAACAGAATGGATAAGATGCAAGAGGCCATTGATGAAACAGAAACAAGAGAACAGGAATGCATAGAAGCTGACGCAGAGAGAGATAAAAGGATCTCCAGGAATGAAACAATATTAAGAGAACTGTGTGACCAATCCAAAAGGAACAATATCCGCATTATAGGGGTACCAGAAGAAGAAGAGAGAGAAAAAGGAATAGAAAGAGTATTTGAAGAAATACTTGCTGAAAATTCCCCAAACTGGGGGAGGAAATAATCGATCAGACCATGGAAGTGTACAGAACTCCCAACAGAAAGGACCCAAGGAGGACAACACCAAAACACATAATAATTAAAATGGCAAAGATCAAGGACAAGGACAGAGTTTTAAAGGCAGCTAGAAAGAGGAAAAAGGTCACCTACAAAGGAAAACCCATCAGGCTATCATCAGACTTCTCAACAGAAACCTTACAGGCCAGAAGAGAATGGCATGATATATTTAATGCAATGAAAGAGAAGGGCCTTAAACCAAGAATACTGTATCCAGCATGACTATCATTTAAATATGAAGGAGGGATTAAACAATTCCCAGACAAGCAAAAGTTGAGGGAATTTGCCTCCCACAAACCACCTCTACAGGGTACTTTAGAGGGACTGCTCTAGATGGGAGCACTCCTAAGGCTAAATAGATGTCACCAGAGAAAATAAAATCACAGCAAAGAAAGCAGACCGACCAAATACTAACTAAAGGCAAAAAATAAAATCAGCTACCCACAAAAGCAGTTAAAGGAAGCACAAAAGAGCACAGAATAAAACAACCAACATATAAAGAATGAAGGAGGAGGAATAAGAAGGGAGAAAAATAAAGAATGACCAGACAGTGTTTAAAATAGCTCAATAAGTGAGTTAAGTTAGACAGTAAGATACTAAAGAAGCTAACCTTGAACCTTTGGCAACCATGAATCTAAAGCCTGCAATGGCAATAAGTACATATCTTTCAATAATCACCCTAAATGTAAATGGACTGAATGCACTAATCAAAAGACACTGAATAATAGAATGGATAAAAAAAAGCAAGCCCCATCTCTATGCTGCTTACAAGAGACTCACCTCAAACCCAAAGACTATAGGAACAAAGAAAGACTGAAGGAACAAAACAGCAGCAGAATCATAGAACCTAAGAATGGACTAACAGTTACCAAAGGGAAAGGGACTGGGGAGAAAGGGAGGGAAGGGAGGGATAAGGGTGGGGAAAAAGAAAGGGAACATTACAATTAGCATGTATAATGGGGGGGGCATTGGGAGGGCTGTACAACACAGAGAAGACAAGTAGTGATTCTACAGCATCTTACTATGCTGATGGACAGTGACTGTAATGGGGTTTGTGGGAGGGATTTGGTGATGGGGGACCCTAGTAAACATAATATTCTTCATGTAATTGTAGATTAATGACAACAAAATAAGTAAATTAAAAAAAAAGAACCTGGTTCAGAAGAAAATCTCACAAACCCCAGAAAAAGGGCCAAATGAAACTAAACTCACCAATCTTCCTGAAAGAGAGTTCAAAATTAAAATCATAAACATGCTTATGGAGGTACAGAAAAATATTCAAGAACTCAGGAATGAATTTAAGTCAGAGATTCAATCATTAAGAAATTCCATATCTGAAAGGAAACATACAATGGAGGGATTTATAAGCAGATAAGATGTAGTAGAAGAGACAGTAAATGGAATAGAAATTAGAGAAGAGGAATACAAAGAAGCTGAGGCACACAGAGAAAAAAGAATCTCTAAGAACGAAAGAATATTGAGAGAACTGTGTGACCAATCTAAATGTAACAATATTCGTATTATAGGGGTACCAGAAGAAGAAGAAGAGAGAAAAAGGGATAGAAAGTGTCACTGGGGAGGTAATTGCTGAAAACTTCCCCAATATGGGGAAGGAGACAGTCTCTCAAGTCATGGAGGTGCACAGATTTCCCAACACAAGGGACCAAAGGAAGAAAACATCAAGACATTTAATAATTAAAATGGCAAAGATCAAGGATAAAGACAGACTTTTAAAAGAGCTAGAGAGAGAAAAAAGATCACATACAAAGGAAAACCCATCAGGCTATCATCAGACTTCTCAACAGAAACCTTATAGGCCAGAAGCGAGTGGCATGATGTATTTAATGTAATGAAGCAAAAGGGCCTTGAACCAAGAATACTCTACCCGGCAAGGTTACATTTAAATTTGAATGAGGGATCAAACAATTTTCAGATAAGCAAAAGCTGAGAGAATTTATCTCCCACAAACCACCTCAACAGTGCATTTTGGAGGGATTCTTATAGATGGAAGTATTCTTAAGGCTAAATAGATGTCACCCAAGGGATAGACAAAGAGTACAGAATATAATTCATAGCATTCAAAGAATGGAGGAGGAAGAAAAAGAAAAAGGAAAAAAACAGGAACCTTTACGTTGTTTATCTAAAAGCATATGAAGTGAGTTAAATTAGACTGTTAGATAGTAGGGGAATTACCCTTGAACCTTTGGTAACCACGAATCTAATGCCGGCAATGGCAATAAGTATATACCTATCAATAATCACCCTAAATGTAAATGGTCTGAATGCACCAATCAAAAGATACACAGTCATTGAATGGATTAAAAAAACAAGACCCATCTATATACTGCCTACAAGAGACTCACTTCAACCCAAAGACATGCACAGACTGAAAGTAAAGGGATGGAAAAAGATATTTCATGCAACTAAAAGGGAGAAAAAAGCAGGAGTTGCAGTACTTGTATCAGACAAAATAGACTTCAAAACAAAGAAAGTAACAAGAGAATAAGGACATTACATGATGATAAAGGGGTCAGTCCAACAAGAGGATATGACTATTATAAATTTCTATGCACCCAACACAGGATCACCTACATATGTGAAACAAATACTAACAGAATTAAAGGGAGAAATAGAATACACTGCATTCATTTTAGGAGACTTCAACACACCACTCACTCCAAAGGACAGATCAACCAGACAGAAAATAAGTAAAGAGAAAGAGGCACTGAACAACATATTAGAACAGATGGACCTAACGGACATCTACAGAACACCCCATCCAAAAGCAACAGGATACACATTCTTCTTAAGTGCACATGGAACATTTTCAAGAATAGGTCATATCCTAGGCCACAAAAAGAACCTCAGTAAATTCAAAAATATTGAAATTGTACCAACCAGTGTCTCAGATCACAAAGGTATGAAACTAGAAGTAAATTACACAAAGAAAATGAAAAATCCCAAAAACACATGTTGGCTTAATAACATGCTCCTAAATAATCAATGGATCAATGACCAAATAAAAACAGAGATCAAGCAATATATGGAAACAAATGACAACAATAATTCAACACCACAAAATCTGTGGGACACAGCAAAGGCTATACTAAGAGGGAAATATATTGCAATACAGGCCAACCACAGGAAAGAAGAAGAATCCCAAATGAACAGTCTAAACTCACAATTAATGAAACTAGAAAAGGTAGAACAAACAAATGAGGCCCAAAGTCAGTAGAAGGAGGAACATAAAAAAGATTAAAGCAGAAATAAATAAAATCAAGAAGAATAAAAAAATAGAATCAATGAAAGCAGGAGCTGTTTCTCTGAGAAAATAAACAAAACAGATAAACCCCTAGCCAGACTTACCAAGAAAAGAAAGAGAGTCTACACACATAAACAGAATCAGAAATGAGAAAGGAAAAATTATAATGGACACCACAGAAATACAAAGAATTATGAGATTATACTATGAAAAATTTTATGGTAACAAACAGGATAACCTAGAAGAAATGAACAACTTTCTAGAAAAATACAACCTTCCAAGGCTAACAAGGAAGAAACAGAAAAACTGAATAGACCAATTACCAGCAAAGAAATTGAATTGGTAATCAAAAAACTAACTAAGAACAAAATTCCTGGTCCAGATGGTTTCACTGCTGAATTTTATCAAACATTTTGTGAAGACCTAATACCCATCCTCCTTAAAGTTTTCCAAAAAGTAGAAGAGGAGCGAATACTCCCAAACTCATTCTACAAGGCCAGCATCACTCTAATACCAAAACCAGGCAGAGACACCACAAAAAATGAAAATTACAGACCAATATCTCTGATGAACATAGATGTAAAAATACTCAACAAAATATTAGCAAACCGAATTCAAAAATACATCAAAAAGATCATCCATCATGATCAAGTGGGATTCATGGTATGGATGGTACAACATTTGAAAATCCATCAACATCATCCACTACATCAACAAAAAGAAGGACACAAACCACATGATCATCTCCATAGATGCTGAAAAAACATTCAACAAAATTCAACATCCAGTCATGATAAATACTCAACAAAATGGATATAGAGGGCAAGTACCTCAACATAATAAAGGCCATCTATGATAAACCCACAGCCAACATTATACTTAACAGCGAGAAGCTGAAAGCTTTTCCTTTAAGATTGGGAACAAGACAAGGATGCCCACTCTCCCCACTTTTATTCAACATAGTTCTAGAGGTCCTAGCCATGGCAATCAGACAATACAAAGAAATAAAAGGCATCCAGATTGGTAAGGAAGAAGTCAAACTGTCCCTGTTTGCAGATGACATGATATTGTCCATAAAAACCCCAAAGAATCCACTCCAAAACAACTAGATCTAATATCTGAATTCAGCAAAGTTGCAGGATACAAAATTAATGCACAGAAATCTGTTGCATTCCTGTACACTAACAATGAACTAGCAGAAAGAGAAATCAGGAAAATAATTCCATTCACAATTGCATCAAAAAGAATAAAATACCTAGGAATAAACCTAACCAAGGAAGTGAAAGACTTATACTCTGAAAACTACAAGACACTCATGAGAGAAATTACAGAAGAAACCAATAAATGGAAACACATCCCATGCTCATGGATAGGAACAATTAATATTGTCAAAATGCCATCCTGCCTAAAGCAATCTACAGATTCAATGCAATCCCTATCAAAATACCAACAGCATTCTTCAATGAACTAGAGAAAATAGTTCTAAAATTCATATGAAACCACAAAAGACCCCAAATAGCCAGAGCAATCCTGAGATGGAAGAATAAAGCAGGGGTATAATGCTCCCTGACTTCAAGCTCTACCACAAAGCCACAGTAATCAAGACAATTTGGTACTAGTACAAGAACAGACCCATAGAGCAATGGAGCAGACCAGAGATCCCAGATATAAACCCAAGCATATATGGTCAATTAATATACGATAAAGGAGCCATGGATATACAATGGGGAAGTGACAGCCTCTTCAACAGCTGGTATTGGTAAAACTGGACAGCTACATGAAAGAGAATGAAACTGGATTATTGTCTAACCCCATACACAAAAGTAAACTCAAGATGGATCAAAGACCTGAATGTAAGTCATAAAACCATAAAACTTATATAAAAAACATAGGCAAAAATCTCTTGGACATAAACATGAGCAAATCCTTCATGAACATATCTCCCCGGGCAAGGGAAACAAAAGCAAAAATGAACAAGTCGGATTATATCAAACTAAAAAACTTCTGTTCAGCACAGGACACCATCAGTAGAACAAAAAGACATCCTAGAGTATGGGAGAATATATTCATAAATGACATATCTGATAAGGGTTGACATCCAAATTATATAAAGAGCTCACGCACCTCAACAAACAAAAAACAAATAATCCAATTAAAAAATGGGCAGAGATGCTGAACAGACAGTTCTCCAAAGAAGAAATTCAGATGGCCAACAGACACATGAAAAGATGCTGCACATCCCTAATCATCAGAGAAATGCAAATTAAAACTACAATGAGATATCATCTCACACCAGTAAGGATGGCTACCATCCAAAAGACAAACAACAACAAATGTTGGCGAGGTTGTGGAGAAAGGGGAACCCTCCTACACTGCTGGTGGGAATGTAAATTAGTTCAACCATTGTGGAAAGCAGTATGGAGGTTCCTCAAAATGCTCAAAGTAGAAATACCATTTGACCCAGGAATTCCACTCCTAGGAATTTACCCTAAGAATGCAGGACCCCAGTTTGAAAAAGACATATGCACCCCTGTGTTTATCAAAGCACTATTTACAATAGCCATGAAATGGAAAAACCTAAGTGTCCTTCAGTAGATGAATGGATAAAGAAGATGTGGTACATATACACAATGGACTATTATTCAGCCATTGGAAGAAAACAAATCCTCCCATTTGCAACAACATGGATGGAGCTAGAGGGTATTATGCTCAGTGAAATAAGCCAGGCATAGAAAGACAAGTATCAAATGATTTCACTCACCTGTGGAATATAAGAACAAAGAAAAAACTGTGGGAACAAAACAGCAGCAGACTCACAGAAACCAAGAATGGACTAACAGTTAGCAAAGGGAAAGGGATTGGGGAGGATGGGTGGGAAGGGAGTGATCAGGGGGAAAAGGGGTCATTATGATTAGCATATATAATGTGGCAGAGGGACACAGGGAAGGCAGTATAACACAGAGAAGACAAGTAGTGATTCTATAGCATCTTACTACGCTGATGGACAGTGACTGTAATGGGGTATTGTGGTGGGGACTTGATAATAGGGGGAGTCTAATAACCATAATCTTGTTCATGTAATTTTACATGAATGATAGCCAAATAAAAAAAATTAAAAGAAAAATAACCAAGGGACTTTCAAATACACCCCATTCCCCAGGTCTCAATGACAGGCTTCCTTCTCTCATAGGTGCGCTGTTTGGAATGAGCCCTTCTGGGGTGTGGGGAGAATGCAGCTCCAGACAGAGCTCTTGTTCAAACAATGTTCAGGGAGGACCATTTGGGGACTGGGGGTTATTTTGCAAGAGGAGTGCAGCTTGGCCTGATTTTATAAAATTACTGATTTTTAAATATTTTACATTTTCGTAAGTCTGAAGTCAGTACCATTGCCAGATGACGCCATTATCCTGGTGGTTGTGATCCCTGTACTCAACGTCAAATAAGGACACTTTAGAAGCCAACTGTTAAGACTGCAGACATCTAGAGGCAGCATGGTGGCCCTGTCAATTAAAACAAAACAACAGAAAATGAAACAAACACTTGCCCCCACTTGTTTAAGAGCTAAGTTGTCTTGGCTTTAAATACCAACCTGTGTGCTGTTGACTCCTTGGTTTACATTGCCCCCCCAAACTTGTCACATGGACTCTGCACCTACCTATGAGTTGCTACTCAGTATCTCCATTTGGATGTCTAATAGACATCTCACAGATAACACGTGCCAAACTGGGCACTTAACTGGCCCTTCCCCTTCCCCACCAAAACCAGTTCCTACTGCCATCTGCCCCATCTCAGTAGTAGCAACTCTACTGTGTTAATGGCTCAAGCCAAAAACTGTAGTCATACTTGACTCCACTCTTTTCTATGCCACACAGCTGGTCTGCCAGAGATTCTATTGGCTTTACCTTTGAGATACACCCCAAATCTGGCCCCTTTTCACCACCTTCACTCTGCCACCTTGGCCCTAGCCACTGTCATTGCTCACTTGAACTCTACCAATTGTCTCCTAACTGGTTCCCTTACTTCTTCCCTTGTGCCCCACACTCCAGCAGAGGTCCCAAAGTCATTTAAAAAAAAATCAGATTATGTTCCACTACTCAAAATCCTCCAACGGTCCCCCATATCTCAGAAGATAAGTCAAATTCCTTAATATGATCTCTAGGGCCTATATTATTTTCCTAGGACTTCTGAAGCAAGTGACCACAACCTTAGTGGCTTAAAAGAACAGAAACTTATTCTCTCACAGTTCTAGAGGCCAGAAGTCTGAAATCAGAGTGTCCTCAGGCTGCACTCCCACTGGAAGCTCTAGGGGAAAATGCATCCCTTTCCTCCTCCTGCTTTCGGTGCCTGCTGGCATTCTCTGGATTGTATTCCATCTCTCTCTGCTCTGTCTTCCCATCATCTTCTTGTTGTGTGTCTGTCTTGTAAGGATACATGTGATTGCATTTAGGGCCCACCTGGATAATCCAAAATAAGCTCCATCTTGCAAGATCCTTAATCATATTTTTTCCATATAAAATAATATCCACTCTGCTAGATGAGGGAATATTTGCAGGTTCCAGGGGTTATGGTACAGAAGTATATTTTGGGGGGACACAATTCAATCATTGTAGGGTCCTACATGATCTGCCCTTGTCAGCTCTCTGGCCTTATTTCCTGCTCCTTTTACCCTTGTTCTCTCCTCTTCATGCTCACTGGCCTTGCTGTGCCTTATGCAGTCCAAAATCATTCCTGCCACAGAGCCTTTGCATTTGCTGTCTCTTCTGCTAGAAGGCAGGCTTCCTCACTTCCTTCAGGTCTTTACTCAAGTTACCTTTCAGCGAAGCTTTCTGTGGTGATCATACCTAAAATTTCAATACCTATTGCATTTCATTTACTCCTTTCCTGCTTTAATTTTTCTCCATGGCACTTACATTATAGATTTTACCATTTCATCTCAACTTACGATAGATTTTACATAACTGTTTATTGCCTGTCTTCCCCCACTAGAACGAAAGCTACCTGGGCAAGGGTTTCTGTCTATCTAATTCACTGATATGTCCCCAACACCTAGCTGTGCCTGGCACATAGTCTTTCAGTAAATATTAGTTGTAAGTTGAAGGAATAAATGTGTTGAGTGCATAAGTACTTGCTAGACACTGTGCCGAGGGTCTTACATGCACTACCTCATTGGAATCCTCATAAAAATACAAGGTACAAACTGTTATTCCCATTTTGCAGAGGGGAAAACTGAAGCTTCCAGGTTTAGTAAGTCACCCAAGACCACCCAGCCAGAAAGAGGCCCAGCCAGGGTTCAAACTCGCACTGTCAGATCCTAAAGCCCATATGCACAGTTACTACAAATACCACCTAGTTTGCTAGGGCTGTCGTAACAAAGCACGAAGATTGCATGACTTAAACAACAGAAATTTATTTTCTCACACTTCTGGAAGATGGAAGTCTGAAATCAAGACGTCAGTAGTCAGAGGCCTCTCTCCTTGGCTTGCAGATGGCTGTCTTGCTGTGTGTCCTCATGGTCTTCCTGCTATGCGTGTCTGTGTCTTTATCTCCTTTTCCTATTAAGACTCTAGTCATGTTGGATTAGGGCCTACCCATATGACCTCATTTTACCTTAAGTACCTCTTTAAAGAGCCTATCTCCAAATACAGTCACATTCTGAGGTGCTGGGGGTTAGGACTCCAACATATGAATTTGGGGCCACACAATTCAGCCCATAATGCTACTTCGCCAGACAGTGGAAAAAAGAAAGGGCTCCCCTATTCCTAAATCCTTGGTCCTACTTCATTTTCCCTGACATCTTCAGTCTTTCTCGTGAGGGGCTCTTTCTCTTCAACCCACAATTACATACAAATCTATCTATATAAAAATTGAAAAATCTGGTTTTCTATCTCCTTGACACTCATATCCACTCTCCTTCATTTTGCTGCCAAACTTCACAACAGTCTCCTCTGGTCTCGTTCTATCACTTGAAATCATCATTGTTCTTCCAACATCCACTGACATTGCTTTTGCAAGAATCACAGAGCTCAGGCTTGTGGTGTCCTCTCAATCTTCATGGTCTCTACACTCACCATCACGCACAGTCCTCTTGCCTTTGGTTCTCACTTCACACCTTAGGTTTATCTCGGACAGCTATGATGCTCTTTAGGGGAAGGTAAAAGGAGAAAGGGAAGTGAATAGGTAATTTCTGGTTTGGGGAGTAAAAAAAGGAGCTGTCTCTTTAGCGTTCAGTTGTCTCTTTAGGATTTAGAGTTGCCAGATAAAATAGGGGTTACCATGCAATATTGGGGACATACTTATACTAAAAAAGTACTCATGTTTGCCTGAAATTCAAATTCAATTGATAGTTTATTTTTATTTGCCAAATCTGGCAATGCTGCTAGTATTCAATTTAGGTGAATAGCATTTCCTTGCCCCACACCTTCAGTGACATCTGCTATTCGCAGTCAGTGGTGATTTGGGGAGTAAGGGAACCCAGGCGGTGTCCTAAAGGGGTCAGGGATTGAGGAAGGGAGAGACTGTAGGTTTAGAGAGAGGACTTGCCTAGGAGAGAAGTGAGCCCATCCCCCAAGTCCCCAGAGATTAGAGAAAGGCATCCTCGGCACCTCCCTTATCTGAAGAAGTTCAGGCCAATTGATTTCAACACTAGAGGAAACAATCATCCATATTGCTTGTACTGTAATTTAGAATACCTCAGCATAGCCAGGGTGATATACATGTAATCTACACCCTAGAAGGACCCAATCAAAAACACAGTTAGCATTTGGATGGTGTTATCAGGCATTCACACTCTAGAAACAATCACTACAAGAGTTTCAGTACTATAGTCAGGTTTGTAAACTAACATTAAGAATGTTTTAGAAATATCTTACTATGGAAATGACCAGTGCTAAAGATAGGGGAATTGGCTACAAATGCTGTTCAGGCAGCTGGCATGAAGGAGATATTAGATCTGGTGAGTCCAGCGGCTGCACGTCTCTGGAGGGGCCTGTTTTACTCACTTCCTATTCACCCCACTGGTGAAGAAGACATTCCCACCCTAGGGTTACAGAGAAGACCAAACATGTGACACGACACTGGACAGGAAAGACGGACAGCATTTTGTCAGTCACATATACTTACAGCCCAGAGAAAGAGGACACTGCCACACAGGGCCACATGGGGGCGGCACTCAGGAACAGCGGGAATAGCTAGGGACAGTGGGAGGTGAGGCAGGCTTTGTCTTGCCAGTAGGGGGAAGTGGCCACTGGCTCCCTCAGGAGCATGTGATTGGCTTGTTTGAATAATTCCATAGGCTGGCAGGGAAGTGAGTCTGCTACTCTGGGATAAGCAGGAATTGTGCCTGGTATCTGTGGTAAGGTTTGTTTGCTAAGGGACCTTATCTACAAGAGCAGAGTGGGGAGGAGAACTTGTGGCTGGACCATTCGAGGCCTTACTGATTTTATTAGATGTCAAAGCAGCACAAAATTTTGGGTGTTAATTTTAGACCACAGGGTCCCCAGGCTTAGGGCTCCACTTGGGCCTGGGTGTCCCTGCTTCAGGGAGGATTCATCCCATTAGCTTAGAAGGGAAGATGATCCTGCTACCACTGTCACATCTGCCTCAAGAGAATACTACAGGCAAAGTATTGTTGGAGATCTAGGGCTTCACTGAATCAGAAGAAAAGCTTGGGCAAATGCCTTTTGCTGCACCTGTTAGTAAATGTGTGAGATTTGCTTTCTCCATTATTACATGCCTCCTGATGGAGATATTTTGTGGGAGAGACCACATACTTCTCATATACCTCTAATCCTCAGACTTCTATTCAAACCAGTCTGGCAGTTGTGAAAGGCCAACAGGGTCCCTTGTGGCCTGGAAGGTTCAGGGACCCCCCGGGGGGCTGACATAAGGAAACATGCGCAGTCCATCAGATCTGTTTTCAGGGCCCTTCTCTTCTCACTCATACTCGTCAGTGAATCAACCCAGGGCTTCAGTTATAATCTCTCTGTGGATCTAATTATTATTAGATTCTGGTCTTCTCTGATTTACTTTCCCAATTATAAGGTGGACATTTCCACATGGTGCCATTAATTCATTAGCACAGTCATTTATTAGACATTTATTGGGTAGTAAGTATTCTAAACACAAAAAATAGATGAGAAGTTTTGCAGTCTTTCTGGGTGGGGGAATTCCTGCAGGCGCATAAACTCAACACCTCCAATAAATAATTGCCATCTTCAATATCCAAACTGATTCCTTCTTTTTCAATTAGAGGCATCACAAACCCCACCACCTACTAAAATGAACAGCTCCAAAGCCATCCCTACTTCCTCTCTCCATCATCCTCATAATTCCCTGTTACCTTTCTGTCCATGCCCTGCGCCGCTTACCATTTGCTAGCCAAGAGAGTAGCAATACAGCTGCAGTCAAGGTTTGCTGGGCTGAAACGAATTTCATTACAGCCTCTTAACCTCCATCTCCCAACTTACCACTCTAATATTTTGTTCAGTTATCATTCTTAAGGTTCCCTTAAAGATGGACTGTTGTCCTCAGAGTTGTACTTTGTACTTTACAAACGTATGCCTTACGTCTTGAAAGCATATCTTTTCATCAAGGTTCTCATTGTTTTTTAAGTTAAACTTCCTAAGACTTCAAGAAGTCTGAAAACTCCATTGTCTACAAGACCAAAACAAGCCAACAGACGTGGTCTGGTCTTTTAAGGGCAGATCTGAGGTAAGGAAAGAAACATCTTTGCTGCTTAGAAAGATGCTGATGGTGCTATTCAAAAAGGGACTCTAAGGATTCCAGTTTTAAACAAACTCTAATAACAAAACACTCTCAGCCAAAAGGGAAAGCTGATCTCCTGACACAGAAGGTGCCAGCAATACCACCTTCCTCCCCTCAGCGAGGCCGCTGACGCCTGGTGACGCATCTTCCCCTCTTCTCCCCGGTTTGTGGGAGAGCCAATCAGTCCCCTTTGAATGAAATCTTTATTCAACAGTTTAAACACTCTTGGGGGAAGGGAGGGAGAGGACAAGAGAAACATTTCAGAAACAAATGGAGATACCCACGCGCCAAGTTTCTGTTCTTGTTACTGTTCAGGTTTTGGCCCTGTGGAGACGGTCTCAATTCCAAGTTTTTCGTTAAGCTGGTTTGTTTGGCAAAATCCAATGATAAATACAAAACTCTGAGGTCAGTCTCACCTTACTTGGAAAGCTAGAGCTGGGAAGTTCAGCTTTCTGTGGTGGGGAAACTTGGGAAGCGCTGATCTGCTGTTGATAAGGGGAGGCAAAGATATGGGTCAGATACTTTTTTCTTTACAAATGTACAAATCTAGGACTTTCCCCCTTAAAAAACCAACATACAAACAATCCTTTGTTGATAGCTCAGGCCAGTGGCTAGGAGGCAGGGGGATGTCTAGATAGAAAACACATTGAGTCCATAGAGAGGCCAGGATCTATTCTTTCAGTTATTAATAAGCACCAAAACTGACTTGCCTCTTGACCCTGTTTTTCTTACCCTCAGCTACTCAAAGGCAGTCACACCCCTAAAAGGGTAAGGCGTTAAGGGCACATGGAAGGGGGCAGGCACTTAGACATCCAGAGACCACCGGTCAAGCTGGAGGAGCCTGGACGGCCTCTGTGGGGCCTGGATCTGTTTATCCGGCATGTGTCCCCCTGCTGCTTTTACTCAGGCCACTAAAATAAGCCCTTTTTCTCCTCTGGCCATTGTCAGTTCCCCTCACTTAAAAGCAGAGGAATCTAAATGTGTAGGAGAATCTGTTTTAGTGCTGGAAATCTAAAGGAC
Organism: Manis pentadactyla; assembly: GCF_030020395.1. Lineage (NCBI taxonomy): Eukaryota > Metazoa > Chordata > Mammalia > Pholidota > Manidae > Manis > Manis pentadactyla. Next base: position 44,162,976 of record NC_080021.1, on the reverse strand, counting down.
AAAGTGAATGTTTAGTTTTGTGTCACAACCTGTGAAATCATAATGGACAACATATATTAAGTGAGGCACCATTGTTTGTGTTCATATATTTAATCACACAATCTCTGAGTAATATTTTGATTATTTCATTTTTTATATACAAGGGGCCAGAGGCACAGAGAGGCTAAGTAACTGATCTAAAGTTATGCAGCTCGGATTTGAACCCAGGCAGTCTGATGTCAAAGCCCATGCTCTTAACCAGTCCCACGCAGACCTGGCCTGTCCCCTAAGTAAAGGCATGTGGCCAATGGCCAAGTGGCCTGGATAAACTTCTTCCCCACCCTTATTCCCATAAGTAAAGGGTAAGAAGTGAGGGCTGCCTGGAACAGCAGACAGAATCAGAAAAGGAGACGGTGGCGGCAGCTGGCTCCTTGGACCGGGTGCTGCTAATACAGGTCTCACTGCGCTGAGCCAGGCATGGGCACATGTCAGCAGGCCAACCAGCCAATCAGAGGGAACTGAGAGGTGCCCCAATGTCAAGTTATTGTGGGTGTGTGGTCACCCCAATGGGAAAGTGGGCACGCCAATAAACTGCCCTCAAATGTGGGTGAGACCGAAGTACCACTGCTGGACATTACATATATAAACTAATAATTACATGTTATATAATAATTATACATATAAAATTGTTCATGTCATGCAGTGACCCACCAAAATATATAGCTTGGATTCAGTGTGTGCACTGGAAAATAAACAGCTTGATGATTATAATACAACCAAAAGATCTCTTAGTTGTCTTAGTTTGGGCAGCTGTAACAATACCATACACATAGACTATGTGGCTTAAACAACAGTCCTTTATTTCTCACAGCTCTGGAGGATGGGATGTCCAAGATCAAGGTGCCGGCAGGACCATGTCTGCTGAGGGACCACTTCCGGGTTTGTAGAGAGCTGTTTTCTAATTTCCTTACATGGTGGAGAGCCCAGAAAGAGAAAGCAAGCTCTCCCATGTCTTTGCTCATAAGGGCACTAATCCCATCGTGATGGCTCCACCCTCATGACCTGATTACCTGCCAAAGGCCCCACCTCCATATACCATCACAGTGGGCATTCGTGTTTCAACATAGGAGTTTTGGTGGGGAATACATTCAGTCCATAGCAGATGCCATTCTATAGGGCTTCATTAGCACCATAAAAAAGTATAAACACACACACACACACACACACACACACACATGCAAACTGTGCAGGCCTGGCCCAAGCCTGGCCCAAGGGAGTGTTTGCCTCACTGCCAGCACCTCTATCCAACAGTCATGCAAGCAGAAAGTTTAAATAATTGCTCCATTGTTCCCAAATGGCTTATTTAATGTCACCATGTCACTAAGACGTTTATCTGTTTTGTTCACAGACAGCTTGTCTGTTTTGTCCACCACCGTATGCCCAGTGTTCCATTGCCTGGGACTGCAAAGTACTGAGCTGCAATTACTGTGTTCAGTTACTCAGACTATCCCATTCTTCGCTGCAATCAAGATCTGTCTATGTCTTCTCCCTGAAACTTCCAGTGTGTCCAAACCTCCAGCTGTGTTTCTAGATTCTGACTAAGTTACCTCTGTTATCCCACAGCAGAGATGGCTACAATTTGTAGTTACTGCCAATGTTTTCACAGTTGAAAGGAAGTAAAAATTCCAGGATAAAGATAACACTGGGTTGTGATTAATGTAAAGATTTTCCAAACTATCAAAGAGAGACCTACTCCATTTTTGTTTAACTCAGGCACTACCCCCTATACTTTAAAATCAGATTTGTTTATCCAGTGAAAGACTCTCTTCAATATTTAAACAGCTGCCTTCACCAATCCCTCTACTCTTAAACCCCTATCTTAAATCTCTGAACCTAAGTCCAGAGACCCTTTTCTCTTAGGAACTGTGTGCTATGGAATTGAGGTTATAAATTCAGTCAAGCCCTAAGTTCCAACTTGAAGTGTTAAGGTCTAATGTTTATATTTTGCTTTTTAAGTCAACCAACTCATAATTTGAAACAGTTGTTCATCAGCAAATCAGTTTTCTTACTTTTTCCTCATCTTCAGATAACAGTCTCAACAGTTAAAAGATTAAAACAAGGGTCAGTGAGGTAAGCTATTTTTTAGGTCTCAATACTCAAGTTAGTTAACTAACAAAATCTTATACCAAAATTTCAGTGTGGATTGGAAAGAAAAGCAATTTGGGGAGAAAAGAGAAATGAACCATTGTCCAGGAATGTCTGTTTCTTCTTTTGGCTTACTCATTTGTGCTATAAATATTTGAGTGAGGTATAGACATAAGGCACTTTCTCTAACTCCAGAGACAAGTTCCAGCAGGTGGCTCCACGTGTTGTTTGCCTTCTCAGTCCATTTCCAGTAGGAAGCTCTCTTCCTCAAAAGGGCATCTCACTGTGTGGCTTTTATACCAAGTTTTGCACACCAAGTTAAGTAACTGAGTCTTACAATTTTCTAATTAAGCTGCCAAACTGCTTCCAGACTTCCAAGGAGGGACTCCAGAAGTAGCTTTTTGATAGTTGGGTATTTAACATCATTTAAATGGTGACAAAGCAGCAATGGCTTCCTATTTTGGAGGGCTCCACCGAAGTTCAATCCAAAATCCTTTAGAGATGATAATGACACAAGGCATAGGAAAGGGTGAGGGACTTCCAACATAGAAGAGAGAATAGTACTTTCTGATAAGGTGCCTACTATGGAAGAAGAAATGAAGAGAAAGAGGGCTGAAGAACCATCAGATATCTTACAAAGAAATGAGGAGTGATAAAAGATTGAGTCGAAAGAGGTTTAGAGGTTGTTTCCCCATATGGGAAATATATACATGTTTGGAACTGGCGATCCTTAGGCAGGGGTGCCCAGGTGATTCTTATGATATATATTTTTAATGCTGAATTAGAATTTCTGGGAGTGGACCTTGGGCATGTGTGTTGTGGAAAAAGCACCCCAGGGGCTTCTAATACACCCCTGATTACAAAAATGTATGTCACATACATGTTTTTTTCATTTTTATTTTCTCCTAATATCATAGTTTAATTTTTCCAATGCCATTTTTTTTTAAAGTAACAATTCATTAAAAATTTGGAAAACATGAAAAAGTACACATAAAAGGCTAAAATTATCTCTAAACCCATTAGCCAAAGATAAACTTTTCAGTCCATGGAGTCTAAATCTAGAACCCCTGGGTGAATTTCAGAGGGTCCATGGCCTAAACTTCTGCAAATTTATGGAAAATTGCTATTGTCTTTTTTTCCCAAGCATATTTAAGGCTTTTATAATATGAATATCACATTATATGTTTAGTTTTGAAACTGATTTTTTATTTAGTCAACAAGACCTATCCTTAATATCCCCCCAGTCTTCAGCACCCTTTGAGAATATCACTTTCAAAGGGCGACTAACACCCCAGCCACCATTCCCTCATCGTTAGACAGTAATGTTATTCCCTCATCACTGGACAGTAACATTATCCATGTTTGCTACTATAAACAATGCTGGAATAAACAGCCCTGTACATAAATATCTGCATTTTTGGCTATTTCTGAGATTTGGAATTAATGGGCCAAATGTATGTCCTTTTAAAGACTCTTGGCATCTACTGCTTTTGAGAAAGATCTTGTCAATCTGCATGTCCGCCAGGAGTGACTCTAGTTTCTTGTTTGCATGCTTTTAAAACATACTGTGTGTCTTTGATATCTTTTCAGATCCCTTTTATTAGTACAGTTCTTGCAGAAAGGGACAGCTGATGAAGGGCCCAGGTGTCTTTATATGAGCTACCTGAAGAGGAAGGACAGAGTCACTCCGGTAGCCACCAGGCCTGCAGCCCAGCTTCTCTTCCTCCCTGGTGACCCCCCGATGATCGGTTCCTTCCCGCAGTGTAGATGTGGTAGTGCATCCACATCAAAGCCCCAGCATCTGAACCTGCTCCTGGCAGGTCACGGGAGGGAATCTTCTTCAGTGAGTCCTGACTTTGGAAGGCAAAGCTATGCTTCTTGCTACCGAGCTTCAGGAGCAGTATGCCTTCTCCTGACAGTCAGCGTGGGGCACCTGAGCCAGGCTCCACCAACTGCATGGTTCCAGCTCAAGATTTTGTCTTACAGGAACAACACAGGCCCAGGGATGCTGGGAAATTACTCAGGCCAGCAAAGGAGTGAGCAGCTTTATCCCAGTCCTGGGGCTGGACACTGGCTGTGTGCACTTGAGTCCAACCATCCCTTTCTGGAGGTTTCTCTCTTGCCTTCTGGTGTAGGCTGAATAACAGACTCCCTTCCTAAAGGTGTCCTCATGAATATGTTACTTATATCGCAAAAGGGACTTTGCAGATGTTAAAAATCTTGAGATAGGGAGATTATCCTGGATTATCTGAGTCGACCCAGTGTAATTACAAGGGTTCTTATAAGAAGGAGGCAGGGGCATCTAAGATAAGAGAAGGCCATATGCTGATAGCTACAGAGACTGAAGTGATGTGGCCATGAGCCAGGCAATGCTGGCAGCCTCTAGAAGCTGGAAAAGGAGCAGAATTCTTCCCCCAGAGCCTCCAGAAGGAACTAGCACTGATGACATCCTGATTTTAGTTCCATGAGATATATTATGGACTTCTGACGCCAGAACTCTAAGACAATAAATTTATGTTGTTTTAAGCTGAGTCTGTAGTGATTTGTTATGGCACTAACAGGAAACTAATACACCTTCTGAGGACTGCATGACATTCTCCCAATGCAAATGTCTACTTAATTTAGCCACAGTCCATTCCAGTTTCTTATCACCTCCTGAATGTCACGCACCTCCAACCCCAACCCTAGTGTTGGTTGGGTTCCATTCTCCATGTTCCCAGGCCATCCCCTGCTTTCCACAAAGAAACCCTGCTCACCCTCTACTTACTGGGCTTTCCCCCTCTGCAGTGTGAATTCAGTGAGGACAAGGATTGAATATGATTAATCTTTGGGCCCCAGCACCTAGCCCAGTATATGAATAAATACTAGTTAAATGAACATATTAAAACTTATTTGTATACAAATATGCAGAAAAAGGTGGATGCCTTAAAATAAAAAATTTTGAAGAGATAGAGGAACACTCATATCAGGCTCCTTTTCCTTTATAAATGGGAATTATTTAAAAAATAGTATACTTATTTATCTAGAAGGAAAATTCTGATTTATGACAGGATTTTTAAAAAGCTGATTTTTATGTGAACATAAAATACTAAAAATACAGTATGTTAGCTAAACCGCTTGGATAAAACTGAAAGCAGAGCAAATGTAATCAATTTACGATATTATTAAAACCTAAGGGGAAATTAAATGTCCGTTTCAGTAACATTGGGTGTGTCCATGTTTCTCACACTTCAGTGTTACTGTAGGACACGCCAGCGGATGCTTGCAAAAACCCCGATGCTCTGCTAAACCTGGCTTTATCCAGGCTGGAGTGGAGCACGCATTTGAGACACTTGGGCTTAAGAGATCTCTCTCCTTTGCCTGACAGGGACTTTTAAAGGATTATCTCCACTCCCCACCAACTATGTTCCCTGTCTAAATTTTTTAAGCCTTTGGACTCTGTCCTACAAAAATGCAAAAGACACGTGCACAAGGATATTCACTGCAGTGCTGTTTGTAATGGCATTCCATTGGAGGCAGCCCAAATGCCAATCAATGTGAAAGTGGTTGAATAAATTATAAGACATCCATAATCTGGAGGGCTCTGCTTTCCTTTAAAAAAATGAGGTAGTTTTATATGTTCTACTTACTTTAAAAAAATAGTTCACTGCTGTGCTTAAAACTCTCCAGGGCTTCCAGTTGCATTTACATAAAACTCAAACTCTTTCCTCTGTCTGAAAGGCCCCCTATTACCAGGTGCCTGCCTTCCTTCTGACCTCAGGGTCTGCACGTCCCCTCCTCCATCCAGAGCCATTACGATGGCCTCCACCTTTCCCATCAGCTCTCCTCAGCCTCTGCTAGCTCACTGCCACCACAGGTCCTTTGCACTTTGTTTTCTCAGCTAGGAGTGCTCTTCCCTAGACCAGTGTTTCTCCACCATAGTTCTGTATTACAACAATCTGCATTATCAGGCCGCATTCCCAACCAGTCAATCCTGAACCTCCGCAGTGATACCCAGGTATCAGGCTGTTTTGGTCTGGGCTGCCTGCCTATTTTTAAGCTTCCCATATGATTCTCTGCACAGCCTGCCCTGAGAACCAAGGTGGCTTCACATGGTGGCCCCTTGTCAATCTTTAGGGTGTAGTTCAAATATCACCTCCAGAGAGAAAGTATGATTGCACTAGTTTTAAAACTAAAGATTTCATTTAACTGATAAAGTTAAAAAAGAAAAATACAGACAAAAGATGAGTATAACATGAAATGGATTTGTGAATGCAAAGATGGTAAGTATGAGATGGCATATATTGAAAAGACTGCATAGCAATTCAAGGCAGATGGACTTTAAATTTCAGTTAGCTCCCCTGTTAACTATGATCTTATACCAGTTACCAGTTTCATACCTATATGAAAAGTGGGTAATCATACCCACCTTAAAGGGGTTTTTAAGAACTAACAAAACCACAAATGGCACATAGTGAACACTGAGTAAATAATATTACCTATTGTTAGATTCGTTGAAGCAATAAGTGCCTAGAAATTCAAAGAAAATAGAAATGTCAAGTGCCTGGGGATCAGAGAGCTTCTCTGCCTAGGTAGAATTTAATTTTCGTCTTAAACTTGGGCACATGTAAAGAATAATGAAGGAAGCGGCATTCCAGGAGACAGCGAAAAGGAGGGGCAAAGATGAAAAGTGGAATTTTGCAGAGTGTGTTTGGGGAAGAGGGAGTTAAACAGAAGGAAAAAGCTTGCCCAGAAGGACGGACGGTGCAGCAGTATGTCAGGACTGGTGACCCTTCTGTTTTCTGTCATACAGCATCTTTTTAGTGTCAGCATTTCCCTGAACTAAATTGCATGAAAGAGTAAGTCTCTGATTGGAAGCAGATCCATCAGGCATAGAGGCAAAGAGGTGGGGGGGTGGTAGGAGACAGGACTGGGAGGCCATTCCCTTCGACAGGAACTCATATAGTCTCTTGGAGGCTGACTCTGGGCCATGAGTTGGCCAATCTCATGGAAGCAAGCTTGTAAGGTCTCTCAGGGGCAGGTCCCACACCAGTTCTAAGCAGCAGCACTTGGTACTCCCATGGGAAAACCAGCTACTATTGGGAAGAGCCCAGCTCTGTCTGAGTGAGTCAGGGTTCTTGGTTGCCAGTCAGGTTCCTGCAACCAAGGAACATCCAAGGAAGGGGCTACTAACAAAGGGCAGGCAGGTTAAGGGGACCACCAAGGGTGTGGGGAGGCAGAGAGCTGCAGGAACCCTGAGAGGGATGGCCAGCCCTCAGCCCAGAGTGGGGTATAAATACCCGTCTCTCTGCTTGTCTGCCTTCTCCTGCAGGTAACTTCCCCTTGCTCAAGCCTGAGCCAGAAGCCAGAGGGCAAGGCTGTCTATTAATGCAAGTCCATACAGGTTGGCCTCCTGGAGTGCAGCACAGGATGGAGAAGTGCAAAAAGTGGATCTGGAATATCCACACAGGGAACAATCCAACAGAATGACAAGCCCACTTAAGGGCTGATTACCAGCCTGCATTCTCCATTAAAGGATCTCCTGTAGTGAATCCCCTTTCTACCTCCCTTTCTACCTCCCACCTCCACCCTATGCACATGTAATTGATCATCTAGCCTTGCCAATTGGACCTCTTAGTGTCTCTCAAAAATATACTCTGCTCACATCATATACCTAAATTCCATAGGGATTTAGATTTATGGTTTTACTTCTTATAGCTAAAAGTACTGGCTGAAAACCTCACTGGATATTTATACAACCTTGTAGTAAAAGGAGGACTTCTCAAAGCATGACCTTAAAGGCAAAACCACAGAGGGAAAGGCTGATAGATTGTACTACATAAAAATTGGAAACTTCCATTTGACAGAAACCACCATGAACAAAGTTGAGAAGGCAACAAAAAGTAACCAAAACAAAATTCAAACAATGAAATAAGAAAATATCACTTCAGCAAATTTAAGTAAAAGGAGTATTGTCTAAACATATAAAGTTCTCATACAAGAGATAAGAACTGACCCAAATTTGGGGGAAGGGAAAACTAAGAAACTAAAACTAAACAAATAACGAAAAATCTGTGAAACTAAAAATAGACACATAGGCAGAGGACACGAACAAGATTGATTAAGGAGGAAAAACAACTTGATAACAGGATATGGGAAAATGTTTAACTACTCAATCCAAGAAATGCAAATTTAAACAAGAAACTCTTTCTCTGACTAACTGCACAAAGATTGTTCTTAACGGGAATACTGACTGCAGGCAGGGGTGCAATGAAAAGGGCCCTCCTGAACTGCTTAGAAGAGTATAAATTATTACAAAGTTTTGAAAAGCAAATTAGCAGTTTAGCATTAAGAAACTTTATAAGTCATTCCCCTTGACCCAACTTGAAAATTCTGGGAATTTTCACTTCCCAGAATGTATCTACTTTCCTGCTGACAAAGTCCAAGCATCTCAATTTGGAATATGCCTTCCAAGTTTCATCTCCCACATTTCCCAGTTGAAATTTGCCATCCGTTAGTGTGAAACTGCCTGTTCCCTAGACATACGTCACTCACTTCTGTGCCTCTGACCATTCCCTGTTTGTTTTCCCCTGGTTGGAAAGCCCTTCACCACCTTCTTGGCTTGGTTGCCTTTGCTTACTCTTCTGGAATCAGCTAAGTTGTCAGAGGGTCTCCCCTGATCACCTAGCTTGGGTTAGTTTTCCTTATTCATGTGTCCATAACACACTTTATGCATATTTTGTATAAATAACTTATAACTTTACATAGCTATTTATATATTTATGTAGCTATTTATATATTTATGTACATATCTGTCTTCGCCATCTTGGTTTCTCTCTTTGTACACCTTACATTGGTGGTTTTCAACTGGGGGCAATTTCGTCCCCCAGGAGACATTGGTGATATCTGGAGACCTTTTTGGTTGTCACAGCTGGAGGGAAACCAGGAATGCCGCTAACCAGGTACAGGAGGGCCCCCACAACAAAGGATAGCCAGCCCAGGCTGTCAACAGTGCAGACACTGAGAGCCCCTATCCTACACCTAGCTTCTGCCCAGCAAGGAATGGAAAAAGAACGCACCAAGAAACAAACAAAAAAACCCAAAAAACGATAGAACAAACAATGGTAAAGTGACTATTTTAAGGCCAATTCTTCTTCCATACAAATGGGTGTAATAATATCTATGCCAGAAGGTTTCAGGGAGGATTAAGAGAGACAGTATACAAACAATGCCTGGTATAAAGATGATAATACTCCATCAAAAGCAGCTCATCTTAAGAGTGAAGTGCATAAATTAAATCACAGAGCCAGAATGTTTTGATGCTATAATGAGTCTTAAAGATTGCAGTTAAACTCCTTTCACAGCTTGGGAACCCCTATCTGTAAAGATGTATTACTTGCCTAAATTGCTGGCCTCATATCCAAGTTTCCAGTTAGTGGCAAACTACATGTTAAATGCATTCATAAGAAAGAAATTATAAGCTGGCTCTTTTGTAAAACACATATCTTTTTTTTTGCTTTGGCTTATAAATACAATTTTCATATATATATGTATAGAATTTTCTTTAAAATTGTTAGAATAATAAAAGAACAATGATTCAATTGAATGTTACCAGAAGTTTCACAGGGATTTATTTGAAATTACATTTTGACATTTATGCAAAAATAGGCAAATGTATTAAAATACAAAGTAAAACAAATAATACATTCTTTTGATTGTAGAGAGAGATAGAGTCAGAATCCAGAATTACAATTTAAATGGTTTGTCATAATATCTAAGCCCCTCAACTATTAACAGACTTTCTGGAATCTATGCTAAAAATTAACTACCTTGTAATGACTCCATTCTTCTTGCCTGCTCAATTGCTAATACATACAATGAAATTTCTTAGCAAAATACAATTTAGAGGCACCATCCAACCTGAGATCTTAGATCCTAACATGTTATGGTTTTGATATGAACACCAGTATATCCAGAATTTAAACAAATTATGGCAAATAAATTAAAACATTTATAATTTAACATCTATAGACTTTATTAGGTGTTCATTATACAGTCATCTGGTATGTTTAAAGAGTGAGCAATCATATAAAAAGGAAATATGGTCATAACTGATTGAAGTAATAAAATCCTGAAACCAAATAACATCTCATAATTCATTGCACAGCATATATTAGATTTCATTACATCAGTATATAGCTTAGTAGTAAATTCTCCTGATGGCCATAAACCTCTAAGGTGTTGTCATCCTGAAAAATGAAGGGGAGTTGGTGGGCGTACAGAATGGATAAATCTTCAGTCGTGCTGGTGTGGGATGCCTTTAGGTGTAAAGCTGTAGTGCACTGCCACCTAGTGGCAGAATATTCACACTTACTACATTTTTCTCTGATACTGTAGTTCCAGAAATTCATGCTACGCATACAGTGTAAACCCAACTGGGCTCTACCCACCAGGCTGTCAGGGACTTGGTTAGTGTGGCTTTTATGTTCATCTAACTTTTTAATTCCAAGTACGTTTGTTACTTTCAAAGCCACACACAGGATAATTTTATTAATAAAACACCATCTCATTTATGAATAAGAAGGATTATTGTAGCTATAGGAACTTGGGGCTTTCTTTGACCAAGTTTTTATTCTTATTAATGAATCTTTTAGCAAGTCAGAATTAGTGCAGAGTTAATGCTTTAAAAGAGAGTCCTTAAAGTAAACAGCTACATGAAATCTTTATCATAATCTACACTTTGGATTTTATTAAGATCCTAGAATTTTAAAAGAGGCAATGGTGCTGCTGGTGAAGATTCCTTCACTAAAATTTTGGTACCATTCATACAGCATCGTATAAATGTGAGGCCATGAGAACTCAGTTTGGGGATGTTCTCAATCATATCCAGTAGTTTAGGATTAGGACCAGAGTCATCACTGGAGGATCTGAGGCCACACCATCCCTTATTTGGCTTCCGATACTTCCACAGCATAAAGGCTTTGTGATGCACTACAGGAGTGAACATAAGCCAGGTGTCTGTTTTTTTGATGGAATTGCAAGTACAGAAAAACAGGAACTAGACCACTTCAGGGTAAGCAAATCTGTCTTTCTTCAAGGTTGAGGAAACCATATATATCAAAACCTAAATCAACCTCAAACTTTCAACAATAAAATATATCAAACATTTTACACTGTACAAAGAAAACTAGCAGGACGTGAAATGTTGGAAGTTTTAAAAACACTGCCAATCCAAGAGGCAAAACAAGGAGGCGGCAAAGTCTTAGCTCCATCCTAATCAAGCGGATCCAGTTACACCAGTCTGCATCTCAGGTAATGGGTATTTCATTCAAGGTCAGACATCCAAGTTAGTTAAATGGGCCAGAAATGAAAGTGCCATGTAGGAAATGAAAGGATGGAGCCAAGGACTTGGGCCTCAACTATGCAGCTACTAGACTTGATGATACTCAGCATTCTCCCAGAATATTCATTCTACCTTCTGTTCACATAAAGAAGCAAAGAGACAAACCTTTGGAGTGCCATGTGCCAGAAGTTGATCTAAGTGTTTGGAGGAAGTCAGTTAAGTTTCACATTACTGTAGAGTCAGTTCTACTGCTAATCCCATCTTAGAGCTGGGGAGACTGAGGCACAGAGAGGTTAAATCATATTCCTTAAGTTACACAATGTCAATAAACTCTTATCTGGACAGTCTAACCCAGAATTGGCTCTGAATCACTCTGTTCTGTCTACAGATGATGATCCTCTGTATTTCAGATACTCCCATGCTGATTTTTCAAACAGTACAGCTTTTGATAACAAAAAATTAGTAAAATTCTCATCCCCTCCCCTCTTTTTTCAATGAGCCAACTACTAGTTCTTTCTTATTCTTTCTAACAAGCTGAACAATACCAATAATTATAATTAACAGTAAAAACGTTGACTGTTTTCAAAGAACTTTTGCACTTTCTCCCCATTTAGAATAAGAAAATAAAGTGACATAGAATAGCCACAGTTTGGCGGTAGGACGAACTCTCACAAAGTGCAAGTTGCCCCAGTCATACCAAACTTCCTGCCTCTAGCAGGTGATAGTCCAGAAGTTCTTCCTGTTACACTTCAACCTTAGTCAGTTGTTTGTCCTCCCATCTTTCCATGGGGCTCTTAGGCTTCTTTTAATGTGCACACAGCACTTACAAGTGTGGTTCCCAGGGCCAGTGCCCCGGCCTCCCTCCACCCCATCCTTCTCCCTATGCACTTTCATAACGCTCTCATTTGAGGCACCTTAGTTCTGATCTCCTTGTAAAGGTGCACATTGGGTGCCTGGTTGAATGAGACCAGACTCCTGCAAAAGTGATCTTGAACTTCCAATTAAGAGCCTCTGGGAAGTCAGTCAAGGAAATTTTCTGAGCATGCAAATACTTAAAAAAAAAAAACAGGAATTTTGGACAGTCCTCTTCTCAATTTGTTTCTGCTAAGTAGGACTACACTGGAACCTTTTTCTTTTTCTTAAGACCTTCCAGGGAGTCTTGATCTCCCCTGGGTGGTTTTCAATCCTCGCCTTGCTAGGAAACATACCAGCAATAGGGATATACAAGGGCACAGCCTGCCCGCTGCTCTTCTGCCCAGTCTGCCTTATTCAGCCTGAAAATGTTTAGAACTGTTTCAGCTTATTGAACCATTTCACCCACAGGAGCCCACAGCAGCATGGGGATCACGCAAGGCAAGGGCACTTGCACTGAGCACACAAGAATCTGCTATTGTTTTTTCTATTATAAAAGTGATAGCTAAAACAAATGCTGGCGAGGATGGGGAGAAAGGGGAACCTTCCTACACTGTGGGTGGGAATGTAAACTAGTTCGATTTATTATGGAAAACAATATGGAGGTTCCCCAAAAAACCAATAATTCCACTTCTAGGAATTTACCCAAAGAAAAGATCCCTGATTCAAAAAGACTTACGCAACCCTATGTTTATTGCAGCACTATTTACATTAGCCAAGATATGGAAGCAACCTCAGTGTCCATCAATAAATGAATGGATAAAGATGTGGTATATATACACAATGGAATACTATTCAGCCATAAAAAGAAATCTTACCATTTGCAACAATATGAATGGAGCTAGAGGGTATTATGCTCAGTGAATTAAGACAGGTGGAGAAAGACAAGTACCAAATGATTTCACTCATTGTGGAGTATAACAACAAAGCAAAACTGAAGGAACAAAATAGCAGCAGACTCAAAGAATCCAAGAAGGGACTAGCAGTTACCAAAGGGGACATGGGAGGGTGGGCAGGGAGGGAGGGAGAAGGGGATTAAGGGGCACTATAACTAGCACTCACCATATAGGCAGGTCAGGGGGAAGGCAGTACAGCACGGGAAAGACAAGTAATGACTCTATAGCATCTTACTACACTGATAGTGATTGCAATGGAGGTGGGGGCAGACAGTGAGGACTTGATAATATGGGTGCATGTAGTAACCACAATGTTGTTCATGTGAAACCTTTATAAGATTGTACATCAATGATACTTTAATAAGTTTTTTTTTTAAGTGATTGCTAATTATAAAAAATTGACAATCAGGGAGAAGGAAAAATCCAAGACCACTCTTACACTTAAAAGATAACCGCTGTTACCATTTTGGGTGTTTCTTCACTCCTTCTTTAACGAAGAGTTGGGAATTTTGTTTTATCTAGGTGCAGCTTTTTCACTTACCTTTAATACCACAAGTTTCCCAGCTTTAAAGCTATGTTCCAATTAGCATTGTCCTATTACTGAAAACTTACATTTCTCTCAACTTTTCACTCACTGACAATGCTGCAATAAACATTTTTCATAAAGCAGCATCACACTTTTTCCATGGCTGTATAACCTCGGACAAGTTGCTTGACCTCTGTAAGCTTTAGTCTCATTTGTGAAGCAGTAGTAGTTTCTGTTTCACTGCATTGTTGTGAGATCAATGGTAGTGTACAGTGCTAATGTAAAATAATCACTCAGTAAGTGATGGCTGGTTGTAAGTCCAGGGAAAGGAAATCCGGGGCAAAATAACTCTAAAAACTGAAATCAGTCAAAGGGAGAAATAAAGTTTAAAACCCATTTATTGCTTATAAACTGCAGTCTGAGGCCGTCTCTCTTTCCTGCTCCAGCAGAAGCAAAACTGGTCCTCCCCCTCACCTACAAACTGCAGTCCAGGGGCAATTTCTCTCCTCTGTTCCAGAGGCAAGCCAGCCTCCTCCCCTTAATTTCTCAGGTTCAGACACATCCTTGGTTGTCCAGGTAAATTATCCACTGATATGGAGATGAACTTCTTTCCACCCCTGAGGAATGATGCAAATGCCCTAAAGACATACTTCTCTCCACCCTTGAGTGCCTGTTAATATGCAGATGTACTAAGGCCAGGAGAGATATTCTGGAAATATTACAATTTTACCCATACTGCTACTGGAATTATTTAAGAGTAATTTTACAGTTCTTGACATGGCCAAGATATTGTCCAGGCAGGTTATACAAATGTATTACCCATCAGCAATGTATGAGATTCAAATTTATTTTAAAAGGTCTATGAAAGAAAATTAAAGCACTGAAACACTGAATTGTTCTTGGTTGTCTGAGAGTTTATCTTAGTTATCTAGTTAGGTTTGATAGGGAAGCACCGTGACACAAAAATACTTTACTAGTCTACTGGCCTTTATGCAAATAGTCCCTCACTAAAATGTCCCTTAACACTAGCATCTGCCAATATTTTATCTGTTTCTCTATGATCTACAATACTGTTCCAATAATATAATTCAGATTGATTGGAAAGCCAAATCACAAATCTTACAACATACTAAGTAGGTTAAAAGGAGAACTGCTTTCACCATGACTCAACCCATTATCAAATGGGCATCTAGGTTATTTGGACCAAGCAAAAGGAAATTGACAAGAGTGATTCAGGGTAGGTATTTCAGGTGAAAATCAAAGAGAGGCTCTTAGAGAATTTAACAAGGGTTTTAATACTTTAGCAAGAAGTTTAAAGACACTCATGGTTATGTTGTCAAATATAACTCATTTTATGGAAAAAATGTATCCAATATACTTTTTTTTAGGAAATTTAAAATAAAACGCAAGACTTATTTTCAGACTGGTTTTCCCCAGGTTAAGAGCCCAGTCAGACATTCCCTTTACACACAGCAGTGGCTTGTGGACTACCACACAGGCCGCATGCTCTACCCATTGCTTCCCTACGTGCTGCCGTTCCATACTCACTTCCACTACAGCATTTTAGAATTTAAGGGTGGGAATGATGACATTACTACATGGTTCTAATTTATATTTTAAAAGTTAGCCTATAACCTTAAACTCTTATCAATGATCAGTATCTAACCCTTATAATGTACTTTATAACAATCATTTCCAAAGTGGAAAACTCACTGGTATATGGGGGAAAAGTATCACTTACCTTTATATCTTTGCCTGTTTTTCTAATGTCAATTTTTTGTTTTCTAATTCACAATATCACAAGAGCACACACATACATAACTTATACAGACCCATATTGGGGCTGCATAATTTTAAAAAAAGGATAGGATGTAAAATCATTTACATTGGAAAGCAATGATTAAAGAAAGCAGTCTCCCAATCCTGGGAAACTAGTGGGTGAATCCTCTCTCCTCCCATCTGGTAACTTTTGAAGTCTGAAAACCAGTCTACTGGAGTGCTGTTTGTTTCAGGTAAAATACTAGCACTTGTTTCTTGCTCCATTCCATCCCAGCAAGTTAGGTCCTGAGGGGGCTTCTAAGTATCTTTTTTATCTACAAAGGCAATATAAAGGCAACTATTCTACCTGGAAGAATGTTATATCCTTCAGTAAATTAACAAGTTATCCAATCAGTGAGGAAAACTGATTAAAATGGCCTGAATGTTAGGAAGCAGTTAAACAGTAAAAAATATCTTAGAAACCGGGAATGAATTTTAACAGGTAAGTTAAATTCAGTTTTTATTCAGAATAAGGTTCAGAATTCAGAAATTCCAATAATTACAATGGACATTTGTTTGAACTTAATATACTTGTAGCCTGAATAGTTCTAAATCTGTACATTTCACATTTAACCAACTTCATAAAAATACTTTGAGGACAGCTGCAACCAGATTTCAACTACGATTATTTCTTTTCCCATTCTTCTCTCTCTTTTCTTTCCCGAATAACCTCTTTCAAATAAGGTTCAAGGTAGAATTTATCCTAAAGAATGAATAAAATAAAAATATTACATGTCACCATACATACTGATATTTCCCAGAAATTTAATAGGTCTTAAAGAACAACAAAAATCTATCAAAATTAATTATTTCCAAGTTAAGCAGATTAAGAATTGCTGACTTTTCTAAGATGTAAAAAACCACAAAGATATTGTAATAAGTTACTCTGATAGGTTATTAAAGTCTGCCAAAGAGGAAAAAATGAAAAGTCTTCAAGCTTTTGCCTAATTTAAATGTGGCTCAAGGGGTGAGGGTTTACCTCAGAGTCCTTCCTAGGAGCTAGGTCACTCACATGAGCTCACACGAATGCCAATATATTTTCATCTGAGCAGGAAACTGGGTGTACAGGGAGAACAACAATGGCCTGGGAGACAGAAGACCAGGATTCTACACCTGGATCTCTGTATTAGAGACTTGTTTATAGTTTTTGGAGCAGTCATTTCAACTCTAAGCCTCAATGTGTTTATATCTAAAATGGAGCTAATATTTGCTCTGTTCATTTCACTGGACTGTCATAAGGATATCTGATACAACTTGAAGAACTAAGTTACTAAACAAATGAATGTGTTTTTTCTGTTTTTAATACTCAATCCTTCATGGACAACACTGTTAGATACAAAAAAGCTGTGCGCTACCTCCTCATATTTTGTCCACTGCTCTTTAGGCAGGATTTGCTGCCTCATGGAAAGGTCCAGTGCTCTTTTAATGCGGAACATCCTGTCATTGTAAAGGTTCTCAGGAAGCCGCCTTATGGCTTCTTTCACATCATCATCCTCATATATTGTATCATCTCTCATTAACCCTATGATAGAAAACAGAGTTAGACTGAATATTCATCTCAAAAAGCAGGATTTTATTTTTAATGAGTAAAATATCTTTGACTTATAACTTAAGACAGGTAAAATATCAAATCAGGTATGATGGTAGGTAATTCAGTGCATTTCATACATTAATAATGGGTTAATAGATTATTTCTTAAATGGTACTATAGAGACAATATATGAGCCTTTTAAAATCCACTGCCCAAAACACATTTTACCCATTTTACCTGCAACACTTTTTAAAATATTTAAAATGTCTACCTTGTTTTTAAACATACATCAATAAACTACATCTTTATTTTCTTCCACTTTAAATCTGAATCAAGGTATTAAAGAATCTTAAGATGACAGTGTACTAAGGAACCAGTAATACTTAATGATACTTCCATTAAGCTTCAATAACAAAAGATAAAATTCATGACAAATTATAAAGTCTAAGAAAGTTCAAGAATCAGATGATTGTAAAGAAGAAGAAGTCACACTTTTTTTTATGAAAGTATCATTGACATACAATCTTATGTTCGTTTCAAATGTACAACACAGTGGTTCAACAGTTACCCACATTACCAAATCCTTACCTCCTCTACTGCAATTACTATTTATCAATGTAGAAAGATGTTACAATATTACTGACTATATTCTCCATGCTGTACTACCTTTCCTGTGACCAACTTATATTGCGGTAGTGAATTATTAGATGTCGCACATTTTTAACCTTTGAAAAATCTCTACTTTCAACGTGCATAAATGATTAAGTGGAAGAGTTAGGAGAGGGAATGTATTAATAAGAAGAATGTACTGCTACCATATTTCAAGAGCAAAAATTATTTCCACCTTAAGCATTTGAGACAATTTCATCCCTCTCTTAAAATATTAAAAAGAAAATGGATTTAACATAACAATAAAATGTGACCTAATTAAAAAATTTTCTAATGTGCACAGGCACAATTAGTTAAAGGGATTTTTCAGAACCACAAGAACTCTTGCAAAAATACTTCTGAGAAGCAGCAAAAAAAGAAAAAAAAACAGAGGAAGAAAGCACAGATACTCACCCAGCTTATTAAACCCTGCAGCATTGTAATACCACTTTCGAATACCCTCTAGCCACCGGCCTGATGCTGAAACTGATAATGTCACACTGTTAGTTGCTACAATTCACTTATACCACATAAACACATTGATAGGCAAGTAACTATGACTCTTACAGTTACATTAGAAAATGTAAACATAGGAAGGAATTTCCTTTTAAAAGCACAGACTCTATATACTGTAGATAAAAAATAAAAGTTGCTTATTTTATCTATGAGCCAGAGTAACTGCAGGTAAAAAATTGGGAAGCAAGTCATGGGAAATAAGGGTAAACTCAAAACACCTAACTTACCAAAGATCTATAGGTACAATTACTGCCACTCCAGTCTCTCAAAATCAAGAATCCATCCTTTATGCCCCCCTGCTACCATCAGAATTGAAGGGGTGGGGTATGGGAAAGGAATTCAGAGCTTTTCCAGCATTTGTAGTTTCAGAAATAGATTATAGGTAATAAGTGTAAACTCTTCTTTTCAAGGAAGTTGGGAGCTATAGGTAAAGAAGGTATTTCAGGATAGGCTGGCAGATCTAAATGGCCTTCATCTTCCAAAATTCCTATCCTACAGTGCCTTTATTTCACGCAGCTACCCTCTTTAAAACTATATGCATTTCTGGAAATATTTTCATACCATTAACCAATCATTTAAAATTAATATAGCAAAAGAAGCCCATTTTCTTCCTTGCAAGCTGCTAACTTTCCTACTCCTTAGTACATCACAATGACACAGTTTTGGTACATCTTGTAACAGGCACAATTGTTTTTAGAAAAGCAAGTACCAAAGAGTCAATTACAAACATACTTGTAAAAGACAAATAATGTGTAAATCTACTTACCAGGGTTGCGATAATGATTAATATTCACTGAACAATTATTGCTGCCAGGCACTATCCTATTTGCTTCACTCACATTACCTCGGTTTGTTTACAACACGCCTATTCATGCAGAAGAGATACAAGGCTTACAGAAGTTAGCCTATCCAAGATCAGAGCCAGCAGCGGTAGGGATGAGGCCAGGTCTATCTAGTTCCCAAGCACAGCACAGAAACAGGGTCTTCAGTATCTGTCAAATTTTAATGCCTCCATCTCCACCCCGGCAATCTGATCTTTTTAAGTAACTTTACAATTGCTGGGGGCGGGGAGAAAGGCGACAGTATTTTTAAAAAGCCAGTCCAATTTGTACCGCCGGAGAGAGGAGACTGGCAAAAGAAAAACGAAGAAGAAAAAGGCGTGCAGGGGGAAAAGGAAGTGCCTTGATGTCTACTTTGTTTTAAATATTCAGTCAATTTCTTTATTCTGTTCTATCCAATAACAAATAAGTTTGTTCTAACGCCTACAAAAATACAAATTTCTCCAAATCTACAGCCCAAGGTGGCTTTCCAGAGAAGCCAAGGTTAACGTGAAACCGCTGAAACCCTTTTTTAGCTGCCTTTAAATCCCAGTTTCGCTTTGCTTCAGTTACCTTATGAGCGTAAAAAAAAAAATACTATCTCCCGTCGCGCCGGCAGAATTTATGGATCTAATGCACATGACAGCGCTTAGCTCACAGTAAGCACTCAGTGCCTTCTGGCTTAAAGTCATCCATTAGTCATCTCCCTGTGCCCTTGAACTGTTCTAAGGCCGAGGGGAAAGACTGCCGAGCACGGGGAGCTGGAACACCAGGGCTGCCCGAGCCACTCCGGGCACCTTCACCCAACAGCAGGTCTACGCCCCAGGCCTCTAGGCGAGAAGCGGTAAGGAAAACGGGTCCTCTCGGCGGCGCTGGGGCCGCCACCTCCTCTTACGCCGCAAACCTGGCCACTCAGAGAGAGCGAGAAAGAGGAGCAAGTAGCTGAGAGAGTAAAAGGTTGAGAGCACCGGCGAGACCAGCCAGACAAGCCACCAGCCACTTACCAGCAGGCCTGCTTGCCATTTTGACCCCAGGCGGACGCACGACCTACTAGGTAAGTCCCAGAAGACATTCTGGGTCCAGTGCGCAAGCGCTTACGTCATGTCCGGAGGCTAGGGAGGATGCTGGCGCAGGCGCAGTTCTGGCGGCCGACGCAACTGCCGGTTATTAGTCTCCGCAGGGGTCGCCCCGATGGAGCAGGCTGGGTATTTTGTGCTCTGGGATTTAAGAAGCATTCCCCGTGATGTGATAGGAAGAACGGTAGGCAAGGGATTAGGCCACCGGTCTTTAGCCTGGGTTCTATTACTGACGAGCTATGAGAGCTTGAGCAGTATTAATTGCGCCCTTTGTGCCAAACAGACCGCTAAGCGTTTTACAAGCATGTTGTCATTTAACTCTCAATCTGTAAGGTAAGTATTATGATTATCTCCATAGTAGAGAGGAGGACACTGGGGCTTTGAAAGGTTGGATAAATTATCTGAGGGCATACAGCTAGGAAGAATCCGGATGCATCATCCATAATCTGAGAAATGAAATAAAACTTTGGGATTCCTTCATCACAGGGCATATACTACACTACTAATCCAGGAAACTGTGGCCTTCAGTTTTTCTAGTTGAAGATCTGTATCAAGCTATTTTAGTGGAAGGCAAGTTAAAAAAAAAAAAAGACTTTTAAATGTTAAGTCAAAAATGAATAGCAGGATTTGCATGCAATTTTAAATAAAACACAAGTACACTTTTAAGGTCTCAGCCCCAACGAGTTAAGTATAAGGCGTTAAAATCTGGGGACAGAAGACAATTAGAGTAGTTAGAATGACCCATAACTCATTCAGCTCCTGGTGAACTTGTCGGTACTGTGTTGGTCAGCTCAGGCTGCCATAACAAAATACTACAAACTGAGCATCTTAAAAAATAAATAAATTTTCTCAGTTTGGGAGGCTAGAAGCAAAAATCAAGGTGCCAGCATGGCCAGGTTCAGGTGAGCTGGTTTCTGTGGCTTGTACAGGGTTGCCTTCTCAGTGTGTCATCACACACATGGGGGGCAGTGAGCAAATTCTTTTGTATCTCCTGTCTTAAAAGGACACTAATTCCATCAAGAGAGCCCCACCCTTACTACCTCATCTAAACCAAATTATCTCCCAAAGGTCCCATCATCAAATACCATCACACTAGGATGTAGTATTCAACATGAATTTTGGAGGGACACAATTCAGTCCATACCAATCCACCATATTTTTGTTTTCTTTGATTTTGAGCTGAAACCTGGGACTATATGGAACTCCACCTCATTGTAAATTCAAAGGTTAGATTTAGTGGTCTTAGTTATGTTGTACTTCTGGTGCTTTCTCCCTTTTTCTTCTCTGTGTCACCACAACTTCTCATATTTCTCCTGAATGCAGCACTAAAAACTGGTGAATGGATGCTTCTAGTAGCCAATATGAAGTCTGAAAGATGTGAAAAAATGCAATACATTTGTACAGTGACAATATTGCTTTACAAGAAGTAAATTCTGCTCCTTTCCTCCTTACACTTTCAATCTCTCCCTACTGGTTATAGGGTGGAGGCAGCAAGTGAAGACCTTGTCAAGGGATTAGATAACCAGGAAAGTCACAAAATCCAGCTCTTAGGAGCATTAAGCCTAGAGAGCCTGAGTTTGCTGGTAAGTCATTAGTGATGATTGAAAAATTACTTTTGGTTTACCTCCTGGCACATGGTAGGATTGCACTTATCTGCCTTCTTAAAACTAGGCATGCCATGGGAAGTTCTGGCCTAGAAAAATCTTGAGATTTTCAAAGCAATTCTCCACAATCTTTCCCCCTTCCATTGACTACACTCCAGACATGGTGGAGGCTCCATCAATTTCTGTTACTGAAGATGTGGAACAGAACCTTTTTAGTCTCAAGTTGACATGTATGAGATTTTTAAAAGTTCCATGTTTTTAAATCATTTGAGGTCTGTTCACTATACAGCACAGATAGCTTATTCAGCCTGATAATGAGTTGAATAAAGGCAAAATGAGGTTCTGGGCCAGTCAGGGTGGTTCTATGCTTTGTCTTCTGCTGTATTTTCTCCTTGTTTGCCGTTTATTGATCTCACCCTACCACTTCTTGAAGGCACTATCTATGCCACACTCACCACTGTATTCTAGGAACTCAAATGTCTGTTGAGTAAACGAATAAAATAAGTAACAGGAAGACCACTATTCTCAGCCTTAACCAATTAAAAATTTAGTTTCTCCTGAGGTTTCAGAACATCCAGCATACCACAAACCCTGGTGCTTAACAAACTACCCCCAAAGCTAGGGGTTTAAAACACTTTATAATTCTCCCAATTCTGAATTCACCTGGGTGGTTCTGCTCTATGTGGTACCTACTGAGGCTAGAATATCCAAGATAGCTTCTTGGGTATTTGTCTGTGCTTCCATGGTACAGCTGAGGTTTGGCCAGGCCCCCCTCTCCTTCCCCTACAGTAGTCAGCAGGCCTCTATATGGTTGCTCAGAGTTCTAAGAGGACAAGCCCCAATGTGCAAGTACGTCATCAATACTCCACGTGATAATGTCCCATCGACCAATTCACACTGGCCCAGAGTCAGTGTGGAAGTGCAAATACCAGGCATGGTTCACCGGGAATGCTACCAGTGTTAACAGTCTACCCATCCTAAGTGATCCTGAAGCAGGTAACTGAAGTAATGATGCCTCATTTTAAAAGTAAGAATCAAACTCAGAGGTTAAATCATTTGCCCAGGATTATATGTCTAAATGATAAATGTGGGGGAAAGGGAGGTGGGGGAAAGTATCAATTCATGCTATAGATTTTTGCATAGTGGCAGTAAGGCGAAGGTTTGTAATGGCCTTTTACCATTTCTTATTGCTCTCTACTTAACTTCAAACTTTCCTTGCTATCCTTTTTCTTTTCCTGATTCTTAGTAGCCAACTGTGGGCAATTTTGAATATCTATACTCAGGAAGATGACGATGTAGATAATCCAAAATGGAATGTGTTTTGTAGCATCTAAATGAGCAACAGATATTTGGTGAAAAATAATAATAGTATGCTCCAGAAACCCCTAATATTTCAAAGAAAACAAAGATGTCTTGTGATGAAACCACTTTGAGACCTGTCAATACAGGAGGAAAATCTGTTCTCATATTCACTAGAATGAAAACATGCCAGCCTATAGGAAATTGACTCTCTTTCTTTAAGCTTGCTGTATTTTTAGTTCTCTCCTTCCTGAGAAGATGGAAAGATCTACCATAAGGATGAAAGACTTACCATAAGTACCCACATTTACATGAAAGATCTACCATAAGCACCCACACTTATAATATCAAGAAATTGTTTCCAATATTGAGGGGGCATTTATTTAAAAATATATTCATTCATTCATATATACATTCATTTTAATTATTACATCTTAATATGCATCAAAAACTAGACAGTTTTTAAGAACTTTTCAAAGTCTTGTACAGAGGCTTTGGCAATCTCTTCACAAAATATTTCATCAGGTATAGATACCAGTCTGTCCAAAGAGATGTAGTTAGGTTTTGCTGGGTCATACTGTGCTCTTCCTAAATAGGTCAGAAACAAATGTCTTTCTTTCACTTTAAACAACCTTGTATTAAATACCTAAAAAAGAAAAAAAATATTTAAAAAACACTCTGTACTGGAAAATGATCAAAATATTTGGCTAAAAATTTTAATAGGCTAACACTTATGAAGTATTGACCACATGCCCACTATGATAAATGCCACAGGGTTTAAACTGTAGTAAGTAATTATCATTAAAAAGGGACTAGATTAACAAACAGAAAAATTATAAAATAACCAAGGACTACATTGTAGGTAAAGAACACTGACTAATCCAGAGAGATAGAAGAGATGTTATAAAAGTAAATGCTTAGGTCCCACCCTGGAACTACTTTGAGAGTGGGGCTCACGAGTCTTTTGGACGATTGTGATACCTGCCAAGTTTGAGAACAAAAGGGAGTAAGATCTATGACGTCAAAACATTTATAAGATTTTATCTGTGAACTTCCTAGTATTATTATTATTTTTAAAATTCCTGTGGCTCCCTTTCTGTGACTAACATCAAAACGAAATGAACCTGGCCTCTAGGGAAGCAAGTAGGGAAAGTAAGTCTTGCCCGCATCAGGGTTAAAACTCCTAACTAAGGAGTACAGCAAGTGGCTGCAACTTCACAAAGCAATCAGAAGCAGGGTAGGTCCCTACAGCCAGCCCTTATAGCCAGCTGCAAGAAAGAATGGAGAATTGGGAAATCTGGCCACACTTGATTATTAAACCAAGAAGCAGAAGAGAGATCCATGAGGCTCCCTGGCAAGGCCCAAACGAACCACATGCTGCTTTACGTCTCGGGTTCTTCTCTTGGCTATATTTCACATACACTAGGGACACTGGACATGGCACATAACCTCAAGAGTCTTATGTTCACGTGGAAACAAAATAAGAGATCATTTAGAGAGGACATTATGAAAAACAATTGTTGAAAACTAAAACTCTTTGAGAATGGCAGCCAAAAATATAGTGTGCCAACTCAACATGGGATTGGCTTGCTTTGAGGACACCTTTTTCTTTCTCTGCAAGAACATATCAAATACTGTTCTGCCTTCATTTTGGTAACTAAATTCCCGCTACCACATTATTACTGCTCATAAAGATGTGAGGAGCTTTTAGATGTATTTCTTTAGAAGTATGACTCCTATGCAGTGACTCCTGGCTTACAAAATGATCATACAACAGACAAAACCACAAATGACTGAAGGTCCCAAGCTATTAATTTCCTAAATATAATAACACTTTTGGCCATTTATACAGCTTATGACAAGAAATCTTCCAAAGGATCAAGGTGACTTCATTATCAGAGACTTGTGTGATCTTTCAAGTCCGAAAAGCCACAGTTCAGACTGAGTTATAATTTCCTTTGTTTTATTTTTTTTCCTTGGTTCTTGACCATCAGGAGCCACTCTGCAATTGTCAGAAAAAGTTTATCTAATTAGTGATCCATTAAATTCCCAGGGATTTAAAAACAAAGACCCCTGGGACTGAGAATTACCTATCCCCTCTTGTCCTGAGGTGGACTCCTGCTCTGCCTTCACAGGAACCAACAGTGGGAGAAGAGAAACATGGTTTTAGGGGATCCTGAATATTACCTCTTCCCTTATTTCTTCATGTTCATTCCCCTAACTGCTTTTGTTATTCTTTCCCTTCCATGGTTGCTGCTTTGAAGTTACTAAATTAACCATAGTTATTAAGTTACCATTGTTTCCCCATTGTTAATCACTGATAAAATATATGTCCTAACCATAACTGTTACTTGCACAAGAAACCTTGTTTCACACCACTAAGTTTTTAAAGCACCAGCCAAAACCTTAAAGTCTCTATCACTTCCCTGGCAGCCCTACTGTCGGTTATTTTATTTTTTATTACTGAGGTTTTTATTTTATTTTTTAACATTACTAGCCAGTCCCTAAAAATCTGAGAATCCCAATATGGAAGCCACAGTTCTACAACTGGGCTTCCCAGAACCTAGGTTTTGAAGTGGTTAAAATTTCTGTTTTTGAACAAGTGATTTTGATAGTTTCCTCCTCTTAGAAAGTTTCTGTCCATCTCTGAGACCCTACTCATTCTAAAGACAACTCAGATGTCACTTCTTAAAGTGGCAGCATTTCCTAATTAAGAGCATGGGATTTTAAACTTGACTGCCACACCTCTAATCCTAGCTCTACCCCATTACCTAGGTAACCTTGGACAAACTACTCAATCTCTGTATGCTTACTTTCTTCATTTATAAAACAGGGATAATAGTACCACCTAACTCACAGGTTGTTGTAAGGATTAAATGAATGAATTATAGAAGTAAAGCAGCAAAGACAGCTGGCACATAGCAGGCACTCAATAGGTGTTATTATTTCTATGATTTTCCTACTTCTTCTACAATAACTCTAAGACATCTGGTTAAGACTTTTAATATTATGTAAGCAATTACATTTTTAAAACTTGTCTTCCACACTAGATTACAAGTTTCACAAGAATAAAGACCATGTCTCATTGATTTTTGTATCCCCCAATCAGATTCTCTTATCAGGCTCTATTATCACTGAATTACCTACCAACCCAGGGGAAAGCTAACTGCCATTGCTTTTTTGTTGAAGATTACAACTATTCTATAGCCAATTTTGTACCACTACAGGCTTCTAATAATTTTCATAATGAACATATATGTATATAAAAAAGAAACCTTCTCTATGAAGGGCCCATTCATAGAGAAGTATGATGATAAATAAACATTGTTACTGGTGAAGGAACTGTACCACAGTCAATCTAGTTCTGAGAGTTAATATTAAAGTTGTATTTCATCTGCCTATCTTTATATTAAGAAGAGATGTAGCAAACAGAGTAAGATAATTACTTGAATGAAATTTATTTCTCCAGAGAATACTTTCTGAGTGTCTACTCACATGGCAAAAAGGAAAGAAGGATGACTTTGATGAAATTTATCACTCATTTGTTCAAAAAGTCTTTATCTAGTGCCTATTAATTGGCCCAGTATGGTTCCAGCACTGGGAATTCAGCAGAGTATAAATCAGACAAGATCTCTACTTTCAAGGAGTTAACATTCTTACAAAGAAGAAGATAATGTCACTCACTAGGTTAAAGAACAGGAAAGTTTGATTAGTTTAGAATGGAATTACAGCTTTGCAGGGATGGCAAACTGGAACTGTTTAATATTTTGGTAGTAGATCATCACAATGTAGCTTATTAACTAATGGATTTATACAGACTGTGAATAAAAAGTACATGTAGATGAAAGGACCTTTAAGGGAAGTGATTTCAAATTGAAATGGAGAAAAATACGATAGAATATGTTAGATCCTAAAAGGCAGAACAAGAGTAGGTAAAAACTACAGGGAAATATATTCATCACTTCTCTCTCCTCTGGAGATGCACGTGTGTATGCTTGAAGTTGTGAACTTTTCACAAGTGATCTCTCTACTATGTCTGCTATAGACATAGCAGAGAGATGCTATTCTTTTTACCCAAAAAGAAACATGAAACATGACATTAATACAATTCTTGGAACTACATTGCATTTGGTCCAATTTCACAAACAGTAAGGAATTTTCACATGCAAACAGTACCATGCCCCTAGAAGCAGCTCTGGATGAAGGGCATTGTCCACTACGACAGACAGAGGTGTGCACTCATTACCTGCGGGAACCTGACAATGATGTGGTGGGGAATGTTCATCACATTATGAACATAGTCGAAAGTCTCAGTAAGTTTCTTTTTATTTGCAGTTAACATCTTGGGGATTTTGGTGATCATATCTTGAATTTCATTATGTTTAAAACCTAGCTCAAGACGATATACCTAAAAGAAAATAGAGTTGCTATGAATCGTGAATAGAAATAGTTATTTTGGTAATATGCTGGAGGGCACAATGATTCTTTTAAAATATAAAATAAGGACATTAAAATCTGGAGTCAACTATAGCAATGCCCTCAAGAGTTCATAACTTCGTGCTTCTGGGGTAACCTGAATTTCAAACTCCTCTCCTGAGAATGAGCTACTCACAGCATGCTGCTCATCATGGAGATCACCAGAAAGAGCTTTCAGTTATGAGATAGATAACGGTGGACATAGGAAGTCTGTTCGGGCTATCTGTATAGGCCCTACAACATGCAAGCCAGAACAAACGATGGATTTTCAAGTGTTTTTTAAGCCTCTGTTCCCAAGCACTCTCTCCTACACGTTATCTGGAAAAACTACATGTCAAAATCCCAGATAGACATGATAAAACTAAAAACCCAAATGTGGGCCAGGTCCTCTGTGTGCATTCCTCTATGCTTCCCCACCAATCCACTCTGCAAGTGGGACCCCTTGCAACCTGAGAGCAAGGACTACCTCCCCAGCACAGAGTATGGGCAGGGACTCAAAACAAATTTCTCCAACTGAATGTGACATACTTTAAGCACCTCAGAAAATAGGCCTTACAGAGTAATTTCAAATACTACTATAGTTTCATATTCTAATTAGTCAGCTGACCTTGGCTCTATCCTATTCTCTCGGAAGAAGGATAGCAGAGAGTGTCTGACATGTCTGTGATAGAACTACAGCTGGCAATCAGCACAGGTTCTAAGAACAGCAATGTGCTGCCTATTATTTTCTTCACAGAAGTCTTTGTAATCCAGCCTTTATCACTCCTCTCCCACCTAGGTGACACAGACACAGACTCTCATACTGAGCAACAGAAGGTTTGATTCCAGGTTCCACCCCGACACCTAAGTTATTAATCCAGGATTACAGGTATCAGTGTCTGCAAGGTGATTTACTATGTCACACCTGGTCAACATGTGAAATATTTGCTAAAATAAATCACTTGATATTTATTAAATTATTTCCTCTGTCCACCTTTTTAGAAATAACTTTTAAAAATCTAGTTTTAAGATGACAGTAGCAAAATCTACCCTCCTCAGAGGACTTAAAACACATACAGAAAGATGCTGATTTCTCAAAAGCTTTAAGTCATCCTACCTTTATATTTTCTTTCACAGGCTCCAGACTTCCAGTTAGTAGCCTTGGGAGACGAACTATCAAATCTCTGGTCTATGGTTATAAAAATAATCTATTATTACTATATATGTATATTGAACTATTTTGGAAAATAAGACATTACTAGGAATATAAAACTTAAATTTTAAATGTGACCCAGTCAGAGAAATGCTAGGAACCACAGAAACAGATAAACTCAATACTGTTTGAGGAATAAACAAGTACTGAACATAAAACTCAAGGAAACCTACTTGATGGAATATTATATGATATATGTTTAACTAACAGGGTAATTCCTTCTTGTGCAAAAATACCTGGCATTTATAGAATTCATATGGGCCAGGCATCTGTTATAAACACCAAATCTAACAGTATATCGATGTATCTGACATGGAAATACACAAATTCTCCCCTTTATTTACCTTTTTCACACTAAGTTCAAGTTCTTTCTGAAAAAATCCCAGTCTATTATCCAATCTCTCCACTGAAAAACTCAGTAAAAATGGTGCATTTCTGACCATCTGTGCAATATCGGCCTTACTGAAATTTTTTGACAGTAGATAAGCCACTCTAGAGAAACAGACAAAATACATATACATACGATAAACATTTACTAAACATACTAAAGTCATGCAACTAAACATTTACTAGTGTCATTCTACTTTCCAAAGTAACATGTTTTTAAAAAGGCTCCCAACAAAGGATCAATATCTGATTAAAACTTTATCAAAACTGTTGTCTACACTGTGATTATTTTTCCAATAAAAAATTAAGATACAAGACTGAGCCCAAAACAATTTTTAATGCAGATAATTCATTTGAAAATTCTTATACACAACTAGCTTTTTGTACATATGAAATTTTCTTCATTCAAAACAAGTATGTGAAGTCAGTGCTATCATAGAAATTCTATAAAATAAGACTCCTGTACATACCAGAGCCAGAAGATAAGCTCAATTAAATAAAGATTATTATACCCTTGTCTCATCCAGTAGAAGCTTATTTTTTCATTGTATATCCTTTTAAATACAGGTGGTAAATTACTTATTAAATAATTCCAAGTAATTTTTAAAAATGCTCCACAATTTAACTTGACAGCCAGGTTTAGGAACCACTAAACTATACCATCAGTGTGAGAATATTTCTTAGTTCTTGAACAAGTGACTTAAGCTCCCTTTAAGCTTAGATTTCTTCTTAGAATTAACAGTAGGGAGACAGTATGGTGTAGGAGCCAGTACTGTGGAGTGAGATTAAGTGTGCTTGAATCATAGTTCTGCCACTTATACTAGCTGTGTAATCTTGGGCAAACTGTTAACCTGTCTGTGCCTCACCTGCAAAATGGACATATTAATAATAATGGGGGAGTGGGCAGCCTCTGAAATGGCCCACAATTATCCCCACCTCCTGGTATGCACCCTTCTTTGGAATAAATCTTGAGCAACAGGGCAAATTAATTTTTGAATGGGGAGGGAATCTGTGTTCCAGTCAGGAGGAGTGAAGCTGAATATGTCAGACTGAGTTTCCTACAATCATTCTTTCTCTCCCTTGTATTGTAATAACTTGTCTATATTTTACCAGACTGTAAGTCCTATGAAGGGAGAGGGCATGTCTGTCTTACATGGTTCATGCCTTGCATACATAAAAAGGACTGAAATTGTTCAGCGTAAGGAATGTAGTTTATGTTTTGTTTTTCCTAATTCAGAGAGAAGGCATTAGACTCTGATTGCTCAAGGAACCAGAAAGCTCTGTGAAATGAAATGAGGCTCAACATCAGTATGAGAATAGTCTAGGGGGAGAAGACTAGAGGCTGACCAGATAGGAAATTGTTGCAGTAACATTCGTGTGAAATGATGGGACTCAAGGTAAAGTATTACAAGTGAAGATTAAAAGAAATGCACTGACTGATTTGAGAGAGAGAAAAATAGAACTGATAGGTTCTGATATTTTAGATGTGGATGCCAAAAGAAGAGAGGCCAAAGTTCTACCAATATTTCTGATCTGGACAACAGGGTGAACAGTGCTCCCATTCAGTAAATCTGTAGGAAGAAATGATTTAGGTGAGAGGTGGGGGTGACGACAAATTCACAATGTGAACAGAGGTAAAGGGACTCTGTCTTGTTCTCTGTCATGTTCCCAATGCCTTGCAGGATTCTTATTTCACAGATCAATACTATCTTACTGAATTGATTCTCACAGTTTCAATAAATTCTTTGACTGCTTGAATGAAGTACAAAGACTTTTATGGAAGTGCTATTTAGAGAAGAAAAAAAGGAACCATAATAGTCAGCTTATGGAAAAGATTAAGCAAATCAAACAGTAATTTGCCAAGAAAATGTCAATGTCTATTATCAAAAATTGGCCAGAAAAAAACAGAAGTTCTGGCTTTCATAACTTAAAGTGCATTCTCAGATAATTTTGCCATTTGTAAACGGATTTTTTAAAAACTTATTCCAGTTTCGGAAGAGAAACAGTTAAGTACTGACTCAGCAGTAAGTTGGAAACATAAGTAATGAATAGTTGAATAAAGTAACTGTTTTGGATATGTAATTTTCATCAAGGACTGCCCGTAACAAAAACCAGTAACATTCATGTTCATAATCTCAACAAATCCTTGTGTAGCTGAGACTTGAAAAAACAATTTATTCATTATGTGAAAATTATTTTGAAACCCTACCTAGTCTTCAGATTTTCCAGGTCTTCAGAGAAAATAGCATGGTTTTTAGTCAGATATGTTCCCAGTTGGTTATCCTCTATACCCAAATCTTTAAGGAACAGGAGTATTTGCTTAATATCTTTTTCAAAATCCAGCCTCAGAAGGAGATTGGCAGCATCTGGATGTTTTTCTATCTTGGAGAGATCCACTCCTATAATAAATTACAAACACTGAAGATAATTGCTTAGCTTAGTCATTAAACTTCATACCTAGAAATATAAGAAATTACTGATGGAGATCAACAACCTAGACAAAGGAGAACTGAGATAGGCCAATAGAAACTTTTAAATATTTTACTGCAGAAATAAAAATAAATTAAAATTAAAATGCAGTGCTTATTTCAAAGCCATGTATAGAGGAAAACAGTACATTTGGGGCTAAATTTCCATCCCAAACAAATTCACTAAGTCATACTGACCTGGGATCATCATCTTTATCTATGATTCCCTAAATAATGATTGAAGGATGCTTCTGAGTCCCTAATGCTCTCCATAGTGATTGCTTATGGAAATTCTGCAGGGTAACAAACCCTATGAACAAATTGTTACTTTCTTTGGAGTTTATCATTTCTTTAGTTATAAGCATTGTTTTAAAAATATACCTATGATCCCCTCCACAGGGAGAATAAAAGTGGCCCTATGTCTTACTCACTGTAATCGCCAAATCTTTAGTATGGAGACAAATACCCTGAACAAGCTCAAGAAATGTCTACGAGAGAAAGAGCAAACACACACAGCCCTCAAGAACACAACAAAGCAGAAAGTATACAGCCTTTAACCTTCAGTACCCTTATAATCTTAGGTAACCTAAGTAAGTGAGGCAAGGGACAGGAGAGACAGAAGGGGAAGAAAGCAAGTTATTACTTTAAAGTATTCTCTGGTTATGGATATAATTAGATGTCAACATTAATTAGGCAGGGAATCAAAGTAACCTAGAATCCAAAAATTCTCATTAAAACTGATCATTTTATTCACTTAGTTTTTCCTTTAATCTGGTTTAAAAAATTTAATTAAGCCTGCACAGGAAAGGCCTACTCTTTACCTTTAGAATAAACACATGGAGATAATGTAAAACCTTAAGTTTAGATTTAAATTTTATATTCTTAGAAATATTTCTTCAGGTTAAAAATAACTCTCAAGTTGTTTTCTAGATGCAACTTCACAATCTTAACATAAAAGCAATGAAATAAAAAAGTCTTTCTATAATGGTATCCACAACCAGAAAAATAAATCATAATTTGATATATTATTAGATCCAAATATAATTCTAAACCTAAGTTTCTTGTATTATTGACATAAGATGGTCATGAACAGAAAAACAGATTACATAAACACACACAGAATAAAGACTAGAAGATCCAGGATGAACTAGAAATTTAGCATACATTAATAATGGCATTTCAAATCAATGGAGTAAGATGGACTATTCATTAAAATATAATGGGACCACTAGCTATACATTAGAAAAATAAGAATTCCTTCTATATCTGATTTTAAAAAAACTTCAGATAGATTAAGAACATAAATGTATACCAACTCTAAAACTACCAAGAGAAAACACAAATTTAAAAAATAGTATTAAGTTTGACCACATAAAAATATAGAACCTACTTATGGCTTTCTGTAATATAAGTATTTGCATAAAAAAAGGTACGGAAAGCTACTTAACAAGTTGGTGACAGTGGTTACCTTTGGAGAGTGGAATTGGAGAAGTAGAGAAAGTAGGAGTTCTTGTAGTATTTGCACTTTTAACAAGTAGATGTAATTGTTTTGTGATTTAAAACTAAAATTAATAGAAAAATAAATTACTGGATGGATGAATAAACAAGACAGAAACTAGTCTTCAAAATCTGTGTTAACTGTGGGAAGGGATGCTTTAAATATAATAGAAAGGGTTCAGACTTCAAATTTAACTCTGCTGTCAGCAGAAGTCATCTAGGCCTACTCACAATTGCATTAACTTGAAAAAATAGCCACTGAATACTTATGAACCAGACACTTCCAGTAGGCTCTGGGATTTAAAAAAGTGAATACATGATTCTAACTTCTAGGTGACCACAGTTTAAGTTGGCTTTATCCACTCAGCAACTACAAATATTACCACTGTATTCAGTTACGGTTATACATATTTAGTGTATTATGAAGGGTCTGGTAGGAAACAGAAATTGCCCTAGAAAGTTTAAATGAAAAGAACTTTAAAGAAGGGACTCTGTACAGTGGTATGAGCAGAGTTAGGGAACAAACAAAGGCACCCCTAGTGCTAAAGGGACAGGGAGGAAAAAGTATTACCCAAATGCAGAGGGAGCTGGAAGCCATTAAGAAAGGGCTGCTCAGCAGGAGCCGTTGTCCTGGAGCAAGGCAGTTACAGGACCCAAAGCAGGGAGGGAACAGGGAAAAAAATACTCGCATCTGCCCTTTCCCTCCTTCTGAAATTGCCTCCCACGGGCTGAAACCCCAGAAGCCAGCTGGCAAAGGAGGCCTAGCACACAGAGGTTAGCCTACAGGTATAGAGAACAGGCAGAGGAAGGCAGAAAACAGACCTGAGAAGCAGAGAAGAACCAGAACACGTGGGTACTCAAAACTCCCATTTACCAATGCAGTCATGGTTCCTCTAAGGTAATGTCATTTAAGTTACTTTTAAGGTGTGCTAGAGATCAATAGCTGAAACATATTCCAGAGCTCTAAGTAGACTGTTAATTCTTTAAATGTAGGGACCTCATTCTATGTTCATCTTGTATTACTCACAGCACCTAGCATAACGCTGGGAGAGCTGTTCCAAAGGAAGGTGACTGGCTCTCCTGCTTGCAACAGATGTCACCTTTCTTTCTCCTCTGAACCCACAGAACACTTTATATCTTTTGTGTGGGACGTACCACTACCTTTCATCTTTGCATTCCAGTTGTTTCTATATATGTGCATTCAGATGCTTCTGAAGACTTGAAGCTTCTTGAGAACAAAGGCTATATCATATACAATCAGATAACTTGCACAGGGACAGGGGAGTAAATACTTATAATGTTATTACTGCTAGGGTTGAAGTGAGCAGGGGAGATGTGAGAGCCCAGAGAGGACATTTAGAAGTTACTTGGACTTGAGTTAAGTTCTCCAATTGTCAGAGCTGGCCAAGCAAAAGGGGGAAAGTGGCAAGCAGCGAAGCTGGAAAGGTACACAGCAACCAGACCACAAACTTTTGATGCCACAGAAAGGCTTGGAAGGATTTCAAGAAGGTCACTGACTTACTCAGGTCTGCATTTTAGAAAGAGCACTAACATTAGAGACATCAGGACAATATTGATTATAACAAACCCATCAAGTTAGGAAGCAACTGACTTTTCATAAAAAATGACTTAAACTAAGGCAGTGACTGAAGAATCATGGAGGCAGATGGATTTGAGACAGAATGCTGTGTCTCTCAATCTCCTAGGAGAAAGGCTCATCATCTGGGAAAAATCATGTAAGAGAAATGCCAAACCCAGAGATACTGGGAAAAGTAGATTTCAATAAGGTGCCAGACTAAAAACAAAAGAACCAGAAAGTTTGCAGAGAGATTCTTTGGCTGCCTTCAGCTATCCAGATCCAAGTGCACCCTACCAGTCCAAAAGCTAAGATAGTTATAGAGTAGGCCTAGAGAGAAACCATCCAAATCAGGGGGATAGTGGGCTCCCGGAGGAAGGCCCATGGTGTGGGAAAATTTAGCCCTAGGAACAAAGAAAACTAATCAAGTGAAAAACAAGACAATTATTAACTATGGAAAATCAAAAAGTTATACAGGAAGAAAAACAATCACAATACACTTCCTGGATAGCAGTAAGCAATACAGTTACATTACAAATAATGTAATCGTTGATGGTTTATCTAAAAATTGTTAATATAACTGTATTGGGAGAATTAAAAAAAAGAGAAAAGTATGTGTGTACATACAAGAGAACCACTAATGTCTAAAACTGATAAACCAAGCAACAGCACTACAACAATTACATAACATTTAGAAATCAAATACAAATCCCCTCTGGGGAAAGGGATGCAAGGACAGGAAGGATGGAGCAGGGAGAATGATTCTTCACTAGAAGCCTTTTCACATTATTTGACTTTTGTTCATCTGCATGTACTACTCTGGTAAAGATTAAAAATGTTAACTTAAACAAAGTAAGGCAAAAAAAAAATAATAAAGGTACACTCAAGAAGTACCTGTAGGTTACTCAGACTTACCTAGAAGCACTAATTTCTGCAGATTCTCAGAATGATCCACATAGTCTCGAAGTGTGAATGAAGCTGGGGGCAATAGAGGGTCTGCAACAATCTGGACAGCTTCCTCCTCGGAAATCGGTTGTAATGGAGACAATGGGGGCAAATCGTCCAGTTCTTTGAAGACAGTTATGTGGAAAGAGAGAAGCAAGTTAGCTCTCCAATCTGTATACTTAGAGCTATTTCTACAAAGACAAGCAATGTCTTCCCTAGATTGCTTCTTTGTAAATCTTGGGGTCATCTCGGAATGAAACATCTAAGAAGTCCAAAGAATTTCTACCTTCTAAGAGGTAAGGTTAAGACTAATTTAGACTGATCACTTTCTGTTACTCAAATAAGAAATTAGTTGGTAAATTTCTATTCCAAAAGGAGGAAGTCCTGTACAAAATTCCTTTCCTTTTCTTCTTTTAATCAACAGCTAAGAACACTAAAGATGAACTCACCTTCAAGTACATTTTTGGGAAAGAGATTGACTCTGCCAAGGCTTGTTAACTTAGCCAAAAGAATGACATATTCTACCAGCCTGAATTGTATGGATTAAAGCCATCACATCCTAAAATATCTTTGTTTCGATCCAATCCCCTCTCCTCCAAGTTATTCTCAAATATGTCATTAAGAGGACTTCTATGATTCTGTTTCTACTACCTGTAGTCTTCTGCTAAGGACATGATCCCCTATAGTAGACTTGATTCTACGGTTTGGGTTTGTTCAAATCAAACACAATATGGAAGATGCTGGCAACTGTAACCTACCTTAAGCTAAGGAGTAAGTATTACGATTTGTTTCCCCTAGTTTTTGCCTCTGAACACCACCCTTTCTCACTTTTTATAGCTAGCTTTTCCTGTCTCCCCCACACTCCCCTATACATATTGACTTCCTTCCTTTTATGGTCTGCTTAACCTAAAATTATCTCACTTGCTGTGAAATATTTCTTGCATAGGAATATTCCTAGAATAGGAAGCATAAGAGGGAGAGGATTAAAAAGTGACACAGGGAGGACAGTGACTGTAATGGGGTATGTGGTGAGGACTTGATAATGGGGGGAATCTAGTAACTACAATGTTGATCATGTGATTGTATATTAATGATACAAAAAAAAAGTGACACAGGGAGCTTTTTGGGGTGTTCTATTTGTTGTTCTTTTATTTGTTGATTGCAGTGCATGTTACACACTACGTGTATATGTCAAATTCATAACTACCTAAAAAAGATGAATTATACTTAGGACAAATTATACCCTAATAAACTTTACTACCACCATTCTCAAAAAAAAAAGTTTTTAAGAATCTAAATAATAAAATACTTAGAAAGTAAATGTTACATATAGAGTTGTAAAATAATCTTATACATATTATTCTACAAACTTTTTTCTTAATAAAATAAAGGTATAATACAAGTAAACAAATAGTATTGGCACTGTTCTTTTTCTTGCCTGGTACAAAGTATGACTTGAAATGGGCTAACAGAATGTAAACAGGTAACCTATTCACACTACCAAAGTGGGGCAAAGGGGACTTTTCTGAAAGTTCAGAATTACCTTCTAGAGAAAGCTCAGAATCAAAGCTGGATATATTTTGTGTCTTCTGTGACTGCTCATTCACAGAAGGAAGCAGAGTGCTTTGGGCAGAATTAACTTCTTGCTTCCTTGAGTTGGTAAACTGGGAATTATTCCATAAGGACGAAGTCCTATAAGTCTTCAATCCCCACTGGAGAAAGCAATCCTCAGAGGACATTTGAGGTTGGGCAGAAAAGCCATGTAACAGTGTTTTTCCTGGTCTTTGAAAACATTTTCCAAGTTGTGCACCAGTAATAAAGCTACTCAATTTAATTGAGTTAAACCATCTGGGTATCTGGTGGGCTGGCAGGGCCATTTTTCTTAAAGCAGCCTATGAAGGAAATACACAACCATCAAAAAAAGAGAAACTTACTTTACTTAAATGTTTAAATCAGTATTCAAACAACAAAAAGATAAACTGGAAATATTTTTTTAATTAAAAGGTGTTTAATAATTTTAGATGATTAAAGCAGTCAAATGTTTCTTAAGCACAGGAAAAGCCAAAAACAAGATAGCCTCAGCTACAAACCCAAAGACAGAATTTCTGAGCTGGAAAAAAAAAAAGATATTCTTTACAATTCAAAAATGAATAGCAAAATTACTGGTATAAAACATTTAAAACAAAAAAAATCTGTAAATGTTCAAATTAGTCAAACCCAATAACCTTCATTAATATAATATTTAACAAAAATAAGGTGATGCAGTAAGTGTTCTTGAAATTTGGTTTGAAGGACATTTAAGAGGCAGATTGCTGATCAAAATAACACTGAACTACTCAAATACATTTGATGCATATATATTAGTCACAAAATAAAGAACAGGAAGAAGTCTACTGTGTCTTAAATGAATCATCAAAATATTGTCATTTCCATCTAGAAGGTTGTTTCTGGCTTCATCCTCAGGGCTGAACACTGTTAATTGGTTCACAGAGAAAGCTGTTCTTAAAAGAGAATTGAACAAAACCAATTTTGTCAAATTCTGTTTGACCGCAGGAAAAAAGAAAAGCCTTCAAAAGAGAAAGGTCAAAACTAGCAAGCAAAGTGAAGTGAGGGAAATACATAAGCAACCAGCAATGAATACATGTATATTTTGACTGAAATAGAAGTTGCTTTTAAGAAGATTTTTATCTGGAAACGCTGTCACTTCTTTAAGCTCCAGGTATATGAATGAATTTTATATTTAGCCAGCCTAATTAGAAAGGTAAATCTGATGCATATACTTTTACATTAAATAAGTGAATCCATAAAAATCATGGCATGGAGTCCAGCATATGGAAAAATAGTTAACAAATGTCAGCCATTATTATTATTATTATTATTGATTACACAACCAAATATACATGAATTCTTCTCAATTAACTGTTGCATACAACTTTTTGATTTACTTTTGCACATAAGGGAACTCAGCTTATTTTATGCTTTAAATAAGACTAAATCATTGAAGTTTAGGGAAGTTTCCTGAAAGAGATTTATAAAAATTAAAATCTCATTATCATCTCAACTGATTTTAGAAAGGAAGTAAGTATTCATGATAGCTTTGTGGAATATGTGATTTCTGTTAATTTTGGTAGGAAATGGGCTTCCACATCTGTCAAGTTTTTCCTCAAACCTACAGCATTCATTCTCTACACAACAAAGTCAGAAGGGTGATAACTGGGAGCCAATTACTCAGTTACGCTACTTTGACAAGGCTGTTTCTTGTGATGATTTAGCACAATGGCCCATGATGGAAGCTCAATAACCATTCTTTAAGCAACATTTTTAAAGGTTACTGAGTACAATAAAATGATTCTTTGTTTTGACTTTAAGTTTGTCAAAGCTTTAAAATGTTTTGACTTTTAAGTTCATCAAAGCATTTTGCCCTCTTTCAAAACAAACTTTTGAAATCTTATTCACTCTGAAGCCTTTCCAGGCTCAAATACTCCTCCAACATCGGGCAGATTAGTTTTTGAATCCCACGTTCATTAAAAGACCGTTAAGCATACAACTAATGATTATACTTCTATTTACAGGCGCACAATCTTCTCTACATCATTTCATGACTGTGTATACCTCTTAACAATTGATTAATTGTTCGTTCCCGAAGAGCTGGGCTGCATCTCATCTCCAGATCCACCCTCCCAGTGACTACTCCCCGTTAGTCCAGAGGCCAGCACGGAACCAGTGTTTGCTGGATGGCAATGAATCATTTGCAACTACAGCTAATCCATTTGCCTACACCGTACTCAAGAGCAGGTAAGGCATTTGCAGATGTGTACAAAAGCCATGCACAGGGTTAACAGTAAGCTTTCTTACACGACTCTTAACAGGTAAAGGTAAAAAGAATTTTTCTTAAAGCATTAGAGAGCTTAGAGAATTAAGTCCATAAACATATCATATACGAGTTCTCAACTGTATGCCTTGACCTGTACTCGCTGGGAATAGGAACTGCCACTGAAATACTGGTTTTCGAAGGTTCAAGATTTCTACCTCTGTAAGGCTACCAACCACCGGAAGTGAAAGGGAGGGTGGGAGGACGGCTCCGTGCTACGGGGCTCCTGAGCCGCGTTAGCAAGTCCGCTCAGCTCCCCACACCCAACTTCCGCAGGAAGCCGGCTGACAAGCCGGCCGCCTTCCGCATCCTCCGCAAAGTGCGCTAATAAACAGCACGGTGTCTTTTTTTGCCTCGTCAGTCAGGGAAGAGCCAAGCAAAACAGAACACATCATTCCCGGTAGGGCCGCAAATACCTAACAGCCATGAGGCCCCGGAGCGCGGCCGATCACTGGTGGGCCCGGACACAAGCCCCAGGAGGAAGCGCGCCCCCCGCGCTCCGGCGCCTCCGGCTTTACCTGAGGCGAGGCCCGTGCTTCGTGGGTTGTGTTGCGGGGGCTGCCAGGCTGGCGAGGCCGCCTGTACGGCCCCGCGCCACCTCCCGCCCGCTAGCGCAACCAGGTCCGCAGGCTGGCGCCGCTGCGCGCCTGGGCCCACGTGGACTGCGCCGGAGTAGGCGAGTCCATCTTCGAGGCTGTGCGGGGGGATCGGGCGGTGTTCGAGGGTAAGAGCCGGCCGGGGGCCGCAACGTCCCTTCTCCCGCGCGCCACTTCCCATAGGCCTCGTTCGCTGAGAGTCCGGAGACACAACGAGTCCACAGAAACGCCTCTTCCAGGTCTCTAGGGCGGGCACGGTCGGCGGCGTCCCCCTCACGGCGCCGCGTCGGCGGCGCCCCGACCCCGCCCTCCCGCGCCTGCCCTTCCCTCGGCTCCCAGCCTTCGCTCCGCGCCAGACTCGGCCCCGCCGTCCGACTGCTCTCCTTCCCGCTGCGGCTCCTCACCTCCGGGGTCCCAGCCTA
This sequence comes from Manis pentadactyla, assembly GCF_030020395.1. NCBI lineage: Eukaryota > Metazoa > Chordata > Mammalia > Pholidota > Manidae > Manis > Manis pentadactyla. Next base: position 44,122,456 of record NC_080021.1, on the reverse strand, counting down.
CACGGGCCGGGGCCGCCGCCGCCGCAGGACGGGGCGGCGGGTCATGGCGTCCTGCGTGGGGAGCCGGACCCTAAGCAAAGATGATGTGAACTACAAGATGCATTTCCGGATGATCAACGAGCAGCAAGTGGAGGACATTACCATCGACTTCTTCTACCGGCCGCACACCATCACCCTGCTCAGCTTCACCATCGTCAGCCTCATGTACTTCGCCTTCACCAGGTGACACTGGCCAGGCCGGGCCACGCGGGAGGCGCCCTCTTCGTCCAAGGGGAAGGGCGGGCGGGCGGTGGTGGCTGGGAGCTCGGCCCGGTGGGGCTGTGGGTGAGGAGGTTTGCTGGCTGCCCTACAGACGCTCGCATATCCTCCGCTCTCGGTGCTCCGCCACCGGCCGGGTGTCTCACAGCACACCCCGATATTCCCCTACAGCTACTGAATTGGCGTTAGCCCCTATCCTCCAATCCTTACCCAACCCTTCTTTATACCGCCTTTCCTCCCACAGCGCCCGGGCTACATCAGGAACACTCGAGGGTCACCTAGCACGGCACCCCTTCTATCGCACTCAGCATCGCTCCCTACACACATCACGACACGGGCCCCTTCCTCTCCAGCCCCCTTGCCTACCCAGCACACCGCATGAATCATCTTGTGTGCACCACTGTCAGCTCAAAACACTGTACACGGAAAGCACTCCCCGTCTACAGCGTCTCCACGCAGGGTACATGAGCCCAGGACATAATCCTGACCCCTTCCCTGTGGAAGTCGTCCAATATTCAGCACTACCCGCCATGCACAAAAAGCACATGTGAGATGAACTACAGTCTTTCTCATGCAGCACTTCCCATATGCACTGCACACAAATTATCTAGCATAGCCCTTCCCCCAGCCTCACATACGACCGTGTTTATCACAACACAAACTGCCGCTGTAGACACATCACAATTGACCTTTCCCCTTCCAGCACGAGGCCACCAGACATCACACACACAGTGCACACTCTGCCCCATTCATTACCTAACATACATGCTGAAGTGAGATATTGTCAAGCAATTGTAACCATGCCTGGTGCATAGTAAACACTGTAGAAGTGTTAAACAGAACAAATAAACCTTGCCCAATATTGCCCAATTCTATCCCCTTGAAAATACAAAGGTTCAAAGCACTTCTAATATATATCTGTGCATAGGAGTTACCCACCCCAAATCTTTGACACCCACATCATGTAACTACCTCCCTAAACGTGTCACCCCTCAATACCTACCCAAGGGAACTAATTCATCCCTAGTTCATAATGTCACACACACCATGAGTCCTACCTAACAGGAATTTATACTTTCTGAATGAGCATCTTTAAAGAAAGGCAAGGCGTGCATGCCTACCATACCATTGTGGCTTAAAAGACCAATCCCGAGGATTGTAGTTTTGGAGCTGGTCTCTTGGTTTCAAAACTATCTGTGTGTCTTTGGTTAAGTTATTTAACCTTTCGCAGAGCCTCAGGATCCAAACCAGTAAAATGAGGATAAAATATGTGCTTACCTCATATGTGATTATGAGGATTAAATGAATATGTGTGAATGCATTTAGCAGAGTACCTGGTGCCTGATGCACAGTTAATATCAGTTACTTCTTCCAGGTCATCAGACACTGCAGGGTTATATTCAGTGGTCATAAGTGGAAGAACTTTTGGTATTAACGGGTGGGGGTTAAGGATACTACAAAGCATGGGACAGCATGTACAATGGAGAACGAATTGTTCCCCAGTCATGTGTGTGTACATACATGTTTGTACACACACATGTGCCAATGGTTCCTCCCTTGGGAGTCATTGCAGTTTTTCAGATTTTTGTAAGATTAATAATATTCTCCCGTATCACACTTGTCCTTACTGCATAATCTTGGTTATTACTTTATAAGACTCTTGGTTCTTTATAAAAGTTTATCTGTTTGCATGAATTTACCTAAGGCTGTAAAGCATATGTAGCAATTATTTTTAGTAATTGAGAGAGATGGCTACATTCTTATACTCTTCTGCTAATGCTGTGCAGTGAGATAGGACCAGACCTTTCTACCCTGTCCAACTAATAATGTATTTCTGACTTTGGAGAGAAATCAGTTTTGTCCCCAGTTATGGTTGCCCTCACATATTTCATTATGTCATCTGATTTTAACACTTAATAGCTGTGTGGCCACTTAATTTTGCTAAGCCTCGGTTTCCTCATCTGTATGTAAAATGAAAATATCTAGTGAAACCTCATAGAATTGTCTGTCATGAGAGTTCAATTCTTTTTTTTTTCTAGATAATCTGTTTTCAGGTCTCTGCATGACTTATAGTGAGTACTCAGTAAACATTAGCTGCCCATTATTGAAACATTAAAATTATTTTGAAAATAATACTGAGAACTATTTTATGGAAAATTAATCATTAAATTTTTGCATTATTTCATTATATGCTAATGCCTTCTCAATTATATTTGTCACTGAGCGAGGCTATAGTATGCTCTATAATTGAGAAAAAGGATAAAGGATTTGAAAATGGACATTTTGCTTGGCTAGAACGCGTATGTTTCATATTAACTTAAGGGTAGCTACATCTCATGTGTGGGCTAGCAATGATAGAATTACATAGTGTAGGAGTTTCTTTGGAAATTAGAAAAGTAATTATGTATTTTATTTTAAATAAAGAAAAGCAAGAATGAGTAGTGTGTTTTAACCTTTATCTTTAATGTTATTCTAAGCCCCTTTAGAATAAATCTCTCTTCCTATTTTCTAATACAGAAAGTTAAATTGTTCTGTAATTTCCCCTTTACAGCATATTCTGCCAAAGCAGTCAATAATTGCAGCAGCGGAAGTCTAAGAAACGAATGTGAATGTTAATAGCTTGTCAAAAGTAATAGAAAAGGCATATCTGAACCTCACAGTGGCTTTTCCCAGAAATGATCATTTTATTTCTTCCACTAATTTCATAAAGGAACAGGAATTACATATTGAAGAACTAATTAATGACAAGGTTCTCCTTGTATAAAATCTTAAGTGCCATTAATACAATTAATACTTACTATATCGTACTCATTTTTTGTAATGATTTGTGACTCTTCAAAGTGGGCCGTTGCAGATAGCTCTCTCTTCTTCCATAAAGATTGAAGGTAATGACTTCTTAAATGAAAATTATTCTGTGCTCTTCTGTAATGATTACCTCTAGTACCATATACTTTATAATGACAGAATTTTAGTTGGATGACTGTTGTGTACAATTCTTTCAGTAAAACTTACATGTCTTAAAGTTTGTTTTTCAAAGACTTGTAGTGGAAGAGGAGATAAAATACTTTTGGGGTGTCTTATTGCAGTAGGTGAGAACCAGTACCTGGGTCATGTCACATGCTACATAGACATGGCGAGAATTTAGGATTGGGAGGATTAGCTACCCTGCATAGAATGCTGAGACAAGTTAAGATATGTTAAGTAGTTATTTGGTAAATAGCAACTTGGCCAACTCACTGTTAAATCATAATGTTTATATTTCCTGTCCCTGTCACTTTCATTAAAAATAAAGGCAGATGCTATGGAATCATTCTCTCTAAGCTCATCCTGCCACATTTTAGAATAGATATTATTACAGGTTAAATGCTTTGGCATATGGCTCATTAGGTGTTTCAACTAAACTGGGGCAAGAAGAACCTTCTCTCAAGCTCAGTGTAATAATTACTGAAGTATCTAGTATTTATTTGGCTTTTAGAGATTGGTAAATTTGGAAATATTGAATTGCCCTGGTTTTAAAAACTGAAACTTTAGATTTGGAAGCACTAAAATCCACTAAAACACATTCAGAGCAGCCCGACCTCTCCTTAAGAGGCACCTGGCAATAAAACAGTGGAAGCAGCCTCTCCAGGAGTGCTTGCCCAGAAGACATCACCACTCACCTAGAAGAGACTGCCCTCCTGTAGCTTGCTCTACCAACGTGATTATCAATTTGTCTATGCTGGGTTTTTCCGTGATACGGGATTAAGGCACAGAAATGAACAGACTTATGATTTCTTGATTTTTATTGACTTAGTAATAATGGTTTTTGCTTCCTTTCCCTTCTTGGCCTGGAACTCCAGTGCTTCATCATATCACTGAGCCATCATTCCACCTTCTGTGTCACCTTTCTCATGGGTACCTGCCAGCTTTCCCTTAGACCATATAAATCCCATTAGAAAGGGTCTCCTCCCACTGCTGACTCAGTTGTCTCAGTTTTGTTTCCTGTATGTACATCACGTTCTTTCTTTCCCAATAGTGGAAGGCCTGGATGTCCTTGTTCCCTGACACCTGCTATACTGATTGATTGTCCATGGTGGCTATGTACACAGTTTAAACCAACCCTGGAGGCGAATAGAGTGCACTATTAGGTGGTGTCCTCTAAGAAGTTTCAGTTAACAGTGATCTTAACATCTCTCTTCCCCACTTCACATTTGAATCATATTTTTTATGGGTTTTAATTGACATCTTTGTATATCCTTTCTTATGCTTATTTTTGGTGTTTTATGTACCTAATAAGATTTACTGAAGGGGAAAATGTGTCATATATTTCCTTGGGGCCTATTGTAGTAAATAGGCACCTGAGTGACTTCAGATACTTTTTGGTTTAGGTAATGCCTTATCTCTGAGAGATTGCATGTCTAGGAATTGCTGCCTGTGTTTAGCATTTTAGCTATAATTGTGTTACTGAGTGTAATACAATTTATATTGTGATTTAAGCCCTGTAGCCCCAGATTTCTATAGGGAAGTTTGCAGTTTTTCAGTCTCAGTGAATCCAGAAACCAGGACTCATCCAGTCAGCCATGATTGCTTCCTAAGCCCTCACCCTTGGCATCATGTTTAATTCAGTTTAATAATGCAACAGTCCAGGTCTGTGCCAACCTGGAGTTCGTTTAGTTTACCTTCACCAGGTCTAATTGGGCCTTTATGGCTTTTAGAGCTGTTCTCCTCTTCCCAAGCCCAGGCCTTAGCTTTGCGAATCCCTAGCCCTTTGAAATAGCACACTCCCAGGCCTTGACTCCCATCTCCCTTCAGTCCATCCTCTACCCTGCTGCTCTCATGAGTGTTTAAGGACAAATTCCTGATCCCATGTGTCTCCTACTCAGTCTTTCACTAGATCTGCAACACCTGTAAAAGTGCTAGCTGGACTTTCAGTCTTTCATTACAGAGTAGGTCTGCTTCTCCAGGCTTACCCTCCACGCAGCACACAGCAGGCCCGGGCTGCTCCCAGTGCCAGGCTGTAGCCCTCTTTCCAGCTAGAGAGCACTTCCCAGTACCTCTTTCCTACCCACAAGGCCATGACCTATTTCACCATCCACAGCATGGGCTCCCTTCTGGACACTTTTCTTGATTGTTCCAAGAAGCACAGAGGAAGGCATGTTTATATACTACCAAACACCTTTTTTATTGTTTCTCTCATATTGTAATACTTGTTACTTTATCTGTTTCTTGAGGTCAGATATCTTAAATCATCCCAGGATATACACCCAGTAAATGTTAAATGAATCAAATATAAGAAATCATTTATCCCAAGAACTTTTTAAAAAATATCTGTTCTCCTTTAGTTGTGATCTCAGCTATAATTCTTAACCAGTATCATGGCTTTCTATAAAATGGAATTAAGTGTAGTCTTCAAAGGTAATAAAACTAGTTAACATCAATTCACCTTGTAACACAGAACTAAGTTTTCCTTCAGGAAAGAGGATTCTTAATAGTGACTAGCCTAATAAACATGATCCTACCAATGTGTGTCAATTTCAAGGACTCATATTAAAGGTCAGGGAAAGAGAGTATAGGAGCCGAGGGAGAGCAGTCAACTTAGCAGCCTTAGGATTCATGCAAAAGGGTTATTGTCTGCCTGGCCCCAGGGAGAAAGCTTTGTCTAAAGATTGCATGGAAGTGAATGGAGTTTGCTTTGGTTTCCCCCAACTGTCTCCTTGCCCACTGTCTGCTGTCAGACATTAAACTGCCATAGAATCTGAGTCCAAAACTTTTTCTAAGTACAAACTGTTTTTTTGTTTTTAAACTTAGGGCTTTCCTTACAGTTTTCCTGCTTTTTATATATTACCTCTTCTCTGGATAGTTACCTATCCTGATTGAAACAGTTTGACAGAAGGAGTCAAAGTGTTTAGATAATTGATTGGCTATTCAGCACTAGGGCCTGAGAGCTGCTGTTGTCAGTGGACCCTGTGGCCTCATGCTGTGATTCATCCTCGTGTTACCTGAGTCACTGGGCCCACTCAGCCAGAGCATCTTGCTCATTCTGGTATCCACTGTGTTGAGAATGCCTCTTGTGCCAAGTGCTGTGCTGGGCACTGGAGTTTCCTGAGAGGAATGAGATGGGACCAGTGCCTTCTGGAGCTTAAATTACAATTTCACTGGGTATTATCAATGTATGTAGTCTAGCTTACCTTAGCATGCTTCTGGAGTACCTCCTAAGTTCAGCAGAGAGAAGAGGACTTGGCCTCCCTAAGCTTGTCTGTGTGTATCATACTGGTAAATGTAGCAGTCTTGACCTAGAGCCAGCATTCCAGAGCCCTGGCTCCTACTTCCACTCTGCCTCTGCGTGTGTGTAATTGTGGGCAAGATAAAACAAGAACTTTATTTTCCTCATCCTTCAAGTAAAGATAATACTTCCCCACAGAATTGTGGAGCAGATAAATAAAATGCCTGCAGCAGAAGTTCTTTGCAAAGTTTAGAGCACCAGAGACTTAAGATGTTTGTTGTTTGTAGCTACAGTAGACCTAGGAAAGAAGTGAGGGAGCTATCGGACCACAGCAGTTGAAAGCTTGAAGTCCTTTATTTTACTTTCTTGGTTTGTCAGGTTAGAGCAAATAAAAATAAAAAGCTTTTCTCTCAGACTAAAACTATACTAAGATAATTATTTTGCATCTCATTGTCCATTTCATCATAATTATCTCAAGAGTAGGACCATGTCCATTCATCTTTGCCTTCGCAGCCCCTAGCCTAGTACCTAACCCAGCGATAGGCGTTAGCTAGATGAAGTAATGATGTTCAATTACAGTGAACTAATAAAAACAGCACTTTCTCTGGGCCAGGCACTACTCTAAGGACTTTACATGTGTTATTTTATCTTCACAACACCCTAGTGAGGTGGAACTATTATTTTCCTCAATGTACTGGTGAGGAAACTAGGGCACAGAGAAGTTAAGTAATCTCCCCAAGATCATACAGGGTGATAATTGTTGAAGCCAGAATTCTGGTCCAGGCAGTCTGGCCCAAAGTCTGTATTCCTGGTCACTGTACCAAGCAGCCACCTAAAGGGGAGAGAACTTGGACTTCGGAGCCAGGCCCCATCAGTAAAATTCACATTATGATCATTTCTCCCTTTTAGGATGTTATTAAGAGAGCTGACATGCCAAAGAGCTAGCCTAGGTTTGAGTGAGTCACAGATGCAGTGGATGTCCAGAGATAACTAATCTGGATTCGATAGTGTGGTCTTGTTGCCTTTGCAGCCAAGTTGCTTTTCATGATTAACTATTGGAAATTTCTGTATATATACTTCAGCGTATGGTTAAGTCTCTGGATTATTGGGAGTTCAGAGAGGATGAACTCACCCTAGACTTTAGAGAATGGTCCTTCGTGGTCATGTTGTCAGGGACGGGTATGGGGGAGTGGCCAGAGGGGGGTTGGGCATGTATCAGTTGCTTCAGCAGCTATCTCTTGGGGCTTTTCTAGATGCTGTAGATGTAACCTTTTCACTCTCAAGAAAGAGTGAAGCTGGGGCTACTAATCTGATATGATTCAGGTTCCTTCTTAAGCTCAGCAGCCCACCAATCTTTGATTAGAGAGGTTTGAAATTCTCGTATGTTTTCAGGTTATCTAAAAACGTTGCTGTCCATATTTCATACATTTTTTTCTACTAAAACAACTATAAAACTGCCAGCTTTTCAGATATACTGCTATGTTATTCATGTTTAATTGGTCTTTTTCTCTCCTGAAACTAGGCCATCTATTTGATCCTGTGTTTCTAATAAAATTGCTGAAAATTTACAAAATTGCAGTTTCATTGGTTTTATATCATTATGTGTTACTGATCTCAAGTTCTTACAAACTTAATGTTGATATATGTTTTCAAGCATTTTGACTGTAGGCAATTTTAAATAGAGTTTGCTGGTTTACCATAAAATACCATTTATTTAATTAAAATTTTAATTAATTAGCTCTTTTGAAAAGAATAAAGTATCCATCCTGCTTAAAATCCAAGATACACCAGAGGGTATGTGAAGTCTCCCTGCCACTCATCTTTTCCCAACTCCACAGTAAAAACCAGATTCTTGGGTAGATTTCCAGACATGTTATGAAGCTATAAGCACAAGTTACAAGTTACATGCACATACATATGCCCCCTTTTTTGCATAAATAGCTGCTTACTATCCTTACTGTTCTACAACTTGCTTCATTTACTTTATGATATCTTTTAAGTTATTCTGTACCCATTAACTCATAAAAAGCATCCTTCTTTTTATGGCTGCCTGGTATTCCATTATGAGATGGGACCATAATTTAATCAGGCCCCTCTTGGCAGATGTTTAGCTCGTTTCCAATCTTCTACTATTACATGTGACACCATAAGCAACCTTGTATATGTCCTTCTTGCATAAATGGGGGTATATCTTATTACAAATTTCCATAGGTAAAATTTTTGAGTCACGGGGCATATGCATTTATAAGTTTAATATGTTGCCAAATCACCTTCCATAAAGGTGATTTAAATTTGTACTACCACTAGTACATGTATGAGGGGTTCCAGTTTGTTTCTTCCTATCTTCACCAGCTTAGTCATTAGATGTCTACCTTTGCCCATGAGATAGATAGATAATGGTCTCAGAGTTGTTTTAATTTGTCTCTTGCCATGGTCGAGGTTAAGCATCTTCTCACTTGCATTAGAGCCATTGGACTAGTGAACCATCTTTTCATATCCTTTGCCCATTTTTCTATTTGCTTTTCTTTGTCCATTTGTTGTCCTTTTCTGTTCATTGATTTTTGAGGGAGTGCTTTGTGTATTAGGGAAATCAACCTTTGCCTTGATATGAGTTGCAAATATTTTTTCCAAGTTTATCTCATTTCCTTTACTGAATTCTTTACCATGCAAATTTATCAATTTTTTCCTTTATTTTTGACTTAAAAGTTTGTGTCATGCTTTAGAAAGGTCTTCCCAACTCTGAGATTGTGTGTTTAGTTTTTAGTTTTTCAATTCTCTTATTGTTTCTTTTAGAATTTTTTTTTTTAGTTTTTATTCTTTGAACCATCCAGAATGCATTTTGGTATTAACTATTGAGTTATGGAATCAGCTTTCTTTTACCAGGCAATAGTTACTCATTTCTGCCTTGCTTTTACTTTGTAACTTATAAAGTGTGTGCCCTGTCAATCTTTCTTATACCATCCCTGTGCATCTAACATGAGTCAGATTGATTTAGAATGTCAGGTGATTTTTTCAGGAGGCAGTGGGCATTAGCAAAAGATCATCTCCAGAGTCTAGCAGACCTGGCTTCAAATGCCCACTCTTCAACTTCTTAGCTATGCAATCTTGGGCAAGTTACATAACCTTTCTGAGCCTTTGTACCTCATTTGTATGTGGTTGATAATACCCCATTTTGCAAGTGGGTTGTGACAATTAGAGATAGTGTTTATAAACTGCCTATTTAGTGCCTGGCATACAGTAGATAGTTGATAAACAAGAGCTCTTATTGTCATCATTACCAATATTAGTAGTGTGAGGTTGGTCTGAATGAGGACATCGTGCCCCCTGCATATTCCTGTGTGTAGCCATTCTTCGGTAGAAGCTGGTGTTCCTGGAAATTGGATATGGGGCTTCCATGCTTAAGCCAAAGGTCATGGCAAGTACTCTAGTAATGATATGGCTGGCATTTTTAGGACTGTGTTAGTAACTTCTGGGCAGGTGTTAAATTGTTAGGGTGTCCATTAGAGTAAGATTGCGTTTCACTGTAAGAGGAAGTCTGACTGGTTTGGAAGTTTGGTTTTGTAAGCAGATCTAAGTTAACAGTCAAGCATTTTTTGTTCAGCATTAGTATTAATGCTGTTTGGCCATATGATGTTCTAAGAAACATTTACAATTTGTGTGATTGTTATTTCAAAACCTTAGCAATGACTAGGCATGAGATGGAGGAAGCTTGTCTCCTTTCTTTGTAATTCTTTGCTTCTTGTCCGATATTAACTCTTTTATTTTGTTTTCTCTTGGTTTTTCTTTTAACATTCTTTTTGCTGGTGTTTTCTTATTACCCAGAATTTTCTCTCTTCTCCCCACCGTTTTCATTGTCTTTTAGATGGCCAACTGCCCATGTTTAAGAATTGATTATATAATCTCATTGCATTATGCCTTCTTCCTTATAATCTTATGCTTTCTATTTCCTGAAAAAATTCTTTTCTGCAGTTTATGTCATGAAGGCTATCTTTAGTTAGTCTTGAAACCGAAAGGCATTTCTCCAAAATAAACTTTATCTTTTAATATGCCCGCTATTTTTTTTTAAAAGAACAATCTCTTGCAAATGCTTGTCTGAATAGAATGTGTGCTGGTGTGTGTAAAGTTGCCAATTGCCTTTCATGTAATAACTGGACTTTATTATGAGATTGTATTATTTCAGAAATGATAGTAGTGAGTAGTATGTATAGTGACTTTGCTCGACAAAATAAAGTTAGCAATCCCCCAGTTTTAGAACATGGAACTTTACTCCTAGTTTGTTTAGATCTGAAAATGAATACTCAATGTTCCTTTTCTGTTTTCAGGGATGACTCTGTTCCAGAAGACAACATCTGGAGGGGTATCCTCTCTGTTATTTTCTTCTTTCTTATCATCAGTGTATTAGCTTTCCCCAATGGTAAGTGATGTAATGCTTTAGCACATTTTTCCTGTGCATTGTTTTCTTTTGGTAATTTTGAAATGCCTGTTATCTAGAAATGAAACTAAAAGGTGGAAATATAAAATAATCTGAATTTTATGTGGTGGTTAGGGGCACAGGCTCTGAAGGCAGACTGCCCACCCTGCCATCTCCTGGCTCTGTGCCCTGGGAATTCCCCATCCTCTTCTCCAGTGCTTCAGTTTCTCTCCTGTGCAGTGGAGATAACAGTAGGTGCTGCTGTAAGGGTTAGCTAAATTACTACACAGTGGATTCTCTGAGTAATGACTAACATTGTAAGTTCTCAAGAAATGTCAGCTCTTGTTGTGATTTTTGTTATTATCAGCTGAGTTATAAAATACTGAGTTATTACTTACTCATTTTTGCTATGAACAGGGTCAATGCTTTCATGAGTATTACTTAATTTTATTGTCATAAGTGATCTTCTTATCACAGTAAACTTTTTTTTCTTTTTTCTTTTTTCTTTTGGTATCATTAATATACACTTGCATGAGCAACATTGTGGTTACTAGTTTCTCCCCATTATCAAGTCCACCACATACCCCATTACAGTCACTGTCTATCAGCATAGTAAGATGCTATAGAATCACTACTTGTCTTCTCTGTGCTATACTGTCTTCCCCGTGCTCCCCACTACATTATGTGTGCTAATCATAATGCCCCTTTTTCCCCTCCCCAGTCCCTTTCCCTTTGGTAACTGGTAGTCCATTCTTGGGTTCTATGAGTCTGCTGCTGTTTTGTTCCTTCAGTTTTTTCTTTGTTCTTATACTCCACAGATGAGTGAGATCATTTGATACTTGTCTTTCTCCACCTGGTTATCACAGTAAATTTTGCTGATTATGAACTTGGGATATGAATTTTCATTATTATGATTCCAGGGTAAGGCAAAACCTTTGTTCAAAAAACTAGTTTAGTATTCTGCCATACTTAAGATCCATTTCTTTCCTCTGAATTGTCCCTATGAGTTGCTTTATTTTTCTTATTCCCCTTCAGTGCCTTCTCCCTATAATATTCTCTACTTACCTTCCATACCTATTCCTAAGTGGTCACTCATGTGACCTATTTCTTTTATACTTAAGATATTTTGAAATTGTTTCAGTCTTTCATAGAAGTTATGCTTCATAGGCCCTATTCAGTTTTAAGTATGCTTTAAAACATGTTTCTTCTCTATCCTTCCATCTATTCACTAGGATATAATGTGTAATGTAAGAAGCTCATTTTGAATATTGCTGATTGCTATCTGGAAATGTACCATGCTAATAGGATTCTAATACTATTTGCAGTGTTTGTGTTGGGGGTAGTAGAGGTCATGGAAGGGGTCTCTCACCAACAGGCAATTCTCAGACACTAGCTGGATCTCCTACTGTACAACTCAGTTCTGATACTACCTGGAAATGCATCAGATTCCACAGGCCAAGGGCTTGGTCCCACAAGACTGCCTCCACTTCAGAGGCCAATCACAAGTCCAGGTTGTTGGTTGTACTTCTGACTGAATGCTCATAAATCAGAGGTTCCCATGACCTCCTTGGGTTCAATTAATTTGCTAGGTAGAATGGCTCATAGGACTCAGGAAACTAGTTTACTCACTAGATTACCTACAGGTTTATTACAAGGGGCCTTAATCAGCAGCCAGTTGGAAAAGATGTATAAGGCAAAGTGTGTGGTATGGGATGAGGAGCTTCCACACCCTGTCCAGACATGCCACTCTCCCGGCATCTCTACCAGTCCAGAAGCTCTCTGCTTACTGAGACTGTCCTTTGGGCTTTTATGTAGGCTCCATTACATAGGCATAATTAATTAAAGCATCAACTATTGGGGCAGCCCCTCTCCCTTCCCTGGAGGTCTGGGGGTGGGACTGAAGGTTGCAATCCTCTCTGTAATCATTCACTTGGCTCCAGTGGCAACCAGCCCCCATCTTTAGGCACATTCCAAAAATCACCTTATTAACATAACAAAAGACGCTCTTCCCACTCTCTGCTTAGGAAATCCTCAGGGTTTTAGGAGCTCTGCCAGAGGGTGACAAAGACCAAATATCTATTATTATAAATCACAGTGTCACTCCTGGCAAGGACTTCAGGCTTTCCAAGATGGTGGCAGTGGAATTTTGTTCTGTGTTTTTGCTCATCTGTATAGCACTGTGTGGTTTTTGCTGGTAGCATAATAATATAACCAGTAAAAACCATGACTTTGAATACCTCAGGGACTGAATTGTTTCAGAGAGCCAAGTTATTTGGCAGCTGGTTAACTCTCCAGCCACTCAAACTTTTAGATTAATTTTTTTTTTAGTGAAAACCTTTCAAGATAAGAAAACCTGCTGTCTCAGTGCAGGCTGCCATAGCAGAATACTGTAGACCCATGGCTTGCATCAGAGGATTCATCCTGTGGAAAATTCCTCTCTAGCTGTGAGCCTGTGAAACCCAACAAATTATGTACCTACAAAACACAGTAGCAGGACAGGCATGGGATAAACATTCCTATTCCAAAAGGGGAAATAGGAAAGAAGCAAGGGGGGACAAGTCCCAGGCATGTCCAAAACCTAAGAAGGCAAACTTAGCACTTAAGCTTGAGAATGATTCTCTTTGGCTTGATGTTCTGCTTTCCTCACCCAGTGGGTAGTGGTGTGCCTCTGCAGCTCTGCCAGCAGGGGTCCAGCCCCTGTGGCTCCCCTGGGCTTTGGTCTTGCCCTTTGAAACCAAGGTGGAAGCATTCCCCACTCTCACCCCTCCAGGCCCTTGGACCCCAGGCCTATTGCTGGAAGTGACAGCCCCGATGATCTCTGCATCACCTTCTGGGTCTTTTTTTCCTATGTCTTAAAGAACAGCAAACATTCACAGCCACATAGCTTTATGATCTAGCCATGTAGAGCCCAAAAAGCCCAGCAGTTTTCCCATTGGGGGTTAGCATTTCAACATATGAATTTTGGGGAACACAAACATTCGGTCCATAACACCCATATATGCTGTGCAGATTTGACAGACATAGTTTGACCTTTCCGTGGTAATTGGGAGTTTGATAATGCTCAAGTATTAGGGTATAAGCAGAAGGTGTTCGTGATTTGGATAGGTCATGGAATAAAGGGATACTGACCCTGCAGTAGAATTCATTTTCTCAGAAAAGTCCCTGATGTCAAACTATTCACCAGTTTTCTTTTTCCTCCCATTTCTAGCACATAAACCTCAGAATTTTAAGTTCAGGGGAAAGCCTGGACATTAGGTAGCCCATCCTTTCTTTCTAGGGTGCCCTGTTAGCGCACAGCCTAAGCAGCCACTTGCAGCATAAGGCATTTTACACACACTGGAATTACCAGAGGCTATGGGTGGTCTCCCAGTTCTGGAACCTGGCCCTTTCATATGAAGGTGACAGAGGAATATAGCCCAAAGCAAAAAGATGAGAGCTCCCAAGCCCAAAGGGAAGGTGAGTAGGTAACAGTCCAGTGATGGGGACTGCTGCTCCTCCCCTCAGCCATTCTCCCCTCTGTGTCCTGTGACGGTCTGCCGTTGGTCCATGGCGTGACCATTATTGCTCTCTATTCTATTTCATACTACCTTTTTTTTCTTTTTTAACTAGAGCACTATCCTTGCTCTGGAAACTGGTTACTCCATAGGTATCAGGTGTGTTCTTTTAAGTCTTCATCTTTTCTTGGCTGTATGTTAATTGTTGCTTAGTTCTCAAGGGTTGCTTCTTCATGGCTTTGAACGTTTCTTTCTTTCTTTTTTTTAACTGACCATTTCTGAATCCAAGGCCATTTTGGAAATCTAAGCATTCTCAAGATTCATCTCACAATAGCCATGATTTCACATACATCCCTTCAATGAAGCTTCAGCACCAGCTGGGTTTTGGGGTCTTCATTAGCAGATGTTTATCTTAAGGCATCAAAGGCCCAGGAGCTTAGGGGATTAAATTTTTTAGACATGACATTTTGTGTGATTTCTGCAGGTTTTTCCTGTTTGCTAGTGAAGTCCTCCAGTCTTCAAAGTCTGTTTAACCTGCCTAGTTTATCATTGTGGAACTGTGCTTTTGTTTTCCTTTTGAAAAGATAAAAGTTCAGTTTGTTTTATGCTTTTCTTATCCTGCCTATGTGGACTTTGTGATATATACAAAGGGGGAACGACCCACAGGGCTCACCTAGTTTTCACCCACTCGGTTTTCAGTTGAGAAAGCTGAAACCCATTGTCCATCTTCTGCGAGAGGTCACTCAGCTACTTGACATCAGCCTGGTATTAGGGTCCTGGCTCCCAAATTTTCCTTTACTTGGTGTTGTACTCATCATGTTAGGTCTCTTGCGAAGTGTTGTTATCTCTGCCTCCTATCTGTGTCTGTCTTCCTCTCTTCTGCTGTATCAGCCTCCTTTTCTCTTCCCCAGGAGTGTAGTATTAGCATCTTAGTTGGCCTGTACCTGGTGTGTGGATCCTGCAGAAGGTGGGTGGTGGTTTGTTCCTGAGCTCCTCTTGTTATTGTCCATGACCAGCAGGAGCTAGCAGGTTGATCTGAACCTTCCTACTTCTTCCTTTTTCTTCTCTCTTTCTGCCTTTTTCCTTTCCCTTTCACCTGTGTGTGTGTGCACCTGTACACATACACACTGCTCATCTGTAGGCAGACCATGGCAAAAAGAAGGTTTTGGGTATAGAAAAGGGCAATGGCAGTTCAATATTCTATATGAGAAGGATTAGGACATTAAGGAAGTGAATATTTAGAGGGATTCTCTTGAAGCCGTGTGTGTGTAGCAGACACAACATTGTGTCTACCTTCTTTTCTAAAGACCCATAATATTAGTAAAGCTGTAAGTTTTCACAGTAAGGAATGTTTATTATTGAATATTTTTAGATTAGGTGGCTTTGGGAGGTGCCTGTGGAGGTGATGGGGGAGTTAGTAGGGCCACTGGGAGAGATGCCCCTGAGCTAGGTGACTGCTTCTCTGGGTGAAATACACATGCCTCTTCTTGCCCCAGTCTTGTCATCTGACTTCCATTCTTCCCACTCTTGGCATATATTCTCAAATTAAGTAATGAAAATGAATGGGGGAATGGAGCCCAACATTTGCTTTCACCTTGAAAGGCAGTTTTGGAGAAGTGCCTGCAGTGGATGGCATTCCCAGAGTGGTTCTGTTTTGGCAGCTTCAAGTGCATTTACCCTTGACCTAGTAAAGGCCACCCTGCATGTTTGAATATAGGCTTCAATTTGACTGTGTCCAATATGTCTCATGTTTGTGAGTTCATGTATGCTGTCTGGATGGGAGAATTGGCCACCACTACCCTCCCCCAGGAAGGAAGCCCTGTGATTCTTTTTGTAGAGGGTCTAGATAACAGAAAAGACCCTTGACTTTCCTCATAGGGTTTTATAACAGGATGCTTTGACCGCAACTAATAGGGATCCCATTTCAAACTGACTTGAATGAAGAGAATGTTTACTTCCTTATATTACAAGAAGTTTGAAGAGTGGTTCCAGGGTTGGCTAATTAAGAAACTCAGTGACATGTGAAGTCCCACATTCTTCACTTTTCTGCCTACCATCTTCAGCATTTCAGGCCTAGCCTGTGTGTCACTGCCCCAGTGATCTTGATTGAGATTGCTGCTCCGATGCCTGACATGGTCCTGGACAATGTCCAGGGGAAAAGGAGCTCATTTCTTCCTGTGTATCTTTTAAGAATGAAGAAACCTTTTCTTAGAAACCCTCCAGCACACTTGCCCTCACTTCTCTGACTAGGATTGGGCCATGTGCCTCTTCAGCCAGACCAGAGGACAGGAATTTCCTGAGCCTGCACGAACAGGTACACAGTAGATCTTCCATATATTTCACTGACTGGAAGAATAAAAGGGAAGTAGGATTACCTCCATTGGCTTAGAATGTACTGCTGAGTTATATGGGAGAGGAGTGGACACTCAAACAAAATATCATTTGACGGCCAGCAGGTTGAGTGGCTGGGGTAGGTCCTAGAGTTCCTTTCTTTAGCCCCATGAAGAGACATGGAGGAAGACACCCTAAGGTGAGACCAGGGAGTGAGAAGGTCTAGTATCTATGTCATGCTTCTTTCCTGCTGTCTCCTCTCCCATTCTCTTTTGGTTCCCTTAAAATGATTTTTTTTTTTAATGCTACCTCCTCCTCATTATAGCAGCTGACACTTAAGTGTGAGTATAATTTTAACTGTTCCACTGCACCGTTAGAGTATAATTATAACTATGTCACTTCAACACTGGAGTGAAATTTAGAAACCTATTTGAGTCTCCAGTTGGCCGTGGGGTTTCTTTCAACAAGTGACCTTCTGGTGTATGTTTCCAGCTTCTGAGGGGGCTGTTCCTCCTCTTCCACCCAACTCTACCCAAACCATCCAACCTTATCTGTTCTCCCAGAGCCTGGCCATGGTGGCCTCTCAATAAAAATACGTATACCAGGAAAAACGGTCACAGAATTAACCCTTTCTTTTCCTTTCCTTGTCTGCAAGAGGAACACCATGAGGAGAGCTAAATACTAATATTTCTTAATTTTTCCTGAGTGTATCTTTGTGTTTGCCTTTTACCTCATTTGACTTTTCTCAGCTAAGATAGCGCTAATCACATCTCCTTGAGGTTTGAAGTCTCCTAAAGTTAACAGAGTTCTTGTCTCCCTCATTCTCTGTCCCCTGCTCCTCTACTTTTTCTTATAAAAAAATTACCTAAGTTTGAAGTTTACTTAGAGATAATTTTATTCATCTTGTTTTTTTCTAGGGATTTAAATTTATAAATGATGGTAATCAGATATCTTACAGTTTTTTCAATTATGCCTCAATAAAGCTGAAAAAAAATATCAAGGGGAGAAGCAGACTAAGAGGTCCTGAGGACACAAATGTGTAGCTGTTGAAGAGGCAACTTCTGATTTTGATTAAAAGAAATACACCTACCTTCTAAGCAACCTAAGTGTCCATAGATGAATGGATAAAGAAGATGTGGTACATATACACAATGGAATATTATTCAGCCATAAGAAGAAAACAAATCCTACCTTTTACAAAAACATGGATGGAGCTAGAGGGTATTATGCTCAGTGAAATAAGCCAGGTGGAGAAAGACAAGTACAAAATCATTTCACTCATCTGTGGAGCATAAGAACAAAGCAAAAACTCAAGGAAGAAAACAGCAGCAGACTCACAAAACCCAAGAATGGACTAACCGTTGCCAAAGGGAATGGGACTGGGGAGGGTGGATAGAAAGGGAGGGATAAGGGAAAAATGGGGCATTACGATTAGCACACGTAACATAGGGGGCAGGGCATGGGGAAGGCAGTATAGCACAGAGAAGACAAGTAGGGACTGTAGCATCTTACTACACTGATGGACAGTGACTGTAATGGGGTATGTGGTGGGGACTTTATAATGGGGGGAATCTAGTAACCATAATGTTGCTCATGTGATTGTATATTAATGATACCAAAACTTTAAAAAAAGGGGGGTAATAAAAAAAAAAGAAATACACCTTCTAAGGTTAGATCCCTTACACTCATATATTCACAGGCATAATAATAGGTTGCTGGCAAGTCAAGATCTTGTTTTCTAATGTATGAGGTAGTCTTTTTAAATGCTTACTCTTCTCATGGTGAAGACATTTCATTTCTATTTTGAAATCAAACTTGCTCTTAATATCTGATTGAAAGTTATGTATTCTTGATGTAGGAACTGATAAATTAAAACATGTCCTTTTTAAATGTACCTTGTAAGAAAACTACAGTCTGAACAAGAACAGCACTTGTTCCTTCACTCCATCCTCAGGGGCCTTCCCAGTTCCTCTTGCATGATCCAGAAGAGTACCTGGAGAGCCAGTCTTCTAGGCAGCTTTTATGCAGTCAGATGTAATGTGTAGATTAGCACACTGTGAGGTGGGGCACTCTTTACCATCTCCTGACCATAACATGAGGCAGAGGAAGGGATCCTCTCCTCACAAGGCTCCTGGGAAAATAGCCTGGAAAGAAGGTCTATGTTCAGGGAAGGCTTTTGGTAGTATTGACATGCTGGGCAGATGAATGCCTTGGAAAGCATGGCTCTAAAGCTGATTTGGCTACAGTAACCAGGTGTGGGTAATCTAGTGAGCATAAGTGTCAGGTTTATGATACAGAGAAAGGCCAGCCTCATCCTCAGTTTTTTAAAAAGCAAAAGAATATTTTTAACAGTGTTCCGGTCTTTGATGATAAAGATGGTACTCTTCATGAGTAATGCTACTAGAATATACTTTTTAAAATATTTCATCAAAACATTCAGAGTTTTTTCTGAAAGAAGTGGGCAGATTTGATGACTAAAATAAAGCCTGGATTGGGTTTTGAAGTTAGCTGCTGGAAGGGTCACCTTACACTCCTTGTCTCACTTTTTGTAGGCAAAGACTCCAGTGATGCCCACCGATCTGTTTCAGGGTAGAGCTGCTGGTACACCACCATCTCTTCTGAAACCCACCACATCAGATTTCTTAAGCCTTTCTCAGACCCAATGCATTTCTGAATTGCAAAGCTGAAAGGACATTTTTAAAAGTTGTATTTTATAGGAAACATTTATGATGTGATTTTATGATGTGTAAGTGGGAAATCTGGAGAAAAGAGGAAAAAAATAGGAGTCTGTCAAGGTGGAGCTTTAAAAAAATGCTGCAATGAGATGACAATTCTCTTTTCAGATTCTGCAACACATGTGCCTGTCACAGAACCACAGAGTGACAGAGAAATAGCCTTGGGCTAACACACTTACATGTTAGGTTAAGGAGAGCTGCAAGGCTCCATCATCCCCAAATTCCTCCACCACCTTGTCCTCCTCTTTGCTCTGGACACATGGCGTAGGGTTAGGTGAGAAAGGGCTGAGTTCTGTTTTTAGAAGATTCCTCTTGAAGTAATCATAGGAGGCCTTTCTGATGGTTGATGTGAGGGAACTTTCATCAGTCTCCTGCCCTCTCCCATTTTGGCTGACCTTGTTTATCACTGCCACACTGCAGCAATTCTTAACACCACTCACTGCTTGCTTCTCTCCCCTTGCTCTCCTGGCTCTGAGACGGCCTCAACTTCCTCTGTGCTTTCCTCCTGAGCGGGTCCAGGCCTGCTAGCTGATAAGAGGATACATACATATGTGGGCTGTGTGACCCTAGGCATGTTGTTAAGCCTCAATGTCCTTATCTTTAAAGTGGGAATGGTAGTAGCACCTTCATCCCCCAGCTCTCAGGAGAACTGGGGAGAGATAATGTGTGGGACATCTCATCCCCCAACCTGCTACACGGCAAGTGCTTAGGAAAGTACTGCTGACATTTGTAATTGTGATCACCCCTGAGAATAACACTGTTTCTATGATTGTAAGTGTTGATTGGGCATGGAATTCTGTTGGAAGCCAAATAATCATAGAATTTTAGAGTTTCATGTAAGAGGAAACCACAGAGAAAGCTGGGGTCCCATGTTATAGCCAAAAGTTTAATTCAGTGGTCTGGATGAGGTAATACTTGCTAGCTATAGAATTCACTCATCACCTATCAGCGAGGTAGAGCATTTGGAAGAGAAAATTTCTTAAAAGATGACAGTTTTAGCCAGCAGTTTTTCAATGACTTGAAGAAAGTTAACCATGTTGTGTTACCTGGAAGGGCACTCTGGTTTCACTGCTTTTATGAGAAAGAATTGGCTGATTAGAAAGAATACAGCTATTCCTTGCTATCTAAGCCTTTACTGTCAGAACTCAGAAATCAGACAGGTTTGGAGAAACTTTGAGATAAAGCCCTCATTATCTGTGTTCTCACTATTTGCCGTCTAAAACTCAGATACCATATTACTTTGGATAAAGCAGGGCCCCTAATGAACCTAATTCACCTTCTGAACTCTCATGTCTAAACTAAGGAACTGAATAGATTGGATGGTAAGAGATACTTTTAGCTGATTGTCCTAATATGAACTTGATTATATGAAAGAAAGCATCTGAAGTATTTCAATGTATTCTTTTTAAGAAGAGATGGGGTAATTTAGAATGAGTTTGATAATAAAAATTACAATGTAATGTTTGCTTCAGACAGGATTCCAACTTGCAAGCAATAGAAGCTGGCTCTGCTGATTAAAAAGACTTAGAGGATTTGGGCTGGTGGAAGAGTGGTAGGAGGGCTGGGAAACCAGTCTCCAGACTAAGCTTCTAGGAACTGGCCCATCTCCCAGAACCAGTCCAATGAAGAAACCCCAGTGAACACTGGCTATAGTCTGTCCCCTTGTTGCCTCTGTAGAGAACTCTAATAGAACTGCCACTGCCACAGTCATCAGTGCCACCTTCACTGTTGTGAGGAGTGCCACCCCTACTGCTGTCCTTGCTGGCCAGGGCCAGAGAGAGAGGGCTAGGGGAGTGCTGCACACGGACCCCTGCTGTCGCCAGCTTCTGGGGCCAAGTCTGGCAGGGGTGCAGCTGGAGAACCGAGCCCTGGTACCACATCAAGTGCTGGGCAGCAAGCTCTGGCGTCTCCTGTAGACACGTGTGGGATTCAGAATGTTGGAAATTCTCCAAGTGTGCTCCAAAGGTGTGGGCAGCCTCAAATAGGTCAAGTGCCCACTGAAGCACTGTTGAGCATTTGTGAGTTATAATCCTTCAGCTGGAGGAAAATCAATTTGGTGGATGAAGGCCCAGCTTGCTTGCTTATTTCTACTCTTTTTATTTAAATGAAATAAAATAGAAGAGAAAGTATTAGTGTATCACTTATAGTAAGAGCAAGTTTCATCATCTGAAACTTTTGTTTTCATTTCTTGGAATCTGCATCTGTATGTCTGAGGGTTGCCATGTAAAGGGTATTTTGTTACCACAGTTCATGATCAAAAGCCACCTGCACTAGTGTGTTCCAATGCTCGAAGGGCTGGTTTTCAGGCACATGCCCTTCTCACTTGCTTTCAAAGCACAGTATTTCTCTTGTCTTACATTTTCAGAGTCTCTCTTTCTCTCCCTCTGTCTGTCACACACACAGGCGCACACACACACACACACCAGGACTGTCCGGAACATCTTTCCCCGGAACACCTGAGTAGCTATGAATCTTACAACTCACTTGTTGCGGTATCGTGTACGCTTAAAGGCTACCCTGGTAATCTGCTTGCTGTTACAACACTGCTTCCAGGGAAATTACAGTCTGAGTTCTAAAGACAAAACCTTTAAAGAAAGAAAAAAACACCTCTGTTGTGGAGATTGGTGCCTGTTACAATTGTGGAAACAGTTGGTACAATGTGCATAAAAGGATAAAACATTTCAACTGGCACTTTGACCACAAACTATTCATGTAGAATGGAGATCAGCAGTGCTTTCATTTTAAAATTTTTGTTTGAAACCAGTTTGCTCTAACCTTATAATGTTACCTTTCTGCAGGTCCGTTTACTCGACCGCATCCAGCCTTATGGAGAATGGTTTTTGGTGAGTCACCCATTAATAGATCTTAAAATATGTCCTACTTAAAAAAGTTCTTAATCTCCATCATTATAGCAGGTCTACTTACCGTTCTACAGTAAAACTTCATAGCTTTTTACTTTTTCATGTTCCTAATACAAATTTTTTGTTAAAATTCTTTGCCGCAAAAACGTATTGGTGATAACTGCAATTCTGCTACATGTGAACTGTTGCAACTCCACTTGCCCCCTTCTTATGCTGTTGTGTCTTAGTTTACACAGGCTTTGACATAAGGGAATGTGGCTTTTAAAAAATTTTTATGTATGTTGATGTTGTTTACGAGGGCAAGCGTGTGTCCTGTGAACATGTTAGTCTTATTGGCATCCAGGAAGGACCGAAAACCCAGCCATTTCCTCAGTGTTACGAGTAGAAAGATCTTGGGAACAGGAAAAGTCTTTAGATAAAGAGCCCTGATTTGAAATACAGTTTAGTGGCAAACATCTAATGTAAATATTGGATGTCTTGTTTCTACTTGATTTCTAGTCCAAGTAGTCAAATCATTTGAATGGATTCAAAATAACTCTTAAAAGCTTTGGATATTTGGTTTCATCTTGCCTAAGTAAGACATCACATAAATTATATAGGTTTCAAAAGTGTATCTTATATGAAAAGATCCTAAAAATGGATATTTTGCTAAAGATCACCTATTCTTCCTTCAGCCTTCAGAGATCATAGGTAAATCTCTTCCAATTTAGTGGTGAATCTTTGTCATTTGCTCTGCAAGTGTTCACTGAGTGCCTCCCTGTGGCAGGTGCTGCTCTGGCCCTGGGGCTGCTGCGGCGGGGCCCCAGGGAGAGAGGACAGCTATAGCAAACAAAGTATTAAATATATCATTACTCAGAAGACACCGGATGTAACTGAGTGTTGGGAAGTTTGTTAAAACCACCTGCAGGAGTGACTGAGCAGCTGCTTTCACTTGCAGGTGAGGGGAAACTTGAGGGACAGACCCAGGTGGAAACCACCTGAAGAAAGACCTAAGCGAACCAGCCTGTAGGAGGGAGGCCAGACCCAGGGAAAGGTTTCTAGAATGGTGCCCAGCAAGAAGGAGCTTGGTGTGTTCCAGGTGGTGTGGCTGGAGGGTAGCAGGCCCCAGGGGAGTAATAAGAGAAAGGTCAGAGTTGGCATGCGCCAACCCTACAGGCTGTGCACTAGTATGGAGTGCAGATGTGAAGGGCAGTGGGAGGTCATGGGAGGATTTTTTGCAGAGAAGAGATGTGATTCATGTATATTTTTCAAAAGATAGTCCTGATTACATCCTACGTACATCTCATGGACTTAATATTGCTGCTTGAACTTTTAAGTTATTTTCAGCTAGTTGGCTACATTTGAGTTTCACTTATTTCAAATGGTCCATTATAGGCAATGAGTAGTTTTATTTTTTTCACCTGAGATCTTTTTGGGCTCATGGAGCCCTTTGAACATTGGGCCTCTCCCAGCACACACACACACACATTGTGCATATTCTATCCGAGGCTTCACAGACCTTGAAGCCCAACAATGAATTTCAGTTTAAGATAACCCCTGCTCCACAGATGCTTTAGTTCTGTCTTAATTTGAAAGGCTTATAATAAAAAGTTGTAATGGGGGACATTTGAGGTGAAAATAAGTAAAAACAACTGGTGCATAAGTACAAACCTGAGGAGGTCCTCATACCAGTATGCCTAAAATGTCTGCGTCCTGGGCCCCGGGATGTGTGGCTGGATCTGCCCATGCAACTCTGAAGCTCCCAAAGATCCCTGAGAAGCGGGAGAGGCCCCGGGGAAAGGCCTGGCGCAGTAGCTGTTACTGGGGATTTCGTGCTGGCCGTGGCCTTTGTCTCCTCTGGAGCAGCTCCCTGGAGGCTGGTGTTGTACCAAGTCTGGGTGGGGGGCTGTGATCCAAGGTGATTTGTGTCACGGTGTCTAGATGTCTTGCATAAATGTTTTAATTGTAGCAGGTTCAACAGAAGAAGTGAGAAAACCACTGGCAGTTGGTATTCAAATCTTTCAAAAATTTATTTACAGGCTTTTGCTTTCTTAAAATGGATTTTTAACTTTATTTTTAAGTGATGTGGGGTGGTTATTAGGATATCAGTTCTGGTGTGATGTGACAGTAACATGTTGCCTGGCCTTGTCTACCCCCATCCACTCTCCACGCGGCAGCTGGTCAGCTTTGTAAAATGCTACCTAGGTCATCTTATTTCTCTATTTAAAACCCATCATGTGCTCCTAGTTTCACTTAAAATAAAATCTAAAATCTCTGCCATGGCCCCCAATCCCTGACTGTCACTTCTGTGCACTCTTCCCCTTTACCGTTTTGCTGGCACCCTAGCCACATGCCAGCCCTCAGGCCTTTCTCTTCCCAGGGACCTACTGCATGTCTTTCTCTGCCTGAATGTTGCACCTACTCCCAGAGGGTATTACAACCCCTGTCACTCTGAGTTAGGACTGTGCCTCTGACTGTCATAAAGGAAATACCACACTGTAATGGGGGGCTCAGCATGCTGTTCCAAGGTCAATGCCTGCTTTGACCTTAGGCGACTTGGGTCTAACATGCGCTGGCATCTACCTCCCAGATCATTTCTAAACATTAAAGTATCTGTGTTTCCCTCAGGACTCAGTGTGCTCTACTTCCTGTTCCTGGTGTTCCTCCTCTTCCTGAACTTCGAGCAGGTTAAATCCCTGATGTACTGGCTGGATCCGAATCTTCGATATGCCACAAGGGAAGCAGATGTCATGGTATGTACTTGTCACTGGTCTTGTGGAGAAGTTGGTAGACTCTTGGCAGAAGGAGTTGGCTGACTTCACATTCTCAATTGTTCCTTCTCCATATTTTCTGTGTAGAGATCTAAAAGCCAGGTATATGGGCAGGTTGGAGAGGTGTGGTTTTCATGAGTGGTACAGTCCTGTGAGCATTATCATCAGGCAGCCTTGGGTGTGAATTCCATCTCTGTCAATTTCTAGCTGTAAAACTCTGGGTAACACACTTGTTGGGCTGTTTCCCTTCCTGTGAAGGGAAATAGTAATACTCACCTGGGACCTTACTGTGAACTAAGTGAAGTAACATCATCAGGAGGCCCGGTGGGTGCCTTGCCCACACCAGGTCCTGGGTGACA
Organism: Manis pentadactyla; assembly: GCF_030020395.1. NCBI lineage: Eukaryota > Metazoa > Chordata > Mammalia > Pholidota > Manidae > Manis > Manis pentadactyla. The sequence goes on along the minus strand of NC_080021.1, from coordinate 44,097,055 downwards.
GCAGTGGCAACTCTGTGAGTGTCCCCCTCTGCTCCCCAGCTCCAGCCCTGATGCCGTGCCTTCTCCCCTGTTTGCCATGACAGGGCCAATTGTAGTGATTTAGGCTATTCCATTCGTTATTTTAATTAAACCACAAAAAATAATTTTATTCTTGGCTAAAGCTCTTCTGTACTTTGGCTTTCAGCAAAGAGGCTACTCTATACTGCAGTCCTTTCCTTTCTTTAATGCCTAACATTTGGTCCAGTTGAACAAAAACCTAGAGATGCTCAGAAAAGAAGAACAGGCTTTGGGGCCATAGATGGGCCCTTGTTTAACAAACAAGAAGCAACACAAAGGGACTTAATAAAAGGTCCATGAGGTAATCATTCTATTGGAGTTAAGAATGTCTGACCCTTCTTGAAATGGTGTTTCTGGATTTTATCTTTTAACTTTTGTAAAGGTCATGTTAAACAGGAATGCCAAAAATTATTTAAAAGTTTTAGAGAGAAAGTCTGTTTTGGGGGTTTCCCACTCTGAGGAAGACAATTGTACAGATGACTTTACCAGTACTAATGATGACAGTGATGATAATGACTGTTACAGTGAAGATTATAACAGTTCTGATTGTGGGTTGTCTACTCTGCCAGGTACTGTACTGGATGCTTTCCATATAGTCCATATAAACCTCACACAGGCATCATAGGCATTAATATACCTGTTTAACCGAGGAGGAAATAGAAGCTTAAAATGAATGAGAATCTTGCTCAAAGCATAAGCTGGTAAAATACCTCTGACTCCAAAGTGTGTATTTTTCCTTTGGACAGTGCCTCGAGTATGTGACTATAGTAGCAGTAAGTGCTTTACACTCACTGGAGCCTTATGAAGCAGAGATTGGGAGTAAGGGGTCTCAGATATGATATTTCCCCCACAATTTTCTTGGAGTTTTGAGCAAAACTGGTCATATTACAAAGTAACCTGACTTGCAGATGGATTATTTGCTGGTGTGTCTCTGTCCTTCCTGTTTGCACAGGTTGAATCTAATAATGCCCTTGACTTCTAGCTTCCTAAGGAAGTTGACATCACAGGGACATCCAGTTGTCACAATTACAGCCCCAACAGAGCTGAAACTGACTTACAAAAGTCTGGTTTCCGAGTATTGGCTAATTCTTCCTTGCCAAGCGAAGCAAAGCCTGAGGCTGCTTTCAGCGTCCACAGTTCCAGCTGGTGTAGAGCATCCTCAGTCTTCTCCCTCGTCACCTCATAGTTCCTGAAAGTGATCTTTCACATTTCTAAGGACCTGTTCTTTGACGGCTCTAGAGATGTGCCTTCCTTTTCCTAGAATCTGTGGTGAATCCTCCCTGAGAGAGAATCTGCCAGACAGCAGGCTACAGCTGTCTTGTTCCCGGGGTTGTCTGCTCTCCCAGCCCTTCAGCACTGCCTCCAGTTCCAGGCCTTGCTGGCTCTAGCCCACGCCTGGTATCACACACTGAAATTCAGGCTCCGTTTTATCTCAGAATTAACATTGTAAATTGGGGTTGGGGGTCACTGAAATCCTCTTAGGGATAGTATTTTGTGTAATTGCCCAGAAAGTTTGCTACATTTCTAAATACTAATTCAAAAATGTTTTCTAACTTTCAGATGAGCTTTCAGAGCGCATCTGATTTATAACCTGGGCTGTCTGACGTGGCACCTTTCATTTAGTAAGCACTCCCTAAGCTTTCTCTGTGTGCCAGACACCATCCTGGTGGTATCGGGGGCAAAGGATAGGTAGGCATTGCCTCTTAGAGTCTACAAGAAGGCAAATTAAACAAATAATTGTTGGCTCTTTTTCTTGAACTCTAAACAACTTAAATAGTTTTCTAAAATTTTATCAATATGTGTTTAGTTTTGTTCCCTGCTCCTTCCACATACATCTTGGATTGTTTTGAAGCAGTTCTCAGACATTAATATATGGATTTAAAAAAATATATTACAATGCCATTTTCAGTTGCTTAATAGCTAACAGTATGCCATCAGTGTTGACATTTCCCCAATCACTTCGTAAAGATTTTTTACAGTTGATGCATTCAAAATTGGATCCAGACAAGGTCTACACATTGTAGTTGCTGCACCTCTTAATCTCATTTGATCAGTGGTCCCCTCTTACCTTGAAGTTTTCTTTTCAAGGAAGCCATATTGTTTGTTCCATACTTTTTCATGTCTGAATTTTGCAGCTTGCATGTATGGGTTTCATACAGGGTATCTCTGTGTCACCTGTATTTCCTGTGAACTAGAAGTTGGATATACAGGCTGTGGTTTCTGTGGCAGGACAACTTACTAGGTAGTGCTGTGTGTCACAAGGGAACCCATGATGTCTGGCTATCTCTTTTTTTTTTTAAAGGTTAAGCTCAATCATGGGGTGAGGAAGTCAGCATCCATTTTAAGGTCTACTATCAATTATAGGTATGGCTTTGGGGAGGGGAAAAGAGAAGCCTCATATTATAAATGCACCAAACATTGTAATACATTCATCCCAAGTCTCCAAATGCTACCATGTGAGAAAGATGTATCATAAAACCAAGGTAGCATAAGGACTTCAGTGTGTAGTGCAGTGCAATGACAAAAAGAAGAGGGTGCTATAAAACTTAACAGAGGGCCCCAGTCCAGTCTGGGAAGTCAGGAAAGGCTGACGTTTAAGCTGACAACTAAAAATGAGTGGGAGTTAGCCAAGCAAAGTGGGAAGTAGGGGATCGAAGGCGTTATCTAGGAAGATGGAATAGTCTGTGTGGAGGCTCCATGTCCAGGGAGCTGGGATCAGTCAACAGCTGAAGGAGAGTAGAAGTCAGGAGGCAGAGGAGGGTGATACCTGAGCTGGGCAGACTGGGATGAGAAGCTTGGATGTTGTAAATGTACTAAAGGACCATGGAAGGTTTATGAGCAGAGCTGTATGATCTCTATTAGTGTTGTAGCAGGTCAATAAACAATGTCCCATCTCCAGTCAAGTTTGGAAGCGGAAAAAAAGAGTGCAGAATATCAGCCGATTTCTTCCTGTTGAAAGCTCTGTGGAGCAAGCACATGGCTTCAGACCTGGGCCATGTGGCCCTGCTGATACTGTGCCACCCCAGTTTTATCAGGCTTGTGCTCCCCTGCCCCACTGACAACCACAGGCTTCTTCCCGCAAGGCAGAGCCTGACCTGCAGAATTTTCTGCTAGGATGACAGAGTCCCTGAGAAGATCCAAAAGAGTGAAAGTACTTATGTTCTTTTCCTAAGGTCATGAATTCCCCAAGGAGGTATGAGCAGGAGGGGAGTAGGAGGCCTGTAGTGTATAGCAGTGGAGATCTTCTGCACAGGAAGGCTGACTTACCCAGCCCTCCCCCAACACACATGCACCCAAAATGGTCTGATTCATGATCTGAGAAGTCATTTTGTTTGTAGAGAATCAATTACAGGAAGCAAAAGTGAATACAGAGATCAGTTAAAATCTTTGCCATCTCAAGCTAGAGGTGGGTAGTCAGGTACTTATTAAAGCATCATTGAAGCTTTTTTATATACCCAAAATATTTCATAATTTTGAAAAGCTATTGCAGTAGCCTAAGCAAATGATAATAATGGCAGTGAGATGAAAAAAAGAAACGCTTGGAGAAGTAAAATGAATAGGACTTGGTGTTTGGCTAAGTGTTGGGTAAGGCAGGGAGAAGAGAACCACTAAGATCAGCCTTCTGACCATTTGGAAGGTAGGCAGATTTGTTCTTACCCATCGTTAACTTGCACATGCCGCAGACACACATGCATGCACACATGCATGCACACACTCTCCCTGGTTCTGGTATGTTCTTATTTTATGCCTTTTCCTCCTGCTTCTGGGGTCATGCCTGCTTGCATCTCCCCAGCAGTATTAAACTGCAGCATCCTGCATCCCTCCCAGATCCAGGACCTTTAGGTCTTCCAGATGTGATCATTGGCAAATCTGTTTATCAACAATTACAATGCTAATAGATAATTTGGCTCTTTATGATTTTCAAAGTGCCTTTCCATATGTTGAAACACAGAAATATTCTCATAGAGAGTAGAAATGCTTCTAAAGTTGTCTTCAACCTGTGATTACTTTAGAGAAGCCTTCTGAAAACAACCCAGCCCTTTCTTACTTAACCCTAAGCTGTGTGTGCAGAGTACTTAAGCAGGTAGAGTGGCAGAGGCATTTGGGGTTGACAGGGCCTTAGCTCTCCTTAACCTAACATATGACTGCTTCTCTCACTGCCTCCTTCACCTGACATATAACATACACCTAAGGGCCCTTCTTTCTGTCACTTTGTGATTCTGTGACAGGCACGTGTTGCAGAATCTGGAAAGAGAGTTTTCATCTTACTGCAGCAGTTTTTTTTTTAAGTCTTATCTTGACTTACGTCTGTTGAATTTTTTCTTTTCTCCAGATTTTCCAGTTACACATCATGATACTACATTGCAATGTTTCTGAAAAAATATATATTTTTAAAATATCCATTCCACTTTGCAAATTGAAATGCATGAGATCTGAGGCTTAATCTGATGTGGTGGGTTTCCAAAGAGACAGGAGTACCAGCTGCTCTTTTGCTCCCTCAGAAAGCATTTCTAGCATTTGAAACTATTATGCTTTAGAGGAATTATTTCAGCTGGCTGATAATAGGTGGATATTGTCCAAATCTTACTCTTTCCTACTGATTAATTTTGGGAAGAAAGAATGTGAAATACACAGACTGCTGAGAAAGGTTATATAGTCATATGATAACTGGCTTCCTAATAAAGAAAGAAATATAAGGATGTTGAGTTAAAATTCCTTAAAAATATTAATGTCATGATAAAAACAAAAGGGTATTATAAATGGAACCAAAATTCTTAGCAGCTTTGTAATTTTTAAATATTTATGTACTGTTGGATACATTTTGGAATGGGAATGAAGTGGGAAGCTTCAACTTCTTTTCTAATATAGATATTTATGTCTTTATATTTTCCTCTAAGTTCTGCTTAACTGCATCCCATTATTTCTATATGTAGTATTTTCATTATCATTTATTAGAGAATATATTTTAAATTTCTATTATGGTTTCTTATTTACTCCATGAAACATACATGTGTTTTTAAATTTCCAAACCTAATGGGATTCTATTTATTCTTTATTTATTAGGATTCTATTTATGTTTTTTTACTGGCTTTAACACCATTGCCTTATGGCCATGTGATATGGGCTATGTGATACAACTCCTTTTATTTTGCTTCCCATCTTAACCAACTATTAGCAATTCAGAGCAGAGCAATTCTGATTCATAAATTCTAATACTTGTTCATTTGTCCTCAAGAATCTTCAATTATTAAAGCTCTTTTTTTTATTGGGCAGGATATGTGTTGGTTGTCAAGGTCCTATCAGTTCTTTACACTTATTGTCTGAATCCTGGAAATAAGTTGATTTCTAAAGTGTTATTAATTATTTTCCCTTTATTTTAAATAGGAATATGCTGTGAACTGCCATGTTATCACCTGGGAGAGGATTATCAGCCATTTTGATATATTTGCTTTTGGACATTTCTGGGGCTGGGCCATGAAGGCCTTGTTGATCCGTAGTTACGGTCTATGCTGGACAATCAGCATTACCTGGGAGCTAACTGAGGTAAGAGTGGGGCATGGGCTGTTATCTGGCATATAGTGTGGATGGTTTATAGGTAGGAAGAAGATAGTCTGACCATTAACAATCAATTAATCCATTCTCTAGCTCCTGTGATACAAAACTGGATTTAAGTCCTCCCCTAGGAATATTTTACACCTTTGTGGAGAGAAAAAAGAAAACTTGTTAACTTAAAACATGCCTCAGTCTCATAAGTCTTAGAGAGAAACAAATGAAATAAAGCCAAAGAATGAAGTTAAAATTCCAAGTGAGACAAATAATTGGTAACAAGGAGGTCCGTTTTAAAGTAAATAGGTAGGTTGACCCATTAACTGGTTTCCAGCTTGAAATAAATAGAATTGTGGTGTTTAGGAATTAGAAGAGCATCCAGACTATTTTGTAGCTGAAAACATGGTTTCTCAGTATAGCTCTAATATCTCAGTAATTAAGTTTGTCTTAATGAATGAAAGAGATATATTCTTGAAAAATATTAGGAAAATTAATTTGGGGAACTAACTCATTTAATAATCTGTTACTATACAGTTCTTGTTAATCATTCCCATGGGACAAAATTGAACTTGTGCATAGTGTATTTTTTGATGCCAGACCTTGTGCTGACCCTAACTTAGAAAAGCCTGCCAGTTAGGCACAGCTTTGGTTCACATGCCTCATAGCTCTGGGGGCTAGAAGTCCCTGTTCCAGGTATTGGCAGGGTTGGTTCCCTCCAAGGGCTGAGGAACAATATGTTCCCCACCCTTCTCCTGGTTTCCAGGGGTTTGCTGGCAGTCTTTGGTGTTCCTTGGCTTGTAGATACATCCCCTGATCTCTCCCTTCACCTTCACGTGGTGTTCTCCCTGTGTGCATTCACCTGGCGTTCTTTGGGTAAAGACTCAGATCATGCTGGGTTTGGACCCACTGTATTCCAGTATGACCTCAGCTCAACTAGTAACATCTTCAATGACTCTATTTCTAAGTAAATTCACATTATGACATACTGGAAGACTTTGACATGTGGACCTTGAGGGGACACAGTTCAGCCCTTAATGGTACCTGACACTGTACATGTTATCATCCTCAACCCTCACCATAAACTCGAAAAGGCTGCTATGTTTCCCGTGGACAGATTAGGGAAGCAGAGCTCAGGGCCTTGCTTCATTAGGTGAGCCACGATTGGATTCCATATATTCTTGACTCCACATGTGCAGCCCATGCTCCTGCGCTCATACCAGCACCTCTGAATTCCAGGCATCTTCACCCCTCTGCTGGGTGACATGGTACAGGGCACTTGACCTTTGCCAGCCTCGCTTGCCTCCTCTTCCCTCATACAACAGACTGGGTCTTGTGCACCTTCCCTTACCTGCTCCTCAGCTCCCTGTAGACTCTGTTCTAAGTGCTCTGCAGTCTAAGTCTTTGCACACTTCTGCTTATATCTAACCCACTGCCATCTCTTGTCCGAAGTATAGTCTCGTCCTTTCATACTATCTTTTGCCAAAGTGACCCTTTTCAGGCCTCAACCCTATCACATCCTCCTCCTACTTTAGTTTGCCCCTTGCTGTTAAGACAGAATCCAAACTCCTGAACCAGCCTGTGAGGCCTTATGTTAACTGGCCCCAGCCTGCTCAGGGCCGTCTCCAGCTCCGTGTCTGTGCTCCAGCCATCTTTGCTTTCTTCACATTGAAGATTCTGTGTCCTTTCCTACCACAGAGCCGGCCTGCCTGCCCTTCCCTCTCTTCCCAGCTCCCTGTGGTGGCTGGGCTCTGTAGACCTGTGCCAGCATGGTCGTCTTAGGTACTCTGCTGCACACGTAGCAGATGCTCCCCAAATCCCTAGTAAATAAGTGAACACAGCCCCTCAGCAACTCCTGCTTGGGTCTCTCGGCCCCCATCTCACCTCCAGAACCTGCATCTTTCCAGGAAAGCTCTTCAGGCTGAAGTATGCCCTCTGCTTCCCATTCCCCTGCATAGTTTTGTTTCAGCAAGTATGTGTCATCAACTTCTCCTGAAGGTTCTCTCTCTCCTGTCTAAGAGCAAGAGTTAATAAGTCGTCTCCTGGCTGGGAACCTGGGAATGTACTTCCTGGGTGGTGCCAGGCCCACTTGCAGAGCAACACAGCCACAGGCCTTCACATGCAGTAGCCTGTTCTGTATCTTGGCAGCAGGCATGTGAAGAAGGCAAACTCCTCATCTCTGTAATGATTTATAGTCTTCAGAGGTTTGTCGTTATGGGGTTGCCTCTTCCCAGAGAACCCCAGGCATTGACTTGTCATTACATACTTTCCTAAGGGCCTTCACACAGCAGGGCATGCTGCTCAGGCCACAGCTGATGTGTCCTTTATTCTGGACAAAACAGTTCCCATAGGAGACTTCTTTTCCTGCTTACTCTTACTGTTCCCTCTTTCTAGAATGTTTTCATCTTCATCTCCGTCTCGTGAAACCTGCAATTCCTGTCCTTAATGATCCTGTTCCAATATGTCTTTCCTCCAGGAGCCTGCTCCAATTGTCATCTGTCAGAGTGAATCTCTCCTTTGTCCTCAGTGTGGTCCATTTATGTCACCATTGTAACACTTGCTGCAGCCCACTTTATGTTGTGGTCCTGGGATTCCTGCCCCTGGGATTGGAATTTTGACTTCATGTTGTCTCACCACCTTGAACATCATCAGCACTGAGTAAGGTTATCATCCTTGTGGGTTGGCTAATCTGAGAGTTCCTATTACGCTTTCAGTTTCCTACAGCATACCATCAAAATCTAACCTTTCTACTTGCACAGTTTATGCGCTTTTTATTTGCTTATGTATGTTATTTATTACTATCTAGCTATGGAACATTTCTAAAATGCAAGCTTGAATTTTCAAGCTGCTAATTTTGAGGGTGATGCCAGTGCCCTGTTGGCAGGTGTGAAGCTTTTCCTCCTTTCCCCTCCTGGATCCTTGTCCTATTGTTACTAGCCAAGGTAATTCATCAGTGGTATTATATTTCAAGGACCATCATTTCTTTAAAGCTCTATGTCAGAAAAAAGAGTGTCTGGATTATTAGTATTTGCAAACCATCTACAGTATGAAAAATAAGAACCTGACTACAGACTTTGTTTTTATTTTATTTTTTTGAATACATTAGAAAACCTGAAATGTCAGCACCTTTCCATAAAAGAATGTATTATTGAAAGGAATTTTGTCTTTCTGCATGGTACACCAGGTTTTTCTTTTTCTTTTTTTTTTTTTTACAACCATTGTCTCTTGTGTTTCTCAGCTTTTCTTCATGCATCTGCTGCCTAATTTTGCCGAATGCTGGTGGGATCAAGTCATCCTGGATATCCTGTTGTGCAATGGTGGCGGCATCTGGCTGGGCATGGTCGTTTGCCGGTTTTTAGAGATGAGGACTTACCACTGGGCAAGCTTCAAGTGAGCCATCTTCTTTCTGGGCATATAGTTCTTCACAGTGTATATTGAAGTGCTTTAATAGTATACAACTTTAGTATGGTCTTTGATGATAAGGGATAAATTATACATTAGTAATTGAAACACATAAATGATTACAAACCTAATTTCAGGCATTCTTTGAGAAGATGCTAAATAGTTTACTGTTTTCTCAACTCCATCCCCTCCTTTTTATTCCTATGCCTCAGTCTGCATTCAGACTACCATTGCTGGATTGATTTAGTCCCCTGACCCCAGGTTAGCCCCTTTAAGCTGTCTCACACCATTACTTGAGTGATCGTATTAAGAATGTAGATTCATCATGTCATTACTCTGTGATGGCTTGTTATGTTCTTTAGGACACAGTGCATCCATGCTCTGGCAGGTCAGGCCCCTTTCTCCATGCCCTCTGGGGTTCCTGCAGTTCAGAGCTTGTGCACAGAACTCCTTTCTAACTGGGTTGGACCTGTTTTCCCATGTGCTGGGCTGACTGGTCCTTTTCTTTTTTGACTCCACTCAGCTCGTCCCCTATTCAGGTAGTTGTCTTGACTTTCTAGTTGAAGTTGCATGTCCCTCCTCTATACCACTCTGGGGACAGTGCGCATCCATAATTCTGTATCCTGCTTTCCTGAACTTGGCCCTTGATTAGACTACCACAGGATCCCTGCCATTGATGAGGAGCAAAAGAACAATCATAATGATCTTGGAAGTAGTAGTTTTTATTGTAATTAAAACTTCATTTATTTATATAACAAAATAGGAGCATTTTCCTATATTACTAAATATTCTAACATATGACTTTAAAAGGTTTCTTTGTATCCCAACATATGGATAAATCATAAACTATTTAACCAGTTCCCTTTTGTGATCATTTGTTTCAAAGTTTTTTATTTTATAAAGCTAGAGTGAACATTCTTGAACATACATCTTTGCATCTCTTGATTTTTTTAGTAATTCTTAAAGGTATGCCAATTTATATTTTCATCTATATACACTGATGTATGTATGTGTCTTTTTCACTGTTTCTTTGAATTTTATTTTTGAACCTTTTTCAGTTTTATCACACTTAAAATTTTGTGATACTGAATTTCTACTCCATTTCTATTGGATTTTTCCTCTTTATTAGTGATCTTTGTAGATTTAAGTATATTAACACTGTCATAAACTTTATTTTCCATTTTGTTGTCCTTCTTTTAATTTTGTTTGTGGTAGGTGTTTCATTTAAACTTCAAAAGCTTTTAATATTTTTGTGTACATAAATGTTAACCTCGATTCTAGTTCTTTAATCATTTAGTCTCTTTATTAAGTAATTTATTTAATCTATCTCAAGTTAATTTTGGTATATGGTATGAGGGGGAAGATTTCACAATGTTTTTTGCAATTGATGAACAAATTTTCCTGATTCCTTTTTTAATAATCCTTTCTTTGACCATCAACTTGAAAGGACAGTTTTTAGTATATTTATGGCAGTATATAATGTAGCAAAAACTAGCTGTGCTGGGTATTGCTCAAAGCAAGCTTTATAAGCAGTATTACATTCAAACACTGCTATAATCCTTCTGTTTTCTCATACATTTACACTTAAAATTTGACTTAAGAATCATTTTGTCAAGTTACCAAAGCACAAGCCCTGCTAAGAAATAAAAATCCCATTGTTTTTTTATTTATGTGAAGTGTGAAAATCACTACAGATTAAATTAAATTAACCACTCTACTATACAGACAGTCCCTGTATGATTCAACATAATGATTTTTTGACTTTATGATGGTGTGAAAGCAATACACATTCTAGAAACTGTACTTCAGATTTTGAATTTTGATCTTTTCCTGGGTTAGCAGTATGCAATGTGATCATAAGCACTGAGCCACAGTCCCCTTTCAGCCACATGACCAGAAGGGTAAACAACCAATAAACTCAACAACCATTCTGTACCCATACAACCATTCTGTTTTTCACTTTCGGTATAGTATTTAATAGATTACAGGAGCTACTCAACAATTTATTATAAAATAGGTTTTATGTTAGATGGTTTTGCCCAACTCTAGGTTAATGTAAGTGTTCTGAGCACATTTAAGGTAGGCCAGGCTAAGCTATGATGTTCAGTAGTTAGGTATATTAATGCATTTTCAACTGAACAATATTTTCAACTTTGATGGGTTTATCAGGACATACCCCCCTTATAAAATCAAGGAATAGCTGTTTTAAGACTTAAATTCTCAATCAGGCTGTATCACTCTATTCGCATGAAGTTTTTTAACATGGTCCTTAATGGTTCTTATTTATTTTTGGATAGGTATTTTTTGTTGCCCTTGTGCCTCGAATCTTCTTGCTTTGAGATTCTCTCACTTCATACTCATTGATGGGTAGGTGAGTGATGACAGAGCAAACCTGGTTTCCTTCCATGCCCCCTCGCCTCCTCCCCCTTAGGGATGAAAGGCTTGACTTACTAGTTCCTGTGCCTGCAGCACTTAGCACAGTGTCTGAGACATAAAGGTCCTGGATATAAATCTTTGTTGAATTGAAGAATCTTTACCGTTATTACATTCTATTTACTTTGGACTTCAGCTCTCCAGGGACCAGCACTAGAGGACTAGAATATACCCAGCTCCGATGCTTACCAGGTGGGCCTGTGCCAGCCAGGTGCTCTCTGAGCCTAATGTTCTCATTGGTAATATGTGAGAACCTTTGTTTCTGTCATGGGAGTATGAAATTGTTTATTGAGTGATTTCTAGGATTAAAACTAAGAAAGGTTTAAAATCAGTTTGCCAATCCAAAGTGTTTGCTTATGAGGAAGAAATAGGGTGAGGAAATGAGGTAAGTGGGTGACCTCGAGAATATGGAGCATGTTCTCAATTTTACTAAAATACCCTGACTTGGGAGAGGAGCAGTGGGTGGGAACTGTGTCCTTGCTGGCATCCTCATTCTTCCTGGCATGGTTCCAGGTGGTTGTCTTTAATGCCTTTCAGCTTCTTTTGTCAGCAGTTCACAAATTAAGGCCTCTCCTGGCTCTGCAGTGACCTGACCTCTCCACTGTGCCTGTCATCGCTGAATTCCTGTGGAGTGTACAACTTCACCTGTGCATAGAGAGACCACTGTTGCAGAGATGGTCCAGCTATAAAGGAATCTTTTCATTCTGAGCATTTGTTGTAAAATCGTCCAGGCAGTTTTTCTTGTGGTGTTTGTTTTTTTCTTCTTCCCTTTCCTTATCTCTTTGGATTTTCAGTGGTATCATTCTCCTCTTACAGGGACATCCATACCACCACCGGAAAAATTAAAAGAGCTGTGCTCCAGTTCACTCCTGCTAGCTGGACCTACGTTCGATGGTTTGACCCCAAATCTTCATTTCAGAGAGTGGCTGGAATATACCTTTTTATGATCATCTGGCAGGTATTTCTTCAGATGCCCAGAACTAGGAGAAACAAAAACAAAATAAAAAGCATCCACGAATTTAAAGTAAATGTTAGTTGGCATTGCCTACTAGTTAGATGCTTTAGCCGATACAGTATTCTGCAGCTGACATAGAATAATTAAACAATGCAGTGTTATTATACCTAAGGTCTTGCTTTATCAGGAATATATTTAAAATATGGATCTTTGAGTTTCAAATTAGAAACAGATTAAAATTCTCTGAAAGAAGCTTGTAGTCAGCATCCATCACTCAGTGAATTAGGTATCGTACTGCATTTTACAGTGATCATTTTCAGGACAAAGGAACCAATGCAAGGCTTTTTCTTACATTCCAGATTTAATGTTTGATTGTTAAAATTGTGCCTCAGCTGTTAGCACTTGGGGTAGTTTGTAGAGAGCTAAATAAAGAAGCCCTCTGCACCCTGTGGGACACTAGAGCCCTTTGGGGACCTTGTCTCCTCCAGAGTGGTGGTGTCAGTGGAGAGAAGCTGTCGTTCCAACCAGACCATTACCCAGTTGAAGTCATTCATAGTTGAAGCCTAGGGTCTTGGAAAAGGATTACCAAGCATTTCTGTTTTCTAGAGACAGCCTTTTTGATTGATCCTCCAGTCCCCAGGTTAATTTGGGAGACTCGCTTTTGCCTGAAGGGTCTTTGAGAATCATGAGAAATTATATTTTGATCTCATATGCACAAAATACTCCCCAGTATAAGAGAAAGCAAGCCTGTGTCACTTTTAAGACAGACAGCCTTCCTTATCCACACATGGAGAGTGGTAATGCCCATCTCAGTAAATGGTGTTTGTGGATAAAGTGTATATAGTTCAGTAGTCACCATGGTTTGGGGAAGTCAGTACGTATAAAAATGGGAGTGTAGCTGGATGAGGATTAAGTTTCACCTTATCAGGGCAATGTCAGGGAGGGCAATGTAGGTTTTCTGTTACTTTAAGAACTGAGGAGCACTTTGGATTTGTCCAGGAGAGGCAGTGTGTGCTCTTAGAATGGCAGCATTCCACAGGGCGCACTTTTCCTGCAAGTGTGAGCATTGTGCTGTGATCAGCTTGCCATATGTAGTCTTAATTAATTATTGGACTGTTGTTTATTTTATATCCTTGAAGTCAGCTCTATGGGAAAAGACACACCTTTTATGTCCTTGAAATGAACCTGCCTGAGACATATGATGTATCATTGACTAATGTCTCATTCTTTTTCAGCTGACTGAGTTGAATACCTTCTTCTTGAAACATATCTTTGTGTTCCAAGCCAGTCATCCATTAAGTTGGTGTAGAATTCTCTTCATTGGTGGCATCACGGCCCCCACTGTGAGGTAATTTTGTACAAGCCTGACTGACATTTGAGCACGTTAACCTGCTTTGTGTTCTCCTGGTTAGCTCCTGGTTAGCACAGGGAAGTTGCATAAACCAACAGCTCGGCCATAATAATCTCATTCTAGAGAATTATTCACCCAAAATACGAAGAAAATATTTTGTTTTCAGACCTCAGGAATATGAAGTGAATAATCAGCACCACACCATTATTTCCAAACCCCGTTATAATCTTTCACTGCTATGCTTTCCCACCTCCATAACATCCTGGGGGCATAGCTCAGTGGTAGAGCATTTGACTGCATAACATGCTATTTTTAAAAAATATATGGGTAGCAGTGATGCTGAGGTTTTTTTTCCAAATAAGATATACAGAAGTTTTTGTGGTGGATCTGAAGTCATAAATGATTTTCTTTTTAGAATGAGACTTTTTTAGCTCTTAGAGCCAATTAAGTTAATTTCCTTTTAAAAAATATCTTTCCTGTAGTCCTCCAGGACAACTGAGATAAGCTTGGATGTTCATGCCATTATTCTCCTAGATTTGCTTAGGGTCCTAGAGGCGAGACATTATTTGGAGATTGTCCCTCACATAGACTGATCCTAGTGAACTTCAAAGAAGAACATTTCCATTGTTTGATTTTTCCTATTTAGAACTAGCTTTGGGTTTTATAACTAATGTGTAGTACTGGCATTGATCAGTATCAACACCAAAGATCTTTGCATAGTCGATAGAAACATAAACTAAGCAGTTAAATAACTTGATTCATCATTTTTTAATATGCTTGCAAACCACACAAGCAGAGGGCTTCACTTGCCAAGAAGAGTGGGTGTTCTCCTTGGTCAATAAGAGACACCCCTCCTCGCCACAGCCAGGACCTCTTCTTGTTCTCTTTCACTGGAGTTAAGGTCCCAGATTCCATCTCATTTTTATTATGAGGCAATAGGAAAGTAACAGTTGGTAAGCTGGCAGCCCTTTGACACTTTATAAACCAATGGTCTGTTGAAATAGTTATCTCATAAATGCTATTTTTCCTTGGTCAAGAGTTTCCCAGCCCAAACTCTTGAGCCTTTACAGGAATGTTTAATCAGTGACATATTTCCTTCCTTTCCCACTTAATATTTAATTTGAGGCTAACAATTACTTTGAAGAAAGATTTACCCCAGTTTCTTCATAAAATTAGGAGTAATCAGTAAAGTCAATAAACAGGAAAATAAATCTTCATGAAACAGAATATCAAATCACATCTGGTTTCTCATGAAATTTCAGTATTGTTAAATACTTCAAAACAAAAACTGAAGACTAAAAATGCAATGTTTTGACTTTTTGAGAGATCTGAAAAATTTTACCAAACATAGCATCTCTGCATCTCTTTTTGTTTAAAAGTCAGTCACTTTCTGTGCTTTCACACCACTCAAGATAGTTCCTGTGTAAGGAGATGCGTTGACAAGCTACTTGGATAAAAGGAAGAGCTGTAATGGGTTTTAACTCAGCCTTCCCAGTTTACAAATGCCAGGCCCTAAAAGGAGAGAAAGGTTTTAAGCTTTAGGATAAGTCATGCACACTATCTCTCCATTTTCTTCCTTTTTGATTTGAATGCTGCTTTGAGAAGATATTTGAGATATTTAATATCAAGATATTAAAAGAAGGTATTTTTAATCTGATAATATAGAGTAGAGTATGGGGATGGATACATGTAGAGGGTAGAGTAGCAAATTAGGTCATGAAAACATGAAGTTAGAGGTAAAACTAAATTCTCTGTAACTAGAATTCATTTGGGTTTTTGGCGTGAGAAGGTCATAGTTGGTGGATGACCTTTAGGCAGTTTGAGTCCTCTGAAGTTCAGTGCAGAATTTTGTGTGCATGTTAATGTGCCTTTATCATAGCTTTCATCAAATCCTAAAAGGAATCTGAATTCTAAAGTTGATAAGCTCCTGGTTCAGATGCTACTTCTGAAGGGATGGATTGAGTTTTGGGGACAGTTGTGAGCATCTAAACTTGTGCTGTCCAAATACAGCAGCCACTCACCATCCATGGCTTTTGAGTGCTGGAAATGTGGCTAGTCCACATTGAAATGTGTTATGCATGTAAAACACACACTGTATTTCATAGAGTTAGTACAGAAATGATTTAAAATACTTCATTATAATTTTGTTCAATATATTGGGTTAAATAACATGTTATGAAAATGAATGTTATCTGTTCCCTTTTACTTTTTAATGTGGCTAGTAGGAAAATTTAAATTGCATTTGTGGCTTGTATTTTCTTTCCTTTGGACAGTGCTGCTCTAAGCCTTTCAACTCCAGGTCATGCATGGCCAAGCCATAGGCATTCAGTGACAGTGAAGAGTAGCCGGGGTCCCATTGCAGTTTCTGAGAGCCAAAAATGGGTGTATGTCTTGCCTGGTTACAACGAGCAGCCTTTGTCCTAGAGAGCAGACAGTTCCTAACAGTGTAGGTGATCCTTTGGAATCACTTCCATACTGAGACTGAAGCACCCCCAAGGGTTACTTTGGCTCAAGGCTTTGGGAGTCTGTCCTTGAATCAAAACCACCTTTGTGAATAATCTGGCTCTTCAAACCATGCTCTCCGCCCTCCAGCCCAGCCCAGATTTTTAACCCTTTACAGGAATGTTTCATCAGGCACTGGCTTTCTGTTCTCTTGAGTAGAACTAGACCGGCAGCTTAACTATGTTGGATGAGGCAGGATATTTTTTTTTACTCTGTCAAAGTGATCTTTGTATTGACTAGTTCAGTTTCCCAGGTGGTCTCAATGAATTCCACCTTTGTCCTTTCAGACAGTACTATGCCTACCTCACCGACACACAGTGCAAACGCGTGGGAACACAGTGCTGGGTGTTTGGGTGAGTAATCTATTATTGCAGAGATTTAAAAACCACTTAAGCCTCTAAATTTCTTTGGTTATTTCTTGACCCTGTATTAAGTGCCTTTCAGTAATGCCTCCTATGAAGGCTTGCTATTGTTTTTAGGTCTTTGATTTTTAACACTCTGTTTTCTGATTTAAATTTAGAATAGTTAATCAGCAAATTATAGAAAGAGGGTATGCAAGCTTCTTTTTTAAACAAATTAGGAAATCAAGATACTTCCTGTGTAGAACTTGAAGACCTAGCTTTATGAAATTAATTAAACAAAATGGGTTGTCCTATTTCTCTCTGAATTTGATGATAAGTTTGGGACATCATCTCGTGATAGGCTTATTCATGCTTCCTGTTATTTTCACATCAGAAAAACCCCTCAGAAAGGCTGCTTGTTTGTTAAGAATTCAAATTCCATCTCTTGTTTTTCTTATGAACCAAACAGGAAAGTAACACTTGCTGGACCAATGGTCTTTTGAAGTAGTCATCTCATAAATGCTGTTTCCCTTGGTTGTTTAGAACCTCTCTCTCCCATCTAAAATTTAATTTAATTTGAGGCTCACAGTTACTTTCAAGAAAGATTTGCAGCAGTTTCTTCATAAAATTAGCAGTAACCAATAAGGTCAATAAACAAGGAAAGAAATCTCTTATAAAACAATACAAATCACATCCAGTTTATCATGAAATTTCAATAGTGTTAAACACTTCAAAAACCAGAAACTAAAAATCCAGTGTTTTGACTTTTTGAGAGATCCTGAAAATTTTTGCTAAACTCTGTGGATTTCTACATAACTCTTTTTTTGTAAGCTTATTGATTCCAGAGAGAATCAACATGTAGCCCATTGTCACATTTATTGTCTTGTTACAGATACACATGCTGTATCTTAATTTTCTATTGCTTAAATGATTTCAAAGAGATCATAGGTTCTCTAGTTTAAGCCCCCCCCAATGTCAAATGTGAGACCATGTTCAATATCTCAGGTAAGTGGTTCTTCTGCTTAAACAACATTGTCAATTTACCATTCCCTGTAGCAACAGAAGTTTCAGAGACCTTGAGGAAATTTGTACGTGATGTTCAGTCCCTGAGGAGGCTTCAATTCAGGACCTAGTCTAGGTTCTAAATTGCATGTGATGGTATAAAGACAATTTGATATAAACCCTTCATAGGGAGGAAATTAATACTTTCAACAGGTTTTTAAACAGAGTAACTTTTTTCCAATTAAAAAGTGTACATATTAATAAAAAATTCAGAAAAAAAGAAACTAAAAACATCCAAAGAAGTCAGCTATGCAGAGATAATTGCCCTTAACATTTTGATGTCATTCCTTCCATTTTCTGTGTGTGTGTGTGTGTCCAGCTTTCATTCCTGATTCTGAGGGGGTACTCATTTAGATTTAGGCAAGTTTCTCCCCACCTGGAACACAAAGGGCCATTGTCATTATTACCAGTACATTCTCTGATATAAGCTGATTTTCCCTCCCAAAGTGGCTTAAAGGATGATAAGATGGATTAGATTTCCATTGTTGAGCCATCTAACAAGAGAGAATTTATACATCTACCAGATTTCTGATATACTGAGCAAAGGACATGTGAGAGCACAATTGTTGAGTCATAAAAGAGAGGGAGGTGGGCTTTTTCTTCTTACTGTCTTGTCTATCTTGTCTAAGGAGGGCTAAAAGCATTTTTTTTTTTTAATTTTCTTGTCCAAGAAGCATTTGAGCTCTTTTCCTCTACCACTTCCCACATGCATTTTTATCTTCACATTTAAAAGTCCTTGGCAAGGTCTTACTCTGTTGCAAGTGGACATATTTTCTGCTCAACTGTATCGCTTTACCTGTTTAGGAAGAAGAGATGCACATCAGATAGAGAGGTAGTATTACAGCAAAGTTTCTAACCAGGTGGCCAAAAAACATAATCCCTGCAGCAGGAGAAATAACAAAGATAAACTAGGCCAGAGAGTGGTAGGAAATGTAGCTACAGACAGTTGCACCTTGTTGAAAAGTGATTAAATAACATAAAATACAAAGGGGAGGTCGTTTGACTAATTCAGTATACTTTATTAAGAATTGAGAAATCCCGGAATGGTGATATCAAAATTAACGAATCTTGAGAATTAGTGGGCCATGCTGAAAAAAAAACAAATCCCTTTTCATAAATCACACCCAGAGTGTCCTGCCCAACCCCAGTGTGTGAACCCAGTCAGTGAAGGTGAAGTGGGAGGCAGAGCCTCCAGTCTCCTCTCTGAATGTTTGCCTGTCCAAGGCCACCAGCTCCCCACCTCCCTGTTGCTCTTACTTTGTCTTCTTTCCATCTCCTGTCAAAACAGCAAACATTTAAAAGTCTGATTTCCTTCAAAATCTAATAGCTGCTTTACAGCTTTTATTTCACTAATTTTGGAGTAATGTCCGGCTTTAGCAAAGTGGGAAGATGTGAGGGGACAGTAAGAATGCCCATGTAGTGACAGTTGAATTTTCCCTTGGGAGTAGGGTGGGGGAAAGGTCAGAGGGGGCTACCTGAGGCTTTCTGCCCACCAGCATGTCTTTTCTCCTGAAGAGAGCACTTTTCTCTTCTGTCAGTGTTTTAGACCTCAAAAAGTTTGTATTATTTGCTAATGTAACTAAATATGGACTCACAGTGTGGTCTCCTACAGTTGTACCATAGATCCGAGCTTTTAAACCTTTTAGACTTAAATGTGCTGTGCGCAGCAAGATAGGACTCGTCAGGCTCGAGAATGGGAATCCCACCTGGGAGAAAGCAGCAGTGTTAGAAAGTCTCATTGTGTTACTTCAGTTCTGTGGGGTTATTGGGACAGACCTATGTGAACAAATTTCCCAGGGGTGTGGCTTTAAATCTTCTTTATCTTTCTCCCCAGTCCATGCTCATTATAACTGACCCTTTCCAGGCTGCCGGTCCCTTGTCCTCGCCTTCCCTCCTGGTCCTCACGTCAGCACCCACACTGCTAGGTGGCTGTATAGCCAGCTTCCCTCTTCCGGGATCTTTGCTTCCTCCCTTCCTCACCGTGTTATCTTTCCCTTACCCTGCCCCTCCCTGCTCCCTTGCTCAAAAGCTCCTTCATTAACAGCGCCAACCTCCAGCAGTTGATAGAAAATTTTTTTTAGCAGCTGAATCCTATTCCAAAAGACATTTTGCCCCAAACCCTAAAATACAGCAAAACAGTTGAGCAGGACCCTTCATCCCACTCTTCACCCTCCCCACCTTGCCCCTCAGGACACAGAAAGGCCCATGAAACACAGCTGAAGTTTTTTCCATCAGGTAATGCCTAGCTCCCCTGTCACTCCCTCCACAAGGTGTCTTTGCTCACTCCTGAACTTCTGGAACAGTTTCTGGCTGCCCGTGTGATTGTGCAGTGGTGTGTCCCATTCCCACTGCTGGAGGGTCAGCTTCTAGATGGCTGAGGAGTGGCTCACCCTCCCCATAGAGCATGGTCATGCAGCTACAGGGAGATCTTTGGGAGCTGCAGGCAGGCTGTGGCATCCTCAGAATCCAAGAGCAGATTTTGTTTGCAAACTAAAAAGCTTCCTCAGCTTCTCAGGATTTGGCTTGTCTGCCCAGCTTCCACGCACTGAGCCTAGCACTTTTTGTGCTTCCCAGTTTCTAGGGTAACTGTCTTGCCAGTGGGTTTCAGCCCCGGGCAAGTACACTGTGGATTTAGTGAGACCAAGGAATGACAATGGAACGTTCTTGGGGTAAAAGGGTTTATTACCCGACTTGTTCTGCCAGCGATAGATTGAGCGTTAGAATTACATCTGTATCTAACAATTTGCAGGTCTGCAATCCTCCTCTGTCTCTGCCTCCACTCAGAGCACTGGGCAGAGCTCTTTATATAGTGACTCAGTCAATAATAGCTCATTGCCAATGGGTGTGGAGCAGTAGCCTAGCAGCAGGCCAGTTACATTATCAAGTAGGTTAGGTTCAGGTGAGGATTCTGGCCATAGGTACTTCAATTTTCCCCACAGTAACCCTGCTAGCATTCTTGCTCCATGCACTGAGGAACTCTGTAACTGGAACTCTACAGCAAACGCCATCTTCATTTCAACCCTGTCTCTGAAGAGCCAGGAGCTGAATGCCTGAGTCAGCAGACCAGCTTGCCCCCTGGCAGAAGCCCTCTGGCAGCCCCACTGTGCGCTTGCCTTCTAGCCTGACTGATTGCATATGGGGATATGGGTGGCATTGGGGAGTAGCAGCCCTTACTGAATCCCCTCAAACCAATTTAGCCCCCTGGCGCTCAGTCTGGTAGAGATCAGAGGCCTGTAAATTTGCCCTGTTTCAGGGGCTGTTGCAGAGGGAGATTCCCCTGGCCCCCCAACTCCAGTTGGGAGTTGTGCTGTCTTAGGTAATGGCTTGATGCAGGCACCCATTGTGCCCAGGTGTTTGGCCTCAGCCCTCAACTGGCTGCCACTGAGCCTTGTACAAATGTAATGTTAATCTTTTTTATTAGGACTGCCTCCAGGGACCGAGGGATAATTTTGGGAGGCAAGGGCTAGTGATTCAAGGGTCCATGTGAATTTCCACCCTTTCTCACATCTCCCCTGGTCCTCTCCCTGGATTAGAAGCCTCCCTGCTTCTGCTCTTGCCTCCTATCAGTTCTTGGTTCAGCTGCCAGAATGACCGTGTTAAAATATAAACTGAATCATGTGAAACCCTTTGCTCCAAACCCTTCCAGGACTCCCATCTCCCTCAGACTAAAACTGAAGCCCTGGAGTGGCCCTCAAGACCCATGTTACTCTGAATCGACTTGACTCTGCCCTTTTCCCTCCTTCCCCACCCCCACCCCCAAACTCTGCTAAAGGTCACTTCTCATTGAGAAGGTCACATGCATGGACAATGGCTTAGCTAAGATTCCTCAGCACGTAGGAGCAAATCATATCCTCAAGTTGCTGACCAAAAAGCTCTAGTCCTTAGAACAAACTTCAGGTCATTACGAAGTCAGTTGAGTAAATCCTGACCATTTTCTTAAAGTGAAAAAGAACAAAAAATTTCAGAGTAAGGGAGCAAATTGTTTTGGGAAACACTGGTTTCAGGTGTTTGCCTGTGTATCTACTGGGTCATGATGAGAAGTATGTTTCTTGCTATGGGTCTCAGATCACAAAAGTTTGAGAAACAACTCCATTCTGCGGTCACTGTGCTTTTGAAAGGTGACTCAATCAAGTTAAATATCCAGAAATCTCTCCCTGGAAACCCCAGGTGTTCTGTCTGGTTGAAGGGCAGACTTATTTTCTGGCTTATTAGCACTTTCCATTATAGTTCATCAAGAAATCCCAGCCAAAGGTTAAATACCCTTTTTATGTCCACTCAGTAGGCACCATCCCCATACTGTGCAGCCTGGGAGCAATCAAAGTTTAGCTGCCACCTTGTGTCAGCTCACTGTCTAGACCAGGATTACAATGAAATTCCACAGTGTAGTACATTTAAAAGCCTCTTGTGTACCTCAGCTAAAATGATGCTTTCTCACACGTGTTAGATTTGGATGTTAGATTTGCTAATAAAAATCAAAGATTCAGGCCAAGCACTTCTAACCCTTGTTTGGTTAGGGCCCGGGGAAGACAGCCCCAACCCTCTAAAGATCTATTAAGGAGATTTTCTGCTTGCTGAATCACTTCTGATTTCAGACATCCAGCTGCAAAGCCATCCATGCCTTTCTTTGGTAATGGCAATGAACCTTTGTTTTTGCTGGTGGGTAGAAGGACTCAGTACTTTTTGAGCCCCCTTCTTGCCTTTTTAGGGAGTATCTGTGCAACTATACCAATTTCCAAGTGTCCGAAATCCATCTCAAGCAAGCAGCACCTCAAGAGGAGTTGTCTGAAATCAGTATTCTTAGGTCTTTGGGATCACATGACCAGCCAGCCATGTCACCCTCACCTCAATCTCTGGACCTCAGTATGGGTCTGATTTTTATATTCATAAGTTAAGATGTAGACTACAAGAGTAGCTTGTTTCTTTGATGTTTTAATTAAAGAGTAAAACATGAAGCTTTTTTAAAAAACATTTCTGTATTTACCAAAATTGCTTATAGATCAGAAAGAACAAAGGGTTTATATTGTTAGCAAAAATGGGATATTGAATCTGGAAATTCTTAGAAGGCTGAGAGGAAATGTGATAGATCACTTCTAGCTTTGGGAAGGCTCAAACTCTCCTTATACAACTGTGGAGGGTAGAGTTAAGACCTATGGGTAGAAGGAGCCAGATACCAGCCTAAGGTGAGAAAAAACTTGCCAACCGCTGAAGAGTTTGAGCAGCAAAATAAGCCACCTACCAAGGTGATAAGTTCCTTGTCCACAAGAGGCTTCCAACCTGACAGATGTAGTGACTGTCCACCTGATGGTAATAGGCTCTGAGTTTCTGAGTTAGATGATGCCAGGTACCTTCAGCTGTTAAAATGTATGAATTGAGATTTTGGTCTTGTAGGAAAAGTAAAATATTTTATCATTTATGGGGAGAGGTAAAGGCATGAATAGGCAGAGCACAGAGGGTTTTTAGGAGAGTGCAACTACTATGTATGATACTCTCATGGTGGATACATGTTATACATTCGTCCAAACCCACAGAATGTACAACACTAAGAGTGAGCCCTAAGGTAAACTGTGGACCTTGGATGGTATGATGTGTTTGTGTAAGTTCATCAATTATAGCAAATGTGCCCCTCTCTGATGGGCGATGTTGGTAAAGGGGGAAGCAGTGTATATGGGGGAAACTCTGAACCTTCTCAATTTTGCAATAACCTAAACCAATAAAGTCTTAAAAAAAGAAAGAGGAGTAACAGTAAAATAAACTTTTATTGAATCTAACTATATATATATAATTTCTGAAGTGCAGTGGACTTGAATAATGTCATTTGGGGGGTACCTGCTACTACCAGTCTTGGGTTCAGAGCTCTTTTGACCATTTAAGCTTTTGGATAGATTGATGTATATTTCTGATAATGTATATGCTCTGATAAGAGGAATTATTATTGACCTCTTATTCTGTCTAACTAGGGTCATTGGTTTCCTGGAAGCTATTGTTTGCATAAAATTTGGACAAGATCTCTTCTCGAAGACCCAGATTCTCTATGTTGTGCTTTGGCTTCTTTGTGTGGTAAGTCTTACTTTTTGATTCAGAAGTATTAGCCAAACTCCCCATGGTGTCTTTTTAAAAAGAACTATCTTTTGCACCAAGCTTCCTTAGAAATTCATAGACTGGACATTTACTCGTAATAACCTGAGGTTGACCACCAGTCCAAAGTTCAAGCATAAACACTAGGACCAGATGGTATCCAAAATGGGTCACCTTGGCAGGTTCTGGTCAAATGCGATCAGCAGGTGCACCCTACGTGCACTTATTTTGCTTATGGGAATTCATCTACACATGCTGAGAATTTCAGGCCTGCCATAAAGGGACAAGGACAATTACAGTGCTCTGTAACATATGTGTTACTGTACAAGGGTTTATGTACAAGATGATGGACTATAGTTTATAGGCCATGTGAGATGTTTTTGAAGGTATCAGACCGTGCAGTTTCTGTTCCTTGGGCTGACTATAGGCCAAGCCTGTGTAGAAGAGCTTCCTTTCTAAAGGGAACAGCCCTGGAGGCCTCCAGTTCTGTTGTCCTGGGATTTTTCCTTCATCTTTAAAATGAAGTAAGATTTTACCTCATCTAAACATTACATGCCTGCCCTTCTTAATTCAATTGTTTTATTATTTTGAAGAAGAATTATTATTTTACATTTAAGCTTAAGATTCTTCACTTGTACTTGCTTGGTCCAGAATATGTGGAAGTAGGTAGAGTAGATGACCTCTCATGTACATATGTTCCACAGTTTCAACAATTGTCAACTCATGTTCAATCTTGTTTCCTCTTTCCCTGCTCACTATCCACAGCCTGAATTATTCTGAAGCAGATCCACCTTTAATATTTCACAATTTGTCTCTAAAAGAAGATAAGAATGCTCTTTTGTTTAATGCAAATGTACACCATTATCATATCTAGAGAAGAATTAACAATAATTCCTAATACTACCAAGTATCTAATTAGTGTTCACATTTCTAATATGTTGTTAAATTTTGTCTTTCCTAACATTTTATTTGCATCAACATCCTCTCATTACAACTGATTGGCATGCCTGTGAAGTCTCTTTCAATCTATAGCCTTCCCTGCCCCTAGCTCTCTCTCCTTCGCAATTTATCTGTTGAAGAAACCAACTCTTTTGTCCTCTGTTTTCCTACAGTCTGGATGTTACTGACTTTATCCTGTACTGTAATTTAACAGATTTCTTTGTCCTTTGTATTTTCTGTAAATTGCTAGCTGTATCTAGAGGCTTAATCAGATTCAAGTCTTAATTTTTTTTTCTTTCAGCAAGACTGAACTTTGTATTATTAAAGTGTTTTTTATTGCCTTTCACAGTGTCTATTTTTAGGGTTACTTGTTAGAAATCCCAATTGTGCCAGGTCACCCGGAGCCTGTTCAGTCCTGTTTTATCTTGAACAGTAAAAGGGAATAATGATCTCCTTTGTACTTAACCTCCAGAATTAATGCTCAAATGTATTTTTTCCGTCCCAGTGAGACTAGAGATAAGGATTAGTTAGGGGAGTGTGTCAGACGTGCCTGGAGATTTAACCACTTCTCAGATTTCTCTGGGGCATGTGCACTTCGGGTATGGGAATTGTAGCATGACCTGCAGTGGTGGGCAGAGGTAGTGCTGACCTCACTGGTGCTGGAGAGCCCCGGGACCATGGAGAGGTGGAGATTGGAGGGGCTTCTGGGACACAGGCAGAGGTCCTTCTCACAGCAGCCCATCTCCCCCTGGGGAATCAGTGACCAGAAAGGTCTTCTCAAAGTCACGTCCAAGAAGCTCTCTGGTCACCAGAGAATGCACCAGTCTCTCTTTACGTTTTAGAGACCGTCTCTCCGTTTTACTGATTTGGCACTTAGCATACACCTCCTTATGTTTTGGTTTACCTTTGTGTCTATGTGATTGTCACTTTCTGAGGACATGAACCACTTCTTGTCCTTCCATTGATCTCTCCTTCACTTAGCATGGTCCCTTGTAAGTCTGTCACTTGCTCACAAAATATCAAAGCTGAGAGCTCATCAAAGCTGCACCTGATGCTGGACCCATTCCGAGATACGGTGGTAAGGATAAGATTTACTAATGCTTGCTCTCTACCAGACACTGCCCTGGGCAGTCCTCATTGAATTGCATGTTTGATCTTTGCACTCTGAGGGGAAGTACTTTATTTAGCCCTCTTTCATAGATGAAGAAATAAAGAAATAGGGAAGTTCACTAACTTTCCAAAGGTCACACAGATAGTAAGTGGCAGAGTCAGGGCTCAAACCCAGAGAGGCTAGCTTGAGAGTTCTGGCTCCTGCCCCAAGGATGTCCCAGTCCAGATGGGAATTACACATGCAAACCATTTATGATTTGTATGTATAGCTAAAGGAATGCCAGAGAAAGCCAGCAGATGAGCTGGGGTGTCGGTGAAGGCTTCCTGGAGGTATGTGTGAGCAGGGTTTTGAAGGATCACAGTGAATGACCTCCCATCCCTCGGGTGCCTCAGCTGAAAACCGAGGAGGCTGCTGCCTTCCTTCTCACTCTTCAAGTCAGTGGGTTGCCAGGTTCTAGTCGTTCAGCCACGTAGCCCAGCTCCATCTCCTCCTCTTCATTCCCATTGCCTCTGCAGCTGTCAACACACCACACCCATTTTCTCCATTTTGCTCTTCAGATCCATTATCTACACTGCTGCCGAAGCGATCTTTCAGAATTCAGATCTGAATCTCTTTTACCCTAGTTAGAGTCATTCCCTCTCATTGAGAGCTTGAGAAGGCCCAGTCATACATTTCCCACCCACCCTCCAAGTTCAGAATAATTAAGGGATAGGCAGGGTGGAAGAAAGGTGTGGAGATCAGAATAGCATCTTTATTACTCAGAATCCACATCTTTCAATATCAGCTTTAGGTGCATGGCAACAAAGGGCTTCCAAGTAGTGAACCCCAGAATCAGACATCTCCAGCTTCAGGAAGCAGGCCTTCCCATATCGTACTGGGGGCCTAGTGCTCAGAGAGAAAGACAGGAAATGCCAGCGTCCTTACCTCAGGTTCGCCAGCCAGTTAAGAGACAGCAGCTCCCCAGGGCAGGAGCGCACGGTCAGGACAAGCAGGAGTATTATTCCCAGAAAACTCCCTCCTGTAGAAGAAGCCTCAGGGACGAAGGATCCCTACACAGACCCACCAGCTGGAATAGAAATTAGCTTGCGTGTTGTCTGGATGGTTATTGCCCACCCATTGCGGTCTCGGGCTACCCCAAACTCGTAGCTTCTTCAGTGAATGATCGTTCCAGGCTTCTCTTGCCTTTACCTTTGATGCTCCTGATCTGATTGTATTTTCCTGCTTTGTCTGCCTAGTGAATCTTACGTTTCATGGATCTTAAGTTTATGCCCTCTGTAAATAAATACACCCCAGCCTGCAAGGCACAGTAGATAACTCCCTCCGTGGGGACGAGTTGCACCTTGTACATATTTCTTTGAGTTCTAACCCCAGTGTAATATAATCTGTGGTGTTTACATCTGTCTCCTAATATTGCACTTCTTGCTCACAAAGAATAAGTTTTCATCATCCTTTTGCCCCCACTGACTAGCACAGCACCTGACACACAGGAGACACTCGGCAAATGCATGGAGAATAAAGGCGTGACTTGGAAACGCCCAGGCAGGCAGAGGCCAGCATGCACAGACAGGAAGCTGTGCCATTGTACCAGCACCCTGAGTCTCCCTGCACAGGAAGATGGCACCTGTCTGGGGAGCAAGAGTAAGGAGAGCAAGTCAAAGGGGGAGAGGGGAATGGGGATGTTTGCTGAGGAAGGTCTTGTGTCTTTCATTGGAAACCCAAGGAGGGTTTTTCAGTGGGATGGCAGCGTTCACAGAGAAGCCTTGGAAGGCGGGAGACTCTGGAGGAAGGGGGATTGGAGGAGGGATGAAGTGTGAGGGTGTGGCCGGGTCTTAGGTGAGGAGCAGCAGCGAAAGTGCTGAGAAAGGGCTGGATTGAGAGCTACTCAAGAGGTCAACCCCAGGACGCCACGCCACTCCCGTGTGATAGCTTGGAAGGGGCTAGAGGGCAGCTGCGGGGTTTGTAGTTCGTGCCGTTTTCATGGCTTGAAAGAATGGGAAAGACTAAAGGATTAGCAGTGTTTAAGCCTATATATGTATTAGCTCCTTTATATGGAGCAAATCCGGCCACCCCAGTTTCCCAGGTGGGGTGTGGGGGGAGAGGGTTTGTCCTCCCCAGACCGGAAAGTGGCTGTGCAGTGCAGGTGGGGAAGCTGACCCCACAAGGGTTACTCCACTAGACCAAGGGAGCCTAGAGGGCAGCCGGCTGTCAGTACGATTTTGCCCAGCAGAGGGCAGGCGGGGGTGGCTGAGGCCTGGCTTCTCCTGCGGACAGCTGGGCAGAGCCGGCTTTGCAGCGCAGCAAACACCAGCAGGTGGTGAGCAACAAGTGCTTATCTTCACAGTCGCCACACAAGAGGCCTGCTGTGGTTGCCAAATTTACCACTTCACTTAGGTAGAGCCATTTTACAATTGTCACAGGAGACAAAAGCTTGTAATTTATGGGTTTGCAATCACACCTTTGGAAATCTAGGCAGGTACCGGCTTAAAATGCCAAGGCCTGGACTTAAAATAGCAATTGTACAGATACTGTTTAATGAAAGGGAAGGAAAATATGGATCCAGGAATATCAAGAGACGTGTTTTGCCATATGCTAGCCATGTGTCTTTGAAAAGGCCATTCACCCCTCCAAGCATTCCTTCCTCTTCTGTGAAAGAAGAGTGGAAATTTATGATCTCTGAGGGAGCCCATTTAGATTGAAAGTTATGATTCTTAGAATTAAAATTATTCATAAAAGAAGGTTCTGTCATGATTTCATAACTATTCCAACAGTTGGTTCTAGGTGATGGGTGCCCAACAGGAAAGGCAGTAGAAGAGATGGTTAGATAGACAGGATGGCTTTGTTTCATGGGTTTCTGAAGCAAGGAATTCTTAAGAAATGTGTATGAAGCAGACAGTCATCTCATTTTGGTGGTTTACTTAGAATTAGGAAGGTAAGGCCTGGCTAAGATTCACCTGACACTTGCTCACTCAAGACAACTGGAAACTTTTCCCCGACTTTGAGTTCTGGGCTCATTTTTAAACTTCATATTCTTGTAGATGCTTGTAATCCTCATATTAGATATGAGGATTAAGGCAGAGAATAGATGTGAACTGGCTTTTAAATCACTATAGCAGTCAGGTCAACTGTAATGTTTTGTAATGTAGATGCCCTTCTTTCCTAAGTTCGAGTATGGATTTGGTGTGGCGCAGAGTGGGTGGGGACTGCTGGCAGGGGAGTGGGATATTACTGGCTTCTGAAGACCCATGCACCACACCTTCTCCTTCCACTCAGGGGAAACAAAGCATTTTATTTTCTCTTTATTTTCCTGTCTGCTTACACAAGAAAAACAAAAGCAACCAAAACTGGGGTAAGCATGAGGCCACTGAGAGTAAACACAGTGCAGAGCCGAGGCCAGCCATGTCCTGCTGTACGTGCCACTGACCCAGTGGGTGTTTGTTCTCAGTGCCCTCTAGCACCACTGTGGCCCCAGACTGAATGACACTTCTTTCCTTCGGAAATCCTCTTCCCCATGGAAGCTGACAAACTGAGTCCTTATGACGTGCTCCAGTGATGAACGGAGAGAACAAGCCATGAAATCCCGAAACCCATGGACAGTGCTGTGTGTCCTTGCAAGCTAACCTGCACAGCTGTGCAAGAATTGCATCCCGCCTTATCCCACATGGAAATGTGGTCTTGGGTCACACATTGTAACTGAAGTCTCGTCATAATTTTTGTTGTCAAAAGCTTCCCCCACTCATCACCTAGGGGTTCATCTCTGCTGTATTCAGTCATTTTCGTACCAGCACCCTAGGACAGATGGCATTGAGCCATCTTGTATGAATTCCCATTGAAACCCCAAAGTTCTGGGAAATGGAATTTTTGTGCAACAACATTTATGAATTGTGCTTATTTTTATTTTTGTCTTCTAGGCTTTCACCACCTTCCTGTGTCTGTACGGCATGGTTTGGTATGCAGAGCACTATGGTCACCGAGAAAAGGTATAGAAGAGAAAACAGAGATGGTCTTCCTTTAAAGTAATCACATCCTGCTGGGGCTTTAGGCCAGAGCACATACATGAGAACATTGTGTAGCTGGCTTGAGAGCACAGCTTCAGTATTGCCACTATGGGATCCTGACTGGTTAGAATCCACGCCCTGTCATTTGTTGTCCATGCTTGTGACTGCCCTGTTCAGTGGGTCGGTATTTTTCCACTCCGTTTGTAAGGAATTTAAAATTTACTTACCTGTTTGTTTAAAAAAAAAAAAAATTGCAGGGAGAGAGAGCCCTGGCCCAGTTTTTGGAAGGCAAGTTTTGATTCCTGGCCATCTACTGTGTACAGGCCTCTCTTTGTGACCCAGCCTGGGGCCCTCATTGTAAAAACACCTGCCCTGTCCACCTCATAGTAGATATGAGGATTAAGGCAGAGAATAGATGTGAACTGACTAAAATCACTATAGCAGTCTGGTCAACTGTAATGTTTTTTAAGTAAAAATAGCAGCTTTCATCCTTTATTCATACTTATTTAGTGTAAGCAATGAAAGGAACTTTCTAGATTTACTCTGCATCGCCTGAGAGGTAGTCTTGGTTTTAGAGCTGAGAAACATCAGTATTAGGAGGTTCTGTCACTTGGTAGTAATAATTTGCAGCCTGGGAGAGGCAGGGATGGACCATCTTCATTTGCTGTGCCACCCCTCCTCAGAGGGTACTTGAAATTCTGTCACTAAGCCTGCCTCTCTCCCTAGACCTACTCAGAATGTGAAGATGGCACGTATAGTCCAGAAGTCTCCTGGCCTCCCGGGAAAGGCACAAAAGGTATCTTTTTCTTCCTCATTGTTTAAAACTTTACTGGGTCCTCTCCCTCCCAAGACGTGGTAAGGAGACTTAGAATCAGTATTTATCCTCTAAGTATTGATAAATGTATAATATGCTCTGAAGGTTCTTAAACCTACTCATTGCATGTTGCCTGTTACCTATTAATGAAACATGCAGAAAGCACTTACAGGATCTGCCTAAGAAACTTACTTCATAAGAAGATGTGTAATGTGGTTCTGCCTTGCCTGAGACAGGAAAATGGAGCAAGGCCTGCCCCATCTTAAGCATCCCGATGGGAATGTTTCTCTTGGCTTTCATCATGAATGAAAAGGGTTAGGAAGAATTGTGTGCCAGGAGGAGAAGCCTTTCAAAAAAGTGGATCAGTTTAATCCTATTTAGGCAAGAGGCAGAGCAGTATAAGAGGGATTTTCATTCTGGCAGACCTGTATGAAACAGACATGGCAGGTTGTCTAGACCACCACAATAAAGTGAGTATTGCAGTAAAGCGAGTCAGGTGAAGTTTTTTGGTTTCCCAGTGCATGTAAAAGTATTTTTGCACTATGCTGTGTTCTGTTAAGTGTGCAATAGCAATAGCATTATATCTAAAAGACAATGTACATACCTTAATTAAAAAATACTTTATTGCTAAAAATGCTAACCATCATCTGAGCTTTCAGTAAGTCCTAATCGCTGATCACAGATCAGCATCACTGTAACAAGCATAATAAAAATGAAAAAGTCTAAAATGTTGAGAGAACTACCAAAATGTGACATGGAGGCATGAAATGAGTGGAAAAATGGCACCAATAGACTTACTTGACTCAGGGTTGCTGCAAACCTTCAATTTGTAAAAAACATAATAGCTTCAAAGTGCAATGAAACAAGGTATGCCTGTACTGCAGTCAGGGATCTCCCATCAGTCTGTCTCCAAGTAGCATTTTAGAAAGATTTGGGCCACCTGTTTAAAGAATTAGACTGTGGAATAATGACTCTGAGGAGGCTTCACTGGAAAGTAATTCCTTGTCAATATTTATGAGTTGATGGGAAGGGAGAAAAATCATGAATGCCAGAGAGTGTGAGTGCTGGCTCCCAGCATGGCTCAGAGCAGCAGTGGGCCGAGGGAGAGGAAGCCACTAGTGTCGCAGTTGCTTTCCTGCATCATTGTGGGGCCAAGGTTTTTAGAGCTCTTTCTGGGGAAAATGCTGGCATACTCTGTCCTGAATTGCTGGACACTTTTTTTGAGATGTTTTCTCCCAAGTGAAGGAGTCAACCAGCAGCCTGTTTGGGAATGCTAAGAGAAGTGGGCAGAGGGGGTCCCCAGAGGCTGTCCCCTTACAGATCAGTCCTTGGTACTTCCAGGCACTTTTCCAATGAAAAGACTAAAAGAAGTAAGCAGGGGTAGAGTCCTATTTATGTGAAATGTAATAGAGTAGTAAAAAGAAAAAAATCTTCAAAGTGGTAAAAGAATCTCTTGTTTTAAGCCAAATGCTACAACAATGGAGACCAAACCTTTGGGAACTTTTTTTTTAATGGCTGTCTTGGGTGGAGATTTCCTCTGGGGCTGGATCTGAGCCGTGGTGCACAAAACCTTGGGATAGGGGCTGACCACGTGCTCAGTTGGAGGATGGAGCCAGCACAATGCCAGGAAGTTCCCTGACCTCCCAAACCATATACTGCCCTACCTGGTGTGCCCACCCCATCCCTGACTCTCCTGGCATCCCCCTCCACCTGGGTGATGCCTGCCAACAGCTTAGTCCTAAGCTGATAGAAGTCTTTCTTTGAGTGACCAAACAAATCGTACAGTGTGACAAATAACTTCATCACTATAGACTGAGTATCCTGAGGGCATGTGGCATCTTTAAGGTGAAGCTCCAGGGCTCTGTCTTGGGCCCCAGGGGCCTGATGGCCTCCAGATCAAATGATAGTGGGCATGTAATATCTTTAATTTTATAAAGCAAATGATCCTTTCCAATGCGGGGACTGAAACACTGGTGTGTAGTGGGCCAAGGTGTGGAAACCTAAGCAGTGTGCCCTTTGGTTGCATCCGTATTAGACTTGACACCCATGTGGTTTAAGTTTTAATTGTTCTTCCTTTGTGCTTTGATTTCATTTGTACTCTTACTTCTGATCCCATCACCATGACCGTGATTCACTGTGCATAGTGTGAATGTAAAATATCTCAGGACCCCCCAACCTTTGTGGGGCCGCTACCTCAAATACTGACACACCAGCTGCAACCAGCTCAGTGCTGGGGCTCCTGTGCCTTGCTGTCACTTGTTAGTGAGGCCACTAGATGGAGTGCTGGTTCCCTGGGAGGACCTGCCCTTGGCCGGCAAGCCTAGGGCCCAGGCAAGAAAGAGCTACCAATCAGGGGTGAGTGGGGCTGCAGCCAAGGCGACTTGTGTTCTGATTCCTGTGCCCAGGTTCTGAAGACAGCCCGCCCAAGCATCCAGGCAACAACGAAAGCCACTCTTCCAGAAGACGGAATCGGCATTCCAAGTCAAAAGTCACCAATGGAGTTGGAAAGAAATAAAAAGACCCTGGTGAATCAAAGATGTTCCGAAGAGTGCCTAGAACTGCAAGAGAAACAGAATGGCTTGGGCCTCCCTGTGAGGAAGTCAAGCGTACAGCGCCACCGAGAGGCAGACAGGGGGCTTTGGGGGTCATTCTTTGCGAGTGTTAAGTCTTGTTTCCGACAGACCGGCCACATCAGGCTGCTCACCACCTGGGGTCCTTCCCCAGCCTGGGGCCCCTTCTACCTCCTGCTCCTGGCCGGTGGTCCCTGATAGCACTGCAGTGTGTTTGAAGGAAAGGGGTTATTTTCTCACAGTTGCCAAGGTCAGCTTTGTGCTTGCGTGTATTGTGGATACAGTTTAAATATCTTCGTTCAGGCAGAGCATTAGCCATATGTTAAACACTGGTGACTAGGTTTTTTTTTTTTATGAATCTGCCTTTCCATTTGACTGATTGGTTTTCAGGCTACTTTTTGTCTTCTGTTTTGTTGTTACTTGTTTTAAAGTTAGAATGCTTAAAAGCCTTCAGAAGCCACTGCTGAAGTTGAATTGGGAGGCCACCCCTCTCTCCCAGAGCAGAAAAAGGGAGAGCTTTTGTGTTCCTTTTCAGCACCCTCATCCCCTTTTTAGGACCTTAAACCATGCGGTGGGTGTAAGCCAGTCTGAGGAAAGGTTAGCTACTTACTTAGGATCCTGGGCTTCAGAAGAGAACCTTTTTCCATTCCAAATGCCATCTGTCCAGACTTACCTGTGATGCACCCAAGTAAACCTGCGTGAGAGGCAGTGCACACTGCAGCTTCTCCCCCAGCCAGGTGCCTTTTGCATTTTATCTGTTTTCCTTCCACGGTGCATTGCTGACATTGTCTTTTGTCCTATGTGAGGTGCTGGTGAGTATTAGCTTTCATCTGTGCCATGCTCTAGAACATTCACCCTGGTAGTTCAGCACCACTGATGGATCCCTGTTTTAAATAAACAATTCACATTAAAGCCCATCCAAAGATCTGTGTCTATAAAATGCTCATTTCTTTGCATCTTATTGGTATTTTCCACTGCTTGTAAGTAATCACTGTATTTTCCAAGTGACTTTAGGATAATATGAATGTATGTGTGTTTTATGTAGTAAGAAGAAAAGAAGAAATATGTCTTTTAGAGGGCTACCCATATTCTATTTCTTAGCCTTCCCAAGTGATCAGTAAGAAATGAACAAAAGTTACTGTCCTTTACTGTGGTAATGATTACATCAACCAGATTGGACTTTTTCTCCAAGTGGCCAATACCCAGCTGATTGGCTTATGGTATAAACATGCTAAAAGCAGTCCTTTTGTTCCCTCATTTCACAGCACAAAGGCTTCGATGTCTTTTCCCCCATTAAGGAAATTTTTAACCATGGAAGTGTCATGTTTTTCTTTCTCTGCAGAGAAATTTCAGGGTGAAGGGGTTAATGAATCATGCAAAGCGGGGGTCATATCCTGTGCTCTGGGCCTCTGGTGACCACTTGGTTTGGAGCGTCACACAGACTTGACAGCAATCAGCCAGACACATTACTAGTAGGGAAGTGTCCTCAGTCACTCGGCCGGCATGATGCCTAAGGTTGCTGGGTGTGCCAGGCTGCAGCACTGAGCTTTCATGTGCTGTCCAAACACCAGCCCTGTCCTTCCCATGAAAGTGCTGAGGAGAGGCAAAGAGGTGCTTGTTTCAAACCCACTTGCACTTTTACAACCTGTCAGAGGGGCCTTCTTTAAACATAAGTGCAATATAAACATGATTTTACTTTGAAAGTGGGTGAATTTGTTTCGTTTTTCCCACACTTTGCTTTGCTGAGCACTGAATGTTTTGTGTATTGTAGTTATTGTCTACCTCCGCTTTCCTTCCTGTGCCTGGGCCACATCACTGTGTTTCCAATCTCGTTTTCTGGGAGAGTTGGGCCTGGCACTTGGGCACTCCTCTGACTAGTCACTCAGCCTGGCTGATGAAGCATGTTTCCTTTCTGAAAGGCCAGCATAGAGGAAGCCACCTGTTTAGCATGTGGTGTCTTTGACTTTCCTGTGGGATATGCAAAAAGCAAAGTACACATGGGACAGTTTTTCCTCTGTGGCATTGTACAAAATGGCCAGGAAAGGCCTCAGATACTTTTCATGCCTTTTGTTTTTCTCATTTCAGTAGGAGTTCTTGAGAACAGTGGTTATAAAACAGTGCTTTCCACCATAGGCCAGAACCACAGCTGCCAATCTCCCTATAGAAACCATACTGCTTGTTTGGCCTCTTTTTCCACTGATTTCTATGGAAATGGATTTGACATTGATGGAAATAGATCTGAGTTATCATTTAATATCAGAAATAATTCGATTGCACATGATCTTTATTTTCCATTTGCAAACTGCCCTCTTAAAAGACACCTTTGTTCTGGGCGTAGTGCTTGAAGAATGTTTTATGTCCTTTTCTCCATAAGTAGCACTGCACTGAGCATTAGCTACTTTGCTCGTCATTGTTGGTGTGGTCTTCCCGTGGCCTTTCCCCACTCTTGTGTCTGTCTGCACCATTTGTAAAAGCCTTGGCCAAACTGCTCCCACAGCAATGCTAGGACATTTCATTGTCCTGTTAAGCATTTTGATGGTAAAAGACATCCTGTAAATGCCAGCCTTATTTTCACTAGGACTTTTCTATAGTGAGCTCATGAGGAAAATACTCACCCAGGAGAAATAAAATAAAGGTCTTTACCAAAACATCAAAGCTCAGCCCTACTGATCTTCCCACTGAAGCTGCTGTGCAGCACCTCTGATACCTCTTTTGGTCAGGGATCTCTCTTTGGAATTGGACCCTTGGGTGGTTACATTTGTTTCTAACAGTGCCCTTGGTCGGGCCCTTGCAGGGGGAGGCCAAACACAAAATGCAAAAGAAAATTAACCACTGGAAACCAGACTGAAGTGGGGACTTTAAATATGGGGGGGGGGGTTAACATGTGTACTCTTTGAACTGAATTCCTGGTCCTACAGGGTGTACACCAGGAGGGCTTTGTTTGTAGTGTTCTTATTATAAAAACTAGGAATCCCACAGGTAGGCTATTGCAGTCCTCAATGTATTTCCCACTTACATGATTGAAATCAAGCTGTAAAGAGAGCCAAGACTTCTGTTTGTCAGTGTTTCATCATGAATGCCTCTCTTTCCTTTGTGTGTGTGTGCATTGCAAGGGTTATATTAGAGGTTTTGTTTTTCACAAGTGTCAGTAGTAATGGCTCAGCCCGACAGGCTGCAGAGTCTCATTGCTAGCTCACTTTTTAACATTTCCCTTTATCACATTTTATCCTAAACTTGATGCTAGGACTATCACAGGTGAAGGCCACAAAAATTTTTAATGGAACTTTGGTATTATCTTTGATGTAATAAATACTTAATGGCTTTTTAATTTTGCTATCTTCTGTGAATTTAAAGTAATTATTTATAAATGTCCACAAAGAAGAAGAAAAATAGTTGGATATGAGTTTGGTTTTTTTTTTAGTTTGTAGGAATGCTGACATGACTCCCTTGTTTCCTACGTTTACTGCAGACTGCCTTTAATCGGTCCAGGATTCATGTGTGACTCTGCCTTGGCATTCCCTTTCTTGCAACTTTGTTGGTAAGATTTGTGAAGCTGCTTGGCCTGTAAGAGGATACTTGTCACATCTAACACTGCCAAGGATTTTCAGCAGGTCCAGGGATCACCTAGGCCTCATGTAGGTAAGCTTAGTTTATACACCGTGAGACATACTCTGGCTGGAAACTGGTCTCTGTGCAGCACACCTGGCTGGCTGATGGACAAGCTTCCTCCCTGCAGTGCTGGCAAATGGGACTCCTAAGCCCCCAGCATTATTGTCCTTGGAGCAAGGAGAAGGGTGTTAGGAAATCCACCCCCTTCTCATAAACCCAGTAAGACCAGGAACATACTCATAAAATAGAATTTGCCCAAGAGTTTTGCTTTTACAGCTGATGCAGCCAACCTCGCAGCCTCTTTAGCCATTTGAGCCTCATGCATGGGCCTCTTATGCCCCTGGTGTTAATGATTTTTTCTTTTGTTATTGGAAGGCTCTGCAAATTGTGGGCACCAGTAATGCCTCACAATGGCAGGAAGGTTTTCTCAGATCTGCATGGCCTCCTGCCCCTCCACACAGTCTCCCCATGCCTCAGGTACAGGTGTTCCTAACAGAGGCTGTGTCCCTGTTCTGGGTACTGAGTAAAGTGGAGTTGTGGCTTTTCAAACCATGGGAAATAAGGGTCATTTGCCTTTAAAAAAAAAAGTAGAAAAATCTGAGACTAAACCATATACTGCATTTTCATGTCTGAAGTGTACACACAATAGCCTTAATTATGGTGTCAAATTGCAGGCAGGGTTTGTGTAACAATCCATACTGGAAAATCTGGACTGTAAACCTTACTATTCCCACTAACCTGACAAAGGGCTGCTTTGGCTCATTGTCATCAATCTGACTGCATATATCATGGGCTGATGAGGTACTTTACAGGTGCAACCTGGGAAAGGTGTAAGAAAAATGTCCAGCTTTTGAAATGTTTAGAATCTTCCACCTTCTCCTGGAGTGGATGAAATCCAGACCAGGAGCAGGGAGATGAGTTTACTAGGGCCGCTGCTAACAAATCTTCCAGGCAAAGGCATTGGGAGGACTGGGAACCTTTGAAAGACCTTTGGGTGGGACATGGAACCTGCTCTCTCCTCTGAACCTTCCTAGTGCCACAGTAGCACTCAGCTGGCTTTGCCATGAGCCAGAAGTCAGGCCAGTATTTCCAATTCCAGGGGAGAGGGCTTCCCCGCCACCACCCTCTTCTCTGCCCTCTGAGGCCAGCACCCTATGAGTGTATGTGTGTTCTTTTTGAATCCCATGCATTTGGTAGTGTTAGCCCCATTTTCTGGGGTCTTTAGGCTTGGGGAGGGTAAGTACTTGACCCAAGACCACACAGCCATTCAGGGCCATCCCAACCCGGAGCCTAATGCTCTTCCACTCCAGCTCATGACTGGATCTGTGCACAGATCCTATGCATTAGCCGACCACAGCCCCCACCTTTATCCCAGCCAGCCTCAGTGGCCTGCCTGAGGACAACAGGAAGCCTGCTCCTTGGGTTACCCACAGCTTTGTCCCCTCTTCTCCTGGAAAGTGTGACTTGGGCCTCAGGTACTTAGTTTGTTAGGATGGCCAGGCCTCCAGGCCACTCTCCCAGTAATGGCTCGGTGTGATTTCGGCTGGTTTCATGCTCCGTGGAGGAATAACCAGTGTCATATGAGTGGATGTGTTTTCATGTCTGATCATCCCTTTGTTGATCCAGCCTCATCATCCCTTTGTTCCGGTGGCCTCAAATAAGTCAAGATGCCATCACTTGAAGCAGGGTCCCATCTGCACTGGATTCCTCTCCTGGTGTTTTGACACATTCTTCAAACTGTCGGAAGGCGATTCTGCCTGTGTGTAGCAGCTCCCTCTGCCCCCAGGAGTCTGATTTACGATCCGGCGCAGCCATAAACCTCTGCTGTTCGTCTGAAAAACAGCAAAGTATGGGAAAGAATGTAAATTATAAATACTAGATTCCTATGGTCAGCAATAATGTAATGGCTTGGGTTGTGTTTTGTTTTGTTTTAAATATGGTATGCATATGGCTTTCATTTCTAAGGGGCTGTGTTTCCCCCACCCCCCACCATTTTTCCAGGGAGAACAGATAACAGTGAAATAATCCCGCTGAGATACGGTGTTTTTCCAGAATGAGAAATAGCATTTCTCTGATGACTCACTGGCCAAATACTTTGAAAGTTGCTCTTCACAGGGTTGGGACAGTTGGTGACTGTGACAGCCTGCTGATCTGGTGTCACTCCACCTCAAACCAACCCCTGGTGTTCTCACTTGGCAAGCTCTACACACAATGCCCGCCCCCCAACCACCACCAAACTTGAACATTCTAGGAGGCAGTTTTCCTGTAAGATTTTTGCAATTCTCTTTGTGTCCCTTTTGTCAGTCAAGGTTCTGCTCAACTAACCAGGAATAGACTGCCTAACTGCTGCTGCAGAAGTGAGGACAGCCGCAAAGTCATGCTAAAAACCAAAGGCAGCCTGCGTCTGAATTTTCATTCCAGTGGTGGGCTGGCTCCAGACAGGTTTCACAAGCTGGGCGGACGCAGCTCCTTGCTCTGCTGAGGTGGGAGGGAGCTGCTGGTCCCCCTTTGAATTCCTGCTGCTGTTCTCAGACCACAGAATTCAAGGCCTGGGATTGCTGTGCTGGTGCTCAGCATTTTTCCCTTGAACCCAACCTCGCCCCAGTTCAAAATGATGGGAGAAAGCTGAAAAAATACCCAGCAAGTCTCAGCATTCCCAAGCTACTGTTAGAACAGCCCAGGCTGCCAGAGCATCTATTACAGTCGATAGGGTTTTGTTTTGCTTTGTATAGTCGGCAAGTATGCTGACAATGGAGCAGTGTGTGAAAATAGGGCGCTTGAAATCACAAACGTGTCCACCCACAGAAATGTATAATCCTACAGGCACTCATTCACTCCTGCACTCACCCCTTGGATCTTCCGGTTGTTTTCTTTGGACCCCATTTGGTTCACAAAATGCCAGGCTTAGCTCAAGCATGGGACTAGCCAGACCACACATAGGGCGTGGAGCATAGGGCTAAGGTTCTCAAAATGTCCAAAGTGGATGTGTCCATTTGGCCACCCAGCATATGTCAGCCGCAATTCCCCAACACTGTCTCTCTGCCAGAAGATTCTTTTTATGAACATCTAAGTAATTCCATGGGAGAGTGAAGATAAGCCCAGCAGAGATGACCATAGAAAATGTGTACGTCACTGTGAAGGGTAATTTTATGTTAGCTTGACTGGACTGAGGGGTTCCAGACAGCTGGTAAAACACTATTTCTGGGTGTGTCAGTGAGGTTGTCTCTGGACATGAACATTTGGATCCATAGACAGTAAAGTGGATGGTGGACGTCATCCAATCCATTGAGGGCTTGAATAGAACAAAAGGTGGAGGGTGAGTTTGTTCTCTGTGCTTGAGCTGAAACAGCCCCCTTCTTCTTTCTCTGGACATTGCTGCTCCTGGATCCCGGGCGCTGGCACTCAAACCCGGACTGACACCACCACTCCCCCACCCCGAACACACACACAGTTTCAGGCCTTTGGGCTCCAGCTGAATTATACCACTACTTTCCTTATGCTCCAGTTTGCAGACAGCAGGTTGTGGAACTTCTCTACCTCCATTTCTATGAGCCAATTCCTATAACAAATCTCATATATATAGACAGATACCCTGTTTGTTCTTTTTCTCTGGAGAACCCTGGCTAATACAGCCAGGCTTTTGTTTTTTTGGGGGACTAAGATTTTTAACTTAAAAAGGGAAATGAGAAAATCAGAGTGGAGTGCAGTTCACTAGCCAGGCAACTCTTTTCCTAACAATGAACCTTCCTTTGGGGCTCCATCACTGCCAGGGCCAAGCTTACCCATCCAGGAGACCCCCCTATGGGCAAGAGTGGAGGGCTTGGCCCCTCTCCAGCCCTCTGGACAGTCTGCAGCTCTGTCCCCGCCTGCCTAGAACAGCTCGCCATGAGGGGATATTGCAAGTGGGTGCCCTGCCAGGTCACAAAAGCGAAACTATAAAGTTCTGCTGCAGCAGGCCCCTGTTTCCCAGTTTTATGGTTCTTTCCCCATAAGGCGTTGGCTGGATCTGCTTCATCGGATGTGACAGTTTACAGAGGAGCTTCTGCTCCCATATAAGCTACTTCCTGATGAGACATACAGCCCCTCTGGTTTTCAGATGGTGACAGCAGTGTTCGTGGGGGTTCTTTCTGGAGCCATGGGGTCTAGGCTACCATGGGCTGTGTCTGCTGTGTGTCTAGAAAAGATGGTCCTCCTTCCTCTGTATCTTGCCAGGCCTGGTTACTGCTTTAATGGGAAAAGACCCCCAAAGAACAGGCATGTACACTGGTGGTTCTCCCCAAACTGAAATAATTCTCTTTCATTCTGCTAACTTTATCCTGCTGTGACCACTTTAGTTTGGGGAACTGTTTTTGCTTTTGAACACAAATGTTCTTTCCTCTCGCATCTGCTTGCCACAAGCTTTCCAAACAGACAATGACAGACCATTGAGTCAAATATTTTATCCCCTGAAAAAGCAGTTATGTGATTTTTGAAAATGTGTTTCCTCAAGAAAGTCACCCCCATGTGCAACATCCGACTTTTCCGAGCAAGTGTCTGTGTGAATCTGACTTATTTTTGGGGTTAACTGAGCCAGAAATAAATCACTCCTTTGGTTGCAGGGTGAGGCTGACCTGCCGTTCTGCCAGATTACAGTCCTGTAATCAGCCTACCGATCTCTTCTGCTCACTGAAGCCAGAAAACTGGGCTGTATTAAAAGATGACTGAGGAAATGACATAGGATAGCACATTTTCACCTTCTTCCCAATCTAAAGAGCTGTTCCTAGATGCCGTTTCTGCAGTCCAGCTTCTGACTTGCAACCCTGGCTTACAAAGGAGGTTGTAGCCCGGATGGCAAAAAGCCCACATGACATGACCTTCACACTAACACACACACACACATGCAGCCCAAGGAAACAAGACGACACTTGGAGAGGAGGACTCAGGGTCAGTGTATGGTTGAACCCTTACAGTTCATAGGTCAAGACATCAAAGTCCCCTTTAAACCCATTAGGATGGCTACTCTCCAGGAAACAAAATATCAAGTACTGGTGATGATGTGGAAAAGTGGAACCCTTGTGCACTGTTAGTGAGAATGTAAAATGATGTTGCTGCTGTGGAAAACAGCATGTTGGTTCCTCAAAAAGTTGAACGTAGAATTACCACATCATCCAGCAGTCCCACATCTGGGCATACACCCAAAAGAAATAAAAGCAGATTCTTGAAGAGATATTTGTACACCCATGTTCATAGCCACACTATTCACAATAACTAAAACATGAAGCGACCAAATGTCTATCCACTGAATGGATAAGCAAAATGTAGCATATACATACAATAGAATTTATTCAGTCTTTAAAGGAAGGAAATTCCGCAATATGCTACAACATGGAAGAACCTTGAGGACATTATGCTGAGTGAAATAAGCCAGTCACAGAAGGACAAATACAGTATGATTCCACTTACATGAAGTGCTTAAAGCAGTTAAATTCAGAGATGGAAGGTACAATGGCAGTTGCCAGAGGCTAAGGGGATGGGGAAATGGGGAATTGTTGTTTAATGGGTATGGAGTTTCAGTCTTAAGAGATGAAAAGTGTTGTGGAGATGGATGGTGGTGACGGTAGCACATTATGAATATATGTAAAACCACAACTGTACACTTAAAAATGGCTAAGATGGTAGGCACATGAAAAGATGCTCCACATCACTAATCATCAGGGAAGTGAAAATCAAAATCACAATGAGATACCACCTCACACTAATCAGAATGGCCACTATCCAAAAAATAAGAAATAACAAGTGTTGGCGAGCATGTGGAGAAAAGGGAACCCTTCTACACTGTTGGTGGGAATGTCAATTGGTGCAGCCACTGTGAAAAGCAGTATGGGGGTTCCTCAAAAAACTAAAAATAGAAATACCATACAACCCAGCAATTTCACTTTTGGGAATGTACCTGAAAACAAT
Organism: Manis pentadactyla; assembly: GCF_030020395.1. NCBI lineage: Eukaryota > Metazoa > Chordata > Mammalia > Pholidota > Manidae > Manis > Manis pentadactyla. The sequence goes on along the minus strand of NC_080021.1, from coordinate 44,054,355 downwards.
ACTGATTTTAAAATGCATATGAAACCCTATGTTTATTGCTGCATTATTTACAATAGTCAAGATATGGAAACAATCTAAGTGCCCATCAATAGAGGAATGCACAAAGAAGATGTGGTGCATGCAGACAATGGAATATTATTCAGCCATAAAAAAGGAAATCTTACCATTTGTACATGGATGGACCTAGAGGGTATTATACTAAGGGACATAAGCCGGGCAGAGAAAGACAAATATCATATGATTTCACTTACGTGGAATCTAAGGAAATAAATGAACAAAACAAAGAGACTCATGGACACGCAGAAGAGATTGGTGGTTGCCACAGAGGGGGGTTTGGGAGTGGGTGAAATAGGTGAAGGCAATAAAGTGGCACAAAATTCCAATTAATCTATAAATTACTGGGATATAAGTACACCACAGGGAATGTAATCAATAATATTGCCATATCATTGTATGTTGCCAGATAGTAACTACACTTACTGGGGTGAGCATTTAGTAATGCAGATAACTGGAATCACTATGTTGTATACCTGAAACCAAAGTAATACTGTGTATCAACTATACTTTAATTTTAAAAAACTAAAAAAAGTGGTTAAGATGGTAAATTTTATGTTATGTATGTTTTACCACAATTTCAAGTAACTGGGAAAAAGAAAAAGAGACCCATAGTAGTGAAGTAACTTGGAAGGGTCACACAGCTGGCTGTACCAGAGCCAGGGTCTGGGCTGCCTCCAATCTGTGCCCCAATGTTCCTGCCCTGGCACACCACATCCTCCTACAGCTTACTGAAATAAGTGAACTGTGTGGTGCAGCTGCCAGGGCTTCATGCATTTAGGGAATTTGTCTTTCCAATCGAACTCATTTTTTTCCTTCTCTATCAGTGCACATTCCTCACTTTCAGAACCCAGCTCCATCCTAGGATGTCATCTATCACTGACTAACAAGGTCAGAATTTTAAAAGGCATATACAAAAATAGAGTGCACATCACCAAGGATGCTTATGAAAGTAGCAAAACCTTTGTACAAGCAGAGTATTATAAGTGGCCAGAGCCCGGGGTGATCTGAAGCATTTGGGAAGTGCTAAGGACAGTTTTTTGAAAGGAGGTGAGGGGAGCTTTCAAAAATCTCATATAGGACAGGAAAGGGAAACAAAAGATTGGTGTCCCCTATTTGGAAAAATAATTCAATTGGATTACATCTTTCCCTGCTGCAGATGCTTCTGTGATTTCTCTTCATTCTTTACTATGGCTTATAAGTCAAGTTCTGGCCCTCCTGTGTACCCTGTCCCCCATTCATCTCCGTACTCCAGCCTCTGGCTTGTGTTCATTACTTGCATGTTTATCAGGGTCTTTCCCATCACAACCTACCTCCAGCTATTCCCATAGTAACCTCATTCACCTCTTTTCATTCTTAATTAGAAAATTACTTTTGTAGGAAGACCTCCATCAACACCCAGACTAGTTTATCACCCCCATAGCACCATTGGCTCCTTTTTAATCTCTTATTTCCTGCTCAATGGCTGTCTTCCCTGCAGATTATCAACTCCAAGACTCTTTTTGACTTGTCTACTCCCAGATACCCAATACCTAGCACAGTAGGTACTCGGCAAATATTTGTTGAATGAATGAATTCTTTAATGAATAGATGAGGGCAAAAACAGGACAAGTCAATACATGCATGACAAAGGAATAAAGGAAGGGAGAGATAAGTTTGTTCAGGAAAGACTTGAGTGAAGTTAGAGATCATCTGGCTGAGTCTAGAAGGAAATAATATGAATGAGCAAAGAGAAGTCAGGAAGTCAATGGGAAGTAGTGGAAGCATGAGAGTCTGAGTCAGGGCCAGTTAGGACTCTGCCTTGACCATGAAGCTGAGTTATTCAGATTTCATTTACATGTTCTCCATCAACAGTATGACACTCAACCTGAGAAAAGGCAGAACATGCACTGGTGGAAAAGAATTGAAGCCCAGGACAGCACCTAACTGTTAAAAATGTCATCTCCAGGTAAATGTCATGAAAATATCATGGTGTTGAATTTCAGAGCCATTATTGGTTCTAAGAAGCAAAGTGTCATCAGGACAGAGGAGGAAAGAAGTAAATTTTGAAACCATAGATCAACAAGCTTGGTATTAATTCACAGTAAAATTCTAGAGCAGATTATTAAAGATGGTTTATGACATCCTTAAAGAAGAAGGCATTAATCACTGGGCACTAGCAAAGGTTTAAGAAGAACAGATCTTGCAAAGTCAATGTATACTGTTTTCACAGGATTACCAGATGGGGAGATTCAGAGACTACTACAAATGAGAAAATCCCAGAGTACAAATCCCATCCAGACAAAAATAATTAAAAATATAAAAAACAACTGTCCTGCCTGGGGGTTTCAGCCCCAGGCAAGCTCACTGTGGTTTCAATGAGACCAAGAGATGACAATGGAACGTTCTTGTGGTAAAAGGGTTTATACCTGGCTTTATTCTCCTAGAAGCTAGTGTCAAGCCCTAGAATCACATCTGCATCCAGCAGCCTGCAGGTTTGTAATCCATTTCTGTCTCTACCTCAGCCCAGAACACTGGGAGGAGGTCTTTATATAGTGACTCAGTCAATGATAGCTTATTGCCTGCAAGTGTGGAAGCATTAGCCTAGTAGCAGGCGAATTACATCACCAACTAGTTTAGGGTCAGGTGAGGATCCTGGCCATAGGAACTTCCATTTTCCCCACAACAACCCACTTCAACTTTGAGAAACCCAGAATGCTATTATAGCTCCTCTTGGAGACACAGTGCACATTAGCACATTAAAGGTTCTGAGAAGTCCTGCATGAAGGAAACCTATTTAACATTATCCCAATAGGTTTTCCACAGGGCACAATTAAAGAAAGGATGGTTTAGGCAAATTTCAACAAGGTGTTTTTACAAAGTCTTATGACATAAACTGTGAAGGAGGTGGATGGAGAAATGTGGGGTTAAAAAATAGCTCATTGGAATCACAGCTGGGTAGTCAACTGTACCTAGAGTATTAATTAATCAATCAGTAGCCACTCTATGGGAGATCTCTAATAGAATGTCTCCAGGCATTGCCCTTCATCCTGGCACATTCAGCATTCTTACAGTGACTTGTATCACAACATAGAGGATCAACTTTTAAAAATTTCAGATAACTGAAAATGAGAGAAGCAGCTAATATGCTATGTAACACATTGAAATTCTATCTCAAAACCAAGAAGGCAATTCAGCAGAATCCCACTGAGATTTGTTAGAGTCAATAGTATAAGTAAAGGATAGAGAAACTGACTTGAAACTAGTTCATATGAAAAGGACTTGGTTAGCCACACCAAGATCAGTCCAGGTCAAGAGTGTGATAGGGCTACTATGCTTGCAAAGTCAGTGAAGCATCCTGGGCAGGTAATACAGCCTGCAAGGCAGGCAAGGTGGTCTGGCCCTGCTGGGAATGGCACTCTGGTCTTGTGTTGCCACAGTTTTGAGAGGGACTTGACAAATGGGAGCATGTTTAGAGAATGACCAACATCAGGAGCATTCTGGAGAATATGTGCTCTGAGGAGGAAAGTCTGAAGAAACCAGGGATATTCAGACAGTCTGTGTAAGAGAAGATAAGGGGGATATGGATAACTGACTTTGGGAGTGTGGATAAAATGAGAGTTCCTGTGGCCAGAATTCTCACCTGGCCCTGGTTGACTAGCTCACTGCACACCTGTGGGCAATACATAACTGTTGACTCTATAAAAAGAGCTCCGCCCAGTGCTCTGGGCACGACATGGTGGCAGGGCTGCAAGGCTGCAGGAGAGCAGAGCAGAGCAGCGGCTGGAGTGGTGGCAGCACCGAGGACAGAGGCCCAGAGGACGGCTGTGTGGGATGGCTGTGCGGATAGAAGGGCCCAGAGGACAGCCGTGCAGACAGAGGGGCCCAGAGGCAGAGACCGACTTGCTGCATGCAGACTTGCTCTGAGTAAACAGGATTTTAGTGACTGACCTGCCACCTGGAAATAAAGTTGGGTATAACCCTTTCACCCCAAGAACGTTTTGCTGTCATTTTCTTTGGTCACACTGAATCCATAGCAAACTTGCCCAGGGCTGAAACCCATTGGCAAGATGGAGGCAGAGTAGGATAGTGGAAAAGAGTTGGATTTGGACTCAGATCTCTGCTGTAGTACTTCTGTGTTGTGTGGCCTGGGGTGAATTTCTTAACCTCTCTTAGCTTGAGAGCCCTTGGGTAAGATATCATCATCCCTTTTTAGTGGTTGTTATTGTGACGGTCCTGGAGCAGAGAAGGTGTTCAACAACACATGCTTCTCTTCTTTCTCCATGGGAAGAAAACCAATCACAACAATGAGCTAGGTGATCTGTTTGATGCAGGTCCAGGGGGGAAACTGGAATAGATGGGAGAGTTCCCCTAAGGGCTGTAGATTTGGCTGATGAAAAGTAGGAACTCTGTAGTTAATCAAAAGCTGGAAAACAACGGAACTGGCTCAGCTGCCTTTAGGTTTTTGATGGAACTACCACAGATTCTGTAGAGGAGATCTCTCCTTTTGGTGGAAACAGTATTTGTCTTTTTTGTGACTGGGTATTCAATTACCATAATGCATTCAAGATTCATCCATGTTGCAGTGTTCCTTTTTAAGGGTGAATGATATTCCAGGCTGTGTGTGTGTGTGTGTGTGTGTGTGTGTGTGTGTTATTTAGCCATTCATCCATCAGTGGACACTTGGGCTGCTTCCACCTCTTGCCTATTGTGAACCTGTTGTGGATGATAGGATTAGATGATCCCCAGATCTCTTCCAACTCTGAGATTCCATGGAGAGGTAATTTATGTGTACTTACTTAAAATTATTTTTTGGCCATTCCCTCTGTATGGGTTCTTTCTCTCCTGTTTTGGGGGCCTAGTTCAGCCTAGTTTGAACAGCCTAGTTCAGGAATTTGTCCTCAGTGAGCACTTAATAAATATTGATGGACTTCTAAGAGAGGTCTATATGATCTAATGACTACATGCACTTAGTCAGTGTGTATAAATCCTAGCTCTACATCTTTGCCATGTGACCTTGGGCAAGTTACTCTCTGGCTCTCCATTTCCTCATCTGTAAAATGGGGATAGTAGTAATAGCTTTATGAGATAAAATGCATAGGATATTTTAAGTCCTTAGAAAGCTAGTAAATATACAATGAATGTCAGCTATTATTTTTGTGGTTGCTCTCAGAGTGAAATTAAATTCACTTAATACTTATGTAGGGGTCTTTTGACTACACAGTAAGAGGTTTAGGGAAGAATTGGTTCTTCCTGTACCTACTTATTTAAAAATACATTCTCCTAAACAGTGGTCTTAGTTATCATGCTCCAAAGCTCACTTAAGCCTATTACCTAAGTTCCTGCAGCATTCATGATGAGACAAAGCAGAGTCAACTGGCAATAAGCAAAAATGGAGACATTGAAGAGGGGACAATTTAACCATGGCCAGACAATCTATGACAAGGCCAGAGCTGCTCTGGAACATCCTCATGGGGAACACCTGGTGTACAATCAGTCCAAGTTGGGGACCAAATGAGGACACCGCCAGCTGTGGCTACCTGGGAATGGCCCTGCCTCTTGTTGTTGTGTTCTGCAGAAAACTGAGTTCACATGGGCTTCCATGGGGGACCCTATGAGCATCTCCACAGTCTGCATCTTGATTAGTGCCCAGCCCAGTATGGGCCATGGCCTAGACTTAGAGATACTTGACCAGGAAGAGAGGGAAGGAGGGGGGCAGGGAGGCAGGAAAAGAGGGAGGAAAGGGAGGGAGGGACAGAGGGAGAAGGAAGGAAGGAAGGAAGGAAGGAAGGAAGGAAGGAAGGAAGGAAGGAAGGAAGGAAGGAAGGAAGGAAGGAAGGAAGGAAGGAAGGAAGGAAGGAAGGAAGGAAGGAAGGAAGGAAGGAAGGAAGGAAGGAAGGAAGGAAGGAAGGAAGGAAGGAAGGAAGGAAGGAAGGAAGGAAGGAAGGAAGGAAGGAAGGAAGGAAGGAAGGAAGGAAGGAAGGAAGGAAGGAAGGAAGGAAGGAAGGAAGGAAGGAAGGAAGAGAGGGAGGGAGGGAGGGAGGGAGGGAGGGAAGAAGGGAGGCAGGGAGGGAGGGAAGGAAGGGGGAAGAAATGGAAAAAAAGAAAACATATAGTCTAAAATTTACTATGTTGACTGTTTCTTAGTATACAGTTTTATAGTCTGAAGCATATTTGCATTATTGTGCAACTGATCTCCAAAACTTTTTCACCTTGCAAAACAAAAGCTCTCATTGAACAATTCCCTATTTCCCCTTTTCTGCAGCTCCTGGCAACTGCTGTTTTATTTTCTGTCTCTAGGAATTTAACTACTTTAGATACCTCATATAAATGGAATCACACAGTATTTGTCTTTTTTGTGACTGGTTATTTCAGTTAGCATAATGTATTCAAGATTCATCCATGTTGCAGCATATGACAGGATTTCCTTCCTTCTTAAGGATGAATGATATTCCAATGTGTGTGTGTGTGTGTGTGTGTGTGTGTTATTTAGCCATTCATCCATTAGTGGACACTTGGGCTGCTTCCACCTCTTGGCTATTGTGAATAATGCTGGCATGAACATGGGTGTGCAAATATGGAAATCCTTTTAAAGGAATACAGAAGTTAAAGAGTTTGAAAAGCCAGAGGAGGAGGTTTAGGGAAAAAAAATACGTAGAGACAAAGAAGCAACTCAAAAATAATTTGTGACCAACAGTGGCAATTTGGAAAGGAACCAGTGAACAGTTGACAGAAAATGTCATTAGCCAAGGATTATTGAGTTGTAAGAAACAGTACCCATTCAAACTAGCTCAAAAGAAGAGGAGATATTATAAGAACATAGGGGTGTCTCATTGTAACCAAGGTGGGGCCTCAAGAAAGACAATCCAGAGACTGGAGTAAAAACCAAAATTTCTCTCTTCGTCCTGACAGAACCCACATTCATTCTGTGTCATTAGCAGATACTAGTGTTCTAGGCTTTGAGAACAGAGCTGTAAATAAAACAGACTTTACACTGGGGAAAATGAGTAATAAGCAAGTTGAATAAACAAGAAATTCCAAACCTGTCAATTGTATGAAGAAAAAGCAAATGCTGTGAGAAAGGATATAATGGACATAGGGGTGTAGGTGAGCTCCAACTTTGCCCTAGCTCATCACTGATTGCTGCTCTAGGAGGCAACACTGAAGCTTCAACTTGAAGGATAAGAAGGTGACAACCACCTGAAAGACAAGGCAGAGGGAACTGTGTGTTAAGGAAGTGAGAGAAGGCCATAGCCCGGAGGGAGGTGAGGGGTGGCATAGCAGATGGAAAGGAAAAGAGTGTAATTGCAAGCACCACATCACACAGGGTCTTGTTGACAATTGAATGGATTTCTTTTCTAGTGTAATAGAAATCCATTGAATGGTTTTAAACAAGGGAATAACATGATGTGATCTATGTTAGAAGGTATTTCTGGAGGTCAGATGGAGAGTGGATTGGAGAGAGAGAAAGGTGGGATTCTTACACAGTGGCTTAGGCCAAGGCAGGCCAGGTTGGTGGAGAGAAGGGGCCAGAGTGAAGACATACTTGGGGTACCTAAGTGTTCACTGTAGCATTTTCATAATAGCCAAACGGTGAAAACTACCCAAATGCCCCTCAACTGATGAATGGATAAACAATTGTGGTATATCCATATAGCAGAATATTATTCAGCCATAAATAGGAATGAAGTAAAAACATTATGCTAATTGAAGAACCAGTCACAAAAGGCCATATATATTCCCATTCATACAAAAGTCTAGAATACGAAAATCTATAAAGACAAAAAGTAGGTTAATAGCTGCTTATAGTTAGGAGGAGGGGCTATAGGAGGAAAGATGACAGCTAAAGGGGAGAGAGGTTCTTTCCAGGTGATGAAAATCTAAAATTGACTGTGATGATGATTGCACATATCTGAATGTCATGAAATCCACTGGTTCTACACTTTCAATAAGTGAATTGTATGGTATGTGAATTATATCTCAATAAAACTGTTAAAAAAAAAAAGACTAATATGTGGGAAGCAGAACTGATAGGACCTGCTGGTCTGGAGGAGGGGGGAACAGCTTGGTGTCTCTAAAGTGTTTCTGCTGCTGTCCCCTTCCTCTCCGTGGCTGGGCTCTGTCTATGCACAAGGAGGAAAGTGGCTGTCTAGGGCTTACTCTACTTTCCATCCAGCCTCAGTGCTCTGCAAGAGAAATCTCTGTAACCCAGTTTCAGATCCCTGGATGGAGACTTGCTTGCCCAGTGTGGTCAGTCCCAAGGAAACAGGGGTGCCCAGTTCTCACAGCCAGGCCCCCTGAGTAGGGGCTGAATGGGGTGAGCGATTCTGATTCTCAGAGGTAACAGGAATTTATTTTCAGAATTTTCAGACAGAACCAACATATAATGAACATCTTCCATGTACCACATACAGTGTCAACTGATTTCATATCCCTAATCCCATTTAATCCTTTGTGGACACTGTATGAAAGCATGTGCTGACTGAAAGAAAACATCCCCAGCTGGATTCAACTTGTGTTTGCATAATGTTACATCAAGTCCACAACTAGTAAACTGTCTGCCTGTGGGTAGGAAGACACCTCCTTGAAGTGGGATTACCAACCACTGAAGACAGTGTTTCCAGTTCACCAAAATACAGGGCTCATGAGTTCCTGCCAGTTAGTGACCTGAGTTGACTAATAGAAAGATGTTTCTGAAATGTGTTTTAAAACCAGTCCAATGGGAAAATAATCTGTTACAAAAATTGTTTCCTAAACATTAGTAATCTGTGAATTCCCTATTTAAAAATCCTTCATGGCCTTTATTATCCAACACTACTTTTTACAATGATTGCTAATGCTCAAGGCAAAAGACAGTGAAAAGCCATATTCTCCAATTTAATCAGTGTTCGTGGAGCAGGCAGAATCCAAATCTAAACCATATTTTCCAAAAAGATTTCCCTCTTAATTCTTAAATCCATGTGTATTATATGAGAAATCTAATCCATATGTTTCTTGCTCATTTACACTTAACTCATCAAAGCATTTCCTCTAAAGAACTATTTGATGTCCAAAGATACTTTAGAGACGTTTTCTTTTTAACAAGCCTTTGTTCTTAGAAATAAAAAAGCTGCTGAAGTTGTATATGCAAAGAATAAATGAACTTGAACCCCAGAGAGGTTAAGCTTTGTTCTAAGTAGGTTCTATAGTCAGGAGAAATGACTTTAGGAATGAGCTCTTTCCCTTTTAAATTTTTTTAGGAGGAGTCTCCAAATGGTTGCTTGGATTTTAGTGCCAAAACAATTTCCTCCTCAGCTGCCAGCAGGCACCATTAAATAAAACCCGTCTCCAGGCATTGGAGGTGGTCTTCAATGTTTCAGTTAGAAGAGACCACACTTAATTTTGATCTCTATCTGGTAATTTGTGGCAAAACCTGTCCAGGGGAAGATGTATCCTTCTGCAATTCCCAGTATGTGTGCTGGAGAGAGCAAAGCTCCCTGGTGAAGAGGTGCCATGGAGCTGGAGCACTGGGCAGCTCCATGCCTGTGCCTGGGGCCTTGCCCAAGCCATCTCAGAGAGTGGGCTCCTAACATCTCTTATCCCCCATACTCTGGAATTTCTTCCTTAATTTGCTAACAATTTACCTATGTGCTTCGTTCACATCACATTTTTCATATTTTATTGTGCATCTCTTATCATAGCTATATCCTGGGGATGGAAGAAAAAGTAAAAGCACACTGGTCTGGCCCCTGAGAGGCTCATCATTTCACTGGAGTCCAAGCAATCCAAGTATGAAGCTTAGCAGGCATGTGCGTGGTGAGTATTCCCACCTTCCAGGACTTCCAAGAATGGAAGGATGGTCAAGGACAGGCAGAGCAGGACAAGCTTCCCAGGGCAGGTGGGCCCTGAGTACTGATGTGACCGTACCTATACAGGCACCTTGGGCTAGCATCAGTTGTATACTCCTAATTGATGTGTTGAAAATATGTGCTTTTTGTTTGTTTGGAAGAGAGATGGAGGACTGAGTGTAAAGAGTGTGCAGGACCAAGGTGGCAGGGCTCATGACATCTATCCGTCTCTCCACACAAATTTGCCCACTTTACCCAGCAAACCCAAAGCCATGCATCGAGCTCCCTGGCCTGCTCAGTGACCAGCAGGTGTAACTTCTCGTGCCCCTGGGGGATCTTGCAGCCATTGAAAATGTTCCCCCTGTGTTCTCGGAAATACAGACTTCTTCATCTTGTTCCATTTCTAATGATGCTTTAGCTTCCCTTACGGTTTGTTCTGGGACAGCTGCCTGACTGGAATGATGTCAGATATGGGCAAATATATGCCTGGTGTGCAGAGAAAAGAAGGAAGGCTGAAGAAGAGAAAATAAGGTCTAGAGAATCAGCATTTGTTTATTTTTCTCTGTTCCAGGCTAGTGCCTTATGTCTTAGAAACACAATTCTTATTTATTCTCTACAGCACTACAAGGCAGGTGTTGTGATCCAATTTAATAGATGAGGAAACAGGACATATATGGCAGGACCAAGGGCAAAGAAAGAATAGGTTTTAGTGACTGTCACATGTGGAGGCTGGGAGCAGGATTGGAGGGAGAGGAAGAGAAGTTTCCTGTCCTGGGAAAATATCGGTGACATTGAAAACTAGATGTTGAGGGAGGGCATTGGTTTGAAAGGAAAGATGCTGAGTCTGTTGTGCCTGAGGTTCTGGAAGAACTGTGGTCCAGGCTTCTGGTCTGTGCTGGACGGGGAGACTAGCCTCATGCTGAGGTATTGTAGGCATGGATGGGATCACCAGGCAGGGAAGCGGAGCAGCCCGCTGAGAGCTGACCCTCTGGGACCACCATACTGTGTTTCTCACAATGCAATATTGCTGCTTCACAGTTAGGCTCTGCGGGCCCTGAGGCGGGATGTTGGAACATAGAGGGGACCTTTTGGTTGTATGTGACTTCAGGAGGTCACTGGTCTTCAACAGGCACACAGAGTGTACAGGGATGCAAGATGTCCAGTTTTGCACAATGAAAAATTACTCTGGGATCTTCTTGATTTCTAAGTATCCCACTGGACATTCATATAGGTGAAAAATCTATTTCTAAGTCTCTGTGCCGAGATTGTAACTACAGTTTCCATATATACCTATATATTTTGCTGTTCCATTTAGATTTATACTTGGTTTCACAAGAATGTAACCATATAAATTAAAAATTGTACTTTATTTTGTTGAAAGTTAACTGAGTTGTTCCATTTAAGAAAATCTCACCTCTGATGGCAATATCATTCCTAAAATTGGAGTTATTCCTCCGCATTGCTACCCCATTAGTGATGATTAGCATCCGATTACTTGTCTTTAAGTATTCATGTCTAATCATAAGTTGAAATACATTTTTTCCTATCGATTCCTTTCCTTTCATTTATCCTTCACATTATAGTTAGGCCATTATATTGATATATTTTACAAAAATTATTCCTGTTGATGAGTTATATCATCTATAACTTTCATTTCAGGAGAGTGAAGGGGGGGTGTTACAAATTAATTTTTATAGGAAGGGTTGATGAGTTATATTATCTATAATTTTCATTTCAGGAGAGTGAAGGGGGTGTTACAAATTAATTGGTATAGGAAGGGTGGGACTAACGAAGTTGAGAACTACTGGTTTTAGACTAGCTCCATCCTGGAGAGATATAATAGAAGCCACAAATAATATATTAAGTTTAAAAGGGCTGGAATATTATGCAGCCTTAAGTAAGGAAATCCTGTTACATGCTACAAATGGATGAACTTTGAGGACATCATGCTAAGTGACATAAGCCACTCACAAAGAGACAAGAGTGTATAATTCCACTTACATGAGGTCTCTAAAGGAATCAAGTTCTTAGAAACAAAACAGAATGGTGGTTGACAGGGTTGGGGGAGGAGGAAAAGAGGAATTGTTATTCAATGGATAGAGAGTTGCAGATTTGTGAGATGAAAAAGTTCTAAAGATCTGTATCAAATGTGAATGCAATTAACACTGCTGAAATTTAAAAACAGTTAAGATGATAAATTTGTTATGTGTTTTTTGCCAAAATCAAAAAATTAGAGGGAGCAAGTGAAATTAATTTAATACTATGTATTTATTTAACCCAATATATCTAAAATGCTATCATTTCAACATATAATTACCATTGATGAGCTGTTTCATATTCTTTTTCTTGGTCAAAGTCTTTGAAATCAGTGTGTATTTTATACCTATATCTCTTATCAACCCAGATGGCTACATTTCTAGTGCTCAGTAGCCACGTTTGGTTAGTGGTTACTAACCACGTATTGGAGAGTGAAGCTCTGGGTCATAGCGAACACCTGCTGAGCAGACTTAGGTGGCAGGCACTGCTGTGAATCCTTCACATGGCATGACTCCTTTAATCCTCACACAGTCCTATGAGATAGGTACGATTATTGTCCCTGTCACACATGAAGCTCAGAGAGCTTAAGTAGCTTGCCTAAGGTTACACAGCTTTGTGTCCCCAAGAGGAAAGCCCAACCCAGGCATTCTGGCTCCAGAGTCCTGCCTCAATCACTGTACTATGGGCGACTTTACATGATTTTCCCCCAAGACCCCTTTTCTGGCCAACTGGGAGTCTGCACAGCTCTGGCAGGCCTTCAGGCAGCAGGAAACTGGCAGGCCCACCAGGGAGCCTGTTAAGCTTGTCCTCCCTGATGTTTCCAAGGAGCTTGGCAGAGGCACTGGCCAGCCCTTCTGAGAAGCCAAAAACAACCTGTGCTTGCTTGCCAACCCCCTTCTTCTATTTTTCTCTGTATTTCCATTAAAAGAGGCAGTGGGTCTGGGCAAATCAAGATAGAACACACATGGGGCAGAAAGATTATTCCAACTCATGCATCTAATAAAGACTTGCTTCCAGGACCTTGCTGCTGAATTGTCTGCATTCCAATAACTTTTTCTCTTGGGTTCTCCTTCATAAAGATGAATTTCTTCATTTCCTGGGACTCCCTCAAGATTATCCTGTTATTTTCTCCATTAATAGTTAAATTATGCTCTGTCACAAAATGATTACATTTGCTAAACACCTCCCCTCATTGATGAAGAGTCTCATTTAAATTAATATGCTGTTTACTTGCTTCATTTCAACATCTCAGTAGAGGTTACTAATGAGTTGACTCCTTGCCCTGCTGGTCCCTCAGCCCTTTCTTGGAGTGTTTTGTTCCAATACCAATCTTGTGGTACAGGAAAGGGGAGGACTCGCCCTTTGAATTGGAGGGTTGGCCAGAGCCTTCTTGAGCATTGTGTATGTTTCAGCACATGATTTGGGGTCTGAGCCCCCCATGAAGGTGAGGCTGCCTTGCTGCTTCCAGAAACATGAAAAGTGCTTAAGAGTGCAGTCACTGGAGAAAACAGCCTCCCTGCTTTGACTGGACAGCTTAATGAATCAGGTAATTATATCCAGATTCCCTTTACAGGTGCCTCTTAATTGTTATTTAATAAAGAGATGATACCAGGCTGTGACCCACAAGGCTGGCAGCATTATCACCATGGAGCTGGAGAAGTACCTCTTCCCAGATGTCATCCCCCCCGGGAAGGGACACAGTGTTCTTTGAAAGGACCCCTCGTCCCTGCTTTTGGAGACCATCATGTGCCAAGCAACTCATCTTCCTGGCACCGTCTTCTCTGGGTGTCAGATGGGTTACTTCACTGGAGTGCTGCGAATCAGGTCAGACTGTTCCTCTGATTAACCCTGATCTCATTCTGTTGGCAGCAGGCAGTAGCCTGAGGCCCTGCTGCCTTCTGAAGGCTACCCACTCATGCCAGGGCTACTGGGAGCAGGAAGAGCCGACTGAGCCCACACCATGAGCCAGGCCCGGTTCTAAGTGCTTTGATGCCCATCTCCTTAAATTTTCAAATAGCTATCATTACCCTTCCCTCCTGTTTTTCAGATGGGGAAAGAGATTCACTGGGGTGATGTATGTTCCCAAGACCACACAACAAAGGTAACGGGCAGAACTGTGATGTGAACCTACTCTCTCTAACTCCAGTGCCTGAGGTCTTGACCTCTGTACCATAGTGGCAGGGGTTAGCTGGCCAAGGAAGGAGTTATCTGGACTGTTTGAATGGCCAGAACTTCAGTAGATTATTTTAAGAGCATCCATTTTCATCAATATTGATGGGGCATCATGCTCTTGGCCCCTGACCAGAGACATATACACTAATCATGATTTCCCTTCCCCACTGCAGTCATTAGACCCTTTCATGAGACTAGGCATGGGCCCGTTATCCCAGCTAGTCCAAGAGAAGGTCTTTCCTGGAATTTTCAAACTGTAATTGAGAAAAGGAGGGGCCTTTCCCACTCTAGTAGTACAGGTAGGTGGATGTGAGTTCTACGTGGCCATAGGTCATGGTCTGGGCTTGTGATGAAGGGCGAAAGATAATGTCAACAACATAGAAAGGAGAAAGAATTCCAATGGCATTTGAGCCTCTACTTCGAACTCCTGAAGTATAACCTTTGTAACTTCTACAATTCAGCTATGTAGCCAATAAATTTCCCCTTTTCACCCAAAACTTCCTACTTAAGTTTCTATCACTTGTGATAAAATTGTTCTAATGTTCCATACCCTATAGCTTGGTCAACTAAGAACAGCAAGAGCCTCTAAAGGATTTTAACATGCACTGTAGAGAGGCAGGAATGGAGAGGGGGACACTGTGAGCAGGAAGACCAGCGAGGAGCCTCTTGTAGCATGGGCTGCAGATGGATCCCACAGAGAGATGATAACCACTGGAACCAAGGCAGTTGGTGATGGAGTCAAGAGATATTTAGTTGGTAGAAATTTTTAGATTTGGCAATTGATTAAAATTGGGGAGATTATATTAGAGATGCCCGGGATGATTCTTAAGTGGATGGTGATGCCATTAGCTGAATGGGAAACACAGAGGCAGAGTGGCCTCGGGGAAAGTGAGTGGAGAAGCAATAGGTAATAAGCCTGGCCATGGAGAGTTGACTGGTGTCCCACTGCGTGTGGCTCCTTTAAACTGATGTGACATCATGACAAAGGTGTGCTCTGGCAATCTCCTGCTGAGTACAGCCTCAGTCTTGATTCACGCATCCTCACCTGTGCCTCACACCCCTGCTTCTTGCGCTTGGCTCTCCCAGTGGCCAAGTGGCCTTCTTATTTTTGTCCTTGCCTCACCCTGCAGATTAGTCAGACCTGGTATTGTCTTCCTTGTAGAACTTGGGCTCCTTTCCTTGGGATTCTGTTCTTCCTGCTGCTCAGTTAAATTGAGCCACCTTGGATAACCCCCTCTCTGGTGAGGAAGGATGGCTAGCACTGTTAAAAACAAACAAAGGAAACATGCTGTGGAAAACTGACTCTAGCCAATTTGGCTGCTTATAATTATTAGCTTCTTTGGTCAGGGTATCTATAGCCTGACATAGTTAAAAGGAAATGAGGATTATAGACCTCCTCTACCACAACTGCCCAACTAAGTAGTGTAGTAAGTTGCACTGAAAGCAAGAGCCAGACCAAATTCTGCTATACATACATTTACTAATGAGCAGACACCAAAATAATGCACAATCATTTTTTTTCTAAGTTTGATGAAATCTTTCCTTTCTGTCTTATATATGCCTTGCATGATACAATATTCTTATCTGTGGCAGAGTTCTTCAGAGCCACTAGTCAGAATCAGGCAACAGCCTCATCTGGCACACAGATCAAGTAGAGTCTTAGGGTTGGTGGGCCATTATGAAGCATGTAAGCCATTGAGCTTGAAAAATGCTTATACTCCATTCACATAAGCATGGAAAACCTGTATTATATTTTTAGCTATCCACATATATTTAGCACCATTCATTTCACCAGTGAAAAATAATATCTAAATCCTGATATTATACAACTGACCAAACCCTCTAATGCCGTTGAAAAGTAAAGATTGCTGAAGCTGTACCCAGAAATAAACCAATGCATGTGTAGTCAAATAATATTTGACAAGGAAGCTAAGAACACTCAATGGGACAAGGATGGTCTCTCCAGTAAGTGGTGTTGGAAAACTGGATAACCATATGCAGATGGATGACTTGGACCCCTGTCTTATACCACTCACAAAAATTAACTCAAAATGGATTAAAAACTTAAATGTAAGTCCCTGAACTGTATAACTACAAGAAGAAAACATAGGGAAAACAGATTCTTGACATTGGTCTTGTTAAAGATTTTTTGGATATGACACCAAAAGCACAAGCAACAAAAAGCAAAAATAAACAAGTGCAACTGTATCAAATGAAAAAGCTTTTGCACCACAAAAAAAATTGGTAAAATAAAGAGGCAACCTATGGAATGGAAGAAAATATTTGAAAACCATCTATCTGATAAAGGGTTAATACCACAATATATAAGGGACTCCTATAGCTCAATAGCAAAAAAAAAAGAAACAAAGAAAATTCCAATTTAGAATGGACAAAGCGCTTTAATAGACATTTTTCCAAAGAAGACATACAGATGGCCAACAGGTACATGAAAGATGCTCAACATCACTAATGATGAGGGAAATGCAAATCAAACTGCAATGACTTATCATCTCACATCTGTTAGAATGACTTATTAAAAAGACAAAAGATAAGTGTTGACAAGGATGTGGAGAAAAGGGGAACCTTTATACACTATTGGTGGGAATGTAAATTTGTACAGCCACTATGGAGAACATTATGGAGATTCCTAAAAAAGTTAAAAATAGAACTACCTTGTAATCCAGCAATCTTCCTTCTGGGTATATAGCTAAAGGAAATGAAATCACCATCTTGAAGAGATATTTGTACCCCTGTGTTCACTGCAGCATTATTCACACTAGCCAAGACATGGGAACTGCATAAATGTCCATCAACAGATGAATAAAGAAAATGTAAGATATGTGTGTGTGTGTGTGTGTGTGTGTGTGTGTGTGTGTGTGTGTGATTTTATATACATAATATATATATATATACAAAAGTAATGTTATATTTAATAATGGCCTTTGGGGTGTTATGCTAAGTGAAGTAAGTTAGACAGAGAAAGACAAATACTCTATGTTCCAGTTATATGAGGAATCTAAAAACACTGAATTCATAGAAATAGAGAGTACTTGGTGGTTTCCAGGGGCTGGGGGTGAGGGAACTGGGAGATGCTTGTGAAAGGGTAAAAATGCTCAGCTATAAGAAGAGTAAGTTCAAGGTACCTTATATACAGCATGATCACTATAATTTTATCAATATGTTTTATATACTTAAAAATTGTTAGTGGAGTAGAGTTTAAATTTTATCACCCCCTGCACACAACACATGGTAATTATGTGAAGGTGTTAACTAATTTTATTGTGGTAATTACTTTGTAATATATACATGTATCAAGTCATCATATTATACACCTCAAATTTAATAATAAATAAGTCAATAATATCTCAGTAAAGCTGGGGAGAGAAAAAGATCACTGAAGCTCTTACAGAAGCTAGTTCTGGAGTGTGGACTTCCAATCAGAGTCTATCAAAGCTTACAAAACACTCTGGGATGTGTATTCCTGGTCAGGGTACTTCAGATGTGAACAAATCACTCCTAGAATATAGATTAAAACTAATACATACATCTCTTTGTCTAGGCTGAAATATTTAAAAAAAAATTACATAAAAATACATGTATGAATATATATAATTCATGTCATGTATTTGTTTCAGAACCTTTGCATAAACTGTTCTCTGCATACACTGTGTTCATCCCCTTCTCACCCAGTTGCCTGAGTAACTCCTATTCAATCTTCTGGACTTAGATTCAAGGTCACCTCCTCCAGGAAGCCCTCCCTGATCCTCCCCCATCCCCCACCACAGCCAAGTTGAGCTACTCTTTCATGTCTCATGTACTCTTTAATCTATCCTAAACTTCTCATCTTTGAAAGTCAGCTGGTCCATCCTCTTCACTCTATTGTAATTCCCAGTCCTTTTAGCCCTGGTACCAAGCAAAATATCTGGCCACTAGTAGGTGCTCAAATTGTTTGTAAAATTGAATTTAACTCAGAAGGGAAACCAATTTTGTTTTCCTTCCTCCCAGCAGCCACTCAGGAATCACACATGACGTTTTGTTGGTCAAAGACAGATAACCAGTGAGAAGGGGCTGAATGAGATACAGCCCTGAACAGACAATAGTTTGAGAATAACTTGGGAATGACAAAACACAGAAACATTTTCAGTTTGTTTTCATTTCAAACGCTCCAAGTCATCCCTGAGTTTTCTCTCAGGGTGAGCTTAGAAGCTGGAGTAGTGGTGAGTATCTTCTGTGTTAGCTGATCGCTGATATTTGTCCTGAAGAGAAGGGAACAACTGGCAGCCTTATACCTTCAGGGATTCCCTATGGTTCATGCAATTCCTAGAGGACTAAAGGTTGGTGAGGTGCTGTCAGCCAGAAAGAAAGCCCATTTTGTTTACCTCAGTCCAAATACACAGACTTGGACTTGACATTTGCCAAAGTACAGCTAAACAAATGGTGGCGAAATGATGCTCCACCTATTCTGGCCTACATCAAAGTGGCTTAATGTTAGAGAATAGACTTAGCAGAAATATTGAGATACAAGTCTTTTATTTGGAGGGGCTCTTCCTTTCCCTTTCTGGATCCATAATTTCAAATAAAACCAGGCCTATATCTCACTGAGCATTTTGTTGCATTTAAATAAATAGTGGAGAAGAGAGAGGATGATGCAGAATTTATGCATTCAAAATATCTAAGGTTTATGCTTTTGGATCATGTGGAAAAATACTGTCAGCAAATGATCGCTGTCCCCAGAGGCTCCAGGAGAGAAACTGGAGGCTGAGGAGGCATCCTTCCTGTTTCTCTTCTGCACCTGTATCCACAGTCCTAACACCTTCCCCCACCCTCAACCCCCTTAGGCTGGTACACCACACCACCAAGTCACGCCAGCATCAGCACGCAGAGCATGGAGAACAACGTAGGAAAATCCAACAACGCAGAGTTGAAAACCATGGTTCTAGGAAACAGGCTGGGCAGCAGGAACTAGGAATCTCTAGGCCTGCCTTCAGGTGGAGCTGCATGGGTGTGTAGGGCCTGGGGCTTGTTACTCTTCATTGTGGGGAACAGGGGATCCTCTGAAGAGCTCTTGGATAAAGGTTCTTTAAACGAAGGTCATTCTGTAAATGAAATCTGGTGGTGTTTGGATTCTTTGCCCTAGTAAGTAGCAAAAATGGTCAGAGATAATAGTAAAAGGCCCCAAGCCCTCATCCAAAATTCAGGTTTTCTCAAATTTTAGAAAGGTAATTCAGTAGCTGATCACAGACCTGTGATAACATTGTCCTGAGGGGCTGTTGTCCAGCTTAGCTATCTTCAGAAGAAAGACTCAGATTTCCACCCCCATTTAGGGGGCCACAAGCCACAGCTTCAAGCTCGGAGTCCTGATACCCCTCAGGTGAGCCCATGGCAGTCCTCTCCCACTTGCATTTCCTTTCCAGAGATTTTGAGACTCTGGGTGTGGTTTTTCAATTTTTCCTTCTTTCTGCATGTGCTTAAGGCAGTGTTGGCTTCATCACTCCACTGATACCCACAATGGTGAAACAAGGCAGAATAAAGGTTAAGCACTAAGACTTTGTGGTCAGAAGGACCTAGAGTACCCCTGGCACTCTAGCTGTTTGTCAGATACTAGAGCCGCTTATTCAGCTACAAACCCTCTTACAGGGTTGTCATAAAGTTAAATGAGGCTATAAAGTTGCTGACATTTAGGAATGCTTGCTCTGTACAAGCATATGTTTAGAGTGCTATGCAAAGGGTTATTTTATCAAACAGATACCATCCTTATTTTATAGGTGAGGAAACTGAGGCTGAGGAAGGCTAAGGAGCTGGAGCCGTCTTGCTCTCCAACATGGTATTCTTAACTGCTCGGCTATGAGGGCTCATTAGATGGTCTGTGAAATGTTTTGTGTGGTCTCTGAAACAGGGTGAGCTCTCAGCACATGGCAACCATGATGTCATAGTGTTGATCGTGGTGATAAAGGAGGACCAAGTTTTAAAATAAGCAGAATTTGGAGGAAGCCCACTGAGTGACTCGGTGGTGGTGATTATCCGTGAGATGCTCCTGACTTGACGGCCTAGGTCTAAGCCCCCACAGCTGTGTCAGCATCTTTTAAGTACAACTGACTCAGAGACTTTTAAAATATTACCAGTCTGTCCTCCACCCTCTAGCTCAGTGGTACAGCAGCACTTGTGTCTTAGGTCAGCTTCCTTGGGAAACAGACCCATAGGCAGAGATTCATGCCTATGTTTATTGGCCTGTGTACAGGCAGAACCTGTGGATATTATGGGATATCACACCCATAGCTAGGTTACTAATCAGCTGAATTGAAGTTAATCAAAAGGGACATTATTTGGGTGGGACTGACCTTATCAGATGAGCTCCTAAATGAGCCTGGGTTCTTCCAGAAAGTGAGATTCAAAGCAAGAGAGGGAATATGGGAAGGGCCACAGGCAGTCGCTAGAAAGTTGAGAATGGTCTCTGGTAGATAGTCAGCCACAAAATGGGGGTTCAGTCCCATAGCCACAAGGAACTGAAATCTGCCTGTACCTGACTGAAATTGGGAGAAGACCCCAAGCTCAGAGGAGACCACAGCCCCAGCTGGCACCTTGGTTTCAGCCTGGTGAGACCTGAGCAGAGGACCCAGTATGCCGTGCCTGGACCTCATACTCACAAAGCTATGAAACAATAAAGTGATGTCAGTGTTGCTTTATTAAGTTACATTTATTATTTTGAGATAGCTGTAGATTCACATACAGTTGTAAGAAAAATACAGAGGAATTCTGTATGCCATTTACCCAGTTTCCCCCAGTGGTAACATCTTGCAAAACTACTACAAGACCGTGACAACAAGAACATTGACCTTGAGACAGTCAAGATACAGAACAACACCGTCCCACAAAGATCTCTCCTGCTGTCTTTTACAGCCATGCCCCTTGCCTCCTGCATCTCCTTCACTCACTCATCTTTAATTCCTAGCAACCAATAATCCATTCTCCATTTGTATAGTTTTATCACTTCAAGAATGTTATATAAACACAAGTGATGCACAGTATGTAACATTTGGAAATTGGCTCCTATGTTCCCTTTTCTAAGTTTTATAGTTTAACATTTTGTATTTAAGCCCATGATCCTTTTGAGTTAATTTTTCATTAGATGTGAAATTTAAGTCAAGGTTCATTGAAAGGGTATCCTTTCCCCACTGAGCTGATTCTGTAACTTTGTTAAAAATCAGTTGGGCATGTTTGTGTGGATCTACTTCTGCATTCTCTGTTCTGTTCCATTGATCTAGTTGTCTATCACTCTGTTGATATCACTGCTCTATAAGTTATTTTGAAATCAGGTAGACTGGTGCCTCCAATTATATTCTTCTTTTACAAAATTATTCTATCTATCCTAATTCCTTTGCATTTCCATATAAGTTTTAGAATAATCTTGTCTGTATCTACAAATAAATCTTGCTGGGGTTTTGATAGGACTAGTAGTAAGCCTGCATATAAATTTGAGAGAACTGACACCTTTGTTAGGTTGAAACTTCCCATCCATGAACACACTATGTCTGCATTAATTTAGATCTTTGATTTCTTTCATCAGTGTTTTGTTGTTTTCAGCATGGAAATCCTGTACATGTTTTTTCATATTTACACTTAAGCACTCTATTTTGGAGTAATCACAAATGACATTGCATTTTTAATTTGGCGATGTCACTGATACGATATAGAAATACAATTTATTTTTGTACATTTGTTTTATATCTTGAAATATGCTGAACTCACTTATTCTAGGAGTTTTTTTATTATTTATACATTCCAGAGGATTTTCCTACACAGACATATATGTCATGTCCCTGCAAATAAGGAGTTTTGTTTCTTCCTTCCTGATCTGTATGCCTTTTTGTGTGTTATTCAGTTGGTCAGAGCTTCCAAAACTATGTTGAATAAGAGTGGTGAGAGCAGACATCCTTGTCTTGCTCTTGGTCTTGAGGAAGGAAAGCATTCAGTGAAGCCATTCAGTATAATATCAGCTGCAAGCTTTTGGTGGAGACTCTGTAACAAGTTGAAGAAGTTCCCTTCTATTCTTATTTCTTCTGAGAATTTTTATCATGAAGATATGTTGAATTTTGATAAATGCTTTTTTTTCATCTATGAGACCATGTGATTTTTCTTCTTTGGCTATTAATTTGAAGCATTGCATTGATCCACTTTCACATATTGGACCTTTCTTGCATTGCTGGAATAAACCT
Source organism: Manis pentadactyla (assembly GCF_030020395.1). NCBI lineage: Eukaryota > Metazoa > Chordata > Mammalia > Pholidota > Manidae > Manis > Manis pentadactyla. Next base: position 44,032,073 of record NC_080021.1, on the reverse strand, counting down.
CCCTTGGGAGGCTGGGGAGGACCATTGGAGAGTGTTGGGGTTGGATTTTAAGCCTCCTGGTAAAGAACAGTGAGGAGTTTACCAGTCAGGTTGAGGAGGGAAAGAATTTTCAGGATGAGATATAACAAGTACAACGGCAATGAGGGATGAAACTGCGTTCTTTGAGAAATATTTGAAAAAATTCAAATATTCCAAGATGGCTAGAGCATTGAGTCTAAGACAAGAGTGGCAGGAGCTGAGGCTAAGGCAGAGGCAAGGCAGAGCCCCAGGAGTCTGTGCGCTCTGCTCTGGACACCGGTCCTTCCCTTGAAGGTGATGGATATCACTGTGAAGCTGGATATAGGGAGCGATCCAGTAAAGTTTGCTTTCCAGAAGCCCAGTGAGAAGGGAACTGGAGGACTGAGCCTAGAGATGGGTAACCAATAGTGACACTATAAGACTCCAGAAAAGGAAAGACAGAGCCCTGCATTATCGCTGACACTTACTCATTATTTTCCTTCTGAGGTCTCTGAGGCCTCTGACTCTCCTTATCACACCATTCTCTATTACTTGCCCAAGGTCATCTCAGGCTCTTCTTTCTCTTGATCCAATTAGTTGGTCCACCCTGTGGGCAGAGACTCTGTGTCCTCATTCTCTTCTGTCCCTTTGTTCTACTCACTGTCACCAACTCAGTGAGCCTGGTGTATTCATATTGTCCTCACTGGCCCCCTACCGCTGCATACTCTCTACCTCCAATCTGTTCTCCATCCTTGCTCCACTTTTTGTCTTTGAAATTCCATGCTGTAATTGGATCATTTCCATTTCTCTACAAAAGCTTCAGAAAGGGTCTGCTTGGTCTGGGTCGACTAGAACAGACTCCTGGCTGCCTGGGGTCAGGTACTGGGGTCCTAGAGGAACTGCTGTGGAGGTCTTTGAGAGAGATCTCATGTGGATTATCAGGCAACCTCAATGCGAGGGCAGCACCTGCAGGGCAGAGCTTTAGTGCTTGAAGAGGTTCCCTCCCTGCCCTCCTCTCCACCCAGACTCCTCATTTCTCCTGTGTTGTTCTTTCAAGCAGACCAGTTCAGGAAAGACACACAGGGATGCTCAGTGTGGACTTGCTGAATTGAACTGAATTGGACATGGTTCAGTGTAGTTATTGCTTTATTATTATTATTTTTTGTAGTCTACTCTGTATTTCTGGGACTCTTCCTCCTGCTCCTACTTATCCCCATAAGTAGGAGGTAATCTCTCTCTCTCTCCTTGCTTTAGTGTGCTTGGCCTCAGATTTATGTGAGGCAGGAGCCCTGGCTGTTCTATGGCCAGTCAGACCCTCTGGATACTGACTCTGCACACTACAGGCTCTCGGGACACTTTTGGTATGGATTGCTCCAGTGTTAAGGGCAGGGACTGAGCTTTGTGATGAGGGTGGGCGGCATGACACTCCAGTCCCAGTTCATCCAGGGACACAAAAGTATTTATATGGTGAACAAGTGCTCACATTAGATGTGAAGTCTTCAGGAAGTCATTCTAAGAACACAAACTGACATCCCAGCCTTCAAGTCCTCTAATCCGGTCTACCGCCACGGTGAGCCCCCCACCACACACCTGAATGCCTAAGACTGAATTATTTACCTTCCTTCATTCTTTTCCTTTCAGATCTGCTCCCTGAGCCCCCTCTAAGCCCTTTCATGTCACTGCATAGCCCAGGCATCTACTGTCAGCATTATCTCTACATCACTCCTTGCTCTTCCTCCCTTCCTGTTGCAGGTTGTCAGGTTGTGTGTTCAAACCTGTTGTATCTCTGCTTATAATAGCTATTAAGGAATTCTTGTCCAGTCCCAGCCCTGTCTGCCTTTGAGTATTATCTGGTCACCTCTTGACCACGATGACCTCCGGCCTTGGGTCCTCCAACTTTACATGTCAGGCATAACGGTGGTGGTGTCAGCGGTGAGAGGAGTGGCTTCAGGGTGGTCCTAGGGAGTTGTGAGGAGGTGCTGATGATTGGCTGCAGCAAGATGCCTTCAGAGTGGAGGTTTCTAAGAACCACCTCTGGGAAGAAATAGAGACACACGAAGGCAGATCACAGATTGCTCTTTGCCAGGGATTTAGCTTCCATAGTACCCTGCAAAAAAAACATCAAACCTCTATTAATAGTCATATCCTGTTCTCCAAAGTTGGCAGTATACAAAGAGCCTCTGTGGAGGTACCTGGATCTCTTGGCCCTGGTTTCTGGGAATAGTTGCCTCTCTGATCTTTCTGCCCAAGCTCTGTCCCTAATTCTTAACTTAAACTCCAGACGGCCTGACCTCCCTTACTGTGTGCTCACATAGCATTGGCATTTCCTTTCTTGAGCCATTGAGCATAAATGAGTATAAGTGGCTGTTACAGTCTGCCTTCCCTCGACTGTATCTGTATCATTCATCCCCATATTCTAGATCATAGCTCATTGACTGCCACAGGATAGATGTTTAATAAATGTTTGTTGAATAAATGAATTTTTCTTAAGGTTCAGGGATAGCAAAAGAAAACAGACCCAGAGAGCTAGTTGTAACGAAGGACTCTGGAGTACAAACTATAACTTCTTCATCTCTAGCTTGTGCTCCTCTCTGGAGCCTCCCTGCCCAGCTCCTGGCATATCTCCATATTTTCACCTTCCCACCTGGGGTGCCCCAGTATAGTTAAACTTCTCAAGACAGAGACCCACAGGGTATGAGACAGGAGAGTTCTCCCATGGCAGTCTAAATCCACTCTCCAAGTCTCCAGATTCCTGGGTGGAGGGCTACATGTTCCCTGGATAATAGATTCAGGAAATGTTACCTCTTTAGGGATGTGTATTTACTATAGATCAGAAGGAAAATAACTTTCATTTCCCTTGCCAACATTCACTAGTTTCCACCGAACTACTTTACTGAGAACTAACAAGAAAGAGATGATCAATTACCAGTGCCTACCCTAGGTGTGGCACGGAGGAAAGATAGCATTTAGGGAGTGTATTTGCCTAGGGCCTCAGCAGGATAACCTATATTTATAGAACAAAAAAAAAGTCTAAGACTCATTTACAGAGATTCACTTCATACTTACCCTTTAAGGATTAAAAAGTTTCTCTTGGTAATCTTCACACCTATCACTGGACTCCTGAGGCTTGGGAAGTGGGAAATTTAAATAACTGGTATCAGTTTCTGATGTGAAATCTTTTCTTCTGAGATACTACAGAAACTGAAGGAAGCAACTGCAACAGAATGGGGTTTCTTAAACCCAATTCAGTCATTATTATTTTTTTAATTTTAGAATTTTATGATAAGCCTTTATCACAATGCGTGCTCTTTGTCAAGCATCATTCCCAAGCTCTGGTAATGGTAATGGCTAAACCAGGGAGGGTGCTCCCTCCCGCTGAAACTCATCTTCCAATAGGCCCCAAAGTGGGTCCTTATCCATAACTCTGAGACTGAACATGTGCATGTGACATGTCTAAAATTATGACCTGTTACGGCAATTGTTTGAAAACTGTCAGAAACAGGAGCAGAGAGAGACAGGCTTCGAACCTTTAAATGTGGAAAAGGAGGTTTTCCTCTCTGACTCAATAGTGTGACCAGTTCTTTGAAACACAGCAAACATCAATGCATTACCTCACTCAAAATATCTCAGCTCATCTTCCTGCACTGTCAGCTGTTTCTCAGATTTAGGAGTGTTTAGCCTTTCACTTGCTCAAAGGCAGCATATCTCACTTGCAGATAAAGAACACTATCCTGTTTGATGGGCAAAGATTGAATACCTAGTAAGAGTTTATTTTCCTACTGTTTAAAGAATTGTTGTACTAGAAGATAAGCAGACATAAATCTTCATGGATAGTTTAAGTAATTCATTGATAATCGGGAAGAGAAAACCCATTCTGTATCCTCAGTCCTCCTGCTAATGTCTGAGACAAAAAATTGTTTTTCACTCTACCTCTTGATCTTCTCATTCAATAAATAGTGATGACAATAGCATATAGTATTTACAGTGGCTATTTAATTTATTATCCAAATCTGGCATAAACATAAGTCCTCTGTGGGCTCCAAAGAGGGAGGGTTACTACTAGCTGTACCTGCGAAGCTCTGGGTAAGCTCATTCCAGATGAGAGTACAGAAACAGGCAGAGATGTCTGGATGGTGTTGGGGGCTGCTGAGTAAACCAAGAGACTAGAAGGGATTGAGATGGAGCCTCACTGTGAGGGCTGATGACAGAAGTAGGGTAGCCAGGAAAGGAGGCTATTCTTTGGGAAAAAAATAAAGAACATGTGAGCAGAGGACATCCAAGTGGTATTGACCTTGTACAGGGTCAAAAATGATAGCTGAGCTTTGGACTCAATGTCAGCCTGGGGGAAGAAAAACACGAAATTTTGGTAGGTGCCACTTAAGGCTGATTTTATAAGCCACATGTGTTGTGGTTTGAAAAGAACAAGACAGGAGTTCCTAGCTCAAAAGATCTCCCCTACTGACTGTGACTGTGCCTGGAATTTTTCTCCTTTGAAAATTAATCCCATTCAGTTAAGGGACTGAAGACCCCAATTAAAATGCAATTACCCCTAACAGAGGTACCATCTTTGTTTCTTGTGAATTAATACTACAAAGAGAAGAGTGTGTTAAGAGGAAAACACTATAGAAATACAGTGGGGAAGCTGGAGATAAGAGAGAGTAGGAACCCCAAGAGAAGAAAAGGTTTTACTAACAGGAGAGGTAGGAGGGCAGGGATCTGCTGATGTGACTTTTATGTTCATGATCTGCATTTAGAGTCTTGGATTCTTCACTGAATTTTATAGACATATTTATGTATTGTGTATATATTAACCACTGTGAGAAAAACACACACACACACATAATTACATATAAACACACATTTGAGTATATATAAAATAAAATATATCTATTTCTGAGTTTTCTTACAATCTTTCTCTTGTGGGAAAACACACATATATTATATATGACATAATTATCATATATAGTTTTATTCATTAAAAATAATTTTTAAAATAACATTTTAAGCCATTATATGTATCATATGTATGTCTGAGTGTGTGTGTGTTTTCACAAGGTGATTTGTAGCAAGAGAAAATTGTAAGAAAACTCAGAAATAACCGGTTTTAGCATTTTCTAGGCTCAAAACCAAGAGAAGAAATCCTGAGGGAAAGTGGATCAATAGGTTTTAACAGAAAATTTAGAAATTCTATAAGAAAGGAAAAGCACCACCAAATTAAGGTTAAAAGGTAAACTGAAGAAAACACATTGCTGAAGGAAACAATGAGCTGCTCTCTTTGCTGTATAAAAAACTGAAGCAACTCAATGAGAAAAATGCAAAGATCCCTAAACATAACCAGGCAAGGATATTACACAAAATACATGCACAAGAGAGGAGCTACCACTAGTCAATTATTAGAAGGTCCATAAGGAAGGGACGTGACTGTGTTCACCATTGTATCCCCAGTGCCTGGGTCAGTCCTGGTCACCTACGAAGTAAATATTTGTTGAATAATTGATTAACTAAGTTAATTATTTAATACAAGAAAAAGTCAATATTGAGGTAATCAGAGGAATTAAAATTAAATATTTTTGCCCATCACTATAGCAAAGATTTTTTAAAAGGAGTAGTAACCAATGAGTACAGTAAATGAATGTAGTGAAAAAGGCTTTCTCATGCGAATTGATAGTGATGTAAATTGGTGTGACTCTGGAGAAACAATTTGTCAATAATATTAACCTTGATGACAGAGACTTTCACTTCTCACCTCCTCCCAGTGTGTGGGAGCATCACACCTCCTCACCCTCCCCTCACCCCCTGGAGTCAGAGAGGACTAAGTAATCAGTTCTGGCGAATGAGTGATGGGCAGGGGTGATGTGCATCACTTCTGGGCTGAAGCATTTAAGAACCTTCCTCTGAAGATTTGATCATAAAGGAGGTTCCTGCTGAGATTATGGAGCCAAAAGACTGAACAGCCTGGATTGCTGAGTCTCCATATAGAAGACAGCATCTTCAGAGAGTAACCTGAATTGAAAGGGGATTTTGTATGGCTAAGAGTGAAATTCTAACTTTGTTAGGTAATTGAGATATTAGACCTGCTTGTTATTGCACCAAACCTAGCCTATTCTGATTGATATACTTATTTTATTCTCTTAAAGAATATCCATTCAGCTAAGCACCTACTATAAAACAGGCAGAGACATTCCATTTATGAGAAGGAAAATGATCCCAAATATGGAAAAGGATATTTATATGTGAAGATGCTCATTGTAAGGTATTTTAAAACCAGCATTCCCATAATAGAATAGTCAGTTGCTAAAGAAAAACATAACATGCACTTAGTGGATATTTAACATGGGAAAATATTTGACTGTCACCCCCCATTAACTTCCTATACATGTAAAGAAAGATTGAAAGGGAAAAAAAAACACCAAAAACTAATGTTAAAGACTGGTTCAGTTGGATAAAGAAAATATCATTTTCCCTCCTTATTTCTTTATACAGTTTAAAGTTTTCTAAATATTTAAAAATAAATTGGTACCAATTTTCATAATGAAAAACACTGCTTCCTTCCCAATTACTCAAGTTATAGATTTATAACAAATAGATAATTTTATTATCTCATTGGTAAGATTTTTCTTAATCCTGGACACAGACCTTTCCCAAGTTGCTCCAAATCCAAATGGTGGATGATCTGCATATTATTTGCTATTTTTTTGTTTGTATACATGCAGATAATGAAAATTTTAAAGAAAAAATTCCACCCATCCATATCCTTTCATGGTGCTGCAGACTGTTTATTAATGTTTTAAAATAGAATCTGACCTGGAACAAGACCCTCCTCCTCTCTGGAACCCATCGTCCTTGTCTGAACAATGGGAGGCTGGGTCTGATGGTCTCTAAGACCCCTGCCGGCTCCAACAGTCCGTGATTCTACATTCAAGTGCAATAAGTAGTTAACAATTTCGTATGATGTCAGAGGTGTCATTCAACCAGGTTTTGGAAAATACTTGTCTCATTAGCCTTTGTGAGCAAGTATCTATGGAAACAACTTATATTTATATTCAAGGGAGATAACAATTTATGAATCTATCTACATACAATTTTCACGAAGATAAGTTGTGCCCAGGCCAAGCTTCTAACAGTTTGTACAAGAGGATAGAGTTTTACACCTTTTGTGGTAGAATCAAGTAAAAATCATCCTGACAAACTGAGGTACCATTAGAGTTTCAGAAACTGGAAAGTTTGCTTGAAAATATACCATAGAGGGATCCTAAGAGTCACAGTGCTCAGTAGACACACAATTTTAGAAAACTTAAAAAAAATACTGGGCTGATGGCAGAACTAGCCAAGCAATCATGGAAAGCATGGGGAAAACTGGATGGCAAACAACATCAATTTTCATTCAACCTGGATCATTTTTATCCAGCGATTCTGAAATGGCCGGTTTGTTCCTTAATTGGCTGCTCCTCTGTGGGCCTGAGCTTCTGCATGTAGAAAGTGAGGGCCCTTAACCAGATGCCATCTAAGGTCTCTTTCAGCTCTAATAATACAATGGTTGAGCTAGTGTATATTTTCCATCTCACTTGATGTACTTCTGAATCAATTAATAAAAACAGGAAAAAAAAAGTGAAACACAGGTTTTGTGCAGAGGCACTTCTGTGCTTGATACTGTCTGATAAGCAGAACTGGTGTCTTCCAGCTCACAATTCTTTACTCCTCTCCAGCTGTATTGTTCAGGACTCTGGTTGCCAGTCATAGTTGAACATGATTTAGCTGAGCTTGAAAGGGGGTCGGTGGCACACATAACCCATCGCTGAAAGGTCAGGGGGAGAAAGGACAATGGATTCAGGGACTTGAACACTGTGAGGACTCCCCATGCTCACTGTGTGTCAGGGGCTCAACCAGGTCCGCCATAGAGTGAGGGACGTGACTGTAGGCAGCTCTGGCCTCACGTCCGTACAGCTTAGGACCAGAGAGGAAAATCAGCTCTCTTCTCCAAGTTCAAGTTTGAAAATTCACAGGTAAAGACACTGGTTGCACAGCTTGGGTCACATTACCCAAGCCAACGCCATGCCCAGAGGCAAGAGATGTGGTCATCATCAGCCTGGTCACAGGCCTAATTTTTTTTGTCAAGAAGATTTGAGCATATTATTAGGAGTTAAGGGAAGGGTGCTGAGCAGGGAAGCAGAAGGGTTGCTGTGTTAGTTTTCCATTGTTTTGCAGCAAATTATCAAAAACTTAGTGGCTCAACACTGCACCCATCTATTAGTTCCGAGTGCTGCAGGTCAGAAGCCTGTGCAGGGCATGGCTGGACTCTCTGCTCAGGATTTTACAGGCTAAAGGGTGTCAGTAAAATTTTGTTCTCCATGGAAGCTTAAGGTCATCTTCCAAAGCCGTGTGGTATGTCAGTGTTCAGGTCTATGTGGTTGTAGGACTGAGGCCTCCATCCTGGTGGCTGCTCTCAATCCCTAAAGGCCACCCCAATTCCTTGCCACAGGCTCCTCTCCATCTTCAAAGTCAAGTCAGTATATTGAATCTATCTGACTCTGAATTATTTTGCCAGAAAAAGCCCAGTCCCTTTTAAGGTCTCCTCTGATTAGATCAGCCCTCACCCCCAAGATCATCTTTTTCTTAAAGTATGCTGATTTGACCTTAATAATATCTGCCAAACCTCCTTGCAGGAGTACCTACGTTAGTGTTTGATTGAAGGGAGATACCAGGCGAGAGGAGGGTGTGAATATTGGGGGCTGTATTGTAATTCTGCCCACCACGGCTTCAGTAGGAGCCTAGGAAGTTTATTTACATTAGTTTTGAATGAATGTGTTTCAAAAGGTCAATAATCCCAAGACTAAGTCTACCCAGATGTTGAGTAGCTTTGTCAGACTGGGTGCTTGACTCATTTAATTAAATACATTTCTTATTATTAATCTGATTTTCTTCATTTATGGAAGGTAGAATATAAACTTAAAACAAAGCTTTACTAAGTTAAAAGCATGTTTTAACACTCCACTTGCTCCTCCCCTGGATCACAAACTGTTTGATCACAATCCACCCCCAACCCTATTCACCCTCACAAAACCCTATTCTTTTCACTCATGACCTTTGCAATACTCCTAATTACTTATTCCCCACCATTCCTCCTAGACTACATTCTGATGAAGCAGAATCTGTGTTTCCACTTAATGCGGTATCCCCAGTAATAGCATAGTGCCTGGCACATACAATAACTATTTATAGAATGAGAGGACAGGAGCCATACCATGTCTTAGTCATTTGTGTACTTCTGCTCTTCTAGCAGTGCTAGCACATGGTGGATGTTCAAAGTGGAAGAAGGGAGGGAAGAAGACAGAAGGGGAGGACACAGCTTTAGACCTTTAAAAGAAAAAAGCTGACATGTGGCATTCTGATTGATCACACTATACAAACAATTTCTCAGCATTTTACTTCCAAGAAAAATTGCACAAGGTGATTTTTTAAATTTTAAAATGGTTTTTAAAACTCTCCAAACTTATGGAGCATAATGGGCAAAGGGTCCCCACAGCAAAGACTGGCGTTGGGTGAACTTGGAGGGCGTTTATCTGGCCAGGCTCCAGGCCAAAGGGCTGGCCACCAGGGCTGTTCTCTGTCTATTTTATGCCAAGCATGGTCATGCGTTCATGTCAGGACTCCACACAGGTGATGTGTGCCTGGAGTCAGGTATTCCTGTAGCCCAGAAAATATACTCATCACCAGGCCAACAGCAGACAGGCAAGAAGGCAACCTTGACTCACAGAACCTGGCACCAATTATACAAAAGATTTCTTACCATGTCTGGGAGATCAGCCTTATTCACGTGGTAACTATCCCATTGGCCCTGGGGATCCGGCTTCTGAGAGAGACTCAAGATTTCAGACATCTCAGAAAAAAACCCATGTTCTGGGTGTAAAACATCAGCAGAAATGTAGACTGTCTTCACTGAAGGAAATTTGGGACATACCTTCCAGAGCTGTTGTCAATGACATTGTGGTGGTCTTCCCTAGCCCCTCCTTAACCTCTGCCAGCCCCCCACATCAGCCTCCTCCCCTCTTTTAACTTTTTGATTAAAAGTCTGACATGATCACCAGCATGTCCTCCTACCTAAGTGGTATAACATGTTCTCCTTTTTCTTTCTCTGATGCTTCATTAATGGTGAAGAGGAAGCTATTCATAGACCCAGGAACAAGTGAGTGGGAGATAGACCAGTGGACAGATGTGTTTTCAGATCTAGCTCTACCTCCACACTGCCTAGGCCCAAACCATCCTCCTTGTTCACTAGCTTTTTGTTATGGCTGGAGGTGTGTGTCCCCTGAAAGTTCATATGTTGAAGCCCTAGCCTCCAATGTGATGGTATTGGGAGGGGACCTCTGGGAGGTTTAGATGATGTCCTAAGAGCAGGACCCTCTAAAGGGATTAGTGCCTTTTTTTTTTTTTAGATAATTATTTTTTATTGAAGGGTAGTTGATGCACAGTATTATATTACATTAGTTTCAAGTGTACAACACAGTGATAAAACATTTATATACATAATTCTAGGTTCCAGCTATCACCCTACCAAGCTGTTACAATATCTTGACTATATTCCTTATGCTATACATTACATCCTGGTTACTTATTTATTTTACCATTGGAAGTCTGTCCTTCTTTTTTTTTTTTTTTGAGGGCATCTCTCATATTTATTGATCAAATGGTTGTTAACAACAATAAAATTATGTATAGGGGAGTCAATGCTCAATGCACAATCATTAATCCACCCCAAGCCTAATTTTTGTCAGTCTCCAATCTTCTGAGGCATAACAAACAAGTTCTTACATGGAGAACAAATTCTTACATAATGAATAAGTTACATAGTGAACAGCACAAGGGCAGTCATCACAGAAACTTTCGGTTTTGTTCATGCATTATGAACTATAAACAGTCAGTTCAAATATGAATACTCATTTGGCTTTTATACTTGATTTATATGTGGATACCACATTTCTCTCTTTATTATTATTATTTTTAATAAAATGCTGAAGTGGTAGGTAGATACAAGATAAAGGTAGAAAACATAGTTTAGTGTTGTAAGAGAGCAAATGTAGATGATCAGGTGTGTGCCTGTAGACTGTGTTAATCCAAGCTAGACAAGGGCAATAAAACATCCACGGATGCAGAAGATTTCTCTCAGAATGGGGGGGTGAGGTTCTAAGCCTCACCTCTGTTGATCCCCAATTTCTCACCTGATGACCCCCCTGCGACTGTGCCTGTCTTAGGTTGTTCCTCCCTTGAGGAATCTTACCCGTCTCTGGCTAACCAGTCATCTTCTGGGGCCATACAGGGAAATGTAAAGTTGGTAAGTGAGAGAGAAGCCTTATTGTTTGAAATGGTTAGCTTTTTATTTCTTTGCATATTTATGCCCTGTAGCTTCTATGCCCAGCATTTGTCTTGAGGTATCTTTACCACTTGGAAGAATTATGATACTCGGTAAATTTGATATGAGGCACGAATTCTATTTAAGGGTTGTAATTAGGAAAGAAGAAGAGAAGCTATAGAAGTAGCAGGCGGCAGAAAACATGGGAACATTGATTATTTCTTTGACATATCTTCTTGTAGAGTAACTTCAGCATGTATAGGTTTTAAGCTACTACTTAAATTGCGCACACACCTTAACATAATAGGAGTATAGTTACATAACCAAAGCATATCTGTAATTACCAGCCATCTCCAGTGAAACCAAGAAAACCAGTTAGGCACCTTAGGCATTTGTGAAAACTTATCTATGATATGGTGGATATTGTCCAACTGAACTTGAACAGTCTGAGAGAAATCAGACAAATTAAAACAACCCATTCCTGGGGAATGTTCACATCCCTTATGTTCTTTTAACAGTAAATAGTCTGTAGTTGTAAGATTTTGGAGTGCTACAATTTGCACTTCTCCTAATTCTTGATTGAGTTCCAACAGTATAGATCCAGTCAAATTTGTTGTTTTACTGTATGCACAGGCCAGCTTAGATATCTCCTTCCTCATTCCCATGGCAAGTCCAGGAACTGCTGGGATGAGTGCATCTACAGCTGTAGCAGTGCGTGGATCTTTGATGGGGTTTTTTGATGATCATCTTCTGGCATGAGTCTTCCAGAGAGTGCTGATGTTGGAAGTTCTCTTTCATATCGTATCTTAGTTCATTTTCGGGGTAGCCCAATTAGGCTTTGATCTTCTGTATAAATGCAAACAGACCCTTTGCCTACACTTTTATATGCCCTTTATACCCTTGTGTAGAACTCATTGGAGGTTACCACATGGGAACTGCCCTTTTTTTTGTTTTGTTTTGTTTTGTTTTGTTTTTGGTATCACTAATCTACACTTACATGATGAATATTATGTTTACTAGGCTCTCCCCTATACCAGGTCCCCCCTATAAACGCCTTTGCAGTCACTGTCCATCAGCATAGCAAAATGTTGTAGAATCACTACTTGCCTTCTCTCTGTTGTACAGCCCTCCCTTTTCTCCTACCCTCCCATGCATGTTAATCTTAATACCCCCCTACTCCTCCCCCCCCTTATCCCTCCCTACCCACCCATCCTCCCCAGTCCCTTTCCCTTTGGTACCTGTTAGTCCATTCTGGAGTTCTGTGATTCTGCTGCTGTTTTATTCCTTCAGTTTTTCCTTTGTTCTTATATTCCACAGATAAGTGAAATCATTTGGTATTTCTCTTTCTCCGCTTGGCTTGTTTCACTGAGCATAATACCCTCCAGCTCCATCCATGTTGCTGCAAATGATTGGATTTGCCCTTTTCTTATGGCTGAGTAGTATTCCATTGTGTATATGTACCACATCTTCTTTATCCATTCATCTATCGATGGACATTTAGGTTGCTTCCAATTCTTGGCTATTGTAAATAGTGCTGCGATAAACATAGGGGTGCACTGATCTTTCTCATACTTGATTGCTGCATTCTTAGGGTAAATTCCTAGGAGTGCAATTCCTGAGTCAAATGGTAAGTCTGTTTTGAGCATTTTGATGTACCTCCATACTGCTTTCCACAATGGTTGAACTAACTTACATTCCCACCAGCAGTGTAGGAGGGTTCCCCTTTCTCCACAGTCTCGCCAACATTTGTTATTGTTTGTCTTTTGGATGGCAGCCATCCTTACTGGTGTGAGGTGATACCTCATTGTAGTTTTAATTTGCATTTCTCTGATAATTAGCGATGTGGAGCATCTTTTCATGTGTCTGTTGGCCATCTGTATTTCTTTTTTGGAGAACTGTCTGTTCAGTTCCTCTGCCCATTTTTTAATTGGGTTATTTGTTTTTTGTTTGTTGAGGCGTGTGAGCTCTTTATATATTCTGGACGTCAAGCCTTTATCGGATGTGTCATTTTCAAATATATTCTCCCATACTGTAGGGATCCTTTTTGTTCTATTGATGGTGTCTTTTGCTGTACAGAAGCTTTTCAGCTTAATATAGTCCCACTTACTCATTTTTGCTGTTGTTTTCCTTGCCCGGGGAGATATGTTCAAGAAGAGGTCATTCATGTTTATGTCTAAGAGATTTTTGCCTATGTTTTCTTCCAAGAGTTTAATGGTTTCATGACTTACATTCAGGTCTTTGATCCATTTTGAGTTTACTTTTGTATTTGGGGTTAGACAATGGTCCAGTTTCATTCTCCTACATGTAGCTGTCCAGTTTTGCCAGCACCACCTGTTGAAGAGACTGTCATTTCGCCATTGTATGTCCATGACTACTTTATCAAATATTAATTGACCATATATGTCTGGGTTAATGTCTGGATTCTCTAGTCTGTTCCATTGGTCTGTGGCTCTGCTCTTGTGCCAGTACCAAATTGTCTTGATTACTTTGGCTTTATATTAGAGCTTGAAGTTGGGGAGTGAGATCCCACCTACTTTATTCTTTCTCAGGATTGCTTTGGCTATTCGGGGTCTTTGGTGTTTCCATATGAATTTTTGAATTATTTGTTCCAGTTCATTGAAGAATGTTGCTGGTAGTTTCATAGGGATTGCATCAAATCTGTATATTGCTTTGGGCAGGATGGCCATTTTGACAATATTAATTCTTCCTAGCCACGAGCATGGGATGTGTTTCCATCTGTTAGTGTCCCCTTTAATTTCTCTTAAGAGTGACTTGTAGTTTTCAGAGTATAAGTCTTTCACTTCTTTGCTTAGGTTTATTCCTAGGTATTTTATTTTTTTTGATGCAATTGTGAATGGAGTTGTTTTCCTGATTTCTCTTTCTGTTCGTTCATTGTTAGTATATTGGAAAGCCACAGATTTCTGTGTGTTGATTTTGTATCCTGCAACTTTGCTGTATTCCGATATCAGTTCTAGTAGTTTTGGGGTGGAGTCTTTAGGGTTTTTTATGTACAGTATCATGTCATCTGCAAATAGTGACAGTTTAACTTCTTCTTTATCAATCTGGATTCCTTGTATTTCTTCATTTTGTCTGATTGCCGTGGCTAGGACCTCCAGTACTATGTTAAATAACAGTGGAGAGAGTGGGCATCCCTGTCTAGTTCCCGATCTCAGAGGAAATGCTTTCAGCTTCTCGCTGTTCAATATAATGTTGGCTGTGGGTTTATCATAGATGGCCTTTATTATGTTGAGGTACTTGCCCTCTATTCCCATTTTGCTGAGAGTTTTTAACATGAATGGATGTTGAACTTTGTCAAATGCTTTTTCAGCATCTATGGAGATGATCATGTGGTTTCTGTCTTTCTTTTTGTTGATGTGGTGGATGATGTTGATGGACTTTCGAATGTTGTACCATCCTTGCATCCCTGGGATGAATCCCACTTGGTCATGGTGTATGATCCTTTTGATGTATTTTTGAATTCGGTTTGCTAATATTTTGTTGAGTATTTTTGCATCTACGTTCATCAGGGATATTGGTCTGTAGTTTTCTTTTTCGGTGGGGTCTTTGCCTGGTTTTGGTATTAGGGTGATGTTAGCTTCATAGAATGAGTTTGGGAGTATCCCCTCCTCCTCTATTTTTTGGAAAACTTTAAGGAGAATGGGTATTATGTCTTCCCTGTATGTCTGATAAAATTCCGAAATAAATCCATCTGGCCCAGGGGTTTTGTTCTTTGGTAGTTTTTTGATTACCGCTTCAATTTCGTTGCTGGTAATTGGTCTGTTTAGATTATCTGTTTCTTCCTGGGTCAATCTTGGAAGGTTGTATTTTTCTAGGAAGTTGTCCATTTCTCCTAGGTTTCCCAGCTTGTTAGCATATAGGTTTTCATAGTATTCTCCAATAATTCTTTGCATTTCCGTGGGGTCCGTCGTTATTTTTCCTTTCTCGTTTCTGATACTGTTGATTTGTGTTGCCTCTCTTTGCTTCTTAATAAGTCTGGCTAGAGGCTTATCTATTTTGTTTATTTTCTCGAAGAACCAGCTCTTGGTTTCATTGATTTTTGCTATTGTTTTATTCTTCTCAATTTTATTTATTTCTTCTCTGATCTTTATTATGTCCCTCCTTCTGCTGACCTTAGGCCTCATCTGTTCTTCTTTTTCCAATTTCGATAATTGTGACATTAGACCATTCATTTGGGATTGCTCTTCCTTTTTTAAATATGCTTGGATTGCTATATACTTTCCTCTTAAGACTGCTTTTGCTGTGTCCCACAGAAGTTGGGGCTTAGTGTTGTTGTTGTCATTTGTTTCCATATATTGCTGGATCTCCATTTTGATTTGGTCATTGATCCATTGATTATTTAGGAGCGTGTTGTTAAGCCTCCATGTGTTTGTGAGCCTCTTTGCTTTCTTTGTACAGTTTATTTCTAGTTTTATGCCTTTGTGGTCTGAAAAGTTGGTTGGTATGATTTCAATCTTTTGGAATTTTCTGAGGCTCTTTTTGTGGCCTAGTATGTGGTCTATTCTGGAGAATGTTCCATGTGCACTTGAGAAGAATGTATATCCTGTTGCTTTTGGATGTAGAGTTCTATAGATGTCTATTAGGTCCATCTGCTCTACTGTGTTGTTCAGTGCTTCCGTGTCCTTTCTTATTTTCTGCCTGGTGGATCTATCCTTTGGGGTGAGTGGTGTGTTGAAGTCTCCTAGAATGAATGCATTGCAGTCTATATCCCCCTTTAGTTCTGTTAGTATTTGTTTCACATATGCTGGTGCTCCTGTGTTGGGTGCATATATATTTAGAATGGTTATATCCTCTTGTTGGACTGAGCCCTTTATCATTATGTAGTGTCCTTCTTTATCTCTTGTTACTTTCTTTGTTTTGAAGTCTATTTTGTCTGATATTAGTACTGCAACCCCTGCTTTCTTCTCACTGTTGTTTGCTTGAAATATATTTTTCCATCCCTTGACTTTTAGTCTGTACATGTCTTTGGGTTTGAGGTGAGTTTCTTGTAAGCAGCATATAGATGGGTCTTGCTTTTTTATCCATTCTGTTACTCTGTGTCTTTTGATTGGTGCATTCAATCCATTAACATTTAGGGTGACTATTGAAAGATATGTACTTATTGCCATTGCAGGCTTTAAATTCGTGGTTACCAAAGGTTCAAGGTTAGCCTCTTTAGTATCTTACTGCCTAACTTAGCTCGCTTATTGAGCTGTTATATACACTTTCTGGAGATTCTTTTCTTCTCTCCCTTCTTGTTCCTCCTCCTCGATTCTTCATATGTTGGGTGTTTTGTGCTGTGCTCTTTCTAGGAGTGCTCCCATCTAGAGCAGTCCCTGTAAGATGTTCTGTAGAGGTGGTTTGTGGAAAGCAATTTCCCTCAGCTTTTGTTTGTCTGGGAATTGTTTAATCCCACCGTCATATTTGAATGATAGTCGTGCTGGATACAGTATCCTTGGTTCAAGGCCCTTCTGTTTCATTGTATTAAATATATCATGCCATTCTCTTCTGGCCTGTAGGGTTTCTGTTGAGAAATCTGACGTTAGCCTGATGGGTTTCCCTTTATAGGTGACCTTTTTCTCTCTAGCTGCCTTTAACACTCTTTCCTTGTCCTTGATCTTTGCCATTTTAATTATTATGTGTCTTGGTGTTGTCCTTCTTGGATTCTTTCTGTTGGGGGTTCTGTGTATTTCCGTGCTCTGTTCGATTATTTCCTCCCCCAGTTTCGGGAAGTTTTCAGCAATTATTTCTTCTAAGATACTTTCCATCTCTTTTCCACTCTCTTCTTCTTCTGGGACCCCTATAATACAGATATTGTTCCTTTTGGATTGGTCACACAGTTCTCTTAATATTGTTTCATTCCTGGAGATCCTTTTGTCTCTCTCTATGTCAGCTTCTCTGCGTTCTTGTTCTCTGATTTCAATTCCATCAATGGCCTCTTGCATCCTATCCATTCTGCTTATAAACCCTTCCAGAGTTTGTTTCATTTCTGCGATCTCCTTTCTGGCATCTGTGATCTCCCTCCGGACTTCATCCCATTTCTCTTGCGTATTTCTCTGCATCTCTGTCAGCATGTTTATGATTCTTATTTTGAATTCTTTTTCAGGAAGACTGGTTAGGTCTGTCTCCTTCTCTGGTGTTGTCTCTGTGATCTTTGTCTGCCTGTAGCTTTGCCTTTTCATGGTGATAGGAATAGTTTGCAGAGCTGGGACGAGTGACGGCTGGAAGGACTTCCTTTCTTGTTGGTTTGTGGCCCTCCTCTCCTGGGAGAACAGCGACCTCTAGTGGCTTGTGCTGCGCAGCTGCACGCAGACAGGGTTTCTGCTTCCTGCCCTGCTGCTATGGAGTTAATCTCCGCTGTTGCTGTGGGCGTGGCCTGGCTCAGGCAGCTACTCCAAAATGGTGGAGTCGCGTTGGAGCAGGAGCTGCTGGGAGGCTATTTATCTCCGTAAGGGGCCTCCCTGCTCCCTGCAGCCCAGGGGTTAGGGTGCCCAGAGATCCCCGGATTCCCTACCTCTGGATTAAGTGACCTGCCCTGCCCCTTTAAGACTTCCAAAAAGCACCCGCCAAAACAAAACAACGACCACCAAAAAGAAAAGAAAAAAATTTTTAAATTAAAAAAAAAAAAAAATTTTTTTTTAATTAAAAAAAAAAGGTGGTCGCTCGTTTTTCTTTATTCTCCGTTGCCAGCCTCAGGCCTCTGCTCACCGGTCTTTCTGCCCTGTTTCCCTAGTATTGGGGTCCCTATCCCTTTAAGACTTCCAAAACGTGCTCGCCAAAACAAAACAGCAAAAAAGCAGGAAAAAAAAAAAAATGGTCGCGCGCTTTTCTTATGTCCTCCGACACCCAGCCTCCGGTGCCCGCTCACTGTTCTTGCTGCCCTGTTTCCCTAGCATCCCGGGCCCCCTGGGCACGTACTGTGTCTGCACTCTGGCCCGGATGGCTGGGGCTGGGTGTTCAGCAGTCCTGGGCTCCGTCTCCCTCCTGCTCTGCCTGCTCTTCTCCCGCCGGGAGCTGGGGGGAGGGGCGCTCGGCTCCCACCGGACTGGGGCTTGTATCTTACCCCCTTCGCGATTTGCTGGGTTCTCTCAGGTGCGGATGTGGTCTGGATATTGTCCTGTGTCCTCTGGTCTTTATTCTAGGAAGGGTTGTCTTTGTTATATTTTCATAGATATATGTTATTTTGGGAGGAGATTTCCGCTGCTCTACTCACGCCGCCATCTTCTGCCCCTGGGATTAGTGCCCTTTAAAGAAGAGGAAGAGCTCTCCATCTCTCTTCATGTGCATGCACCAAGATAAGGCCATATGAGCACACAGCTACAAGTCATCTGTCTACAAGCCAAGAAGCAGGCTCTCACCAGCCAGCACCCAGCCTCCAGAACTGTGGAAAATAAATGTCTGTCATTTAAGCCCCCCAGTCCATAGCATTTTGTTATAGCAGCCTGAGCTAAGGTACATTACTGCAGTTAACTGTTATATGATGGCTGATTCCCTCTCATATGTTACAGCTCCCTAGATCATGTCTTATTCACCTTTGCCCCCACACCTAACCACAGGTGCCTGATTGTAAACACGTACTAAATGTTTGCTAAGCCTTGCATTCTGTTCTAAGGTGTTTGGTCTTGAGCAATGGGAGCCAATGAGAGTTTTAGAATGGGGAGTGGTGTTAGCTGTGTATTCTCAAAAAAATGACTTGCCTTTTGGAACCTCAGGTTTCTGGTAAGAGGAATTAGGTTGCACAAAGATAAAGAGATGTGACATTTCTCTGAATAGCATAATTCATTGCCTAAATGTAGGATAGCCATAGGGTGTCATGTTTGTCCTGCTGCATTCCTGGAAAGGAGAGAGCATCTGCTAAAAGGCCACTCTGGGAAGTGCTTGTTTTATTTCTGTTTATTGAAGTTGGACTAACCTGGTGATTGAGTAACTCTTTCTAACATCATACTATTGCTGTCTGGCAGAGGAAGTGTCCAAGTGTGGAGGGGATTTGAAATCTTCAATTATGGGAAAACCCTCCTATGTTGTCTTGCAACTGTACTTCTAGGCAGTGAGTGGAGATTCCTTTCTAAATAGTTGAAATTCACTTTGTTATCCAAGAACTACTGAACGGGTTGAATTCTGAGGTTAAATTTATCACATATGTTCTAGCAGCAATCATGGCTCTTGGAACACCCACACATGGCACACACACACACCCAGTCTCTGTCTCTCTCTCATGCTTGCCGCGCTTGTTGCCATTCTGCCCTCAGGACTGCTTCACTTACAAAGCCCACAATATACACTAAGCACTTCCTATAAAAATTTCTGAGCTGGGGAGTTCATTATGTGATAAGGATTTCCAAATATGGGAGTGTGACTAAGACCTGAGAGAAAATGTGGTAGGGCCTATTGGGTATAAATCTGGGATAATTCCCTGAGAAGGAAAAAAAAGGCTCGCAAAACCTGTGGGGCACAGGAAATGCCTGGCTAACAGAACGGCAGAGCACATTTGTGTGGGAAAATACCTAGGCTCACCAGCACCAGCTCCTTGTGGAAAGATGTTTTAAAAATGCTCTCTCCCCATTTTTACCATTGCAGATGCCTACGTGCTTCTTCAGGGACTCTTGAAAAAGACCTTGGCACTTGAGGCCAGGACATTTTGAACAGCCTTTCTCACAGGCTTGGCTCTGTGTTCTGTGTAAACTGCTAAATCCCTCAACCTCTATATTTTGTTTTGAAGTCATACATTTCTCTCCAGGCATCTTGGTTTTCAGAAACCAGCACAGCATGTTTCATTTGTGAACAACTGGAAGAAAGCCACTCCACTGCCAAACTAAAAAAAAAAAAATTTTTTTTTACTTTGATTATCTTTTCATTTTACATGAAGATATGTGTGCCCTGTCTGCCAGATGTAGGGAGGTACAATAGAATTAAAGTAGTTTAATCTTCAGAATTGTGCTGGTTTTCCAGTCTAAAAACATCTCAACAGGCTAAAATGTTGGGCTGAATTAAAAAAATATAAATGAAGAGATAAATGTAATATCCCTTCTGTAACTTCAAAAATTCAGCAGCATCAATGTGTCTAGGGGTTTTTCTCCATGCAAGTTACTGGTCCTTGACATGATTTTCCTTCTGCCCTCTCCACCCGTCACACACAGACAGACCAGCAGCGGTGGGTTCAGATGGATTATGGTCACAGCCCTGCCTCTTACTTCCACTTGTATCTGGAGAGAAGTCACCTTACTTCACTGATCCTCAGGGCTCTCACCTGAAAAGAGGAAAATAGGAAATCTCTCCTCAGAGGTGGGTAAGGATGAAATGAGATGACAAATGGGAAGCATTTATTGGAGCACCTGGTCCTTCTCAAGCTCTCATGAAATAAAAGCCCATTGTTATTAGGGTTGCCTGTCTCTGCCTGGATGCTCTACCCCTTTGGAGGAAAACTTGGCCAGGGGTTCCGCTCAGCTTCTGATGTTTCAGATATAAACCAAATCTGTAGGGAGTCATTGCATTGAAAGCATTAAAGCCAGTTTCTTCACTTCATACACATAATCTGAAGAACTTTGAAACCATTTACAGGGTTTCAATAATTGACTATGTATGTTTTGAATGTGTCAGCCGGTATCCTTGCGTCAGCCCTTCCTGACCAGCCTCAGGCTGAGGGCAGGATCTCCCTCCCACCCCCATGGCAGGTTCAGGCCCAGAGGAGGCTCATAGCTCACAGAGAATTGCTCCCCACCCTCCTCCCTCTTCATGTCGGCATTCTCCTTCCTGCTCAGGTTAATTCACATTCTTTTCCTTCTCTTCTGAGTCTTCTCTCTCTTTCCCTGTCTGTCTGTATGTCTGTCTGTCTCTCAGGCATGAGAAACTTTAAGTTTTCAGACTAATGCAGCTACTGCTGCATTTCCTCTTGGTAGTGGCTGCTTGGTTTCAACTCCTCTCTTTAGTCTTCTAACCTTTCTATGTTTGCATTTCTCCATCTGTTAAAATGACCATTTTTAGCAGAAGCAAGGAAATACCTGCTTCCTGACAGTGTTAGGAATGGAGATCCAATTAACGCTGTGCCAGAGGCTGTGCTGCCCACTAGAAAGAGCGAGAGCGAGAACGGTTGATCTCTCTGCTCAGCCGTTTACCTGTGTGGATGGGAATGGGGACTTCATGTCTCCTGGCCTGATTCTCGTGTGTAACACAGACTGTTGTTACTTACCCCATAGACATTTCCCATTTTCCTTTAAAAATAAAACCTTGATTTTTTTCTTTACCAATAAAACCCTGATTTTGTTTGGAGCTGAAATGGGCCCAGATAGCATTTTTCATTTTCTCTCTCTTCCGTCTGACACCCTTCCAGCCCCTGAGCTGTAAGTAGAGATCACTGCACACAGGTGACAGGAAGGTCGGCTCTGGGCTGGCACGAACTTCTCCTATTGCTTTTTTGCCTCTTCCCCGCTCAGAATCCAGACGTGATGGCAGAGGGACAGCAAGCAATACCGTGACCATCAGGTCACAAACATGAGGAGGAAGGCCTGTACCCCAAGGAGAGCTGAAGAGAAAGATGGAAAACGTGGTCTCTGATGGCCTCACAGGGTTCCTAAACTGTCCATCCCCAGACTTGCAAAATAAGTTAATGAATCAATCCCTAACTCCTTAGACTTTGTTGGTCAGTTTGTCTGTTATTTGTAGCTAAACTCTTTCCAAACAAATACACACAGGAATTAAAATAATACTTGCTCCTTGGGGTCCTTGTGAGAATAAAAAGAGGTTAGTTTGTAAAGCAGTTGGTGAGACTCCAGGCCCCAAACCACCTTCAGTTAGTAAGTATTCCCTTCCTCCCTCCCCAAGTTCACATTAGGAATTCTCCCTGCTCTATCCAGGTAAATATCAGGGGTGGGGGACCATCTCAGATATTTTGCTTTCAATGTGTACCTAAGTGTGGGTTGCTCAACTCAATGTGACCCCACAGTCCAGTGTATCTTCCCAAAGCAAGTAAGTTTCTAGGTTGCCTCCTTACAGCAGGGTCCCAGGAGAAAGGGAGCTATTGGCCAGGCATCCTCGGTGCTAGCACAGGCATTGCAAGCTTTTTGATAAATCCCAACCCCACATTCCAGGACTAACATCCCTAACAAAAAGAAGGGTCTGAAAATCACTGTTCTGTTGGTTACCTTTGTATGTTTAGCTTAGAAAAGTCAAAATTTGAGGGGAACATGACAGCTCTCTTCAAGTATCATGTGGGGCCCTGGGCCAACTATTAATCGTGTGGACTTGGACACAGCAGCTTCTGAAACCTTTCCAGTTCTAGCCGAGATGCACTGTGGGTCTGAGGCTTTGAAAGGATGACCATGGTATATTTTTAGTAAACATTTAGTGCATTGATTAATTAATTAAAGACGTAGGTATTTAATCCTGATGCTCCTGTGGGAAAATGCAGCCTGAGTCCCCAGCACCCAGTTTATTGGTGAGAACATGCCTTTTGTGAAATGGGATTACCTGGCTTTGGAGTCATCTAAAACCCAACTTTGCCTTTCTCTTCTTTATGGACCCCTTTCTGGGAGTATCCAGGCAAGACCACTTTAAAGGGGCAAGGCCCACTTTAAACCTGTCCCAGCCCAATCTCAAAGGCAATGGTTATACCGTTGAAATTGCTAAGGACTGGCTTATGCTGAAATGATTTTCCTGAGCACCTTATATTATTTCAATGGAGTTAGCATCACCCACTTTTGGCATCTCCTCCAGGAAATCTATTCAGAAGGCTGGAAGCATATAAAATGGAGCCTGAGCTCTCAGAAGGGGCATGTTGACTATACTTGAAGTTATTAAGTCTTGAACGTGTGAAAAAGAAAATGTCATAATGCTACCAGTGGAGAAGAAAAAGCACACACAAAATTTACTGATGTGAGGACAGCATGTTGGGAAATGAAGCAAAAGGGAATTTTTCATTACTTGTATCTGGGTTTTATGTTATAGTAAAAAGCATCTGGCTACTACAGTTGGTTTTATGTACACCTCATCTATAACTACCTAAGCACCCCATTGGGCTAAAATTTAATCTAATATCTTGGTTTCTAGTTAGTAGATTTGTGGCAAGCCTCAGTGATAAAAAAAAAAAAAAAGACAACCACTCCTGAAGTATTCCCACCTTAGACATAATAAATGTTCCCTTTTCAAATTCAGCTTGAAAAGAAGGAATTCTCTGATGGAGACAAGGAAATGAGTTCTCTCACTTTTTATTTTTAGACTTAGTTAGACAACACATTCATTTTATGGGTAACTCTTGGCATTTAAGTTTGAAGTTTCAAAAAACTGGAACTCATTTTTGAGATGATATTGGAAAACAGCATCACATCTTTTTAATGAACTTTTCCCACTATCCGTGAAAGTCAGCTGAAACTTTTCCCAACATTTTTCACTTCTACACCCTGCCCCAAATTTACCTTTCTATTCATACCTGTCAAATTTCAAGTAATATCTCTTTCCCAGATTACAAGAAATTTTAAACAATGAAATTGAGTCACATGACTTTGGCAGTGAGGGAAGGGATGATGTTCAGTTGTATACTCTCATTATTAGTTATTTGGATATCTAAAAAGCCCTATCTTTTTATACATTTTCTTTTCCTTTTTAATCCTGTAAGAATAGGTAGCATGCTTCCTTTTGGGAAGGCAGGAGGAGGTTGTGTGAAGATGACCTGGTTCCTGGAATACACACCTGGAGCCTGCCGCCAGCCTAAGAGAGTGTCGCCTAAACTTCTGCACACCCACGAGAAGTAGTGCAGAGCTGGGATTAGGAGGAACCGGGTCTAGCAGTAAGAACTCATCAGACAACCCCTGGCGTCCTGTGTTGGCTCTGTGGGTCACGTTTTAGCCCAGCCACTGTCAATCCAGAGACCCTCCGGAGAGGCCGAAGGGCAGAGTTGGTGCCAGCCCAGCTGTGCTTAGAGGCGCTGCTGGGGTCCAGCGTGGAGACAGGCCCAGAGAGCGGGCAGAGTGGCTGCCTCGGATGCTGGGAGCTCTGTCTGGGGAGAGCAGGAGCGGCATGACGACATTTAGCATCCAATCACTCAGACCAGAGTAGAGGGAAGATACGGGGGAGCCGATCTCAGATCAAAATGAAGAAACACATTCTGACATGGAAAATCTCCCCAAACGAGCGGACTGCCTCACGAGCAGGTAAGCCTAGAAGGAGGCGATGTCCGGAAGTCTCTCTAAAGTCTGCAGCAAACTTTCGTCTGTATCATTTCAGTTGGGAGGAATTACTGTTTCACTGAGGAGAGAACAGAGGTTCTGAGGGGTCAGACGACTTCCAAAGTCATATAATCATCCTGAAGTCTTAGAATTAGAGGAGACAAAGGATGCCTTCCAGACAAAGGAGGTCCAGCGCCTGGTTAGAGACTGAAGGCAGCTCTCCCAGCCTCCCGGTCGGGTGCTCCCAGCTCACTGCCCGTTTCCTCTCCACCTGTTCCTTTTACTGGAGTTCTCCCAGTCTGTCTGGGGGGCTCGCCGGGCCATCCTTTCACCCTCTTTCCCACCCTCTCCCACAGCAGTATGGCAGCTTTGATTCACAGGTCTACCAGTTAATGAGCTGTTGAACTTGAGAGCCTTTATTTTATTTTTTTATGGAAGTATCATTGGTATACAATCTTACATTGGTTTCAAGTATACAACACTGTGGTTCAACAGTTACCCATATTATTAAATCCTCACCCCCAGTAGTGCAATCACTGTCAGTATAGGAAGATGTTAAAGAATCATTTACCATATTTTCCATGCTGTACTGCTATCCCCATGACCAACTTATACTATGATTGAGAATTTTCTGTGCCCCTTTATTCCCCCTTATCTCCCCCACTCCCATCCCCATGGTAACCACCAGTCTTGAGTGCCTTTCTTAACTTCTCCAAGTCTCAGTTTCATCAGGCACCCTCTGCAGGACAGCAGTACTTACCTCACTGCTCTCACACTGTGAGGGGTGATATGATGCATGCATGTCTCCTGACACAGAATTAACACCCAGTGGGATTTCAACTTGATTTTACCTCCAACAGTCCAGGGCTCTGTTACTGCCTACTAGAAACTATAATAAAATAACCTCCTAACTAGTCTTCCCACATCTATGCATGTCCTGTGCAATTTATTCTCTATATTATAGATGAGATTTTCACCTTCCTAAAATGCAATCTGATCACATCACTCCCCAGCTTAAAACCCCTTACTGGCTTCCATTGATTTTTAGGATAAAGGTCAAAATCTTTAATGAGGCCCACACCACCATGTGTGGTCTGGCCTCTCTCAGCTCATAGGAATCTCCTCTCATTCAGCTCTGGCCACACAGAGCTTTTCCTCACACCATCCAGGCTCTTTCTCACCTCAGGGCCCAGAACGTCTTACCACCTGCTTAGGAAGGCAGGTTGCCCCACCCCACCCTACTCTCAGAGCCCCATTTACATCCCTTCATGGCGCTCTGCCTATTCACTGTTATATGTTTTTGTGATTATCCACTACAGGTTGTCACTAAACTTTAAGGGTCTTGAGGGTTTTGCTCACTATTTCCCAACATCCAGCATGGGGCCTGTCGTTTAGTAGGTGCTAAAAGAATATGTGTTGGCTTTGCAGGCACTTGCAGAAGAGGTTTCTGTGCAGCTTAGTGTGGATGTTAGGACTGAATTTATTCCAAGGTCCCTTCCATCTCTGAGGTTAGATGATTCCCTGCTTCTCTGCGTGTCCTCTCGCCCTTCTCCCCAGACATTCTAGCACTTAGATGAGCCCACAGGAGTCTATATCCTTGAGAACTTTTAAACAAATGTCTCAGAGAAGTAGAAAATGAATCTTGAACTAAATACTATGCAGATTCTCATATTGACATTATCTCTATTCCTCCACAGAAAGGTAGACATCTATTAGGTTTATGACCTGGGACAAATTAATATCTCAGAGCCTACTTCATCATTATAAAAATTATTAGAGTGAGAGTTCAGCTAGATATTTCTAGATTCCTGGATATGTTTAACATACAAAAAATAAAATTGCATTTCTTTACACTAGTGACAAATAGTTTGAAATATAACTTTAAGAAGATATTATTTATGGTAGTAATGTAAAATATAAGGTATAAAGTATTTTTAAATAAACACAACAAAAGCTACATAAGATCTAAAGCTCTTAGTTATAAGTTATAAAGCTCTATCAAAAGACATCAAAGAAGACCTAAGTAATTAGAAAATGGACCATATGTATGGATAACAATACATTTTCTTCAAATTAACCTTTAAAGTCAGTACAACTCCAATCGAATTCCAGAGAGAGATTCTTATGGATTTTGACAAGCTGGTTCTATAATTTTTGAAAAAGCAGTAAGATAAGAATAACCAAGACAATTTCAAAAAGGAATCAGTTAGTGAAAGTAGAGGAAATAACATGCCTTCAGTTGTCTACAGCCATTAATACAATGTGGTTTGGCACAGGGTGAGAAATACAGACCAATACAAAAGAATAAAGAGCTGAGAAATAGATCCCTGCATATACAGAAATAATGTTTGACAGACTTTAAATTGAATATCAGAGAAAAGGATGGTCCAATCAATAAAACAATGCTGAAGCAGTTGGTTATGTGGGAAAAAATGAAAATAGAGCTCCACTTCACTCAGTTCCCTAAAACTAATTTCAGATGGATCAAGACATAAAAGTGAAAAGCAAATCTTTAAAAATTTTAGAAGGAAATATGGGAGAACATCTTTATGAAGGATTAAAAAAAACATGCACAACATTCAACCCATAAAAGGCAAGATTGATACATTTAACTGTGTTAAAATCTCAAACACTATTAATGGGTACAGAGTGTCACTTGGGAAAATCAAGAAGGTTTGGAGGTGGATGGTGGTAGTGGTTGCACAACAAAGTGGAGTGTACTTAATGGTATAATACTGAACACTTAAAAATGGTTAAAATGGTAAATTTTAAATATATATACTTTATTATGACTTTGAAAAGTCTCAAACACTATTAAAAAGTGAAAAGACAAGTTATAAACTGAAAGAAATTATTTTCACAAGTGTCCACCATGTACAAGAAGCCAAACAAATGTGTATAAAAAGACAACTGAGGAAATTAAAGAATGGGCAAGGTCAATGAATAGGCAATTCACAGAAGAGAAAGTCCAAATGGTCACTAAGCATATAAAATGATGCTCATGTTTACTAGTCACCAGGGAACTGTAAATTTATACTTCAGTAAGATACCATTTCACATCCATCATATTGGCAAAAATTAAAATGTCTGACAATACTGTATGTTGACCAGAATATGAAAAAATGCAACCTCTCATCACTGTTGGTGGGAGTGACCACTGGAATCAACCACTTTTGAGGTCACTCTGGCAGTATCTCATGAAACTCAAGATGGCCAACCCAATGACTCAGAAATTCTATCCTCAGGAGATATCGCAGGGAAACTGCTGCACCTTTGCCTAGCACTAAACAATGGCTGGAACAGCAAACAAAAAACCGATGATAACCTAACTGTCCATCAACAGAAACATGAATAAATAAATTGTCATACAGCCATACAATGGGATACACAACAATAAAATAGATAAATAAATAAGCCAGAACTTCATGTGTTAGCACGATGAATCTTTCTTGAAGTTTAATAATGAAAGCAAATTTCAGAAGTAAATATACTACATAATCCCATTTAAATAAATTTTTTAAATATGTGAAACCACAAAATGTGCAGTATATGGATTCTTATAGATGTAATAAAAGCATAAATATATCAAAGGGAATGGTAAATACCAAAGCCAGCTCAGAGGTGACCTCCAGACTTGTGAGAGGTGAATGTGATCGGACTGTGGTACACAGGGAGCTTTTACTGTCCTGGTAATATCTAATTATTTAAAATGGATAGCTCATAAACCACTATTCATTACAATAATCCCTCTGCCTTTATGTATATCTGAACTGTTTCATAATAAAAAACATTTAAAATATATTTGGAGTGATTAATACAACTTAAAACAACATGAGTGTTCACACAGGGTTTTATGGGGCTCCTGGGCATGTGCCCAGCTCACATTAAATTGGATCTCCTGTCCCTTTTTTGGTCTTAGAAGTGACAGGGGAATTCTGAGCATCCTTGCTGTACCTTCCATCACCTGGGGCATATTATATTCTCAGTGGACCCTAATGAGTACTCAGGCCAAAATGTTTAAAAGATGTTTTGCCTTTATCATTGGGCACTGGGGACAATAGCCTTTATGCTCCCATCAGGAGCAAGTAGGAGAAGGGCTAAAAAGAGCAGAAAGGGGCAAATAGATCCCAATTCAGCAATAAGGTAGGCTTCCTGTAGATTAATTTTTATGATTCTGGCCAGAAAGAATACCAAGGCTTTTGGTCTTCATATCAGGTATACAAATAAATGCAATTTACCTAAATTTGCCTACTGCACCCCAGAAGGCTAGAAAGCAAAAGCTGCATCCCTTACATTCCCCTCCACACCACATACCCTGCACCTGTCTCTCAGCAGCTACCAAGGGGGAGACCAATTATCATAAATCAGCCACACATTTTATTTGTCTTCAGATGATAAGCTGTGTAACAAGATGTCAGCACAAGAGCCAGTTTCTGAAATCTGCCTTCCCATCTGCCCTCTGCTCCTTCTAAGGAAGATCACAGAGAGATTAAAGTCATCAGAGAAAACAAACCTGGGCCAGGGATGAGAGGTAGAAGGACCCTGGAGCTGCCAATCCAGCCCTGGAAGGGCTGGGCAAGCTGAAAATTCATTGAGCTTCTGTCAGCCTGAACCCCATACCAAACCAACATCCCCTATAAATAAACCTCATAAATAAATAAACCTCATAAATAAACCTATAAATAAACCTGCTCTCTGATTTCCTTACCATCCTCACTTTAATATATGAAACAGGTGAAATCTGCTCATTTTGGCAAAACATTGAATTAACCAAGCCCAAGGCTTGAAAAAGACCCTCTGGTGCTAAAAATGCAGGAGCCCTTTGCTGGGTGCAGGCTACCACCTGCCCTGGATGTACCCCCATGCATGTGGGGTCCATCTTCTAGGCCTGCCTTCTTCCCTGAAGTTATCATGGCCTGTAAAATATTGTCAGTGCAAGTCACTGAAGTTTCTGTTAATTTTAGCTTCTTCACGCTTCTGTCTTAGGGCAGCCCCAACTCAAAGGGGAAGGAGTGGGAGGGAGTGTAATTATCACAGTGGGTGGGGGGCCTGCAGGGGAGTGGGGAGGAGCCAAAACAGCTGCCCTCCTGGCTGCGGGAGGCAGGGGCATTGCAGGACAGAGTGGCTGGGTCCAGGGCAGAGGGGCTGCTGTGCCCAGGAACACTGTGTGAGGCACTCCTGTGACAGGCTGGCAATCTGCTGCCCACCCCACACCCACCCACACATGCACGCGGGTGCACACACACACACATACCCCACCACCACACACTCCTTCCTATGGTCTGGTGGTTAGGAGCAAGGGCACAGGCCCCACACCGCCTGGATTCAGATCCTGGCTATGCCACATAACCAGCTTGACAACCTCTGCCAAGTTATCAAGCCACTGGGTGCCTCAGTTTCTTCCTTCCAGCAAAATAACATTAATAGAAGTGTTGGCGTCTGCCTCATGTCCATTGCCAGGAGGATGAAATGAGTTAATATGAGTTACATACTTAGTACTGGCATAGAGTAAGCCCAATGTCAGTGTCTGGTCAATCAAACTGCCCGGTTCCCCACTCCTCATCCTCTCCCAACTTGTCCTGCCTCAGCCTGGCCCCAGCCAAATTCTCCAGCAGCCAGGGGCCTTCAGGCAAGAAAGGAATCAATCACCCCAGCTCATCACCCCAGGCTGAGAACAATTGCCATCTGTGCCAGAGAGGTGGGTGAGATGCAGAAAGACCTCACACCAGGGCCAACTGCAAATGCATCCAATAACTGCTGAAAGAGAACAGCAGGAGAGATAGTCCTGGCTGAGCTTCTTAGGGAGCCTTCTTGAAGGAGGAGGGAAGGATGGAGAAGATTTCAGGGAGGATGGAGATTTCCTGTGACAGTGTGGGAGAGAGGCAGGCATTCCCCACTGGGGGTCCTCACTCTCAGAACCTCAGCAAGACAAGGGTCAGAGTGGGGAGAATCTCACAGGACACAAAGTACCGCATGATCAGAGCTGTCACCATGTCCTAGCCTGGCCGCGATTGGGAGATATGTATCACTTGCTGTGCCAGGGAACAGGGATTGAAGTCAACCTGCCCAGTTTACAAAGGTGATATTTATTGGCTGCATTTCATCATGCAAAGGCACTGTGGTTTACTTAAGTCTTCATTTTTCTCAGGCTTTTAGGTTATGTCTCAATTTTCCACTATTATAAATGATGTACCAAGACAGAGTGGTAATAGACATAGACTTGACCATTAAAAAGACATCTCAGTTCTTTCTCTCCCACTTACTGGTGGTGTGACCACAGGCAAGTGACTTAATCTTCTAAGTTCAATTTCATTATCTGTTCTATTCGAATGATAATATTTCCTAACTCACTGAGTTGTTACAAGAGTCCAGGGAAACCACATTTAAATTTAAAAAATTATCTAAGTCTATTTGGCTGCTTATTATATCCTTACTAGGTGCCAGACTCTGTCCTAAGTGAGTTTCATTTTAACGCGTATGATCCTCAGGACTGTCTTATTAAGATTTTGTTACCCATATGCTCATGTTCACTATGAGTGGGAACAGCAGGAACTTCTTCAAGGTCACTGGCCAGAATAAGGCTGATACAGAACGTGGGTAATAGGTCCCAGGGCCCACGTTCTTCACTGCCCCTCTGCGTTCCTGCTCAGTAAGTGCTAGTTGTTATTGCATTATTATTATCATGCTACTCATAGTGTTGTGACAAGGTCTTTTGGAGGCTAAGGGAGACTCTGAGCCACTTTCTGGTTTTTTCTTTTTAAGCTCCTGATGGAGATGAGAAAATGCCAAAATAGGTGTTTTTTTTTAATATTGTGTATTTTAAATGCTTATATTTAACAAATTCACACTAATAAATATTTATCAAAAAATACAAAAATGCAACCCCTTCAGGAGCAATAGACATAGAGAGAAGCTCCTGGCCAAGTTTCCCTCAAAGGATGCTTCCTCCATACACACCCCAGAATCCTACCCAGAGAAGCAGCCTTGGGGTCAAGGGCTGGCATGAGAGGTGGGAAACTCACATTAGAGCTATGGGGGAGGAGGTGACTGGCTTGACAATTTCCTACAAGGCTGGTTTGGGGGAAGAAAGCATGAAAGTGGTGGGGGACTTGGCATGCAAAATAGATGTTGAATGCTCACTGTATAAATATTAACATTTTGAGATCCTGGAAATAATGCTGTCCATTCATTTACAAGTACACATCCTGTAGCTGGCTATTATTTTAGATTCCAAGCACATCTTTAAGAACTTTTGAACAGGTATCATCTTATATGATCTTGGGTAGAAATGCTAAAATCACTACCACCTCTCCCCTCCCTCATCCCAAATGAGGATACAGAATAGGATTCAGTATAGAAATAGAATAAAATAGAATAAAATTCAGAATTTTCAAATCTTATATGCAAAGTCCTGGGCTCGGGGCTGAAACAATAGCAGTGACATTAACAACAGCGACTTGCTGAGCACATACTCTGCACCAGCTCAGGCTTAGTGCTTCCCACACTATTTTTGTGTAAACCTCAGAACAACCTGTGAGATCAGAGTATTATTGTCACCCCTATTTCATAGATAAGAAAATTGAGGCTCAAATAGCAAATCTGTCAGATTGCTATTTTGGCTTATTTTTTGTTTGTTGTTTGTTGGCTTATTGTTGGGACTCTACTCCTATTGAAAGGCCCAAATGGAAGTGGCCAGTATGCCTACCCCTTCATAATTTTTGTCATCTGTAAAATGTGAGAATTGGACT
Source organism: Manis pentadactyla (assembly GCF_030020395.1). Lineage (NCBI taxonomy): Eukaryota > Metazoa > Chordata > Mammalia > Pholidota > Manidae > Manis > Manis pentadactyla. The sequence goes on along the minus strand of NC_080021.1, from coordinate 43,999,827 downwards.
AGATTATTTCTAAGGCCCCTTCAGAATTCTAATTTCCTTTCCATCAAAAGGGTGGGCATTTCATATAAACTTGAAATTTGTCTTTCAAATTTTGCTTTCCTCTGGACTTCTATTTTCCTAACTTTTTTTGAAGTTTATAACGTACATTGAGAAAAATGTATACATCTTCATGAATGAATGGAATGATCATCCACATGTAACCAGCACCTAGAACAGAACCATAGGCTTCTATTTTAATTTCAGAGATAAAGTGCCGTTAACTACCTTACTCATTTAACTAGTATTCATTGAATGTCTACACCATGTTGGAAGGTGATATGAGATCAAGAGAATGAGAAGGCACACCACAGTCTGGGAGACAATATTTGTAAGAGATACATTCAATAAAGGACTGGTATCTAAAATGTACAATATATATAAAATATACAGGGAACTCTTAAAACTCAACAACAATAACTTAACAGCCTAATTAAAAGAGACCAAAGACCTTAACAGACACCTCACCAAGGGAGATATACAGATGGCAAATGGGCATATGAAAAGATGCTGTGCATCATACGCTATGAGGGAAATGCAAATTAAAACAATGAGATACAACTATGCCATTATACACCTATTAGAATGGCCAAAATCCAAAACACTGACAACACCAAATGCTGCCTAGGATATGGAGCAACAAGAACTCTTATTCATTACTGCCACGGTTCCGAAATGATACTGTTACTGTGGAAGACAGTTTGGCGGTTTCTTAAAAAACTAATCATATGCTTACCACACAACCTAGCAAGCATGCTCCTTAATATTTACCCAAAGGACTTGAAAATTTGTGTCTACACAAAATCCTACAAATGGATGTTTATAGCAGCTTTATTCATAATTGACAAAACTTGGAAACAACCAAGATGTCCTGCAGTAAACCAATGGATAAGGAAACTGTTGTGCATGCAGACAATGGAATATTGTTCAGGGCTAAAAAGAAATGAACTATAAAGCCATGAACAAACATAAAGAATTCTTAAATGCATACTACTCAGTGAAAGCCATACATACTGTATGATTAAAACTATATGACGTTCTGGAAAAGACAAAACTATGAAGATAGTAAAAAAGATCAGTAGTTGTCAGAGGTTAGAGGGGAGGTGGGAAGAAATAGGTGAAACACAGACGTTTTTTAGATAAACTACTCTGTGTGATATTATAATGGAGGATGTCATTGTACATTGGTCAAAACCCATAGAATATTCAATACCAAGAGTGAACCTGAATGTAAACTATGGACTTTGGGTAATAATGATGTGTCACTGTAGATTCATGAATAGTAATAAATGTACCACTCTGGTGGAGGATGTTGGTAATGAAGAAGGATTGGGACAAGGGGTATAGGAACTCTGTACTTCCTGCTCAGTTTTGCTGTGAACTTAAAGCTTGTTTTAAAAAATAAATTCTATTTTTTAAAATGATGCAGAATGGGCATTGACATTAGGGGACTAGTTCTAGCCTTGGCATGACCTGGGACAAAATCTTCAATCCTGTCTGGAAAATGAAGAACTAATACGGTAAGTTTACATGCCCCTTTTAGCTCCAGATCCTGTGTAATAAAAATTCCACTCAGGAATTTATATTATTTCACAAAGCATTTTGCCTTTGCCAAACTGAATCATCTTTATATTTAATTTTCTTCTGTGACTCTATCAAGAAACATGAATCAGGTTATAATCGTGTCTTAAACTTTTTTATAATTGTTCATGGTGCACAGAGTGCAGAGTCCAAACAAAATTGTGAAGGAAGCAAACATCCCTTTATTGCCCCTCAGCTTTCCTTTTTTCTCTCCCTTTACACCAACCACTTCTATCTCCTGGGAGCCTAGGACCCTCAGACTCCTCCTTCCTCCTTCATAAAACCTGCTGTCAGGAAGGATCTCAGTAGTTCTCCCTGACACCCTTACTTCTCCCAGTTCATAATGAATCAGTATGACTCTTGCAGGTGTGCCCTGAGGTGCTCAAACCTGTTTCTAATGGTACCAGCCAGGTGGCCATCTGTTACATGCCCAGCTCCTTACCACTAAGGTCCTTGACAGCAAGAAACACATCTTCCTCTTAGTGCAGAATCAGTTTACAGTTTTAAATAAAGTCACTTCACCTCAAAGTGTCCATTGCTGGTAATACCTGCTACGTTAGCTTACCATGGAGCACCTTTGATCCTCATTATTCATGGATTCTGTATTTTCAAATTTTCCTACTCACTGGAATTTATTTGTAACTTCACCTGCACTTTTGCAGTCATCCACAGACATGCACAAGGCAGAGGGAAAAGTTGAGACACTCAAATCCATCTTTCCAGGTGACGTCAGGCAAGCCCATCCTCTGCCTATTTGTTTCAGTATTGTAAACAAGTGGGGTTTTTTTTTTGCAGTATATATAGTGCCTCATTTTTGCATTTCTGTGCTTCGTTTTAGTGATTTTGCTGTTGACAAAGTGTTGAAGTGAGTCTGGAATTCCTCAGCACAAGAAGGCTTTCGTGCCTTATGGAGAAAATACATGTGTTAGATGAGATTCATTCAGGCATGAGTCCCAGTGCTGTTGGCTGGCAGTTCAATGTTAATGAACCAATATGTACTAAATAAGGTGTCCTTAATCAGAAACACACACAAAGTACGTTTACGTGTTGATTAATTGATAAAAATATGACCAGAGGCTTGCAGGAACCTAACCCTGCATTTCCCCTAGGAGCCATGGTTTAGTATTTGCTCATTCAGTGTTTGTGGAGAATTTATAGAATATAACTATTACAAATAATGACAATCATCTGTATTTGAATTTTTATAAGGAAAAAAGGCCTGAATCTCTTTATAGTAGTCCTTTGACTATCACAAACAAGTGGGTTTACTCACTCAACAAACAAGGTGAAGGGAGGAGCCAGTCCTGGGGTCTCTGAACTCACGCTCCTCACACAGTTGAAAACATTCCACTCAGCCACCCCTGGAACCTTTTCCAGGGAGGTGAAAAAGTCAACCAGGTGTTTTGCTGCTTTTCAGCCTTATTTTATTGTTGCAAACCTAAACTTCATAGTGAGTAAAAGCCAATTGTTTTTAACACTTAACTCTATTAGAAACATAATTAATAAGTATTTGATTTTTAAAACAACTTACTATGAAGAAAACAAAATAACTTCTTACCCATGTCTCATATCTACAGCCCTCTAAATTCAGATTCTTTTCTGAAAGAATAAAATATAAAGTACTATAATGTAAATTGTACTGAAACTCCAAAGAACTCATTGGAAGATTAATATTGAGCAAAACAACTTTTTACTGCTCAGTAAATGGAAACAAAAAAGCACCAAAATTTGCCATTTATAACCTTAATCTTGTGTCCATTAATTTTGCATACTTCTCTTCCAAAATGAAATAAAAGATGAGGGTAATAACCATCAAAAAAGCAAAAATAAAAATGATAAACCCAGCTATTGCAATAATTCAACCAAAGAGTTAAGATAAACAATGTATAGTGATGTATTCATTTCTGGTAGCTTCTGCAACAAATTACCACAACTTGGTGACTTAAAACAACAGAAATGTATTCTCTCATAGTTCTGGAGGCCTGAGGTCCAAAATCAGTTCCACTGGGCTGCAAAAGTAACAGCAGGGCCACACTCCCTCCAGAGGTTCTAGAAGAGAAACTATTCTTTGTCTTTTCCAACTTCAGGTGGCTGATGGCACTCCTTGGCTTGGAACTAATCACACTGTGGTCACATTGCTTTCTTGTCTTCTGTGTGTGTCAAATCTTCTTCTTCCCTTTTATAAGGATACATGGTTGCATTTATGGTTCACCTAGATAATTCAGGATAATCTCCCCATCTCAAATTCCTTAATCACATCTACAACTTTTTTTGTGTGACTTAAAATGACATTCACAGGTTCCAGAGATAAGGGTGGATATATTTTGGGGAGCCAGTATTCAGCCTGCATAAATAGTAAACCTAATATTAATTATATCAATGCAACCAGTGATCTAACATAATGAAAAACTCAGAGAGGTGACCATGAAAACATCTGCCTCTGTTCATGAGCCCCCTATACTTCATAGTCAATTATGGTTCTTTTGCAATAGTGATGATGAGGATGAGAGGTAATGTTTATTGAACATCTGCCACGTGCCTGCTTCTGCTCTAAGTTCCCATGTATTGCCCTACAAAATACTCAAAACTACCCTATAAGGTAGGACTATCATATTTCCTTATTTTACAGATGTGGAAACAGAAGAAGCTAAATCCATGTTAAGAGAGATGCAGAACCAGGATTCAAAACTGGGACCGTCTATCTCCCATAACCCTGCCTCATTCACTGGGAGTACATCCTAGCTCCCTGGAAAGAATACCTCACAGGCTGGAGCATGTGCCATTTTTGCAGGCATTCGAAGAAGCCACCAGCTACAGCAACTGGTATGTGGACTCAAGTTTCATGAGTTCCATTATTCTAAAATAAAATACCATGCTGAGAAAATAAGGATCTTCTTTTAGGTTGCTAATGATGGCACAACTATTCAGGAGATCATTTTAAGTTTACGTGAACAGTCAGGCAAATCTTACCTTTCTGAAAGTGAGGAGAGCAGATCTAACACATTAACTCCCTTCGATTTTGGGCTCTAAGTGTTCCTGTGAATAGCTATTGATGAGCATAGGCACTAACTGAAATCATGCAGGTTAATGATGTTCATAGAATAGAGGGTTGCAGAAGCTGCAGATTCTTCTATATTTTGTTTTAACTGTGCAGGAGCAGAATGGATTCAGGAAATGCCTGCTATTGAGATGCCCAATGATATGAGCCAGACTTACTGCTCAAATGGGTTAAATGGGCTGTAAAAGGTTTTTTTTTCTGAACCAAACAGTCTACTTACTGTCCTGGAACACACCGTCTCCAAACCTGTGCTCACATCGCTGTTCTTGTCTCAATTCCCACCTCCTTGCCAGCCAGCCATCATCACAGATTGAGTACCTAATATATGCAAGGCATTGGGCTACAGGAAGACCATGCAAAAGCAGTCAGACAGGATTTTTTCCAACAGCAGAACGTAGGGTTAAGTAATGGAAAAGAAAAGTAGCCAATTTATTCCAACACTACTAAACTGGTAAGAGCTAGTCATTCATTTATTCATTCATTCAATAAATATTTATTGTGTGTCAAGCACTAAGGAAGTAAAAAATATAAAAGCATCTAACCAGACTGAGAGAGAGAGTAGCTAATGCTTCTAGAAGGAATTACAGACTTTGCTTATTTTCATGTTGGATAGGACTTATCTAGACCCAGAGAGATGAGGATTTTCCAAGGAATAGAGTAACTCTGTAAGTCTGGGTCTGAGGGAACCAGCTAAGGAGTGGCCATAGATAAGAATGGGGAAATAGGGCCAGAATTTGGAGAAGACATGTAAAGAATTTTGGATTTATCCCAAGGCAGAATAGGAGCTCTTGAAAAGTTTTTATTTTTTAATAATGAAAAACTTGGTTTTCATCACAAGAAGCGCAAAGGCTCTGTACGATACATACCAACAGAAGGAAAAAGCATACATATATACCTTCTACTGCAAGTTCACAATACAAGAATTACTGCCTTTTAAATATATAATGTATCTAAAAAGAAGAAAAACTAAAATTTAAAAAAATTGGTGCAGATTATATCAATATCAGTTTCCTGGTTGTGCTATCGCACAAAAGTTACACAGGATATTACCACTGGGAGAAATTAAGTGAAGGGTATGATTTTTATTATTTATTACAACTATATGTGAATCTACAATGTTCTCAAAAGTTTTTTATTTTAATGTATGCACACAACAAAATAAAGTCAAAGGGATCTTCACTGGAGGAAAAATCATTGACACAGTGATACAAACAGTGGAACCCCCTATAGCTTCTGAAACCAAAGAGAGCAGCTCATCCCGTGACGTTCTGGATGTGGCTGGAGGCTCACTGGTGGGTCTGCAACCCACGTCTCATTGGTACTGATTCAGATGGCAATGAAATTCTTATATAGAAGAGTAACGTTGTGTGGTTGTAGGAAGAGGTGGCTGCTGGGCCGTGGTTCAGAGGCAGGGGTGTCTAGATGTGCCCAGTTTATTACCAAATAAAAGTATGTTCCTTCCTTGGCAATATAGGATATGCTGCCAGCCAGTGGCTTCCCAGCCTGCAGGAACTGCCAATGCTGTTTTTAGCAACGCTCCTTGGATACCTGTTAACACACAATATAAATTGCATTGCAGAATAAACACAAATATGAAGTAGGACATGCTCGAGTCCTAATAATCAACTTACAAATAAGACTGAGTATTCAGTAACAAACAAGTTAGACCTTATCAGTTTCTTGAAAGATCTTTAACAATGGGAGTGATATAATCACATTTGTTCTTTAGAAGCTCATTCTGGCTTAAGTATAGACAATTTACTGGAGGAGATGAGGAGTGGGGGGAGAAACAATAAGGACTTCTACTAAAGTGGCAATGGAGATGGAGAGAAGATGGATTTCAGAACTGTGGAGGAAGCAAAAATCACTATCTTAGCCATAAGAAATCCTCAGAACTTGGTTCTTGAATCTGTTAGGGTCAAATTCAGTCTCAAACTAGAAAACTCAAACAATGGTTTAGATAGAACAGATGTCTACTACACTATGAAAAGAAGCCCAGATACCAACCAGTTCAGGTGTAGTATGGTAGCTCCAGGGTCATCAGGGACTCAGGCTCCCCCTGTCCTTTTAATGTATCTCACTAGCATTTAGCTTCCAACCTTAAAGTTACCTCATGGTCCAAGATGATTGCCACAGCTCATCTATCATGCTCACATTAGAGGTAATGAAAAGGAGGAAGGGGGAAAGCTGAGTAAGCAACTTTTTAAAAACCCTCCCAGAACTTCCATGCAACACTGCTATTTATATCGCATTGGCCAAAACACACAGCTACACCTACTAACTAGGAAGACAAGAAAATAATACATTCTAGCTGGGTGCCTTTCTATCCTTACCCAAATATCTGGAATGGGTACTTGATGGATAATTAGCCATCTCCATCACTGCCATGGATTGAGTGAGGCACCAAGAAATGAGACTATCTAGTGTCCAAGACATGAGTCCAGGAGCACAGTGGACATGGTCGTGTGCCACCTGGGTCCCCTTCAGTGAAGGACTTGTGTTATTGACGGAGGGCCTTCATCTGTCAGCCCCTTCAGAGAGTCCTGTGACCCAAGGAAACTCAACAGCCTATGTTCAATGACTGTTGATGTAGGAATATAAAGGCATGTCCATCTTGATGCAACTGATGACAACTCAGAAAGACTTTTCTAGTTCCCATGGAGCTGGCCAAGAATATTTTGGAAAACTCATTGTAGCTTGAATTTTCCCTCTGCCCTGCTTCCTTCCCTCCCTTCCACAGTGTGGATGCCATTGACAGTCTTTAATAAACATCCTGTATGCCAAACTCTGTCTCAGAGTGTGCTTCCCAGGCAACTCAATCTGTGGCAAAAAGGGAGATTAGTGTATATCCACCTGGGGCCAGGTATAGGAAGCTCTAGAAGGAGGTGACATGTTCACAGTTATTGAAAGGAGAGAATGGGCTGAAAAGATAGAGAAGTGCCACCATATCCACGTTCCCTTTATTCTGCCTCCCGCTTCTGCTCACGGCTGTCTGTATGCAGTCTGTGGCATCCTTTCCATCCCTTCCAGTGTGTAACTGTCCACCCAGGTTTGACAACCAGATCCTCAAGTTTGTTAAAGCTGTGTGTTAAGAAAAGAAAATGGATATTGGATGAGAGCTGGGTCTTCCTAGATAGAAAGCACCTGAGTGTTCACATGGGCGGACTTCCACCATCTCCAGCTGTGCTTAGATCCTTGTTTGGCTTCTTGGTTCTTGGCTGGGCTCTCAACAGGTGAGATGTGATTCTAAGGGCAGTAAGTTAAAAGAGGGAAAAAAATGACTCTAACTTTGTGGCATTTGTTGATCTAACTCAGTGGTCAATTTCCCCTGCTCTTTCTAATTCTTCAGTAGTTAGCCTAAAAACAGCCTCTCTTCATGGACACTCTTTCCTCTGGCATTCCATTTGCACATTTTTCAAAGCTTGTCCTCATAAATGTTCACTCCCAGATGGAGAGACATGATCTGGGCTCCCAGTCATGTGTGAGGGGTGCTCATGACATATGGAGGGAGATGTCAAAGAGATGCCAGAACTGGTCACCCTATTGTTGGGCTGGTGGTCTTCCCCTGCATGAAAATGCCCCCCAGTAAGTGTACACAAGTGATCTGTAAACACTGGAGTGTACCCCAAACTTGATAGTTAGAAATGGCTTTTCATTTCCTTGGCACAGAGTAAGCAAGTATTATTCATATAGTACCTATGAATACAGCCAGTTCTGAAAGAAAAGAGAAATTGTTGGCAAGAGAAAGGAAGTTTGCCACCCATTCTTTTGAGAGTTTCGATTATAGGTTAGTAAGCAGCCTATGTCAGCAACACAAGTGTGCATGCTCTGTGCCTTTTGAGGCTTCGCTGTTCTCAGATCTCTCTGGCTTTTCCACTTGTCTTTGTCAACAGTTGACACAGCAGTCCTTATTCATTTAGATTTTTAAAAGTTTAATTTGTGACAACACCTTTCCTCACAACAACACTTTTTAGGGTAGGGTGGTTAAGCAATCCATAGCAATTTTCTCCTGGTTTATTTTAGAGAAAAGTGCAAGGAAAAGACCACCTTCTCTTGAAAAAGATTGACCTCACACAAGTCTGTAAATATATTTACACAGAGACTTTTATTCATCTTTGAATCTTCAAGGGCCTGCCACCTGGAGTCTGGTAGATACTAAATGTTTGTTGGATGACTAAATGAATGAGTGAATGAATGAAATGAGGAAGTGAATGACAGAACTACTGACTGAATAAGTGAATGTGAACTCAAGAAGCTTACTGGTAAGAGGAGAAGTAAATACACAAAAGGTAATCCAGGGAAGGCTGAGAGCTGTGTGGAGGTGGAGGGAATCATCACCTGGGGGGGATCAGTGATACTCAAGCCCAGCTGCATGTCTGGAGTCACCAGGAGGGATGTAAAAACCCCAAAGCCCAGTTTGCTAAGTCAGTCTTTGGGGGTAGACCCTGGCATTGGTCATTTTCAAAGTTTCTTTGAAGAGTCTGATGTTCAGCCAGAGCTGAGAACCAGTGGAACAGCAGCATCAGGTAAGGCTCCACAAAGGAGGTGGGTTTTGTAAACACCCTGGAAGGATGGGCAGAATTGTGACTGATGTGAGGAGCAGGAATTGGGGAAGATGTCCTGACTCCTTTCCCTCCCAACCACAATGCCAGCCTGTGTCTATCTTACCTAATCCAGATGTTGGCAACTGGTAAGGGGGCACGTGGGCAGTGAGGTGGCTTTCTCCCCTCTGGGCCATGTGAGAGCCTGGCCGCTAGTGTCTGAGGGACTTGGGTGAAGATCTCAGCACTGAGTATCCTGTGAGCACCCCAAGGGATTGCCTACGCCAGGGGAATGTCTGTATCTCCTGGCACATCCCGTCTTGAGGGCTGCAAAGGGAGGTTGAAGCCATTTCATTCTTGAGGCTGGGAGCTCATGAAAAGATGGAAACATACTGGTTTCCTTCCTGTTGTGCCTTCACAGGGATCTGACAACACACTGTTTGCTCCACTGCCATCCCTGGAACAGAGTGCACAGAGCTTTCTAGTGTTCTTGGAAGCGATACCACAGAAGATTTTTAGCAGCTATACCTGAGCCCCAATGAGTAAACAAAGAAAAATAATACATTATAGAAAGACAACAGCTAGAGGAAGAGAGAAATAAGAAAGCAATCAGAATAGAAAAAATAAAGACTCATATAAAATTAGCACTACTGGAGGAGACAGCCTATGTCCTTTACAAAAAAATAATATGACAACAAGCTGGTGAGATTTAAGAAAAACTTTCAAGAGATAGCCTGGAATTTAAGCAAACAAATAGGATCTTCAAATCAAAACACTGAAGTAGTAAGAAGAGTGGGAAAGTCAGCACTGAGGACCACCAGTACAAAGAGATGGCCTCCATGAGGGAAAACAGCAATTCCAGAGGAGAAGGTGAACAGCTGGAGAAGAGGCAACAGTTAAACAAAAATGCAAGAAAATTTCCTGCAGATGGAGATCAGTAACCTTCTTGTATATTTTCACCAAATTCCACACCCAAGCATATCTTGGTAAATTTCTGAATTCCAAAAGTCAAGCAGTAAGTCTTTTTGGTTCACAGGTTAAAAAGAACAAGGAAAGAAAATCCGATTGGCACTTAACTCTGCTGTACTGGAAGCAACGTGAGTAACATTTATGGACTTATGGGAAAAAAAAGACTGCAACTTAACGTTCCTGTGTTGGCCAAGATATCGTTCATCCGTCAGTGAGAAAGGAAGATATTTGGGTTGTGCAAAAATTCAGAGACTATATTATTCCCATAACCTATCTGGGGAAAACACTAGAGAAAGGGTCTAATTAAACAGATGAATCGGAACAGGGAACTCAAGGTCAGGGAAGAAGAACAGGTTGGAAAATAGTAGTGAGCTATGATGCCATGTTAATATGAATACATCACAATACCTAGGGCCACATGGCAGGCCTGCTGAGAATGGGCAACACAAGTTCTGGGTAAGGATTCTTGGGCTAGGTCAGGAATGCCCCAAGGAAATTGTAATAATAATAATCTAGAATGAAAAATTCTTCCGTATCTCAGCAAAACCTAGACATGGAAGAGGCGTGGAGCAAGAGAGCACAGCATCAATTGTGTCTCCTCTGGAAACAGAGAGGAGAGTAAGGAAGCAAAAGCACTTGGAAGGAGGATCAGCAAACATGAGAGCCGAGTGAGCTGAACAGAAGACAAAAAGCCTAGTAGGCACTGTGAGCAAACCCAAAGGCTGGTTCTTCAGAAATTCAGCAGAACTGATAAAACTCTCTCAAGTCTGATTAAAGAAAAGGGAACAAGAAATAGACAAGACTGGGAATAAAAAAAGACCTATTACTGCAGATATAGGAGAGATTAAAATAATTATAATAATTTATTATCTGCTAACTCTATTGCAGTAAATTTCAAGATCTAGAGGAAATTACTGAAACTAATCCAAGAAGTGAAAACCTAAATAACTATTTCTAGTGGTAGAGAAGAGAAAGATTATTAAAAAAGGTTTCAGGACAGATGGCTCCACAACTCAGTTTTCTAATCTTCAAAGAACAGATAATATCAATGTTAATTAATTTATTCTAGGCCATGGGAAAAAAATTGAAAGTTTCTCAATTTATTTTATAAAGCAAGCATACTTGCAGTACTACAATCTGATAAAGGTAGAACAAAGAAGAAACTGTAGACCAATCTTATTTAGAGCTATAGATGCAAAATTTCTAAAGAAAATATTAACAAACAGGATCTAACAGTGTGACCAATGAATGAAACACTGTAACTAAGCAAAGCTTATTCTAGGATGACAAAGCACAACATTAAGAAATCTATCAACATAAATACTGTCATCAGTAAACTCAAGATGAAAAACTGTATTATCCTATCAATAGTTCCTGAAAAGGCATTTGATGAAATTCAGCAACCATCCCTAATAAAGCTTTAAGGAAAATAAGAATACAATGACAGTTGTTGGATGTAATAAACTCTCATTATCAAAGACCAGTTGCCAATATCATTCTAATTAGCAAAACATCAAAAGTATTTCAATTAAAATCAAGAACCAGAAGAATGCCCAGTATTGCTATTTTCATTCAACACTTTTTTTAGAGATTTAGAGATTCAAACAAATATTACAAGGTAAGAAAATTAAGCAATTAGTATAAACATTTGAAAGAAGAAATAAAATGTTGAGATACTTCTTTTTGCTCATGGTTCTCCCTCTTCCAGATTCATGCCTGCTATTAACATACTGTTCAACATTGCCCTGGAGGTTTTAGGAAATACAATAAGAACATAGAATTAAGTAACTGGCAGAAATATTTGACAATATTTTCTTCCACTAATGATTTCATCACTTTCTTAGAAAACAACAGAAATTCTAATTTGAAAAAACAACACTCAAGTTAATGAAGAATTTGGTGAGGGGGCAAGATTTATGAAAATGCATATAAAAATTAATCATTTGTCTGTATTATAGCATGTTCATCTAAAAATAAAAATAAGAAAAATATTCAATTAATGTTAGTGACAAAATTTATAAAATACTGAGGGATAAATAAAAAAGAAAGGTATAGGACTGTAAAAACAACCTTATAAATATATACATTATATATAGTATATGTCACTATGTTAGCATGGAGAAAGTGAAGAGGCTATTAGCATCTCGTTATCTGGGACAGAGTTTTGCTGGGAGAGAGCCAGCAGGATGCATATTTGAGAGAATGAAATGAGAAGCTGCTGAGAGTGAGTGGTTCAGCTCCCCGGAGGGGTAGGTCTAGGGTTCTGGGCATACTCAAAGTCTACAGTCCAAGGCTACTGGGGAGCTTCCCTGGGGGAGCACAAAGGCCAGGCTGTCCTTAGAGGAAGTGGGCGCAGGACATACCACAGAGAGCTCTTCATCTGACCTGGTGAAATCACGTCCTATGAATTTGATCAGGAGCCTTGCAGGGAGCACCTAGTCTGGGAAGTGCAGGAACTGATGTCTGTTTAGGGTGAAGAGCTCCTGCAGGTCTCCTGCCCAGAGGACAATGCAGTGACCATGGGATCACTGTCTGTGGGTACAGAATCCAAATAACCCTTAGCGTCCAATGACCCAGTTTTGGTAGGTCAAAGTCCTAACAAAGTCCACAATTCAGGTTATTAAGAATATAGTCTAATTTTCGCTTACATCTCTTGCAGACCATTAAGGGATAACTGACATCAATGCATCTTTAACCACCTTTTCTCAGGCTACTACTTGGAAGCAGTGAAAATGTTTTGGAAGTAGATGGAGGTGTTAGTTGCCCAACACCGTCAACGTAACTAAATGTCACTGACTTGTCCATTTTAAAATGGTCACTTTATGTTATGTCACTTAGGAAAAAAACACCCTTTTTCTCCCAGCCTAAAACTGCTTTTGTATCTCACTCTCAACTTCACCAAAAATGTTCCCCAGAGCCCAGCGCACAGTCCCTTGGGTTTAGTTCCTTCTCTCTTCCTTCTTATGTTGCTCATCCTGGCGCCTCTGTACCCATTCTCACCATCCTGCATCCCAAAAGAGACAGGAGATAGGCTGGCAAAAGGAATTCTCCATGTGGGTGAGGAAAGAGGGAAAAACACATTTTCCCTGAACGGGTGGTGGGAATGGGCAAGGCCGGGAGGCTGCTGTTGCTCATCAGTGAGATTGTCCTTTACACATCTGTGAGCCTCAGGTAATTTGGGGACCAGCCGCCTTCTGCAGCCTGTCTTCCCTGACACCCTGAGTCACTGCCCCCCACCCCCACCTCTAGTCACAACAGCTGTTCTCAGCCCCCCGAAGTCAAGGTCCTGTGGCTGGGACCCCCAATGTAAGAGTTTCTTTTGGTTGGGGACAGGGTACCTCCAGTCCTCTCTGCGGGGAGGGAGGGCATGAATGGAGAGCTTCCTGCTTGGCAGCACACAGTCCTGCAGAGCAGGAGGTTTTGTTTATTTTTCTCCATTTGATTTACAAAATTGTACCCTTTACTAAAACAGCCCTGAGCTCAAGCACAACAAGTACAGCCCAGTGATATGGCATTCAATTAAACTGCAGAAATGTAAGCAGTAGACATGACAGAGCAGCAGAAATTGCCACAAAACAAACGTTCAAACATCCACCACCATTTGGCGGCCCAGCGCCAAGAGAACAAGGAGCCAGAGTGCCCGCCGCTCAGCTCCTCACCCTGCTCACCTAGGGCAGGGCAGGAAGGGGGGATCGGCCCATTCTGCAGGTGCTAGGCCCGCATGGCTCCAAAACGTACAACTCCAGTCCTGCCTCTCCTCTGCCCTTTAATGGGGGTGGTTTTTCTGGGCTACTTCCATAGGTTAACTGTATTTTAGGGAATTGATCCACTACTATCACATTACCAGTATCAAAAGAGACATCTGTTAAGTCATTATGACACAGCAGAAAGAACTTTCTACTACTTTTTTTTTTTTTAAGTCAAATTAACTTGGGTTCAAATCCTGGCTCTGTCACTTACCAGCTGTGTTGCAATTGCACAAATCACATAAGTTCTCTAGGGTTCATTTGCTCATCTGGGGCAAAGTTATTGGTCAGAATGATACAACTGCTTTACTGAGGCTCTCAATTCACTGGGGGCATAAACATGAAAAAATTGTATTTTTCCTAAAATTGCTCCCATACTGTACTTAAGTCAAAACTCCCATTTCTCGCTGGGTAGCAGCTCCTTTGAGTGACAGAGCAGCCCAATTCCATACTGTTTCAGTCAGCTTTTATTATTAAGCTGTTGTTTTGGCACCTTCAGATTCTGCTTTATTCATTTTAAAATTTCAATCATCTATTCATTTCAAATATGTTTCCTTTCCTGGTAGGATCACCAGATAAAATACAGAATGCCCAGTGAAATTAGAATTTTAGGCAAATAACTTTTTTTATGCCTCATATAACACTTTCATTTTTATTTGCTAAATCTGGCAACCCTACTCTTTCTGCTGAGCACAGGCTACTACCTTGGCTTTAGAGAAGTGGCCGCCAACCCTGGGCACTAATGCTCATTAAAAATGCCAGTGCCTTGGGTTCCACTCCAGAGCAGTGAAATCAGAATAGCTGGGCATATAAGGAATTTTTTTTTAATTAATGTTTCCCCAGTGGTTCTAATACGCAGCCAGAGTTGAGACTATTGCTGGGTTTTAGAGGATGATCTGGCTTTCTTATTCTACCAACACCTCCCTGCTCCCCTGCACACATTGCTTTGGTGTTGGGGGAAGAGAAAGGGGAGGCAGTTCTCATTTTACTTTGCTTGTTGAAAGCTTGTAATCCTCTCCGTTGGTCACCACAGCTCCTCCATTTGACAGAGACAAACCATTTGTTCCTAGTGGATGGCAGGCATCCAAATATGGGCACTCCTGTGAAGCCCATTTGTTGGTTCTTTGGAGAACCCTGTCAGGGTTTCCTTCTGCCTGGTCCTCAGGATGGAGATCAGGTTGCAGATTGCCCTCCCCAAGTCAGCCTTCTGCTGGAAGTAACCCTCCAATACTGTCTTGCTGCAGAGGGTCCGCTCTCCAAACTAGGCAGCCTTCCAAGGGAACGATACTGATAAAATAGCTTAAACCACACCACCTTCTGCAGGGCCCAGCTGACCTGCAGGGCTGGTCTCCCCAAACCTGCAGGGACTCAGCTGGCCACAAATGTTTGGGTTCTCTGAACTTTTAAAAGTGGGGTACTTAGCACCTGTTGTTCTCAGGACTCCCTCTGTACCCTTCACCTGTTACACTTACAATAACTAATGTTTGTTGATATTTTGTACATGCTCAGCTCTTTCAAACATTATCTACTTTAATCCTCAAAACAGATCAGGGAGATGGGAATCACTTCCCCAATTCTCAGATAAGTAAAATTTCGGGTAAGAAAATTTAAGTAATTGGCTGACGGTCATACTGCTAATAAGACTCAGAGCCCAAATTTGACTCCAAAGGCCTTGCTTTTGCCACTGTAATTTATAATACTTACTCCTACTGTGATATAATTTATGAATGAAACTTATCTTGGTGTATAGTACACACAGCAGGCATTCAACAAATATTAGTTCTCTTTGTAGATAACCCTCAAACTGGAAGCCTATCATCAAGTATAATTTTAGAATGTTCAATCCAAGTTCCCTGCAAACGATTTAAAGCTTTGTCTAATCATCATCCCTATGTAATAATCTGTTAGCTAATTCACTCTTTTAAACCATATAGTATGTGCCAGGCTCTGTGCTAATACTAAGACAGAGGATTAAAAAATGTAGTATTAATTTCCTGTGGCTACCACAATAAATGACCACACACTTGGTCACTGAAAACAACAGAAATTTATTCTCTCATAGCTGTGGAGTCTGGAAGCCTGAAAAAATGTGGGAAAGGCCATTTACTCTCTGAAGATTCTAGGGCAGTAATCTTTCCTCACCTCTTCCAGTTTATAGCGGCTTCAGGGTTCCCTTGATTTGTGCCTGCCTCCTTCACATGGCCTTCTCCCTGTGATTATGTCCTCTCTTCTCTCTACAAGGACACTTATGTTGGATTTAGGACCCATCCAGGTAATCCAGGATGATCTCTTCTCAAGATACTCAATTGCATTTGCAAAGACCCTTTTTCCAAATAAGGTTACATTCACAGGATCTAGGAGTTAGGATGTGGGCATATTTTGGGGGGTTTAGAGGGGTGGAAATGCCATTTAGTGCAATACAAAATCATAGCACAGTGTGTTGGAAAGAGCTTATGTTAGGTCTTTGGAGTCAGAAAGATATGTTCCAATTCCCCTTGCCATTAACTCACTTAGGCAAATTACTTGAATTTTCTGATGTATCAGTCCAGGACTTCTGAGAAGCAGATATTTCCTGGGATTTGATATGCAAGAAGTTTATTGTAGGATGTGCATGTGAAAGATAAAGAGGAAGGAGAAGAAGTAGGTAGGCACAGCCTTCACACTGAGGCAGATCTGACACTTGTGAAGGAAGAATGGGAAGGAAGGGTGGGAAGAGCCTCAGGCCACAGCACAGTTCTTCAGCCAGGCCATAGAAGAGTCCCTGAGTGAACACTGCCCATTAGCTGAGGTTTCAGTCCTACAGGAATGGGCCACTCCTGGTACCCCTACAGTGCCCTGTCACTGATATGGAGCAGCCCAGGCAAAGCAATGCCTCAGTGCAAATGTGGGGAGGATTTCACACAAGCAGCAAGCAGCTGGGCTGTCAGCCAACTATACCCCCTACAGAAGATTCTCCTGAAGGAGTTCTAAGCAGAGCATTTTAATAACCACCAGATCAGTTTTTAAAATAGTAATAATAATAGCTAATTGACATTAATGCTATGAGGAATAGAGAGCCAGATTAAAGGGTCAGCACTGAGACTTTGAAGCATAGGCTAACATCTTATGTTGTGTTGTTTGTTGTTCTGTGTGGTTTGTAACCACCTCCTTTATCCTCAGCTTCATGAACTATTGGCCAAATACTCTGCCTTGTGTTACTGGTTCTTTGGGAAGATCAGTCAAAGAAAAGGGACTGGGTGCCTTTATAGATCCAAGGTATAGAGGAGAATGGTAAGTGAGATGCAAAAGAAAGCTCTTTTCTTTCCTATTAAACACAATCTTGAACTTTGCAAGATTGAATCAATCCTATGGTTAAAGGAATGCAAAAGGATGATGGATTGAGAGCTTGGTTCTTCCTCATCCCTAAAACAATCACTGAGACAAAGAGATGAGGTTATGCTGACACCCCTGGGGTTGGCACAGTTTCAACCCCACTCAAATTGATGGCTTCTACACGTGGAGGCAGGGAGGCAGAGCATCAATTCTGAAGAGGCAACCACAATGTTCATTACTGGGGTTTGAGGCAGATTTTACAATATTAAAGTAAAAGCTGGAAAACCTAAGAATACCCAGATTGCTGCTACTTGGGTTACATAGGATTAAAAATACAAAAATCTAGTAAAAGAAAAAAAAATGCATACTGGCTTGATGTTCTCTGATGACAGTGTTTGGGCATTTTTCAAACATCCTAATTTCCAAATATTAACTTCAATGCATTCATGTAAACAAGGTGTAGTTGTTGACAAACTACCTGCATTCAAATCCCAACTCTAGCCTTACTATGACTTCTGTGACTGAGTTTCCTCATCCATACATTGGAGATAACAATAATGCCTGCCTTGTAGAACTGAGAGAGGATTAAGTGATTGAATTAAAACTCTTAGATGAAGTAAAACTCTTAGAACTGTGCCTGACATAGAGTGTTTGTTACGTACAAAATTAAAACTAGAAGCTTCTGGGATCTCTGACGGTCACCTAGATTTTTCCCCCTTCCAGACACATACCTGTCTCCTTCCACTCTTGACCCACAGCAAAGTCTACTAAAATCAGAACGCAATTGGTTGATTCCCTAACCTCTACCACATAGATTCATCTCTGGGGTCCAAGAATGAATGATTAGTCTGAAATTGATTAGATTTTGATGCTATTCTTTCTTTTCAGTGACTGTTCTGTGTAGAACAATAAGCAGCCAGTGATTTACAAAATGGTGTCCTGATCGGAGTGGAAGAGAGTGGACACTCTCTGTGGAATGGTGGAGTTGATGGGACACTGCTCTGGCGGCCAGAACCTTCCCGGTATGCTAGCATTAAGAATCATGCATGAGGATTCAGTCTTAAATGGCTTGGTCAGAGCCTTTTTCCTAATCATAAATTCAGACAATGATTCCCTGTACTATGATGTTTATTACACTGTAGTTCATAGCAATGAAAAATTGAAAATGACTTACATATCCAACAATGGGGGACTGGTAAATAAATTAAGGTGCAGCCACATGATAAATTTATTCAGCCACTAAAAGTCTTATTTACCAAAACCTTTCCATAACAGTTCAGTGTTTACAGTACAATACTAAGTAACAGGAGCAAGAAATGAAATAGTGTAAAATGTAGGATTTCAGCTTTGTGAGAAACACACACATTGACCTGCACATTCACAGAAAACCAAATAGAGTGGCAGAATATATAATTAGAATCAAAACAGTGGTTGTCTCTGGGGGTGAAATATTGGATGCTTTTCATTTTCTTCATTATTCTTTTCAATATTTTCCGAGTTTTCTATAATCCATATTAGGGAAGCTATCCCCTCTCCCATTTACTCCCACTGCAAACCCCTGTATACAGATCTTACCAGAAAAGGTCCACCTTTGAGCTCCTAAGATTCCTGAGCCACCCTGGATTCTTTACATACTGCATCGGGTTGCCAAACTCTCCTACATTGTGTAATTCCCTCTCAGTAATTTTCCCCTTTTGCTTAAGAAGGAAGAACTCTGCTGTTACCTGTAATAAAAGAACCTTAACACTATACCCTAATCACTTCAGGTATGTATATTTTATATTCTCACTTAATTGCAAGCTCTTTAATGTTAAGGATGTCTTTTATCTTATTCTCCCCCAGAGCACAGCTAAGCTAGTTCTAGGTAAATAAGAACACAAATACTGTGGATATCCCTCAAATAGGTGGAGAGCCCAAAGAAGTATATAACAATTTCTGAATGGTATGGATCACTGAGAGCTTAAGGTGTGGGGAAGGTGATAGAAGCTCAAGAGCATCTCCTCTCTAATCAGTGGCAGAGGCACATGGCCATGCTTGTTCAAGAGCAGGGCTAGCTTTGGGGAAGAGAAATAGTCTGTGAGTGCTGATTCTGTTTTATAAACATTCTCTTCACTGCTGGTCATTAACCAGTAGTCCCAGATCCCCAAGAGAGAGGACACCAGCCATGATGGCTTTGCGGCAGAATCCCTGCCCAGTCTAATTAGATACCTGACCAACTGAGGCTGGGCTCCACAAAAACAAGGATCCTGGGGACATTTGAAGAGGCCTTTCCGAAGTCAGAAAATGTAGGCTTACACCTGCTCACAAACTGAACCCTTCCAACCAGGCTTTTTTTTTTTTTTGGTAATCAGACAATTTCATAAGTCTATTTTATGCAATGCATTTTTTGCAAGCATTATGCAATAGCTAGCACACCTCAAATTTACAGCAGTAAATTTAGGCCACGGTAAACTTTAGGCCTCTGTACTAGGCTTGGTGGCCTGCCCTTCAGTGCATGTGTCTCTGTCCCCTTTGGTCTCTGCTTCTCTTTCCCCAACTCCCCTTCAGGTCTTGGCTCTGCTCCCTATGGCAGGATTGACTCTGCCCATATTCCTTCCTGCCATCACCTGCCTAACACCTACCTGTTCTTCTACTTAGATGTCACCACCCCAAGAGGACCTTCTCTGACTCTATCCAATGCCTGCTCTGCCTTCTCCCCTCCCCTACTTCTAGGAGAGTAGCATTCTCCTCCTGGACCACAGTTTACATAGCACCCACTCACACTTTTCATAGCATTCTCTCTCCACTCTGACTAGAAATATCTGCTTGTCTATTTCCCCATTAAATTGAAAACTGCATGAGGTCAGGGACTTGCTCCTATTCACCCCTGTTGTCACTGTGTTGGCACTTGGTACAGAGCTTAGTTATTCACTCACTGGGTATTTGCTGAATGCATCCTATGTGCCAGGCACCATATTAGGAGCTGGGAATAAATGATGAGCAGAAACACAATGCCTATGCTTATGGAATTACCTTCTAGCTTGGAAGACAGATGTGAATTGAAACACACAAATATTAAACATCTACTATGTGCCAAGCTCTGTTCTAGATTCTGGGGATACAACAGTGGATCTCTACCTTTGTGAGGTTTACATTCCTAATTACACTGTGTTAAATATAATTGGAGAAATACATGGTGTCACAGAGCTTAGAACAAGATTTGACCTGGTCTGGGTGAGTGATCAGGAAAGGCTTTCCTGATGAATTAATGATTTTAGACTCTTTGTGTCCCTGTACTTGGGACACAATAAGTGATGTGTGTGTGTGTGTGTGTGTGTGTGTGTGTGTGTGTGTGTGTGTGTGTGTGTAGTATTTGAGGACCTGCCTGGAATATAGAGCACAACAGAGACGTCGGGGAGATGGGACTGGAGAGGCTGGAAGTCAACACCTGTTGGATGACCAATGAATGAGCAGCATACACTCACCGTGGGAGGCAAGGCCTCCGTGTGGGTCTGCCACACTGGTTGGGGATAATCCACCTTCAAGCAGGTGTATATCTCATTGCTCTCAGCATTTGCTTCCCCTCCCAACCTGAGTAGTTGGTGATTCATTCCATTCGGTTCGTGGACTCACAGATGTGGCCTCCCAGGGCCTGGCCTCACCCCCACAGTCTTGTGGGTACTTCCTAGGTACACGGCTCTCTGCTCATGCCCATGGTGCTCTGCTGCCTTCCGATTCCCCTTTCACATGATTTTTTATGTGGAGTGACATCAGGGAGTTGGGATCCTTTATAAAAGTATTCTAAAATAAATGCAGGTGGCTTAAGCCATACATACTCTTTATGCAGCAAAAAATTGGTCTGAATCAGTTTCTCATTTTGTTCCTGAAAATCTGTCCCCTACCTTATGCAAAGCTGAAGAACTGTTTAGGTTGACAACATGAATTTTCCTTGAAGGAGCAAATGCAATGCTTCTAAAACCTGTCTTGTGCTTCTTGGAACCAACCAGGGAGCTTTTTGCTTGTTTCCCTCTTTCTATATGTCTGATTTACAGGTCAAATAATGTCTAGATGCTGGAATCAGCTATAATTATTTCTTTGCTTTTCCCTTTCCATCCCAGGCTCCTCCTGGTGAAGCAAGTGGGAAATTCACTAGGGCCCAGTGTGTCACCCCCACTCCTCACCATCTGTGGAGCTGGGGAAGAGACAACAGAGAAGAAAGACAGCACAGCACCTCAGAACAAGCAGCCAGAGTGCTAGTCACAATGGGGATTCGAAGGTGTATGTCAGAACGCACAGCAAACAAAAGGAAACTGGGCCATGAGAAATGTTCCCTGGGCCACCAGCCTTTGGCTGCCAGAAGGCTTACTCTGCTGCCCAGGGCCCACTCCTGGGGGACACTGATCAAGTGAAGGCTGGACTAAGTCGTGAGAGGGCGCCAATCTGTGCTGAGTTTGAAAGCTGAGAGAGGAAAACCTTGGCTCTTGGAAATCAAGTCACGAAGACATTGAGTGACGACAGAAGAGTGTTTTTAAGCAGTTGGTGCCTGTGGATTTCCTGTGAGGCATCCTGGATCTTCCAGAGGATATTCTGCACTTAGTAAACAGACTAAAATGGCAGCACTGGACAGATGGGTGTCTTAATTTTTTTTTAGATGTATTTTTCTGTCACAAAAAGTGGCACAGGTGAAAAGCATAGATGATCTAATCCTATTACCCAGATAGCATATTAAAAAACTCTTCGAGTCTTTCCTTAAAGTCTTTTTTTCACCTGTAAGTTTATCAGCAGCCTCAAACTTTTCTCCCCAAATTAGGAAATCACATGACATATTCTATGTTGTAGCCTGCAGTTCTCACCCAAAAATATATAATGATGCTGTTTCATATCAGTTCATGTGGTTTCATTTCACTTTTAATGACTAAATAGTATGTAATCCCCTATGGGTTAAAATTTTGTCTTTTTGCATTTTTTTAATCATTATAAACAATAAGACAATGAAGTATTTGCTGCTAAAACTCAGTACATCGCCATGATGATTATCTTTGGATAAATTCCTATTAGTAGAATGTCTGGAACAAAGGGCATGCATGTTTTTAAAGAATTTGAATAGTATTTCAAATTCCCCTTGCAAGGGTCATGCCAATTTACACTCCTGGGTCCTGCTGGAAGTGTATATGCATTCCCATTTTCTCACATTCTCAATAAAGCATATGTGACAAAAAGTTAATTCAGAACACTGGCCATGCTAATTAGGCAGATTTGAAGGGAAGCACACATCAGAACTTATCATCACAGCTTCCTTCCATGCTCAGCCCTCTCACACGCCTCTACTCTCAATCCTATTTCCTCGGCACTATTTGTGTACCCAACTCTTCTTTGCATTCATCTTAGCTAGTTTGAGGGTAAGGAATATGTCTGATTCAATTTCCAGTTTATATCTCTTAGGGTCTAGCAGAGCTTTCTTTTTGTTTTTGCTTAAAACAACATGAATTTATTATTTCACAGTTCTGTAGGCCTGATGTCCAATACATGTGTCAGTGGGATAAAATCAGAGGTGGGCAGGGCTGCACCCCTTTCTGGAGGCCTCTCCAAGGGGTCTTCCCTGCCCTTTCTAGCTTTTCGATGCTGCTTACATGCCTGGGTTCATGGCTCTTCCACCATCTTCAAAGCCTAGCAGAGCTTTCTGATAGATCTGTTGAACATTTGTTAAATAAAATAAATTAACAGAATTCAAATGTACAATTTAGATCCAAAGTAACTTGAAGAGATAGAAAGTCACACAGGGTAGAAAAATAGCATTTAATAGATTATGAAAATGATTGTTTTATTTTGACTTTCCAAAGCTGTTTAGCACAATACTTACCCTTGGGTTTCTAACAAAATCTTTGCCAATGTTCACCCATAGTCAATATATTCATTTAGTTCTCCATTCATTTGTTCAGATTCTTTTTAGGGGCCTTTTGAACACTGAGCTCATCAGTGAAATAAACCTCAGTTGCTGCACTCATGGATTTTACAGTGGAGTTGGAAAGCTGAAACGTATATATTGATTCAACAATAGTTATCAAGCACTTGTGATGGGCCAGGCCCCAGGGACATAGAAATAAGTAATACCTAGTCTGTGGTCTCTAAGAGTTTATGGTATCATAGAGAAGACAGACTATAGACAAATAGTTATCACCATTCTGTGATTAGTGCTATGCATGTCTGAGCACTATGCCAGCAGAAGGCACCATGGCATGGGAGGAAAAGAATCAGCTTCAGAATCAGGCAGACTTGCATTTGAATTTATGGTTGTCTGCTTTCTAGCTCTGTGACCCTGGGCAAACCACTTCAAGCTTCAGTTTCCTTATACCAGGCTTAATGGGCAGATTGAAAGAAATAAGGTGTGCAAAGGGGCCTGTGTACCTGTAGACAGTAAATGACTGCTGTTAGCAGGATGTGGTCACGGAAGGATTCACAGAGGAGGAGGTGCTGGGACTGGCCTGGGAAAGAAGATGTGACATTACTGGGATGAAAAAATGAAGACGGAAATTCCAAGTGAAGGGAATAGCAAAGTGGGGGCATGAAAACTACTTGGTCTGTTTGGAAAATTACCAGTTAAGTGGTGTTAAGCCACAAAATAAGGGACAAGGAAGGGTAGCAAAAAAGGAGCAAGAGATAGGCACAGGAGGGACCCTTATGTCATAATGAGGAGCATGGATGTTACCTTCTAAGGCTATGCAGTCTGATATAGTAGCCACTAGACATATGTGGCTATTTAGCCACATTTCATTAGCCAGTCTCAATAGTCATATGAGGCTAGTGGTCATTAAACATTTCCATCATTGTAGAAAGTTCTCTTAGACAGCACTGCTCTACAACCTTGCTACTTCAAGTGGTCAGCAGACCAGAAGCACTGGTCTCTGCCTGTTAGAAATGCAGAGTCTCAAGCTCCGTTCCAGATCTAGACAATTAGAATCTGCACTTTAACAAGAGCTTTCCCACCCCCACCCCACCCTTGGTGATTCATATGCACATAGAAGTTTGAAGTACATTGCTGTTTAGAGTGAGGGGGACACTGAATGGTTTAAGAAAAGCAAAATGGTCAAAACTCGCATTTTTTTCTTTTCTTCCTTCTTTCTATTTAACATCCCCATTTCTGCCACCCTCAACAACCACTATTCTACTCTCTACTTATATGAGTAGAGACAGAATTATCCTTCTGTGCCAGTCATTTCACTTAGCATAAGCTCCTCTAGGTTCATTCATGTTGTCTCAAATGACAGGATTTCCTTCTTTTTAAAGGCTGAATAATACTCCTGTGTGTGTGTGTGTGTGCATATGTATATATACCTATGTATATCTATATATATACACCTATGAGGGACTCTTGTGCTGTTTCCGTATCTTGGCTATTATGAATAATGCTGAAATGAACATGTGAGTGTTGATTCCTCTTTGAGATACCGATTTCATTTCCTTTGGATAAATACTCAGAAGTGGGATTGCTGGATCACATGGTAGTTCTATTTTTTATTTAACCTCCACACTGTTTCCATAATGGCTGCACCAATTTACATTCCCACTCAACAGTGCATGAATGTCCCCTTTTCTCCACATCTTCACCAACACTTGTTATTTCTTGTCTTTTTGGTAATAGCTATTCTAATAGATGTGAAGTGATACCTCATTGTGGTTTGGATTTGCATTTTCCTAATGATTAGTCAAGTTGAGCATCTTTTCATGCCTTCATAAATCTGTTGGAAATTCTATGTCTTCCTTTGAGAAATGTCTATTTAGATCCTTTGCCCATTTTTTAATTGGGTTATCTATTTTCTTGCTATTGAATTGTTTGAGTTCCTTATATATTTTGGATATTAACTTCTTATCAGATATATGGTTTGCATATATTGTCTCTTATTCCATAGGTTGTCCCTTCTCTCTGTCTCTGTTGATAGTTTCTTGTGCTATGCAAAGCCTTTTGTTTGGTGCAATCCCATTTGTCTGTTTTTGTGTTTCTTCCATGAGCTTTGTGGGTCATACACAAAATATCATTACCCAGACGAGTCAGGAAGTTTTTCCCTGTTTTCTTCTACGAGTCTTACAGTTTCAGGTCTTATACACATGTCTTTAATCTATTTGAGTTGACTTTTCTGTATGGAGTGGGAAAAGGGTCCAATTTAATTTTCTGTATGTAGATTTCCAGTTTTCCCAGGACAGTTTATGGAAGAGACTACCCTGTCCCATGGTGTGCTCTTGGCCCTCTTGTTGAAGATCATTTGACCATTTACGCAAGGGTTTATTTCTGGGTTCTCTATACTGTTTCATTGGTCTACGTGTTTGTTTTTTGCTAATAACCACACTAGTTTGATTACTATGGCATCATAATATAGCTGAAATCAGGAAGTATGATGCCTCCAGCTTCATTCATCTTTCTCAAAATTGCTTTGGTTATTTAGGGTCTTTTTTGATTCCCTATGAATTTTAGGATTGTTTTTCTGTTTCTGTGAAAAATGTCACTAGAATTTTAGTAGAGACTGTATTGAATCTGTAGATCACTTTGGGTTATATGGACATTTTTAATAATATTAGTTCTCCTGATTCATGAACACAGGATATATTTCCAGTTATTTATGTTTTCTTCAGTTTCTTTCATCAGTGTTTTCAAACTGCAATTTTTAGAAGTTAATTCTAGTAGTAGGATAAACAAAAGTCGGGCAAGACCAGAGGAAGAAGACCACCTGGGAGACACTAGCAACAGGGCTGCTGTTGCCACTTTAGAGCAAAATGGAAAAAGGCACCTGTTCTTTGTAGCAGCAACTCAAAGAGGGTTGGCATGCAGAGTGCCGATTGGATTTGAGCTCTGCCTTGGCCCAGGCCTCCTTGTACAGTGAACACTGGGGGTGAGCACACAAGGAAGCATGGTGGCAATTGTCCAGGTGGGTGATGAGGAAGGTCTGAACTACACAGCTTGAGGATACTGATTAACAGTAACAAGGCACCATTACATGGGGTATTGTTTTGTAAAATGCCATGTGCTGCAGGAGGAAAAGGCAAGGGCAGTTGTGAGAGAGTAAAGGATCTGTCCTGCAAGGACCAGCTAGAAGGCCTGGCCTCTTCACACAGTGCACTGATGGGCAGCCCTGCTCTGCAGTGTCCCTGTTTCATTTCACATCAGGAAAGTGATTAAACTAATTGCCTTAAACCAGTGCTGTATTTCATGTGTATAATACCCATAATTTGGGGTTTGAGTATAATTGCAGTAAATTATACTAGTAACAGGAAAACTTCGTTAAACTAATATAGGTTTATTCAAAAGAGTGTAGTTTTAAGCAATCAGTATTCCCTAGTTGAAATGGTACCTTCTTGTTTTGTAATAAAAGATACTGAATATTTCAAAACTCTGTTAATTGGAGGTCCATTTTTTCCAAAATAATGGGAGTCTTAGAAAATGTTAACCCATTTGGAATATGGTTACCTTTTATATATGGTGAGACATAATGTTAAAATAGATGAAAAACAAAACAAAACAAAACAGAAGCAACCTTAAGTGGAAAGAGTCTTTAAAATTCATTTCTCTCTATTCTGAATAGTTCTGGATTTCTCAGACAGGCATATTTTAATTTATGCACTTCTAATTGCCTTAGATAACATGAGTTGGGGCAGAGAAAATATCTACCATTTTCTACACAAGTGTGCACACACACACGTGCATGCGTGCACATCCACACACACACACACACACACACATACTGTGTTGGTCAGTGTTCCTGCAGGGATCTGATGGCATATTAGACTGTAGTAATTGCATGCATGATTAATAAAAGGATCATTTACAGCTGTGTAGCTGGAGCTAAAGAGAATTAATAAGGACTGTGGCAGCATTCTTAGTCTAACAACAGTTGGGAGCTGTTCATCGCCCTGGACCGGAAGGGAAAAGAACCAAGAGCACTTGCTAAAACTCTGAGAGGGTAGCTTCAGGAGAAGAGTCACCACAGAAGAGGTTTGGCGTTTGGTAGAGGGATGCAAACAACTTACAATGACCTGGAAGTAAGGGAGCTGAGGGAATAAATATCCCATCCTCACTCTCCTCCCTCCCTCTCCTCTTCTCCTGGCACCTCCCAGTGGACAACCATCATAAGCCAACTGGTAAGGAAGTCTGTCACTGTAGTCCCTTCAGGGAGGCTCCCCAAACACAGAGCAAGGTGGAAAAGGCCAAAGACTGAATGGACAATATCCAGCACTCATTCCACAAATGCATACACAATTATACAAAAACACATAGCTTACATTTTCATACAGTTAGCAAGTACTTTATAATATTTTTCAAATATGCACTTGACTCATAGGAGGTAACTCCATATATACTTACTGAATAAATCAATAAAAAATAAATATTATTTGCAACTCAATTTTTTCTTTTTCCCAATAATTAGTTTTTTATACATTTATTATTATGGAAAAGTACACATATAATTTACCATTTTAACCATTTTAAAGTATACAATTCAGTGGCATTAAGTACATTCATGATATTGTGCAACCATTATTATCTAGTTTGGAACTTTTTCACTACCCCAAGTGGAAACCCCATATTACAAGTTTATTTTTAAAGTGGCAGTCTTGGTTTGCATGCAATGATTTGTGAAAAGCTAATAGTACATAAGATCTACTAAACAGTGTAACGGTTTTCCTAATAGTCAAGAATTAAAAAAAATAAAAAAGTTCAGTATGATTTTATCTATAGAAACATAGTGAAATACATATAGTAGTTACATAGAATTAACATACATGGAGTAGTTAGGACCTGGATCTTTGAGGAAATAACTTTCTCTCAACTACTTTGATTGATAAATTGGGCAGAAAGTCTATCAATTTTTCACTTATTTCACTACAGAGATGTTAATGCCTTGATGGCACGTTCTTCTTTCTTCTCCAATCATGAAATAGCCTTTTTCAATTACCAATAAGGCCAAATAAATTCCTGAAGAGTTTTGAGCTAACAGTTTCACAGTCTCAGCTGGCCTATTCGTGGCAGATGGGAGGCCCAGGCCTGGTTCTGCTGCTCACCAGCGGCATGGATGTAGGCTGCTGGCAGTCTGGCCTCCCTTATCTGTGAAACGACAGTGCTGGTCTTTGGTTCCCCAAGATCCTGGCAGCTCTAACGCCCCATGACGCCAGGCTCTGCCCCCAAACCACCGAAGCTTTTGCTGGAAAATGCTCTGAGTCTAAACTCATCAAATATCTAAACACATAGTATTTACTCTTCTGATGAAACAACCAGTGTGGAATTTGACCCTTCCAACAAATCATGAATGTGAAAGCCAAATGTTCTGGGCATGCAAAACCAGTCGGGGCTGGGGTTAGCTCTTAGACAGACAAGTAAGCCAAATTCATTGACTGACGTAGTTTTGAATGGGTATTTTAATGATATGGAGAAGCTAGTTCTGACCTTTTATCTGTAGCATGGTTTTCTCGGTGGGGCTGGCAGGCTAGCACTGATCGCTCCCCACCAGGTCTCCTTGGTAACCAAGGGCCTAGATCTGTGAGATATTTGCAGGACACCTGGCCAGGATTAAGGTGTTGATTACTGCTATCAGGGATCAAGTCCATAGCTGTGGCCTTTGAAGACCCCAAGCTAATTAAAGAATTGCTGCCACAGGCCAGGAGGTGGAGTGCCCAGCACCGCTGGGGAGCCAGTTAGCACAGCAGTTGAGAATGCAGGCTCTGGAACCAGACTGCTTGGGACTACATATCAAGCTGTCTCTCACTAATGGTAAGCCTTGGGCCAATTAGAATTTGCCACTCTGGGCCTCAGTTTCCTCATCTGTAAAATAGTTTAATAAAAGCACCTTTCTCCTGCAGTTGCTGACAGGACTAAATACCTTTAAATACTAAAAGTCCTTTGAGCTTTCTACACAGCAAGGGCTCATTGTGAATGAGCCATCAGTAATAACAATGCAATGATTATGTAACACCAGTAAGAAAAACAGCTTTTTCAAGACCATATGCATTATTGTTTTAGGGAGACCCAAGCAAGGATGGCAGGACTTTTAAAATGCCGCTGGGAATGCTCTGCTACGTTTCCACAACAAGCATGTGATGTTAGACACGCAGGGTGGATTTAAACAGATGAAGCAAAAGATTGTGAAGGTTAAATCAATGGCTTTGGCATCAGCCACATCTTAGTTGGGATCCTGGCTCTGTAGATTACAAACTGTGTGAACTTGAGTGAATCTGTCCAAATCTTATTTTCCTCAAATGTACAGCGGAGGTAACAGCAGAACTGCCTTTTGTGGATGTGCTAATGGTTAAGTGGGTAGTGCTTGAAGAGTGCTCAGCGCACTGCCTGGAGCATAGCAAGTGGTCAATAAATATTTATGACTATTATTATAGGTCCATTTGGCTCCACTTTTCTCCTGTGTCCGTAAGTTCATTCACATATTCAGTCATTTCATCTATCGAATATGTGCCAGTACTAGCTTTATGTCTATTACCAAATCTGACACAAGAAATTAAAAATACTTACGAGGTGAAGTTCATGCTCCTAAAGATCTCACTTTCTAGTCTGGAAATGATTCATAGACCTACCAAGGAATGGGAGAGCCACCTCAGAGCACTCTGCACACAGGTGTGAGAGCAAATGTCTCAGGGCTTCCACAAGCACTTGGCTGAGGTCCTACGAGCTTGCGTTTCTGGATTCTTCAGTTACGGCACCTACCACATATGCCAGCCTCTTTCTGTCTCCAGTATCTTTCCCCAAGCCAATGACTTTCCATAGGATAATTTGTATTTTATACTAAAAGTCCTCCTCCCCCACTCCACTAAGAGAACAGAGAGGGACAATCTGGGTGGAACAGAGTTGAACCTACAGAAAATATACTAATATATAATAAATAATCCTACTCAATTCTCCACACAATTCTGGCATAGAAAGCATTTTTTGTGGCTTCCTTTATAAAGTCACTCAATGCCAAGCTTAAGCCCCTGAAGCTAACGTCAGGAGGGTTAAGGTTTTAATGAAAGGTTCATGTTGCTGAGAAGTAGCTGGAAAGAAGCATCATCCTCGACCCCACTGGAATCTGATTCCAGCAACATCGAAAGTCCTCTCATCCCAGTGACTCAGTGAGCAGCCTGAATCCATGTGTCACTACAATGTTCATCACTGGCTGCATTTGGCTTTGAAGACCATATGGCAGTTCAGAAGAGCTTTTTTGTAGTTTGATGGTCTGGAAACGACTAAGGCTTTCTTCACGTTCTGTGTTGCTGGCTCATTTCTGTTTGGGATGAGCGGATGCTGTAAGGACTTCCCTTGCCCTTGACTGCTGAAGAAGCCCTGTGAATTGATCCTTGTCATCACCCAAGCAAGACTATCTTAACTTGCAAGGCCGATGGGTAAGGACCAGCAGCTTAGAAGCACTTATGAGTCAGCAAGCAACATTTCTTGAACAACTAATGTAAATACTCCAAATGACTCGGTCAAGTGGGGGGAAGAGATGAGAAAAATGACAATCACAGTCAAATGGGAAAAGAGGGGTGGCTCTCCTAGATCTCTTCTATTCTTCTCTGTGGCAAATAGGTTTTGAATCTGATCCATTATAGTCCTGCAGGGTCCTGTTGATAAGGAACCTATGGCCACTTCAGGGTTTAGCAACAAACGATGCCATGACTTGGCTCAGACCTGGGAAGAGATTTTTTTACACCTGCCCTTTCTGAGGACTTCAAGTCCATGGTGGTGTAAAGGTGGTTCCCTTGGCCTGAGATCTCATCTTCCTAAAGAAGAGGGGCATGTGGGGAGTCAGGGGAGCTGAGAAAGCCAGAAATAGCTTCCAAAACCCAACTCAAGTTGAGTTGTAAGAGTTTAATTCATAAAGCATCACTAATCCCAGGCTTTCTCTGGACATTTCACTTATGTTATTTCAATGAATTCACTCATCTAAGTCACAAAGCTAGTTAGTATTGGAGTTGGGGTTTGAATCTAGGTCATTTTGAAGGCAAACACATTCCACTCCATCCCACTGCTGAGGAACCAGGCAGGCCCAGGTAGGTGCTTCAGAAGATGGGTGGGCTACCACAGTGGTCCTAAGGAGCAGGTTGTGTGGTCCAGCACTCTTCAGAAGGCCTATGGGGACGCAGAGACTCGTGTGTGAACAGTGCAGTCCCAATCAGTGGACTGGCATTTTGAGCAGTATTGCTTAGCCCTGGTGATGTACTAAGCACTGATAAGAATCTGGGGAGGTTTTATGAGAAGACTAATGGAGGTCCAAAAATCTCTGAATGAAGGTTAGGAAAAGATAGATCTTTTAGGTTTTTAGAATCTGACAATAGGTTTCTATTAACTAGAGGCTTTATTTGGAGGTGAGGAAGGATGAGAAGAGTTTGAACTGCCCTCTATCCTGGCATACTTTCCCGCATGCCACTTATACCCAGGTCTGACTTAGTAGATTGATGGTTACTGAGGCAACAGATGTCCAGCTCTCAGTGATAGTTCTACTCTACGTGTGACACTTTTGGGCAGGACCACTGGGCTTTGCAATGTTCTTCTGAAACAGTTGGGGCCCTTATCTGCAATTTGCTTCCAGTTTCATCACAGAGAGCTGATCCCAAAGTTACACATATAACCTTAATGCACCTCTACTTCTGTTTCCTGCAAAAAGAATACAATCATAAAAAAAATTACAAATGTAGAAAACAACTCTCTTGATGAAATGGATAGAAATTTATTTACATGCTATTTTTTTGCATGTCATATATTTAATCCCACAGTAGCTTCTGGAAGGATATTACAAAGATAATCCAGTCAGCAATAAAAAAAAACCTATCTACCTGAGAAATAGTTGTTCCTCTTAATGGGATGTGGAGATTAATCCCAATTGGGCATCAGACATCAGCCTAGTGGTCAAAAACTGCTGAGGCAGAAAATGTTGCAGGTTTTAATTAAAGTTCTGATTGGGTCAGAGTGATGTTAGTTCAGCCTAACGTAAATGTGTCAACCAAAGTTGGACAGCCTTTGACTTTTCTCCTTAACTACAGGGTGCTTTAATTAGAGGAAAGCAGAGCAAGCAGCTGGTATGACTCCGTTTGGCTCTTAAGTTTTCAGTGCCAAGGCCCAGTTTGGGGCATGAGTTATTAAGCTTTCAGAACCATTCTGGAGTCGGACTTTTGGATAGTCAACAAGTGTTTACCAGTAACTGATCGTGAGATTTCAACACCAGACAAAAAACGTCATCCTGACTTGGAACCAACCCTGTTTCTTGGGTAAGCTTTAGCCTCAATGTTTTGGTGGCAGGATTTTCAGGTTAATAATGTTTCCCCCCCTAAGGTAACTGAGAACTTGAGAAAATGAAAACCATCCTTCCAGAACCTCTGGCTATGTGAGGTTCTTTTTGAACACCAGCTTACCATGACTTTCACTTGGGACTATGCAGATGGGAAAACCTACTATATGATTCTTTCATGTATTCCATCACATCCACAATGCTGAACACAAATTTGGAGAGAAAAATTAATAAATATGACTTTGCTGAGTAACTAGTTCTAGGTCTATACAAACATTCCTAGGTATAGTACCCAAAGAATTGAGAATAGGTATTCAAGCAGAAATTTGCACACAAATGTTCATAGTAGCACTGTTTACCATAGCCAAAAGGTGGAAACCTAAATGTCTATCAGTAGATAAATGGATAAACAAAATGTGGTATAACCACACAATGGAATATTATTCAGTCATGATAAGGACTGAAGTACTGATCAATACCATGACATGGATAAACCTTGAAGACATCATAGTAAGTGAAAAACCAAAGGTCACATATTATACAATTCCACCTATATGAAATACCCAGAAAGGTAAGTTCATAGAGACAGAAAGCAGACGGATGGTTGCCAGGGACTGGGGAGGAGGGAGAAGTATGGAGAGGCTGCTTGATGGGTACAGAGCTTCCTTTTGGGGTGATAAGACATTTTGGAACTTCATAAATGTGACAGTTTCACAACGTTATGAATGTGCTTAATGTCACTGAAACTGTGCACTTTAAAAATGGTTGATTCTATGTTATGTGAATTTTCTCCCAATTTAAAAAAGTAGTAAAAAAAAGTATTTAAAAATGCAGAAAAAAATATTACCTATAGTTACACCACCCCAAACCCAAAACTGTTCATATTTTGTTCCAGTTTACATTCCTTAGTAATAATTCATACTGCATATATAACTTATGCTTTATTTTCAGACATAATATTATTTCTGAAGTATTACCTACACTCCATATGTGTCATGATCTTAAACTACTGGGTCAAGTTTCTTGACTCATATTTTTTAAATTGTTTCTTAATGTTGTTGTACTAATTTATTCTGATACCTACAATATAGGACAATATCAATTTCCATACATCCTTGCTAAAATTGACTAGTCTTTTTGAAAAAAGATACTATTATATGATTGTTTTAGTACTATTTTATTTGACTTTAGTAAGGTGGTCACCCTACAACTTTTTCTGTTTTGAAATAATATATAAATTTTAGTAGAGACTTTTCTATGCTTTGTCTTTATTAGTGTTAGAGTGTAGCTAGTCATTATTGTTTGGGGGAGAATCCAACGGCACATGCTTTAAAAGGCTACACTAGACACAGTTGTCCTTGAAGAAGGAATTAGAGAATTCCAAGACAGATACCACCAAGTTACCTACAATGTAATACTGAGCAGAGGTAGATAATATGAAAGATCAAAACATAGAAGATAAAATTTTAAATTCTGACAAAAATCCAGTAGGCTATATCAGTGGAGATACAGCCTTGCACCACTGTGGGGAGGCAGCTCAGCACTCCGTTGAGGCTGCTGTCTTCCTGTTTGATGCTGGAATAGTCACTCTAGCCCCTCTGGCTGCCGATACGGACTCACAGAAAGAACACAGACTGGTGTTGGTATATATCCTAAGACACAAACTGTTCAGTCTTACACATGAATTCCTTGTAACACCGCAGAATGCAGAGTGGGGGATAGTAACAACAGGAGCTGGGCTGTGGAGGGCACTTAGTCTTTCTTCTCCAGGTATTGATAAAGATTAAATTCCAAACTTGAAACTTGAAAATAGCAATGTAAATTTCTTAAAAATTTAATCTGTAACATTGCATTGAAATGCAACTCAACATATGGCAGTGTGGCAGAAAGCCACCAAGGTCGCACTAGAATATTGAAACTTGGCTTGTTAATGAATTACTGGGGACAAGACATAAGGACACCATTTCATTGATTGACTTGGAACCGTCGCTCATAGCCTTTCTGCTCCTCAACTTTCCCTCCTTCCTAACCATCCCTTTTCATGAATACAAAGAATTATTTTGTATTCATGAAAGAATAGAGAAACTAGGATTACAATGAACATTGCCCAAGATTAATCTTGTCTCTGCTCTTTAGTAAATCCAGATGAGAATCTCATAAATTAACAAAGACTATACTGAGGGTGGCAGTCTGTCAAGATGCAGGATGTACCACCCTTTCCTTTTCAATTTTAGAATAAAAATAGCAAGAAAAATATATTCAACTTTAGTGTGCAGATGAAAAAACTGTAATTGAACTGTGACAGAATTTGTTGAAATATGAATGTATAGCAGATGGGCTTCACTTCTGGTGAGAAGAAACTATGGTCTCAGCAGTCATTTCTCAGTCCTTCAATGTCCAATGGTGACACAGGGCAGTGGTTTTCATCACTCAACATAGTGTCCTAGAGACCAATCCTGCCCTTCAGCCAAAGCAACTCTGATCATATTCATTTGTATACTGGAGTTATATTAAGATGTTGCTTGAAAACAGGTTCTTATTTTAAACTTAGCTTGTAATTGCACTGGTGAAAAGGAAGGGACTATGATATATGTCTATAATCAGTTGTTTGGATTCCCAGTTTTAATTTCTGCAAACTCTATTATCTTAGGACAGCTATTGATTATTCTTCTTCTCAAATTCCTTAGTTGAAAAGTTAGAACAATATATGCTTTTTCACTGAAGGTTATAGGAATCTATATAATGTGTGAAAAGACATTTTGTAAACTGTCTCACCTTATAAATTTAAGAATTATCATCTAGTATCAATGATTGCAGGACTGTCAGGTGAGAAATGAATCTAGCTTCACTGCAGCCACAACAGATTGTAAATCAGGGTAGTAAACAACTGAGTTAGCCTTAGCATATTTTTTCTATTTAGAGGGGTAAT
This sequence comes from Manis pentadactyla, assembly GCF_030020395.1. Classification (NCBI taxonomy): domain Eukaryota; kingdom Metazoa; phylum Chordata; class Mammalia; order Pholidota; family Manidae; genus Manis; species Manis pentadactyla. The sequence continues at coordinate 43,964,419 of NC_080021.1, read as the reverse complement.
ATTTCATAAATTAGCCAATCAAACAATAAAGAGAGAAAATATTGAAAATAAAATGAACATAACTTCAGGGATCCATAGAACAATACCAAAAGTCTGGTATTTATGTCATCACAGTCCCAGAAAACAAAGAGAAAGAGCAATATATATATTGAAGAAATAATAGCTGAAATGATCCCAAATTAGATTAGATATAAATGGAGCTGAGAAACCCCAAACAGGAAAAATTAAAAGAAAGCTATGCTCACAATATATCATAGTCAAGCTGCAAAGCACTACTGTTTTTATTTTGAAAGAAGCTATAGAAAAATGACATTTTACTTATAGAGGAAGAGCAATTTGATTGTAGGCTTTTTATCAGAAACCATGGAGGCCATGAAGGAGCCACACAACACTTTTAAAGTGCTGAAAGAAAAGAATAGTCAACATAGAATTCTATACACAGTGAAAATATCCTTCAGTAATGAATGCAAAATAAAGATATTTTCAGGAAAAGGAAAACTAACATAATTTGTTGCTAGCAGACCTGCTCTAAAAGAAATGCTAACAGCTGTTCTTCACATGGAAAAAAATTATATTAGAGGGAAAGTTGAAACTTCATGAAGGAACAAAGAGTAATAGAAAGGGTACATATCTGGGTAAATAAAATGGATGAGGTTTTAAAATATATATAACAATTGAAAGCAAAAATAGTAACACTATTTGATGGGGTTTTCAATGCATTTAGATGTTGTTACCAGCTGAGATGCTGTTTTGCCCAGGATCATGTCTTGGAGGCAGCAAGGACAAGGGATCAACCTTTGTTTGGTATGGAGCAACCATCAGAATTTTTAATGAGTGAAAAGAAAATAGATCCTGCTAAATCAGGAGGGGCTCCAAGGGAGGATGCTGTCAGGGCTGCAGTGTCTAGGGTTTATAAAACGGAAAAATTTATATGATTGGCTGGTGTGGGGGGCTTGTTGGTAGGGCCAAGCTGGATTCAAAACAAAAAAACTCCCTTGTTTTTCAGGTTGAATTTGCCAGATGTCCAAGTTGTGGCTTCTTGTTTACTGTGAAGCCTTGACCTTAGATCCCTTCTGACTGCAACTTACCAGGGCTTTGAAACTTACAGGGGCCTTGAATTCTATCTTTCTGTGTCCCAATAACACCTGCCTCAAGGTTACACATTTGAAAACCATAACAAAAGAGTTGGGGGAGGTTAAAGAGTAAGAAGACTTACACAGTGGTTAAGTTTTCTGAACTCCACTTGAAGATTTACAATGTTAGTGCTAAGTAGACTGTAAACATAAGTATCATATTGTGATCTCTGGTGCAACCACTAACAAAACTACACACAAATATAGTCAAAACTTCAACAGTTAAATTAAAATGGAATACTAAAAAATATTCAAATCAAAAAACAGGGGCAAGATCAGAAGCAAAAAACATAGGGATCAAATAGAAAACAAATAATAAAGTGATACACCTAATCCAACTATATCAATACTTCCATAAAAGTTAAATAGTCTAACTATGTCAATCCCAAGAAAGAGAATGTCATAATAAATAACTGAGCAAGATCCAACTATATCAGGAAACCCACTTTAAATATAAAGCAAAAGGATAGAAAAGCATACCATGCAACATTGGCACAAAGAGAACTAAAATCACTACTGTAGTACAAGGCAGCACAAATTTCAGGGGAATGAAAGCTACCAGGGATAAAGATGGACATATATAATGATAAAAGGGTCAATTCATGAAGTAGACATAACAAATCCAAATGTGCATGCAACCAGCGACAGTTTCAAAATACATGAAGCCAAAACAGCTAGTGCTGAAAGGAGAAATGGAAAGACCCACAACTATAGCTAGAGGCTTTAATACTCTCCTCTGTTACTAAAATAACAAGTAGACAGGAAATCCACAAGGATATAGTAGAATAGAATTGAACAACACCATCAACCAATTATATCAATTTGATATTTATACTATATTCTACCCAACCACAGAAGCATGCAAATGGTTTTCAAGTACACACTGAACATTCACCAAAAAGAGCATATTTTTTTCTGAGTTCTAATACAAACCTTAACAAATTGAAAGAATTTAAGCCATATAAAGTAAGTTACCTGACCATAATGGAATTAAATCAGAGATCAATAACAGAGATAGAACTGAAAATATTCAATACTTGGAAATTAAAGAATACACTTCTAAATATTCCATTAGCCAAAGATCAAGCCTCAAGAGAAATTAGAAAATAATCTGAATGAAACTGAAGCTACAATAATTCAAATTTTGTGGGATGAAGCTAAATTAGTTCTAGATAAATGATGATTCTCAATCTTAATTTCCATTTGAACCACCTGAAGAGCTTCTTAAAAATACTGATTCTTGGGCCCCATCCTAGACCAGTAACATCAGATTGTCTAGGGGTGAAGCCTAGTGTGGGGAAAATGGAAATTCCTATGGCCAGGATCCTCACCTGACCCTAAACTACTTAATGATGTAACTGGTGTACTGCTAGGCTACTGCTTCCACATCCACAGGCAATAAGCTATTATTGACTGACTCACTATATAAAGAGCTCTGCCCAGTGCTCTACATGGAGGCAGAGGTGGAGGTGGATTATGGGTCTGCAGACTGCTGGATGCAGATGTGATTCAAGTGCCCAGCCTACTGCCGTGAGAATAAAGCTGAGTATAAATCCTTTCACCCCAAGAACGTTCCATTGTCATTTCTCAGTCCCACTGAATCCATAGTGAACTTGCCCAGGGCTGAAACCTTCAGGCAAGCCACCCAGACAAGAGTATTTTCACAAAGCAGCCCCAGTGATTTTAATGTACTGCCACAGTTGGGAACTGTTATCATAAATGCTGCAAAAGTAATAGAAAATGTTCTGGGAGCACAGACCGCACAATGAACATTGCCTGGCTATTGGGGATGGCTTCAAGGGGGTGGGGGGCACTGAATCTGGAGGGTAAGCAATAATTTGTCAGGTTGGGAAAGGCATCAGATGAAAGGCATGCAGGCATGAAGAACAGCATGGGCCAAATCACAGAGATATGAAATGGTATTGGGTGAATGAAGTTCAATGGATAAAGCATATACATTGTGCCACCTTATGCTCACAGACACACACACACACATGCATCATAGTGCAAACATAAGCCTATACCCTACTGTTAGGGTGAAACTTGCAAATGACCTAAACTTACAAAAACTCTACATCAAGAAAACAGACAAAATATATGGAGATAGGTTCTTATTGGGAGGGAGCAATTTTGAGAGTAAAAATTGCTAGGAAACATTTGTTTATATCTCAGTTTATATAGAGAGATTTTAATGCTGTACAAAATTTGGCAAGCAAAAAGTCACTAGATCAATAAAGCCCACCAGAATATAACAATCTTCATTCAGCCTGGACTGACTAGTTTGGGTTTTTTTCTGAGATTTGTTCCCTCCCTACCTTCCCAGTCTCATTCTTGCCAGTCTCCCTCTGCCCCCCACACCACCTTGTACTCTATTCTTTAATAGCAGAACACTGCACAGATTCACCTCCCTGCTTCTTGCTTCTGCACCTTTGCTCAAGTCCCACTTGTTGCCTACACCTCACCCTGATTAACTCCTACTTACCTTTTATGCCTTGGCTCAGCTATCACCTCTTCCAGGAAGCCTTTCCTGAAGGAGAGTGCTTGGGTTGGGCCTTGAAGATACATAAAATCCAGGATGTTTATTACTCTTCTGCATTGCCTTTTGCATATGCAGTAAAATTTAAAAATTTTATTCCTTCTTAATTCCAGATCACAGGTTTAAATAAGATTCAAAAGTTTTATATCATTTCTGAGACTTTTGTAAGAGCAGCTAGAATCCTCTGTTGTGTTATTTCTCAGGAAACAGATTTGAAAGATTGTAGCAAATGGGCATTTGTTTTTCTTGTGTATTCCAGGAAACATTGAGGAGGGCTTTAGAAAACAAAACTCTGAACTGTGGCAGGTGGTGTTATTCCAGAGAAGAAATTAGTCATTAATAAGGATGGTAACATTAGAATCAGATGCGTATCTCCTGTCTGTGTTGGCAGTCTCTGGGACTGTTGCTGGGAAGATGCAGGCTATTACATGGACACATCCTAGCCTCTCTAAGAAACACGGAGTTGGATCCCAAGAGGCCCTTTAAGGGAGAGTGAGGTTCAACTGTAAAGCTTTCAATCAGAAGTGAAAACCCCACATAAACATTGATTTCTCTCTCTCCCTGGAGTTCCCTATGGCAGGGGACAAAGAAAGCACAAAGGTCTTAAAAAGAGTAAGAAAATTAATCTGGCAATGGGGCAGCTACAGGTGACATGAATTTTTTATGATGAGGCATTATAACTGTCTTTTGGGACCAGAGTTTGTGGAAATTAATAAAGGGAAACCCCAGCAAAGTGGAGCCAGAAAGCCAGAAGGGGGAGCAGTACCATCCATGCCACATCAATTCAGGAAGAATTGTCAATCACTGACCCCAAGAGAAGAATCCTCAATGAGAAAGAACCATCAATTACAGGTCCCAACAGGGAAAGGGGTACATGCTGCTCCTACAAGAACTGACCACCTCTACAACTCAGCCAGTGAGAAACCGTCATCACCCTGAACTCTTGCTTTTCTCCAGGGGACTTTCACTCAAACGACCCTCCCAACGTCCTCCTTCCTCTCCATTAAATGATGTTCCACTCCTTTGTTTGGGGGACTTGCCTACAGTTTTGCTGTAGCTTGCACGTCCTTAATTGCAATTCTCTACTGTTCCTAAATAAACCCATTTTGCTGGTAAGATAACGACTTTTATTTTTAATGTTAATGAATCACCGACCTGAGTACTGCCCTCCTTAAATGAGGTGAATGTGTAGGTACAAATAGGAAGCTGTGTTTGATAGTATGTGAAAATAAAAATAAGCTATAGAAACTATGCATAATATACTAACTCTATTTAAAAATAGGAACATATACTACACAAAATAATGTGAGTAATAGCATCAACACTTCAATAATGTCTGTCTATGGGTATCAAGATCACAGGTAATATTAGTTTTTGCTTGCTTGCGTTTTTTTGTATTTTATGTATTTTCAATACTGAGCACATAGTGCCTTTATAAACTGAAAAACAGTATAATATGAAATAACAGTAAGTAAATAATAAGTTAAAACATGACACTGTATGTTGCAGGGAGAACTGGCTGGAACTGGTTATTAGACCAGTCAAGCCATGAACTTGCAGAATGAAAGCATGGACAGTCATTTCTTTTTCTTTGCCAATTTGAAAAAATAGACAAAGCCTCGGAGTTGTTAATTTTTATTACTTTGATACCAGTGTTGTTGAACATTTCTCTTTTGGAGAAAACACTGAGAAAGCACCTGCCATACTATATGATATAAACAAAGAGGACGTACAGAGTGTTACCTGTGCACACACAAGTCACAATACTACACTTGGTGACCTTGCCTTAAAATCTATGGGTGAACCTCCAGTGAATGCATAAATAAGGTGTGTGGAACTCCACATTCCACTGGAGAATGTTAGCCTGTGAGAACTCTGAACTCAGAGTGGATCTGTGTGTGGAAGGTGAAGTAGGTGGGCTTTGGAGAAAAACTGCATGATAATTTAAAAAATAAAATTAAAAAACAATGAGTGGTATTATATATATTGATATCATTGGTTTGATATTTTAAAGTGGAAAGGGTGTCAACTAGCTACGTTTGCCACATAAAACTGGTAACCTATGTACTTCCTTTATGCACCAGCTTTTACATTCCACCACTTGACTAGGGCCGACCATCTTCCATCTGGGGCACCTGATAGGCAGCATGCCCAATTATCCAGAGCAGGGTCAGCCCACTGATGAAAAGTTGGGCTTAATTAGAAAGTGACAAGCAAAAAGAAGATGAATCAAGCTGCACAGTTATTTCTGCAGGTTCTGCTCTCCTGTGTAAGTCCCACTGAGAGTTTTTCCAGGAAGCCAAAAGAATCCTTCAGTCCTTTAAAGCCACACCAATGTGTCATTCTGGGGATTCCCCAGGATATACTCACCACATTTTGAGGCATGACTTGCTGACTTTCATGTCAAGGGGGAGAGTTATTAGTATGTTAGGCTTTTCCTACATGTATGAACCATTTTTAAAATGCTCCAGAGTTTCAGAATGCTCTTATAATTGGCATCATCAGCATTACCCTCATCATCATTACTAATTTCAAGTAAATTGAACAATCTTCATAGCATTTTATAGCTATCCTTTGCAGAACCAATTTTCTGAACATTAGTCTGACTATAGGATTGAATGAGGTTTTAGAACAAAGCGAAGAGGAGATGGCATGAGTTGGTGGGAGGGTTAGCAGGATGTGGGAAGTGAAAACTAGGAATTCTTACAATTAGACAACATCAATGGTAACTATTGTTTACATATCAAAAAGCACTCAGTGGTATCAATATTTAGATTTTCAACTACTAATTTTTAACTTATTTTATTTTTTAAACTATCATGCAATAAAATCAACTTTTTTTGGTTCACAATGGTGTGAATTTTAAATATATAGGGATTCATTTAACTATCACCACAATCAGGACACAGTAGTTCCATCACCCCAGAAAATGCGCTTGTGCCGCCCTTTTTTAGTCACACTTCCCCAACTCTTATCCTGATCAGTTCTGTATCACTGTTGTTTTATCTAATAGAGACAGTCATATAAATGGAATCATACAATACATAACCTTTGAGACTGACTTCTTTCACTCAGCATAATGCCTTTGTGATTCTTCCAAGATGTTGCATTTATTGATAGTTTGTTTCTTTTCATTCCATTGTATACATGTAGCAGTTTATGCATCCTTTATTGGAGGACATTGGGTTGTTCCCTGTTTATGGCAATTAAGAATTGAGGTGCTATAAATACTTGTGTACAGATTCTTGTATGAACAAAATGAGTTTTCATTTCTTCAGGTGAAATACCTGGAACTGAGATTGCTGGGTCATGTAAGTCTAAATTTAACTTTATAGGGAAGTTCCAGAATGGTCAAACTATTTCTCATTCCCATCAGCTATTATGAAAGTCCAGTTGCTCTGCATCCTTATTAGCACATACTAGTGTCAGCACTTTTTATTTTAGCCATTCTATAGGCATGTAGTAATATATCACTGTGACCACAGTTTGCATTACCCTGATGGTTAATGATATTGAATATCTTTTCTTGTGCTTATTTGCCATCCTTATATCCTCTTAACTATTCATCTTTTGCCTGTGTTTAAATTGGTTTGTTTTCTTACTAGTAAGTTTTGAGGGTTCTTATATATTCTGGATATAAGCCATTTGGTGAATATTTAATTTGCCAATATTTTCTTCTAGTCTGTAGCTTGTCTTTTCATTCTCTTAACAGTGTATTTCACAGAATATTTTTAATTTTTATGAGGTCTAACTCATGATTGCATTCCTTTATTTTTAATATTTTTAATTTTTATGAGGTCTAACTCATGATTGCATTCCTTTATGGATCATGCTTTTGTGTCAGGTCTAAGAACTAATCCCAAGTTATAAATATTTTCTCCTGTGTCCTCTTCTAAAAGTTTTGTAGTTCTAGATTTTACATATAGATCTATGATCTATTTTGAGTTGTTTTGTAAAAGGTATGAAGTTAGGTCAAGGTTCATTTTTTTATCTATGGGTGTCCAGTTCTAACATCATTTGACAAGATCATCCTTTTTTCATTGAATTGCTTTTGCATCTTTGTCAAAAATTAATTGGGTATGTTTGTGTGGGTCTATTTCTGTACTCTCTATTCTGTTGCACTGATCTTTATGTCTATATCCCTTCAACAATATCTCTATTGTTTCGATGACTATAGGTTTATAGTAAGTCTTAAAATCAAGTAGTGTGATTCCTTCAACTTTGTTCTCAACATTTCAACAACCAGGTTTCAATGAACTTTCACTATGAATCAATACCATGCCAAGCACCTTACATTAATTATCTCATTTAGTCTTCACAATAAACCTTGAAGACTGTGTGTCATTTCAAGTCGGCCAAGAAGCAGATGTCAAGGTGGATTTAGAATTGCAATAGATTTATTGGGGGAAATTACTCTAGAAAATAAAGGGTAGAGCGAGCAGGAGTAACAGGAAAAAGCTTCAGATTGTGATGCTGGTCTTACCCCAGCAGTGAAAGGAGAGGAGAAGGAAGGAGGCTTCAGTAGGAGATTCAAACTGGAACACAGCTTTGAGAAAATCTCAGCCAGGGTTATGAGCAAAAGTCCAGAGCAACACATTCCCGTTAGAGGTGTCCTGTGTTGTACAGGAATCCCGAGAGCTCTTGGACCCCCCTGTGCTCAGCCACTGGTTGGGAGCAACCTGAGAAAGTTTGGCCTTAATGTGAATGCTGCCGAGGAATTAAAATCCAGAATGAGCTGATTCTCTTACCATTTCCTCAAATGCAAATATCATGTGGTGGTTAAATTTTATTGTACTATTACAAACACATAAAATAATTTGAACCCTCCCCTGCTCAAAAATGAAGATCTCAAGGTTAATGAGTTAGAAATTTTGTAGCATTTTTCCACTCTGGCAAGACTCAAATATTAATAGAGCTCAAAATAGTGCTTTTATTTAAAAATGGCATTTAGATCCATTTCTATGGACACAGACAAGGGATTAGACTTGGAATCCATTTCTTGCTCTGGCTCCTTATTAAGTGATGCCTCTTTTCTCAGTACTGTTGCTCCCTCCTCTTCTTCCTTTCTTACCCCTCTGTAAATTTTCTTCAAAGATCAAAGTCACTATCCACTCATGTCTTCCTGCCTGGTTAACAGAGGCCAGCTGTCTTCTGTGTTATTAAACACCACATTCAGAATCTCTTAATCAATGTTCCCATTTAGCATTTGTAATAAAGTGCTACAAAAGATGAGGCCTCTATGCAATGCTTATCATTGTCTGGCAAAACTAGCACTATACTTTGATAGTCTATGTGCATCCCCTTGAACATTTTAGAGCATCTCAGTTTGTACAAGATGTTTTTAGTATGTTTTAAACATGTACTCTGAACAGCAGTTGACAAATCAAGACTTTTTCTCCACTGATTTTTCACCCATCTTTTGATTCTTTAAGGTAAGAAATAGTTAAAAATGTGAAAAGTATTCTTTTTAGTAACAAAAATGATAAGTTTGATCTAAATATATATATATATCTCATTTCGATGTGCTTTGTTCTGTTGGTCCTGAAATGAATATGTGAGGCAGATAGGTAAATAGGGCCAGTGATATTGTCCCCATTTTGCAGTTGAGAGAAGTGTGGCACAGAAAGTTAAAGTGCCATCCAAGGCAGAACTGTGATGAAAATCTAAGTTTTATGACTCAAACCACGTGCTCTCTTCTCTGTACATGAAAGCCTGTACATAACATCATAATATGTAAACATAGAAGATATACAGACCTTTAAAGAAGTAAATAGTTGACAGAAGGTTTTGAGTGTTTGAGAACATGGAACATGTTTATATAGGAGCCCAACCACCCCCATTAATGGGAGACTGACCCAGAGAAGGTTCAGAGACAGTTGAGTGAATGAATGAATGAATGCCCCAGATCTGGATGGACAAAGCAGGCACTGCCAGCATAGGGGTTCAGAGGGTAAACACAGAATTCTGCCTGTTTCAGTACAACTCTTCCTGTGTCATGATGTCACATTTTCCTACGTGCCCTGAATGATTTCTGGGCAGCCTGTACTCAGAGCCAGGCAGGGAAGGGAAAGTGTTTTCCCCAGCCCGGACACAGTACACTGTCATGCTCTTGGGGGAAGTGCAAATGATGGCTCAGCTATTCCAGTGAGCACATCTATGCCCATTCAACTCATCCAGAAAATGTATTGATTTTCTTCTGCCTGCCTTCCTGTGCTCATCTCCCCTATCATTTAACTATCCTTATTGTCTATGTGTTGTCTCCTTTGCCATGGAGTGGGCAACATGATTTCAGGAGCTCACTCATTCATCTTTATATTCTAAAGTGACCATCACAGTTCCTGTAATAGTTGGAACTAATTAAGCAATGTCCAAATGAAGGAATGAGAACTATATGCTCAGCACTAGGTTTTCTAGCACTCAGATGAGGAAGAGGATGAAGATACTGATGATGACATCAGCTAACATTTATCAGCACTTATTATATGCCAGGCATTCTACTATATCTTTTACACACACAATCTTATCTAATTTTCATATTAACCCTTAGGAGGTAGGAATTTCTACTAGTCATATACACATACTACAGATACTAGGAAACTGAGGCTTATTGGGGTTAAATAATTCTGCCTAGGACCACACAATGAGTGGAAGAATTATATCTGTTGAATTCCAAGGAAGAGCCTTAACTTGTATGTTATTCTGCCAGTCATACTGTCCAATCCAGAAAATGGATGCATGGTCCAGACCTTGGTATTTCAAAGAAAACAGGAAGGAGTCTGGACATTCTGGGAACTAAGCCACCTTAACTATGGGGAAAAAGAGAAATTAAGTAGAAGGCAGGGTCCCATCTTCAATGAGCTTATGCTGTAATAAAAAAATGAGAACCAACACACATATTAATGAGAGAGTGTCCCAGACACATAAAACTGAATATTTATATATCCGCTCATTTATCTAGACACAACCATACCTTTACCAGTTGGTAAGTATACCCTATATGCCCCACACTATGCTAAGTGCTTTATGTCTGTTTTCTTAATAATCCTCCCAATGACCTTCTAAAGTACATGATATATTCAATTTACAATGCTGAATTCTAATTAGAAAAGTCAGCACTTTGTGCTTGATCACAGAGCTAAGAACAAGTGGATTTGGGCTCCTAGGTCACAGGACTGCAATACCCAGATTACTAAGCCCATCCTCCATGCATTCTGAATCAGGAGTGGTAGAGATCTGGCAGTTATGCCAGAAGAGGAGAATGTTTCTAAAATACACTGCTTAATGGAGACATCTTTATGAAAAGTGAAGATACTTGGTGAAGACTTCTGGATCTGGTATAAACTAGCCCTTTCAGATTAGCTAATCATTCAGTCAGGGTATTATGGGCATGGAACACAGAACAGATAAATATTTTATCCTCTACCCAAAGATGATAGGTCTTTGATACAAAGGCCACGTGAGGCATCCTGAGTAGATGGGGTGTCAGGACATGAGGAGATGAAAGTACTATAGCCCAAGGACTCTGGAAATCTGAAGAGAACCAGGTCTGCAAAGAGGATAAGGGGATGATGAATATCAAGTCCATAATTTCACCAGGGGCTGCCCCAGTTTAGGGAAGTGAAAGAAGTATGTGTTGGAGACTTATTCTTGGAGGTTATTTGGCTTAGTTTATTATTTTGCTTATATAAGCAGAATGTTACCTAGTAAAATAACTAACAATTTGGAACATTTCTAAGTGTTCTAAGTAAGTTTTGTATGAGTTACACCTCATTAAATCCTTACACCTAGCTATTATAGGTAGTTGGTTCTCAACAAATATGGGTTGAATATATGAGTATGATATGTATTAATCTGTGGCTTGCTTTTATGTAACTTAACAACATATTTGGAGCTATTTCCAGGTAAGGATATAGTCATCTGCTACATTTTTTTACACGGACACACATTATTCTTAGTGTTGATGTACCATGATTTATACAATTATTTTACTGTTGGATGTTTAGGACATTTTTATTATCTTCATACAAACAATAATCCAATGAACAGCTTTGTTCATACAACCTTGTATACATTTGCCAATGTTTTTGAGGATCAATACCAAAAATAGAGTGTCATAGATCTTTTTTAAAAACTAAAATCCATGGCCCATTCTTGAGTTCTGTGATCCTGTTGCTGTTTTGTTCCTTCAGTTTTCCTTTGTTCCTATAAGGGAAAGGGACTGGGGAGAATGGGTGGGAAGGGAGGGATAAGGGTGGGGAAAAAGAAAGGGGGCATTACAATTAGCATGTATAGTGTGTGTGGGGGCACAGGGAGGGCTGTGCAACAGAGAAGACAAGTAGTGATTTTACAGCATCTTATTACGCTGATGGACAGTGACTGTGAAGAGGTATGTGGGGGGGACTTGGTGAAGGGGGGAGCCTAGTAAATATAATGTTTTCATGTAATTGTAGATAAATGATACCAAAATAAAAAAATAAGTAAATTTTTAAAAAACCACCTAAAATCCATGGTTCATTAATTGTTAAGTTGATGAAACAATTCTGACTTCTGACTTACATTGGCCTTTGAAACAATCTCTTTCTGTTTTAACCTAAGGCTGATAAATATATTGTTTAAAGATAGGAAGTATAAATTATAGGCCTTCCATTTTAGATTATTAGACTAAAAAGTTATGTGTAATCATAACAGCTATAACATTCTATTCTGTTCTGCAGCATGAGGTAAATAACATTTCTCAGAGCACTGAATATAATTTTGGGTGTTTTGATGTCAAATTCAGGCTTTACATCTTATAGTAATGCCCTTCATTACTCGTATTTTCAGCTGAGTTTTTTTTATAGATTTGTGTTTTATACACAAAATATACGGAACACAAAAATATGGAAGGAAATGTACTAGTGAATCCTCAAGTCCCCCCTGCCTTTTTTTTTTTACCTTATTTTGCATCTTACATACTTTGATTCAATTATCCTCTATATACCTGGATGTGTCATTTCAGAATTAGAATGCGCTTGGTGGGGAGGATCAGTAGGAAGTGGATAAATAAAGAGATGAACTAAAATGTTACTTGTGGGGTCCTTCTCCTGTACAGAAGATTCCCAGACTCTGAAATAATCATAGAGAAGCAACCCATATGTCTATCAACAGATGACTGGATAAACAAAATGTGGTATATAAATGAAATGGAGTATTACTCAGGAGTATTATGAAGGAAGGAAATTCTGACACATGCTACAGTGTGGATGAGCCTGGAGGACATTGTGTTACATGAAATAAGTTAGTCACAAAAAAGATAAATTCTGTATGATTCCACTGATAGGAGGCATCTAGAGTAGTCAAATTCATAGAATCAGAATGTAGAATGGTAGCTGCCAGGGGTGGGCAGGGAGAAGGAAATGCAAGGTCACTGTTTAATGGCTATAGGGTTTCAGTTTTTCAAGGTGGAAAAGTTCTCAAGATCTGTTTCACAGCAATGTGAATATATTCAACAGTGTTGAACTGTACACTTAGAAATGATTAAGATGGTAAATTTTATGTTATGTGTATTTTATCACAATTTAAAAAATTTCAGATGATCTAAATGAAAAACAAGCATTTGTTAGACTCTGAGTAACCTTGACTTGACACAACCCACCCTCTAAGGTTCACATTTAAAACTGCATTCTCAAACTTAGTTGTATTAAGCTGGGGGTAGTCTAGGCCCCCAAACAAGTTGACCTCAACATTTAAAATGGCTAAAACATAATAGAAGATAATTTCTCTCTCATGTAACAGTCCCCAGCAGGTGGTAAATAAATGTTTGTTAAATGAATGAATGAATGAATTAATATATATGGGTTATAAAATATGCATACAAGCCATAGTACCAGATATGAATTCAGTTTCAAATTCAGATGTGAAATGTGATTATTCTTCCATAATTAAATTAAAATATATTTTGAACCTGCCTCCTGGTGGGTTAGGTGACCAAAACTAAATATAAGACAGCTTCTTGCCACTCTGTAGGCAAAATAATGGCCCCCCCAAAGATGGATGTCCACGTCCTAGTCCCCAGAACCTACGATATGCTAATTTACATGGCAAAAGGAATTTTGAAGATGTGATTAGGTTAAGGATCTCAAGATGGGGGGATTATCCTGCATTATGTGGGTGGCCCCATGCCATTATCACGATGGTCCTTGTAAGTAAAAGAGGGAGGCTGGAGAGCGAAAGTGAGAGAAAATTGGCAGAGGCTGTGCTGATGCATTAGAGGAAGGGGCTCCGATCCAAGGAATATAGAGACTTCTAGAAGCTGGAAAAGCAAGGAAAAAGATTTTCTCCTGGAGCCTCCAGAAGGAACCCCACAGAGCTAACATCTTGATTTTAGCCCAGTGAAAGCCATTTCAGAACTTCTGACCTCTGGAACCATAAAATTATAAATTTGTGTTGTTTTAAGTTGCTAAGTTTGTGGTAGTTTGTTACAAAAGGACTAGGAAACTAGTACACACCCATCCCCACTTTGCTGGCAGTGGTAGCTACATTGCTATTGGGAAGGCCACAGTGATACAGAGAGGCCACGCAGAACACAGGGACTCTGAGTAGAAGCTGCCTGGATTCCAAACCCAGCTGTCACCTGCTTGCTCTGTAACCTTGGTGAAGTTATGTAACCTCTCTAGGAATGACTACCTCCTCTTCTGTAAATTAATGTCCTCACCTGTAAAGTGGGAATCAGATTAATACCTACATCATTCAGTTATTATAAGGAATAAATATGTTCATTTAAATAAAGGGCTTAGCGCAGTGCATAGGATGCAGCAAACACTGTATGAGTACTATCTATTTTTGCAGTCACCCTTATTAACATTATCTGGTCCTAGGCCTTATTAATTTATGCTGGTTCCTGGCAAGTGAGCACTCACTTTGGCCATAGGCTGTCCCAGGTCTGCTTGTATTTCAGTTAATTCTTCTCCAGAATGTTCCCCTCATTCTGAAGGCTTGATGCTGATTCCTATGCCAATCGAAAACAGATGTTGGTGTCACCCTTAGAATCCTTTTTACCTGTTGGTTGGTGTGCTTGTCCCCCCATCCTCTGCTGCTGCTCTCTCTGGCTGAAGGCCCATTCCTGCAACGTTGTCCAGGGGATTGCCCTTGGGCAGTGGAAGTCACCTGACTCAGAGTTAAGATGCCCTCACCTGAGGCCAGGATCCCTGGGGAAGGGTATAAAAGCCTTGCTCCCGTGTCTCAAGGCAGGACAGACTGCCGTACAAATTATCTGGTGGACACCACACCCTTCCCCCTGCCTGTCCTGCTGCTCTCACCACCCCTTAGATGTGTCCTGGGAGGACTCCCTCCATAGTATTTGCATGCAAAGTTCTGTCTTGGCTCTGTTTCTAGGGAACTTAACTTAGAATGTGGTCTCGGGCCACAAGACATTTAATAGAGGCTGTTTAGGGTACATGATAGGTAACCTGGGAAACAGTAATAAAAAACTGTGGGATTGCAGAGGAAGTAGAGATTTGGGCTGGAGGAGCATAGAAGGCCTCACCGAATGGCCTGAGCCAACAGTTGGCCTATGTACACCTAATGGAAAAAGCTTACTTTTAGACTAAGGCTTTGTTCTATCAGCCACCTTCAGGTGTCATTGTGTTCTATGCACACAGAATGTATAATGCTATTTTCAACCCAACCTTGTCACAAAGTCAATTTTTTTCTCAAAAGCAATAACACTTCTACCCCTTAAGGCCTCCTTATGTCCTGGAAGTTAAAAGTAAAACTTAAAAGCTTAAATTTTTGTGGCACCTAGAAACCAAATAAAAAGTTCCTAAGACAAGTAAAATTATGTTTGTAGTTTTTCCTGCATAGATTTAAAAAAAAGACCAAACAAACCATTAATTTTTGAGATCTCAGCAATTCATACTATTATCTTTTTGTTTTATTTTCCCTTTAGGTGATATACTGCTTAATATGTAAGCATTTATTGCCATAGTGTCTCAGTACTTTATGACTTTACTTCATTACATTTTCTGTAGTTTACATGTTTATGTTCCTTCCTGACTTCCCCCACTATCCAAGACAACTCCTGCCCCCATTTACTCTTCTCTCTCATACCATCCATACAAATGCTTCCCATACATATGTTTAAAAAAAGAACTATGGCCATTGGCAAGCTGTTTTGGGACTTGTAAGAATATCATAAAGACTCATTGGAAAACACACTTTCCATTCCATTGGAGGTGCAGATCAAAAGGTATTCCCTGATTTTCAAAAGTTCCTGTTACACCACTGTGGGAAGAATGGAATATCCTATGGCCAGGATCCTCACCTGACCCTAAACTTCTTGATGATGTAATTGGCCAGCTGCTACTAGGCTAATGCTCCCACACCTGTAAGCAATGAAATATTACTGACCTAATCACTATATAAAGAGCTCTGCCCAGTTCTCTGGGTGGAGGCAGAGATGGAGGTGGTTTACAGACCTGCAGACTGTTGGATGCAGAAGCCATCCTAGTGTTCGACCTACCTACCACCTTGAGAATAAAGCCAGGTATAAACCCTTTCACCCCAAGCACGTTCCATTGTCATCTCTTGGTCTCATTGAAACCACAGTGAGCTTGCCTGGGGCTGAAACCCTCAGGCAAGGCAACCACTTTATTTTTAAAAAAGACTATACTAGCACTTGTTTTCTAATAGAAAGACATCGAGAAAGGTGTTTTGTTTTTACGAAAAAAGGCAGAAAACGAAAACAGCATTCCGCATTTGTTTTGTAGCCAGCCCTTATAGAGGCAGTACACCTGAGCAGCGAAGGCAGCTCCACCAAGCTCCTTCCCAGTGAACCACACTCAGCGTCTCAGTATCAAGCTGCCCTAGCTTTGCACTGTTTCTGTGAGCATCTGTGTTTTATCTCCATTTATTTTGTGCATCCATTAGCAAGATGCACCCTAAGGTACAGAAAAGCCTAAGAGTGGTTATATTTGGGGTCTGGGAACACTCAAAAACTTTTCCATGTAAATCAATGGTAATTGCTTCTTGTCTTTAGGCCATTTCAGCTTACAAAAGCTTTCATAGGAAGGCTCCACTTTAAGATGAGGGCGGAGGGAACCTGTGAATCTAAAGGACAGTGTCTTCCCCAGCACATGAAAGTGTTCCATGAAAGGAGCACCCAACAATGAACAGGCATTTCCCCCTGACAGGACAAGAGAAACTGTGACTGGTGACACTCTATCACCCACTTGTGTCTTTATCCCCTTCCTTCTTATACACTGCCTTTTCTGGACAGTTGCCAGGCACCCAACCCAATTCAAACTGGGTGGGATACTGCCCCAAGCTGACTGGATGAGGGAACAAGGCCCCATCAGCTCTGCTGGGTGACTGGCCTGGGGAGGCTGGCACCCACCACTCTAGCTGAAAAGCTGCAGCTCCTTCCTCTTTACCAGAGGTGTTTGTGCATGAAGGGGCAACTTGGAAGGGATGAAGAGAGAAGGTACTTTTCACCTACTCCTCTTTGTTTGTCTACGTCTCACTCTCACATACTGGTATGTATGTTCTGACCATTTTACACTGAGTCTCCAATGCAATTCTTTGACTTTTTATTTTTTTAGGGTATAAAGTTGAAACGTGGAAGGAAAGGACAGGAAAGATACTTTTACTCCTTCCTTTCATTTCTCTTTTAAAAATACTCAGTAATACATGCTTTGGGACTTCCATACTGTCTTTTCTGTAATTTTCTGCTTTACCCTTTTTAGTTCTAAACCAACAATGGAGATAAACCAGAATCCAGATGCCTTACAAGTTACTTCAAGGGGAAATGAGGAATTGAACTAGTAAACAGAGCATGTGTTAGTTAATCATGCTGAACGATTTTTATTTCTAACAAAAGCCTTGTAAAATGCATTGGTTGTCTCCATTTAATACTGTAACAAAAACAGATGAAAAAGAGAGTGATTGGTTCAAAACTCATCACATTCGTCGCAGAGGCAAAACAAGAAACCAAGAACTCTTTGATCTGAACCCAAAAGAGCTTATATAGCTTCTAATTTCATTGGGAGGGGTGCAGGGAGTTGTCAGTGCATGTCCTCGAACATAAAACAAAAACAGAATATAACTTCTAGTCCATTTTTACTAATTCTCAGAGGATACAGCCCCCAGTTTTAGAGTTTTAAAGTCTATTTCAACATTTGAATGGCTTTAGCACCAGCCTCAATCAAGCCTTCGATTGCTAATAGATTCCTATTAGCAACATTTTCTTATATGAGATTTTTCTAACTAAGAATAAATTAATTGCTTATGTATGTTCTCCCTGTCCCCACCCCTAAATGTGCTTTGCTCTTTCCTATTGTCCATAAAAGCAATAAAGCCATCATCAACAACTTCCTCCTAAAACTGATGCGTGCCTTTATGACTCACTTCTTGGATATCTACCTTGAGAGCACTAAAGCTGTACTGGAGAACCCTAACTCAAACCCTGCTCTTAAAAAAAAGTATCCTTTAGCCTCTAACAAGATCTGCAGGAGAATGTTGAAGGCGAGCAATTAAGAGGCACCAAGTAGAAAAACTTTGCAAGGGAAGAGCATCAGAATACAGCAGAAAGAGATGACCTAATTTGCGGTCTTTCTCAGAATTATCAGGTTTGGCTAGATTTCCTCATTTTTCTCTTAATTCCTTACACATATGAAGACATTTATCACTAAAATATCTATCCAAGAGTGTGATCTTGTATTTGAATTGTAAGAAAAGCATACTCTTTCAGCATGTAATGGGCTAAAATGGAACTACAGTCTATTTAATTATTTTTGCCCCTTGTTTCCCTGTTATCTAAAGAAGTTCAAAAACCTGAGAATTAGATTCAAATTCATAGTTGGTAATTGATTTTTTTTTTGGTCGTTATTGCTATTGTTATTGTTTAAAACAGTTGCCATTTCTAACTCCATCCATATATATTCCCTCCCCTGGGCTCGTTAGTGTTAAAAATAAATTGGGTTAAACTTATGTAAAAGTAAAGGAATAAAATATTTTTCAATTGAAAAAAAGAACCATCAATATTCTCTGTGCTATAAGTGACCCCTGCCATCATCATATCAATGCTATGTCATGGTCCAAAAGAGAAGCAAATGTTTTACAGGCCAGTAAAAGATTTTATGCACTTTGTTTCAGAACGTTTATCTGCAAAACTAATTTAAACTAATTTGAGTTTATGATCACTGGGAAGATTTGTGATCCACATGCAAATTATTATTACAAAAAATTTTTCTAATAGGGGTCAATATAAAGGATATTAGCATGAGTCTATAACTAGGCAGAGGGGAAATTTTGTAACCAAAACAATCAAGGGTTGGAATGAGAAATCCTTACCCAAAGAGATCTTAAAATGAGTCAGATATTTATTTGTCCTGAATGATCTAGTTGAAACATCTCTGGAGGCTGAGGGATGGGTTATGTAACTCTGAATGCTTTTCCCATTTCTACAATCTGATGATAAATCTCTGGGTGGCACATTAGAATTGTGTTCTTAGAAACCAGTGACATGGCTTTTTTCCCATTGACTCCAATGAAAAAAATACATGTTGAGAGATTTTCTTCTTAGGCTCTCTCTGTCACTCTTCTACCTGAAGATAATGAAGACAGATACAATTATCACGAAGAAAAAAAATAGTATTAGATCCCTACCTCATACCAAACACAAAAATCAATTCTGTATGGATTCAATACTTATAAGTCAAATGCAAAACCTTAAAACTTTTAGTGTCCTATAGGTGAATATCTTTCTGATCATGGATCTTTTAAACAATACATAAAAATGTGCTGGGCATAAAATAAAAGCTTGAGAAATTCGACTGCATTAAAGCAAAGAACTTCATCTCACTAAAAGAGACCTTTCAAAAATGAAAGGATAAGTCACAGACTGAGAGAAGATATTCGTAACACATATAACATGCAATATTGTTGTTAGAGTATATAAAGAACTCCTTCAAATTAAAAAGAAAAATACCAAGTAATCCAATAGAAAAATGGGCAAAAGAAATGAGGCATTTCACAGATGAGGTAACATACATGGCTAAAAAACATTTGAAGAGCTGTCCACGCTTACCAAGAAAGAAAATACAAATCAAGACTACAAGATACATCGTATATACATTTAATCAGTAAAAGTTAAGAAATGTGACAACACCAAATTTTAGAAAGGATATGAATGAACAGGATCACTTGTGCATTGCAGGTAGCAGTGTAAAAATTGCTACATCCACTTTGGAAAACCATTTGGCATTATCTTGTGAAGTGGAACATTCCCAAAGCTCATGACCTGGCAGTTCTACTAGGCATTTACCTGTGTACTACCTGAACACTCATAATCTTGGAAAAAGCAAAAAATGGATGTTCACATTACCACAATAGGTAGATAAATTATTCTGCATGTTCACCCAATAGAATGAACTGTAACTACCTACAGCAACATGACTGAATTTCAATAACATAATACTGAGTGAAAAAAGCCTGTCTGAGATACAAGAAAGGCAAAACTAAACAACATATTGCTTAAACATTTATAAAAATAATAAACACTAAATTCAGGAAAGCAGTTTTCTTTGGAGTTGAGGAAGACAGCACATAGGTAAGTTCAATTTGGGGGGTAGTTGTAGTTCTTAGATTGGATGGCAGGCTCAGAGGTATTCAGTAAATAAATAAAAAGCAAATGAAAAAATAAATAAATAAAAAAGATAGCTATGCTCAGGCCAAAGATGATAGCGTTTGTGAATAAGATTATGATTAAACTGATTTTGTGTATGTGAGGTCGTCCTAAGCCTCCAAAAGAGAGAAAAATAAAAATTGTGATTTCACAATTGCTTTACTTGTGCTTTTATGGTATTTCAAGGACTATAAAATATCTTAGAAATTTCAATTCATAGATTCTACACTATTTAATATTATTTTTACCCCCATCCCTGTTGTGTCTCTGCCTAGTGTTTCCATTTTGGCTTACAGTTGGACAAACAGGCAAACAAGCAAATGCTTAGATGTTTTTCTCAGAATTCAGTGGTTAGCCTAGAAAAATGGTTTCCTAGGTTTCGATCCACATACCCCATATGATCCACCAGTGCACACGTCCCCCTAAGTAGCAGCTATGACAAGCGTAGTTGAGTTTTTTATTGTTGCCTATGGGGGTACTTTTTTTCTTAATCGGTCTTACTAGGGTGTTAGTACTTCCATTAATCTTTTCCTCCCTGAGCCTTTTGCCAGAAATTTCCCCCAGGGGGAAGCTAGGGTAGCCATGGGTGTCTCTTTGTGGGTTTCCCTTCTGGGATCACAGTCTTGCATTGCTGTTATGCAAGGCTTTACAATAGCTTATTCCTTTATGTATTTTGCCCAGTTTTATAGTGGTTTATGATAGGTGGGCAAAACCAGTAGCAGTTACTCCATTCTGCACAGAAGAAGTGACATTACTTGATTTTTATAAGCTTCCACTTTGTTTTTATAAAAAATTTGAATTTTTTATAGTGTTGCAAAGCATATCAAATTATCCCTTACATTCACAGTTCAGAGATCTAATTTCTCAAGTTTTGTAAAGCTGTCATATCCCCAACTGTTACAGATTTTTCCTTCTCACTTCTCAGAACATTTCTCTTGGACACTTGTCTCCTATCCTTCTACCGCTGCCCCCAGGGCTTCCCTTTTCATGTCAAACTTACACACCCCATCCCAAAGTAGAGTGCATATCATACACTTCTTCTAGAATATTCACCCGAAAACCTGAATTCCAAAAATCATAAAAGTTTTAAAAAAATCCAATGTCCAGTCATCATTTGTGCATTATGAAAATGCTTCTTGAATCTGTATATATATTTTCATTCTAAGCCACGTTTGGGGAAAAGATCTCCAATATGCAATTTTTAAGAACTTTATGTATATTTAACATTTTTATAATAAAATAGCACAGCAAAACCAAAAATACGTCTGTAAAGGTTCACAATTACTTCTCTCTCATTTGTCCTCCAAGAACTAAGTAATGCCCTTAGGTTCATTACTCAGTTATTTCCCTGCTATCCTTTTTCTTGTCTGAATTGACTATACTATTTCATTTAGTCTCTCCTTACTGGATAGCTCCTAAATCTGTGGGCATTTTTGTTGCTTTTCTGTAGGACACTCAAATGTCCTTTATACGTCTTTCTGAAGCACAGCTACCCCAGCTGCACCTGGTGATTCCACAGAGCACCCATCATGAGAACTATGAGAAGGAAATAAACACCACCCAGCAAGGAGGTGCTGAGTTTACCTGGAGTCCTCTTTTGCTGGAAACACATAGTAAAGGCAGAGAAAAATATCCAAATTATGTTCTCTGATGACAATACAAGTCATTTGGCACTTCATAATAATAAAAAGATTGCTTTAATCATCTACAAATGTGGAAACTAAAAAACACATTAAAAACAAAACTGGAAATTCCCTCAGTGAAATAGTTATGAATTTTGCTTAAGCATTTAAAAAGCTAACAGGCAACTAATGCCTCAACCTCCCAACCAAGAAGGATTTATAGAAGAGATATCAGACTTTTAAAAGTTCCAGACACATTGGGCTAGAAATCCTGGCTCTAAAACTCACAAGTTGGATTATTTTGGGCAAATGATGGAAATTCTTTGCATTATGGCCTCTAGTCTGTGATATGCAGACATTCCTTGGTTGGCATGAAGTTTTTCTTGAAATGTTCACCTTGCAAAGAACTCTTGCTCTTTAAACCTCTGTTCTCACTTAAATGGGCTTCAAAACCTTGATCTTTCAGCCAGCCACTCCATTATAATTTCAGTAGCATATCTCTTTTTAGAAAATAGAAAATAAAAGCTTAGGAGGGGCCATCATTTTAGTCCTGAACACATAGTCCCCTCCCCCAGTGTACCCTCAATAACCTCAAGGAGGAGCTGGAAGAGAAATGGGCCTGTGGGACAGCAGACACTGTCTGCTCCATGTTAGTGCACTAAGTCTTTCTGATTCCCTCTGCAAAGGCCAATGAAGGGTAGATCTTCCCTGTCCTTGGGGCTGAGGACTGGGAATAGACATGGGACAATGGACGACATGGGAATAGACAGATCAGTGGATAAAATAGAGAAATGGAAATAGAGTGCAGTATATGTAAGAATGTGTGTAAGATAGATTTATATCGTAGAGATGGATATACGAAAGCAATCATGTAAGAGTTCTTATAACAAAAAAGCACATTATCATACAGAAAAATTAGAAAATGATATGAACAGACAATTCATGGAAGAACAACTCCAAATATAACAAACACATGAAAAGATGTTCAAAGGCCCTAGTCATCAGGAAAAGGCACATAACACTAGCAATGAGCTGTCATTTCCTACTTATCAAGCTTATTGCTGCCTGGGATGTGGAGAAAAGAAAAGGATACTCTCAAATACCACTGGTGGAACTATGAGAACTTTTTGTTATTGTAAAACTGTCAAACAATATCTCAAAAATTAAAAATATTTATACTCCCCAGCCCAATAATCCCACTCTTGGGAATCTAGCCCACAGAAAGAAAATCACCATTAATTAAGGAAATATATAAAAGGTATTTCCTGTAGGATTGTTTGTAGGAAACAGCTGGAAACAGAATGAATGCCTATTACAGGGAAATGGCTGGATGGAGTATGAAATAGCCACACCAAAGGGAAATATGCAGCCACTAAGAACATGAATGAAAGTTCTGTCAAGTGACTTGGAGGAATTTCTACAAGATGAAGGAAGTGTTAAATGGGATCTCTTTTTGTAAAATAAATAAGAACAAAACAAACAAAAAAACTTGTGCATGTCACGGATGTGTGTATTCATACAGGGATTCAGTGAGAACCGAGGGAGAAGGGGGCAATTCATATTGGGCTGTTCACATAGGTCAGTGTGGGGTGTCAGACTATGCTTGGGTGAGTAGGGGGGGCTTTACAATACAACACGGACATGAAATCTGCAGAGAACCTCCTCTCTTTGCCATTTGCATTAGTAAAAGCTACAGGAAAAACAGCAAAAGCAGATATTTTGAGTTCTGACTCCAGCATAGATTGTATTTATTTCTACTGGAATTCAAAGAGGTGATTTTTTTGTTTTCACAATTTAATTCTTTCCACTTCTATTTCAGAACTTGCAATTTTGGAATGTTATACTCTTTCTCTAGGTTTTTATTTGGGTTTAAATTTGCTATGGTGTTTCTTTTTTTTTTTTTTTAACTAGAATGATGGGTACTCTTGTTTCCTATGCCCTTCCTAATGCAATTCAGTCTTTTTGTTTGTACTTTTGGCCACTGCAGAACATGTTTCTGTGAGCAAATTTTACTGATACTCAAATATTCTATCATAAATTATAGTGAATAGATGAGGACTAATTGTCTTAAAGGTCGCTTTATCCAGTCTAAGGGCATCAGGGAAGGCAACCTGGAGGAGGTGTGTGACACACAGTAGGCACTAAAATATTTGCTAATGAGGACACTTCTAAACTGACACTGAAGGGGCAAGTATGAATTTGCCAGGCAGAGAATGGGGAGAACATATAGCTTACTCGAGGAAGAGGAAAGATTAACAACAATAATACATTTATTAAGACAACTGGCATTTATTGGAAGTTCAATAGGTGTAAGGTAACTTGCTAAATACTTCACAAGCATTAGCTCACAGACCCCACACATTAACCTTATTATCTCTGATCTACAGATGAGCAAACTGAGGCTTTGATTCAATGGTCTGCTCAGGGGGAACTGGGATTCACACCTCAGCCTATCTGTCCACAAGTCTGAGCTATTATCCACTCTAATACAGCTTCACCTAACAGCAGGTGTAAGAGGTTGCAATATGTCTCCATAATAATTCACCCAGGAATGACCATACTACCTGTTTCATCACTACCTGAAAGAATTTAGTAACACTTTCATACTGGACATTTGTGCATTTTGCCTTTTAGATATTCTAGAAAAATCTTCAGTGAAGCAATTTCCCACATTAACCTGTAGGTGATTCTTGTATTAATATTATTTTACTCAGTGAAATGTTTATGTGTTCTATTCTGCTTTTAGAGTTTTTAAGATACCTACCTAGCTCTACTGAACATGGAAAACATTTTTCCCCAAGGTAACTCAATAATTAAAACATCTTTTTCTATAAAGCTTTTTTTTCTGAAAACCTAAAAGATAGTGGTTTATCTTCATTGAGACTATTCTCTACCTATACATGCCTTACAAAGCACTAATGGCAAAGGATTCCATCCTACTCAGAGTGAAGATAAGGTAGTGAAAACTCTGACCACATTTCAGGAAAATTCATGTACTACCCAATGAGTACCCGGCATGTGGCAGGTGATCCATATGTGTTTGTTGAGTTAATGAATGTCAAGTTTTGCCAGTCTTTCAAGAACCATACCATTTTGTTAGGGAAATTGACAAGAGTGCTTAGCCTCCTGTTTATTCAGGGGATAATTTATGTATTTCATACAATTCCTTAACTTTCCTGCCTGTGTCCTACTGCCCAAAATGTGACAGTTTTGTTCAACACTAGCCCCACATCAACTTATGAAACTCAAATCAGTCAGCTTCCTTGGCAAAGGGTTGATGGGAGGCGAATGGAGAGAAGAGTGGAAAGTCTGAGGCTAAGAATAGATTTTTTTGGATGGCTTTTGATTTTCCTGATGGCCTCAGCTTACTTGTCACTATTAGCATGGGTAATTAATAGTTGGCTGGCTGTATTTCCTTTTATTCTCTGGTTTTATCATCTTTCAAGTGAATTTAGTCAGGGCTGGTCCTACTAAACGGATTTCTAGCCTAGACTCCTGGTAACATTCCAGGAGAATGGCAGTGGAAGAACAACCGAGAACAACAAAGTGGCATCTTTCTCCCTAACAACAAAGTGGCATCTTTCTCCCTTTGCAGTTTCCTCTTCTGACACAGCACCTGCTTATCCACGATTATAACATGATAGCAGTAGATAGCATGGCAGAGCCCAGTGTGTCAACTTAAGTTAAAAAAATGTCTGTAGTAGTTTTCATTCCTATTGTTTTATTTTGCCTAGTTCCTTTTCATTTCTATTTTTTTGTTTCTGCATCTCAGTGTCTATATTCTGTTTGTTTTTAATATTTTCTTGTGAGACTCCTGAGATGGAGTGTTTATTCTTTCAGCAATTAGAGCAGCTATTTGGGAAGTGATGGGTTTTGCTATTTTACTGGCTGTGCTGCTCAAAGCAAAGGGATCTGAAAACATATGTTAGGGGGGAGCCTTTGGTTCTAGGCACTTGCTGCACTTAGTGTGTTAGGTATTCTCCACAAAATTCTACTGAGTCCTCATAGGGTAAAAAAATCCAATTAGCAAATCACACAAACAGGCTGCTATAGACTGAATGTTTGTGTCCTCCCCGAAAGTCATACATTGAAATGCTAATCTCCAAGGTGATACAGAGTATTTGGTGGTGAGCCTCTGGGAGGTGCTTAGGTCATGACAGGGTGGCCCTCAAGGCTGGGACTATTACCCCTACAAAAGAGACTCCAGAGAACTCCCTCACCTCTTCCACTAGGTGAGGGAGGACACAGGGAAAAGACAACCATCTATGAACAGGAGGTCTGCTCTCACCATACACCGAATCTGCCAGCACCTTGATCTTGCACTTCCCAGCCTCCAAAACTGTGAGA
Source organism: Manis pentadactyla (assembly GCF_030020395.1). Taxonomy (NCBI): domain Eukaryota; kingdom Metazoa; phylum Chordata; class Mammalia; order Pholidota; family Manidae; genus Manis; species Manis pentadactyla. The sequence continues at coordinate 43,938,121 of NC_080021.1, read as the reverse complement.
AGTAAATTTTTGCTGTTTGTAAGCCACCCAGTCTATGATATTTTTCTTAAAGCAGCACAAATGGACTAAGACAGGCTTTTGTCATTTCCAAATTTAGACACCTTCCTAACAGGAATAGTCATCCCCTTTCCCCTCCCGGACACTCCAACTCAGCACAGGCAATGTTTCTGTAGTCAGCAATGTGTAAGTGCTTTCACTATTAGTGTTTTTGTACCTTTAGATTATCCTTTGGGCCACCCCTGCTAATGCATTTGAACACAAGATATTCTATATTTATTTGTTATTGAGTCCCTGATATTGTGCGACTCAACCCCTTATTACATATACTGTCAATGCTATGCGATCATTTATGAAAAACAAGTTGCTGAGAGTCTCACAAATGCCAAGAGCCTTGAGGGTACATCCTGGGTGCAAGGACAGATACATTTCCCTGAACAGATTCATCTGTTTATTCATTTTTCTTACTGTCCAAGATGAATCAGAGTGCAGCCACCATGCTTCTTGTTAGGTGGATGCCCTAACAAACAGCCATAACCACTAGAGCCATTCAGTGAGTTAATTTTCCCTTTCTGTTGGAATTCTGATTGACGTGGTGGGTCCTTAACTGTTAGGGGGAAAGGAGGTGTGGCCTTGCCCAAAGCCTGGAGAGCAGACTCTGTCTCTTTTGGGGATAGAGGTGACATTCTTTGGCTCTTTACATTTCTCTCACATTGTTCGTTTTCTTTTGAAACCTGTTTTCAGAAGTCTCCTCATCTCATGAAATTCTTCAACCCACAAAGAATCCATTAAAAAAATATGGCAATAGTTCATTCTTCTAAAAACCAAGCTGGACCCACATTGACGTATGGATGCCAGATCAGTTTCTGTGGAGTTGGAAGCACATGATGATATAAATTCCAGCCTCATGATCTTTTTCTTCTTTTCTGTCTCCTTTATCCACTCTTCTGTTTCTCCATATTACCTTTTTGGTCGCCAATGCCTTAAGACTGGACGCTGGGGAGCTTAGTAGTCGGCACTCAGAGTCAAAGAGCTGGATGTCTCCCTCTTTCCAGTTCTCTCAATTTCTTTCTTTGAAACTTAATACAATGAAAGGTTATTAAGACATTGTAATTCTCACTTGGAGTATGCCTGTATTTTAGTCTAATACTAAATTCAAAGTTACCATGGTCTACTCTCAGTATATTTACATCTATGTATCTTAAAGGCTCACAACTCTTGTGCAGCATAAATTGAATTTTAGATCAAAATTTATTCAAGAAATATTTATTGTGTGTCTTTCTGTACCAGGAATGAGAATACAATGGTGAATAAGACAGAAAGTCCTTGGTCTCCTGGACCAGGCATTCTAGAAGCAGAATGGCACCATAATTCATTTATTCCGTAACTCCAGAGAGAAAAATGGTGCTAGAAACTGGGAGGGACTATGCATATGCCATGTTCTGTAGTACACCATAGACTGAATTGGAAATGTTTTTTCATAACAAAATATTTCAAATCAATTACTTCCATTCAGGAAATACATGGTCATTATTTTCTTCAAACTAGAAATTACTTTATCCCTCTTTTCTATGAAGTTCTCTTAAATCCTTTATTATTCAAGGTCTCTATCCAATTTTTCATCAAATTACCCTGTTTGTAGCTCCCAAACGTTAATACCTCCATGGACCCTGTAAAGTGCTTTAGGGGCTTAACTGTGTGTGAGGTAGGAATGGTATTTAAGCCCTTAATGAAAATATAAGCTTTGAAGGTGTTACACTTTGGTGTTTATAAGAGTCTTCCTCCTCTTATCTTTTTTTCGGGGCTGGGCTAGTTAGGGAGGGGGAGGAAATAATCTTAATGCACTTTTGTTACATTTATAGTCTTCTCTTTTAAAATACGGGTTTCGTGTACTGGCAATTATGAACACTTCATACGGCCTGAACGCATCTGCTAACTTTGGGTGTATTTTTCCAACTCTCCAAGCAGTTTCTTTCTACCGATCTGATTCTCGCAGGCAGAAAAGCTAATTATGTCTCGTTGTTTCACCTATCTTTCTCTAGAAAAGTGAAAGTGAATAGACAACACAGAGAAGAGAGGAAAAGAGAGGGGAGAAGGCAGAAGCAAGAAAACGAAAGAACAGTGGAGTCCGGGAGCGCTGACTGCGGACGAGCAGACCCTGGCAGCCACAGCGCGGAGCTGCCGGCGCCCACTGGCCCCTGGAGCTGCCAATCGGGGCGTAATCCTGTAGGAATTTCTCCAGGGTTTAGCTAGGAGTCACATTGCCGCCTCTCCTCCTCCAGACGCCCGGCGGAGCTCGGAGAAGCCGGCGAGGGAGGGAGGGAGCGGGAGAGGAGGAGGACCCGGGGAGGGAGGCGGCGGCGCGAGAGGAGGAGGGGCGCAGCCGACCGCAGATCCACTAGCTCGGCCCGACGCACTCCTCTCCAGATACTCCGGGAGCTCTAGCCGCGCGGACTGCGCGCCCCCGCTGCTCTGTCCCCAAACTTCGGCTGCAGCTAGATTCCAAGTCATCTAATTTATTCCGCAAAATCAGAAACTGAACTGCGACTCGGGGAAGGAGTCCGCGGAGGGGTAAACCAGCGGAGCAAGAGGAGCTCTAGAGAACAGCCTCCCCGAGCAACAGCTCGGCGTCGGGAGTGCAAAACCAACAAGTGAGAAGGCGCCGCGGTCCCGGAGCGCAGCCGCGAGCGCCCGGAGCACGCGCAGGAGGAGCGAGCGAGGCCCCCGAGCCCGGAGCGCGAGCCCCGGCCCGGCCCCCGAGTATCCGAGCCCGAGCCGCGGTCGCTGCAGCGGCTGTGCTCCGGGTCTTTCTGCGCGGGCTTCGCCGGGCGCTGGGCGGGAGGCTCGTATCGCCCTCGTTGCAAACGGCGGCTGGGAGCAGCCGGACCCGGGGAATATGCGGCGCGTTTGGTTCCTGCTCATCTTGGGCTTGGTGGCCTGCGTGTCGGCGGAGTCGGTGAGTGGGCCGGGAGAGGGAAGCGCTCGCCGAAGCGAGGCCGACGGGAGTCCGCAGCTCCCGCGGAGAACCGGGGAGCGCCACCTGGGGGATCCCCTCGCAGACTTGGCGCGCAATTCCCGGGGATCCGCTGGGACAGCTGCGCTTGCTTCTCCAACCCCTTCCCCTCTTTCCACCGCTGCAGAAAAGCATTCCTCGCCGGAGTTTCCCAGTGGTCCCTGGCGATGAGGGCGCGAGAATCTCAGTTTTTCTAACCGCAGAGGTCCCTGAAGTCTCTCCCAACTTCTTCTACCCGCAAGGGTCTTGTTGCGTGGCCCGTGGGGTAAAAGGTGGCAGGAAGCGGGAGCTGGGGAAGGGCCCGAGAGGGAATGTGTCCTCTCCGTGCGTTTCACGGGACCACCTGGAAACTTTAGGGTCCCTACCTCCACACACCATCTCCCCCTTCATCCCCCCAACGCCAGCTTTCCTACTTGATTGAATATAAGGCCTGGGGAGATGGGGCCTCGGTTTAAGAAACCCGCTAGTATCCGGAGAGGAAAGTTTACAGAAGTTCTTTTGTTCGATGTTCCCGGTGGCTGGGGCGAGGTAGCAGACACTACGTGGAAACGCTATCCCCGGAGGCGCAGAATGCAGTCCAGCCGGAGTGCCGCGGAACGCGCTCGAATATTCTGGGTCGCGGGCTGCTGGAATCCTAGTCCTTAAGTGACCCCCTCCTCCAAGAGTGGCCAAGAGTGGCCCGAAGGCCTTTAGGGGCAGGAGGACATTTTAAAATCGAATTGCACTGGAGCGAAGCGCGCTGGGTGAGGCGGGCTTCGTGCGATGCGCTCGGCCTCCGGTCGCCTGGCTGCTCGGGACCCAGGTTTCCAGCCACGTTTGCGTCGCGGGGTCTGGCGGGGCTGTTTCCGAGGCCCGAAGAGGTTTCTTAGGCCGGGGCGCCCTATGGGCACGCAGCCTCCCTCTCCTACCCCGGCACTGGGAACTTGGTTTTTCCTTTGGGTAGTGTTTTTGGGGCTGGAGCCTGTATACCTACTTCGTCCAAAGAGCGCCCTCTAAAGGGAACTGGCTCCTGGGCTTCCCCTTGTCCCTACCTGGGCACCCCTAGAGCTTTGTCCGGCTAAGTGGAAGCCCAAACACCCCGGATTCCGCCAGCAGCTTCAGTATCTACTGGGGCCTCGGCCGGGGAGTGTAGCTGTTCCAGTCCTTGAGCTCCCGTTCTCTGCGCGCATTGCCACCGGTAACTTGTCCGTTTCCAGTTAACTGCACTCTTTGAAGACAAATGTCATCTTTAGGGATAGTTCTGTGAGCTTTTTTCTCCTCCACCCTTGGAGTGTTACTTTCCCCTTCTCGGTTTTTTGGAGTTGAAGCAATTTAGGAATGGAAACCGCTTTGGCACTGAGCAGCCAATGGATGTTTTCATCAGTGTGAGAGCAGCTGTGTATGCTAGCAGGTCCCCAAACGTTACTTGAGATTGGAGAGCACGTAGAATTGTCAGAATAGATGAGTGATTTGGGTAATCAGGCTGAAAAACAGAACTCTGAACCTTAGCCGTATTTTTCTGTAGCAAATGACCGTTTAATCCACTGGGATCCGCCACCTCGTAGCCAGTTACGAACTTTGGCATGTTATCCACAAGGAGAGATTCTGTTTATTTCAGGAAAACATTGCTCATCTTGTTGCAAAACAAGGCAAAGGGAAAACTCCCTAAAGGTTTTCAAGAGAAGCCTCCCTAAAAGGCTTACATGGTTAATTTAAGGAAGTCCTTTTTTGCTAGGATTTGCTAGGAAGTGTTACTGTTGAGGATCGTAGAAAAAGACTGTGTGTTCTGCCTCTGTGTGTATTCTGTGTGTGTAAATCAGACAGAGCTCCTTAAGCAAGCTTTTGGCTGAACTGTGCTCCCTGATGACACCTTTCCCTGGAACTCTGACTGGGGTTCTGATATTTCTCACTTCCAACCAGAATTGGATGCTTTCCTAGTGAGCTGCTTCACTGAGGTAGTTACTGTTTTCAGTAATCGGAATATCCAAAAGTGTGATTAGATATATTTAAAATGTCAACTTGGAGACAGTAGCAGAGTCTTTGTTAGGCAGAGTCAGTCTACTCCATAGAAGCTGTTTCAAAGCCCACAATGGCTAATATAGTACATTTAAATGACTTTTCTGTATGTTTCATGTATAGCAGCATAAATATATGTGAAGTTGAAAGTCTTAATTTTTTTATATTTAGTCAGTAAAGCACATTATTTCTAGTACAATGTATTTTAATTTGAAAATTGCAACTGTTCAGCTGGGAATTAGTAGTGATCATCTGAGCTTAAAGCTTCTCTTTAAAAGGAAGAAAAGAAAAATGTCTGTAGTTAGTGAATTCTTGAGTTTTATACTGAGCTTGGGGAAAAATAAAGAGGCTCTTAGGACCTAAGGCTTAAAGCTGGCTATGAAGAGAAATGGGTATCCATTCCTTTACAGAGGCTGGAGACAACAGGTCAGACTGTTCATGGTGATGCATTCTACTTTCCACGGGCATGTTAGGTCTTCCACTGTGGGAACCGGGTGCAAGGGGAAAGACTGACTGAGTGTGGCAGTAGTGATATGCTGATGTTTTTCCATCCATTTTTTCCCATGACAGTCTATCTTTAGAAAGAATACATTGCAGACTGCTAGGAGCTCATAATTTGAACTGGAAATATGTTTAAGAAAAGGGAGCATTTTAAACTAGTGGAATTTCACACACATGCTTAGATATGTATAAATTAAAAGAAACTGTCAAGTCACTTGGACCCCGTGCTTACCTCTCAGTGTATTATGAAAGGCAGGCTTTGGAAAGTCTTTTGGAAGGAAAAATAAAATTGGAACTGTATAATCTTTTGCAGTTCTTTAAAAATATATTTTGGCTGTTCTAATAATGAAACAAATTACTTTTGCTAGGGAATTTTATAAAACCAGGGTTCTTTCTCTGTTAGTTGGATATTGGCCATAAATAGATGTCATTTAAGAAGGAAAGATCTTATAAGATCAGGCTCACAGGAGATGGGTCTCCTAGAAGAAATTTGAGTATGCTCTCTAACTCCTAGTGCTGGGGTCTGGTTGTACCTAGTTTTGGTGGTGCTCTAAATTCAAAGGATTGCATAACATGGTTATTCACATGGCACCTTTTATAATCATTGGTTTGGAAAGGATTTCACAAGACCATCCAGTTTTTTCCTGGGTGGGACTAGTTCTGAAGTCATTAAAAAACCCCAGAGACCTGACTGGTCAGATGTAGGTGGCCTGGAGTATCCCCAGGTTGGCAAAGCCCTGAGACTGATCCCACCACACAGCCTAAGCAGCTCTGTTATTTACAGGGAGTCCCATCAGGCCACGGTGGTAGTGGCATGTCATTTGGCAGTGATCCAGTAGATCGTGTGAAGAATGTCATTTGAGTATATTCTCATCACACTGTCTCTCCTTTATTGTTAAAAATCAGACAAGAAGATCTTGCCTATCATTTTCTTTTTCCCAAGGCAGAAGACCTGCCATTCCTGCCACTGGCCACAGTAAATTCCATGATCTCAAAATCACCTAATTCTTTCCAGGACCAGAAGCCAAAATAAAGTTTTAGAGGAAAAAAAGCAAGAAGTAATGAAGAAGAGTCTTTGCTGAAATAGCTGCTTTTACTTTCTTTTTAGTCCATGTGCCAGTTCCATCATCTTAATTCTAGTCTTTTGGATTTGAATCTTGAAGACATCCTTGACTCATTCATCTTTGTTGACTTCATGTCCAGTTGGCCTCTACATTCACCTCTTTGTTGTTCATTACACAGTTAATTCACCACCTATTAAGTACCTGGGATAAAGCATGAACAAACCAGACGAACCCTTCGGTTTTTGTGGAGCTCCCATCCTACTGATCCAGATGGCTTTCCCTTCGGTGTTTTTCTGTTTTGGGGCCTCACCAGCTTGTGCCTCCACGTCAGCATCCTTGTAGTCACCCTTCCTAGCCCAGATGCTTACCAGCTGTTTAATTTATCCTGTACCAAGTTGCCTATGGTCCAGAAACCTCCATATTTCCTTGTTGTTAATGGTGTGGAGAATAAAGATCTCCACCAGATTTATGAGATGCTCCCTAATACTGCCACTTCCTACTTATCCCCCCATGATTACTCTCCATCACATCTCCTGGCCCTGAACCCCTGGTTTCGCTGTCACCAGCACTCCAGGGACATAGCCATCTCTTCTGTGTTTCTCCTTTTAAATTCTGTTGATTCAAATCCAAGCTCCAGATAGCCTTTTCATGACTGGTCCAGCCCTTGTTTTTTCCTTCTCTGTAAATAGTAAGCCTAGTGATGGTCAGAATCACTGAAAGTATGTAAAAATACAGATTTCAGGGCCTCATCTTAGACCTACACAATAAGTAGCCTGCAAGGGGTGGGGGCAATCTGTATTTTTATGGAGCATCTCAAATGATTCTAATCAGCCAGCCACGTTTGGGAAATAGTGGTCTGAATTGCACACTTTACCCCTTATAGCTATTTTGTGTTAGTTGTGGGGTTCCCAAAAGTAAGTAGCTGTGTGACCCTGGGGACCAGGGTCGAACTCAAAGGACTTGGGCATGGGAGGTAGACAAGTCTGGGTTCTGATGGTGGTACTTAGCCACATACTCAGTGCAGTAGGGCTTGGATAAGATGCTAAAACTCCAAGTCATTAAAAAAAATACATATGTGTGAGTGTACAAATTGGATTTGAGAAAGACTTTATAACATGACTTATGAGCATAAAATTAGGGTGCATCATAAGCATGGTGTTTGAGGCACAGAAGGTAGTAGGTAGCTTTTTTCTTCCTTTACTTTCTTGGCTCTAAAATCAGATGTTATTAAGGCTTCTTAGCTCTCTGACTTATAGAGGTGAATTTTCTCTCCTATCAAGATTGATGCTATCCAACAGGAGAGCCCTTGTTTCCACACCTTTGTGCAGTGCTAAGCTTGGGAGACACCTGTGGATGATTTGTGTTTGAGTGCAGGAGTTCAGGATTGGGTGGTCAGGGTGAGTTGGTTCTGCTGAAGCTCAGCCTCACTGTGGCCACAGAAGGCCATGCTTTCTGGGGTCCTCTGAACCAACCATCCCTGGGGGGGGACTGGCATTCCTTTGCCAGTTTCGATGTCATTTTCATCAACATTGCAGTGTGGCTGTGAACAATCAGCCAGACATGGAAGTGCAGTCCCACACATCGTCAGTATACAGTCCTGCTTCCCCATTCCCTGTCACTGGATTGACATTCCAGTACTTCGTCTGAGAGAGTTCTGTCTGCATCACCTGCTGGAGAGCCACTGCTCATCTAGAATGACTGGCAGGAGTGGTGGTGGTGGGGTGTTGGGGAGGTGCGGGCAGAGAAAGGGAATATTTTAATTTAAGAGTAGAAATGCATGAAATTTCTCCTCCTAGTAGCTTGAGCATCAGGTCCCACTATTAAAAATCCCCCTTGAGTCTTGACAAGTCTCTTTCTAGGGCAGCATTAATTAGTCTTGCCGCAAGGCTAGAGGGTGACTGACTCTGAATAGGAAAAGACACTGTTGCAATAGAATTGTGAATGTCTGTTTTTCCTGGATCTCAAAGAATTGGTAGGACTGGGAGAGGGGAGAAGCTTGGAAGTCTTTGAAGATTTCCCTTTTGAGTTTCATATTAGCAGAGTGAGGCCAACGGGTATGGTGGAGGTGAGCCAATTCATAGTCTTGGACTCAAACCTATAGAAAAATGTTATTAAAGACATGTTTTCACATGTCTTTCCTCTGCTGTGTTGATCTGTTAAAATGTCACAAAGACATAGCAAATGTGCCCTTTACAAAGCATTTTGATGTTTATTTTCTTTTCTTATGATTATACAGAGATATTAAATACAAATAATACTGGTATTTAAGGAGTATATGCGATTAAGAGAGTTTAGTCTCATGGTAAGAATTACACATGAAATTATTAAAGGAAAGTTATTTTTTTCAAGTTGTTAACCAAAAGAGTAAAAGTTATATATGTATTTTTTGTATGATTTCTTATTAAACATAAAGACAGTAAAAATAATTGTATAATATTTAGGTCAAAAATGAGGTTTTTGCACACGTTCTCTTAATCCCTGTAGGACCCTCAACTTCTCCATCTACAAAATGATAGAATGAACTAGAAGAACTTTAATACTTACTTTTTTTCCTATATGCTTTAGTGTATGATTGGAGAAATGTTAAGATTAACCTAATCAATAAATAATTATTAAGAGCCTGCCAAATACTTATTTTATTACTGAAGCAAGGAATTTATTTACATTGTAGAAGAGTAAGTCTTTTCTAATAGCTGATGGCAATCAGTTAATGTGAACTGAGTATTCATCATGTACTGGGATTATATACATTGCTCTGGATAATCATGATCTAATGCCTGGTGTTTCCCTGCATATATTCTGATACCAGCCAATGTATCATTAAGACCAGTTGATATGATGAAACTCACTTTCAGAAGACGATATGACTTATTGATGTAATTTGGAGAGCTTTTTAAAGCTTAAGTCAGTGAGGGGTCTCAGGCTCCTCCCTGGGTTTCTGACACAGACCTCTGTTTCCACGGAGGGACCTTTAACTGGTGCCTTCCCTTTGGTTCCTTTCTGTAGTCCTGAAACCTAGTGTAAATGCTGGGAAGACTAGAAGCAAGAATCTACATGAGCAGGCAGGATGGGAGAGTGGCTCTAGTGGCTCAGATCCTGGGCATGGAGGTCAGACTTGCCTAGGTTTGAATCCACTTACTGTGTACCCTGGGCAAGATTTTAAAAATCTTTCTGTGCCAAGTTTTCTCATGGAATATTCTGAAACAGGTTTCTAGGATTACATGAGACAGAATAGGTAGGAGCTTTTAACCTCGTGACATGTCTGTGCTGTACATCACATGTTACAGTTATTCTAATTCCTGGTTGTCTGTCTTCCTAAAGTGTAGGGTCTTGGCACATGGTAAGGGCTCATCTGATAAGCTCCAGCTGACAGGGTGGCCCAGGATATGCATGGTTGAGCCTGCTTTTTCATGGCTGCAGTTCTCTTCTGTGACCTAGCTCTATGTTGAATTACTGGGGACGTATTTGTACTCAGCTTTTCTCTAAATGTGGGCAATGTCAGAGAATATGTCATTGATTATTTCTGGTCCATGAAAGGTTTCTTACAGGGCCTGAGTGAATCCATGAGTGTTAAGATGTGAAAAGCCCATCTTTTTCAGTAATTTTACCCCTACAAATCTAACCAAAAAAATAATGATAGCCAGGCGAATGTACTTATTGAAGCCTTACTTATTTATGATAGGTAAGAAAAAATGGAAACAACCTGAGTATACAGTAACATATAGGAATGGTTAAATAAAAGATTCTTAACTATACATTAAATATCAACAGCCATTAAAAATGTATTTGAAGAATATTTATAACTTAGAAACTTTACAGTAGACAGATATAAAACTATTTTACTACACATAGTAAAACTAGTTAAGTTAAATACATTTATATAAATGTATATGTGTATATACTATAAATATATATTCACAAACCTGTACGTGTGATAAAAGTGTATAGAACTAACTACACACACACATATGAACAAACACAAATGAGTACACATAAAACTGAGGAAATGTAGACAAGATTGTGGACTGTATTGATGTCAATATCATTGTAATATTCAGTATAGTTTTATTAAATGCTACCTGTGGGGAAATCTGGGTAAATGGTACAAAATATCTCTCTGTATTATTTCTTTTAACTGCACGTGAATCTAAAATTATCTCAACAAAAAAATTAAGTAAAAAGAAGTGGCACCAGATCTAGATGATTTTACAAGGAAGTTCTGCTGATCCTTTAAGGAACAGATAATTGCTCCACAGTTTAAAGAATGATAGAAGGCTGTTCTTTTTCATTTTATGAGTTTAGCTTTATTCTATGTCAAAACCATGCAAGGAGAACACAAGAAACAATTCTGTGGACCAGTTTCACTTACGATCAGAGATGCCAGAATTTAAAGTAGAATATTATTAAACTGAATACAGTAACTTATTAAAAGCATAATGGTTAAGTCCAAGTAAGGTTCGTCCAAGGAATGTTTCAACTTTAGAAAAGCAGTGCAAGTATTAACAGTTTAAGGGAAATAACAATATGATGATCTCAATAGATGAAGAGAAAAGCATCTGATAAATGATTATAAAAATGTTAATGTAAGAGTCTCTAATCTCTGGTTAACTGAAGGCTTACTATATCAGGGTTAGTACATCTGTGCCAACTGCTCAGTTCACTTGACATGTTTAGGAACCAAAAGACCACTGTTGACTGAGTTGTTAGGCAACAGTTTCTAGTTGTATGGGTGACAGGTGTGTGGCAGAGCAATAAAGTGGGGTATATAGTGTATATAGATTCTAATTCATATGAAGTTGTAGTGCTAGCATTGCCACGTTTCAGTTTTGAGCTCTCCCAAATTAAGTAATATAGGAGATGATCTTGAAAGTTCACAGTCATATGTACTGGGGTTCAGTTTCTGGTATGAGCACCTTATTTCATGTCATCTCTGAGCTTGTTTTTCAGTGTAAAACTTTTGGTCATTTTGAAGATTAGTGTCAGTAATGACTGAAAACTTGTAATAAAAAAAACCTGACCCATAATAAGTATTTTAAGCACTTTTGACTCTCTTTCCTTCTTTTTTTAAGTTTTGTGATTCTGGAATATACTACATATTCATTAATATGTGTGCATGCTTCTTGTTTCTTACTGGCATTCTGACCCTTAACACCAAAGGCATACATATTTTTAAAAATTTAAGAGCAGTTAATTTTTTACCAGGCAGGGTATGATGCTGAATTATACTTTTTCTTTCCCCTGTCATCTGGTCCCTGAACTACACTCAGCTAGAGCTCAAAACAAACTTGCATTTGAGATGAAATTTTAATTAAGATGTGGAAATCTAACATAGTACTTGGGACATAACCATAAAATGCTTAAACAAGGAATTGGAATCTTATGTTGTAATAAGTGATTTATCTGTTAGGTTCACTAATGAATTAAAATCTTAACTTCAGTTAAGTTCCACTTCTTAACTCATTCAGTTAAGAGTGGTATTTTGTTTTGATTATATGGGTATCCCCTTGCTTTTCAAAAGTTTTTAAGTTTCACTACTTTGCTTTTATGGAACACCTACATTCCAAACTTGTTTTCCCTAACTGAAATAAATCTAAAGAGGATTTTTACTTTCATGAGAAAGGACAAAAACAGAAATTGCATTCAGTGTTTGTTTTGCAGTGAGCTGTTACAGAGGCGGCTCGAACCCTGAGCAATGAGATGGCCCTGCCAAGGGAACTACACTCAGCATCTCCGAATCAAGCCACCAGGGCTTTGAACTGTGTCTGTGAGCATCTGTGCTTGATCTGAATTTGTTCTGTGCATCTGTTAGCAAGATGTGTCCTAAGGTATCAGAAAAGCCAAAGACAAGGCTTTTTTGGGGTCTGGGAATGATCACATTTTTTTTCCATATAAATTAACGGTAATCGTGTCTTCATTTCATGCCATTTCAGTTTATGAAAAGCTTCATAGCAATGCTCTACTTTTGGATAGGAGGGGAAACCTATATTAGATTGATCAGATTTTGTAATTGTTCTGATCAGTGATTAATGAAATTTCGTATGTTTGGTAAAGTGGTCAGTTAATAGTTAACTCATGTTACTGCACATCAACCAAAGGCAAAACTCTTTGCTGGTCTTAATAAGTTTAAAAGAAATTAGGACATGATACCCACCTTCAAGCAACTATTATCTTCCTTTGAATTACTTTGAGTAATTGAAGATGGGCTTGACCCATATTTAATATGTGCATTATTTGTAAAATATGCATCAGCTTGTTTTTCTCTGAATCTAGTTAGACATACCTAGCAATCCGAAGTACCAAAGCACTACAATTGAGAGGGATAAGAAGAACCTCTTAGCAGAAAAGTTATTGCTGTCTGAGAAAAACAAATACAAAACCTTTCCTGAAGTGGCACATGTGTTGGAGAAAAATCATAATTCTCTTGATGAAGACATTTGATTTTCATATTTTCCTCTACCTATTCTTGTGTATTAAAAAAATTTTTTTAGAACCAGAATAATCTATTGATGTTTATATCAGAGGAGAAGGAAACCTTACATTTTATCCAGTCTAATTCTACTTACTCTATGTGCTTTGGGCTCTTAAAAAGGTGAGAACTGGACCTTGTATTATGTGTTCTATTGGGATCAAGTAGTCTTAATAGACTCATAAACACAGAGAACAGACTCGTGGTTGCCAGAGGGGAGTGGATGAGAATATGGGTGAGACATGTGAAGGGGAAAAATTAGAATGTTTGAGATCTTGATCTGGGGGTGGTTACATGAGTGTCAAATTTTACATGTCATTATATACAGTGAAATATTACTCAGCCATATAAAAGAAAGAAATCTTACCATTTGTAACAACATGATGAACCTAGATGGCACTATGCTAAGTGAAATAAGCCAGGCAGAAAAAGACAAATACCCTATGATTTCACTTATATGAGGAATCTAAAAACAAAAGAAACAGAACAGAAATAGACTCATAGACACAGCGAAGAGACTGATGGTTGCCAGGAGGGAGGGGAGAGATGGAATGAATGAAATAGGTGAAGTGGATAAAGAAAGAGGCACAAAATTCCAAGTAAGATATAAATTAATCTTGGGGATGCAAGCACAGCATAGGAAATATAGTCACTAATATTGTAGTATCTTTGTATGTTGCCAGATAGTAACTATATTTATTGGGATGAACACTTAATAATGTTAGATAACTGTTGAATCACTATGTTATATACCTGAAACCAGTGTAGTATTGTACATAAACTATCTTTAATAAATTAAAAAGTTTTTTGAAGATAAATAAAAGAAAAAAATTGACATGTCAAATTTTGTCAAGCTATACACTAAGAATTATATGTTTATTGTATGTACCTCAATATAAAGAAACTTTAAATTAAAAAAATATCAAATAGTCTTAGCTGCTGAGTAAAAGGGGTATAAAAGCGTTGGGATGGTTTTCATTGTATTCTTTCAGATTCTTCCTTTTTAATATGTAACAATGGATTTGAGCTAGAATTGACTTTTTAAAGGAAAAACGTCTAGAGAGACTATCCAAGATCACATAGTTAGTGGTAGAGTTATACATTGGGCCTGGGCCATCTGATTTGTTAGTATTTTTTTCTTACCATAAAACATTCCCTTTCTGGCTCCTTCTCCCTTATTCTCTATAATGATTAGCACCTAATACACTTATTTCTGGCACATGTTTGATGAATAAATGAAATACCAAATGGTACATGCATTATATATTATGTACTGTGTACATCAGTGTAGTTAATGTGTTTTGTGCAAAATAAAAAGTTTAAAGTGATGTTTGATGATTTCTCAATTTTCAGCAAAAATTGTGCCCCAGCCAACTCCTTTATTGTCTGTGAACCTTTGGGCTAACTAGGGGAGGGGAGCTAGGAGCACTGGGATTTGGGAGACCCACAGAGATCAGGGACTGAAGTCAAATTGATTTGTAAATCTTAGGAAGATTGTGGAGACTTAAAAACAGAAAAGGAGATAAAAGCTTCCTGGAGATGAGAACCAAAACTAGAAGCAAAATCTTCATGAATGAATGTTCCATTTTATGTGGGGGAAAGGCTGCTATAGTAGATTGGGGGTAGAAAGCATTCCTTCAAATTTTTACACTAAAAATATGTCAATATCTTCCAGAAGAAGAGTCTGGGGGTACTTATGGCTCAGGTAGAAGCGCTTTTTCGCTCAGTTCTTTTTGCCAGTGTTGGATGTAGGTTCATCTTTTCTCCCAACGTTGTCTTGCCAATGGGTTTCAGCCCCAGGCAAGTTCACTATGGATTCAGGGTCACCAAAGAAATGACAGTAGAACGTTCTTGGGGTGAAAGGGTTATACTCAACTTTATTCCATGGTGGCAGGTCAATCACTAAAATCCCATTCACTCCGAGCGAGTCTTCATGCAGCAAGCCGGTCTCTGCTCTGCTCTGCTCTCCTCCAGCCTTGCAGCCCTGCCACCTTGTCTCCCAGAGCACTGGGCAGAGCTCTTTATATAGAGTCAATAACAGCATATTGCCCACACGTGTGTAGTGAGCTAGCCAACGAGGGCCAGGTGAGAATCCTGGCCACAGAACCTTCATTTTATCCACAACATCTTTCACTTAAACACTGCTTTTGTAAATCCTAGCACAGTAACATAAATATATTTGAATCATAGTTCATCAGAAAACAAGTCTGTGGGATATTTTTAAGAAATGAATTTTATTAAAAGACAGTGTCATTGAAAATGACTGCACCGATCTACCATGTCCTGAGAGCTGTGACAGGCACTTCCCATCCTGCCTCACAGCTGCTAGGTGGTGTGACTTGCTGAGGCTGCCTTTTATGTGACCCAGCAGAAGTTTGATCTTTAGTTTTTCTAGCTTTAAATAGCTCTGACATGATACTATAATCTTTGAAAAGAGCAGTGAAAGTGTTTAAATGTGTAACCACTTTTTAATAAAGTCTAATGGGTGCACCCTGAACTGTGAAATGTCAGACCCTTCCTCTGCGTGGGTTGACCTAATGGTCTAGATCACCCATATTCTGATTTCTTTATCAATGCATATTACTTTGATGGCTTCTTTCCACAAGCTTCATCCTGGTAATGGGATAACTAGGGAGTAGAATTAATTGGAATCTCTCTGAATCCCAGATCAGCTGGTATCTGGCTGTTATGACTTTGGGCAGGTTACTGAGTTTTCTCTGCCACAGTTTTCTCATCTATAAAAAGGAGATGGGTCACAGTAGCCTCATCCGAGGGATGCTAGGGGATTAATGATGCTGCACGTTTAGAAGCGTGCAGGATGTAGACTAGTTGAGTGCACTAGTTGATTCTGACTGAACTAGATGACTGATTAGATGTGGTGATGAAAAAGGATCCTCCTTTGAGGTTTTGAACCTGAGACTGAGAAGAATGATGGCGCCATTGACCTACAGGAAAGACAGAAGGAGAGGATGAAGTCTTGCCTCCTTTTCCTCCTTTTGTGGCAGTGGTGGTTTGGTGAAAAGAGGAGGCATTTTAGCCTATGACTTTTAGTTTTGGATAGTGAAGGACATGTTCTTGATCAGTGGTTCTCAACCCTCTCTGCACATTAATTCACTTGGGGAGCTTTTAAAAGCTATCTGTGCCCAGGCACCACCTGGAACCAATTAAATCAGAATCTAATATGGGGGTAGGGCCCAGCTCGCTATAAAATCTCAGGGGCTGATTCAAATCTCCTGAAGGTTTGAGAAGCACTGCTGTGGCTGCTGCCCTGGTCTGCTCCAGCTTAAAGGGAAGGCTAGCAGGTAAGATTTTGTTTCCTACTACTGGTGACCCAGCTCCATGGAATGCAGTGGCTCCCTAGGACCCTAGGACTGACGTGTTTCCATCAGAGTCTAAGCTGTATAGAATTGGGAAATGCTTGCTTCCTTCCAGCTTCTTCCTTTTCTGCCCTTCATTTTTTTCTGCTGCTCCTGCTTTTTTGATAATTACGTTGGTGGATTACGATAGATTTGAGAGCTCTTCAGACGAAGGATTATATATGTATAAATTATCTGAGAATGTCTTTACTGAAACCTTTCCCTTTCCTTTCGAAAAACTTTCCTCAGTGGAACAAAGGATGCTTGTCTTCTTGGCCTGGTTGCAGAAAAGCATGTTTGGTCAGCTTATTAGATTTGCCTGAGTTCATGCTTTGAAAAGAAAGAGTGTGTTTTACAGATTGGAAATGTGTTTTAGGGCTTGTCTGAATTTACCGATCATGTAGAAGTCTTACACACGTGTCTTAATGATGGCCCTCTTACTGTAACTGCACTTCAGTTCAGCACCGTGCACCTGGTTCAAGCTGAATTAATTCCATGGAACTATATTGTTTCCAGTTGAAGTGGAAAAGAGGGTGCTTTAGGCTGTCCTGTGAATAAGACATCTGAGTTGTTCTTAATTCTTAAGTGAAAAAGCAGCATCCCATTATCTAATCTATTCATAGTTTACTTTTTTCAGAGATCTAATTTGGGAGTATGTTTATCCTCACTCCACTCTGAAACACAATTTTTCTATCCCTTAAATAAAAGGGGATATCTTTAATTGACTCAGGGGGAAAAATAAGTCCTTGTTTAAGAACAGTAGAATTCTCAAAGCTTTTAGAAGTTGCTCTGCAGGATAACATTAAAATGCTGACCCTTTAGCAACTGCCACTCAATATGTGTCTGTCCTATAGTAGAGTTGGAAGGATTATTTTGAGCAAGCTGTTGAAATGAGCCATTTTCTATGATTTGTAGGCTTTTAAACCCACTAAGTCTGTAATATGTAGAATAAAACTCAGTATCACTATTATTTTGGTGACAGTAGTGTTAAGTGTGTCTTTGCGAAGTAGTAAGTGTGCACGTAGACATGTTAGAAATTAAGGGAGTGAAAATGTGAATTCTACTCTCCTCCCAGTATATTCCTGATAGATGTACCAGAGCATGGATATAATACAGTTTGCAGATAGAAGTGTTTGTTCTCAGTGGAAATTGGTCTGTTCTGGGAGGCCTCAATTCTAGCCTAAGGCCCGTGGTTCTCAAAGTGTGGCTGCCCCTGCAGGATCTGCGTCACCTCGACCAATGTGTTAGAAATGTAGGTCCTGGGCCTAACTGCAGACTAACCAAATCAGAAATCTGGGAGTGGAGCCCAGGAATCTGAGTCTTTAAAAGCCCTCCTGGTGATAATGTTGTATGATGGAGTTTGAGAGCTATTAAGCAGTGCTTCTCATGGCTGCCAGCACAGGCACTATTAAATGGGAGCCCCTGGGTGTGGGACCCCCACATCAGTGCTTGTTTTTAAGCTGCTTAGCTGATTCTAATCTGTGGCCAGGCTTGTAGGCGATGGCTCTAGGCCTTGAGAATCAAAATGTGGGTGTCAGACCAGCATGAGCATCGCCTGGGAGCTTATTAGAAATACAGAATCTTGAACCCCACCTGAGACTACTGAATTGCCATTTGCATTTCAACAAGACTCCCAGTGATTCATCAGCACACTGAAGTTGGTGAAAGTCTATAGAAATAGTTGAATTTCTGGTACCAAAATCAATCCTAGAAGGCCCTTAATTTGAAAGTTCTGTGAGGGGCACAATAGCTGCTTTGGCTTCTATCTGGTATTGACCCAGGGAAGCAGGCATTAATGGGGAGGAAAGGCATGACTCCACAACTACTGCTTGGAAGCCCTTGGACCATTAGGCAGAAAGCTACCCATAGGCCATCATTAAGTGAGTGATAGCGGTTAAGACACTTGCACGTGCAAGAAAGAAAAAATCCTAATTAGCTCAAGCAATGAAAAGGAACTTTTTGGCTCAGATCATGGAGAAATCCAGAATATGAATAAAGGAAAAGATAAGTTTGTTCCTTTTTGTCTGATGGGTAGATGATTTTTTTTTTTTAATGAAATTGTTTGCCTCTGTCACTGCTAAGCAGTTAGAGATAAAGGCTGTTAGTATATCAGTTTTGATGAGTATTACAAAAATGATGAGTTCACTTGTGTTTACCCTCTCATTCTCAAGATGTTTCCTTTAATGTACACATGTTTCTATACCTTTCTCAGTGCACAGAGGATTTGAGGTGGTTTCCAAGACTATATACCTTTTCTACAAACTTCAGAAGAAGTGCTATAAATGGTTGAATTAAATTCAAATGCAACCAGAGCATTCTATAAGCATACTATGTAATGCCTGTGTAAAGAAAGTTTCATTGAGGATAGGAAAATAATTCCTAATATTCAAAATAACATGATATTTCTAAGCCTCTCAACTGAATAGTGATTGTCCTCTTAATAAAAATGTGGATTGCAGGCACATCAAATGTAAATGAATTAAAATTTCATTTGCTTAGAATTTTGTCTATTACGTTAACAAGATTTACCCAAAACACTGTTGCTGATTTAATAAATATTAAGAGAGCATTTGTGAGATGCCTCCTGGTGTTTACCGTTTTTTTTTTTTCTTGGGCATTACTACTCTTGTGAGTCTTTACCAGGCTGCTTTTGTTGTTTTGTGCCTTGAGGTATAAATAAAGATAGAAAATCGAGAATATTCAAACAAATTCCATACCATGAACTATTTGCAGATGTATTTAGTATTCATTCAGGAGAGCCTTTTAGTCTATTTAATATAAAACTTTCTTCTAGCATTCTACATGTGCAAGAGGTTCAGTTTTTTTTTTACAGGAAATTTAAAAAAACGAACATTTTCTGGAAAGAATTATCATCTAGCAAGCACCAGGAATATAAAATCTAATGACTTACATCTGACGCTGTGTCTTCCTGCATCGTATATTCTTTTGGGCAATCAGAAATGAAAGGGACAGACTCTTCTAAGGAGACAGATTTTGATTGCCTTTTAGGCAGGTTTTCCTTTTATTCAGTCAGAGATGGAATAGATGACTTCAGGAGTAGTGAGGGCTCATGCCTGGAGGAAAGCAAGCTTGTGTTTGGATGGCCCTTTTTGGGTGGATCTTTAGGGGAGATTCAAAGCATCAGCTTGCTGGAAGATAAGCTGACATTTACAGCTTCCTTCTAACCTTAAATTTTATTCTTACAGTATTTTAAATGCTGAGCAACTTATATTTTATTTCCTTTCCTGATAGCTTGGTCTGACTGAGACTAGACATCATTTCTTGCCCTTAGTTGGAGGAGTATGGCATCCTAGGACTACCTTTCTGTTACACTGATGGCAAGACTTCTATTTGCTACATTTAGGGGATAGTGAAACTATTGAATTTTGACATTGCCTCAGACTTGAAGTGGTCCTGACAGGTACTTCATCAGGTAGAACAACCAGCTTGACTGCTGTGTGTCCCTGGGAGATAAGGCAAACTCAGGTCACAGTGAGTGGCCTTGAGGAGGAAGGAAGAGAGCCTCCAGAGGTGAGAGGCAGACGGTCTCTAAGCCAGCATGAATATCAAGGGAGGGCACCACTGTCCCAGCCTGTCAAGGCTTTGGGAGGTATCTTAGCCTCCCAAGCTGTCACTCCTCCACCACTTTGCTCATGGACTAAGTAGTCTTAGACTGGATGAGGTAGCTAGTCATACTGTGTCAAATCACCCATGACCCATGGGTCATAGCACAGGGCTTTCCTTATGAGGAATAGGCAGCCATTGTGAAAAACACCACTGAACCAAATGATGGGCAAACGACCCTAGAAAGAGCCATTTTTCTCCCTCTCCTTTTGCTCAGGTAGCACTCGCTTGATGTTTCCTTCTTCTGTCTGGATAAAGCAAGAAAATGCTGGTCAGGAAGCCAGAAGCTTTGGGTTCTTACAAGTGGTCCTTTCTCTGCCAGTAACCAGCTGTGACCTCTGGCAAATCACTCAACTTCTTTTGCCTCCGTTTCCCCATTTGTAAAACCCATGGATGTCTGCAGCTAAACACCCTATAGTTCTGTAATTGCTGTGCTTTTATTTTTTTCCCAAGGAAATTATTTTTTCTATTTTCTACCTACTACCTTGGGATAAAGTTTTTAAAATTCCAGTTCAGATTTTAACATTGTGCTCTATTCTCTCATCTCCTTTGCCAGCCAAGTGAACTGGCTAGTTGTCAGTTAGAATGCGGTAATCTGTCATGACTAACCATTTCCTCTCAGAGATGCCACTCCAACTAGCTGCTAGATAGCTCAGATTTCTTCCTTCTAGATAGGAGAATGGAAGTTGCTTTTGAATGTGAGAAACTGGAGTTGGAGTAGGAGGTAAAGTTCTCACAGTAGGGGAAAACCGTCCACCTGTTAGAGGCAGGAAACAACTGGGGTGTGAAGGCCAGCTGGCCTTGTTCTGTGGGTAACAATTCCCAGCAGAGATTTTTTCCCCCATTTTAGGCTCTGAGTATTATACCCTAGATATTATGGTCTTATGGTCCTGGAATCTAACAGTTCTATTTAAACTCCAGAAAAGATTATGAAGCTGTGAGTCGCTCAAGTATTGTATTCTAGGGGTTTCAAGGAGTTGATGAACCTCCTCTTCCAACAGCTGACATCCGCAAACTTTCAAAATCGAAAATCTACTAAATGTTTATGAAATTGATGGCGAGAGTAACTATGAGGCAGGTGAAGAATGCTGCCCAGCAGCGATTCCAACACACCTAGCAGTTTGCTGCTTATTAGCCCTGGGACTGCTGGAAGGATCCCCGTGCTGCCCCAGGAGAGGGGCCGTTCCTGGCTGAGAGGTCTCCTGTGCACACTGCTGTCCTCACCCTGCCTGTATTAAAATGATCTTGGTGAGGAGGGCGGATGTGGATTAATTAAAAATGTATATTCTTGGTTCTTACCCTAAACCTTGCTTTTTAATGTAGTCTAAACTTACTGAAGTTACAGAATAACTGCTTTGGGCTGAGAGACTAGAAAGCTTGGAATGGCTTTCTGTTGACTCCTCTATGCTCACCCTTTTTGTGTTTCTTTACAAAGTGCAAAATCTGTTCCTGAGCTCAGGATCAAAACATCCCATGCATTATCTAGACATTATTCATTTAAAAAATTTATTTGGCCATGTAATAGGATGACTGTCAAACACTATCATTTCTTTTATGCTACTTGCAGCTGATATACATATATGTAGGCAATATTAAATCACTTTCTTGAGGTAGAACTCATATAATCTCAAAAAGTCACCCATTTAAAGTGTGCAGGTTAGTGGTTTCTAGTGTCATCACAGAGTTGTGCAGCAGTCACAGCAATCTAATCTTAGAATATTTTCATCACCCGCAAAAGAAGCCCAGTGTTCATTAGCAGTCACTTCTCACTCTACCCCCAACATGTCCTGCACAAGCACTAATCACCTTCTGTCTCTTTAGATTTGCTAATTCTGGACATCTCATGCATGGAATCATACAAAGGGAGGCCCTTTGTGACTGACTTATTTCACTTAGCATAATGTTTTCAAGGTTTATGTGTGTTGTAGCCTGTGTCAGTACTGCCTTTCTCTTTATTCCTGAATAATCTCCCACTGTTTGGATTTACCAATTTGTTTATCCATGTGTCAGTTGATGGCCATTTCTGTTGTTTCAACTTTTTGACTATTACTAATAATGCTTTGAGCATTCATGTACAAGTTTTTGTGTGGATGTGCTTTCATTTCTCTTGGGTATGTATTCAGGAGTGGAATTGCTAGGTCATATGGTAACTCTGTTTAACATTTTGAAGAACTGCCCAACTGTTTTCCAAAGTGGCTGAAACCAGAGTTCCAGTTTCTCTACATCCTCCCTCCCACTTGTCTGCCCTTTTGATTATAGTCATTCTAGTGGGTGTGAAGTGGTATCTCATTGTGGTTTTGCGTTTAGGGATGTTAAGCATCTTTTTGTGTCCCTATTGGTCATTTTGTATTTCCCTCTTTGGAGAAATGTCTATTTAAATCTTTTGCCCATTTAAAAAATTTGTCTCAGTATTATGTTTTAAGATCTCTTTATACAAGTCCATTATAAGATAGACAATTCATAAATATTTTCCCCCATTCTGGGTTGCCTTTCATTCTCTTGACGGTGTCCTCTGACACATAAAAGTTTTTAATTTATATGACGCCTTATTTTTTCTTTTGCTTTTGGTGTCATATGTAAGAAACCTAACTGAAGGTTGCAGAGTTCCTCTGGGTTCTAAGAGTTTTATGATTCTTAGCTTACATTTAGGTTTATAATTCATTTTGAATTAATTTTTGCATATGTGGTGAAATGGTACAACTCAAATTTTTTTTTTTGCATGTGATATCTAGTCCCAACTCATTTTGTTAAAAAAAGACAATTTGCCCTATTGAATTGTCTTGACATCCTTGTGGAAAATAATTTGGCCAAAAATGTAAGGATTTATTTCTGGACTGTTTTATTCCATGTATTCATATGGTCTATATGCAGTACTATATGTACATATTTTTGTATGTAAATATATGTATGTGTATGTGTATAAATGCACACATAGAAGTGAAAATTAAAGTGAACTTGGTTGTGATAGAAGTCTTTCTTTTGGCTTTAAAATAGGTTGCTAGGAAATGGGGCAAATTTAAAAAGTAGGAATTTAAGACATTAACTCCATCAGGAGACTTGGCCTCAAGTCTCAGCTGAATTCACTTGGCAGGAATACAAAGAATAGGTAGCAAAGTGTTGGTTTGCTGTTTTTATTCTTCTTCTTCCTGAGATGGAATACATTTCAGACTGTTTTGGGGTAAAGCACATTTTACATCTCTCTGACCTTAGCCTAGCCCTGCCAGTAAAGATTTGGCTAAGTGAACTTCATGAGCACGGAATGCCCTTCACCCTGCATGTGGATCCTTGGGCTTGAGTTTCTTCAGCTGTAAAATGAAGGAACTTGACAAGATCCTACTGCTTCCCCCCAGCCAGCTTGAAATGGTGTGATTTGTGGACAAGGCCAGTCCTTTAAAATTGGTACGTTACTATCCAAATAACTGAAGAATACAGACACATCTATTAACTCCCTCAATTTTACTCCTGATTCTGGCAAGAAGAGGCTGGGAAGCAAAAAATGGTGGGATTGAAGTGACTAGTTCTCTAAATTATTTACTTTAGTGGTATAAAAAGCGTAGTCTTATGCTCATCACAAAGTTTCTTGGTTATTTTAGTTTTTAATGATGAAAGGTATGGCATGGAAAAAGGAAAACACAAGATTTTGCTGTGACTCTGTGCGCCTCTGCTTTGTGGATAAAGTTGGAGAGCCTGCCTTACCTAGAGAGCAGTTAACTACAGAGAAATAGCTGAAACTTCTAGAAATATCATTATTTTATTCTTGGGTTTGTGGGAATTTAGAAATATGTATAGGCTTTTAATTGTTCACAGCTGGTTCATTACTATAGTGAGAATAATAATTAAGAATAATATGGTTCACCTCTTAAGCTGTAAGTTCTAATCCACTAATTTTTTGACCTGAAGTCTGGCAAAGTCTTCAAGCGGAACATTTGGAGGAGTTCCATCCTACAGTTTTTGGTCAGGAAGTATGGGAATCTGTCTTGTGTTGCTAATTTGTTACAATGATTTTGATGGTTTGATTTTAATGACTTCCACCTAAAAGTGCACACACACAAGCAGCCCACACTCAGAAAAATCCATTCAGACATCCTCACTGCAGAGTCCTTGAGCAGCAGCAATGAGTACTCTAACCCTGATTTAAATGGGGAGCTTGGAGCCTCTGGTTAGCTCTCCCCAGTGGGACCCTATGTGATGGAGATGAAAACCTTGTTGGGAAGAGAGGGAGACAGTTTTAAGGCTCTTGTGAATGGTGGCTGAATCCAGGGTGTGGCATGCACTACTTCCTCAGGATAAAAATAGTTCTTCCAATTCCCAGATTCTAGTCTTGACTATCATAAAGCTGACTTAAGTTATTCCCCTCCACACTTTTTGTAAAATCCTCAAAGTACAAAGTATTATATAATTTAGTGCGGTTTCCTTTCCATCATTTCTTAAGGCACCATCATGGAGAAATGTTTCAAAGCCTTTCAAAATGATGTTAGATAAGTGTAAAAAATAGAATGTATTCTTGAAGAATGATTTGTGTGACAGTTGTACTAAAAACAACAAAATAGCTGTCTCATGAGAACATGTAATTATATCAAAGTATTAAAAGATACCTTTTTTACCTTGGATAACTTGAAGAGAAAAATCTTAAAGTTTCATAGATTTCATGTGTGAAAAATTTTAAGCCCATTTAACTTTGCATTAATTTTAGAAGGAGTAGTAAAACATTAAGTATCTGAACAAATTGATAGCTTTCATAATTTATGCTGGTCAATAATTTGGCTGAGTTAGTAAATAGTTGTTATCTGGATGATATCTGATTCTTATAACATATCATCTTCACTTTTCTCATAGGACTTCCTGGAACAAGATGACTTTTGCCAGGTATATAAGAATCCTGCCAAGAAAACTTTATAATGACAACCTTTTTACTTTTCAAAGTACACATTGTAAAAAAGTTTTCTTGAATCTACAAATAGAATCCATTTTATGAAGTTAAGCTGTTAGTCACTTCACATTTCCAGGAAAACAGGGTAGAACTGTTTTTACTTTAGGGCCATGGAACTTAAGTAGGGCCATGATGGTGTATCAACTGCATGGGAACCCTCGCTCAGTATTAGAAATTAGTGTGAAATCCATAAATTTGGCAATTTCCAAATAAAGGATGTTTGGTGCTTTTTACTTAATACTATTTCATGATATGTTTGTTAAAGTGAACAGAGGAGCTCTAATAATTCCATTATCAAAGAGTTCTATACCTCTGCGCCTATAAGGGCCTCTTTTTCCATCCCAAGCTGTTTATATATGATCAGCATGTGGACACTGTGCATGCTTATGTTTTAAGTATTTGCTTCTGGAGAGCCAGCTTGAAAAAGCAAAACAGAAAAATCCATTGGCATTTTGAGAGTTGAATCCACAGAAGATGTTGTTTGCAATGTGCTGAAAACATAAGGTCCAAACTGCCGGAACAGGCCTGGTGCCAGGCAATTTCACTGAAAGAGGAGGTCTGAAGCGGGCCTTTTAGGATTAGCTCCAACTCAGCAGCTGCTGTCTGAGTTTGATTATGCACATCCTGCCCCGGGAGAACTGCATTAACCCTTGGGCCCCTGGGGAACTTCAGGCCTGTCTTTTAAACAAAAAACTCTTCCCTTGGACACCCAAGGGCAAAAGCCAAAACAATATGGAGGTTAAAAGTAGGCGGAGCTTTTGAAGATTGGATTTGAGGGAACAATCTAGGAAGGAAATTGATTGCAGAATTTTGGACCTGCCAAATGCCTTTTATGATCCTTTAATTTTACAAAGGAGAAAGCAGAGACTCAGAGAAGTTAAATGACTTGCCCAAAGAGAACCAGTCAGAACTGAGATACAGGTCTCCTCCTTCCCAGGTTAGAACTGTTTTATATAGTACCACATTCTTGATGACATAATCTCAAATTGATGTAGGTAATACACTGTGTATTTTTGAAAACTGAGCTGAAAGAGAAGAAACATTTAAAGCGTTTTAGAATTATGTATTAATCATCTTTTATAGACTATCCAGGCAGTTCAGATTTTTCCTTCAAGCAAGTGTTCTACCAGTGTGTAAATCTTAGTAAGTGAGCAGCAAATAGATTATTCCAGCAAATTCTATGTATGATTATTAAAAGCAGACCAGACATATTGGAGAGGTGTTGGGAGGGAAAGCTTATTCAAGGAAGGCTGCTCTGAAAACTTGGAAAGATGTTTATGTAATGAATCTTCCGTTCAATTACTGTGGTGTCTGAAGCAGGACTGCAACCTCTGAGGATTTATGGCCTCGAGTCTGGAGAAGGTAGGTGGGCTCCTATTATCTGCATTGAGGAACATGTGTGGGGTCTTTGAGCTTAAGGCTGTTCCCCCGTCCAGGTAACAAAAGGCTTTGTCAATGAAGATGGCTATCTAGAGTTCTTTGAGAGTAATGTGTTGCTGTTTATTCCACATCTGTGCTGGGAATTGAGAATTTTCCCTGCTCTGTGGTTTCAACATATTCCCATTTTCTTCCTTTTAAAAGTTAGGAAGCTAATTTCTTGTAGGAAAGAATACATTAAATCCAAGGATGTCACTAAAATGTGTGGGTATGTTCTCCTCTTGCCCAATTAAAAGATTGAGCTGTTAGTTTTGTTCGATATGCTGGAACTGTTTAATATTGCTGACTGAAACGGTTTTGACTGAACAAGAGAGAGAAATCAGGATGATCTTACTAAAAATTCTAACTGGGTTTGGGGTCTGTTTTTATATTCATTAGTAGTGGGATCTTTAATTGCTTTAAATTCATGTTTGAAGGTTGAGTGTGAGCTCAGTATCTTTTTCTGTGTCCCACCATCCTTTCTGCAAAACTTAAAATAGCTACATTTATGGTACTCTGTTGAGATACAGTGGCGTTGAGATAGTCTTTCTTGGTGTGTATTATTTTTCTAAGATTTTAGTGATCTCTGTAGCTGTAAATAGAGGGAAAAAGGGAGGTCTGGAGCACATATTAGGATTCAATATCCCAAATAGGCAACCATGACAGCCTTCTTTTAGAGCTCTGCATTGGGAAATGTTTTTTATTCTGTGGTTTAAGTAGGATATGCCTATGGTTCTGTTTATAGATTGATGGACTTTTGAAGTATCCGTTAACTAAAAATGAATTTAAGTTGTTACCTGATTTTCCCCCCTCTGGCTGAAGAAAAGTTAAGGCAGAAGAGAAAGTTATATATTTTTATTGTTCTTCACCAACGCAGTTTTGGGTACTTTGAAAAGAGAAAGTATCAAAATTACTAATCCTTTCCTCCTTTGTTTTCCTTGGTTGATAGCCAGTGGCCCTTTTCCCTATTGAGAAACACTATCTTAATGCTATTATTATGCCGAAATGATATTAAAGGAGGGTAACAAAAGTGATTTTCTCCATAGGTAACTATTCCAGTTTATGTGATACGTTGGAAAACTTTTTGGCGAACTATTTGGACTACTAAGGTAGGGGAAATAGCTTAAGGACTATGGTCCACATTTGGAATAGTTATTAAGCTATCTAATTGGATGTTAAGAGAGCACAGGGAGCAGCTGCAGGACGTAAGGTGTAAGATAAATCCTGTACATGTCCTGCTTCTGAATCGTCACCTTGACCAGAAGTAGCATTCCTTAGGTGGTGCCTTTATCTGTGTCCCACCATCCTTTCTGCAAAACTTAAAATACTACATGTAAGGTACTCTGGATAGGGGAGTACCTGTTTAGGAAGGGGACAAATACATCAATATCTGGATGAGTTTTTTACACAAATGAACGGTTTTTCTCACCTGCTGCTCTTTCCTAGGGTTGAAATTTTTCTTTGTCACTGCTTCTTGTTTGGCATTTGAATGGCAGTGTGTCCTTCCTTTTAGAGCCAGCCAGAAGATTCTGTGTAATCAGGAGAATTTCTCCAAAGAGTTATTAATTCAGTTGCTCCCACTGTAAATGGGTCACACTACAGTGATAAACCGCTGAATTTGAAATCTTTTTAAAAATCTGATTTTCTCTTAAAAACAAAACATACAATTGATTTCTGAGCAGCTAACATCCCACATTCTCTGCCATCTCTGTTGAGATGTGATGGTGTTTTGCTAATTGGGCTGAACTATGATAACATGAATGTAGAAGTAGTTCAGGAATAATAATGGGAGGCCCTGTAGATTTCCTTGAAGAAAGACAAGTGGGTACTTGAAAATGTTACTTCTTAATTTTGGGTGTGAGCTAAGCTTGTCCCTGTGGATTGGGCCTCTTCCAGGACTAGTGCTTGGAGTCCTATGTGCCGAGAGAGAGGGGCCTTTCATTCTTGGCATTCTGGAGGAGATTTACATCTGTAAGCCGGATAAAAATCTGTGGAAAGGTGATTAGTGTAATTGGCCCACTATTACAATTATTCAGTAGGAGGTGACTATGGGATGGCTATTATAGTCCAAAGTGCCTGGTAGGAAGGGGAGGAGACTCATTGAAAACAGCAGCAACATTATAAAACATTGGTTTAAATGTTCATTTAGTAACAAATTACCCTGGCACACACTTCAAAAAGGATGGAGGAATTCTTAACACTTGGAATAAGAATCCACCCAAAAAAAGAGGTGGTCTTTTTTCAAGGATAACTGGGATTTCTGTTCATGATTTCTCTTTCCTTAAAATAGTATATGGGGTAACAGAATCTAGTGGATGTAAACTCGCTCTTAGTGTTCATAATTTTAAGATAGTCATTTTGAAGTTGTACCTACAGACACTCAGGGTGGCCCCAATGGTGGTGGTGTTTTAGCTTTCAGAGAAGCAGCCCAGTGCAGGGTCAGGTTGTAAAGTGGAGTATTTTTCTTTCACATCAAAGGCCAGGGAATGTTCTATAGCGAGCTAAGAAGTAGGGAGCAGGCATCTCACTACTTCTGTTGGGAAACTATGTGTGGAATGTCATAGTTCATGGACCAGAGACCCTGAAGTGAATCCAGGTGCCTGCTCAGTGCTGTTTTCCTGGAGCAAAAAACTAGGCAGAAATTGCAGCCAGATGAACCAAAAATAAAACTGATGGCTTTATTGGACATTCTTTGCATGAAATTTAACTTTCTAATGTGCACATACATCACTCTGGGGATGTCATTATAAATGCTGACCTTTGGTTTGGGGGAGCTGCTGCTTGCTTTCTGAGCTGTTCCACACAGCTCGGCTTTGATTCTAGCCCACATCTGTTGAGCATGTGAGATATATTTTTTCCCTCTGAAGCACTGACAACTGGCTAAAAAGATTTAACGAAAACCAGTCAGAACTAATTTCAGTTAGATATTCCAGTTTAGGATATCAGCTCTTCTGGTTTCAGATGTAGAAGTTATGGCTTCCTTAAAAGCCCTTGCTGAAGGCAGCACTGGGGGAGTCTCCTTGCACAGGGAACTGGGTTTCTTTGTCTTAGCTCCCCCCACCACTGCCTGGGTTAATGATTGCAGGGTGGCTGGGAATAATGAACCAGTGCAAAGCTTGTTATCAGTATGCTTGGGTAATATTTAAAAATCATTCCTCCTCCCCTTCCTCCTTTCTAATAGAAGTCAGAGCACTGCTGTGGTTACATCTAATAAATCCCACAGACTTCATTGGGCTGTTTAATGGGACCGAATGTAGTGTCATTTGTGTACTTCAGTGGGTGGTTCTTATTTCTGTGTGGTTTACTGCTCAATCTTGAAACGATGTGATGTGTGAGGACTTTCAAACAATTACTGTCTTTTATGGAACCAGAGTTTGAGATGACACTTTGACCATCATTCAGCAGGTCACTTGGATTTCCATATGAGCTTTAGAGGGCTTCTCTAACACCAGGCCTTACTGGCTAGCTGGATTTCCAGGTCTTTATTGATTTCTGGGGGCACTCACATGGCTCCTGGATCTGCAGGGGGAGCCAGGGATCTAGCCACTGGCCTGGAGGGGGAGAGGCAGGTGTCCTTGGAGAAGGTGGTGACTCCTTACAACAGCTTTTTTCTGATAGCTGGTGACTACAGTTCCTACTGCCATCAGGATGTCAGAATCATACTCTTCATTCTCCATGGCTCCTGCTGATTGTTGGCACTATTTCAGGATTTATTTCAGTGGCCCGCATGGTGCCTGACCCATAGTAGGTGCTCAGTAAATATTGGTTGAGTGACTAACCCTGGGTGTGTGTGTGTGAGTGCGAGTCTGTTGGCATGTGGGGAGAGAGATTGCACTTGGAGATGGTTCATGAGCTTCATTATTTCTGCCTCTGGAGTGTTTGCACCCTCTACAGCAATAGAGGCAATACTCCCCTATCATAAATGCCACTAGAATTGCTCTGTTTTCACCGCCATTGTCCTTGTCACGTCTTCTCTAGAGGCGCTGAGGAGATCCCTAACTGTTTCCCTGCCTCTGTTGGGTGCTTTAACATTGACCTAGCTGTCTATTCTCATAGTTTTTTGACTCCTTAAAACAGAAATCTGACTATGGCACTCTCCTGTTTAAATGCCCTTCAGTGGCTCCCTATTGACTACGGTTTGGGGCACAGACGACCCTCTGTGATCTGGCCCTGTGTGCCTCTCCTGTGTCAGATCCGAGGGTCTCTGTGTGCAGCCCCGCTCTCTCTCCCAAAGGGGCTCTAATCTACCAGGTGGACTTGGATTTGTTGGGTTTTAAAAAACCTGTTTGGAGCTGGGTCTCCAAGTGAACTGGCAACCCACATATTAAGGTACATTTTGAACAAAGGCATCAAATATTTGGAACAGGACAATAATTCACATTAGGTAACCAGAGAAAGTAGAGATTTTGGGTTTTTGCATATGGTCTTTAAAATTCGATTTATTAAAAAGTTTGCTTTTTTTTTTAACTGATTCTGTAGTTCATCTGGAAGAATATGTGTGTGTATAGGTACACACATAACGTTTTTTAATTTGTAGAAGGAATGAGACAGAGACTTGTACTACTGGAGACTGAAACAAATCTATAATAAGAGGGTGATGTGAATGTAAAAATAGATGAATAATTCAACAAAATAGCACCTCTCGAATTTTTAGTGTGTTGAGTAACAATTATGTGATAAGTCACTGGGGGAAGGTATGTATGGATTATCTAGTAAATGAAGTAGGGAAATTGGATACTTTAAAGAAAAAAAACTATTTAGATCCTTGCCTCAGGTCATACACCAAAATATTCATGTGGATTGGAGTTAAATATGTATTTTTAAAACTCTAAACTAAAAGAATATTTGGGGGCTATTTGATCTCTGAAGGAGGGTACCTTTTTTAGCATGAAAGCAAAAAATTACCAGTCATGTCCCAACTTAAGTGCATAAAGTTACTCCTTTTACTGAAGAACTACAAATGACTAACAGTGATCACTGGGATTAAAAAAATGCAAACCGAAACAAGTATTCATTGTTCTGTCATTGTATTAGGAAAGATTTACAAAGTGCAAATATTCAGTGCTCATTCTGATATGCTTAGATACCCTTTCCAGAAGGAAGTGTAATTCAAAATAAATTTTAAATAAAATATTTAAAAATGGTTTGGATTTTACATATCCTGGGGGGATATTACTTATTTAAAAACCAGTGTAAATTATTTTAAAATGAAAATCTCGAATTTTAGGTTTTCATAACCTTGGTTTTTGATCTTTGTTGTCTTGTTTGCTTTTTAATATACCTTTTGGGCTGTAAAGAGAGGTGTCTATAATTTACTACTCTTAATCATATACTTCTCCATATAAAATAGGGCAAAGGGACAGACCATTGGGGGAAACATGCCTTGTAAAGGGGATTTATGATCCTTAATATCCTAGAAGACCATAATGAGGCATCCTAATTAAAGTCATATTAGGCTCCAGTTTCTGAAATGCTCAAATTTTAATTCATGGTATGATGTTGAATGAGCTACTTTACCTCTCTGGGTCTTGAAGTCTTCGTCTGTAAAAGGAAAGTTGCGTTAGGTCATAGTCTCACAGGTGGGCTGCCCTTGCACACAGCTAAGGTTCTGATGCTTCCTGGCCCCCAGGGCAACTGGATGGAGTCCAGGGCAGCTGACAGAGCTCAGAGTGGAGGCCACAGATCATCACTTCCAGCCAAGAGCCACCATTTGTTCCCCCCAGCAGGTTGTGCAAATGCTACCACAGATCACACTTAATGCATGAAACCTGTTTGCAGTGACTTGTTTTACATTCAAGAGGTGAAGGCTAGGTGGAAAAAGAGATAATTTCAAGTATCATGATGACCCACTCATCCTTCCTACTCAGTATTCAATAGACATAAAAGTGAATAGAAGAAGATACTTCAAAATGTCAAATTATTTATGGTGGTGGGCTTATGGTAACTTTGATTTATAATCTATACCTTTCAGATTTACTCTTAAGAGTGGGTTAAATTTAAAATAAGATTAGTTATTAAAAACATTATTTCTTGAAGCCAACCTTATATTTCAAAACTCCATGAGTACAGGTGGCCACTGTGGCAGTTGGTGTTAAAATTCTAACAAAAATAAAACACCAAACTTGGGCCCATTTCTCATTATGTTAACTATCCTGAAGCATTTTCATCCCAGGGTTTCTTGTTCAGTGATTATTGGCAAGGCTGGTTTAAGTTGTGAGAGGCAGACTTTGAGCAGAAGGCTGGCTGTAGAGTGTTAGAAGGCTTCTTGCTCAGGTAACTCATCCCAAAAGTTGTCTTCCTCCTATCATATTCATCCCCAGATGTTTTCTTCCTTCTTTTTTCCTTAGGATCCTGGAATTACTGAACCATTCATCCTTTGTTCTTGATCCCCAGTGTGCATAAAGTTAAATGTATCTTGTGCCTTCTTAGTGAAGCGATGGAGATTCTGTTGTTAACTTTTCTTATATGCCAGCCCTTCTAGTTCCTTAATCATTATTGTTTTTCTTCTCCCAGGCGCATCCTGCTTATTTACAACTTTCTGGTATGAGTTGCTTAGAATTTTTGAACCGATTAGTTTAAACCGGATTGCTTTTGGCAAGGGGTGGGGGCAGGATAGCTGCTCTTCATGGGTTTTGCTTTACTTGGAAGATAAACACTATACACATTAAAGGTGTTTAGACCCCATTTTCCTCTGCTTAAACGGATACTTTTCATTGACTCCAGACATTTTAATTCTCTGAAAAGTACAATTGTCTTGTCTAAATGATGGTGGGTACCTGGGGAATTAGAAGAAATGCCATTGTAATTCTTAACTATTTTGGAATGATTAAATAGCAAGGCTACCATGGCATATATTAATTATAAAAGTTAGAATATATGATAATGTTCATATTAAACTATGCTAAATGTAGATTATTTTCATTTATATAACACTTTAAGATCTTATAATATGTCTTGACTTTCTGAGCATAAATAATAAACTAAGGTACTAAGTAATAGAAGTTTCCAGTTGGTAGACCATTCATCAATGACATTGTAATTATATGCTTAATTTGTATAGTAATGTTGATTTCTCAGTGACACCACTGCAGTTTGAACCATTGTTACAATTTGTTGAGGGCCTCCTGATTATAAAGCACCATGCTTTGCATTGCCCATGATAGACTCACACAGTAGTTGGCCTTGGGCAGTAGCCCAGGCTTAAAATTATGAAGTTACAAAATATCAGAGCCAGTATGGACTGCACAGGCCTCTAACCCAGTGCTTCTCAGCCATTGATGCATCATGGCATACTTTCAAAAGGTTTGCAGAGCTCACTGCAGGAAACAAATGGATGCTTTTCACTGGAGTTGGACCTGGGGCCTCCATCGCAGGCTCTATCCAGTTGCCTGGAGGGCCCAGGGACATCAGAATCTTGGCACAGCTGTGCCATTGCAGCCCTGCTGGGAAACTGATCTCATCCAAACCTCCCATTTCATAAATGAAACACATCTGTATTTACACATGAGATCCAGAGCAGTAAAGTAGCTTGTTCAAGGTCACAAAATGAACTAGTAATGTTACAGTGGATAGAATTCAAGCATTTCAAAAATTGGAGTCTGATATGACTTCTGTTACATAGGATGCCTTGGTGTGGTCTGCTTCCAGGACATTAAGGCCCATGAAAACATTTCTTATAGGACCTGTTTTCCCAGGCTTATCTCTTTGCCGTATTTTATATAGACAAGTATATGGCTATCAATAGTAAATTATAAATATATTTCTTTGGGCAACCTAAACAATAAAAGGTTTTAAAAAAACCCCACAAAATTAAGGTTATGAAACTAAAAACAATCTGAGATATGTTAAAAAAAATAAAACCACTTTACAATATTTTACTGTTGCAAATCAAGAGTGTACTTAAGGTATAAACCTGTATGCTTCAGAGTTGCCTTTCTTTTAAAACTGAAGAGATAAAAGTAAGATGGAAAAGGAGACTAAAATTTAAAATACAATAACGACACACCACCAACTGCCTCTGTCATTGTATTTACCATGTATTTACCAGCCACCAACTGTTAAAACCCCTTAAGAATACTAGGAAAACTGGTTATCTGGCCTGGCTTTATAATTCAGTTCTGATGATCTCTTAAGTTCTTCTTCAACTCCATGAGAAGATCCACCGGTACTAGGGTAACTGCCTTAGTTTAGCCTTACGCAAGTTCATACGTGTGCCAGCCAAGGTGCATCCTGGAACATGGTGTCTCATCTTCAGTTCCTTAACTGCACTACAAATTGTGCCAATTCAGGACAATTTATAGCATGCTAGGGTGTGACTTCAGGTTGAGCTGTTCCATTACCTCAAGACTAGCACCCATACCATTAATAGCTACATGATCTTGAAGTTCTTAAATCTCTCTTTGCTTCCATTTTCTCATCTGTGCAGTAGGGCATAATAGTGCTTGCCTGCTGGACTTGTTGCATGGGTTCAGTAAATTTATAGGCCAAGTCTTAAGAATAACATCTGGCCCATCATAAATGCAGCCATCCATGTTAGCTATTGCTGCTATTGTTTGCCACCATGGACTGTCACTGAGCAGGAGGCAGTAGGGGCCTTCATATAGCTGAGACTTACCCTACTTTGCCAGTCTCAGATTTAAACCTAAAAATAGGAATCCCTTACCTGAGTTCTTGAGGTGTCAAAGACTATGACTACTGCCAGATGCCCCCGAGTCTCTGCTTACTCGGGGGGCTTTTTGTTGGACTTTCTTCTTTTTGGGGTGGGGGAAGAAAGCCCTACCTTTCTAGGACATAGGTGAAGTATTTTTTTCCCATAGTTAACATTCAGTTCTCATCATTCTTTTGCAGAAATGTCATGGAACAAAAAGGAGGAATAAAGATCCCAGTTTTTGGCTTTACCGAGACTGCACCTAGTGAATATCTAGACAATGTGGTACTTTTTCGGTGAGGTGTTCCCAGCGAAGAGTGTGAGGGACAGAACAGGAGCTCTGTGTTCAGACAAGCTGGCTTTGGCTTCCAGCCCACCCTTAAGACTGAGCACTCTCTGGACTGTGCCTTTACCCTCTCTGCTAGTCTTCCAGTTTGGAGCCACTTTCCAGAGGTGGCGTAAACCATCAGGGATGTGGTGTAAGAGACCATGAGGTGCTTGGAACATACGCTGTTGGACATAAACATGCCCTCCTTTTTCTAAGTTCATCTTTGCCAAAGTGATTTTTTAAAGTACACCTTTGAGCAGTCTTGTATGGTGGCCTATTTAAGGCTGTTTGATGCTGGTGGTCTTAAGGTGACTTTCAATTAATGGGTCTCAGGCTAGTCCTCCCTGCCCTTCTCCCTTAGGACATTTTTGCATCATTCTAAGTTATTTAAGCTCCTTTAGTTTTGTCACTTAAGTCTCCTCCCTCCACCCCCGTAATAATTTACAGCCTCCCTGTGCTCCTTGCCCTCTCACCAGTGGGTTAGACCCCCCACAACAGGGCTGCCAGATAAAATACAGGACACTCGGTTAAAGTGGAATTTCAGAGAAACAACAAGTAAATAAACTTTTTTTTTTTAGCACAATTATGTCCCATGCAGTATTTGGGACATACTTACACTAAAAATTAGTCATTATGTGAAATTTAAATTTAATTGAGTAGCCCTTATTTTTAAGTCTGGCAACTCTGTGAATATTTGTACCAGTTATACTGCTATAACTCTTCTCCCAAGCAGCATATTTTGGCCATAAAAATGTTATTTGGTGATCATTTCACAGTATATACAAATATAGAATCATTATGTTATACACCTGAACTAATATAGTGTTGCATGTCGAGTCTATCTCAAAGAAAAAAAAAAAAGGCCAAGAGGAATAAAAGAGGCTTCCCAGGTGCTTGCTGAAGTCTTGTTCTGACTGACGAAAGAAGAAAATGCCTGCAGGTAACTAGGAGATTCTGACAGTTGGTAGGGAATTCCTTGATGTCTACTTTGATTTGGGAGATTGACACAATGTAAAAAGATGGTCATTCACCAGTTAAGTATTACATATAGCAATTTTATGAAACGCAGAAATGGCTTTTTCATGCAGCTCAAAGGCATGATGTTGAAGGGGAAAACCCAAACAAGAATGCTTTGTATTTGTTAGGAACTTTTAGGAAAATGTCCCTGGGGGTTACTGAGGTAATCAGATGGCACGAACTTGCTCCTTAAGGAATTTAATTTATGGGTGAGAAATTAAAAAATAGTATAGCTTATCCCAACTTCTTCTGTGTTTCTTCTTTAATTTCCCTCCTAAGAGACAAAAGTAGGTCTGCCACAGCTATGGGGAGGAGCAATCAGATGAAGGTTGGTTATAGCCTGGGGGCTTCCAGGTAGAGGCAGTGCTGAGGGCTCAGTGATATCCGAGCCCCTGCTGGGTGAGGTGTGTGCCTGGCAGGGCTGTAGGTGCTGGGGTTGCCGTAGCAAGTGACCAGGTACAGTGCCAGTCTGATGGAGTTCATGCTCTGTCATTGTGGGTCCTTCGGGAAGCATACAGGAGTACCAGATCAGGAGGGAGTGCTGCTTCTGGGAGCTTCCTTAGGGTTTACTGTCTGAGCAGCTTCCTCCGTGGAGATTAGAGAGCTTGCTGTTGGCTAGAGTACTGGAAACGCGGCCATCCATTGTTGCTTGGAGAGCTCATCAGACCTCAGGTCCCTCACTGAGAAGTTTTATACCAGCATCTCCTTTAGCCAGTCCAGGTTGACAGTGGCAGGCTGTAATAAAACAGCTAAAATCAGTCAGTCAATCCGTCACTCTATCTGTAATGCTTTATAAAATAATAAAGGTACATTCCATCTTGTGTCAGATAGAAGGCCTCCTAATATTGGTGTATTATCAGTACCTTTGTGGGGGTTCTGCTGTTATGAAAAATAATCTAGTAGAACTTGATTGATTCTCATGACACTTTGATAAATTTTTAGGGGCTAAAAAGATTGTACCACAACAATAAGGTTTTTCTTCCTTACCAAATTAATCTATAAGTGGTATAGAATAGGAAATAAGGCTACTAGCTTTGGCAGTTCTAACTTTTTGTTTTAAGGTAAGAGAAAAAATAAACTTGATTTTAAACCACTTGGAATTTGAGCTATTGTCCATGTTCTAGAAGCTTTTTTGGGTTGCTTTCGATCCCCAACCTGATGTTTACAGGGCCTCACAGTGTTCAGATATTTCAAAGCTGTCGCAAAGTTCTCAGAAAATCCTGAAAACAATTTACTTAAGAAATAGGAGCATGCAGTGGAGTATTTTTTTTTTAGAGCTAGCAGGGTTCTGTGTTGAAGGAAATAGCAAATCAGACAGTAATGAGGTGTTATGTCAAAAGACTGCATAGAAATCAGTGGTTTTAGGTGTTCAGGGAAGTTAAAAGAAATGAGTAACCAAGTTCTTCTTTGGGAGAGTTTGGTTATTTTGTACTGGTTTCAAATGCTATTTTAATGAGCCCAGTGTTTCATAGTGGGACCAGAACCAAAAGCCATGAATTTTAAGGGTAAAGTAGGGGGAAGAAAAGTCCATTTTCCCATTCCTTAAGGGCTAATGCACTTTAAAATATCTGTCAACTTTGTCTTGAAAATATTTTTATTTACAAGTGACCTCTGACTTTCAGCTTAATTGGTTCCTGCACGTTTCATCTTGAGGCATGGCCATAACACAAACTCTTATTTCCTGTAGACTGTGTTAAATGTAAAGCTTATGTTATATATTGGGATTCCATTCCTGGAAATTTGTTTTTTGATATAAAAATGTGTCAAAAAACAAATGCAAATTTTTTACACATATTTATTATTTCAAGCCAGAGACGCTAAGATAATTTTAAAAACTGTGCAGTAGATGTTACTTTGGGGACATTTTTTTCCACTTAGGCTGAATTGACTGAAACTTTGTTGGAGCTGAATGTTAAATCTCCCTAAAGCAAATACACTTTTTGCTTTGCTTCAAGGATCTTTGAATTGTGTTACATAATAGGGTTTTCTGCCTCATATTCTGTTGCGCATGAAAAGTGTAGAAATGCAGCTAAGTTTCTTAATTGCTAAAAGTTAAAGGAGGGACAGTTGCCATGGCAACTTCTTCAGCCACCCATGCTCTGTTATTTCAGAAGGATCTTCTTTGCTGAGCTTTGAATGAAATATTAAGAATTCAATCAACTCTTCAGAATGTGAAGAGCAATTGCTAAAGAAATGACTGCCCTGAGTGCAATTAGAGCAGACGGCTAGCTGGTCAGTACCATCCCCAGCTGAGTCAGCCTGACCAAGGCGCTGACTTTGGACACAGGCCTTTCTGGCCTGATGCCATCAGTTTGGGTTATCCCTGTGAGGATCTTACAAGATGAGAGGCAGTTGCAAGTTGAGCTGTCCTTGGAGTTTGCTGCCCAAACACCATTAGGATATTCTTTAATCTATATGTTTCTGTCTCAAGTAAGTAACCAAAATACAAATTTCGGCTGAAAGCATTTTCTGGTTTCCCTTTTAAATAAGAGGACAAAGTGGGGCAGACATTATCTTATAATGACCAGTACTGACCGTAGAATTTCATATATCTGTGCCTACATGTTTTCAAAGGTGAAAAATAAGCATGAATGAGATGACATAAAAGTTTTTTCTTCAAACGTTTTGGAATACTTTGTTCTCACTGATCTTCTCGACTAGATGGTGTGTTTTGTAGGGTCGTGTGCCATGATAAAGTACCTAAGTATTTGTGGATTCATGATATGTCAACTCTCACTTCCTGGTTGAGTTTGTGTATCTTAAAAAAACATTGAATTACATTAGGAAAGGAAGAGAAATAGTCCTGCATTATTGCTCATAATCAAGTATACATCAATCTATTAATCATATACTAAGTGTAGTATTTTGCCTGGCACTAAATCATGGGGATCAAAAGGACGCATAAGGAGTGATTCCTGCCCCCTTTTCAAGTTCCCTGACCTGAGTTCTGACCATTTACTAGTGATTAAAAAGCAAATGACATAAGCATAACTAGATTTTCCTACAATGAATGCTATTCAAGTTTTCTTTATTCAGTTTTCTGGTGTTCTCACTCCCATGGCCAAGTTTTCCAATTTTCTAAGGTGTCATTTTTGGATCAAGGTACAACTTAACCCTTCCTATCCTTAAGACATCATATAAAAATTAACAGGTATTTCTGACCAATTGACTTAGTTGGGAAAATGGGGCCATATTGACTAGAAGAGGTTACAGAACTAATGCTTTAAAAACAAGTTTTGTATTTAGCTTTATTGAGATAATTAGGTCAAGCCTCCAAGAAGTTTCAAGGAGTAGGAAGAAAAATTGTAGTGTTAATTATGAAAATCACGTGTAATTATGCATTTCTGATGTCTGTTCAGAATCTCCAGGTGGAGGAAGGAAGGAAAACGGAAGCCCCGACAGATACAGCAGTAGCGTCCTGAGGACTGTTAGAACCGCACGTGGTAGCTTTCAGCCCAGCTTCCCTGTGCTCACCTGTCCATCTTGGGAGGTCACCCCTGTGGACATTAGCTGCCCAGAGGCTCCTTCTTCTGACACTTTTCTTAAACGTCTGTAGTTTATGGATGTCAGGATTTGCAAAGATTTAGCATTGTTTATCCATTCTGTAATAGCTTTCTCTTTCCAGATGAAGAGGCTGTCTTCTTGGCCTTTCATGAAAATGGGTTTTACTCTTATATTGAAATGGAAGTGTTAAAATATAAACTAATAAAAGCAAGGCAGTTTACCAGAAAAGTCTCAGTTCACCCAGGCCAAGTGAGTTATTGAGTCATGCATTCTCCTTAATGGTAGCAAATAGAAGAGAGCCTTGGGGAAGCACTTTCTTACCTGACCTGTTGATCTCTTTTCTAAGAAATTTCTAATATTCCAGCCCAAAGAAGAGACTTGAAATTCTCTCAACTTTGAGGAGACTGCATTCCTGTCTCTGAGGTATAGTTACTTCATTGATTCAAAGGGTATTCATTATGGAAAAACAATATGTGGTATATACATACAATGGAAAATTATTCAACCTTTAAGAAGAAGAAATTCTGACAAATGTTGTAACATGGATGAACCTTAAGGACACTCTGCTGAGTGAAATAAGCCAATCACAGAAAGACAAAACACTTAAATACAGTAGCTAGAGTAGACATATTCATAGAGACAGAAGTACAACGGTGGTTGTGAAAGACCAGGGGAGACAGGACTAGGAAGCTGTTCAATGGGTACAAAGTTCAGTTTCGCAAGATGA
Organism: Manis pentadactyla; assembly: GCF_030020395.1. Classification (NCBI taxonomy): domain Eukaryota; kingdom Metazoa; phylum Chordata; class Mammalia; order Pholidota; family Manidae; genus Manis; species Manis pentadactyla. The sequence continues at coordinate 43,897,536 of NC_080021.1, read as the reverse complement.
AGAGTTGTGGAGACAGATGGTGGTGATGGTTGTAAAATATTGTGAATGGACTTAACCATCTTTAAGTGTACAGTTCAGTAGCGTTAAGATGGTATGTTTTTTAAGTGTACTTTACTACATTTTAAAAAAAGGTATTGATTGAACCCCTGTTTTTTGGGTGCCCATTATACTGCAGTGACTGACGCCCAAGCCCCCAGGCTTAAGGGAGCTCACAGGTCAGTGAGAGGGGAGGGTTTGACACTGCTGAGGTGGGGAACCCAAGGTCGGGTCACGGTCAGGGCCCTTTGGTCCTCAGCTCAGGTGAGCCTGGACCAGCCATGGAGAAGGCCTGAAATGGTTGTCTTTGGAACTGCCCCATGTGTCCAGCCGGCTTCCCCTCTCAACAGTAGAGCTGCCCCATGCTGAAGCCCCAAGCCCGTGCCTGGGGGTCACTTAACCAGCTCCTTCTTTCTAGTTTGCTTTCTGTTCCATTCCCAAACCCAGCTATACTCTTCCTGGTTGGCCTGCACCTTCAAATCCCTTATTTGATGTGTGGGTATCTCCCATTTTATAGTCATTTTCTTTCTGGGACTGTAAATGTAGAGAGGATGTGGGCTGTGCCCTCTGACTGTTGGAGCTCCCAGCACAGTAAACCATACCTAATGAGTGTTTTGGATGAGGAAGAGCCTCTGAAGTTCGAAGCTGACATTGCTAATGCCTATTTAATTGATGGTTATTAATGCCTCTTTAGCAGTGAAGGATAGCCACTGTTTATAGCAACAAACAAGCCCTCAAGCTTTTACCAGTGGTCCAAAGAATTCCCCATCGGTATTAGCCCAGTACATGCTGACCTGGACTTTGCACCCCAGAGAGGAGAGATGGGGAGAAGGGTGGCTTTGCTTTCTTGGGCGTGGCTCAAAGATGGGAATTCAGGGCTTGGATAGGTCCAAATATTCAAGTACTAGTTCAGCCTGTTAAATAGGAGATTTTCCTTCTCTTCTCAGCAAATGGATGTTTCCTTCCACCCAGAATAATAGTTTTAAGTAGCATTACCATATATATCCCAGTTTTTTATACCCCTTTTTCTGTCTTAGTTACTAATAGTAGTTCCCCCTTTCTCAAAAGTGCCTTGATTTGGATAAATTGTCTTACTACCATGGATTATAGGGAGGAACAATGAGAGAGAATCAGTGATTAAGGGAAGGTAAGAAGAAAGAATAGGAGAAACTTGAGCTGCTTGAGGTTTAAGAGGTGAGGAATTGGAGAAATAGCTGTGTAGTCTGGTGTGTTATATAGTCTTTGGATAGACAAAATTATTTGGCTTTTAAATTATAAGTATGGTAGCCTAATATGTAAGAATTTGGAAGTCTTGAGGGCTGCATGGGATCAAAGGCAGATTTATTTTTTAGTCACACTAAAGAATCCTTGCTGCAGGTTAACAGGTTAATATGTTTACTTAGAGCTTTAAACATTTTTATGGCTAATGGCAAGAGTTCCTTGCATTGCATTTGTTTCTTTAAGAAAATGAATTACAGTCTGTTAAAATTGTGTTATATGTGTATATATTTAACTTAGATAATTGTATAGTGGTGTTCAATATTGATTGACCCTGACTATTAAGAAAAGCCAAGCTGGTAATGAAGGAAATTGGGTAGGACCATAATAAAATCTTCATATTTGTTAAGGAAACATCATGTAAGCTGAACAAAATGAGTGTTTTTTAAATCAAGTGTGTCATTAAGGAATTTTTTATGTTGTAAGTTTCAATTTACATGCGTGTGAGCCCATTTTTCAGTTAAGGAGATGTATCTATTCAAGGAAATGAAAAGTCTAGATGTGGGGAGCTCTCAGTGTTTTCTGACCCATCGGCCCAATAAGCTCGACACCATCCTGTTTGTTTCTGATTCTCTGCTCTGGCGTCCTGGCATCTGCCGCAGCCTGAGCCTGGCACTCCCTTGCTGTGGAAGGTCTTGTTTGCATTTTTTTTTTATGATGCTGATGTGTGCTTAAAACCTTTTCCAAAATTTTCAGAAGTCATCCAGTTATAACTGCCTTACATTCTGAAAGAGCTTACTTTTACACAGGACCTTCACAGCCATCTTGTGGGATCAGCAGTCTTTCTGGGTAGAGGAATTACCATTTGTATTTTGCATGTAAAGGAGTGTGGTTGATTCACTCAAGGTGGTGTAACTGGCAGGAGGAACTTGGACTCAAACCTGGGTCTTCTGATTTTATGTCCACTGCTCTAGCCATGATGTTCCCTTTTACTTTGTCTGGCTCAGTTTATTTCAGAAAGAAGAGCTTTGTTTTTTCTCCCAGTCCCCATGCCATTTAGGCTTAATTTGAGGTTGTGCCACACTATTCCTTCTTAGGAAAGAACTAACCTAGGTGCCTTTGGGCTAATTGGACATGTTTTTCCCATTAGCAAAGTGACTTTACTGATGTAAAATTCTCCCCATCCTAAGGGTGTACCGTGGAGAGGCCAAGGGGCTGCAGTCCAGTGTCTTTTGACAGTTCTGCCTCAGTTAACATCCCATTCCATTCCGAGCATTAAGATTTTGCTACGTTCTTCAGCTCTCGCACTTGCTGCTAGCGCCCTGTTCTCTCAATTCCAAACTCCCCTTGCCAGACTTATGCTTATCCCTCAAGAACCAAGTGAAAAGCTGCTGCCTCAGTGCTGTTTCCTCTGCTTACCCTAGTAATCACTTCTTTCTTTCATGAGCTTTTGTGGTACCCGGAACTTCTCTACAGCACTTATCACACACTGCTTTGCACTACAGCTCTTTGTCTTTATTACATTTCTCCCTGCAAGATTGTGCTGAGCTCCTTAAGGGCAATGACCATTTCTCATTTATGTTGGTGTCCCTGTAGCACTTAGCACAGTGCCATATTCCTAGAAAACTTCGAAGTTAATCTTTTTGAATAAATGAGTAGGTTTCGAGATGGTTATGCTCACTTACAAAGTTTTGAAAATTGCAGATTTTTAGAGCTCATGGATATTACATGGGAGCCTGATTATTGGTATAATTATCATCTGGTTTGCACATAATTTAAAAAACTATAACTTATGCAGCAGGTTATCAGATACAGTTTTAAGTCTGCGCTGCTTGTGTGAGCCTAGCATTTAATTAACTTGTATAGGTGTTTTTAAGAAGAGGGAGAGGGGTTGCGGAGCTGAGGGTTTTTTTCAGGAGCTCAGTGAGCTGGCTCCTCGCACTGTTGGTATATCCTGTTAGGTTAAGCCATGGCACAGCTGTCCCCACCTGACTGGCTTTGCTCTTGTAGCTTGCATTCATTGCATTAGATGAGAGAACACATTTCAAGACTTTAACTCTTCTCTGCCTGGCCTCAACTCAGTTTCAGAAGTATTTGAGAGGGTTTTGGGAAATAAACATTCATAGACAGGACTTCGGTGGTGTTGAGAGTTCTCTCTGTGTTTTGTGTATTTTTTATTAATGTTTACATATATACATTTCACTCTATGTTCTTCCAGTTCTGTAGAACTTGGGTTGGCCTAATAATTGGCATTTTTAAGAACTAGGTAATTCTGATGTGTGAAGTCAGAGAAAAATTCACCGTGAGAGACACCAGAATAGATCCCTTTTGGGGAATGAAGGACTTTGAGATAGAGCTTTTAAAATGTGTAAGACCAAGGTAGGTAGAGAGGAGAATATTCCCATGTAGAGGTAAGAAACAGATCAAAGTCTGTAGTGAGAGTGGGTACATCCTGGTAGGAGGGAGTAGGGCACAAGGAGGATCCTAACCAGGCTTCAGTCAAAGGTCACTTGAGAGCAATAGTTCACAAACTGAATGCGTAAGAACTGTTCAGTGAGTTTCTTAAATGTTCACCTTCCTGTATCCCACCCCTGCCTTGAAGTTCTGCCAGTTTGCTGAGGTTTAGGATATGGCCTAGGCGTCTGCATTTCTAATAAGCACTCACTGACCTTAAACACCCTGAGATGATGGAACCCCCCCACTTATGGAGCAAAGAGGATCGGTTGATGGGGTAGCAAGGACTGTGATTTGGGATGATGTTTTGGGACTTAAGGTAAGGAATCTAGAGCTTTAGTGGGTAGATGAGTTTCAGAGCAGCTGAGGGCTCCTGGTGAGGTGGTACATGTAGTGAGGAGGCAGGGAAAAGGGAGGATCAGGAACTGGGGGGTAGAACTTTTCCTTGGAAGAAGGTCTATGCAACTGAAAAGAGTTTGCTCTTGTGGAAACTGCTAAGAATTTGCAGAGAAATTTTTCACTTACATAATCTGTTGAAATTTTGTAGAAAGGTAGCCTTTTTAATACACCTCTTTAAGGGTCTGACAGTGGTCTCTCATAGTCATCCAAAATAGCCTAAGATCAAAGATTGGTCTAATCTCGAGATGACTTGGAATTCATGAACCCTGGGCGGATCCAAGGACTTTGCGAATCAACTCCCAGAAGCCGTAGAATTTTGTGTGGGTGCTTGTTTTTGGGGAGAGTGTCTCTCATATTGATCACATTCACAAAGGAACCTGTACTGGGATTTGGGGTAAGATAATTTAGTAATCAGCTTATATTGGCTGGCTGGCTTGCTTTCTCTTCTTTTTAAAGATCCCAAACAAATTTCTGTTAGTGATAAAATTAGCCAAAAGAACAAAAAAGACTCCAGTGCCTTGGGTGGTTGGCAGGGGAGCCCTAGAATTCCCTGCAGAGGACCTTCCATTTGTTTTTGCTTGGGTGGGCATGCCATCATTAACAGTCACCTGCAGGAGAAGAGCAATGGGGAGCTTTTTGTAAAATGTGTGATGAATTTTCCTGTTCCTCTCTGAGCAATTTCAGTGGCCTCAGCTGAAGTACAAAAAAGAAAGGGCTATTTTAACAGTGAGGAGGTGAATTACTAGTTATTACTATCAAGTTTGGAGCTGAGGAAAGAAGCTGGTGCGTGAAACAGGACTATGTGTGAATGGATTTCTCAAGTGTTTCATTAAAGTTTCATCAGAACGGTTAGCCCTCTAACCATCTTACAGTCTCCCACTTCTGATTCCTTTGTGGAATTAAAAAAAATGCTTTTGGGAAGCAAGGCTAAACAAGCCTTTTTTTCTGAATTTCCATATATTGATTACTGGGCCCAGCAGAGCACCCTGCTGGGAGTTCCCTCTGCTGATGGGAACCCTCAAAATGAGCAAAGCTTTTCTGAGCTGGCACTTTCCACACAGGCTGCCTGTATGCTCTTACCCTGGGTGTGACCATTTTAAAAAAGCCACAGTACTAGAATGAAAACAGGCCATTTCTAAATGGCCTATTGATTTACAAAACCTTTTTTGTGTCAGGTTGAATGGTCTCCTATCTGAGTTGAGGGGAAAACACAGGCTATTTTCAATTTATTATTGTGTCTTAAAGGTTTGAGTTGACAATGTGTGGCAGTTGTGTTCCCTCCTGTTGGAAGGCCTACTGGCATCCTATGTCTTGGTTATATATGTAAAAATCTGGTTCAGTAGTTTACACTGTAAAAGGCTTCTATAGTCCCACTTTCAGTGTGAGTTACACTTAGTAAATATGGATCTAGAAGGCCTAATTATGACTCCAACTCGCCCATATACTTGGGGACCACCTCCCCACCAACACTGCCCACCAGGCTATTTATGGAAGAAGCTGCCAGCGACTCTTAGGTGTCGGCCCATCAGACAGAGTCTGTATCTATTCTCCTTGCTGCAGTATGCAAACCTGAAGCTAGTCTGGGCTCTGCGTCAGTTACAGACGGTGATCAACTGCATCAGGGTGTACCTGGACAGACTATGTTTTTTGCCTGCTGATGTAGAATATCAGGGTGGCTTTTATTCTAATGTGTAGGGTCTGGATTTAAAGAAGCTTTCCTGGTCTTAATATCTGGGCTGACTTGGTGTGGGTCCTGCTTTGATTTCCCAGGCAAACATTTTATGCAGCTTTGAAAACAACAATAGTCATGAAGGTAGTTGAGATATCGAGTGTTTGTATTTCCCCAAACATGATGGGACGAGGAGGAAGGAAGTTCTGAGAATGACAGATGCTTTTCATTGCGGATATGGTGCCATTCATCCTGACGAAGGGATTCGTCTCATCTTGAGGCATTCTTCAGGCAGGAGTGAGCGAGGTGTCACCCTTCCAACCTGTTTTTTAACCTGTATTTTACTCCATCACTTCAGTGCTTTTTTGTTTTTTTTCCTCTCGAGGCTGCAGAAATGTTCATGAAAGGTGAGGAACTACCAGAAGTAGCTGTGACTGGAAACGGACTGAGGAAATTCCTGACCCAAGCCTTCTGTTTAAACTGCCAGTTTTAAAATTGAGACTCTCTCATTGCAGGGGACATGATATAATGGAGTTGCAGCTTTGAGGGCTGTGTGCTTCACTGTCTTGATGTCAATTTTGGTGATAAGTAGGACCATGGCAATAAAAAAGCCTTGACTCCAGCTCTGTGTGGGTGACAGAGCATCCTAGAAAACAGGGTGCCCGTGGAGTAGACATAGTATTTAAAGGGTTTTTGCAGCATATTATGTGTTGTGTATGGTTCCTTCTTATCTCTGGTCTAGTAAATTGAGCTCAAATGTGCCTGTGTACCTTTTATCTCCTGTATAACAAATTATATCTGTCAGAGACATTTTGTAGGTGGGCTGAGTATAGGAATCTAAAAACTGAGTGTTTCACAGAACACTCATACTGAAACTGAGATACTTAGTTCTTCAAGAAAACATGTTAAAGCATGTTATTTAAAAACAATTTTGGGTATTTCCAAACTTTTCTCCTATTTCCCTCCTAACAAACATATCCCCCCACCCCACGTCCATCCAGAGTCTTTGACATGGGGAAGAAAACAAACAAAACCTTTTCCCCTTGCAACATGTACCTGTGTTTCCTGCTCTTGAATTTCAAGTCCCCTGCGCAGCTCTGGTGCCTTGAGGCTGTCCTGCAGGATAGGACACATAGAAATCTTACCTGTAGGTAACTCTGAAAATGGGACTGAAGTCTGTCTCCGAGAACTGCTGCAACTGTGAATGGAGCAGCTTTTATAGAAATGGATGGCTTGCAAGCTGTTGGAAAAGGGGAGGAAGTTCATTCTATTAACAGTGCCACTGTGAAGCGCTAATGCAGGTGGTAGGTAGAACCTGTTGTCCTTCACCTAGTAGACTCACTGGAGCCAGTTAGTTGGGGATGTTTTTTATTTGGCCCTTTGTTTCTCCTTGTTGAGAGTATCTTCATCTGACTGTTATGCTTGTGCCTCCCAACAAAAAAAAATGGCTTTAAAAGTCCTCATAGCAGTTTTCTCTTCTGAGGCAAGGAGTAATACCTCATATGTTTGTTTGCATACCCCAAATGCCTTTGTGTAGAGACTCAATGAGTACTTGTTAGTGAATTTGATTTTTAAAAATTTAATAAGCATTGTTTAAAACAAATCAAACTATTTTCTTATACTGAACCAGAGCCTAGAAACTGCTGCAGTGTAGTAATATGTGTACTATTCCTGTAGCTGAAAAAATAAAATTAGAATAATGTTTCCAAGTCAGTTTTCAAATCCACTTCACCTTTAAGACTGCTTTCTCCTGTAGGTTTGAAACTTTACATGTGGGTTTTAGGGGGACTCCCAAGTAGTATTCAGTACTTCCAAATACAGGCCACATAGATAGGGTGAGGGCCTCTCTGCTCATAGGGAAATGGGAACTCAAAAAGTTTGTCAGAGATCTCATGATTGTAAGTGAGGAGACACATTGTTAAAGGTAGAAAAAATCAAAATGGAAGGTAGGTGGTTGTCCCAGTCTAGGATTTTTGGATAGAATGTAGTTATAATCCAAGTACTTCGTGGAGAATGCTGACGGTCATTCCCAGAAAGAGACACATTCCACTGAAAAGGGAAGTTCAATGGCCGATAGAGGCATCACTGGTGAAGCAACGCTTGTGTCAAAGGTGCTCATGAAAAAGGAGTTTCAATCCTTTCCATTATGTATGTCTCACATGTCCATTGACCTGGGCTGGTTCCCACCCAAATACCCGCCTCGAACTCTGGGGAAAAAAACAGTGTGACAGCCTTCGGCAAGTCCCTTGACCTCCCTTCTGTGGGCATGTTTTATTAAAAAATACAGAATGTTCTATGCAACAATCTCAAGTGACATCTTATTTAAACTGGCCAGTCATGACAGTCCAGTGCCCTCCTGTGATTATTTCTCATTGGCATCCAAAGCCCCCAGGAGCCTCCTGTGTAGATCTCACTCCGGGGTGACAGGAGTCAAATTACTTCCTGTTGAGGGGTGCCCTGATCATCTTAATGGTCCTAATATTGTCAGTTCTTGGTTCCTACACACGGTTCTGTGATCATCTGTCTGGCAGGCTCCCCAGGTGTCTGCGCTGCCAGGTCGCTGTTGAGGGGAAATTGGAACTTAGCCTCTTGCTCAGCCAGTGATCAGCATACTCACCCAAGCCCAGGTCCCCACTGGTGAGTAGGGCTGCTGGATAGTGGGGAGCTCTCCCTGGGGACTCCCACTTGGTTCAAGCCCATTACCTGGGGGCCCTCACCCAGCCTAGGCAGGCGGTATAGGTGCAGAGATGCCCATCATGCCCTTGCTGTGCATTGCATCATGTTCCTCCTACAAACCCCAAGAAATTCAGGTCTCACCAACTGAGTGAGATGAAGAGAAAATCTGCCCATGGTTTTAATTTTCCTAGTCAAACACATCTCTTCTTCATAGGTCAGTATAAAACACACCACTCTCAGTAAAGAATCATAGTAACTAACACTATGTCCTGCTTACTCACTGTGCCAAACACCTAGTCTCAGCCTCTGTGGGTGTTAGCTGTTAAGTCTTGGAATCCTCATGTCACCTTAGGAGGCAGGTATAATATTATTAGCCCCAGTCTACAGGTTAGTTGAGCAGAGACACGGAGCAGTTAAGTAACCTGCTGGAGGTCACTGGGCTACTGGAGCCAGGCATTGACCCATTCAGCTCCAAGGCCCAGCCCTTACCCTCTCCTAGGTGTTGTCACCAAATGCAAGCTGGTTGCTTTTGAATTCTCATGGGGATTTTGGGCGATTGAGTTTGACCATTTATGAGAGCAGACAGGTTGTTTTCTGAATCTTCAGAGGACAAGGAAGAGACCAGATGAGCTCAGCATGTTCGGCAGGCCCTAGTGCTCCGGGACCTTCTCTCCTCCCCCTCTGATCCCAGCCCCCATGAACTTGGGTGCCAAGTACTCTACTGCCCATTTCCTTTTTATTGAAATAGATTTTCTCCAGTGTCTCCATCTTCTTCAAATCTTCCCTTCCTCCTTCTTTTTTGAACAAGATTAGCCTGCATTCATTCTTGGGGTACAGGGTCTGTGCTCCATGAGCCAGAGACTGCATTGGCTGGGGGCAATGCCATCTTGCTGTCTCCCTGGAAGAGATAAATGCCTCCTGATTTGGGGAAGGAGGACATGACAGCCTTTTCCACAGAAGCTGTGCATTGGTGTGTATCTGGATTGCTTCCGATTTGACGTCACTCTTCTCCAGCTAGGCTTGGGCAAAACCCTTGCTTTACCCGGACCTTGTTTGAGTTAATGTCTCAGCCTCCAGGTGAAATGAAGAATGAAATACAGATTCTAGTATCCAATATAAAACTAACTTGTTTTTACTCTGAGTTCCATCGTCGGATTATTTTCTCCAGAGGCCCTGAGGAATTTCTTTCCCTCTTTTGTTTTGATATATTAAAGTTCTTGAATTATATTCCACGTTATTGATCTTGGCAAATGCAGGTTTCAGAACAGAGAGAAGTTAATGGTGCCTTGCTGTTACTGTGCATTACTTGAATTCTGCCCAACACCTGAAAGAAGGGAATTATATCAAGCCATAGTCTTTGAACATAAAATCAGTTTACACTTTGCCTTCTTAAAAATTGATTGATTCATTCAATACATTTGGTGTTTGCCATTTCTAAAAATTTATCCTGATTTAGTATCATTGTAAAGTCTTAAATTTTACTTCAACAAGGTGTTCTGGTAGTCCTACTTCTAGGCTACCTTGCTCTGTATTCAAGACTGAAAGGAACAAAGGAGTTTTTAGGCTTTTGTCACTAACTGATACTTTAAAATACTGTTGTGCTGTTTTAAAGCCTCAATTTTGTTTCTTGGTTCCTTTGTTCTTCAGAAGGGATACTTTACAATCTTTTAGTGTATTTAGGTAACTTTTTATAGAATGTGGTATCCCTTCCCCCAGGGTTAGAGAACTCTGAATGATGAAATTCCTGTGGAGTCTTGAAGCATCTTGCCTTTGTTAGGGAGTAATGTTTCTCCAGTTCATTAAGCTTATAAGAATTTTCTGGTATTGAATGAAAGAGAATTGTAGGTATTTCAGGAATTCCTGAGTAGCTATTTTATAATCAGACTGATGAAAAGAAAGCAGTTTGAGGCTTAGGGTTATATGTAATTCAAGTTTCAGATTTTAAAAACAGTGCAAAAATCTGACACCCTTGTTTCACAAAATGCTTTTTTACACTGAGGGACAAATTGCTAAATGGCATAAAATAAGCTTGGCTTGAGAAGTATTGAAACAAAAATGTTTCATGAGGCATATTTTTAAAATAGATTCAACTCCTATAAACTGGTGTTAATTTTCAAAAATATTAATTACAGGGATTCAGTTTTGATAACTAATCTGTATATACACTATCCATACAGGTTGTGCTTGAGGAAGTGTTTCTACAAAATTTTATGCCATTTTATTATTTTGATAATTTTTTAAAGATATAGAGATTATTAGCTACAAATAACTTATAAGTTCAACATTTTAATACATAAATAGTCTCAGTTTTTGTGGTGAGGGCTTTTTTTGGGGGGGTCTACTGAGTCATTATTCTTGCTAAGTTTGCTTTAACATCTTTTAGGAAGAGATAAGGGTAATGGGAAGTTGTAGAGATAACCTAATTAATAACCAATATCAGTTTTAGAGTGCTATGCTCTTTTTATTTTCTTGCTATTTTTTTGGCAGCAAGAATTGCACAAACACAAACTAGCTAATACAGCTGTTTATCCATCATAACCACAAACACTATTTTCTTTATGCCTTATTGCTCGACCTTCGACCGTTGTCTTCAGACAATGAGAGCCGCTTGTGCATCAATTAATTTTTTTAATTTTATGCAAAGGTTCGTAATCTGGTCTGTCTCCAAGCTCTCTCTATAATAAGGTAATTGACTGAGGACATACAATACTGGATTTATACCAGGAATATTTTTTCTAAAGAGGTTTACAGAGTGATTATTTAAGATAGAAGGTTCTGGTGTATTGAAATATATAAATATCTGAGCAGCCTGCCATCCCTCTATAAAGGGTCATAGTGCAGGTTAGCATCCAAATTTTAATAAAGTCTTGAGTTTTGTGAATATCATTCTCTTCCGTGAAGCACAAGTATGAGAGTGTTACTCTTAAGCAGTTACTCTTAAAACAGTTATTTCTTTGGGTGCGTGTTTCCTAATCTAGACAGATTCTAAAAGGAAAAAATAAGATTTTATGCAGATCATGGTTTAGGTTCTAGCATTTAATTAGAAATAATCTTTAATCTTATAATGCTGTTAATTAGCCAAACACTTTACTTGTACCTGGTTCATCCCTCACAAGGGTGCTCTGAGATAGGTGCTAGTATCTTAGGTTGCCACACTGGGTGAGACAGAAGCCAGGCCCAGCATTGCATGGCACCCACCTGTTTTGAACTGGAGTGTGGGACATAGGTTCACCTGTCTGATTTGGGATCCAGTCCAGTTTGTACTATGGCACTTAAAGCTTTTTGGTTTTTTAACTTTTCTCTTTTTTTTAATGTTAAGATAAAGACACAGAGGTCTGGCCTCTGCCTGCCTCTTCTCTGCCTTCTCAGCCCTGGCCTTCTGGCCTCCTGCTATTCAGCAGAGTGGCAGCTTTTCAGCTTCTCCTGCGGGCCCAGCTTCCTTCCTCTGGGGACTTTGACACAAGCTGCTCTGCCTGCATGGAACTGTCTTCCCTCTCTTCTCCTCTCTTCCTTTCTTTCCTTCTTCCCCTGGGTAAGGCCTAGTGGTCCTTCGGGCCTCAGCTAAAGTCTCTTTCGACCCCCCCTCCCCCGCACTACTCTCATAACTCTGCTCACATCCTTGGAAGCACTGATTTCTATGGTTCATTTTTGTGGTATGTGGTTGTCTTCTTCATTAGACCAAGCTTTGGAAGGATGGGACTTTGTTCTGTTTTGCACCCTGTGTTACAAATGGAAAATTAATTCTCCCCTGTGGGGTCTTTAAGGATCACTTCTACATGACTAAAGAAATAATACTGGGAAAGGCATATGAAATTAAAGGAGTAATTATACTCGGAAGAGGGAGGCAAGGTGTGCCATGCAGGGAGCCATGTGGAAGGAGTGCCCAGGGAGCACGCTCAACCGAGCAGGTAGGGGAGCTGGGAGAGTGAGGTCCCCCCGGGCGAGTGCCTTTACTGGAATCTGGATGGATTACATAAACAAGGCTTAAGATTTCATTAGTGCTTTGGATTCACTAGGTCACATGGGAGGGCAAGAAGGGGAACCTGTGGCAGGGACTGGCCTTACCACCTGTGTGCAGCTGACTGCACGGGGTATTGCCAGCCTATTTGTGGGGAAACAGGCAGTTCTTAAAATTTACAATGCACACTCATTATATTCTCAGCCTCTAGTGTGGTGTCTAGCACAGAAGAGGTCTCACATATCTGAATGAATGGGTGAATGAATGATGCGGACTTTTTATATCTCCTTTCTTAGACCAATCTGAGGGGGAGCCCATGAGATTCAGTTAGTATCCACCAAGAGTAGCTTGTAGCACTCAGTCACCTGTGAACACATTAGGAATCTTTTGTTTCATTCCAACTCCAATCAATTAACCAATATTTATTGAGTGTGAGACAGGGCATAAAATGTAGCTCTGTTGTTTTATTTCTCTTAGTATTTCTTCATATTTACAGAGCAACAAGAATGATTCAGGTACAGTTGCTGAAAGTCACCAGGTAAAGCACACAAATAATTAATATTAGTATTTAAATGTTTGTGACTCTTCCCTAAATAAACACAAATATATGTCACTGGTAGGACATAATAAAGTAGGCTAGATTTAAATTTTTTCCATGTGGTGTATAATACTTTATGGTTTAGGAAGTTTTTAGAAATTGAGGCCACTTCTCAATTACTTCTGACAAGCCTTACTCTTCAAATTTAATAGCATTTTCTGCACTAGTGTCTTTACTTTGTTCATCTCTCCAGCTCCCTTTATCAACCCTGCAAGTTGAGGCATCCATACAAATCCACACATTTAACTTGTGGCTTGCTGCAAAGGTTTGAGATAGTATAAATTTTCTCTTAGTCTGAGAAGAGCATATTTCCAGCTTGAGCCATAATAAATTGTTAAACTTAGAGCTAGACCTCTCAACTTCCTCATGAGCTTGATGGTTAAAATATAATTTGTTTGGAGTGAATTCTCAGAATATCATACATATATATGCAAATGCAATTAAGTGACATACTTGGAAGTCAAACTTGAACTAAACAGTTTATGGTTTGGATTATTTCTGTAATGTCATTTCATATTTCTCACCATTATGTTCCCCTCTTCGGGGCTGATAATTTAAGAAGTCAACTACATATAAACCAGTTTTAGTGAGAAATTTTATTATATTTAAAAGAAAAAGAAACTGAACATGGAAATTATTCTTCCTCTTTTGGCTTCTCCATGCCCCCAACCTTTGCACTCACACTTGTAACCAATTTTAGGATTGTAACAATTAAATATTTGCCATGTGTTTGGTCAATTGATGTCTTTATGTGAGAATCGTACCATTTCTTGCTGAACAATATTTTTATCTTTTCAATACTTGCCCTGAACCCTAGAACACAATAGCTGTGTTGTGTGGGAGGAATGTCCTAGAATGCCAGGCTGAGATTTCTTTAAAGAAGATGCATAAGTACAGGAGGAACACAAGTACAAAAACTGATCTTGAGGACAGTTGTCAGGGCGTGTCTAACCATGTCTCCATTCAGTGTACTTTGTAAATAAAGCCCATAATTGGTATGCATGAGTACTTAGAGCAGTTCTAATTGCCTGAAACCCGTCTGGGAGAAGGATCCATTCTGTTCTTGGTGGTTGAGAAGATTGTAAGTGTAGGGTAGAGCTGTGTGTTATTTAGAAATGGTTTGCTAGGGTTCAGACATGCTACTTTTCTGGTGGGTGGAGATGGGGTGAGAGGAAAATAGCTAGATTTGCCCTGGTTTTTCGTAAAGGAGAAAGGGGTTTGTGATTCTGGCTCAGAACTTGGGTAACCAGGAACAATACTGGAGCAAGAGAGAAGGCTTCTGGTGGTTTTGTGGTCAGCAACTGATGGGCCTTCATTGTTGGTATGTTGCCTGCGTAGGCGCTTGTGTTTGTTGTTGTCTTTAATTATATCCCTGACCTGTATGCGGGAAATCTTTTCAAAGTAAATGTATAATGATTAAGAATTTATGAATTTTAATTCTTGAGATTGCTTAGGGTTCTGTGATTAAGTTCTTGAAACCTAGTGGGTATGCTGAAATATTTATTGAATGAATGAATGAAATGAATGAATGTGATTTTTAAATGGGAAAAGTCCATAAAAGTACCTGTTTTTCAAACATTTCCATAAATCAAATGAAATTTGATGATGATTCTGTAATAAACTAAGTGGTATATATTAGCAAAACAGCCCAATAGAAAATGTTAAATCATACATTACCTTAAAAGTCACATATGAAGATAATCTCCAGATTACTTCATTGATTGCTACTAGAAGAACTGGGCTTTTTTTAGATTGCTTTTGTATGACTTACTGGAATTGGGGAGTAAATCTAGTCATGCTAATGATTAAGTTATCTACTTGATGCTCAGTCCTAGGTTAGGTGCTTATTATGTAGGGTCTCCCCAAGGAATAATGGTGGAAATAAGGTTGCTGTATTTAGCTCAAGGGCCTATAGGGACTAGCTGGAATATGAGAGAGGAGAGTCAAGGCCAAATGGCTAAGAAGGGGGTGAAATTTGAGGTAGGGCTGAAAAGATTTAGGATTTGACATCTAAAGGAAGAAGGAAGAAAGGAAGGGATGGCTGGAGAATCTCTCCTACTTTGGCAGTGGAATTGAGCGTGGGAGGGTGCCGAGGGTAACCTACCTTGTGGAATTGTGTGTGAAAGGTGGGAAATGAAGTAGGGTGTGGGGCCAGGCAGAGGATTGGGGCTTAATAAGGTAAGTAATAAGAGGCTGTTATAGTTTTCTGAAGAGAGAAGTGGGAGAATGAAACCATGGCTTAAAGAGAAGCTTGGTTTGCTATGTTTATAAGTACATTCTCATGACATTAGCATAATTTGCTTTTTTCTCTAGCCAAATACTGGATATTGTCACCAGTAGGCTTTGTTCCCTAACTTTTTAGCCCCAAGTGAATGACCCATAATGATTTACTGATTAACTCTTTTTGAGTATTAGGTTTTTGTTTCAATTTTTATACATTTCCAAGTCAGAGTGCAAGTAAGTAGTACAATCCCTATTCCATAGGAAGGGAGATAGATGAAATACAGTTTCCACCCATGTATTCTAATAGATTTTTTAAAACTAGTATTTTACAAAATGTTACCATGGATTTTGGCATCAGACAACCTAGGTTCAAATGCCAGCTTATTGGTACTATCATCTTGAGAAAATTTCTTAATTGTAAAATCTGTTGCCATATTTTTAAACATGGATAATAGTGTGCATTTCACTGCTTGTTGTAAAGGTTAAAGAATATTTATGTAAAAGTGTTTTGTTAAGTGTGGTATGAGTTAATTGTTCCCTGGTAGGTGTATTACTAAATTATTATACTGTTTCATATATTAATCCTTTAAAATAGTTGGTAGAACATAATAGAATCCATAACAAATGTGTGGAAATGAAAGGACAGATTATATGTTTTTAAGCTATGATTTTATTATTCATGTGGCTTTAGGGTTTGGCTTTTAGGATGGAAGAAGTTTTCTGTATTTCCCTGTAGAACCTAGAATGCTAGTACTTATACTATTTTTAGATCACAAACTCCTTTGAGAATCTGATGAAAGTTATTCACATACACTTTTATTTTTGAAAAAATGAGGTTCACAGATCCCTTAAAATGATCTGTGCACTATTTACATACCATGTTAAAAGCTCTTGGTCTTTTAAAAGATAGAGAAAATGCTCTTCAAAGCTAGATGAGCAGTCCCACACACATTGGCAGGAAAAACACAGCCATCAGCCTGAAGTATGTTTATTTACCCTTCAGTTTTTAATATCCATGTAAATGTGTGCCCAGCATGTATTTGACCAAGCAAGGTGGATTTTCTTCTGGGTGTAGAAACATATACACATTGCTCATAGAGAAGAAGTGAAGCGTAGTGTCCCCAAAAGACAGAGGTGGGAAGAGAAAGAGAAGCAACCCGAGTATCTGTCATATTGTAAGCAGCCTCTCGGGCTTGCATGTTTTAGAACCCTTGTATAAACAAGCACTGGGTTCCCAAAGGGCCTGGGGAAAGTGGGAATTCACGAAGGCCTTACTGTACAAGGTGAGTGGGATGGCCTTGATTGAGTTTATTCTCCAGATGGCTGTTACTCACAGGCCACTTGACACCACTGTTGTTTATTTCATAGTAGTTAAAAATGGCCCAGCAGCGCAGCATCCCTCAGCAGATTTAACAGAGTTCTCCCGTGCCTAAGAAGAAACTTTCTTCCTTACCAAATCTGGTATCCCGCTTACTTCCCTTAATTTGAAATGCATTCTTGTAGGAAGATACTTGGGTACTAGGAGTGAAAGGATCCAACTAAGAAGAAAGCTCAGAGCGTTGAGATAGGGAGAAATAGAAATGATGAGTGAAGGCCAAGTGAATACTAAGAAACTGGCCCTGTCAGGTAAGAAGGAAGACCACTTGCTACACAACTTTTAAATAATAGTCCTTTATCAGATACATCTTTTGCAAACATTTACTCCCAATCTGTGGCTTGTTTTCTTACTTTCTTTTGCAGGGCAGAAAGTTTTTAATTTTAATGAAGTTGAGCTTACCAGTTATTTCTTCCACGGATTGTGCTTTGATGTTTTATCTAAAAAGTCATTGTCATACCCTCAAGGTGGTTTAGATGTTCTCTATCTTCTAGGAGTTTTATGGTTTTGCATTTTACATTTAGGTCTATGGTCCATTTTCAGTTAATTTTTCTGAAAGGTTGTGTTTAGACTCACTTTTTGCATGTGGATGTCCAGTTGTTCCAGCCCCTTTGTCAAGGAGGCTACTTGTTCTCTGTGATAATTGCCTTTACCCCTTTGTCAAAGATCAGTTGGCTATATTTACGTGGGTGTGTTCCCGGGCCACAGCCTCTTTAGGACTGAAAGTTAAGGGGACAAAGTGGTATCTTTCACTGGCACCATTTCCCTTTCTTGCCCTTGGCAGGATTTCTGAGGGTGACGGTCAGCCTGGGGAGTCCGGGTGGCAGACAGCTGGCAAGGAGAGGGCTCCCTGTGGGGTTTGGGGGCCTTGCGGGTTTCTGAGGAAGGAACTCATTGTTACCAGAGTCAGAGTGAAAGGCTCCGCATTCCTGGATAAGGAGTCTAGTCCTCATTCCTCCTGTCCTGCGAGCTCCTCAATTCCTAATGCCCTCGGTCTAACTAAGATCATTAGAGCAAAGTTTGTGTAACTAGTGGAACCAGGAATTCCACTGAAACAAATATGATTGGTAACCCTCATCTTCAATTCTTCATTGTAGTGAAACCTAAAGTAAAAATTAGGGTTGTTTTCAAGCAGAGCTTTTGTGCTTAAATTACCACACTTTTCTCTCCATATCTGCAGGCTACCCTAAATTCCAGATTTCCACTTTGGGGACTTGGATGATTCTGTGTGGAGGCCAAGGTTAATTTAGTGATGGATTAATGACTGTGGGAGAGAGGGGACATGTTTACAGTAGCATTCCATTCTTTTATTTATTTTTTCTTTATTACCCCCACCCCAGCAAAATCACTTAACTTTGTGTCTTCAGACCATCATTTTCACACAGATCACCCCTGACCTGTGTTTCTGGTTCTGTGTGCTTTCCTCTTTTGCTATTCTAACCACCTAATAGACATTTTCCCTGGGATACCCTATTGGTACATCAGACTCCAAAAGCAAAATCTTCTGGACTTCTCCCAAACTTACCTTTAACATTGCTATTTCTGCAAACAGTGTCAGCAAGATGTCTTTGTTGCCATGTCTTACTGAGGTTTGTCTCTCTGCTATTATCTTGCTCTAGATAAGCTTTCCTGACAGACTCCCTATTCTTCCTAACCCACCTTTTTAAGATCTGACTTCCTGCTCAACCCCCTGTCCCCCAATTTTTAAGAGCTCTCAATTTTCAGTTAGAATTTGGGCATCCTAGGCTAGCACTTAATTTCCTGGCTTTTACCTTACTTTCATCTTTTCTAGTACATTCCTTCATGTTCTTTGCTACCTAATTAGGCTGAGTGTTCTCCCAGTCTCTCCATTACCTATAAGTATCTTATACATTTCCACTTTTATATTTGTTCTCAGACATCTAAGCCAGGGTCCTCAAACTTTAGCATGCATCAGACCCACCTGGAGAGCTTGTTACAGCATAGATTGAGATGTGCCACCCCCAGTTTCTGATTCAGTGTGTCTGGGATAGGTGAGAGAATTTATAGCCCTGTCAGAGGTCTGGGTGATGCTGATGGTCCAGGAATCCCATGTTGTACTTTGAGAAAGCCACTTTGCCAACTGATTTTTAAAGCTGATGGTATGGAAGCAATGCAGTTAGTATTTAGTACATTTGGGTTGGAAAATAAACTTAATTCATATGTAGGCCATTAGTTATTCAGATCTGTGCATTGGAATATATGAGCAGCAGTGCTAAAAATGTGTTTTGAACTTTAAAAAGTATGCATTTTAAATTCTGGGCTGGTGGACAGGTCTGTTGCCTTTAAAAGCTCTGTTGAATTGAGAGTTATGCTTCTGTTTCCTCGGTTGGAGACACTTGCCATATATACCCGTGAACCACTGATGGCCGTGCTCTGTCATTATACACCATCAGTCCCTACAGCCAGTTAACTGCTAATTACCAAACTACAGGCCTGTATTCCAGGAATGGTGTAGCCAAACTATGCCAGCATCTCAGTTGTTTATTCCATGACCAGGCGTATGCAGAGTTTTGTGGCTTGGTGGCTTGATAGTACACTGTTTCAAAGACTTACGTGCCTCCAGTTGTCCTGGTGAAGTTTTATATTTCAGTCCTATTGTTAAATGTAGGGAATCACCTCCTTGTTTCATTAATAATGGAAATGTAAGCTAACTGTACCACCAATGGAGATAGGTAAAAAGGGTGGGAAGGCGCTGAGGCCATGGGTTCATGGCTTCTGCCCAGGCCTGTAACCTATTAGGGACATTTTAGTGCTTTTAACTTTGAAAGGGCGTGTCCAAGGGTGGATGTGATTTGAGTAAGTATTTGGAGCTCCTTAGAAAGTAATCAGAAGGTAATCACTTTCCTTCCAATTTCGGTTGCATACTGCAGCTCTGGGATGTAAAGTTGTATGTATATGTTGGTAGCATGTGGCCTGGCCTCACAGGGAGAGTTAAAGGACTTGTACTTAAGTGGAGCCTCTTTTGTGAATGAGTCTAAAGTGAAAGCCTGAAAAATGCCCTGTGATTGGTGAATGTACCCAAGATGTTTCCCTCATACACCTCTGGGCTTTCGATCTCTAACCTGAAATACAGCTTTACAAGGAAATGCCCCAAGATGCTACATTTTTTTCCTAACAGTTCATCTTAACAAGTTTTGTTATCTCCCATTGGTAACTGATGAAGTCATCCCTGCCAGTGCTTTGGGAAAAGGGCCTTGCCCATTGTTTTTGCAGTTGAACTTTGTGATCCTTTGGAAACTCGCCTAATTGTCTGCTTCTGCATCTCAGTCATTCTCTGTGTGTTCTTCACTCAGCTTCACAAACTTAGGGAAGTGAGCAGTAAGATACCCTTTCCTGCTCAGGTATATTTTTTTGAAATTGTCCATTGAGGAAAGTAATTTTTAGGCAAATTTCAGTGCATTAATAAGCATGTGTATTAAAGGCATGAAATGTATGAAGTATTTTAGTTAATTATGAGTGAATTATTATAAGAATATTATGTGTGAATACACTAAGCTCTTATTTCTGAAGTTTGTTTTAGAAATGAGATGTCATTTAGTATTAGTCTGCTTAAGTGAATCTATATTTGACATTTGTGAATGATCAATTTTTTTAACAATTAGATTATCTCAGTTTTTTTCTATAGGAGAAAGTTTTATTAGAGATGTTCCAATCCAATCTCTGATTTTTTTACAGATGAGTGTAATGAGATCCTGATAATGAGATTCACACTGACCACTAAAACCACACTAAATCTGACTTAATCTTTGATTTTGAAGCTATCTCAGGGTCTTATGGGATTATCATACAAAAAAAGAAACTACTGTTTTCCTATGTGGGAGAAATGAATTTAGGTTAAGTCCTTAGTAGGGTTTTGGATAGAGTTTAACATATGTAAGTCCTAATAGTATATTCATATGTGGTCTTTTCTATTAGGGTGGGGACAAGGTGGAAAGTGTGTTGGGGAAGATAGAGAATTGAACACCTGTGGCACCAGCTGCAGTTCTTTCTAGAATTGTAGTGTGGAGAGGGTTGCCTGTGGCTATATCTCAGTTTTCCCTGCCACCAGTCATACCTGTCTCCTAGATGGGAAGACTGTATTTCCCTCCTTAAGCCCTAGAGACATCTGATTGGAAAGGCATAGATAACTACCATGGAGAAATTGGGAGAAATTTGGAATATAGTGGTGTTTCCCATGGGGGTGGAAGGTAAAGGGCCCAGGGAGGGATAATTGAGGAATCAGTCACCTAGAAGTTGTGGAGTTGAAGTTCTGCAGCCAGTTGAAATATCTTGAGTTGTTGTTACCCTACAGAAGATTGATATTATAAGTGAAAAATACAGTGAGTGTGCCACCCCGGCGACCTGGGCTTGAGCCTGCCTTCCCTTCTGTCCTTACACCACTTACAGGCTGTGCAATCTTGTATAGGATCCTAGACTCACATCCTTTTTGATGTCCATGATGCCTACTGCCTGGTCTACCCTACAGAGGTGCAGTGAGCCTCCACTTTCACTCAATGATGTGAAAGTGTGTCTTAGACATAAAGCAGCAAAATGAAGTGACTGTTTTATCATGCTTATATGGCTACATTATTTTGATTATTATATTGGCCAACTTAATTATGTGCCTCTTAGATGCTTCTCTTGAAGGCATAAGGAATTTTAATTCAAAGACATATTTCATCTAAGAACATTGGAGTTGACTTTGGTAAATTCATGAACTTAAATACTTAGTCTCTCCATTAAATATTTCTTGATTTTTTTGAGAGTATTTAATTTGTCCTAATGCCGTGGAGTTATAAAACCATTAATGGTGTTACAGCTCTTAAAGTGAAAGCTACAGCTAATTCATTAGAATGATAATATTGTGAAAGGGTTTTTAGGCATTCTACTGACAAGATTTCTCGGAAAATAATGAAATGTGAACTATAACAGATTTTTAGCTGGGCATATTTTACATGTCTAAAGAAGCTGTTACTATAACTGTTGTACTTAACAGGTTTTATATGAAATACAACTAACAAGCATATGTAACAGACCAAAAAATATTTTTGCTGATTGTTCTTAGTTTTTCTGAGATTGATTGTCTTTGTTTTTTTTAAGTCATTCTGACCTTGCAATTTGAGAAGCATGGGCATTATTTTCATACTTGAATCCCATTGTAAGCATTTATATTTAGTGTGTGTGTGTTTGTGTATGTACAGTTGGGCATAACTTTATTTTCTGAAGTTTAAACAAGTAAAAATTTTTAGTAAGATCTCATCTCTGTAGCAGTTTATATTAAATAACATCAAAGTCTGACTTTAGGAATTCTGGAAGCAAAAAGATAGGGAAGAATTCTCATTTCTCATTTGTAGTTTGAAAAGAAAATGATGTTGTCTTATGAAAGTGTTAAGTTTTGGCATGTTCTGCTATCTTTAATCTGAGTGTTCACAAGAATAATTTAGTTGCCATGTTTTTAACTAAATTTATTTTTACCATGAAAGCCTCGTTCCACAACTGTATTTTGAGGAATGGAGTAATAATAAGTACCTACTATGTGCCAAGCACTGTTAGACAATTTATGTGCAACTACTCATTTTAACCACCAAGGTAGTGGTATAATCTAAACTTCTTAGAAGAGGAAATTCCTGTAAAACTGTAAAGTGTTGCTGTCATTTTGACCTAGGTCTGCCACACACTGGAAAATTCATGTTTTTCCTACTCCTTCCTTACAGAGGCACAGTTATTGAGTCTTTATCTAATATTCAGTAAAGCTTATTCTAAATTTAAAGGAGAATTGTCTGTTTTCTTTGCTTTGTCTTACAAAGCTATATGAGGTATGAGCCAGGTAGACCTTCTGTCTGCAGAGAAGCCTGTGGGTTTTCCTCTCTTCCTCAGAAGTTCATAATTACTCTTGGCACATCTGGTGGTGAAATAATACATCTTGTGGGGGTGGAAGATGAAATGTTAACTATAATTAATGAGATTGTTGGCCAGCCCAAAGAGTTAGTTTAAACAAAAGAGGAGAGCAGCTCAAATGAATGTTTTTCATAATGTACTTTAAAACATAGCCAAAATCTGTTGGAGGTTCTAAACAATTGTCCAGTTACTAAAATAGTTGAAGTAGTACATGGTGGTAGAACCCTAAAGCTCTGTCTGTATAGCAAGATAGGCATCGTGACTGCAGGGGTGGTGTATATGGGTCAGAGAGTGTCAATGACTTGCCTAAGGGAAAACCTGGAGGTGGAACTCTTATTGGAGTTCTTGATTCATGGGTAGGAAATAAACACCACAGACACTGAGTTAGAGCCATTTTTTTCCTGTTTCTGCAAGTTGTAGAATGGGAACTGGTCAGATACTGTAAATTGAGCATGGGTCTGCTGAAGCCAAGAGCTTGTTGGTACAGCCCTAGTCTAGGACTGTAGCTCAGGCTGCTGTTTTGGAAATGTGGGTCTTTAGTTATAAAGGAAAGTAGGGAAAAAGTGAATGCATTCAATAGGCATTTATTGAACATTTGCTGCATTTAGTAGGGCAACAGGTGACTAGGGAGAGTCTTCATCTCCTCAGAGTAGGCCGACCTAAATCAGAGTGTAATGCCAGTAAGAGGCACAAAGAATAATGAAAATTCACTACATGATCAAGGAAGAGTGGGAAGTTGTGTGTGGCTGATGCTTGGATAAGAATAGTGAAATGTTCTTTCATGCTTACTTATTTTTCTTTTTTTATCCTTCCCCTGGCCCCAACCCCAGTACTAGATCATTCCCCTTGCTGGGGGTCTGAGCATATAGTGTACCACCCTGAGCAGACCATCTAGCACCTGGATTATAACTGGCTCTTATTGGTCTCCTACCTGACTGTAAACTCCTGTGGAAGGAAGAGCCATATTGACACAGTACCCAGCACTTAGTATGTGCCTAAATATTTGTTAAATGAAATGAAGCTACAAAGATTGGAATTCAGTTGTTGAGAGCCCTATAATATTTTTTGATTGCTTACTATGTGCCAGGCACTGTAAAAAGTGCTTGTCACATGTTAATTCATTTAATTTTTCAACAGTCCATAAAGGAGGTACTTCTGTTCCATTTTACAGATGGGGAACCTGAGACATGGAAAGCTGAATGTGTTCTCAAAGATCATTCTACTTGCAAGTACAGAGCCTGGCTCTGCCCTAGCCATTAGGATCTGAAGTCTTGCTCTTACCCGCTTTTACCCGCTTTGCTTCCTGCCCCTGGCTTGCCCTGCTGGGGAATTCAGACTGGCTCCTGAAGGAGTGGGGGCGTATAGTGCTGTATGCAGGGGCCTGTGTGAGCACATATGCTCTCTGGTAAAGTAATCCTGGCATTGTTGTGTAGATGGACTGTCCAAAAATGAGAGATGCTTGGAGCGGTATGGTCACCCCTGAAATGGCAACAGCAAGACTTATTAACGTGATTTATTGACCTAACTCACAGAGTGCTTACTATGTGCCAGGCACTTGTACAGGATACTTTACATATACTGACTGATTAGTGCTCATGGCACCCCTATGAGGTAGGCACTATTACTGTCATCCCCATTTAATAGATGAGGAACCTGAGGTTCAGAGAGGTCCCATAGCTGGTAGGTGGCAGAGCCAGGCAGGTCTTCTTCCAGGCTCTAACCCACTATCCCATGCTGCTGCCGAGTCTTCCTGTAAGAGGCAATGACTCCTAGTAGTCTTTGGTGATGCTTCCTTTCCAAATAGTATTGGATCTGAGTAATATCTTGGAGACAGAGCCTTCCATTTCCAAAGCATCTGCTCAGAAGACATTTGTTTAGAAATATTTATATGATTACATTAATATATGCTTGGTTTAGAGCAGAGGGGGGAGAAAAGACACAGGCCTTGACCTTGAGGAACATATTTTGCTGACGGGAGACAGAAAAGTATATAGACACATAAAGAAAAAAGTAATTTCATCTAGAGAAAGGTGAAAAAAATAAGGTAATACAATGGACCTGTGCTATCCACTGTGGTAGCCACCAGCCACATGTGTCCATTAAGCACCAGAAATATGGCCAGTCTAAGTTGAGAAGTTCTATAAGTGAAAAATAATACACTAGAATTCAAAGACTTAGCATGGAAGAGAATTATAAATCTCATTAATTTTCCATTGATTATGTCTTAAAATTTGTTTATATCTTAGACTTAATAAAGAGTATATCAGATGAATGCTAAATGAAAAAAGCAAAGCACAAAAGGGCAAATACATGATTCCACTTAATATCAAGAATAATCAAATCTATAGAGCCAAAAAGTAGAATGGTGGTTACCAGGGGCTAGTGTGGTGGCAGGGAAGGACTGGGGAGTTACTGGAATGATGAAAAAGGTCCGGTTATGCAACAATATGAAAGTACTTAATGTCAATGATTTATATGTTTAAAAATTGTTAGAATGGTAAAATGTGTGTAGTGTAGTTGTAGTACAGTTTTTCAAAAGCCAAAAGATGAATTTAACTTTAGAAAAATCCAACTACTAGGAAGTTTAAAATCAACTGTATGGCTCACATTATATTTCTATGGGACTGTGCTGGGCTAGCGAGTGATGGGTGGGATGGTCAGGGAAGGCCTTTTTGAGAAGATCATTAAAAATAGGAACAAATCTTCTGAGATGAGAAGGAGTTAACCACAGAGAAGCTTGAGGGAAGAGTTTAGGCAGATGAAGAGTTACTGCAAAGGCCCAAGGGTGGAAGCAAGTTTGTGTGTTTAGGGAAGAGGGGTGAGAAATAATGCAAGTGTGGCTCCAGATCACGCAGTCTTACAGGCCATGGCAAAGAGTTCAGATACAACTCCTGCTCAACTTGAGAATAGAAGCAATAAAAACAGAAATTCTGTATAAACTAAGCCACACGAACTTACTGATATTCCTGACCTACAAAATGGCTTTTTCATCTGGTTGAAACTGATACTGTGTTTTGTAATTTGGGGATTTTATCATTTTACCAGTGATATGCCCGGTCGGCTAACACTTTATTGTTTTCTAATTATTTGTTCACTGGTGGGCACCACAGAGGACAGCATACCGTCCTATTGGCTGCGGATCCCAATGCTTGCAACACATCTCTTTTGAAATGGAAGAAAACCTAACTGGCTGCAGACTAGAACTGTCATAAATAATAAAAGTTCCTGAAGGCAGTACCTTGAGCGTTTCCTATTTCATACATCTTCATCTTTTGTCAGCTTGGTGGCGTTTGGAGCCCACATGGGGAGATCATAGCATCGTTAGCGACTTTCAATCTTAGCTCTATCAGGTCACCTGGGCATTTATTATTGCACAGGTAGACTTTCTGGAAACTCTTGGCTCAGGACAAGTAAGTTGAAGGGTTGGCTGTCTCAGTAGGGGAGGGTTGTTAGGAAGGTGAGTTGGGGTTTATCCTAAAGGCCAGTGCTGGCTCAGGTAATCTGGTGACTGTTCCATTCCCCGGCTCCACCTGGGCAGCCTCACTGCGTGTTATTACCACCTTTCAGGGAGCAGGGGCCTTGGGACAGTGAAAGGCTACCCAGAGGAGGTCTGCAGTACAAATTCTTTTCTGAAGAGTCTGACTCCAAAGCCGCTGGTGGAAATTGCTTGTTCATAATAAAGGTGAAAATGGTTAATACCTAAAATCTGGAAAATATTTTCTGGGTTTGGAGCATCCTGGGCCGGCTGCTGTGGACAGGTAAGTCCAGCCAGCAGTGATGATTACTGCCTTGTGCTCCGGTCTTCTCTGGAGGCGTTCTGCGGTGTAGCTGAGCTCCCCAAAGAGGCGTTTCCAGAGGCTCTGGGCATGTCCAGTGATGTGAGGGGGAGAGGTGACTGCAGCCTCCCCAGGTTAGAGTTTAAAAGTCAGCTGCATATTTTGTGCTCCCCGGGATGACTAGACATCATTTCTTGATAGCCTGAGTGCTGTGTAAGCTGATTTTCTGAAAAATGGTAAAGTTGTGTTCTGTCCCCTCTGAATGTAATTATTGGTACCTGAGTTACAAACCAGAAATATATCCCACATATGGAAGATTTCTCGGCTATGTACATATTGTGATTCATTTCTATGGGGTCACTGTTACGTCATCTGTGTTTACTGTTAATGGGGTCACCTAATATAAATCATTAACTACATTATTTCAACACTTTCTAACCTCATGAGGAATGCCTTATTTTGATAGGTTTATAGGGAGGTGGAGTTAGGTTTAGGCTTAAAAGTTAGGTTTAGAGCATTTTTTTCATTGCTGTTTCAGTCCTGATAAGCTTTGTTTGTTTTGTTCATGTCAGGGTTCACCAGGTCATTGTAGCCACCTGCCTTAGTTATAACTATGGGACCCTCCACCCCAGAGGTGGCTTGAGTTTGAGGAAGGCAGTCACTTTAACATGGCACCCAACTTGTCTAAAAGAGCAAATGCGTCTGCATGAATATAAATAACAATTGTATGGGTTTTTGATAGTTTACATAAGCTATTTCTAATCGTCCTGAGAAATTTGGGAGATTGGCATTACTATTTTCTCATTTTATACGTAAAGAAACTCAGCTTCAGAGTTTCAGACCACATATATTGACTTAAGATTAGATTCTGTTCACCACACCCCCCAACCACCATGTTGCCTACTTTCTGGCAAGTGGCCAGAAGGACCACAAGTATCCAGTCATTTGGCATAGTGGAGAAAATAACCATCTGTCACTCACGTCTAATGCTTACTTAGTAACTCTTATTGGCACATCCTACATGCACGTTCTCCAAAATCATCGTGTCTCAAACCTACCGCTGCTTCTTCCTATATTCCTGAGTCGGTGAAGGACTCTACCCCTCATTCGGAAACCTGAATCAGAAACCAGGGTGTTCTTAGACCTAATATGTGTGTGATGGTGGGCCAATCTTATGTTCGCTAAGGTTCAGGTCTCTGTAAGATGGAGATAATTGTGTTAGTACACTGCCTTGTTGAATGTTGGGAGTATTTTGGAGTCTCATCCATGTGAAGTGCTGGTAGTAGTACATATTAAACACTCTGCAAGGACAGCAACTGATGTTGTCATAAAAAAGAAAACCCCCAAAAACCTAATATCTTCTCACTCCTCAATCACTTTGGAGATTCTGTAGATTTTATCCACATTAATATTGTGGACTCTGTCCTTTCTAGTCCCTCTCCCTTAGAATTCCTACATAACTGCTGCTATCATTTGACTCATCACCCTGAGGTCAGGCCCTCTAATCCATCATCTGCACTACACCCAGCCTGATCTTTATCAAAAACACAAATTTGAACTTCTTGAAGTCTCTCATTTGCTCACAGAGTACTTGTAAATTCTCTCGTTTTTCCTCCAAAGGCTCTTCATGATCTGACCCTTTCCACAGCCTTGTCTCACATAATCATTTCTCTTCCTGGACATACACCCTACTGTTCACTGTGTGGAACTAGGGCTCCTCTGAATTCCCCATCCTGTCTTGAACCCCCCAGATACTAGCATTCTCTGTGCCTTAGTTTCCCCTATCTTTCTGCTGTCCTCCACAACTTCTCTCTGCCTAGCGAGCATGAACTCATTTGCCTGCTTTGTGGTCTTACCACCTTGCACAGCACCCTGCATGTAGTAGGAGCTCAATGAATGTATGAATGAATTCTTAGCCTAAGTGGATACAGAGAGGCCAGTGCCTTTATTTAGCCTTGGGGCCTCTCAAGTCTCTAGCCTCTCTGGGGAGTTGGCAGGGCTGGTATTGGACCTTCAGAGGATGACCTGAATTGGTAGCTGAGCCACCAGGAGACCGGGAGCCTGTACCCGAGCACTTGGAGTGAAGAGGAATGAGATCACCACAATTTGTCTGCTTTATCAGCAGCAGCTGCCCCATCAGGACATCTAGAGTTGCCATGTGGCTATTCAAAATCTAAGCCATAATGTCCCTAAATATCCTCTGCAGAAGCAGCCAGCCTTTCCCCACAAGCCACAATCAGCTAATAGTGGTTGTCTGTGGTTACCAGGTACAAAATCTCCATTTAGCTGGAAAGTAGCAAAGCCAGGTCTGCTCTCTGCATAGGCTGTAGAATCTTATCCTGTCATGGTAAAGGAGTCACATTTGTCCCTGGGCATCTCACAGCTTTCTGTGGCAGGTTACGAGTCACTAGACTGTATAGTCTTACTGTTCTGTGAGAAAGACATTGAATATTTCTCATCTTTATGTTATGCTTTACTTCATTGGGCAACTCAAGAACCATGGGAAAATTATTGTATTACATTTATGTTCTAAACAACTAGAAATCCAAGTCTTTCTCCTTCATGAAAAATGGGGGGATCTGCTTTGTTCCTATGAGATGCAAAGCCTGCTAAATGTTTCTTGGGTGAGTGTGACATCTCTGACTTTAGTGCTCAGATTTATAGGTGTGCAGGAAAAAGACCTGCATGATCCACCTGCTCTGTGTCTTATAAGTGTATGTAAATGCAAACCTCTGTTAAAGAGAACACCGACTGGAGAGAGCCGTTTGTTCTCTATGATTATGTTTGCTCTCTTTATTGTTGTTTCAGTCAACATTTTACTGAATTGCAGCACAGTCAGAAAAGTACACAAATTGTAAGTGCATGGCTTGAATTTTTGAGATGCCTTTTAATATATTAATATATAATACATGAATCGCTTAGGATTTGGTGCTATCACCAATTTCTTAATTAAATAAAGAGTTGAGGCTGGAGATAGGAGTGAAGTTCTGAATGCTGTTTTCTTGCTACAGCTGTTTCATAATCTTTTATTACTCATGTGCTTAAGGAGGCAAAGTTTTGCTTTCTTGGTAGTAATATCTGACCACTCACCAGCCTGTAATTTTTACCTCCAATTCTGTTTCTGTAGCCTTTTGATACTACACAAATTCCATTAAAGCCCCATACATACGTGGCCTGTTCCTGTCTCTGTCCAGTGAAAGGTCACCAAAGGGCTTAGCTAAACATGTTGTTCTGATAACCGGGTTCCTTACCTGGATGGATTTGTTTTCTCCCCTTTCCTACCCTCATGTCCTCCCACTTTGTCTTCAAAGGCAGACACCCTTTCCCTTTAGAGCTGTAGTTTATCTCAAGTTCATAGCCTTTTCTTCTGGAAGATTGTCTGATTACCCCTGTCCTCCCATGTAGTCATTTGTGGGCCCAGTTAGTTTAAGTCAGCTAAACACAGGCTGGTATAATTCTGAGTGAAGCTTAGTTCACTCCTCCTAGTATGAAGACAGTGTTTTCTTGTCCCATTAGTGAAGAACTGTTTGTCTTACCATCAGCCTTGGTATCATCTGAAATTTTTTTTATTGGCATTCCCTCTTCTCCCAACTTTTTAATTATGAAAATTCTAAAATATACAGAAAAGTGAACAGAGGACAGTCTTTTCTACCTAAATTCAATAATTGGTAGTATTTTTCCATATTTGCTTTATTTTCTTTTATGTGTAGACCTTACAGGGTTGTCCTTTTGACAGTAAATTTGGTCACAAGGGTATTTCCCTCCTTTGTACTTCAGCATTTGCCCCCTATGAGGAAGGACAGTATCTTATATAAGAAAGTTAATGATGATTCTATAATATTTTCTAATATCCAGTTCATATTCTGATTCTCCTGGTTGTTGCAGAATGTCTTTTTCAGTTTTTTCTTTTAAAGCAGAGTGCACTGGGTTTTTAATCTCCCTCAGTTTATGAATGCATCAGAATACCCCAATTGTGACGACTCAGTGGAGGGACAGTGATAGAACTCATTACTTAGGATGTGTAGACAGAGGAGCTGTTTCCCAGGGGAAGATGTGCTTGCCTCTCTGTTGGCAGTTTCCTTCCTTGCTTGGTGAAGCAGTGTGGACATGAAGGAATGAATGAGAAAGAATTTGTAACACCCATCACCACTATGAATGGGCCACTGACAACTTCAAGAAATCTGGGGATGTCTTATCAAATAAATAAGTTAACTGAGTCTGATACCCTGGGGTGAGGCAGCCAGGCACACACATTGGTAGCAGCTGGGAACCGTCTCTTGTGTATTGGTTTGCCAAAAGCCCAGTGTCACTCTAGCAGGGAACGTAGCTCAGGGCAGAATATTTGGGCCAGCTTCAGGAGTCTCCAGGGATTTGGATTTAATGATAATTAGTAGGCTTTATTATTTGAGGAGGGTGGTGACACCAAAAGATTTATAGAATAATTGAACGTATAGTACATAGAGTTCCACATACTCTTCTAGCCTCCCCATTTCCGTTGCTATTGTGTACATTGCAATTGATGAACTAATATTGGTACATTGTTATTAGCTATAGTCCATAGTTTACAGTAAGGTTCACGTTTTGTGCTGTACAATTCTATGGGTTTTCACAAATGCATAATGTCATCACGTATCTACCATTATGGTTACATACCAGATAGTTTGAAATCCCTTGTACTCTACCCATTTATCCCTCCCCTATTCCCCCTGAACCACTGGCATTATATTGTCTGGTAGTTTTGCCTTTTCCAGGATGTCATATAGTTGAAGTCACACAGTATGTAGCCTTCTCAGACTGGCTTCTTTCACTTAGTAATACGCGTGTAAGGTTCCTCAATGTCTTTTGGTGACTTGATATCTCATTTCATATTATTTCTAAATAATTTCTATTGTCGGGCTGTGTAAATATTTTGTTTACCCATTCACAAGCCTGGATGTTGTATTTTTAACAAATGGTTATACACTTTGGCATATAGTAGGTGTTTGGTAAGTAGTTATGAAATGACCTAGTTAAACAGAATCCTTAATTTTGCTGACAGGTGGGTAATGCCAGAGCAATTATGTTGTTAGGCACTGATTTCCGCTAATGTGCAGTCATTGTTTAGGGAGAGAGCGTGTAGCCCTACAGTGGTCTAGCACAGCAGCTGTGGACAGCTTTGATAGGCCCAGACTTCCAACAGCAGTTTAAAAATTCTCTCTATAATAGCTCTTTCCAGTATAGTAGCCACTAGCCCCAAATGGCTGTCTGAATTTAAATTGATTAAAAATAAATAAAATAAAAAATTTAGTGCCCCTGTGGCACTAGCCACATTTTCAACTGCTGGACAGCCATGTGCAGTTAGTGGCTACCATTTTGAACAAGGCACATATAGAACCTTCCTTTTATCATAAAGAATTGTATCAAACAGCCCTGATCTAGAGCATTCCAATAGAAAGATGGGATTAAAATGGGTTCACCAGGCTGATTCTGGTTTCTCTTGAACGCTTAGCTGCTTGGTGCTGCAACCATTTTATGATGAAAGAGAAGAAGGCCAGAGATTTGTTTGCTGGAGAAAAGTTGGTTTAAGTAACTTGCTGGGGAATAAAAAGGTTGCCCAGGCCCATGAAGCTGTGAAATCCTCCTTGTGTGATAGCCCCAGGAGGTACGGCTTGACAGAGGTTGAGGCCCTTGATCAGCTACTGTTAAGGAGTTTTACAGAACTGTCAGCACTTGCTTAGTTAGTTTGGTGAAAAAGCAGGGGCCTTCTCTAATTTGAGGGGTTGGGGCGGGGATGGAGAAGGGAGTTAAAACTTCTCAGCTGAAAACTTTGCAAACCGTATACTCATCCTTTCAGCAAACTCCTGTGGTCATCGTAGGGTGCTAGGAACATGAAACCTGAATGGATATCAGATATTTGCCACAGAAATTGTAGCTCACTCCTTTGAAATTGAAATTACACTTACTTGGGAGCAAAGCACATGGCAGTTAAGTTTCCTTGGCTTTTTGCTTTTTTTTTAACTAGCTCTTTGGATTTAATCAGATCTAATTTCATTGGTGTGGTAAGTGCCATGCTGACACAAAGTATTATGGGCTGTCAGTCTACTTAGATTTCAGTTCTGTATTCATTTTATGTATGGCATTTTAATGAAGTCTTTGGGTTTTTTTCCTTCTAAACAGAAGTACAGATAACGGACATTACATTAAATTGTGCTTTTCCTTAATGTCTAATCTGGAAATTGGCTGTTGAGGCTGGTGAGGGTTTTTAATATAATTTAAAATGAAAATGCCAAATTGCTCTTTCTGCACAGTGTAGCTCTAAATACTGACTTTCTGCCTTTTGAAATGCTTGCGTTTCTGAGAGGCCTAACGTGGAAAGGTAAATATGACAGAATAATATATCTACTATAATTCCTGTGAAAAGACTTAAAATATTCTGAGTATTTGCAAGTTCAGTCAGGATGTGACCACTTTGAATCATGATTGTGTATAAACACAGGCTTAGAATGGATAGTTTTCTCTAAGAATAGGCATAGAGAAAATAGTATATTATCTTGCAAATGAAGAATTGGAAATGCCATCTCTCAAATGAAGACAGATTTCCCTTTAATCTTTAAGCTAGTGTCACCTGCTAAACAGCTCTTACAAAAGTTGCTGAGGTTTAATCAGTATTTAATAATTATTGAATTTGTTCAACTGACTTTCCTTTGGAAACCAAACATGTTATTCTTTGAATGAAAGTCAGGATAACAGATGAATTTCTTATATTTGCTATGGTTTTAATTTAATTTTTAGAAATATATTTTAATTTAGATACTGTTTCATGTTAGCAAACTCTAGAGAAATTGATTATGGTTTCTTATCATGGAATTGTTCTCTTAAAAGCTGTGAAAGGGAAAAGAATCAATATTAGAGCTTTCCAAGTGGCAGCATTTTACAGAGACCCCCAGCACAATTGATTACAGCCGCTTTTGTAAAGGATTTAAAAAGAACAATCTGTATTAAAAACATCATTCTTTGGTATGAGCCAGAGCAGTTCCGAATGGGTTTCCATGGGGGCTGCGCTGCAATGTGAGTACTTGAAGGGATTGTGGTCATCACTGGCGGGCCAGGGCAGCGAGGCAGAGGAAAGGCTATTAGGTGAGGAGCTGTTGGCGTGCATGCCAAAGAGGTTACCCTGGCAGCTGCAATCATTCGGCCACATTCTTAAGCCTGCAAAGCAGGAGGGGCGAGGAGTGAGTAATTCTTTCACAGGCGAGAGTGTAGGGTTAAGTAGCAAGAAGAGTCGGAAGTATGTCTTTGTTCCAGAGCACCGGCTGAAGGCAGGTATGTCCCGTTGAGGTCAGGAGTAATGGCAGCTCATGGCTCCCCGGCTTCTGCATCTTCAGCTGTTGCCTTGAGGCCCGGGGGAGGCATGTGTACACATTATTCGCAGGCTGCATGCTGATTATAGCCCAATTAAATAAAAAATTCCACTCTGTGGGCAGAGGCACTGTCTGGATGTAGAGTGCCTGGAGCAGTTCAGTATGTTAGAAACTGGTCTCATCTCAGAAGGCATGTGGCAGGACCCAAGTGAGAGGCCCTTAAAGTGAACTGGGCTCCTTGGGTTTTTAATTCAGTAAGACTGGGCTCTCTCGGAAATTAAGAGGTAACAGGTAGCCCAGGTGGCTTTCATACTAAAAGTGGGGGCTTTATCATATAAGCCTTGTTATTGCTTCTTTACAGAGGGCATTTGCAGGAATGGGGTAGTCTGTTAATGGGGTAAGTACTGAAGGTTCTGGGGACTGTGAGAAATTTTAGAAAACAGTGTTCAGTTTGGCATCGGCAAGTCTGATTGAGCAGCTAGAAGCCTTTGGTATGGCTTGCTTCAGAACTGATGGGACCAGGTGGGAAGCCACTCCTATTACTGGATTCACTGGGAGAGAAAGCAATTTTTCCTTGAGATGGCTGATACATTTTGACTCATAACTACTTGTTTTTCTTTATTTCCCACATTTTTAGAAAACTGAGTGCTACATCTCTAATGAAATAGTGCTTATGAATATGTGTTCCAACTGAGACTTTGAAATATCACTAGTGAATTGCTGTGAAGCAGCCTAATTTTGGGACAAAAATAATAATTTCTCTTAAAATATATTCTCAAAAGTTCTTCTTACTTATAATGTTTTTAATTGAGTGTGTAATTTTACCATCTTGCAAGCCCTTTCTTTCCCCTTATCCTCCACACGCTCATATCATAAGAATAAGAGTATGTAAGTCCATCAGCAGAATGTCAGAATGTTTTCATATGTAGATGCTGATGGAGGTAGACCGGAGGACAGAGGCAGTGTTGGGATGAGTTAGGTTACCTTTTGGATTTCTTGGAATCTTTTGGGCATGTGTTAGTTTGCACAGTCAATACAGTTTTTGGCAGAAAATATATATATTACTGTCCATCAGCAAGGGTGCTTTCTAAAATGCCTTTGCTTAGAACTGGCACAGATCATGTGACTATAAACACTCTCCATTAAGCACATGCCTTTGGCTGAGAGCTTATGCTCCTGCCTCGAGTGGCATGGTGCAGCCTGGCATGGGCTCCATTTCTTGGGGGAATTTCATGAGGGTTCTATGTTGGGTTTCACAAGACTCTATAACACCTTTAGATCTTCTGGTTCTTCTCTCAAGGAAATCGTATCTTTAAAAGCTGTTTCTCTTTATTTTAC
This sequence comes from Manis pentadactyla, assembly GCF_030020395.1. Lineage (NCBI taxonomy): Eukaryota > Metazoa > Chordata > Mammalia > Pholidota > Manidae > Manis > Manis pentadactyla. Next base: position 43,862,578 of record NC_080021.1, on the reverse strand, counting down.
TTGGTTAAAAAGTTTGATCAAGAGCAGTTCCTTTATATAACAAATACAGGGCCTGGGCGGCACAGAATCAGGATGTTTTCCATAGCTATCAGATGTGCATAATCCTTTGGGCAGCTGTTCCTGGGCCTGGACACTGGGTGTAAAGCCCACCACTGAGAACAGCTCCACTCCAGGTTTGGCATCAGTGGTGAAACCATGTTTGGATTTATTCCCTTCTTTCTAGCTTTGCTACCATTACTTAGGTAAGTGCCAACACATGGTCAGTCTTCCAGTATAAGGATCCAGCTGCAAATGTCATCTTCATGACAAAGGCCTTCTAGATCAGGTAGTCACTGTGTCATCACAGAGGCTTTCTGGAATCAGGAGAGGTAGAATGAGAGGCCTCCCTTCCGGACAGATAAAGTGAGTGTAGAACAGGCCCTGAAAGCCAGGAGTCATGCGGAACATGTGCAAGGCTCACTGGCATGTCAGCCCTGTAGACGGGCAGGGGACACGGCACCCCGAGTTCAGGTTTTGGCCTCAGTGCGTGGGAGCTAAACTGGAAAGGAACTTGGCCCCTGGGAAACGAGGCCACCTCCCTTTGATACAGAGGGCTTCCTTGCTTTAAATAACCCAGGAGCAGAGAGTAGTTGATGAGAGGTAATGAGACTCAGGAAATTTTATTACCTGGAATCTTGTGATTGAACATTCATTTTACTAGACTTTTGCCTTTGTGACCTTAGATGAAATGGATTGGGAGTGGCCCACTCACTGTTGTGTGATTCTAAGGCACTTACCTGAAGTGTTAAGTATTTTTTTTGTTTGTTTTAATGCTCATCACTTATACAACCATTTCCATACTTTCCTTAGATTCTTTGTATATGCACCTGTCTGTGTTTGAATGTATAAACTGTTAAATGTTTGTTTTCAGAAGTGTGTTTGTACTGTTGATGTTTGGAAGCTGGTTCCTGGTCATTTGTGAGCATGATTCATTCATCTTGTGCTTTCTGTGTGTTTAGCACCATGTATGTTGTGTGTGTGTGTGTATATATATATATATAAAATTTTTAATGGTATGTCAATTAGGAAAGAAATCATTTACAAGCCACTACCCTTACCAGTTAACTATCTTCATTTTCCATTCCCCTTTCAATGCTTGGCCAAATGACTTGAAATTTTAATAGACTTGTAATATTAGAAGATAAAACAATATATCCTTTTTAAAGTTTATGTGTTGTCTAAATATTTTTCCTTGTTGCTCTACAGTATATGATTCTTAGTGGCTATGTTGAGAATTCATGTATCATACATAATGTACATAGCCACTCCCATCATTGGCATTTAGGTTATCTCAGTGCTTTTGCCTTAATGCATTAGTAAACATCTCTTTAGAATACTTCCTTAGGGTAGATCTTTCCTGAGAATAGAAATAAATAGTCAGATGGTGTAAAAGATTTAATATCTTCTTAAAACAGATTACCAATGTCCTTCCTGAAGGGCTTGTTCCAATTTCTGTTAGTTGTCATCTTTTAAATAGTCAAATCTCTTTTTCACAGCCAGTAGTAAAGTGTCCCATATTCCTGTTAATATTCAAACTCATTGCTATATTAGACTATGAAGTACAGGCTCACTTGGAAATTCCATCCATCAACTGCTGCTAGCCACAGAGCCATGTTCATTCTTCTGCATCAGCTAGAGCCTTGGAAAGGTGTGGCCTGCCCCTTGGACCAAAAGTCCTTCCTGTTTTCCTGTTGCATAGGCTTCCTATGGCATTCTGTCAACCCCCTATATAGGGTGGAGAATATATGTGGTTTGCGCTTTGGGACCTAAAATTCTAACAGTTGAAAAACGCTTTGAGTGAATTATTAAATCTAAACCAGGGCCTATTAGCTTCCTGTGCTTAACTTGGAGTCTGTTCCATTATGGTAGTTTTTACAAAACACTTCTGAATAAGAAATAAATTCCAAATCCTTACCTCCCTGCCTTCATTCTCCTGCCAAACTTCACCAGGAACAGAATCTCGTTATTTCAGTTAGAATCTATTAATATTGACCCTCTTCAGCACTTGGGACTTTTCAGGTTGGGCTTACACAGCTTCTATTTTTACTCTAGTCTAAACTGTGGTCATATGGATAGCAAAATAAATACTAGTTTGGGACGGGGGAGGTAGCAATGCTTATAATAACATGGCTGCAAACCTCTTGCTTCCCCTTGTTTGATATTCCAAAAAAGGAAGAAAACACAACTTGGAGCACATCTGTAAGTAATGAACATTTTCCTTTTGTGTGTCATGCATATTCAACACAATCCCACTCAGAGTCCCAGGCGTTGCTCTAATATACATTGCTTTGTAGAGCCCTAATTTTGTTGCCAACAAATTTAATTCAAGACAAAGGTTATTTCCCTTCTCTTGCTGGTTCAGGAATCCAAATCCTTTACCACAAACAGAAGTACGAATAGTTGCTATGTTCTGCTGCTTTTGTTTTTTCTCCCTCTGGTTTATTTCCTCATTGCTGAAGAGGAGAGAGGTTTTTGTGTAGTATTTTAGCAATAAAACAATTTCAGCAAGAGTATTTTTTAAAAACATAATAATTGAATTTTATAACTTAAATGTTTCAAAATTGATATGCTAGGAAATCTAAACCATACTCAGTTCTTTTTTTATTAAAAAAAGAGGACATTTTCTACTATTAAGTAAACTAACTCAGTGCTCCTTTTTAAATGCTTTTCCATCATTTAAATGTATTCCAAAGACTATGGCTCTGCCTGGCTTGCCTGGCTCATTGGAGGCATTCTTAATGAGTTAAGGGTTTCTTCTAAGGTCATCCTTAGTTTGAGGCTGAATTCCAGATTGCCCTTTTTAAAGAGACCAGGTAAGAGAACATTAATGTAGTTCTCCCAGATGTGAGGCGACCAGGTAACTTCTTTAAAAAGCATGGTTATTTCCTTCTACCAAATGACTTCAAGCTTTCAGAAAATGTGACCTCCACTACTCTATACTGAGCCTTACCATATGCTGGGTCTTGGAGCACAATGTTAGGCCTGGCAACAGGTACTGGAAGCACCACACCCGGTCCCAGTTCTTGGACCTCTTTGGTAACGTTCTGAGTGGTGAGATAAGATTCCCACTCTGATGAGGCATCCATCATGAGTGATAAGTTCCCAGTGAATGGTTCAGACGTAAAGAACTGTAAAGATACCATGCGGATCCTGTCATCTGCCATGGCTTGGTTTGTTTCAGAAGGTTCATGGGAATCAGTCAAACTGCCCTATAGTTGCCTGTGATTTGACATTTATTTACTTTTATTTGCCATTTTTACGAGGAACACAGTCCCCCTTTGCCTCACACTTCACACCTGAATGTGATTCTATCTTCATAAAACCTGGTATTTTTTTCAGAATCAGGTTTATTTTCTTTATATGCATGAGTAAATAATTTAATTATTTTCCTACTTTATGGAACGTATGCTGATGTGTGTCTGAAAGTAAAAGACTGCATTTTCTATGTAACTAATTAAGGACTAGTGTAGATATTTGAAGCAGTTCTGAGTTCTTAAAGAGTTGTTAAGTATAGGGGATTTAAATTATCTCTCATGTGTGACCTCACCTTTGACCTTGGCTTTTGTATGTATTATACATAGGATGGTAGAGTAAACCCGGGACATAATTAGGTACAAGGTAGTTGTCTGTAAACCTTTAAAATAAATGGTTATATTTATATAAGTAAATACAACAGTATATACTTATAAACCTACAGAACACATTCATATCTCACACATTCAAGGACAATAGTATCTTTTTCCAGCAATAAGTTCAGGGTTCCTTCCTTCTATTAAATCTTAGGTTGGATCTGATGCCTGATGGAAATGAAGTATTACAGAAAATGAATGAGTGCAATTGATGTACATGGCTCCAGGCATCCTCCATATGGAGAACTTACAGGACGTTAGGCAGAGAAGAAACTGTTAAGCTAGAACTCTAACTCTTAAGGCAGATTTATTTCCCATTTATGATGCCAAAATGCAGTTCTGAAAGATGTGAAATAGATATTCTTGGGGGCAGAATTTCCATGGCCAGCGATTGCAAGTGCTGGATCCAGCCATGTTCAGCCTCTTTATTGCAGTTTTTCTCAGGACGTTTATTATGATTATGTGTGAATCACAAGAAAAGGGAAGTGGGGAGGTGGGCATGGCCTGGCCAACACTGAGTGAGCACACACTTGAAGACCAGACTTGTACACGAATCCCTCTTCCCCATTTCTGAGCTTATGTCTTCAGAGAAATCTCAGTTCCCTGGTCTGCAGTGGAGATTTGTGAGATGTTTAAATGTGCCAGTGCTTATAGAATACTTGGTACAGAATGTCTGGCACATAATAAACACTTCACATTTAGCTACAACTAATCCTTTTGAACCCCAGGCTGAATAGCTGTGATATCTTCATGTGTGGGTAACAACAGAAGGAGCCCAGAGCTAGATGTCAAGTTTTGGGCTCTGGTTTGGCCACCAACTAGATGGGATGATTTTAAGCTGCTTTGCCACTCTGATGTTTTCTTTCTTCATTTTTGAAACAAATGGTGATCTTGATGCCTGTAATGTCCAGTCAAGCTCTAAGATTGTATGTTCCTTTGGGCTGTACATAAGCCAGAGTTCATTTTAAGGACAAGTATAATCACTTCTAAGTGACTGTGGGAGAAATTTTTAACTATTTATCATCTCATTTACAGTGTGTGTTAGCTGGTAATAAAGTCATCTCTGGAATAAGGTAAGCTAAAGTTACAGTGTAACACTTTATAGTCACCATAGAGGTTAATACCGTCGACTCTAAATCAGTACTTAGATGTATGTGCCTTTGCTCTAAAACTAAGAGGCATCCAGGTGTTTGTTTTCTGTGATGTGATAGAGAATGTACTATCAGGCCTCATGAATATTCTATTTTTATATCCAAAGGCTAATTTTATGAAGGTTGGGTCCAGGGGTGTCTGGTATCCATAAAGTTAGGTTTTCAACTTTCTTACTTTGTTGTTAACCTGAGTTTAAATCATGAAGTGAATTTAACACCAACTGCTTTGAGCTGTAATTATCTTGACCACTTTATTGTTTGCACTAGTTTAAGGCATTTAAAGGGCATTCATCTAGTAGATAAAGCAGTATATTTCTCAAGGAAGCCCTCAAATTTCTAAGTAACAGATTCCCACACTGGTGGTTTGAAACATGATGTTTGTTCCATGTAGGCTTTACCTACGCAAGAAAGATCCAACAGGCAGATTGGTTCAGTTGCTATCCCACAAATTTTCTTTGATGAGAAAACGGGTAGGCTTGTGATATTTCTTACTCAGACCAAGATTGGTGCACTGGATGGTCTTGTATGCATTGAATCAACAGTTTCTCTGTTCGTTTTTATTACAAACACCATGTGCATTCTGGGCTGAATCATTTTATCACTGTACTGGTTTTCATCATCCTCAAATATATAAGGCATACATCACCATTGTGTTCCTCAATTTCCCATCCTTAAAGGAGTTTATTTCCTCTCAGGGGTCTTATATGAAGGAAATTGGTGTGTCCAGGTCTCTTCGTGGAGTTTTTTGTTGTGGAGCCTGGGTTTGGGTAGAAGTGGCAGCAGCTGATGCCATATGGTAAAAGAACTTCCTTTAAGGCTAAGGAGCTTTTTGTTTCATGTGGGTAGGTGACAGGGAGCCAATAAAAGATGTTTAACAGGTGAGTGATGGGGTCACGTTTGAGTTGAAGAAGGGTCCTTCTGCAGAGAATGGCTTCAAAGATGCAGACTTGAGTGTGGCCAAGTAAGGAGCCTTGCTAATGGTCCAGGCCCAATACCATGAGGTCGCTAGAGAAGGAGGGGCAGCAATTAGGAGACAAATGTGTGGACCTGCCTGCCTTCTGGGCATTGTGGGGATTCAAAACTGTTAGCTGTGCTAGCTCCTCTTGGAAAAACTGTATCCTCTGTGGAGCCAGTTTAGCACGTCTGTTTCTGTGGCTGAGCATGGCTGAAGTAGACACCTCTCTCGGTCTCCAGTAGATTTCCTTCCTCAGTTGCTTTCCTAACTCCCCTTTGCTCCCTGTATTCACATCTTGCATCAGCCACGGGGGGAAAAGTTCTCAAAGACCAACTGTGTTTTTCTTCCAACTTGTACTCTGAGCCCTCTTAGCCAACAGTATTGGCACTGCCTCACAGAGGTGGCCAGGCCCAAGTTAAACAACCTTGTTAGGAAGTCCTGCAGTCCGCCTGCAGCCTTGCACATGTTTCCTCCCGGCTACTTCTGTCTGGTGGTTGCTCATTGGGCAAGAGACTCTTCAGAGTGTGTCAGGACTCCTGCTTAGTGGGGAAGACCATTTGTCTAGGTGTGAGAGCAACAGTCTTGAGTCCCCCTTTTCATGGCTTTCAAGATAGGCACATCTTCTTGTCCCAAGGGAATGTTAGTGCATCGTTTGTTTCCCTCCCCGGGCATGGAACCTGCAAAAATCCTTTCAGCACAGAGTGCAGAGTCCTCACGAAAGGAATTTGTCATATTTGGAAAGGTATTTTTAGTTTGTTTAAAGGAAAGCTAATGGAGGTATTCTTTGAGCATTATCTGCTACAGAGTGAAAAAGCACTGCTTATTATAAAATTGAGCTCCATGGAAGAATTTTGGTAATTCTCTTGTATGCTTGGTGCCCCTGATGTCAAAGCTGGAGGTAACTTAGTCTGCTGTCAATTATCTGCACCCCACTGGACAGTGGAGGAACAAATTCTTGTAGCTGCTGTTGGGCACATTAAACGTCCTGTCAGCCCCAGGACCACCCTGGAGCCATTACACACCCCAAGTGGCTGAGGGCTTCTCTGGACATGCCCTGGCCTCCACCCCACATTGTTATGTAACTGAGGCCTGACACCTTCCTCAGAAGAGTTGTGCTAGGAAGGCCAAGTGCTTGTCAGGCTACCATGTATGGTTGGACTGTGGAGGTGGCCAGAATTCTCTGGGAGACTTTCCTGGCCATCTGCGTGCTAGGGAGACAGATGTGTCAGTCTAGACATCTGGGTCACCTAATGAATATAAATTCCATTTACACATAGGGATTAAATATCTTAGTGTTACCCTTTCCCCATCAAACTTCTTTGACAGAGCCAAAAGGAAAATTAAAGCGATTCAGTGTTAAAAAAAAAAAAAAGAAAAGAAAAAAGGCAAACAGGTTTCTAATGCGTAAAGGGAGTTGTTTCTTTCAAGACTTCAGGTTCCCTGAGTAGCTGCAGCACAGCGTGTGCGGCAGGGGTGGGGCAGTTGATCTGCCAGAATTAGAACTGAGAGATTTTAATTTTAGGAATCCTGGAAGTCTTGTGACTTGTGTTAACTCTGAAACCTGAGTCAAAGGCCAGTTTGTTTTGGTAATCTCAATGGGCAAATATTCATTGAGTACCTGTGCACTTTGGGAGGGGCAGGGAGTGCACCAGGTCACTGAAGACCCATCTTCAGTAAGTTGTATTCTGCTGAGGGGCAGGAGAAAATACACCTGAAACTAAAGTAACAATGAAAGCTCACACCTTCAACTGTTCACATGCTACCAAATCTAAAATAGTAGTTTATAACCAGGGGACATTGAAGAACCAGAGAAGTCACAGGCTGTTTTGTAGGTGGCATTTGATGGAGGGAGTGAGAGGGTCCTCCAGATGAGACTGACAAGACAAAGTTAAATACAAGCAGGACAAGGCTGCAAGCTGGAGTTGCTATTAGGGTTGGAGCGCAAACAACCTAAGCAGCATTCACTGAGCACCTACTGTATGCCAGGTACTGTGATTGTACAGGGAGGCAGAGTGGATTAAGGATGAATGAGGGACAGTTCTTGCCCTCAAAGCAACCTAGAGTTTAATAAGGATCAGTTAAGCTGATGGTAGAGCTGTGGAATGCAGGTTCTTGATACAGTTCACTAACTTTGGGGATTATGGCCTGGAATGACGATGGCCTTGGAAACCAGTAAGATTCAGGATGGCCTCAGATTGTTCTGACAGTTCAGAATGCCCAGAATGTCAGTTCAGCTCTGACATTCCAGCAGAAAAATTCCTGCACACTCTTGGCTCAAGGTAGTCACTCAGAGCCTGCAAGCAGCCTGCTGGAAAACCAGTCCCTTAGGCTTCAGGTCCCAAAATGCCAGTGCAATAGCTCAGACAGAATGGGTTCCTGTGCTTTTCTGTCAGTTGGCACTGAAGCCTGGTGGAGAATATGGGCTCAAGTTTAACATACTGCGACTTCTCTAGGAAGCAGCTGAAATTTGAGAGAATAAAGTGGAACTGTTACAGAGGTCTGGACCTGTCTGTCTTAGGAAGGTTCCAGTCATCGCAACTTCTGGAATGAAGTTTTATTTTAAGAGGAAATCTAATGAAAGCCAATGTAGTAAGGAAAACATTTCTTATAATTCCTGTTAGGAACAAACATTCAGTTTTATTTTTAAAAATAGAACAACAATGAGTGTTGCCTATTTCTAAACACAAATGTTATGTAGAAGCTTAACGGTCTGCTTTATTTGTTTCTGAGCTTTCATGAGATACTGGTGGTAAACTATCAATTTACTAAAACCATTAAAAAAATTATGCGTCTACTCTGCCTCTAATTCATGCAAGTTACTCTTTTGGCAGGATTAAGTTGAATTTTAATACTAAAATTCTTACTGAAGAGCTAAGAAGCCGTAGAACTGGTATACTTAGTGAATGATCCCTCTGCAGATTAAGTGTGTGATTTGCTATTACCAAGTGCCAGTAATATATAAAGAATGTGCTCATGTGGGTTTATCTGCATTTGTCATTAAGGCTGTGCTAAGCCAGTGAGCCCTGGAATCAGCCACTGCTCCTCGCAGGGTGCCCTGCCTGGCATCTGTGTGAACCTGGGATGCTGCAGAAAGCTCTGGACTGCCCAGGTGATGGCAGAGCTCTCAGCTGTGCTGATAAAACTCTGAGCGTGGCCAGCCCTGCAAACATTTGGTGGGCCTTGATGGATCTCTGGGTGGTGATTTAGCCTAAGTGCTATCATACTGTTGTGTATATCATCAAGAAAGTCTTAAATGATTTGAGTGTTTTGTGGCTTTTCCAGTAAGAGAGCCCCCCAGTGACTTTGTGGCAAAGAGAATGCCTGAGATGGCTTATAACTAGCACTGGGGCCACTGAAACTCGGATGGGTTCAGTGGCTGTAATGAAAGAAGCACTTGATAGGTGCTTAGGTCTCAGCCATCTTCCTTCAGTTGATTTGGCTACATAGGCTTCACTCAGGGGTGATCATCTGTGGTCAGCCCTTGACTGTATGTAAATTGTCAGGGTGTTCTGAGGAAGTCCAGAAATGTGGGTTCGAAGGAACAGAGGAGAGGGAGAGGTAATCACTGTGGTGGAAAGCTGAACAGTAAGATAAATAAATAAGTATGTTTATTAGTCTCTTACCATTCTGACTCCCTTTTCTTTCCTTTCTCAGAGAGCAGAGCTGACGTCTGATAAAGACATGTACCTTGACAACAGCTCCATTGAAGAGGCTTCGGGAGTGTATCCCATTGATGACGATGACTATGCTTCTGCATCAGGTTCTGGTAAGGCTGTCCACGTCCTCGCTCACCCTCATTCTCCACGCTTGCACACACACAAGTTCTGTTGGAACTTCCTTAGGGGAGATAGGCAGGATACACAGCGATTTAGAGTTCGCTCTTTGGCGTTGAAGTGCCCAGGTGCAAATTCGAGCTCTCTGCCACTTATGCTGTGAGATCCTGGGAATGTATTTAACTTGGCTGAGCCTCAGTTTCCTCATCTATAATATGGAAGGTAATAATAGTCCCTACCACATAGCTTCCTTTTGAGGATTAACGGGGTTGACATATCTACAGCTCTTAGTGTTTGGTGCCTGACATGTAGTCAGCGTTCTGTCAACAGTAACTTTTAGTTTTATTATTAAGGCTTTTAGAGTGATGTCATGGAAGCCAATCTTAAAGAAATCCCTCAAACACTAGTTTTGTAAAACCACCAGCCCTATATTTAAAGATTATAGGTGAGATCAAAGCAAGTCATAAGGCCAGCGCAGATTGCACCTCTTAGTAAAACGAGCTACAAAGTCACATTGCAGAGGAGGAATGAAGGATTCTGGGATTTTTGCAGTCTGCCATACCTGGTAAACATTTCACCTGTGCCAGGAATGGCCCCCAAGAAGCTGAGAAAGAGAGCTTGTACATATGTTTAATTAATGATCAAGTCAGGAATTTGTGGTCAGCAGTATGGTAGGAAAATCTTACCCAAGACCTTCCTTGCTTTGGGTTTTCACTGTAGATTCAACAGATAGTAAAAGTTAAGCTGAACATACATGTCCAGTAGTTAAATTGGCCTGGGTTCAGGGTGACCAAAACAAATTAAAATCAATTTTATCTTTGTTAGAGATCTAGCTATATAAGGGTGATTGCTCTAAGTTGATAGATGGCAAGTCTAAGAGAGACAAGAGAGGTGGTGGCTGACCCAGTAACAATGAGCTTACAATGCAATCTTAATGTAAAAAATAGCGCTAGTTATTCTTGGGAAAGTGATATATATCACACACACAGAATGAGTGTGGAAGGAGTTGTTCTCCATAGCCCACGACTCTATTAATATCTTTCACTCATGGCACCTCTTTTTTTTTTTAGCACCTCAAAAGTGCTTTGTAACTATCATCTTAAAAATGTCCCAGAAAATAATAAACATGGAAACTTTTTTGTCCCCATTTCACAGATGTTAGAATCCATGAGTTGTTATATATTTGTAGAAGTTATCCGAGTCATTTTGCGGATTTCTGCCAAGATCATCCTTAAGATAATATAAAGAAAGTGGGTACACTGTCTTGCTTTTCTGCCAGTCCTGGAGTGGATCCTTTGAAATCCTGAACCCATAATCAGATCATTGATAGAGCTGACACTTAAATGTGGGCCCACATAGATTCTGTCTTGGCTCCAGCCTTGGGCTGATCATTGCTGCAAAGAAGTGTATCATTCTGGAGTTTGGAAACCCCCTTGCCCTACACTTGGGATTTTCAGCTTAAAGGTAGTAGAAGTTGTAACTAAAATTTGTAAAGCATTTACTGTGTGTCAGGCACTGTTCCTATCTTTATAACATTTCTATAAGGACAAATTCTATTTTTATTTCTATTTTTCACATGAAAAACCTGAGGCACAGAGAGATTAAGTAACCCACCTTAGATTATGCTGTTAGACAGTAGTGCTGCTGGGATAGGAACCAGGGAGCTGGGCTTGAGAGTGCGCTCTCTTCCCTTTGCTACTGCCTCCTGGTGTTGCCAAATCCCACTCTAGCACTAGGAGACCCTGCCTAGCTGATCCCCATTCCCAGACAGAAACTGGGGTCCCAGGATTTTGGTCAGTGTTCCTTTGTCCTCACTCCTATCAAGCTCTCCAGTGAAAAAGCAAATGGACTGGATAAAAATTGGCCAAAGGCCCAGAGGGTTTCTCCCAGGTAAGGAGATGGGGTCATGATGTACATGTAAACTCAAGGATGGACATTAGCAAATGCCCATAAGCAAAGTGACTTAACCAGTCACTTCAACATTCATAGGCCTTTACTGTGTGCCAGACATTAGGCTGTGTTCTTGAGCTATGGAATCAGAAAGACTTGGTCCTTACCCTCAAGGAACAAAAAGTCTTAGAGAAACATAGAAATGAGAAAAAAAATAATTGTAACACTATATCATGGGTTACAGTAACATAGGGAAGTGCAATATAACAAAAATGTCAAAGGTAAATGTTGAGTTCTGGTTAAAGGTAGAAGATTGAACACACATGCCTTCCAATATCCAACTAAACTGACAATAAAGGAGTTGGGCCCAAACTTACAAGGGCAAACAAAACAATAGAGTGGACAAAAACCACAATGTTTTGAAAGCTGGGAAGCAGACGGGCCTGTGGTAACAGATTTGGCAGACATGAGAAAGCTGAGTTAGCCAACAGTGGGGATGGGGGCAGGGGGAGCCAGGAAGCAGCCCACTTAACACAGCAGAATCACCCTGGGGCCCAGGAATTGGTGGCACTAGATGGAGGGTGCAGGGGGTATTAAACTCAGGATGATTGTTTGAAAACTGTTTAAGAAGCAAATGTAGATTCCCTGATTCCTTCCCACATAATGCACCAGAGGGACTCATGTTTTCAACCTCAGAAGAAAACCAGAGGTTTATCTGGAGAGAATAAAACAGTGGGTCTTAGGACTGGGAGTGCACCAGCACAGATGGGGCTGTTGGTACCATACTGAAAACTGGGAAAACAAGTTCTTAGATTGAGTTATTTAATGGTGAGATATTTCCAGTTGTCTTTTCCCAGTCGGTTCCTGGAATGCTGTCAGTCTGGCCTTTTCCCTTCCTGGGGAATTGGACCAACTCAAAGCAAGCGACTCCAGTGGCATTGGGAGCTTCCCAGCAAAACACACAGCTCCATCTTAACTGATGCTGCCCACATTTGACGAACCTCTCCTGTGTGCTCAGAGCCTCTGGTCAGCTTTTCAGTGTTTCCCTCTTAATTCTGAAAAGACAACAAAGACTCCCCCAGACACTTACAGGAAAACTTGTAACACAAAAGATAGAGGCCTCGCCACACCCCTAAAATTGGGAGAGGATAGAAGCTCACAGGGAGAAGATAATTTGCAGAAAAACATACTAAATTTGGAGAGATAAGAAGATGCTTTATGGTGAAACAAGAAGAGAGGTACTTAAAGAAAGAACATTCTGGGAGTGCAGGAGAGTGGAAGTATCATGTCAGAACTGAAAAACTCATTAGAAGATAAGATGATATGAGGATATTTATTCATTCATTCAGCAGGTACTTATTAACCGTCCACTATGTGGGGAAACAGACACCATTCTATGTGCTAGGAATACTTTAGTAAATAAAATCTAATATGGTTTCTCTGGTGGAATACTTTTATTTATTCCTTTCTTTATTTCTGTGTTTCCAAATTTTAAATGTACTCTTTTAAAAAGTAGAAGAAAATCTTAGCTTTTTTTTTTTAAGAAGAGATTCAGTAAACAGTGGGAACATAGAGAAAGAAAGAGCTGCATGATGGAGAGGAGATGGCTTCGATTCTGGGCATGGTGGTGTAAGCAGGGGTTGCACAGTTGGCAGCGGGCTCTGGGGTAGGATGTCTCGGGCAGAGAGGTCAGTGAGAGCTGAAGTTGGGGAGGAGGGAGCTGTCACCACAGGGGCTCCCAGGGTCTGGCTGGGGCAAAAGGGTCAATCTTTTTAATAAAAATAACCAATACAGTGGAAGAGCCACCAGAGGCAGATCGCTCATCTGTCCTTAGCTTAAGAAGTGCAAGCTCGAGGGAATTTTCTACTTTACAGAATGTCTTCTCTCTCATAATAGATTCTCCACACTTCTAGGTTGGTGATTGATATTTGTAACTGTTGTGAATCAAGGGGGCTTGAAAGCCCTTAATTGAAAAATTTTCAGTTCTTATTTGAAAATGTTTTTTGTATGAAAATGATTCATTGGAAGCAAATCAAGCATGTGTAACACCTTGAGGGAAGTCAGGTAAGCTGACAGAAAAGAGCAGTGTACTTCCAGAGACATCACTATTAATGACTTATTTACATAGTATTTTGTGTACACAGAATGCTTTCAAATGTCTGTCACATTTATATCACATTATTACCCCCATTTTATAGATGAAGGCCAGCATTACTTGCTGAAGGCCACAGACCTAATAAATACCAGAGCCAGTACTTAGTTTGGTTGTTTAATGCCAAATCCCACATTTATTCCAATATACTCCACCATATCTTCTCTGTATAAGGAATATACATGCTGGAGTTAAAGGGACTGTTGATACATTAAAACATTAAAAACTGAGCCACAGTCGTGGCCATTGTACTGTTTATAGCATGTTGCCTCTTACCCTCTAAACTACTTAGTACGTTAACATGATTTTATGAGGAATTTGAAGGTATTTATAATTTCTTCCTGTCTGAGGAAGTGAGTGAGTTTGAGTTTTTACAAATTTGACAAATGATTAACTTAAAAAGAATGTTGTATTTGAATGTCAGAAATTCTCAAATGCTGTTCTGGTAAAAAGGCAAAAAAAATAGTGCTCAGGTGGCAGTTGGTGGTTAGTCACTCAGTGAACAAATACTGGGTAGGGCCAGTGTATGCTAAGGACTCTGTTAGGTGCTCAGGCATCAAGCCAGATGCACCCTCAGCCTGTGGCACTTCCAGTCTAGTGGGGGGAGACCTCAGGCAGTAGTTATACAAATAAATATGATTACAAATTTGTGATAAATGTAATTAAGGAAGAAAGATGCTGCTAAAAATCACTTACCAGAGGGCGCCAACCTGATATGGAAGGGAGGCCTTCCCCTGGGAATGACCTCTGTGCTAAGGTCTGGGGCCCTCAGACCAGCCAAGGGCTCCTGGCGGAAGATCAGGAGACCATGGCTGGAGCGCAGGGGACAGCAGGGAATGTGATGCCGAGGAAGCTGGAAGGTAGGCCAGGGCCACGCCGCCTAAGGCCGGGCTGAGGCACTTCACATTCATCCCAAAAGCAGTGGGGTGCCATGGTAGTAATTTTAAACATTATTAAATGTTTAATGATGATGGAGTCCTAGCTAATTTGTGGTCAGTGGACTGAAAGGGGTCTGTTAGGAAGAAGTCAGGTATAGTGGTTCATGGAAAGATTACAGTGGCTCAGATGAGGGTGGTGGCTGTAGAAGGGTATTAGAGTGGAGACATATTAAGGTTAAAATCAGTGGACCCAGATGATGGATTTGATCTGGTGTAAGGAAGAGGGAACCAGAGTTGTGGTTTATAGGAATGGAAGGTTCCATTCACTACAGGGTAACATGGGGAGCAGACCAGGTTTGTTGGGAGAGAGGGAAGGAGATCATGAGTTCTGTTTTAAACAGATTGGAGGTATGTAGTACCTTTGAATCATTCCGGTAAAAGTGTCAAGTAGGCTAGTAGATACATGCATCTAATTTCAGAGGAATGGTCTAAGCTAATGATGCAAACCTAGGCTTTGTGTATATTTAGGTAGTAATTGAAGTTATGAACATGAGTGCAGGAGAAAGTAAAGGGTAAGAAGAAGCTTATGTTGAACCTTAAGGAACTCTGTTACCTGGTGCCTGGATAGAAGAGAATGAACCTGCAAAGGAGAATTAGAAATAGCCACAGGGGTGAGGGGAAAGCCAGGAAGTCAGTTATAGAAGCCTGAAGATATTATGTCAAGAAGTAGCTGATAGTTGACAAGTGTCCAGTGGTGCTAAGAGGTTTGGTTACATGAGGACCACCTCTGGAAAAATGCCGTTGGATGTGACAGTGTGGAGGACATTAGTGACCTTAACAAAACAGTACAAGAGTGTGATGACAGGGAAAATCTGACTGAAGGCAGTAGAGCAGGGAGAGGAGGAAATGGCGAGTATCCGCAGCACCTTTGGAAAATCTGGATGTGGAATGGGGAGAGAGGGGACCAGCCCACCTCAGGTCAAGGGTCAGCTGTTGGGAGCCTGCCTTCTTTGTTTATTGTTGTTATGTGTATTTTAAAATGGAAAATGTAGCATGTTGCTGTGGATAAGGGAAAAAATCTCATGAGCATGAGAGATTGAACCTGTAAGTCAAAGGGCCACTGAGAGTGTTCAGGATAATGGTACAAGAAAAATTGCCAATCTGCCTGAAAGTCCACTTTGAAATCCTTCATCACAGAAAGACTGCAGGAAGATCTGTGTTGAATTCTTGAAGAGAGGGAAGTTTGAAAAAGCCTGGCTCTGTCAGTGTCACCCTTAGAGTTGTCTGATAATGTAGGAATCTGTGTCGATGTTCTCAGCTCATCTCTGCATATGTTCCTAGGAGCCGATGAGAATATAGAGAGTCCAGAGCTGACAACATCTCGACCGCTTCCAAAGATCCCATTCACTAGCGCTGCTCCAAAAGTGGAAACCGCAACGCTGAACACGCAGAACAAGGTACCTGCTCAGACGAAGGTGTGTTTGGTTTTGCACTGCATTATCAGCATTGGAAATGCTCCTTTTTAAAATTGTACAGTATGTTCCTTTTAAGAAGCTGTGTTTAAAATTATGTGAGGGTAGATGCTCTTCTCATTATATTACTGTAAATGGCTCTTTGCTATCTATGATCTTTTTGACATCTACCCACCAATTTTTGTTATTGTTGTTAAATAGACTTTGTTTTGCAGAGCAGTTTTAAGTTCATAGCAAAACTGAGTAGGAAGTACAGAGAGTTCCCATATACTCCCTGTCCCCCCGCTGCCCAGCCTCCCCCACTGTCAACGTCCTGTGCTAGAATGGTTTGTTCCAATCATTGAGCCTGCACTGACTCAGCAGTGTCACCTGGAGTCCCTAGTTTACCTTAAGGTTCACTCATGGCCTTACACATTTTGTGGGTTTTGACAAATGTATAATGCCATGTATTTACATACATTACAGTATCATACAGAATCACTTCACTGTCCTAAAAGTTCTGTGTTCTGCCTCTTCATCCTTCCTGTCCCCTGACCCCTAGTAACCACTCATCTTTTTGCTGTCCTTGTAGTTCTGCCTTTTCCAGAACATCATACAGTTAGAATCATAGGGTAGGTAGCCTTTTCAGATTGGCATCTTTCACTAAGTAATATGCATTTAAATTTCATCTATGTTTTTTCATAGCTTGATAGCTCATTCTACCTACCACTTTTATTCTACAACTTTTATTCATCTATAAGCTCCCCAACTAGCTTGTATGTGAATACTTTTTACAGGGTGCTCCTTCTCAAGGAACTCACAGCTCTGTTAAGAAGCAAAACCTTTTCAGTTTATTTCACTTAAGCCAAGAAAATCTTTCATTTCATTAAGAATTTGTTCTGAGTTAAAACCACTGTGATCTTTACATATGCTGAAACAGAAAGAGACTCTAGGTACTAGTTTCAATAAGTTATTTCTCAAAGTCTCCTCATCCACCCTCAGTGCTATATAAACTTTGACATCTTTCATTGGTCATGATGAATGTAGGTGCACACTTGACCCTTGAAAACTGGGACTAGGGGTGTGGCCCCTGGCATAGTTGAAAATCTGCATATAACTTCTGACTCCCCATAAACTTAACTAATACAGCCTAATGTTGACCAGAAGCCTTACCAATAATATAAACAGTTGATTAACATATGTTTTGAATATGTATGATATACTGTAGTTTTATAATAAAGGAAGCTAGAGAAAACAAAATGTTCTTTTAAATTGTCATAAATCTCTGCAAAATTTTCTAATGCATTTATTGAAAAAAAAATATGTGTAAAAGTGGACCCAGGCAGTTCAAACTCATGTTGTTCCAGGGCCAACTGTATATATTGCTTTTGAGAGCTGACTTATTAAGAAATAAGGTCTTTGGCCTTAGAATAGAGCAAAGCTACTAGCTAATGGAAACCATTAGACTGGTGATTTTGGCTTTATCAGCATTATATTGCAATTAGCTGACCACCCACCACTAGGTAAGTTATTTTAGTTGGAAAATGCATAACAAGGCCTGGGTTTCAAATCCTCGATCTGGCCAAGTTTCTCTGAGCCCATTAGCTTCTCTGAGCCCATACTTCATGGTCCTTGAGAAGATTAAATTTGAATGCATGTAGCATGGTGCTTGAGACCGAGTAAACATTCTGTAAGCCTTAATTGAGTTTGGTTAGAGCTGTAGAGACCAAAGCAGTTCAGCAAACGAGCATATGTAATAACTGCAGTAGTAGACTTTGTAGACAGCCCAGGGGTAGCATGCTGCTTATGAAAACTTAGACACAAAAGTGTCTGCTTTTGGAGCTCACCCATTTGTTGGTTAGAAATAAGATGCTGCCAAGATTTAGCAGCAGACAGGATGTGCAAGGCTGTGTCATGAAGGCAGTGATGAGTCTTTTCTGGAGTAAGAAGAGCCCCTTTGCAGGAAGGAACACAGGCAAGTTTTCTGTCCTTGCATTTCCCTACCTTTGCCAGAGTGCATTTGTTCTTCCCATTCCCCCTGACCTCCTAATGCATGAAACAAGGTGGTGATGACCTACTGGATGGGCTTCTGCAGCCAAGTCAACCCTCTCCTGCTGGGACTGTGCTCTCTGAAGCATTAAGATGGGTCAGTTACTATTAGTGGTGGGCTGACTTCACAGGCCAGGAAGTTCTGTGAGCTCTGCGGCAGACGTACTGGCATGTGCTGGCTCCATGTGTGGGAGCCACCCCGTATAATGGTATGAAGTTGAATGAATGAAAGAAGGGAAAAGGGAAGAAGGTGCAATTGATAGTAGGATGGCTGAACACCTCAAAGTGTGTGTGATTCAATTAGCCATTGTGACTGTGGAAAGATACATTTGACTTGACCACATTTTTATTTGACCATTTTTCATGACTGGAAAGTCTTGAAGTCAGCAACCATGAGGACTCAATGGCTTGAGGCTAGAAACTCTGTGTTGACTTTCAGTGATAGAGTTATATCCTAAGCAGAACCTAATTTGATTGAGTTCTGACCAGTTGATAACAATGGGTTGAAAATTGACTTGCATTTTTTAAAATTTGCCTTAAAGAAGTAACGATGTCAGATAAAAATACAGAAGATAGATACTTGGCAGAAGAGCTCAGAAATTAAGGGTCCCAAAGCATTTTAATATATTTATATTCCTGGTATCATTTGTTCAATGTAGTAGTAATAAAAACTCATTCATTTGTGGGGGATTTATTGAGTGCTATTTATTATGTGTCAAATAGTATTCTAGATACTGATAATGATGATGTTGATAATGGATAACAATAATGGTGATTAAGTTTTCTATTTTGCGGTTACATGGTACAGCCAAATTAAACATTGCCTCTTGGATACCATTAATGTAGACTTTGCTTTTGAATGAGCCTCACAGTGGCATTAATGTCACCATTATAGATATTCTATCTAGTTTGTTGTACATTTATGTGACAAAACTAAAAAGCACAGAGTAGAACATTGCTCGTAATCTTTTACTTCCATTATATTTCCATGGCATCCAAACAGCCATATGTGGATGTGACAGATCCTTAATTGGCTTCATTTAATAATCTCTGCTGCCTTTTTGTGATTTTATTTTGTACCTGTATACAAGAGTTAATGTATTTCAGAGTCTTTTTATACTGTAGGAAGAATTCTTTTTAGTCAAACCTCTGCTTTCAAACAGCAAAAGTTTTCCACTTAGAGAATGAGTGGAAGCTTGTGCACTGATGGAAGTGCATAGTGGCCCCAGTTCTGTAGAGGTCTCCTGTATTCACACCCACAGACCCCTGAAATGCAATCTTCTTCTTGCCTGCTGGATCAGAAACTGAGTCCAAGGGAACTGAAGTATCAGCTCTCTCAAATGATTTTAGGGACTCAGAAATCCAGGAGGGAAATTCTGTGATTTGTCATAATAATGGGACAAAGATGATAAGGATTAAGTTAAGCTTAGTCTCTAAGAGCACAGTAGCTACTTCTGTCATCGTATTCACTACCAGAATATACCTCTTCCCCTTGTCACAAACCCGAGTACTATCTAACTTGTTTTCTCATCTCTTCCCCAACCTCTAGTGAAAGTGCTAATGAGCAATAAAAAGGTTCCTAGAGTAGAACCCAGGTCATCCATTCTCCCATCTGTTGAGTTGTTTGTCTTTCCAACAGACAGCCAATTAGTGATGGGCTTTCCATGAGAAGAATGGAGAAAACTCAGGCAACAGACTGCCCTGGAGCCTCTCTCTTTGGCTTTACTATGGTATCTGAGGTCCTGGGAAGATCTTTCATGTTTTCTTCTCTTACAATAACATAGAGAATAATGAAATTTTACGTGCATGTTGGGCAGCAGTGGTGTGATAATTTCTCTGTGGCCTCCACTTTTTATAAATCATGGCAGGTTGGGGTTTAAGGCAGTGCAGGGTTTTCTGCAGCTTCAGAAGATAAGACAGCCATTCTTCCTTACATGTCATTATGCCATCTTCTGTGGAAGTCTAGTGCTCTGTTCATTGAAGCAGGGACCTACTGATCTCACTCTGGAGTTCAAATGGATCTACTTGGTCTAACTAGTGATCCTTCCTAGAAATGCCAATGATCTTAAAGCACCCCAAGAAGGTCAAGTCTTTTTTTTTTTAATTTTATTTATTTTTGATATTTTGTTATCATTAATCTACAATTACATAAAGAACATTATGTTTACTAGGCTCCGCCCTTCACCAAGTCACCCCCACACACCCCATTACAGTCACTGTCCATCAGCATAGTAAGATGCTTTAGAATCACTACGTTCTTCACTGTGTTGCACAGCCCTCCCCATGCCCCCACTACATGCTAATTATACATGCTAATTGTAATACCCTCTTTCTTTTTCCCCACCCTTATCCCTTCCTTCCCACCCATCCTCCCTAGTCCCTTTCCCTGTGGTAATTGTTAGTCGATTCCTGGGTTCTGTGATTGTGCTGCTGTTTTGTTCCTTCAGTTTTTCTTTATTCTTATATTCCACATATGAGTGAAATCATTTGATACTTGTCTTTGTCTGCCTGGCTTATTTCACTCAGCATAATACCCTCTAGCTCCATCCATGTTGTCGCAAATGGTAGGATTTGTTTTCTTCTTATGGCTGAATAGTATTCCATTGTGTATATGTACCACATCTTCTTTATCCATTCATCTATTGATGGACACTTAGGTTGCTTCCATTTCTTGGCTATTGTAAATAGTGCTGCAATAAACATAGGGGTGCATATGTCTTTTTTAAACTGCTGCTTCATTCTTAGGGTAAATTCCTAGAAGTGGAATTCCTGGGTCAAATGGTATTTCTATTTTGAGCTTTTTGAGGAACCTCCATACTACTTTCCACAAAGGTTGAACTAATTTACATTCCCACCAGCAGTGAGGGAGGGTTCCTCTTTCTCCACTACCTCGCCAACATTTGTTGTTGTTTGTCTTTTGGATGGTGGTGATCCTTACTGGTGTGAGGTGATATCTTATTGTGCTTTTAATTTACATTTCTCTGATGACAAGCGATGTGAAATGAAGCTTCTTTTCATGTGTCTGTTGGCCATCTGAATTTCTTCTTTGGAGAACTGTCTGTTCAGCTCCTCTGCCCATTTTTTAATTGGATTATTTGCTTTTTGTTTGTTGAGGTGTGTGAGCTCTTTATATATTTTGGATGTCAACCCTTTATCGGATCTGTCATTTATGAGTATATTCTCCCATACTGTAGGGTACCTTTTTGTTCTATTGATGGTGTCCTTTGCCGCACAGAAGCTTTTCAGCTGGATATAGTCCCACTTGTTCATTTTTGCTTGTTTCCCTTGTCCGTGGAGATATCTTCATGAAGAAGTCACTCATGTTTATGTCCATGAGATTTTTGCCTATGTTTTTTTCTAGGAGTGTTACGGTTTCACTACTTACATTCAGGTCTTTGATCCATTTTGAATTTACTTTTGTATATGGGGTTAGATAGTGATCCAGTTTCATTCTCTTACATGTAGCTGTCCAGTTTTGCCAGCACCATCTGTTGAAGAGACTGTCATTTCCCCATTGTATATCCATGGCTCCTTTATCATATATTAATTGACTATAAATGTTTGGGTTAATTTCTGGAGTCTCTATTCTGTTCCACTGGTCTGTGGCTCTGTTCTTGTGCCAGTACCAAATTGTCTTGACCATTGTGGCTTTGTAGTAGAGCCTGAAGTTGTGGAGCAAGATCCCTCCCACTTTCTTCTTCCTTCTCAGGATTGCTTTGGCTATTTGGGGTCTTTGGTGTTTCCATATGAATTTTTGAACTATTCCAGTTCATTGAAGAATGTTGTTGATAATTTGATAGGGATTGCATCAAATCTGCATATTGCTTTGGGCAGGATGGCCATTTTGATGATATTAATTCTTCCTAGCCAAGAGCATGGGATGAGTTTCCATTTGCTAGTGTCCTCTTTAATTTCTCTTAAGAGTGTCTTATAGTTTTCAGGGTATAGGTCTTTCACTTCCTTGGTTAGGTTTATTCCTAGGTATTTTATTGTTTGTGATGCAATTGTGAATGGAATTGTTTTCCTGATTTCTCTTTCTATTAGTTCATTGTTAGTGTATAGGAAAGCCACAGATTTCTGTGTGTTAATTTTGTATCCTGCAACTTTGCTGTATTCCGATACCAGTTCTAGTAGTTTTTGAGTGGAGTGTTTGGGGTTTTTTATGTACAGTATCATGTCATCTGAAAATAGTAACAGTTTAACTTTTTCTTTACCAATTTGGATTGGCTGTAATTCTTTGTTTTGTCTAATTGCCATGGCTTGGACCTCCAGTACTATGTTGAATAACAGTGGGGAGAGTGGGCATCCCTGTCTTCTTCCTGACCTCAGAGGAAAAGCTTTCAGCTTCTCGCTGTTCATTATGATGTTGGCTGTGGGCTTATCATATAAGGCCTTTATTATGTTGAGGTACATGCCTCTATACCCATTTTGCTGAGAGTTTTTATTATGAATGGATGTTGAACTTTGTCAAATGCTTTTTCAGCATCTATGGAGATGATCATGTGGTTTTTGTCTTTCTTTTTGTTTACGTGGTGGATGATGTTGATGGATTTTCAAATGTTGTACCATCCTTGCATCCCTGGGATGAATCCCACTTGGTCATGGTGTATGATCCTTTTTATGTGTTTTTGAATTCGATTTGCTAATATTTTGTTGAGTATTTTTCCATCTACGTTCATCAGGGATGTTGGTCTGCAATTTTCTTTTTTTGTGGGGTCTTTGCCTGGTTTTGGTATTAGGGTGATGTTGGCTTCATAGAATGAGTTTGGGAGTATTCAATCCTCTTCTATATTTTTGGAAAACTTTAAGGAAAATGGGTATTATGTCTTCTCTGTATGTCTGATAAAATTCCCTGGTAAATCCATCTGGCCTGGGGGTTTTGTTCCTGGGTAGTTTTTTGATGACCGCTTCAATTTCTTTGCTGGTAATTGGTTTGTTTAGATTTTGTGTTTCTACCTTGGTCAGTCTTGGAAGGTTATATTTTTCTAGGAAGTTGTCTATTTCTTCTAGGTTTTCCAGCTTGTTAGCATATAGGTTTTCATAGTATTCTCTAATAATTCTTTGTATTTCTGTGGGGTCCGTCATGATTTTTCCTTTCTCGTTTCTGATTCTGTTGATGTGTGTTAATTCTCTTTTTCTCTTAATAACTCTGGCTAGAGGCTTGTCTATTTTGTTTATTTTCTTAAAGAACCAGCTCTTGGTTTCATTGATTTTTTTTCTATTGTTTTATTCTTCTCAATTTTATTTATTTCTTCTCTGATCTTTATTATGCCCTTCCTTCTGCTGACTTTAGGCCTCATTTGTTCTTTTTCCAATTTCGATAATTGTGACGTTAGACTATTCATTTGGGATTATTCTTCCTTTTTTAAATATGCCTGGATTGCTATATACTTTCCTCTTAAGACTGCTCTCGCTGCGACCCACAGAAGTTGGGGTTTTGTGTTGTTGTTGTCATTTGTTTCCGTATATTGCTTCATCTCTATTTTAATTTGATCATTGATTCATAGATTTAGGAGCATGTTGTTAAGCCTCCATGTATTTGTGAGTCTTTTTGCTTTCTTTGTACAATTTATTTCCAGTTTTATACCTTTGTGGTCTGAAAAGTTGGTTGGTAGAATTTCAATCTTTTTGAATTTACTGAGGCTCTTTTTGTGGCCCAGTATGTGGTCTATTCTGGAGAATGTTCCATGTGCACTTGAGAAGAATGTGTATCCTGTTTCTTTTGGATGTAGAGTTCTATAGATGTCTATTAGGTCCATCTGTTCTAGTGTGTTGTTCAGTGCCCCTGTGTCCTTACTTATTTTCTGCCTGGTGGATCTATCCTTTGGAGTGAGTGGTGTGTTGAAGTCTCCTAAAATGAATGCATTGCATTCTGTTTCCTCCTTTAGTTCTGTTAGTATTTGTTTCACATATGCTGGTGCTCCTGTGTTGGGTGCATATATATTTATAATGGTTATATCCTCTTGTTGGACTGAGCCCTTTATCATTATGTAATGTCCTTGTTTATCTCTTGTTACTTTCTTTATTTTGAAGTCTATTTTGTCTGATACTAGTACTGCAACACCTGCTTTTTAATCCCTGTTGTTTGCATGGAATATCTTTCTCCATCCCTTGACTTTTAGTCTGTGCATGTTTTTGGGTTTGAGGTGGTTCTCTTGTAAGCAGCATATAGATGGGTCTTGCTTTTTTATCCATTCAATGACTCTGTGTTTTTTGAATGTTGCATTCAGTCCATTTACATTTAGGGTGATTATTGAAAGATATGACTTATTGCCATTGCAGGGTTTAGATTCGTGGTTACCGAAGGTTCAAGGTTAGCTTCTTTAGTATCTTACTGTCTAACTTAACTTGCTTATTGAGCTATTATAGACACTGTCTGGTGATTCTTTATTTCTCTCCCTTATTATTCTTCCTCCTCCATTCTTTATATATTGGGTGTTTTATTCTGTGCTCTTTTGTGTTCCCTTTAACTGCTTTTGTGGGTAGTTGATTTTATTTTTTGCCTTTGGTTAGTATTTGGTTGGTCTGCTTTCTTTGCTGTGATTTTATTTTCTCTGGTGACATCTGTTTAGCCTTAGGAATGCTCCCATCTAGAGCAGTCCCTCTAAAATACCCTGTAGGAGGTGGTTTGTGGGAGGCAAATTCCCTCAACTTTTGCTTGTCTGGGAATTTTTCAATCCCTCCTTCATATTTAAATGATAATCGTGCTGGATACAGTATTCTTGTTTCAAGGCCCTTCTGTTTCATTGCATTAAATATATCATGCCATTCTCTTCTGGCCTGTAGGGTTTCTGTTGAGAAATCTCATGATAACCCGATGGGTTTTCCTTTGTAGGTGACCTTTTTCTCTCTAGCTGCCTTTAAAATTCTGTCCTTGTCCTTGATCTTTGCCATTTTAATTATTATGTGTCTTGGTGTTGTCCTCCTTGGGTCTCTTCTGTTGGGAGTTCTGTGTACTTCCGTGGTCTGAATGATTATTTCCTCCCCCAGTTTGGGGACGTTTTCAGCAATTATTTCTTAAAATACACTTTCTATCCCTTTTTCTTTCTCTTCTTCTTCTGGTACCCCTATAATGCAAATATTGTTCTGTTTGGATTGGTCACATAGTTCTCTTAATATTGATTCATTCCTGGAGGTCCTTTTATCTTTCTCTGCATCAGCTTCTATGCATTCCTGTTCTCTGGTTTCTATTCCACCAATGGCCTCTTGCATCTTATCCATTCTGCTTATAAATCCTTCCAGAGATTGTTTCAATTCTGTAATCTCCTTCTGGATGTCATCTCTTAGCTCTTGCATAATACTCTGCAGCTCCATCAGCATGATTATGACCTTTATTTTGAATTCTTTTTCAGGGAGATTGGTTAGGTCTATCTCCCCAGATTCCTTCTCAGGGAAGGATGTCTGGGTTAGTCTGGTCTGTATCAAATTCTTCTGCCTTTTCATGGTGATGGAGGTGGTTGCAGTAAGCTGGTGCCATTTGTCTGCTGGGAGAACGTTCCTTGGTGCTGGTTTTTGGCCTTCCTCTCCTGGGAGAACAGTGACCCCTAGTGGCTTGTGCTGGGCAGCTGCATGCAGACGGGGTTTCTAATTCTTGCCCGGCTGCTGGGAAAAAAGCTCTGCCCTGCTGCCTCAGGCTGCTGCTCCACTATGGCGGAGCAGCGTTGGAGGGGAAATGGGCGGGAGGCTGTTTATCTCTGTGAGGGCCCTCCGAGCTGCACTGCTGCCTGGGGGGTTAGGGCGCCCGGAGTTCCCCGGGATTCCCAGCTGCTAGGCTAAGTGTCCCGGGACGTTTCCGTCCAGCTGTGGGGTCCCTGTCCCTTTAAGTCTTTCAAAAAGCACTCTCTTTTTTTTGTCCCAGGGGCGCCGGATGCAGGGACCCACTCACAGGCTTTACTGTCCCGTTTCCCTAGTATCCTGCACCCCATGCACTGTTTGTCTGTGCTCCCTGTGCGGATGGCTAGGGCTGGATGTTTAGCAGTCCTGGGCTCCCTCTCCCTCCCTGCTCCGACTCCTCTCCTCCCACCAGAGTGGGAGGTGCTCTCCCCGCTGGGGTGAGGGGCACTCGGGTCCCGCCTTGCCACAGCTTGTATCTTACCCCCTTCGCGAGGGGCTGGGTTCTCGCAGGTGTAGATGTACCTGGCTGCTGTCCTGTATCTTCTTGTCTCTCTTTTAGGGATAGTTGTATTTGTTGAATTTTCAAAAATATATATGGTTTTGGGAGGAGATTTCCACTGCTCTACTCATGCCCCATCTTGGCTCCGCCCCAGGTCAGGTCTTTTTATATTATTTAACCCTCTAGACCTAAATAGCCGGCTGCCATTTGGGATGAATCTTGGGTTTAGGTGAACCGTGGCCTTCAGAAAGGATCACTTAACTGGGCCATGGTTTATAGAGACCTAATGAAGATGGTTGGCTATTCTTAGGAAGAGCAGTAGAGCTAAAAAGGATTATTCCCTACAGTGATAGCCCAGTGGAATTGAATATGCTTTTTGTCAGCTGTGTTGGCCAGTAGGAACTTCACCCTGATAGAGAATAGCCAGCTTATTTGAACTGAGTTTTTCCATTCTCTAATCCAGTGGTTTTCAAACATAGAACCACCATGGTTCTGGAGAGCTTTAAATAACAAAAATCAGTGTCAGCTTCCCTACCCCAGACCAACTGAAACAAAATCTCCAGTGGTAGCCTGTTTTTTTTTGACTTGGCAAGTGATTTCAGATTTCATTGTAACCTTTGGTCATTCTCACAAGATGGCCAGCATTGGTGCTGACTGTCAGAAAGCCAAAAGATGATTTATGCATTGATGTGGTAGATTATAAAAATGTTCTTGGTCTTTAGAGAGGTAAAAGTCTTCATTAGAGGGCTTTGTTAATGACAAAAGGACAATGAAAGAAGTGAAAATTTTGGATTGGAGTTAGGAGAACTGCATGAACCAAGGCACACATGTTGAGAATTGATCTTGGTCAGCAGGTGCCAGTAGAGATGGCCTTTCAGGGTTTCTTACTAGAGATGAAGCAGTGAGCTAGGGGGAAGGCTGGAAGTGGCCCAACACAACACAGTTAGGAGGTTGCTGCAAGAACTTGTTGGGTGTCATGTGATAAGACCTGAGTAAGGTATGGAAATGAGAATCCAAGGAAGGCGCCTAATTTGAGAGAATGGTGAAAGCAAATTGGCAGGACTGTGACATGCAAAACATACAATTTGAAATATGCTAAAATAACTTTGGGGGCCTTAAAGAATAGTTGGCACCATTAATGCAAGTAGAAAAGAAGGTGGCTTTGTTTGATGCCACAGTCATGGTTTAGTGTCCTGTGGCTGCTGGGTGGATGGGGATAATGCTAACTTGAGATGAGGTTGTTTTCTTAGACTTATACTTCAGAATTGTGAAAAACACAAGAACTGGAGTATCCTTCATTAGACAGATGAAGAGAGTGAGGTCCAGAAAAGTTGTATGACTTGGTCAGGATCACACGGGAGCTACTGGCAGAACCTAATCCCCCCGAAGTTCTAGTCCAGGGTTCATGGAAGGTGTGGGGAGGGAATGAGTAGAGGCGAGTATGGCAGAGTAAGCCTGAGGGTCCACAGAGTGACAGCAGGCAGAGCCCTGGGAGAAGCCCTGTCAGGAAGCTGTCATCACAGTGCCCTGTGTAACAAGGAGATCCAGAGGCAGGAGAATCAGGGCAATGCTGGTGGGCTGGGCAGCAAGAGGAACATGGTGGCCTGAAGTCAGAAGTGTGGTGAGAAAATAGAGATCTTATGAAATGTCAACAAAAACAACCATATCATTGGGATTGTCATGAACTCACTATCTATCTATCTTGTCTGTATATGTGACAGGTATTATACAAAACCACGAACCATGTGCATCTGGTGTAGGACTCACCCATGGTATAAATATCACACAAACTAATTATTTCAATTATTTCCTAAACTCATTGTTTGTTAAAAAAAGAAAGAAAGAAAGAAAGGGGGGTTGGATTTTAGAATATATTTACCTATTATGTCTTCTTTCTAGCATATTACTTTTTAAAGAAATCTTTATGATCTTTCCCTTTTCCCTTTATCAGTCACCTGAAGAAATTGATAAGGAAAAAGTTCACCTCGCTGACTCAGAAAGGAAAATGGACCCAGCTGAAGAGGATACAAATGTATATACTGAAAAGCACTCAGACAATCTGTTTAAACGAACAGAAGTCCTGGCAGGTGAGTAGCCCGCTGGGGTCTTTAAATAGGCCTTTTTGTCTCAGTGATATTCAGAGGTTTAGGCAAAGCTTGCTGAATGTCATCTTTCTGCTAAAAGCAGTCTTGAGGGTCTCTCTCTTTGCAGAACGCAGCGGGGAACAGGAGTGGCAAGAAGAGGAAAGTTAAAATTTGAATGGGTTCCAAAAAGCTGGACTGGGGGATGGCACGGTGTGCAGATCAGTCTTGTTCCCAGTCATCCTGATTTCAAAATAAACTTAAAGTTCTTTATGGGGAGGGCTGTGGACACAAATAATGCTCAAGGTATTAAGGATGTTGTCCCTAATTGTAACTTATCTGATGACAATATTAACATCTGATTTTAAAGGAGAAGATTTGTAAGATTTAAGAACACTTAGTCCTTGAGAGGATAATCCCAAAGCCAAAACTGAAAGGAAATTTGCATGCTTTTTAAAAAAAATTTAATCGACTTAAATTTCGATTATATGTATTTTGTGTTTTCATTGAAAAAGCAATTAGAAGACTAGGCTGTGAAATGTGAGTATTGAAATGACTAAAGAATTTTTAAATTCTTTAGTCACAGCCAGATTTTCATACTGAGACTTTTGGGTGATATTATTAATACCAATCAAAGAAAGTATTGTTCCTTCCTGAGGAATGTCAGATTTGCATAATTACCCGGTTGCCTCATTGAATCCAGTTTTTAAATGTTTTGGGGGTTTTCAAATTAAGCCTTTTATAAAAGTGTAAATAGTCTGGGCTTGACAAAGCTAATTTCTCCAACCCTTGGATCTCTTCTAAAAGTCATCTTTCTTTCGGTGTGTTTCAGCCGTCATTGCTGGTGGAGTTATCGGATTTCTCTTTGCAATTTTCCTTATTCTGCTCTTGGTGTATCGCATGAGAAAGAAGGATGAAGGAAGTTATGACCTCGGAGAACGCAAACCATCCAGTGCTGCTTACCAGAAAGCACCTACTAAGGAGTTTTATGCGTGAAACTTCCACTTAGTGTCTCTATTTATGAGATCACTGAACTTTAAAAAATAAAGCTTTTGCATAGATTAATGAAGATCTTTGGTTTTTGTTGTTCTTTTTTTTTTTCATTGAAGAGCCATTTTGGCACTTTAATGATAAAATCCCATTGTATTTAAAACTTTTCATGTATTTCTTTAGAACAACATAAAATTAAAACTTAACATCTGCAGTGTTCTGTGAATAGCAGTGGCAAAATATTATGTTACAAAAACTGTCGATGTTCATGGAATTGGGTTAAACATTTATGCACAAATACAAAATGATTGTTTTTATCCTATGGTTCGAAGATGAAAGCTGTTTAATTTGTGTCAGCATGTCTCAGATTGACTTTACCAAGTTGGTCTTACTTTGTTAATTTATCTGTTGTTTCCCCCTCCTCTACTCTCCCTCCTTGTCCCATTTAATACAAAACACAAAACTCTGCCTTTGTAGCTGTTACTGTGCAATTTGTCTTCAGATAATTCAGATATTGGTAGTTCAGTGCAGATGTGATTTTCAAATATGTAAACTTTAACCTCCACTTTGTATAAATTTTTAAGTGTCAAAACTATCCGTTTCACAAGTGCTTTGGTTTTCATTACCTGTAGCTTCAGGCAGATTTGCCACAGCAAATTAACGTGTAAAATTGGATTATTACCACCAAACTGTTTAGTCATATATGTCTCATCAGATCTTCTTTTGGGAGGATTTGATGTGAGTTACTGATAAGCCTCAGCAAACCCAAAGATGCTAACAGTATTTTGAGAAGTTGCTGCAGATTCCTTTGGCCACTGTATTTGTTAATTTCTTGCAATTCGAAGGTACGAGTAGGGGTTTAAGGAAAAGTCAGTTTTTGTTCTTAAAAATGCATTTAAGTTGTAAACGTCTTTTTAAGCCTTTGAAGTGCCTATGATTCTATGTAACTTGTTGCAGACTGGTGTTAATGAGTATATATAACAGTTAAAAAAAAGTTGGTATTTTATAAGCACAGACAATTCTAATGGTAACTTTTGTAGTCTTATGAATAGACATAAATTGTAATTTGGGAACATAAAAACTACTGAATAAATCATGTGGCCTAATATTGAAAATGTCACTGTTACAGATTTTGTACATTTTCGATCAAATGTACACCTCCCCTTTGTTGACGTCTCTCAAGGATGACGTGGTTTGATTTGAGTGTTCCATAATGTCTATAAATCAAAACCAAAGAGCTCATCGATGAGGCTGTTTATTACCAGATTTCTTCTGAATTGGCCAGAGGAAATCTGAGTGTATCATCCTGTGTGTGTTTGGGTGTAGATAATGGAATGCTGCCAGAGAGAGAATTGTGAAGTTTACAACCTTTATAGGATAGCTGATGGCAGTATTGAGATGGATGCCTGTTCGTGCAAATAACTTTTAGGACTATAAATTTCCAGAAAACTGAAGGCGGCTTCTGCGACGTTGGTATCTAAGCTTTAGTCTTATAGATTGATTTACCTTTGAAACTGTACCCCAAATCTCTCCTGAAGCTTAACCGAGAGCTAGCTAATAGAAGAGATACCATGGTTCACACTGTAGGGAAGGACACAGCAGAGGGGCTCTGTGCAATGAAAGGAGGGCCTCACTGCTTGGGACCAAAATTGCTGCAAAGCACTGAAGCCTGAGGAGATGGCAGTATGAGGGTGCCCTGCCTGGGTACTTCCTTCTAACTGCATGGTTCCTCCTAGTTTACCATTACTTTTTGCTTTAAACTGTGAGCCATCAAATAGGAAGAAGGCAGCAAAACAACCTTTCCAACATATAATTTACTTGTAACAAAGTATGAATATTTCATTTAGAAAACATTCCCTGAAATTGCCACAGAACTTTTTTTTTTTTTAATTTAAGCAGCACTTGGAGCAGTGTTTACTTAAATTCTTAATGGCCTTAATTTTCAAATTCCTGTCCATCGCTTACAGACTCCATCCACCTTGGAATGATGCAAAGCACAGGGAGATTCAGGTCGTAGAATAACACCTGCTTGGAATGTTCACGCCAGGAAAAGGTTTCTGGCAAATATTTTGTCACTGCTGTAAAGCAAAATATTTGTTAAAGTGCCAAAATAAAGTCTGTCATGCTGAAAGTAAAAAAATCATTGTATATGACTGACATCCACTTTTCTTCAACTGTAAGTTTTCTGCTTAGATTTTACTTTCCTTTTCAAGATGCAGCAAGTAGTACTATAAGAAGTGTTACTAATGAATACTGAGTTCAGGAAAATTTTGGTAAAATATAAACATTAAAGCCAATGTGAAAATATCCTGTTTTCTTAACCATATGTAAATGATTTCCTTTGTATAAACATGGCTTTGTGTTTGAGAGACTCGCAATATTCAAATGGTCCCATTTTCAGCTTATAGGGGTACGTGGGATGAGCTCACATTTTTTAAAAGGTTTTAGCTGGAGGTTCATAGTGCCTGAACTTCAGGATTAGGACCTGCTTAATCAAATTGAACTTAAATTGAACAAGATTACAGAAATTGCCATCTATTAATGTTAAAAGTTGATAGTTTGGATAAATGTTTAGTGAATTGGTATTTTGAGAATGCATTTAATTTTTGCAAATAAGGCAAAATGTACTTGCTTGTTGAGGATGTGGTCTATTTATATTGGGTCCAGGAGACTAAGCTAAGTAAGTGGAACATTATTAACTCACTTTGGTTGCCCTAAAGAACTAAAATGTCCTACAAAGTGTGCTGGGTCCTACAAGAATAAGTACAATAATAACTTCATAGTTTTGGGGAGCTAATTTCTTCAATATCTTAAGCACTATGAAACCTTAAGGAAAATTCTTAAGAGCAAAAACATAATACCTAAAAATACTACAGGGTTAATTTTATAATCACGATAGTTTTTACTGCTTTATTATAATTATTGGATGGTAGAAAAAATATTTTAAAATACATTGTTTAAGAAGGCAATGACTTGAAGCAAAATCTCCATCTTGAGTTTCTAAGTTCTAATCCTCTGGCAGACAACAGCAAAACCCTAAGAGGTTTCCAATTAAAATTAAGCCAGATGAGAAATGGAGTAGTATGAATTGAGTAATCACTAAGGTTTTTCCCAGGGCTGATATTTTATGACAACAGTGAAATTTGAGATTTAGCTTACACAGAAAACTTTAAAAAGGATAGAACTGTCTGATGTTTAGTGGTGAAGCCAATATCAGAATGAATTTTGTCTCCTGACTCTGGGTGACTTCACTCATAATTTATGGTTCTAAGATTTCATTCCTTTTTGTTTATCTGTTGCATATGGTCTGTATCAAGGCCTTTTCTGACTAAGGAATCATGGTGGCTTTGGAGCAACTTGGTTTCCTGTGAATTAGCTCGAAGGGCATGTGTAAACCAGCAATAGTTCTAACCCACAGATAGCAGAATGAAGCCTTAGGCTTTCAGGCTTCAGATGTGAATGCAAGACTCATTCATTCCAGTTGCCTTGGCAAAATTATGTTCAAGGAACAAATACTGGTATTTGCAAAAGGCATCAGAGGTTTAACATACACATACACATAGTTGCCTATTGACTGTGCACTGGGCATCTTCTAGCAGCTGGGGGTAGAGTGGTGAAGTAGGTAGAGGCCCTGCTCTCAAAAGGTTTAGTTATGGATACATAGTGGAAACAAAATTAGCAAGTGGACAGTATTGGTGGCAATTTCTGTGATGAATGTAATGCAGGCTGATGTAAGGGACTGAAGGACTGTATCAATCCAGATAGGCTAGGAATGCAGCAATACAATCTCAAAGTCTCAGCAACTTAAAACAGCAGAGTCTTGCTTCTTGCTCATGCCACATGTCCATGGGTTGACAGAGAGTTCTGCTCTGAATAATTGTCATCCTCAGCCCAGGTGTCAGACCAATGGAGTAGTCATTGTCTGGAACACTAACAGTCACTGTGGTAAAAAGGAAAATTGTGGTGCAACACACAGTGGCTCTTAGGGCTGTCACCAGTAGTGACATATGTCACTTGCATCCACATTTCATTGCCCAAAGCAAGTCATGTGGCCACATGTAACTTCCAACTTGCAGGGAAGTGCACTACCACTTTGTGGCAGTCAGGAATGAGATGGCATATTTGTGAACAGCTATAGTGACTACAGCCTGGCCAGGAAGGATCTCAGAGGGTAAGGCCCCATTGATGCAGAACCAGTTGAACTAAAGTCAGGAGAAGCATTCCAGGCTGTGGGAAGCCCAGGAAAGGATAGGAGGTCGGCATATTGGAGGAGCAGTGAGAATGCCTGGCTGGCCTTACTTCTTCCACTTTTGTTACCTTTTATTTTATTCCCCACAAGGAGGCTAAGCTGATCTCTTTATGATGTAAGTTACATAATATGTAAATGGTCCTGTGGCACTTAGCATAAGATCCTGACTCTTTCCTCTTGCCCTCAAGATCTTCAGGAACTGACCCCTGGACGATGCATTATAAGGAGTCACAGGTGGGCAACACAGCCAGTTAGGAAGTCATTTTTGATACTTAGTGGGTAAATGATGGTGATTTGGCCTATGGTGGTAATAGTGGAGATCGAGAAGATGAGAGGAATTGTTTGGGAGGTAGAATCAGGTGTTGCTAGAAGGTCAGGGAGGAGTAGAGGGTTAAGGAAAGAAAGGAATCAAAGATGATAGCCTCATTTTTGGCTAAGCTGGGTGAATTATGTTCTGAGAAGGAATATCAGAGGGATATCATTAATAAACTAAGAGTTCCTTTCAGGCCATGTTAAGTTATAGAGAACTAGCAGATACACACATGAGGTGTCAGGTGAAGAGCTGAATGTAAGAACCTGGAGCTCAGAGAAGAGGTCTGGAGATGTTAGTAGGGGTGGTGTCTGTCGTCACCCGGTCGGCGCTCCGACTCCTCTGCTTCCCTTCCCTGCGCTGCTCTGTGTGGGGGTTGGAGGTGGGGAGAGTGATGACCTGTGCAAACTCCATTTCCCAACTTTCCTTGCCAACTGGCTTCTGGAAAAGTTTGACCAATGGAAGGCACTGGCAGAAGACGTAAAGGTCAGGAGGAAGGGAAAGCCAGAGTACTTTGCGCTTAGTCGGCTTTGGGTCCCATCTGTACCAAAAATGAATCTCCTCTGTGGTCTGAATTCCCACTGGGCCACCTTCCTCACGCTCCCAGCTCCCACTGTTCGTGAATGCTCATATGCCCCCGTTTCCCCTGCTGTCTCTCCAGCCCACGGGAGGTAGAGGCTTCCTGCTGTTGCTATGCTCTGGGTTCTTACTCTCCCCAGTTTGCCCTTACAGCTTTTCCAACATCTTTTATAACTGAGCCCTGGATTAAATTCCCTCTCTTGTGTTACCCAGCGTGGGTTCTGTTTTCTTTCCTGGACCCCAACTGATAACATAGGAGCAACATAGGAGCACACAGCACGTAGACGGCATTGAAAGCTATGGGACTAGATGAGATCATCTAGAGAGGTAAGTACACAGAGGAAGGTGGCCCTGGGTCTGTCTTCTAGCACAGCTTATCTTTTCAGATGAGCCACTGCCAGGCTCACTCTCTAGTGCTGATCATAGTGCTGGATTTTCCTTTGGCAGAAGCTTAGCAGGAAACACAATCTTTAATTGCAAGAGGGTAAAAGTTTCCATAATGCCTCACAGCTCATTTTTGAACAATATAATAAGCGTGTTAAAGTATCCACGTTACCAGGTCATTAATAATATATAATATGAACTGTTTTTAAGTTTGAAAAAAGCAATGGGGCAGAGGAGTAAGAACTCAAATATTTCTTGAATATTTGAATATTCAAGAAATACTTCTATTGTGTGTTTACAATGGGAGAATATCAGCAAACAAAATAGTAATTCTCCCATTTATTGCTTGTCCTGGATCATTGAAAGCAGGGTTTTTGCTTCCTTAATTACATCCTGCTGAGGTAGACACCAGAGTAAGCTTGTATTTCCTTTGTCCAGATCAATTGCAGTGAAGAGAAGTAAAGATGGTACAAAACGTAGATTTACTTGGCTCCGTGTCAGACACAGAACTTGCGGGTCATGGAAGTTTCTTGTTCTGATAGCCCCACATCTCGGTCCTGTCCTTTTTATAGTAACTTTTACTCCTTAGCTCTTTTTTTTCATGTGTTAAATAAAGATAATTCCCACTACCTTGGCTTGTGGGAATTCAGTGAGGCACATCAGTGAGGTTATGCACTTATTATGGTATCTGGCATCTGGTAGACCCTCAAATGCAGGAAAATAAGTTCATTCCTCCACAAATGTTTCCCGGGCACTCATTGTGTACCAGGCATAGTTTCAGGCACTGGGAATATAGGAGCCAACAAAATGAAGTTTCTACTCTTAAGGAACTTATATTTGAATGGGAAGAGACAGATAATAAATATGTAATGTATCAAAAAGAAGGTGACATTTGAGCAGAGGCTTGAAGATGGTGAGGGATTGAGCCATGGTGGGTTGGAGAGAAGAGGCTGGGGAACTTTCCAGGCTGAAGGACTAGCAAGTGAAGTGACAAGGCCTTGAGTGTGGCCGAGAAGCAAGTGAACTAGAGATGAGTGGTGGGCAGTCAGTGAAGGATCCATGGGCTGAGGTCCATGTAATGAACTTGGAGAGCTATTGCAGGACATTGAGCCAGAGTGACATTATGACCTGTGCTTACCAGTTTATTCTCAAACCCTAATAGCCTTAGAATCACCAGGAGCCCTTGTTGTTCACAGATTTCTGGGCCCCACCTCCAGAGTTTCTAATTCTCTTGGTGGGTAGAACCTGAGCGTTTGCATTTCCAGCCTCCCCAGGGACAGCTACTGCTAGCGCAGGGACCCAGCTTTGAGAATTATTGCTTCAGAGGGATTGCTTTGATTGTCCTGCTGAGAATGGATTGGCTGTGGGTGGTGGGCAAGGGCAATGGCGCAAGCAGGAAGACAAGTGAGGCTGTAGTAGTACCTCGGGAATAGTCATCCGTCATGGATGGAAGTGGCAAAAAGTGATGGGATTCCTGAGAGACAGAGGTAACACAGTCTAGAAATCCAAGTGAATGTATAATAAATGGCTTAATGACATTATACTATAATATCTGATGATATGACCCATGTTGGCAGACTTCACGGCCACCCCCTGTTTTGAAGGTGTAGCCAACAGGAACTGCTAACAAACCCAGGGTGACACTCTTCTCCCAGACAACCACAAATTCTAATCTTCCTTTCTTCTTAGGAGTAGCAAGAACCATGGTCAGTATCCAGTCCCTAGTCAAGCTGACTCCTTTCTCTTCAGTCCTATAACCTTCAGCATATACCTTGTTCCTGCCTTGTATTACATACATCTGCCTTTGCCTTCAGTTCTGTGTATTGAGGATTTAGATCAGCTTTGATTGATTTTTCCCTCCCAACTCACGCTTACTACCTAACCCAGTTCCTGGCACTGGATAGAGGATGCCTGCACATTCAGGCATCTTACTCAGCCTCTTACTCAGTTCCCCTCAGAAACACAGTAAGGCCCCATATGTCTGGGACCTTCAGCCAAACAAAACAAAACAATCGATATCATTTCAAAAGTCTAAACAGAATTCAAGCAAGTAGGTGTTCCCAGACACATGTTAAAACCTTGGGCTTGAATTTACTTAAAACACAGCAAGTGCTCTAATGGGTTAACGATTTTCTTGCAGATAATATTTTATCGTTTTGTAGATAAATATTTAGCATTTATACAGGCAGCTGATTAGTGTTTTCTTCCTTTGTTCTTTCAGTATTTCCGTTACTATGCCACATAATCACCATGCTGGATCCATGCTGTCCTGAGATCAAAAACTACCCTTTTTATGACCCTCTCTCCCATTTATGTGAAGGAGGCTGGGCTGTAAACATGGTATGAAAAAAATTCTTATATGCCATCTTGATTGCTAACATCTGTTCAAATTTCCATTCATAAATTTAAAATTCAGGCTTCTGCAGCCATCTGGTTTCTTGCAACTATCTGAAAAGAAAAAAAGCCCGAGGCAGATGTGCAGGTGGGAGAAGAGTTTCTGCCTGGCTCGGCCAACTTCTCTGGGTTTTCGCTTTGCTTTCTTTTTTCTTCCAAGCAGAGCAGGCATGCTTTTTCTTCCCTCAGGGTCTGCTGTACTGGGAGAAGGGGTTAGGAAATGGCCAGTCTTGGCTTTCTCCCCATCTCTTTTCAGTCCATTTAATCATGTAAAATGCTGTCTTCTAGACTGTTTGGAAAAAACTTTCTGGTCTGTTTTATCATTGCCTCCCAGTGCCCCATCTCTCCTTGTCTCCCCCTCTGCCCCCCACCACACCCACACTACCAGTGGAGAATGCGCTTTTCTGAACAAGAAGATGGGAACTGTAATCTTTCTACTGACTTGCTCCATGCTGCCTGACAATCTCAGCAGACACAGGAGAACTGGAACTCATTGCTCACCTGGATCATGGGCAGTTTTCTAGCTTGCTGGGCCACTGGGCCTCTCACTGGGAATTTCTCCTCAGATTACCTTGGCAAAGTTAGTGGATATGATTTGGCAGCTGCGGGACCCAGATGCTAAACTAGGCAATGGCCCTTTTTGATTTTGCTCTTGGCAATATCATCTATGTCTAAGGGACTGGGCTGTTTCTAAAGCTGCCTGGCTTCATTCCAGAGGTGCTTTGCAGCAACTGTGAAATGCCTTTGAAAGCTGACATGACATTTGGGGGCCTGCTGGGCTAGGTACTCTCTCAAATGCAACCGAGCTTGGGATGTACTTTTGGCTTTATGTAATTATTTCTTCTAGTTTATCTTGAGAAATAAGTTCTCAGCAAACCACGTGCAAAGTCTGTTTCACATTCTAATATCCTTCTCTGGAAACCACAGCAGTATGAGAGAGGATCCACCCATCCCAAACCTTAGTTTAATTGCCCTGTATGTGTAAGCTGGCAGTTTGTGGGATCATTTTGCTGGGTTATACGTACTCATTTTCATTCTACTCTGATGTTGCTTTTATATATAACTCGTGACTAGTGTCGGATCTGTACTGTGTGACCTGGAATGAGTCATTTAAACAATCTACAACTTCTTGAAATGCTACAGTATTAGAAGTCAAAACCTTGCTTCCCTTATGCTTGCTGGTGTGTGGATCCTCGCGGTAATGTTTGTGGATGTAAGGAAGGGCTTGGCTGGCATTGCTGACACAGGGCTATTCGACTTAACACACTACCCATAATTCTGAAAAGCTGTTAGTGCATCAGAGGTGGCCTAGCCACTGATTTCATCAGCACCCCCCCACCCCATGCCCACACATTGTCACAGAAGCTTCTAGCAGTTTCTGTCACCACCATTTGCTTTCTGAATCCCTGCCTTGTCCCCTTCCCCCATTTCCTGGACTCCTCAGGGCTCAAGATTGAGAAGTGTTTAGAGGCAAAGTTGCAAGCCTAGACTTAAAGCTTAGTGTCAGGGTTTAAAAGGGACTGGAGCAGAGATGGTAAATGCCTGGCTTGGGGGCCTCTCTTCCTGCTTTTCCATCATAGCAGACATCATCAATTGATCCTAGGACACTCTCCTGCAAAGGCCAACCTCAGAATTCTCCAGACAGCACTGGTGCAGTCACAAGAAATTGACTGGAATCGGGTTGGGAGATGAAACCAATTCACCACCCTCTGCCCAGAGGGATGCTGGTCTTGAGGCCATAGTTGTTGTGAGTTATAATTAAGTTTGGTCGATTTAAATAGGTTGGCCTTGGAATCAAATCTAATTTGCAATATTGTTTTGTTGGGAAGTGCATTAAAACTTGAAAATTAGCTTACAAGTGAACTCTTTGAAAGTAACTGGTACATAAATTGGAGTTCTCTCCCAACTTGGTTACACAGTAGCAAGAGGGGCAGCATGCATCTGGTTTGAATGCTTGACTAGTCTAATTCTGTCCCTGCCTCTTACTGGCTATGTGACTTTGCAAAAGTTATTCAATCTCTCTTTGGTTCACTTCCCACATCTACAAAATGGGGAAGGTAATAGGATTACCCTTCTCATAGGATTATTTTGATGATTAATAATTTTTTATTTGTTAAACACTTAAAATACTGCCTAGCATACAGAAGATATAGTATAAGTATTCATGAGTTAAAACAAATATCAAGTTCCAATTTGAACTAGAAGGCTGTATCTGTTTTCCACATTCTCTGTGAAACAAAGAACAGAGATTATCACAAATTTTATCTTTGTCTAAGTGAGGTGCTCTTGGTATCAGTTAATAATTTATCCAACCCTTTACAAATATATATTAAGTCATTTAATACTCCCAATAACCTACTGAGGCAGGGTACTATCCCCATTTTACAGGTGAGATAACTGAGGCATTTCTGTGGGATATTAAATGGACTGCTAGAGTCACTCACCCACTAGGTACCTCTCAGACACATGTAGTAGAGTCAGTGACCCCATGCCAAGGACATGCTTCAGGGACTTTGCCCAAATGTCTTCTGCAACATCAACATGTCCCAGCTGATAAAATGTGAGTTATTCATGGTTGTGAATACTGACCACACTGCCTCTTTTTTCCCTCTAATCGTTATTTAAATCCTACTTTTAAAAATTGTCTTTTACTACTACATAAATGGCATGTACATATTTGAAAATAAAGACAAGCAAAAAGAAGAGAATAAAAACCTATTCCTGCCACTCAGTGAGTACCAGTGTTGAGGTTAGTATGTATCCTTCCAGAACTTTATCTGTATTTCCCTTTTTCCACAAAATGAGATCACATGCTGCATGCCTCTGTCCTTTTATCTGCTGTTTTGTTCTTTTGTTTCTGGTCAGTGATCTCCAATTTTTCCATCTCAACACATTTCATCCCATCTAATAATAAACCATATTTACATTACCCAGTTGTCTGCAATATGTGCTTTATCATTGTTTATCCAAACTTGAATCTCATCCAGGACCATGTTTGCATCTGCTTGTTAGTCTCAGAAGTCTCTTTCAACATATTCCTTTTTTCGTGATACAGATTTGTTGAAGAGACTGGGCCAGTTGTCCTGCATTCTTGGCCTTTATTATTATTATTTTTTTTAAATTTGGAAATGATTCCAAATTTACAGAAAAGTTGCAATACAAATAATTTATTTTTCTTTTCTGAAGTATTTGAAAAGAAGTTGTGACATGATGCCCCATCACATCCAGGCATTTAAGTGTGTATTTCTTACAAAAAAGACATTCTCCAACATAACCCTAATATAAGCATCAAATCAGGAAATTAACGTTGTTACATCACTACCATCTAATCCTCAGCCCCTCTTCAAGTTTCTCCAGTTGCCCTAGTATTGTCCTTTAGATGAAGGATCCAGTCTGGAAAAATGTGTTGAGTTTTGGAGTCATGTCTCTATAGTCTCCTTTGATATGGAACATTTTTTCAATCTTTCCTTGACTTTCATTTTTTTTATATTTGTGGCGATTAGTTAGAGGCTAGTTATTTGTACAATGTCTCCATTTAGATTTCTCTGATGGATCTTCATCATTAGATTCAGGTTATGCATCCTTGGCAGAAATATCACAAAACTGATGCCACATTCTTCTCATTGCATCCCATCAGGTGGCATAAGATTTAGATTTGTCCCATTACTGATGGTGCTAACAATGACTATTGATTAAGGTGGTATCTTTCCCTTTATAATTAGTAAGTACCGTATGGGATACTTTAAGACTACATAAATATCATACTATTTCTCATTGTATTTTCAACTTGTTATTTATTTTTTATATCAATATGGAACTCATAGATCCCTATCTTATTTAATAGGTTATAATCTGTTACTATCTTTATTTATGTTCACGCTTACATTGTTCCATGTTTGGCTAGTGGGAGTCCCTTTAAGCTGGCTCCTGTGTGTCCTTTTGATATGACATATCTCTATGTTCTTTGATCACTTTTTAACATTTTGGTACAAAAAGAGACTTCAGGCTTATCTTGAACTTTCCGTAGCCCAGCTCTGAAATATGCCATTTGTGTAAGGATCCCTGGTGTCTTTGCCTGGAGATAGCGCTCAGAATCTAAGTCTAGATCCTCAGTATGCTCATGCTACTGAAGTGTCCCTGCTCCCAGGTCATCTCAGTGCATGGAGCTAGGAAATGTGCATATCTTTAACTACTATATCTACCTATCTGCTGTCTTCTATCTATCTATCTATCTATCTATCTATCTATCTATCTATCTATCTATCTATCTATCTATCTATCATCTATCCATCCATCATCTATCTATCATCTATCTATCATCTATCATCTGTCTCATCTAGTATCTTTTGTCCTCTATTTATCTATCTTGAAAACTGTGTTCACACATTCACCTCCAGTTTTAATCCAACACCAAAAGATTCTTCTAGTTTTCCCCTTTCCATATTTATAATTTCCTTCTACAACAAGGAGACACCTAGCTCTCATTGTCCTTAATACATTTACTCATTGACTCAATCCCCCTATATATAACCGATCTCCTATTTGCCCTCCTTGCACCACTCATGCTCACAACCCACACTGGGCCAATTTACCACACAGATGCCCTATTCACCCAGCTCAAGTTCTGATACCTAATACCACCCACCAGCCCACCCCTTTGGGTGTTGTCCTCCTCACCTCAACACACCATGTCAGTGCCCCTCCCCATGTGGATGCCTTCTCCTTCCTCACCCCTCTCCTCCTCTGACACCATGCTGAGCCACCCTGCCATGTGGACATCTTCCTCACTCTGCTCAGCCTTCAGTATCTCACACTGGGTTGCACCCCAGTGGGGAAGAGACATATCTATACCCTATTCTGGCTATGACACCTCACATGGGGTCACCCTCCCACATGGAGACTTGTCTCTCTCTCCTTGCTCAGCCTACAAATTCTCTCACCAGGTAGCCCATCTATATAAATGCCCTCCCCACCCTTCTCAGGCCAAGCTACCCTGTGCTAGGCTCAGCCCTGCCTGGGCACCCTCCTCCTCCTACTTAGGCTCTAGCAATCTGCTCTGGGCCACTGTGGCTTACTAGCCCCTGACCTCCAACATACACACATATGTACTTGCTCAGATCTGTCTAATGGCTTTTGCACAAATTGTTCAGGAAGGAGAGAGAAAGGGAAAGAAGAGGAAATGAGGCCATACTGACTTTGGAGGAAAAGAATACCAGCACTTTAGCATTAGCTGCCTCTCCACTATTAGCCACCAATGACAGGGCTCCAGATAGATTCCTTAGTTACTGGCTAAAGAAGAAAGTGTTTAGCGGTAATTCCACAAATACCATGGGTTTATTTTTTCTGGGTATTTTTTGAGAAGGAGAACAAGAAACAGATTCCCATTGTTTTTAACCCAAGGATTTGATGAAGGGAGACTAATACTTAGTCAAGGAGGGATTCCATTAATTTGCAAAGATGAAGTACTTGTAGACTGTGGGGCTTAAACGACAGATTCATAGTTCTGGAGGCAGGAGTTCAAGATCAAGGTGTCAGCAGAGGTGGTTTCTTCTGAGGCCTCTCTTCTTGCCTTAAATGGCTATCTTCTCCCAGTGTCTTTGCATCATCATCCTTCTAGATGTGTATTTCCTAGTCTTTTCTTCCAATAAGGACACCAGTCATATTGGATTAGGGCTCACCCTAATGATCTCATTTTAACTTAGTTACCTCATTAAAGCTTTAATCTCCAAATATAGACAGACTCTGAGATATTGGGTGTTAGGATTTCAACATAAGAATTTTGAGGGAGCACAACTGAACCCATAATATGGACTTATTTCCATAAGGCTAAAAGTATCATTCTCCTTCATGTAACCAGAGTGCCTTATGCAATGCAGATTTTTAGAACCTACCTATATGACTAACCTCTTTTAAAAAGCTTAGTCTTTCTTACCCTTTCCCATAAAAAATTCCTATTATCAAATTTGGGGAAAATAGTTCTAATATTTTGGTGGGCTATAGCAGAGGTTTTGATCTTTGGCTTTCCTGAATGACATAATTTAAAGCCACAGGCAACAACATAAAAAAACAAGTGAACATGTATTAAGGGGACCTGGAAGGTTCACTACAGAGCCCACTGCAGGAGACAAAATGACTCAGTGGCTCTTGCTTAGGAGAGATGTCTGGCTCAGGGGTCCTGGGCTGGGTGCAGAGGTTTGAGACCCTGACGCAAGGAAATAAAAAGGGTGCAGACTAGGGTTTCTGGAAGAACTACACTCAGGGTGAGACTGAAATAGAAGGGCAGGCTCAATATACCATGAAGTGTCAATCCAAGGAGATCCAAGTACCTGGCATAGGACAGAAGTAGAGATAAGGAACCAGGACAAAAGGGTTTGGAGTGGAAAGTACAAAGTGGAACCTAGTGCAATTTTCTGAACCACTGGGACACAACTGTAGGAGCTGTTTATAGGCCCTCAGGGGTCCTACCCATGGATGATGGAGGAGCTGTTAGGATAACAAACCAAGTCAGGTACTCTACAAACCGTGACTCTTGGAATCAAATGTCAGAAAGTCTAACTCAAACAAGTTTAAATAAAAGTGGGAATTTATTGGTGCATGTAGCTGAAAGGGGCAAATCTCACTTCAGGGACAATTGGAGTTGGACGTCAAATGGTATCATCAGTACTTTCAATCAGGTGTCTGTTGAACTCTGGCTCCCTCTTTGGTTTGCCTACATTTTTCATTGGGTATGACCTTTCTAGGGCTAGGAAATATGTTTTCAAATGGGACAAGTTCCACTTTCCTTTATCTGTCCAGAACAATCCATCCTTTCTCTTTCAAGGTCTATATTAAATTTTAAGGAAGATTCTAGATCAATTTGAGTCATACACACATTCATAAACCAGTCACATGGTTAGGAAGATGGCATACTCTGAATAAGGAAATACAATAAAAAGAAAAATGTGTAAAAGAATAAGAGGAAAGCATAAAAGAAAATATAACAAAGTAAGAGTGGAGCTTTTGGGTCTGGTGGGCACAGCTGTACTGAATCACGTGGAAAGGGAGAGCTGAGGATCCCTATAAAGGCAGCAAAGTGCTGTGACCAGAAAAAAGGAAAATGGGTGCATGGTGGGCAAAACCATGCATTCATTACAGATACCTATACTGTTGCTCTTCAGCAACAAGAAGGCAGGGGGACGAGCAGGACCAGCCTGTTATCCCCAGGGATGAGCGAGAGGGCAAGTGTCGGCTGCTTGGACACCCTCCCCTGAGATCCGGGGAAAAACAAAACCACACCAAGCCGGGAGATGTGTCAGCCTCAAGGGCGCAGCAAAACTCAGCTTTATTCCA
Source organism: Manis pentadactyla (assembly GCF_030020395.1). Classification (NCBI taxonomy): domain Eukaryota; kingdom Metazoa; phylum Chordata; class Mammalia; order Pholidota; family Manidae; genus Manis; species Manis pentadactyla. The sequence continues at coordinate 43,818,182 of NC_080021.1, read as the reverse complement.
TCAGAGGCTTAGTTATATAGGGGAAGATAAGGAAGTAACAGAAACCAATGGGAATTGATTATCTCATTGGTCACTAGGGTCTTTAGGCAGGTTTCAGGTTAGGTGGGGAGGCGGAGTTAGGGCAAGAGCGCGCGCGCGAGAAGCCAGTTAGGCCACGAACGCGGAAGTAATGAGGGAGAATGGAAACCTCCAGCCTGTGGCCGCCTCATGGTCACAAGCCCAAAAGAGGCAAAAGGTCCCAACAATTCCCCCTTTTTGTTTTATAAATGCTCCGGGATGTCCCGGCAGGCAAGGCCCTGTCTTAGGTTGTCCCCCTCTGCTGATCTTACCTGTCACTGGGTACCTTGCAGCTCTTCGGTTGTCCCAAGCTTACTCATCCTCAGTGGCCTGTCTTAGGTTGTCTCCACCTTGGAGATATTACCTGTCAAGGGCACACGGGGAGATAGTTAGGGGGAATTAACGGACACGGCCTCATCATAAGGTTCACAGCAATCGTAGGGGTCACTGGCTTCCGTGGCAACTCTCTGGTAATGTACCTGCATGCACATCAACTGAATTGATTCAATTCTTTTTTGGACAAACTGGATAATCTTGTTAATAATGCAGGGCCCAAAAGTGAAAAGTGGGAGCAAAAGAAGGATAGGACCAAGGAAGGGCAGAATATAGGGCAACCACCCGTGTAACTCAGTCCAAAGAAAATTGGCTTGTAATTCTTTTTGGCATCTCTCGAGGTCTTCTTGAAGTTGCTTGACCTTATTTTGGACTATGCCGGAGCGGTTCACATAAAAGCAGCACTCTTCCTGTAAAAAGAGACATAAGCCTCCCTTTTCAGCTGTGAGGAGATCAAGCCCCCTATGGTTCTGTAGGACTACTGCCATGAGGGAATCCAATTGTGCTTGGAGGTCAAGAATTGTGCTGGCTACAGCTTGTATATCATTGATCATCTTTTCATCTTTTGAGAAAGGGCTTTATAATAATGCAGAGAGGTCCCCAATCCTGCTGCCCCACTGGCAGCTCCAGAGGCCACCTCAAGGCCTATAAGCAGGGGGATAACTTGGATGGCCCTTTTTGATCTACCTTCAATGTGGTCTAAAGCAGGAATAGGGAGGCTCTGATTATTAGGGACCACTCCAATGTCAGGGAAAATTACAGCTGGAGCACAAAGCCCTGTCCAGTCTGTTGGGAGAAAGCCAAACATGTTTTCCCCACAAATGAAGACTGTTCCATTAGGGGGACAGAGAAAGGTATTGTTCACAGTAATATTTTTTTGGCAAAATGAATAGTGGATTCGACCTACATCTATCCTACTAGTATTATCAGTATGGGGGTCAGCTTTGAAGCATGGGCCTTTAGGGGAAAGAGGGTCTAGATAGACTCTAGAACTTGGGGGTAACAGCTGGCACTGGGGCTTGGTCTGTGACAGGTTAACAAGAAGAGCATTGGCTTGTAATGGTCCCGGCCTCAAGCACAGCCAGCAATCCTTAAGTAAATCGGGATTGGTTCTACTGAGTAAGGTAAAAGCAGCCTGTATGATTGATTATGTCTCAGGATCAAGAAGCAATTCTCCCCTGATCTCCGGGAGTCTAAGAGGGTGGTAAATCGGGGGATTTTGGTCTTCAATCAGCCTGTCTACCAGTTTTTTAATTTTGGTACTGTCGAGCCTGATCTTGGACTCTGCCCCCATCAGAGGCACCTATAGGGGCAAATTTATTCCAGCAGATGTTCTCTCCCCTATTCTTTCGACAGTCAGCATATTCATCCTTGCCTTTTATTAGAGTTGCATACCAGTATATTTTGTTCTGGTGAGTGCAGGGGATGACCTCCTGATAGCATTGAGCATGAACGGAGGCAAGAAAAGTGGTGCAAGGACACTCAGAGGGGGATTTCCCTTGGGCAGGTGAAGATATTTTGGGGCCTGGCCAACAATGGTGAGAGAGAACTCTCCCAGGGCATCCATTTTCTGTCCCTTGCATAAGTGTAACTGCCCGTTGCCCATTAGGGCAGGTTTTAGTAGAAGTATAACAGTGTGCGGGGGGAGGGGCCTTGGAGTGAGCGCAGGCTGTGCAGGGGTCTCCGATGGTTTTTTGTAGTATGGCTCTTGCTTGACCAGGATCTCCAAATCCTGTCCTAGCTAATGGGAGATTTATTGCCATTAACAGGAAGACCAGCATCATTGGGTTCATTGCAGACCCTGAAAGAGAGAAAGAAGAGATATCCTCAGGAGGCGGGGGGCCTTCTGGGTCATCATTGACATTAGTGAACTCCCCCTCCTTAGGGGGGTAATACTTGAGATCCCTTGCGGGGACCCAGATCGGCCTTTTTTCATTGGTCAGAAAGACACAGCCAAACCCCTTCCAGCTGTAATGAGGGGGTCTGGGCCCGGGTCTGGGCCCCTCCATTCTCCAGTAAGGGGGTCCTTCCATCGGGCTCTAATCGTCCAATAAGTAACGGTTGTTGTCCAGTGCTTTTGGAAGGGTGAGAAGTGTTTGCCTTTGGAAAATTTAAAATATTTAGAGTAAATAATGCCATCTTTAGTTGATCATGGGGGGGAGTGTTCCCCCTTTTTGTTTTATTAATTGACCTTTGAGGATATGATTGTGTTTTTGTATTATTGCTTGTCCTTTAGGGTTATGAGGAATTCCAGTGGTATGGGAAATTTGCCATTGACTCAAGAATTCAGTGAAAGATTTACTAATAAAGCAGGGACCATTATCAGTTTTGATTTGATCTGGCAGGCCAAGAACGGCCAAGCACTGGAGAAAATGGCTTATGGCATGTTTAGATTTTTCTCCTATATGGGCTGTAGCCCAACAAGCATGGGAGAAGGTATCAACTGTTAGAAATATGTATTTAAGCTTCCCAAAAGGGGCAAAATGTGTGACATCAGTCTGCCAAAGGTTATTGGGCCTCAGGCCTCGAGGGTTCACTCCACCCTTTTGAAGCAGAGGAACCTGTAGAAAAGGTTGGCATGACTTACATGTCCTAATGATCTTTTTTAAGTCTCTGACGGGGACCTGAGGGAACCGATGGTGTAGTCACCTCCAATTAGCATGTGTAAGTTGATGAAAAGAGGTGGCCTCCTGTACCTTGTAGGCTGAAGCTAGTCAGTCTGCAAGAGCATTGTCCCTCAACGAAAATCTTGGCAAGTCTTGATGTCCCCTTAGATGTTGTACAAAAAGGGGAACTAGTCTCTGTTTTAACAAATTGCGGGCTTGAATCATCAAAGGAGTGATGGGATTATCATCAAGTCTGATGTGTGCGCCCACAAGGTTGGGCAGTAGATTGACAACGTAAAGGCTATCTGAAAACAGATTAAGAGGGCCTTGGATCTCAGAGCTAAAACAACAGCATAAAGCTCTTTAAAGTGGGCGGAGCCCTGTACCTCATGAAAGAGGGTTACAGCCGGAGGGCACTCACTTGTGCCTCGGGGGAACATTACCATAGAGGCTCCCCATTTACCCCCGTCAGTAAAAACAGAGGGGAAACAGGGGTCTGCCTCAGTGAGGAACATTTTAGGTGGCTGCCATGCCAATTGGCCAAAAGAACTCATCCACTTATAGGGACCATAGTGAGAGTCTACTATCCCTGGAAAGCCCTCCATGGCTATTGCCAATCTGGAATTATTTCTCTGTAGCCACGAGAAATCACTGACCTGAAAAGGGATGATCAAAGAGTGGGGTTCACTTCCAAAAAGATGGACAGAAAGATCTCATCCTTGACAATGCAGTCGGCCATTTGATCCACCATAGAGTACACCCAGGGTGCTCCTCCCACAGATAGATGTATCCAATGTACGGGATCCCCCTTCTGAGCCAAAAGGGCAGTGAGGAGGGTCTCTCTGGCCATAATATAGAGGACCAGTGGCAAGTTTGGATCATATCTTTTTAAGGCAGCATTATCAATGGCATGTTGAACTTTTGTTAATGTATCTCTATGTATAGGGTTTAAAGTCACTGTTGAAGCTAGATCAAGGCCTTTTAATAGGTCAAAAAGAGGGATAAGATCAGCTGTGGTTATAGGAATCCAGGGCCTCATCCAATTGATTTCTCTCAGCAATTTCTGGAGCTGTGGTAGCGTATATGCGTCCTGAATACATAACTGGGGCTTAACAGGGGAGACAACATCTAATGTTAAAGTAGTCCCCAAAATTTTAAAAGGAGCTACCTGTTGAACTTTATCTGGGGCAATCTGAAAGTTATAGTTTTTGAGCAGGGAAAGGCACCTTTTAAAGAGGTCTAATTTGCGGGAACAAGTGGCCCCCAAGATAATATCATCCATATATATGTAAAAGAGTATGTCAGATTCCTCTCAGCTTGTTGCTGGCATTCCTCTTTATACAAAGCACACTACTTAATATAAAGGGGGCCATGGAGAACCACCCGGGCAAGAGCCCTCCAATCTGCAGCGGTGCATGGATGGTGAGCAAGTCCCTGGAGGATGGTCTCAGTCCAAGGAGCATTGGGGCCGTCCTCAAGAACGGCCTTCTTTAATTCCTTAAGGTCACCTGGCTCCCAAGTGTACTAGGGGGCAGGGCGGTTACCTCTGGGATTAACATTGACTGGAAATAGCTGACATGGCTCTGGGTTAGGTTGTGGGTAGAACAATGGATTCTCTTGGGGTTGGCAGCCAATGGGAGAGCATGAGTCCTTATATGGGAAAGGAGCTGGAACCTCTGCCTGTTGGCAGCCAATAGGAGAGCATGAGTCCTTATATGGGAGAGGAGCCGAAACCCCTGCTCGTTGGTATTGGGGAGGGGGAGCTGATGGTGATTTGAAAGGGTTAGAAGGGGAACTAGTACCAGGAAGTGGTGGGTACAAAGGAGCCATGGATTTGGGAGGCCAGGGGGCGGCATCAAAAGGGTCAAGGGCGCCATTGCCACGATTCTTATCCGGCTCTTTATGGCTTTCTTGTCCTGCTGGCGTGGACTCAGCCTGAGGAAGGGGATCAGAATCTCCCCAGGAAGGGGCTCCTGACCCGGTGGTTTCCCTGTCTATTAAGTTCTTGGCAGCTGGCTTCGATGGCTGAGGAGGGAAGCAACTCTTAAGGGCTGCTAAAGTGGGGAAGGTGCCCAGAGGGGGGATATCACCCCGATTAACTTGGGCTTTGTGTACGAGTTGCTCCACCCTGTCCCAAGTTTCCCAGTCAAACAAATTACTTGCAGGCAGCCACAGGGTGACCTTAACTAAGGTCTCCCAGGTTATGATAGCTTGGCTGTCAGAGAGCTCTAGGCCTCTACTTCGGAGGAGGACCCTAAGGGATTCAAGAGAGGGATCACGCTTGGAAGAAGAATGTCCCAATTTTATGGGATTACACTTACCCGTAGTCCGATTAGCTCATCAGCGAAGTTCCTCGTACCTCACTCGGGGCACCAGTTGTTGCTCTTCAGCAACAAGAAGGCGGGGGGGATGAGCAGGACCAGCCTGTTATCCCCAGGGATGAGCGAGAGGGCAAGTGTCGGCTGCTTGGACACCCTCCCCTGAGATCCGGGGAAAAACAAAACCACACCAAGCCGGGAGATGTGTCAGCCTCAAGGGCGCAGCAAAACTCAGCTTTATTCCATCAGAGGCTTAGTTATATAGGGGAAGATAAGGAAGTAACAGAAACCAATGGGAATTGATTATCTCATTGGTCACTAGGGTCTTTAGGCAGGTTTCGGCTTAGGTGGGGAGGCGGAGTTAGGGCCAAGAATGCGTGTGGGAAGCTAGTTAGGCCACGAATGGGGAAGTAATGAGGGAGGATGGAAACCTCCAGCCTGTGGCCGCCTCATGGTCACAAGCCGAAAAGAGGCAAAAGGTCCCAACACTATACCAGAAGCATTTTAAATGCTCAGGTTATCTTCTATCCTAAAATATTCTGTGGGCTAGAATATCCCTAACCTGCAGCAGAATGACCCTGGAAGACTAGGTCTGAGAACTCCATAAACCATCCTAGTTTCTTGCTGTGGCACTGGCCTCCTTCTGAGTCCAGCCCTCTCTCTACCTGTTAACCCAGTGTCTACTCTGACCTACTTTTTCTTGTCTTGATAGTGTCCCCTAAGAGATCAGTAAGCAGTTAGCTTGACTGTAGTACATGTACAGATAAAACACATCTAGGCTCAGCCAGGCAAAGAAATGAATCTTCAGGTCTCTGGTGAGAGGTCTCCTGTCACAGAGGCCTAGTGACTGTTTCTGCTTTAGTAGAAAATGTTATTGTCTACTCATAAAAGGGGGAAATTTTCAGTTTCTTTTTCATTGTATTTCCTTCCTTCCTTCTTCCTTTCCTCCCTCCCTGCCTTCCTCTTTTAATCTATCTATCTATCTATCTATCTATCTATCTATCTATCTATCTATCTATCATCTATCTATCTATCTATATCCATCTATTTATCTATCATCGATCTATCATATATCTATCATCTATCTATCATATATCTATCATCTGTCTATCTATCTATCCATCTATCATCTATCTATCTATCATCTATCATCTATCTATCTATCATCTATCTATCTATCATCGATCTATTATCTATCTATCTATCTATCTATCTATCTATCTATCTATCTATCATCTATCTATCATCTCTCGCATTTCATCTATGACACTTAAGTAACACTCACCATGTGCCAGGCACCATTCTAAGTGTTTTTTACAAATACTGGCTCCTTAATTCCACATAATCTTCATATCCTAACAGTTCCCTTCTGCCTGGTTTGGAAGAGAGGTTTTTTTCTTCAGGTTTATGAAAGCCCACAAATTGATCCTGAAGATCTGGAAAGTCAAAATAATTAATAACTAAAACTAACAAAGAAACTTAGGTCAGAACATATCAAGGCTAGCTCCCACACCCCCCCAAAAGAAGAAAGTGTTAAATGGGTATTCACTGAAGCATTTAGTCCCTGGGACTTTTGAAAATCATAATTTAAGACACTCTTCTAGGTTACCTTAATGTGACATAAATAATTGGAATTCAAAGTTGTTAAAGGTCTTTTCTGTACTAGATACTATGCTAAAAATATATACTTACTTATTTGTCTTTAGGGAATGAGACACAGTTCCTGCTCTCATGAAACTCATTGTCTAGGCATAATAGTCAAATGAGGTGGAGACTGATAATTACCTCTCTGTTTATGCTGTTCTTCCTCCTGTTAGTAAAAGAATTCCCCAAAGTTTTAGCTGCATGTATGGCTGCCAAGCTAGAAACTACTTTACACATCACCTTTGTGACTAGATTTGGCTATGAAATTATGTTTTGGTCAATCAGGTGTGAGAAGAAGTAATGCATGCAACTCCCAGGTTATATTGCTTAAAGAATCTCCCTTCTCCCACTTCTTTAGTCTCTATTCCAATAAATTGGAAAGTGCAGATATGGCACTGGGGCCAGCTTCAGCCATGGATAAGAAACACCCCCTGGCAGTCTCAACTAGGGTTCCTGTAAGAGCAGTAAGCCTTACAGAAAATGATTTAAATAGCTCTTATTTCCATTATTCCAAGGATGGTACAAAGCCATATAATTCTAGATACATAGGAAAAAAGTTAATTCATTACAGCAATGGATACTTTAAAACTTTAAAGCATAATTCTCTTGAGAAACCTCCATTGGGAAGCACTGCTTGATGATGTCAGAGCAAAAAAGAAGGAACCTGGATTCCTGAATGTCCACGTGGATAACAGCCTCCAATCCATTCTAGACTGCCTACCCATCTCTGGACTATATGAGAAAGAAATTAATGTCAATATTATTGGGGCCCCTATATTTTGTGGTGTCTTTTGTACAACAGCTTAGCCTTTGCCTATCTAATCTATAACAAAAGGAGCAAGTATATTGCCATGGGGCTCGAGAAGCTTGGGGTCAAAGAACTGTGTGATATTGAACCAGTTGGTCTCAATCTGAGAAAATAAACAAGAGCACTTTGGGTATTGCCTTTGGCACAATCCTTCAGCCAAGGAAGACTACCTGGATGAGTGGCAGGTGCAGACAGACTCAGGGAGAACAACTAGAAAGCAATTCCAGGAGGTGCTCTTTTTTCATTGGCCTCCTGCCCAGCTTTGTCCTAGACCCTTCTAGGATAATTACCCCTCTTATTCCTGAATCCAAAATTCAAGCTCCAAGGATTGAAGTAGATGCGTAAAAGAACTGTCAGACCAAACGCACGTTAGCAAATGGTTGGCCTTTCTTCTGGGAGATAGATCTTTCCCAAGACAATAGCTGTAGTTGCCAGTAGAGGGGGTGTCACTAGGCATCTTGAGAGAATGCTGTATTCTGGAACCTACATCTTTCCCAAGACAATAGCTGTAGTTGCCAGTAGAGGGGGTGTCACTAGGCATCTTGGGAGAATGCTGTATTCTGGAACCTACTGGATTTTTTTTTCTTTCCAATATGGTGAGAGTCCAACCATTGATCTCCCTCTCCCTAGTTCTTATTAACAGTTCATTGCACACTAGATGTAACTAGCAGTCAGAGGGGTCCTAACTAGCATTGGTGCCCAAAGTGCAAAGGGCACGGTCAATGTCACATATAATGCTTGTAATCATTTATAAGGTTGGGGGGTGTCAGTCTAGATTTTATAGATAAGAAAACTGATGCCTGGAGAATTTTCAATGAGTCATGAAAGTCAAGAGCTGTTAAGTGATTAGATAGTCTGTCTGGCTTTACACCGATATTCTTTTTATTATACCATGCAGCCTCTAAAGACTGAGTAAAAATGGCCTTGATCATAGATTGAATTGTTGATGCCAATTTTTCACCTCTCTCTGTAGCTACATTCTTTACAAGTGAGTTTGTAGTTCCTCTCCCTAGAGGTATATTGTACTTCCCTGTCTCTTGACTTTTGGACTCAGCTATATGATGTGCTTTGGCCAAAGGAATGTAGGTAGACATCATTATGTGCCTGTTCCGAGCTTAGGTCTTCAGAGACATCACAATTTCTGCCTGTCTTCTGGGGCTTCTGCCACTGCCATGGAAGGAAGATGATCTGGATAGCGAGCTACACCGAGGAGGAGATGAAGAAGTGCCCTTAGGTAGTGCTTCCCTTTTATTCCAGGCCCCAGAATGAACATACACGGAGCAGATCTGTGAGAAAGAATAAGCAAATATTGTTTAAGATGCTGTTTTAAGAAGCAAGTATTGTTTAAGATGTTTTAAGATCCTGCATTTGAGATTAGAGATATCATTATTCTGCTTATAATTCTTCAATGGCTCCCTGTGGCTTTTGTGATAAAGTCCACACTCTGATTTCTAAACAGTCTTAGATTTGATTCTTGCCGAACTGTCCATTTCATCTCCTCCTCTACACACTCATTATGTTGTATACCAACTATACAAAGAGTCCTCCATGTCTTTGTATGCCCAATTTCCTCTTTCTAGAATGTCTTATTTCTTTCTCTGCCTAATTAATTCTAATCACACTTCAAGAATAAGCTAAAACATCACCTCTTCCAGGAAGCTTTCTCGGCCCTCCAGTATGGTTTAGATGCCACCTTAGATGTGCTTACTGTTAGTATAGCCCTTACCACACATATTAAAACCATATTTTTACATGCTTATTTTTTCTACCTGCCTCTAATCTAAGCAGAGATAGTGTTTTTTTTTTTTTATTCCTGATGCCTAGCACAGGATAAACCTAGGCACAGGACAAACCCCACAGGAAATGGATACTAAATGAAAGCATGAGATATTAAGCGATTAATTACTTGAAACATTTTACTGATGTATTGGGTCCCTTTTCCTTAGATGGGTTTATGTCCCAATTCTCTGGAGCTCATGTATCTTATAGTATTGTTACCTCTGTGAGCCAATTTTTGCTCATCCACTCCAATTAGCATCATGTAATTGAAAGGGTGGACTTACTGTAATGTTCTGTGAGATGTCCAGCAGACTTAGATCTCTGGACCATATTATGACAGAGGATGGTAGAATTAACAAAGCCTTGGGGTAAAACTGCCTATTCCAACTGAACTTGTCTTGTTTTTTATCTTACTTTGTAAAAATGGGGATGGAAGACTATCAGATTGATGACAGTATGCCATGTGCCTGAGGCCATGTTAAGCTGCTCAAGCTAAGGTGCCACATGGAACACCACCTTCAACTGAGGCTGCTATTTGGTTGGGTTTGTAAGAGTGCACTGTTATCCTCTAACTATATTTTATTTTTGAGGGGACTGTCTTGCCAATGGATTTCAGTCCTGGGCAAGTTTGCTATGGATTCAATGTGACCAAAGAAATTGACAGCAAAATGTTCTTTGGGTGAAAGGGTTATACCCAACTTTACTCTCACAGTGGCAGGTCAGTCACTAGAATTCCATTCACTCAGAGAAAGTCTGCATGCAGCAAGCTGGTCTCTGCCTCTAGGCCCCTCTGTCTGCACAGCCGTCCTCTGGGCCTCTCTGCACAGTCGTCCTACACAGCTGTCTTATGGGTCTCTGTCCTCAGCACTGCCACCACTCCAGCCTCTGCTCTGCTCTCCTGCAGCCTTGCAGCCCTGCCACTGTGTTGCGCCCAAAGCACTAGGCAGAGCTCTTAGAATCAACAGCCATGTATTGCCCACAGGTATGCAGTAAGCTAGTCAACCAGGGCCAGGTGAGAATTCTGGCCACAGGAACTCTCATTTTATCTCCAGGATTCATTTAGTAAATTAAATTGAGATATGATGGGTACCACCACCACTGCATCCTCAAGATCTATGTGTCACTGTGACCTTAATACTGCCATTTTTACCTTATAATTGTACCCACCCTCTCTGACATTTAATCACTGCTGCCTGGCCTCTATTATCTTGGGATTCTATTATCCTTCTTATGGGGCTTAATTATCTAACAGAATCTTCTACCATCAGTCCTGGCTCACAAAGGGTAGCTTCTTAGTTTCTCATGAGAGCATGCCCTTCCCATTAGTGCATCCTTATTGCTTTGGTATATAATTGATGGGCTTTGGTAATCTGTCTTGTTTTCCCACCTCTTGGAACCTCAATCCCTTCCTCCACCACCTGCCCTGGGAGTTTTGGAATCTGTATTTCCTTTAATGTGGGACTTTTCCCAAGAGTCCCTAAAAGCTAACTTGGCCACATACTACTATCTCCAGAGGTCCTTGTCAGGTGTTAGATTATCCCGTTTCAGGGGAAAGTGCTACCATGTTGACAAACTCTCCCTTATTCATCTCTGTTTTCCACCCTCCTTGGTCCTACACCTTTAGGGGCAGTTCCATATTTTCTGAACTCCTGATGTTATATACTAGTCAAATCCTGCATCAACTTTGGGCTATAATCCCTTATTCTCTTGCAAAGTCCAGCACAGCCCTACCAGCAGCCTGATTTTGCATAGCAGACATGCCTGTTGAGAATTTTACCTTCTTTGAAGCTCTACTGCAATGATTAAGAAGGTTCATCAGCTTTTTTCACTCTTCTGTGTGGGTGATGAAAGCCTTTTTATATGCCACCAAAGGAGCACTCTGGCTTTCACACTTAGCTTTTGATTATACATTAATCACTTTCAACCACTGTCTATTGCCTTAGCACAGCCACTCAATTCCAGTGTTCTTATGATTTCTTCCATATTTCTCTAATGCATCATATCCTTTTTTTGTGCTGAAAAGTAAGGAAGTGTTCAGTGAATAAGGCAACTTGAAAGAAAGGAAATTGTGGAAGAGGACTAACAGCTGTGAGCTAATTGTCTGCTAGCAGTGCTCCCAGAAGTTAGGGAAATGAAGGCACAGAGGCATGAAGCTCTGTGGTATGGTGGAGGACTACAAGCACTTTAGAACGGGAGTTAGAGCTGGGACCACATACTTAATAGTAGTTGAGTCAGAATCCATGTCTTCTGAGAGTTAGTCTAGTTGTTATTCTGCTGTAATAGGCAATTTCTGAATGTCAAATAAGGCAGTTAGTTTCCTTGCTTACACTGGGGAAAAGACTTATGCTCTCCTTTTTTAGTTCCTATACCACCACCCCTTGTCACAGGAATAGGACAGAGAGGTGCAGAATAGGGGTCCTGGTGGGACACACAGAGCCCAGGCTGTATTTCAACAATTCGGGAATCTTTCAGCATTAGTCATTGATGCCGCCATGGCGTCTCCTCCTCCCTGTTCCCCCATGTTCAGGGTTCCTGTGCCAGCCAGCCCTATAGGGAGCAGAATGGTGCCAATGACTCGTGATTGTTCCCCTCATCGCTTCTTCCTGCCAGGAGGCAGAGGACCCATGGAAGCTCTACCTTCCATTCCTAGGATTGTCAACACCCAGCTACCAGTGGAGGCTCAACTTTATTAAAGGGTTTACTCTAACTCATCGTTCTATTTGAAAAGGTAATTTTTTAATGCAAAAGTAATAAAAGTTATTTATAGAAAATTGTGAAATTTCATACATGGAAAAAGAAAAAAATAAACACATTCCTCCCATCACACAAGACAGCCACTGTTGTATTTTGGTGCATTTTACTACCATATTTTTCATGATTTTATTTACACAGTTATAATCGTTGTAGAGAAAGTGGAAGTTCCTATGGCCAAGATCCTTAGCTGACCTCAATCTACTTGATGATGTAATTGGCCCTCTGCTAGCCTAGTGCTTACACACCCATTGGCAATGAGCCATTATTGTTGGTGTTACTATATAAAGAGCTCCACCCAGTGCCCTGCCAAGAGGCAGTGACAGAGATAGACTGTGGACTTTCCAAAGACAGATGATTTCAGTACTGAACTAACCACTAAAAGAATAAAGCTGGGTATAAACCCTTTCACCTCCAACATTCCATTGCTGCTATTCAGTCTCACCAAATCTAGGGTGAAATTGCCTATGGGCAATCCTCTTTAGGTGAGACAATCATATAAAGCATTTTTCCTGCTTTGGACTTCAGTTTTACAAAAGGAGGCATTTTTCCACTCTTTAAATACTTGCAGACATAATATTAATTGGAATATTACACAGTAATGACTATATTGCCTACTTAATCATATCTTTTTTGGAGTAAATATTTGATACCTATGAGAAATACATATACTTACAATTAAAATACTGTAAACATGGCCTTAATTTAACCTTTTAATTTAAAATGATAGGCTGATATTTTCTATGTCTTGAAAAATTTATAAGCCTGAATTTTAATTGCTTCATGATATTTCACTATGTAGATGTACCAATACTTATGAAGTATCCTGGTATTGATGATCAGCTGATATATTATTGGTGTTTTTCTGTGCTAAATTAATCTGCTGTGTTTATGGTACCCTTAGAATAGATTTCTGGAACTTTATTACTGGGTAAAAGAGTATGGTGACTGCTAGCTGTTCAACAAACCCATTGCCCCTTCCTCCTGGGCACAAAACCAGACTAGATTCTAAGTCCCCTTGCAGTGAGGTGTGACCACAGAGCTAAGTTCTAGCCAGAGGAATGAGATCTACTTCTAGACCTGTCCATCAGATATTATATGCACACTCCTCTGTGCTCTTTGCATTTCTGCCAAATGATCCTGGACATCTCCATTGATTCTGGCCAAGGATCCATTAATTTCCTGAAACAGTTCAGGATCATCATATGAACAAGAAATATACTTCTATTTTGTTTGAGCCATTATACTACATTTTTGGGTCAATGTTTCAGCAGTTAGTATTACCCCAACTAATAAAAAAATACACATTTAAAAAATACCATTGTATATGTTCTGATTTTTTTGTACTTACTTTTAAGCTGCTGTCTAGAAAGTTACTTATAATATATATTCTCATCTGCAATGTACAAGAAAGCCCCGGCCATTGTCAGCATTAAAAATATATTTGCTACCATGCATGAAAATATTTATCATTAAATTTGCCTTTTTTGATGAGTAGTGAAGTTGAATATTTTTCTGTTTGTTACTCATTTGCATTTCATGATGTTTTTCACATATAGAAGTTGTATAATTTTTAAAAGTATCCAAATATATCTTTCCTTCTGTGATGCATTTCATTGTTCTAATCTACATGGTTATAGATAATTTGAAATTAATACTCTATCGACTTGAAGAGTTAGGCCTACTTTTTTGGCTAATGTTTTTGAGGATCCCAAACTACCACTACATTTTAAAGGTATAGTAATATCTCATGACCAATGAGACCAAAAAAACCACTAGATTTGGTCCTGTAATCCTGGAAAAACCAAATTGTTAATCAGATAATTGCAGAATAGCACATTCAAAACAAATATCAAGCAATTCCTTTGAAATTCTGGTGATGGAAATCAGGGCCACCACCTGGTATGTTCTGTATTTATTTGGTTTGGGGGAGTATAATTTGGCTGCAATTCACTGTAATTAGGAAGAGTTTTATAATGGAGTTTCACTCAACTCACACATTGGTTTTGACTTACATGATATATGTTGTCATCTTAGGTTTCTTACATGAGCTGATTGATGTATTCCAAACATGGTCTCCATCCTTGTGTTCTCTGCCAGGAGTAGGAGATCGGTGGTAACCAGGATTCTGGAAGAATAACCCATTCCCCTATATTTATTTTTACCTCCCTGTCCTTACATGACTCTGCAAGTCACCTTTACCTTACCCTCATGGTTATCTTGATCAGCTCTTTCTCAACTATTATAAGGACTGATAAGAATTTACTGAGTGCCTACTATGTGTCAGACACTGTTCTAGGTGCTGGGAATGCAGTGGGTAAAATAGGAAAAAATCCCTGCCCTTGAGGACCTTTCAGATAGTATAAAGTACACATAATAAATAAGAACTATTACCTAGTGTGTTGGGAAATTATAAGTGCTATAGAAATAAAGTGGAGCAGGGTTAAGTTCTGGGGTGGAGAGGGGCTGGTTGAAGTATTAAATAGGTCAGGGTTGGCCTCAAGGAGATGAGATTTAAGCAAAAGCTTGGAGATGGATGAGTTGGTCAGTAGAGATTTGGCAAGAGGGGCAGCCAGTGCTTAAGGAATAGTAAGAAAGAAGCAGTTTGATTGAGGCAGAGGAGCTACTGGGAAGGGAGGTGGGGATTAAGGCTCTGTCATGCACTATCTTGTAGGCCATTATAAACACTTTCCCTCTTAACTGGGGAACAGTGGGACTCTACTGAAGGGTTTTGAACAGAACAACGACATTATATTTTTTCTTTTTACTGTAATAAGTTCTGTTCCCATTGTCTATTACTGTGTAACAAATCACCCAAAACCTTAGTTATTTAAACAGCTTATTATTCTCTCTCATGGTTCTGGGAATTAACTTGGGCTCAGTTGGGCAGTTTTTCCTCGAGGTCATTCAGTCAGATAGCAGTTGATGCTGGCTATTGCTAGGGTCATTAGCTCAGACATTGAATGGGTCACAGATGTGAATATTGGGCTTCTCAAGCCTGGAGGTGGGTTCCCGTAGGAACTATTGCAAAGACAAACATTCCAAGAGCCCCCAGTGGAGGCCTTACGGTTTCCTGTGAGCTGACCATTGAAGCCCCAGAATGCTGCTTCCGCCCCATTCTATTATTCGAGCACATCTCACAGGTAGGGCAGATTCCTAAGAGGTGTTTTAGACTCCACTTACTGTTGGGGTATGGCAAGGTCACACTGCAAAAGGGTATGTGGAGTGGGAGGTATTATTGTGGCTATCTTTGGAAAATATAATAAGCCTCAGGGTCCCTCTAGCTGCTGTGATGAGAATAAATTGTACAGTGGGGGGAAAGGATGGGGTGTGGCAAATGCTTAAAGCAGACCATCTAAGAGATTATTTTAATAATTTAAGCAAAAGACAACGGTGGTGTGCACCAGAATGATAACAGTACAGATAATACAAAGTTCAAACTCTGGATTTATTTTGATGGTAGAGCCATCATTATTTGCTGATGACTTGAATGTGGGTGTGAGAGAAAGTAATCAAGATGTTATTAGAGTTTTTGGCCTAGGCAACTAGAAGGGCGGAGTTGCCAATGCATGTGATGAAGGCTGCAGGTAAAGCAGATTTGGACATGAAAAATTTGAGAGGTCTGTTAGATATCCAAGTAGGAAAGGTAAGTTAGCAGTTGGATATACAAGCTGAGAGTGAGGATGGAGAATATTTTAACCCATTATATACAATTTGAGTGCTGTATGAATGCCTTCTAAGCCCTAAAAATCTGATAGATCTTTATTTTCCTCATTTTATGATATATGGCACTAATTACAATAGCCCAAACTAGATTATTTACTGAATACCCATCAATAGTAGAATGGATAAATATACTGTGGTATATGCATATAATGGAATGTATGTAGCAATAAGAATGAATGAATCATAGCTATGCACAATAATATGAATGAGTTGCTCAAATATATTTTTAAAAATTTAAAAATATTAATTGTGGTGAAAACATATATCGTGAAATTTATTAACTATACATTTTTAAGTGTACAGTTCAGTAGCAGTCCAGTAATGTCAAGTATATTCACATTGCTGTGCAACAGATCTCCATTTTTCTTCCTGTAAGACTGAAAAACTATACTTTTTAAACAACTCCACATTTCCCCTAATCCAAGCCTTAGGCAACCACCATTCTACTTTGTTTCTACAAATTTGACTACTTCAGATACCTTATGTAAGTGGAATCATACAGATTTGTCTCCTTGTGACTGGCTTATTTCACTTAGCAAAATGCCCTCAGGGCTCATCTATGTTGTAGTATGTGATAGGATTTCCTTCCTTTATAAGACTGAATAATATCTATTGTATGTATATATTACCACATTTTGTTTATACACTCATCTACCAATGGACATTTGTGCTTGCGATAGAATGAGTCCTAAGAAAACATATTTGGTTATTCAGATGACCAAATAGATATTTCCCAGGTATATTTGGTCTTCATTCATGGTTCCTGCAGAGTCTTAAAGGTGAAATGGGTGTCTTGCCATATTAATGAGAGACTTTTGGGCCCTACCCAAGGGCAGGGGTTGCCTGTGGAATCAGCCAATGGTCAATGATCTAGTCAATCATGACTATGCAAGAAGCCCTCACAAACCCCTGAGAAGAGCTTGTCCCTCTGTGGTATCCTACTTCACTGTGGGAGAGAACTCCCTTGCTTGGGGAACCAGAAACCTTCCACAAGCTGCAAAGCCAGACCCCAAGCTCCACAAGGATAGAAGCTGCTTTACCTGTGACCTTGCCCTATGTCTCTCTTCTTCTGGCTGTTAGCTTGTGTCCTTTACAGTATCCTTTATTAAACTGGTAAAAGTAAGTATTTTCCTGAGTTCTGAGGTCCATTTTAGCAAACTAATTGAACTTAAGGGGGAGGTTGTTGGAACCTCCAATCTATAGCTGGTAGGTCAGAAGCACAGGTAAATGCCTGGGGCTTGAGACCGGGGACAGTCTTGCAGGACAGAGCCCTTAACCTGGGGAATCTTGGTGCTGTCTCTGGACAGGTAGCATCAGAATTGAGTTGAATTTTCAGACACACTGCTCATGTTAGAGAATTGCTTGTGTTTTCCATGGGAAGAACCCCCTCCCACACACACATGGGAACTGGGTCTGGGAATAGAAAGGAATTACACTGTTACACTGCTATACTGTTACTGCTGCATAACACTATTGTTGTATATGTAGGAAAAACATGTGCTACCTTCACTTCTTGGCTCTGGTGAACAATGCTGCTATGAACATGGGTGTGCAAACACCTCTTACAGCCTCTGCTTTCAATTCTTTGGATACATACCCAGAAGTGGGATGTCTGGATCCTACGTAATTCTATTTCCACTTTTTTGAGGAACCACCATACTGTATTCTATAGTGGCTGCACCTTTTACATTCCCACCAACAGTGAACAAAAATTCCAATTTTTCCATATCCTTGTCAATACTTGTTCTTTTCTGCCTTTTTTCTTAAACAGTAGCCTTCCTGATAGGCATGAGGTGGTATCTCATTGTGGTTTTGATTTGTGTTTCTCTACTGACTAGTAATGTTGATCATCTTTTCATACGCTTCTTGGCCATTTGTGTATTATCTTTGGAGAAATGTCTACTCGAATCCTTTGACTTTTTTTAAATGTAGTTTTTATTGTTGAGTTGCAGAAGTTATTAATGTATTCTGGATATTAGCCCCTTTTCAGATTTATGATATGCAAATACTTTCTCCATTACTTTAGGGAGAAATTTTTACCCTGTTGATTGTATCCTTTGATATAGAAGTTTTATTTTGATGAAGTCCAATTTATCTATTTTTGATTTTGTTATTTGTGCTTTTGGTGTCATATCAAAGAAATGATTGCCAAACCCAAGGTCAGGAAGCTTTTTCCCTATGTTTTCTTCTATGAGTTTTATAGTTAGTTTGTAAATGGTATATGGTAAGTCTCCAGTTTTTTTATTTTGCACATGGATGTTCAGGTTTCCCAACATCATTTGTTGAAGAGACTATCCTTTCTTCACTGACTGTTTTTGGCACCGTTATCAAGATTATTTGACCATATATGTGAGGGTTTATTTCTGGGTTCTCTATTTCATTGGTCTATATGTCTATCTTTATGCTATCAAACACATTTTTAAATGAAAGAAGCTAGATACAAAATAATACCAACTGTATGATTCCATTCATGTAAAATTTTAAAATGATTAAATTTGATCTATAATGTTAGGGGTCAGTAGGGGACATCTTTGTGGGTGTGGGTGGTTAAAAGGAAGTGTGAGGGAGGCTTTTGGTGGTGCTCATATTACTGTTTCTTGATCTGTGTGTTTCACTTTGAAAATTCTTTGAGTTATACACAGATATTTAGCATTCAAAGTTATTACCAGAATCTTTATACTACTTAGTACAATCTTAATTAAAAGCTGTTGCATAGAAGTAGCAAAATAGAATAAAAATTCATTGATCCTATATAATATATAATTTTGGTATCATTAATCTACAATTACATGAGGAAAATTATGTTTACTAGACTCCCCCCATCATCAGGACCCCCCCACATAGCCCCTTACAGTCACTGTCCATCAGTGTAGTAAGATGCTACAGAATCACTACTTGTCTTCTCTGTGTTGTACAGCCCTCCTGTGCATGCGCCCCAACATTTTGTCTATTAATAGTAATGCCCCTTTTTTCCCCCTTATCCCACCCTGCCCACCCATCCTCCCCAGTCCCTTTCCCTTTGGTTAGTCCATTCTTGGGTCCTGTGAGTCTGCTGCTGTTTTGTTTCTCCAGTTTTTGCTTTGTTCTTATAGTCCACAGATGAGTGAAATCATTTGGTACTTGTCTTTTGCTGCCTGGCTTATTTCACTGAGCATAATACCCTCTAGCTCCATCCATGTTGTTGCAAATGGTAGGATTTGTTTTCTTCTTATGGCTGAATAATATTCCATTGTGTATATGTACCACATCTTCTTTATTCATTCATCCACTGATGAAAACTTAGGTTGTTTCCATTTCTTGGCTGTTATAAATAGTGCTGCGATAAACATAAGGGTGCATATGTCTTTTTCGAACTGGGCTGCTGCATTCTTAGGGTAAATTCCAAGGAGTGGAATTCCTGGATCAAATGATATTTCTATTTTTAGTTTTTTTGAGTAACCTTCATAATGCTTTTCACAATGGTTGAACTAATTTACATTCCCACCAGCAGTGTAGGAGGGTTCCCCTTTCTCCACAACCTCGCCAACATTTGTTGTTGTTTGTCTTTTGGATGGTGGCCATCCTAACTGGTGTGAGGTGATATCTCATTGTGGTTTTAATTTGTATTTCTCTGATGATTAGTGATATGGAGCAACTTTTCATGTGTTTGGTGGCCATCTGAATTTCTTCTTTGGAGAAGTGTCTGTTCAGATCCTGTGCCCATTTTAATTGTGCTTTTTGTTTGTTGAGGTGCATGAGCTCTTTATATATCTTGGATGTTAACCCTTTATTGGCTCTGTTATTTATGAATATATTCTCCCATACTGTAGGATGCCATTTTGTTCTACTGATGGTGTCCTTTGCTGTACAGAAGCTTTTTAGTTTGATATAGTCCCACTTGTTCATTTTTGCTTTTGTTTCCCTTGCCTGTGGTGATATATTCATGAAGAAGTTGCTCATGTTTATGTCCAAGACATTTTTGCACATGTTTTTTCCTAAGAGTTTTATGGATTCATAACTTACATTCAGGTCTTTGATCCATTTTTAATTTACTTTTGTGTATGGGATTAGACAGTGATCCAGTTTTATTCTTTTGCATGTAGCTGTCCAGTTTTGCTAACACCAACTGTTGAAGAGGCTGTCATTTCCCCATTGTATGTCCATGGCTCCTTTATCGTATATTGATTGACCATATATGTTTGAGTTAATATCTGCACCCTCTATTCTGTTCCACTGGTCTGTGGCTCTATTCTTCTGCCAGTACCAAATTGTCCTGATTCCTGTGGCATTGTAGTAGAGCTTGAAGTTAGGCAAAAAGATCCCCCTCACTTTCTTCTTCCTTCTCAGGATTGCTTTGGCTATTTGGGGTCTTTGGTGGTTCCATATGAATTTTAAAACTATTTGTTCCAGTTTGTTGAAGAATGCTGTTGGTATTTTGATAGGGATTGCATTGAATCTGTAGATTGCTTTAGGCAGGATGGCCATCTTGACAATATAAATTCTTCCTAGCCAAGAGCATGGGATGAGTTTCCTTTTGTTTGTGTTCTCTTTAATTTCTCTTAAGAGTGTCTTACAGTTTTCAGGGCTTTCACTCCCTTGGTTATCTTTATTCCTAGGTATTTTATTCTTTTTGATGCATTTGTGAATGGAATTGTTTTCCTGATTTCTCTTTCTGTTAGTTCATTGTTAGTGTATAGGAAAGCCACAGATTTCTGTGTGTTAATTTTGTATCCTGCAACATTGCTGAATTCCGATATTAGTTCTAGTAGTTTTGGAGTGGAGTCTTTAGGGTTTTTATGTACAATATCATGTCATCTGCAAATAGTGACAGTTTGACTTCCTCCTTACCAATCTGGATGCCTTGTATTTCTTAATTTTGTCTGATTGCTATGCCTAGGACCTCCAGTACTATGTTGAATAACAGTGGGGAAAGAGGTCCTCCCTGTCTTGTTCCTGATCATAGAGGAATAGATTTTAGCTTCTCGCTGTTAAGCATGATGTTAGCTGTGGGTTTATCATATATGGCCTTTATTATGTTGAGGTACTTGCCCTCTATACCCATTTTCTTAAGAGTTTTTATCATGAATGGATGTTGAATTTTGTCAAATGCTTTTTCAGCATCTATGGAGGTTATCATGTGGTTTTTGTCCTTCTTTTTGTTGATGTGGTGGATGATGTTGATGGATTTTCGAATGTTGTACCATCTTTGCATTCCTGAGATAAATCACACTTGGTCATAGTGTATGATCCTCTTGATGTATTTTTGAATTTGGTTTGCTACTATTTTATTGAGTATTTTTGCATCTATGTTCATCAGGGATACTGGTCTGTAATTTTCTTTTTGTGGTGTCTTTGCCTGGTTTTGGTATTAGAGTGATGCTGGCTTCATAGAATGAGTTTGGAAGTATTCCCTCCTCTTCTATTTATTGGAAAACTTTAAGGAGAATGGGTATTATGTCTTCTCTGTATGTCTGATAAAATTCCCTGGTAAATCCATCTGGCCTGGGGGTTTTGCTCTTGGGTAGTTTTTTGATTACCGATTCAATTTTGTTGCTGGTAATTGGTCTATTTAGATTTTCTGTTTCTTCCTTGGCCAGTCTTGGAAGGTTGTATTTTTATAGGAAGTTGTCCATTTCTTCTAGGTTTTCCAGCTTGTTAGCATATAGATTCTCATAGCATTCTCTAATAATTCTTTGTACTTTTGTGGGGTCCGTCGTAATTTTTCCTTTCTTGTTTCTGATTCTGTTGATGTGTGTAGATCCTCTTTTTCTCTTAATAAGTCTGGCTATGGGCTTATCTATTTTGTTTATTTTCTCAAAGCAACAGCTCTTGGTTTCATTGATTTTTTTCTATTTTATTCTTATCAATTTTATTTATTTCTTCTCTGATCTTTATTATGTTCCTCTTTTTGCTGACTTTGGGCCTCATTTCTTCTTCTTTTTCCAATTTCAATAATTGTGACGTTAGATGATTCATTTGGGATTGTTCTTCCTTGTTTAAATATGCCTGGATTGCTATATCTTTCCTCTTGGAACTGCCTTCACTGCATCCCACAGAAGTTGGGGCTTTGTGCTGTTCTTGTCATTTGTTTCCAGATATTGCTTGATCTCCATTTTGATTTGGTCATTGATCCATTGATTATTTAGGAGCATGTTGTTAGCCTCCATGTGTTTGTGAGCCTTCTTGTTTTCTTTGTACAATTTATTTGTAGTTTTATACCTTTGTGGTCTGAGAAGTTGGTTGGTAGAATTTCAATCTTCTTGAATTTACTGAGTCTCCTTTTGTGGCCAAGTATGTGGTGTATTCTGGAAAATGTTCCATATGCACTTGAGAAGAATGTGTGTCCTGCTGCTTTTGGGTGTAGAGTTCTGTGGATGTCTGGTAGGTCCATCTGTTCTAGTGTGTTGTTCAGTGCCTCAGTGTCCTTACTTATTTTCGGTCTGGTGGATCTATCCTTTGGAGTGAGTGGTGTGTTGAAGTCTCCTAAAGTGAATGCATTGCATACTATTTCCTCCTTTAATTCTGTTAGGATTTGTTTCACATATGTTGGTTCCCCTGTATTGGGTGCATATATATTTATAATGTTTATATCCTCTTGATGAACTGACCCCTTTATCATTATGTAATGTCCTTCTTTATCTCTTCTTACTTTCTTTGTTTTGAAGTCTATTTTGTCTGATACTAGTATTGCAACACCTGCTTTTTCTCCCTATTGTTTGCATGAAATATCTTTTCCATCCCTTTACTTTTAGTCCATGTATGTCTTTGGGTTTGAGGTGAGTCTATTGTAAGCAGCATATAGATGGGTCTTGCTTTTTTTATCCATTCAGTGACTCTGTGTCTTTTGATTGTTGCATTCAATCCATTTACATTTAGGGTAATTATGGAAAGATGTGTACTTATTGCCATTGCAGGCTTTAGATTCATGGTTACCAAAGGTTCAAGGGTAGCTTCTTTACTATCTAACTGTCTACCTTAACTTGGTTATTAAGCTATTATAAACACAGTCTGATGATTCTTTATTTCTCTCCCTTCTTATTCCTCCTCCTCTATTCTTTATATGCTAGGTTTTTAATTCTGTACTCTTTTGTGTTTCTTTTGATTGCTTTTGTGAGTAGTTGATTTTATTTTTTGCCTTTAGTTAGTATTTGGTTGGTCTGCTTTCTTTGCTATGATTTTATTTTCTCTGGTGACATCTATTTAGCCTTAGGAGTGCTTCCATCTAGAGCAGTCCTTTTAAAATATCCTATAGAGGTGGTTTGTGGGAGGCAAATTCCCTCTACTTTTGCTTGTCTGGGAATTGTTTAATCCCCCCTTCATATTTAAATGGTAATCATGCTGGATGCAGTATTATTGGTTCTAGGCCCTTCTGTTTTATTGCATTAAATATATCATGCCATTCTCTTCTGGCCTGTAAGGTTTCTGTTGAGAAGTCTGATGATAGCCTGATGGGTCTTCCTTTGTAGGTGAACTTTTTTCTCTCTCTGGCTGCCTTTAATACTCTGTCCTTGTCTTTGATCTTTGCCATTTTAATTATTATGTGTCTTGGTGTTCTCCTTCTTGGGTCCCTTGTGTTGGGAGTTCTGTGGGCTTCCATGGTCTGAGAGACTAATTCCTCCCCCAGTTTGGGGAATTTTTCAGCAATCATTTCTTCAAAGACACTTTCTATCCATTTTTCTCTCTCTTCTTCTTCTGGTACCCCTATAATGCGGATATTGTTCTGTTTGAATTGGTCACACAGTTCTATTAATATTTTTTCATTCCTGGAGATCCTTTTTTCTCTCTCTGCCTCAGCTTCTCTGCATTCCTGTTCTCTGATTTCTATCCCATTAACAGTCTCTTGAACCTCACCCTGTCTGCTCTTAAGTCCTTCCAGAGATTGTTTTATTTCTGTAATATCCCTCCAGACTTCATCTCTTAAATCTTGCATATTGCTCTGCAGGTCCATCATCATGGTTATGAATTTTATTTTGAATTCTTTTTCAGGAAGATTGGTTACATCTATCTCACCAGGCCCTCTCTCTGGGGTTGCCTGAGTGATTCTTGACTGGATCAGATTCTTCTGCCTTTTCATGGTGATAGAGGTGGTTGTAGGCAGGTGTTGCATGTGTAGGCTGTGAGAACAAAATCCCTGCTTGCTAGTTGCCTTACCCTTCTCTGCTGCCTGTGTCAGTCACCCGCACACAGGGAACAGTCTCTGGGATAATCTCCTGAGGTGCTGTGGGCAGGGCAGCCCTCAGGATAGCCCAGAGCCCTGCGGGTAGTGGCAGGTGTGCTGGGTGTGTTCTACTGTGAAAATGGTGCCCCTTCGTGCCTTGCTCTGGCTTCCTCTGTCTGTGCCAGGCATCTATGCACCAGCAGCAGCCTCTGGGTCAGTCCCGGTTAGTTGCATGCTGGGAGGAGACTCTGTGTGGTTGCTGTGGGCGGGGCTGTTCTCTGTCTGCTCTGCTGCTGTGGCAGGTCAGCCGGTTTGCTTGCAGTGCTGACCTGGGGGTAATGAGTGGCAGGCTGCTTATTGCCATGAGGGGCCTTGGGGCCGGGTTATCCCCCCGGGAGTTGGGGCACCTGAAGTTCCTTAGGAATCTCAGCCTGCTGGTCTGAGTGTGCTAGGACAATTCTGTCCAGCTGTTAAGCCCCTGTCCCTTTTAGACTTTCAAAAAGCACCTGCTTTTCTTTTGTCCCAGGGGAGCTGGCTGTGGGGACCCATTCGCAGTCTCCATCTCTGATTTTACTTTTCTATTTCTCTAATATTCAGTACACCATGCAATGTGTGTTTGCACTCCCAGCACAGATTACTAGGGCTGGTTATTTAGCAGTCCTGAGCTTACACTCCTTAACCCACTCTGATTCTTTTTCTCCCACAAGTGAGCAGGGGTGGGGGGAGTGCTCAGGTCCCACTGGTTCACGGATTTGTATCTTACCCTTTTCATGAGATGCTGAGTTCTTGCAGATGTAGTTGTAGCCTGGCTGTTGTACTCTATCTTCTAGTCTCTCTTTTAGGTGTAGTTGTATTTGTTGTATTTTCAAAAATATATATAGTTAGGGAAGAGATTTCTGCCACCCTACTTATGATACCATCTTGAACCTCTCTCTGATCCTAAATATTTTTATTTTTATTTTTTATAATTATTTTTTATTGAAGCGTAGTTGACACACAGTATTACATTACATTAGTTTCAGGTGTACAGTGATTCAACATTTATATACATGATAATTCTAGTTACCAGCTATCACCATACAAAGTTGTTACAATATTTTGACTATATTTCTTATGCTATACATTACATCCCGGTTACTTATTTATTTTACAATTGGAAGTGTGTACTTTTGTTGTTGTTGTTGTTGTTGTTCTGAGGGCATCTCTCATATTTATTGATCAACTGGTTGTTAACAACAATAAAATTCTGTATAGGGGAGTCAATGCTCAATGCACAATCATTAATCCACCCCAAGCATAATTCTCGTCAGTCTCCAATCTTCTGAAGCATAATGAGCAAGTTCTTACATGGAGAACAAATTCTTACATAGTGAATAAGTTACATGGTGAACAGTACAAGGGCAGTCATCACAGAAACTTTTGGTTTTGCTCATTCATTATGAACTATAAACAGTCAGTTCAAATATGAATACTCATTTGATTTTTATACTTGATTTATATGTGGATACCACATTTCTCTCTTTATTATTACTATTTTTCATAAAATGCTGAAGTGGTAGGAAGATACGAGATAAAGGTAGAAAACATAGTTTAGTGTTGTAAGAGAGCAAATGTAGATGATCAGGTGTGTGCCTGTAGACTATGTGTTAATCCAAGCTAGACCAGGGCAATAAAACATCCACGTATGCAGAAGATTTCTCTCAAAACAGGGAGGGTGAGGTTCTAAGCCTCACCTCTGTTGATCCCCAATTTCTCACCTGATGGCCCCCCTGCGACTGTGCCTGTCTTAGGTTGTTCCTCCCTTGAGGAATCTTACCCGTCTCTGGCTAACCAGTCATCTTCTGGGGCCATACAGGGAAATGTAAAGTTGGTAAGTGAGAGAGAAGCCTTATTGTTTGAAAAGGTTAGCTTTTTACTTCTTTGCATATTTATGCCCTGTGGCTACTATGCCCAGCATTTGTCTTGAGGTATCTTTACAACTTGGAAGAATTATGATACTCAGTAAATTTGATATGAGGCACGAATTCTATTTAAGGGTTGTAATTAGGAAGGAAGAAGAAAAGCTATAGAAGCAGCAGGCAAAAGAAAACATGGGAAGAGTGATTATTTCTTTGACATATCTTCTTGTAGAGTAACTTCAGAATGCATAGGTTTTTTTTTTTTGCAATGACTTATACAAATTACCTTTATTCAAGAAAAGAAAGAATGCATAGGTTTTAAACTACAAATTAAATTTTGCACACACATTAACATAATAGGAGTATAGTTACATAACCAAAGCATATCTGTAATTACCAGCCATCTCCAGTGAAACCAAGAAAACCAGTTAGGCACCTTAGGCATTTGTGAAAACTTATCTATGATATGGTGGATATTGTCCAAATGAGCTTGAACAGTCTGAGAGAAATCAGACAAATTAAAACAACCCATTCCTGGGGATTGTTCACATCCCATATGTTCTTTTAACAGTAAATAGTCTGTAGTTGTAAGAATTAGGAGCGCTACAATTTGCACTTCTCCTAATTCTTGGTTGAGTTCCAACAGTATAGATCCAGTCAAATTTGTTGTTTTACTGTATGCAAAGGCCAGTTTAGATATCTCCTTCTTCATTCCCATGGCAAGTCCAGGAACTGGTGGGATGAGTGCATCTACAGCTGTAGCAGTGCGTGGATCTTTGTTGGGATATTTTGATGATCATCTTCTGGCATGAGTCTTCCAGAGAGTGCTGATGTTGGAAGTTATTTTTCATATCGTATCTTAGTTCATTTTTGGGGTAGCCCAATTAGGCTTTGATCCTCTGTATAAACACAAACAGACCCTTTGCCTACACTTTTATATGCCCTTTATACCCTTGTGTAGGACTCATTGGAGGTCTCCACACAGGAACTGCCTTTTTTTTTGTATCATTAATCTACACTTACATGACGAATATTATGTTTACTAGGCTCTCTCCTATACCAGGTCCCCCATATAAAACCCTTTACAATCACTGTCCATCAGCATAGCAAATGTTGTAGAATCACTACTTGCCTTCTCTGTGTTGTACAGCCCTCCCCTTTCTCCCACCCCCCCATGCATGGTAATCTTAATACCCCCCTTCTTCCCCACCCCCCTTATCCCTCCCTACCCACCCATCCTCCCAGACCCTTTCTCTTTGGTACCTGTCAGTCCATTCTTGAGTTCTGTGATTCTGCTGCTGTTTTGTTCCTTCAGTTTTCCCTTTGTTCTTCTATTCCACAGATGAGTGAAATCATTTGGTATTTCTCTTTCTCCGCTTGGCTTGTTTCACTGAGCATAATACCCTCCAGCTCCATCCATGTTGCTGCAAATGGTAGGATTTGCCCTTTTCTTATGGCTGAGTAGTATTCCATTGTGTATATGTACCACATCTTCTTTATCCATTCATCTATCGATGGACATTTAGGTTGCTTCCAATTCTTGGCTATTTTAAATGGTACTGAGATAAACATAAAGGGTGCATTGGTCTTTCTCATACTTGATTGCTGCATTCTTAGGGTAAATTCCTAGGAGTGCAAATCCTGGGCAAAATGGTAAGTCTGTTTTGAGCATTTTGATGTACCTCCATACTGCTTTCCACAATGGTTGAACTAACTTACATTCCCACCAGCAGTGTAGGAGGGTTCCCCTTTCTCCAAAGCCTCGCCAACATTTGTTGTTGTTTATCTTTTGGATGGCAGCCATCCTTACTGGTGTGAGGTGATACCTCATTGTAGTTTTACTTTGCATTTCTCTGATAATTAGCGTTGTGGAGCATCTATTCATGTGTCTGTTGGCCATCTGTATTTCTGTTTTGGAGAAGTGTCTATTCAGTTCCTCTGCCCATTTTTGAATTGGGTTATTTGTTTTATGTTTGTTGAGGCATGTGAGCTCTTTATATATTCTGGGCGTCAAGCCTTTATCGGATGTGTCATTTTCAAATATATTCTCCCATACTGTAGGGTTCCTTTTTGTTCTATTCATGGTGTCTTTTGCTGTACAGAAGCTTTTCAGCTTAATATAGTCACACTTGTTCATTTTTGCTATTGCTTTCCTTGCCCGGGGAGATATGCTCATGAAGAAGTCACTCATGTTTATGTCCATGAGACTTTTGCCAATGTTTTTTTCAAAGAGTTTAAGGTTTCATGACTTACATTCAGGTCTTTGATCCATTTTGAATTTACTTTTGTGTATGGGGTTGGACAGTGATCCAGTTTCATTCTCTTACATGTAGCTGTCCAGTTTTGCCAGCATGATCTGTTGAAGAGACTGTCATTTCCCCATTGTATGTCCATGGCTCCTTTATTGTATATTAATTGGCCATATATGTTTGGGTTAATGTCTGGAGTCTCTATTCTGTTCCACTGGTCTGTGGCTCTGTTCTTGTGCCAGTACCAAATTGTCTTGATTACTGTGGCTTTATAGTAGAGCTTGAAGTTGGGGAGTGAGATCCCCCCACTTTATCCTTCCTTCTCAGGATTGCTTTAGCTATTCGGGGTCTTTTGCGGTTCCATATGAATTTTTGAACTCTTTGTTCCAGTTCATTGAAGAATGCTGTTGGTAATTTGATAGGAATTGCCTCGAATCTGTATATTGCTTTGGGCAGGATGGCCATTTTGACGATATTAATTCTTCCTAGCCAGGAGCATGGAATGAGTTTCCATTTGTTAGTGACCTCTTTAATTTCTCTTAAGAGTGTCTTATAGTTTTCAGGGTATAAGTCTTTCACTTCCTTGGTTAGGTTTATGCCTAGGTGTTTTATTCTTTTTGATGCTATTGTGAATGGAATTGTCTTCCTGATTTCTCTTTCTATTGGCTCATTGATAGTGTATAGGAAAGCTACAGATTTCTGTGTGTTAATTTTGTATCCTGCAACATTGCTGAATTCCGATATTAGTTCTAGTAGTTTTGGAGTGGAGTCTTTAGGGTTTTTTATGTACAATATCATGTCATCTGCAAATAGTGACAGTTTGACTTATTCTTTACCAATCTGGATTCCTTGTATTTCTTTGTTTTGTCTGATTGCAGTGACTAGGACCTCCAGTACTATGTTGAATAACAGTGGGGAGAGTGGGCATCCCTGTCTTGTTCCCGATCTTCAGTGAAAAGCTTTCAGCCTCTCGATGTTCAGTATGATGTTAGCTGTGGGTTTATCAGATATGGCCTTTATTATGTTGAGGTACTTGCCATTCTATGCCCATTTTGTTGAGAGTTTTTATCATGAATGGATGTTGAATTTTGTCAAATGCTTTTTCAGCATCAATGGAGATGATCATGTGGTTTTTCTCCTTCTTTTTGTTGATGTGGTGGATGATGTTGATGGACTTTCGAATTTTGTACCATCCTTGCATCCCTGGGATGAATCCCACTTGGTCATGGTGTATGATCCTCTTGACGTATTTTTGAATTCGGTTTGCTAATATTTTGTTGAGTATTTTTGCATCTATGTTCATCAGAAATATTGGTCTGTAGTTTTCTTTTTTGTGGTGTCTTTCCCTGGTTTTGGTATTAGGGTGATGTTAGCTTCATAGAATGAGTTTGGGAGTATTCCCTTCTCTTCTATTTTTTGGAAAACTTTAAGGAGAATGGGTATTATGTCTTCTCTGTATGTCTGATAAAATTCTGAGGTAAATCCATCTGGCCTGGGGCATTTGTTCTTGGGTAGTTTTTTTATTACTGATTCAATTTTGTTGCTGGGAATTGGTCTGTTTAGATTTTCTGTTTCTTTCTGGGTCAGTCTTGGAAGGTTGTATTTTTCTAGGAAGTTGTCCATTTCTCCTAGGTTTCCCAGCTTGTTAGCATATAGGTTTTCATAGTATTCTCTAATAATTCTTTGTATTTTTGTGGGGTCCGTCATGATTTTTCCTTTCTCATTTCTGATTCTGTTGATGTGTTTTGACTCTCTTTGTCTCTTAATAAGTCTGGCTAGAGGCTTATCTATTTTGTTTATTTTCTCGAAGAACTAGCTCTTGGTTTCATTGATTTTTTTCTACTGTTTTATTCTTCCGAATTTTATTTATTTCTTCTCTGATCTTTATTATGTCCCTCCATCTGCTGACCTTAGGCCTCATTTGTTCTTCCTTTTCCAATTTTGATAATTGTGACGTTAGATGATTCATTTGGGATTGTTCTTCCTTCTTTAAATATGCCTGGATTGCTATATACTTTCCTCTTAAGACTGCTTTTGCTGCGTCCCACATAAGTTGGGGCTTTGTGTTGTTGTTGTCATTTGTTTCCATATTTTGCTGGATCTCCATTTTAATTTGGTCATTGATCCATTGATTATTTAGGAGCGTGTTTTTAAGCCTCCATGTGTTTGTGACCCTTTTTGCTTTCTTTGTGCAGTTTATTTCTAGTTTTATGCCTTTGTGTTATGAAAAGTTGGATGGTAGGATTTCAATCTTTTAGAATTTTCTGAGGCTCTTTTTGTGGCCTAGTATGTGGTCTATTCTGGAGAATGTTCCATGTGCACTTGAGAAGAATGTATATCCTGTTGCTTTTGGATGTAGAGTTCTGTAGATGTCTATTAGTCCATCTGCTCTACTGTGTTGTTCAGTGCTTCCGTGTCCTTACTTATTTTCTGCCCGGTGGATCTATCCTTTGGGGTGAGTGGTGTGTTGAAGTCTCCTAGAATGAATGCATTGCAGTCTATTTCCCCCTTTTGTTCTGTTAGTATTTGTTTCACATATGCTGGTGCTCCTGTGTTGGGTGCATATATATTTAGAATGGTTATATCCTCTTCTTGGACTGAGCCCTTTATCATTATGTAGTGTCCTTCTTTATCTCTTGTTACTTTCTTTGTTTTGAAGTCTATTTTGTCTGATATTAGTACTGCATCCCCTGTTTCTTCTCGCTGTTGTTTGCCTGAAATATGTTTTTCCATCCCTTGACTTTTAGTCTGTACACGTCTTTGGGTTTGAGATGAGTTTCTTGTAAGCAGCATATAGATGGGTCTTGCTTTTTTATCCATTCTATTACTCTGTGTCTTTTGATTGGTGCATTCAGCCCATTAACATTTAGGGTGACTATTGAAAGATATGTACTAATTGCCATTGCAGGCTTTAAATTCGTGGTTACCAAAGGTTCAAGGTTAGCCTCTTTAGTATCTTACTGCCTAACTTAGCTCGCTTATTGAGCTGTTATATACACTATCTGGAGATTCTTTTCTTCTCTACCTTCTTATTCCTCCTCGTCCATTCTTCATATGTTGGGTGTTTTGTGCTGTGCTCTTTCTAGGAGTGCTCCCATCTAGAGCAGTCCCTGTAAGATGTTCTGTAGAGGTGGTTTGTGGGAAGCAAATTCCCTCAGCTTTTGTTTGTCTGGGAATTGTTTAATCCCACCGTCATATTTGAATGATAGTCGTGCTGGATACAGTATCCTTGGTTCAAGGCCCTTCTGTTTCATTGTATTAAATATATCATGCCATTTTCTTCTGGCCTGTAGGGTTTCTGTCAAGAAGTCTGATGTTAGCCTGATGGGTTTTCCTTTATAGGTAACCTTTTTTCTCTCTAGCTGCTTTAAAAACTCTTTCCTTGTCCTTGATCTTTGCCATTTTAATTATTATGTGTCTTGGTGTTGTCCTCCTTGGATCCTTTCTGTTGGGGGTTCTGTGTATTTCCGTGGTCTGTTCAATTATTTCATCCCCCAGTTTGGGAAGTTTTCAGCAATTATTTCTTCCAAGATATTTTCCATCCCTTTTCCTCACTCTTCTTCCTCTGGTACCCCTATAATACGGATATTGTTCCTTTTGGATTGGTCACACAGTTCTCTTAACATTGTTTCATTCCTGTAGATTCTTTTATCTCTCTCGATGTCAGCTTCTATGCGTTCCTGTTCTCTGGTTTCAATTCCATCAATGGCCTCTTGCATCCTATCCATTCTACTTATAAACCCTTCCAGAGTTTGTTTCATTTCTGTAATCTCCTTTCTGGCATCTGTGATCTCCTTCCGGACTTCATCCCATATCTCTTGCGTATTTCTCTGCATCTCTGTCAGCATGTTTATGATTCTTATTTTGAATTCTTTGTCAGGAAGACTGGTTAGGTCTGTTTCCTTCTCTGGTGTTGTCTCTGTGATCTTTGTCTGCCTGTATTTTTCCCTTTTCATGGTGATAGGACTAGTTTGCAGAGCTGGGATGAGTAACCGCTGGAAGAACTTCCCTTCTTGTTTGTTTGTGGCCGTCCTCTCCTGGGAATACAGCGACCACTAGTGGTTTGTCCTGGGTAGCTGTGCCCAGACATGGCTTCTGCTTCCTGCCCTGCTGCTATGGAGTTTATCTCCACTGTTGCTTTGGACGTGGCCTGGCTCGGGCCGCTGCTCCAAAGTGGTGGAGTCGCGTTGGAGGGGGAGCGGCCTGGAGGCTATTTTTCTCGGTAAGGGGCCTCCGAGCTCCCTGCAGCCCAGGGGATTAGGGTGCCCAGAGATCCCCAGATTCTCTACCTCTGGATTAAGTGTCCCGCGCTGCCCCTTTAAGACTTCCAAAAAGCAACCGCCAAAACAAAACAACAACCACAAAAAAAAAAATTTTTTTTAATAAATAAATAAATAAATAAATGGCCGCTCATTTTTCTTTATTCTCCGGCACCAGCCTCAGGCATCTGCTCACCGGTTTTGCTGCCCTGTTTCCCTAGTATTGGGGTTCCTATCCCTTTAAGACTTCCAAAAAGCACTCGCCAAAACAAAACAGCAAAAAAAAAAATGGCCACTTGCTTTTCTTATGTCCTCCGGCGCCACGCCTCCGGTACCCGCTCACTGTTCTTGCTGCCCTGTTTCCCTAGCATCCAGGGCCCCCTGGGCACGTACTGTGTCTGCACTCTGGCCTGGATGGCTGGGGCTGGGTGTTCAGCAGTCCTGGGCTCCTTCTGCCTCCCGCTCTGCCTACTCTTCTCCCGCTGGCAGCTGGGGAGAGGGGCGCTCGGGTCCTCCGGGGCTGGGGCTTGTATCTTACCCCCTTTACGAGGCACTGGGTTCTCGCAAGTGTGGATGTGATCTGGATGTTGTCCTGTGTCCTCTGGTCTTTATTCTAGGAAGAGTTGTCTTTGTTATATTTTCATAGATATATGTGGTTTTGGGAGGAGATTTCCGCTGCTCTACTCACACCGCCATCTTGGCTCCCTCTCCTAAATTTTTAATTAATATGATA
Organism: Manis pentadactyla; assembly: GCF_030020395.1. NCBI lineage: Eukaryota > Metazoa > Chordata > Mammalia > Pholidota > Manidae > Manis > Manis pentadactyla. The sequence goes on along the minus strand of NC_080021.1, from coordinate 43,784,884 downwards.
TGTATGTGTGTGTTTTGCCATTAGATTCATATTTAGCAGACAAGATAAGGGTTTCAGTATCAGTTTCAGCCATTCACATTCTGGTAGGCCTCTTTGTTCACATACCTGGCAGAGTACTTAGGAGCAAGTGATGAAAGAGAATAAGCAACGCTTCATATTGTGTTCTTTGAAGGATCAAGGTAACACTGACTTTGTTAGGTGAGATATAATCCTTTGACTATAACATCTTCTCTAATAGCAATATTCTGGTAATGTCAACTTTGACAAGGAACACCTTTCTATAATGCCAAGCTAATTAGGATAACTGGCAAAATAAGGACCTATCAGTTATTCCTGCAAGCCCATGTCATAGGAAAAAGAAGGTATAGACCTCACTTCCCAACCTGTGTGCCTTGGCACACTGGGTCCCAGGAATGAATTACAGGCATGTGGAGTCACAGATTCTAACCCTCAGGGTGGTCAAGCCAGGCTTGGGGAAACTGAAACTGCTGGGCTGGTCACTTCCTACAATGAGATCCCTCAATTCTTAATCCCATCGTGCATTACAGATACTATTTTCTCTGTGTGCAGTGATGTGCAATGGGTTGGAAAGTCCATAAAAAGAAAAAACAGTAAGAAGGGACCCCTAGCACAGTGAAGAGATAATTACACACTTACAAAGAGAGAATCACTCCTAATTCTTGATAGTAACACAGATTCCTAGGATGTTCAGGAGTGGCCTATAGGGAAGAAAAGTATGGTGCAGTAGATTCCAGGGAAGGTTCTAGGGTCAAACTACTTGATTTTGAATGATAACCCTGATTAAACAATTATTTTTTATAGTACTTCAAAAACTAAAAGAACTGCTCTGTGCCTCAGTTTCCTCATCTATGATTCATAGAAACCTACCTCACAGTCATGTGAGAGTTAAATTACATTATCTCAGTGTTTACTGTATAGTAGATATCAAGAAATGTTATCTAAGTTACTAACACTGAGTATCACTAACATTTATTCAGTATAGCCATGAGAGTCTCGCTTGTTAGGAATTTCAGTAAAGTTTATTCAGTCTAATCCTCAAAGTAGGTTTTATTATTTCCCATTTTATAGATCAGAAAATTAATACTTAGGTTAAATGATATAACTCCAGGGGTATAATCCTGGGACAAAATACCTTTGAAGCTGAAATCAGTCAAAGAAAGAAATAAAGTAAAGGAACCCATTTATTTCTTACAAGCAGTCATTCCATCTCTCTCGACCAGGCTGCAGCAGAAGAGAGCTCTATCCAATCTCTCCAGTACAGATAAACTCTTGTAATTACCTATTGATATGTAGATGGATGAATCTTCTCCACTCCTTGGAAACACCTATTGATATGCAGATGAACTAAAGCCAGGCAAGAGATTCTGGAAATAGTGAAATTTTACCCACAAATGACTAGCCCATGGCTACACAGGTAATAAATGGCAAAACCAGACTAACTTCTAGGTCATGTAAACTTAGAGTCTTCAAATATTTTTGCTAATATGCTCCCTAGCACATTTTTAAAAAACACATACTTCTTACAATTTTCATTGTAAGTTTAATAGCTACAAAGAAAAAAACTTCCAGCATGTTTTAAATATTGGCATTTCAAAATAAAACTCACTCTTCTAAATATATCCAGTGGAGTTTAAATTCTATAGTGATTGGACATTTACCATCATCCATTTAAAAAAGTACTTGAAAAACTCTTCTTTAATAGTCAGAAATTTTATACTGGTCCTTTTCTTCCATGAAGTTGTTTTTCCTTAGCAGTGTCCCTCCTCCAGGATTTTATCTCCCTGGTTTTTATGTTTCAAAATATTTTGTGGATTGCACTTCATAATTCTCCACAATAAAAAATACATATGTAAATTTAATTTTTAAAAATTTCCTTTGTAGGAGGATCATGAGAAGATGGCGGCATGAGTAGTTCAGAGGAAATCTCCTCCCGAAACATATATATTTATGAAAATACAATAAATACAACTATTCCTAAAATAGACACCAGTGGATGCACTACAACAGCCAGGATACATCTACATCTGTGAGAACTCAACATCACATGAAGGGGGTAAGATACAAGCTGCAGCCAGGTGGGACCTGAATGCTCCCCTACCCCAGAACCCGGCAGGAAGAAAGGAGTCAGAACGGGGAGGGAGTGAAAGCCCAGGACTGCTAAACAACCAGCTCTAGAAATCTGCACCCGGAGCACAGACACAAGGTGCACAGGGTGCTGGATATTAGAGAAACAGAAAAGCAAAACCTGTAGGCAGGTTCTCGCAACTAGTGCCCCTGAGACAAAAGAAAAGCGAGTGCTTTCTGCAAGTCTTAAAGAGACAGGGACCCCATAGCTGGACGAAGTCGTCCCGGCACACTTAGCCAGCAGCTGGGAATCCCAGGGAACCTTAGGCGCCCTAAACCCCGGGCAAGCAGCAGAGCTCTGAGGCCCCTCACGGCACTAAGCAGCCTGCCAGTCATTCCTCCAACTGGCGCAGACCCCGACACACCAGCCCAGTAGCAGGAGAGTGGGAGCGCATGCCAGGAGCGGCAGTGCCAGAAAGGACCGGGAGCAGATCGCGTGTGCCAATGGTGCCAGAGAGGACCAGGAGGGGCCTGTGCAAGCCCACAGTGGCAGCGACTGAACAGCCCGGGTGCAGCTCGCACACACCAGTGGCAGTGGAGCCAGAGAAGCCCGGTAGAGGCCAGCGTGGGAGAGCCCTGTGCACACCTGCAGCAGAGTCCGAGGGAGCAGGCACGCTCCCAGCAGCTGACTGGAATCCCAGCCCAAAGCACAGCAGCCTGGGCCAGACCCAAAGGCCGCTGTTGGTACACAGCTGCCCAGCAGGGGCGCCGCTATCACAGAGGAGTGCACCTGGCGTCCTGCCACTCCCAGCAGGGCTCCGCACTGCTCTGATGGGGACCCTGCTCACAGCAGCTTAGGGGACTAACCCAGTGGCTGCTCCAGGAGTGTGGGTAACCAACACAGGCAGTGGAGAAGGGCAAGGCATCCAGCAAGCAGGAAAGGACTTTCTTTTCCCAGCTGACACACCCGCAACATGCTTACAGCCACCACTATCACCACGAAAAGGCAAAAAAACTTAGTCCAGTCCAAGATAGTTCAGAAAACACATGAGAGAGGATCTGCAGAGACAGACCTAACCAGTCTCCCTGAAAAAGAATTCAAAATAAAAATCATAAACATGCTGACAGAGATGCAGAGAAATATGCAAGAGCTAAGGGATGAAGTCTGGAGGGAGATTACAGACGTCCGGAGGGAGATTACAGAAGTGAAACAAACTCTGGAAGGATTTATAAGCAGAATGGATAAGATGCAAGAAGCCATTGATGGAATAGAAACCAGAGAACAGGAATGCATAGAAGCTGATGCAGAGAGAGATAAAAGGATCTCCAGGAATGAAACAATATTAAGAGAACCGTGTGACCAATCCAAGAGGAACAATATACACATTATAGGGGTACAAGAAGAAGAAGAAGAGAGAGAAAAAGGGATAGAAAGTGTCTTTGAAGAAATAATTGCTGAGAACTTCCACAAACTGGGGGAGGAAATAGTTGCTCAGACTATGGAGGCACACAGAACTCCCAAGAGATGGGACCCAAAGAGGACAACACCAAGACACATAATAATTACAATAGCAAAGATCAAGGACAAGGGCAGAGTATTAAAGGCAGTCAGAGAGAGAAAAAAGGTCACCTACAAAGGAAGACCCATCAGGCTATCATCAGACTTCTCAACAGAAACCTTACAGGCCAGAAGAGAATGGCATGATATATTTAATGCAATGAAACAGAAGGGCCTTGAACCAAGGATACTGAATCCAGCACGATTATCATTTAAATATGAAGGAGGGATTGAACAATTCCCAGACAAGCAAAAGTTGGGGGAATTTGCCTCCCACAAACCACCTCTACAGGGTATCTTAGAGGGACTGCTCTAGATGGGAGCACTCCTAAAAAGAGCACAGAACAAAACACTCAACATATGAAGAATGGAGGAGGAGGAATAAGAAGGGAGAGAAATAATCATTAGACTTTGTTTATAATAGCTCAATAAGTGAGTTAAGTTAGACAGTAAGGTAGTAAACAAGCTAACCTTGAACCTTTGGTAACCATGAATCTAAAGCCTGCAATGGCAATAAGTACATATCTTTCAATAATCACCCTAAATGTAAATGGACTGAATTCACCAATCAAAAGACACAGAGTCATTGAATGGATAAAAAAGCAAGACCCATCTATATGCTGCTTACAAGAGACCCACCTCAAACCCAAAGACATGCACAGATTAAAAGTCAAGGGATGGAAAAAGATATTTCATGAAAACAAAAGAGAGAAAAAAGCAGGTGTTGCAATACTAGTATCAGACAAAATAGACTTCAAAATAAAGAAAGTAACAAGAGATAAATAAGGACATTATATAATGATACAGGGCTCAGTCCAACAAGAGGATATAACCATTATAAACATATATGCACCCAATACAGGAGCACCAATATATGTGAAACAAATACTAACAGAATTAAAGGAGGAAATAGAATGCAATTCATTCACTTTGGGGGATTTTAACACACCAGTTGTTGGGACCTTTTGCCTCTTTTAGGCCTGTGCTGCCCCAGACTGGAGGTTTCCATCCTCCCTCGTTGCTTCCGCGTTCGTGGCCTAACTAGCTTCCCACGCGCGTTCTTGGCCCTAACTCCACCTCCCCACCTAACCTGAAACCTGCCTAAAGACCCTAGTGACAGATGAGATAATCAATTCCCATTGGTGTCTGTTACTTCCTTATCTTCCCCTATATAACTAAGCCTCTGATGGAATAAAGCTGAGTTGCTGTGCCCTTGAGGCTGACACATCTCCCAGCGTGGTGTGGTTTTGTTTTTCCCCGGTTCTCAGGGGAGGGTGGCCAGGCCATCAACACTTGCCCTCTCGCTCAGTCCCAGGGATAACAGGCTGGTCCTGCTTGTCCCCCTGCCTTCTTGTTGCTGAGGAGCAACATCAGTCACTCCAAAGGACAGATTCACCAGACAGAAAATAAGTAAGAACACAGAAGCACTGAACAACACACTAGAACAGATGGACCTAATAGACATCTATAGAACTCTACATCCAAAAGAAACAGGATACACATTCTTCTCAGGTGCACATGGGGCATTCTCCAGAATAGACCACATACTAGATCACAAAGAGAGCCTCAGTAAATTCCAAAAGACTGAAATTCTACCAACCAACTTCTAAGACCACAAAGGTATAAAACTAGAAATAAATTGTACAAAGAAAGCAAAAAGGCTCACAAACACATGGAGGTTTAACAACATGCTCCTAAATAATCAACGGATCAATGACCAAATTAAAATGGAGAACCAGCAAAATATGGAAACAAATGACAACAACAACACAAAGCCCCAACTTATGTGGGACGCAGCAAAAGCAGTCTTAAGAGGAAAGTATATAGCAATCCAGGCATATTTAAAGAAGGAAGAACAATCCCAAATGAATCATCTAACGTCACAATTATCAAAATTGGAAAAGGAAGAACAAATGAGGCCTAAGGTCAGCAGATGGAGGGACATAATAAAGATCAGAGAAGAAATAAATAGAATTCAGAAGAATAAAACAATAGAAAAAATAAATGAAACCAAGAGCTAGTTCTACGAGAAAATAAACAAAATAGACAAGCCTCTAGCCAGACTTATTAAGAGACAAAGAGAGTCAACACATATCAACAGAATCAGAAATGAGAAAGGAAAAATCATGACGGACCCCACAAAAATACAAAGAATTATTAGAGAATACTATGAAAACCTATATGCTAACAAGCTGGGAAACCTAGGAGAAATGGACAACTTCCTAGAAAAATACAACCTTCCAAGACTGACCCAGAAAGAAACAGAAAATCTAAACAGACCAATTCCCAGCAACAAAATTGAATCAGTAATAAAAAAACTACCCAAGAACAAATGCCCCAGGCCAGATGGATTTACCTCAGAATTTTATCAGACATACAGAGAAGACATAATACCCATTCTCCTTAAAGTTTTCCAAAAAATAGAAGAGAAGGGAATACTCCCAAACTCATTCTATGAAGCTAACATCACCCTAATACCAAAACCAGGGAAGACACCACAAAAAAGAAAACTACAGACCAATATTTCTGATGAACATAGATGCAAAAATACTCAACAAAATATTAGCAAACCGAATTCAAAAATACGTCAAGAGGATCATACACCATGACCAAGTGGGATTCATCCCAGGGATGCAAGGATGGTACAAAATTCGAAAGTCCATCAACATCATCCACCACATCAACAAAAAGAAGGAGAAAAACCACATGATCATCTCCATTGATGCTGAAAAAGCATTTGACAAAATTCAACATCCATTCATGATAAAAACTCTCAACAAAATGGGCATAGAATGGCAAGTACCTCAACATAATAAAGGCCATATCTGATAAACCCACAGCTAACATCATACTGAACATCGAGAGGCTGAAAGCTTTTCACTGAAGATCGGGAACAAGACAGGGATGCCCACTCTCCCCACTGTTATTCAACATAGTACTGGAGGTCCTAGTCACTGCAATCAGACAAAACAAAGAAATACAAGGAATCCAGATTGGTAAAGAATAAGTCAAACTGTCACTATTTGCAGATGACATGATATTGTACATAAAAAACCCTAAAGACTCCACTCCAAAACTACTAGAACTAATATCGGAATTCAGCAATGTTGCAGGATACAAAATTAACACACAGAAATCTGTAGCTTTCCTATACACTATCAATGAGCCAATAGAAAGAGAAATCAGGAAGACAATTCCATTCACAATAGCATCAAAAAGAATAAAACACCTAGGCATAAACCTAACCAAGGAAGTGAAAGACTTATACCCTGAAAACTATAAGACACTCTTAAGAGAAATTAAAGAGGTCACTAACAAATGGAAACTCATTCCATGCTCCTGGCTAGGAAGAATTAATATCGTCAAAATGGCCATCCTGCCCAAAGCAATATACAGATTCGAGGCAATTCCTATCAAATTACCAACAGCATTCTTCAATGAACTGGAACAAAGAGTTCAAAAATTCACATGGAACCGCAAAAGACCCCGAATAGCTAAAGCAATCCTGAGAAGGAAGGATAAAGTGGGGGGATCTCACTCCCCAACTTCAAGCTCTACTATAAAGCCACAGTAATCAAGACAATTTGGTACTGGCACAAGAACAGAGCCACAGACCAGTGGAACAGAATAGAGACTCCAGACATTAACCCAAACATATATGGCCAATTAATATACAATAAAGGAGCCATGGACATACAATGGGGAAATGACAGTCTCTTCAACAGATCATGCTGGCAAAACTGGACAGCTACATGTAAGAGAATGAAACTGGATCACTGTCCAACCCCATACACAAAAGTAAATTCAAAATGGATCAAAGACCTGAATGTAAGTCATGAAACCTTAAACTCTTTGAAAAAAACATTGGCAAAAGTCTCATGGACATAAACATGAGTGACTTCTTCATGAGCATATCTCCCCGGGCAAGGGAAACAAAGGCAAAAATGAACAAGTGTGACTATATCAAGCTAAAAAGCTTCTGTACAGCAGAGGACACCATCAGTAGAACAAAAATTTATCCTACAGTATGGGAGAATATATTCATAAATGACCGATCTGATAAAGGATTGACATCCAAAATATATAAAGAGCTCACACACCTCAACAAACAAAAAGCAAATAATCCAATTAAAACTGGGCAGAGTAGCTGAAGAGACAGTTCTCTAAAGAAGAAATCTAGATGGTCAACAGGCACATGAAAAGATCCTCCACATCACTTGTCATCAGAGAAATGCAAATTAAAACCACAATGAGATATCACTTCACACCAGTAAGGATCGCCATCATCAAAAAGACAAACAACAGCAAATGTTGGCGAGGTTGTGGAGAAAGGGGAACCCTCCTACACTGCTGGTGGGAATGTAAACTAGTTCAAACATTGTGGAAAGCAATATGGAGGTTCCTCAGAATGCTCAAAATAGAAATACCATTTGACCCAGGAATTCCACTTCTAGGAATTTACCCTAAGAATGCAGTACTCCAGTTTGAAAAAGACAGATGCACCCCTATGTTTATCACTGTACTATTTACAATAGCCAAGAAATGGAAGCAACCTAAATGTCCATCAGTAGATGAATAGATAAAGAAGAAGTGGTACATATACACAGTGGAATATTATTCAGCCATAAGAAAAAAACAGATCCTACCATTTGCAACAACATGGATGGAGCTAGAGGTATTATGCTCAGTGAAATAAGCCAGGCGGAGAAAGACAAGTACCAAATGATTTCACTCATATGTGGAGTATAAGAACAAAGGAAAACTGAAGGAACAGAACAGCAGCAGAATCACAGAACTCAAGAATGGACTAACAGTTACCAAAGGGAAAGGTACTGGGGAGGATGCGTGGGAAGGGAGGGATAAGGGTGGGGAAAAAGAAAGAGGGCATTATGATTAGCATGTATAGTGTGAGGGTGGCACGGGGAGGGCTGTGCAACACAGAGAAGACAAGTAGCGATTTTACAGCATCTTACTACGCTGATGGACAGTGACTGTGAAGGGGTATGTGGGGGGAACTTGGTGAAGGGGGGAGCCTAGTAAACATAATGTTCTTCATGTAATTGTAGATTAGTGATATCAAAAAAATATTTCTTTGTAAAAATGTTTTCTCTGAACTATTATAATTACTAGGATACAACACTACTAAAATAAATAAGTAAACAACAAGCCCAAATGGAGTTATTTGCCTCTTAAACCAAGACTTTACAATTTTAACCTATTCCAGGAAGGTGACTTTTTAACCTTCAATCAGGAATTTTCTGGTTAGCAGCAAGGAGGTAATTTCACCTGGTCCTCTCCATTCCCAAAAGACAAAACAATCTGCTAGATAAGACCTCCTGCTCTTCCCCTTAAGGAAGGGTAAGCTAGCCTGAAACAATCCCTTTTCTTTTGCTAATAACTTCATGCCCTATCCTTCTTCCTATGAAAAATCTTCCAGTTTGTACAACTTCTTGGAGCATCTCTCTACTTGCTAGATGGGAAAATTTACTTGGTTGAATTTTTTATTTTAACAGTACATGTTTTTTAAAACAAATATATTATACATTCAACAAGTAATTATTGAACATAAATGTAAAATGTTAATCTTCAAGAGATAGATAGGGGTACTGGGCATGTATGGAGTTCTGATTAAAGGAATTATCAAAATGTCCCTTGGTTTAGCTTCTGGGACATTATTCCCCTCAGGGCCATGCACTTTAGAAATGTATAGGATGTGTGAGAAAGGCAATTATAAAAGATTATAAAAGATACCTTTCCAGCACATACCTTTTTGGAAGAAGGCAATATGACTTTTGAGGTTCTAGATCTTGAAGCTGGTGCCTTAAACTCTCCATGTCTGTCTGCCTCTTGGAAAGTCCTTGAGCTCTAAGATGACCACACATTTCAATTTATGCCTGTTGTCCTGGCATGGTTATTAACAGCATCCTCTGGCACTCTCTAAGTGTGTTTGGATGATATTATTGGTCACCCCATCAAGTACTCCAAGGGAACACTTACTCAAATTTGAAGACCACTCTTAAAAACCAAGGGGTGCCTGATTTATTTCCTTTTCTTTTTTAACTGTTGAATTTTAAAAATACTTATTGTTTACCTGTTATGTGCTACATACTGTAAGTTCCTTTGAATTACCATGTGAAGTATTTTTATTGTATCTCCTTTTTTCTAGCAGATAAAAATACTAAAACCCAGAGATTAATTGATCAGTCACAGATAGAAAGTGGCTAAGCCAGAACCCAAGCCTACCCTCCCATAGTTTCTAAAGCCTGTGCTTGTTACCAAGTCTGGCCCCTGAGTCTCAGGGTGAGGCACTGCCTGGTGCTGGTTCCCTTCCCTGCAGCATGAGGTCCTACCTCCTGAAACTAGGGTTATAGTTGAGGCCTGCTCAAGCTGCTCTTTTGCCCAAATCTCTGTGCAAAACTCCTCCTGCCAACTGTCCTTGCAACAGCTGTCCCTGCTTTCTCTTCTTCTCTTTCCTGGTTCTGCTCACTAGCATCTCTTCTCTGGGTGGCTGCATAGTGTCCAATCCATTTGGCAAGGGCAGCCAGAGTAATTTCTCCAAAATGCTAACTTCATTGTGCCACACCCCTGCTTCCAAGCCAGTCCAGTGCTTCCCATAAGGATAAAGTCTGAACTTGTTATCAATATACACAAGGCCCTTCTTTTCATATGTACACTGAACTTTCTCCTCTTCCCTCCCCAGATCCCCCTCCCGTGTTAGTTGTTTGTCCCACACACATCTCCACCACCCAAACCCATCTATGTATATTTCAGATCTCAGCTTAGATCTCTGGGCTGTTTGCCTGGGTTTTGTGTGCCACTCTCTGCCCCATTAACTTTGGTGCCCTTCCAGTGTTGTGCTGGAGCCAACTGGTACAGGCTTTCAAAGCTGATTGTTCACATCATTTCCCAGCTCCAGTGTTGTGTGACATTATATTGGCATCTCAGAATTGGCCATGGTATTTACACCACAGAAACTGGCACATGTTGTAAGTCAGGGCTTTCTTTTTTTTTTTTTTTTATTAATGGTTGGGAAACATTTACCAGCACAACACTGCATCTCTCCTATATTTTCATAACACTCTTAACACCACTTATTTCTTCATTCATTCAGTGAATGTTTACCACTGCCTATCAGGTATCAGGTACTGTTGTATATAAAGTACAATATAAAGGTGAGCAAATAGGATAGTTCCTGCCATCGTGGAGCTTACAGTGTTGAAAGGGGAGAGACTGACCTTAGTCAAATATTCATGTAAGTAAAATACAAAATGATAAATGTTAAGAACTAAAAATACTTAAAAAATGTGCATAGGATATTTGACCTAGTCTAGCAAGGTTTTGCTGAGCTAAAATCTTAAGGATAATCTAGTGTTGTGGAGGGAACAAGGTAAGGGAATAGTGTTCCAGTACAAAGGAACAATAAGTACCGTGGTCAGAGGGAACGTGACCCTTGGGAGCAAGGGAAAATACAAGTGTGGCTGGAAGCAAGCCAGGAAGCTTGGTGGGAGATGCAGCTGCAGAGTTAAGGCAACACAGAGTTTTGTAGGCCCTACTGAGGAGTTTCACGTTTATCCTAAGAGCAGTGGAAAGTCACTGAAGAACACATGGTGTAGTGGAAAATCAACACAGCACGGTGGTTCAGTAACAAGCTAGGTTGCCTGGCTTGACATACGGACTCTGCTGCTTACTAGTATCTTACTAGTTCTCTGAGCCTCAGTTTCTTCACAGGTTAAATAGTAATAACATAATACCTATTCTATGGGGCTGTTCATGAGGTTGTAAGGCTCTTAGAACATAAATGTTATCATATTTCATAAATGTTATTATATATAGGTGTTACATAAATGCTATGGAAGGAACTGTTAAAAACGTCTTTGGTAAGATAACTGAATGTAGTGGGTGGTCTGTGGTCTAATAGGGGACCCAGACATAAATAATTATAACATGAACTAAGCACAAAAGATAGTGGTGACACAAAAATGAGGCAAGTTTAGTTTCCAGTGATTATTATGAGCAGAGTCAAGGGCATAAAGGATGGTCCAGTTGCAGAGAGCAGCAAGCACTCTAAGAGCTGTGGAGACACACAAATGTCACTGTACCAGCTTAAGGCCTAGTGTAGGAAACACACATGAATGAAAACCAAAGGGGAAAAAAATGTAGAGAGGTACCAGTAGGGAGTGGTTAATTTCAACTCAAAAACAAATGGGGAGGCTTTATGGAAGAGGACCCAGCATCATGGTTGATTGTGTGGGCTCTGGAAATAGGCCAGCTCATTTGAGAATTTGTACTTCACTAGCTGTGTGATTTGACCTCTCTAATCCTCAATGTCCTCATCTATAAAGTGGGAATAGTAACAATACTTAGCTCATAGGGTTGATAAGCATTCAATTACTGCTTATAAGATCTTAGGATAAAACAATAAATGTTAAGCTAATGTTATTACACTATGAGTTGAACCTTGAGTGAGACAGATTTGATCAGCACTAAAGGAATAACATGAGTAAAGTCCCAGAAGTTGAAAAGCATGACACATTTAAAGAACAGCAAATCCGTGCCACTTAAAGTATGGTCATCAGTGTCAATCTACACAGTTTTTACTAATGCATGAGATAAATACAGGAATTGAGAACAAACATTTAGAAATTAAAAGAAAACAAAGTTGACATAATTTTATGCTTCTATAATTGTATACTCATAATGAAAACTGAGACTGGCAGTTTTGTATGTCTTTTTTTTTTACTTCCTGCAAGTCTTTAACTGTATCTTGCAAAAATAACAGTCCATAACTGATTGGAAATAATACAAACTTGTCCTTTACCTCAGGTAATTTGAGAAAGAAGCAATTCATTGGAGCCGAATATAGCACCATAGAGATGATCCTGGAAAGGTGGGTCAGGATCACATTGTTAGGAACTTTTAGGAACCTTGAATGTCTCAGAGTTCATAGTGTATTTGGTGGGCAACAGGGTTAATAAGGTTAACTGGGGGTATGTGTATACAGGTAAAAGAACCTTACACGTTACACTTTTTTTTCCTCCAGTGAGCATGTTATTTTTCTTTTCTAATTAATTTTTTTTCCTGGTTAAGAGGAGAGACCTGAATTGCCCTGTTTTACAAAGAGAACTGTTTGTATTTGATAAGAGTGTGGTTAAACAAAGGAATTTAAATTTAACAAAACATTAAACGCTGTGAAAATACGTGAGCACACACTTGGAGACCAGGAATGCGTGTGGCTTGTTGGGATAAGCTACGCTGGGAAATCAGATGAGCCCTTTCTTCCGGGCACCCTCACATAATTAATGTATCAACTAAGGAGAAAGGACTTTTCCTGATCTCCCAGTTTGGTCGTCTCGTCTACCATCATCTCAGCCTCTCTAACAATCCTGCATTCGCAGGATAGGAAAACAACGGTTAAATAACCGCCTACTCAGGGGCGGCATTTGCCAGCTCACAGAGCAGAGCTTCCAGACGCCGTTGGCCAGGTTCCGAGGCCGACCAAGGCCTGTCACGCGTCCCTTTCAGCTCCACAACCCTGTCCTTCCCTACCTGCACAGCCACTCATTAAAGCACAGGGCACCTGTGCCAAGTCCTCCCCACCCGACCTGAAGCTGCTGCTTCTGAAACACACTGCAGCCCGGAAGCCCAGGCCCTGAGGCTCTGCGAGGGTCTGAGGGCGACGCCTGAGTCCCTTTCGCCCTCATATTAAAGAAGCAAGGCCACGGGCCTAGGACCCAGGGCGGGACACTCAGTTTTCCAACGGGAGCCAGCACCCAGCGGTAAGGAGCCCTCCGGCCGACCTGTGACCCTCGGGCCACCCGAGTCCCGGCCGCCCCGCGTCCCGGGCCTCTGCGCCTCCGTCGGTCCCGCCCCGCCGCTCCGCCCGCAGACCGGTGGGGGGGGAAAGGGCGGGGCTGGCAGGGACGCGGTCACGGGGCGGCGCGGAGGGCCCGGCACGTCAGCGTGCGGCTGCCGCCACCTGAAGGCTGGGCTGCGAGCCCGACTCCGAGCATTGCCGCTGCCGCCGCCCGGGCAGCCCCGGCAGGTGCGTTCGCTGCCCGCCCCGGCTGTGCCCGCGGGCGGCTGGTCCGGGGCCCTGGCTCCTCCCGGCGGGCGGGCGGAGGCCGATGCCGGCCCTCGGGGTGAACTTCCGAAGCAGCTCAATTCGTGGTAGCGGCTGACGGACGGGGCTGGGAGGCCCCCAGAAGCCTGGCGGGTCTGCAGCTTCCGTGACCAGGGAGGCGCCGGGCACAGAGATGGGGAGGCCGCGTGCGGGCGTCGAGATGGAGGATGCTGCGGAGCCGCGGCGAGCGCGGCCCTGGGGGTTCCTCCCGGGGCGGCCTCCTTTGGCTCCTAGTTTCAGGGCCCAGTCCCAGGCGGCCTAGGAGTTTCCCTAGCCCCGCTTCTGGAATAAACCGCTAGTTCCCCTGGGCCCTGAGGTTGCTTTATCCAGGCTTCAAAAGTAAAAATCTTACGCTTTTACTTTTGGTGTGCGGGTCTAGGCTCCACTCAACTCTGAGTGTCCTGGGGTGAGTCCTGTTCAACTGGGCAGGGGCTCATAGTACTGAGTAAGTCACTGATGAATGAAGTAGACTGATGAATTAACGAACGAGTACGTGGATGAGCACATGTAAAGCAGAGCTGAACGAAGGAATGCACGAATAGATAAAAATATATTTAAACGGAGGCAGTAAGAGACCCGAGCTTACAACTCATCTGTTCGTTTTCCAAAATAGTTGTGTACATGGTGCACTCTTGAAAATGTAATTACTGCTTGTGGCTACTTAAAAGGAGTTCTGTTTCTGCTGTTTTTTAAAAGAAAAATCACCAGAAGCACCCTTCATGTTTCTACCTTACACAGATTTCATATGTGCTGCTTAAAAACAAAATATGCCTAGGCTTTTTTTTCTTATTTGTGTTTTTTTTTTCTACTTTGGACTTTTGAAGAATCATTGTCACTGTAACATTTAATGTATTTCCGAAGAATAAGGATGATTCTAAAGGTAGAACTACGTAACTTGCTTCTAGTAACCTGTTGTGAAGCCATTCTCTTGAATTAGGGTTGTGAAGAATCTTGTTTTTCTGAGACAGGGACTGGCTAGTTTGTGGGTGACTGAAGAAGGCTGAATGTAGTCCACAGAGGAAAAGAGAGACATTTCTCTGTACAGACACTTCAGAAGTTACATAGGTCAAGACTGCTTTAATACGGTGGGTCACTGCATCAGTTCTAGGTTTCCAGGCCTGATTTTCAGAAAACCTGGGTGACTTTGGACTTGTTACTTGAGCTCTTTAGGTCTCAGTTTCTTAATTGCCAAGGTAAGGGAGGGCTGGTGGGGCCCTTTCCTGAGTTAGACTTCTGGGGTTCTCTTTTATCAGGGGTAAGAGGTGAAAGCTATAGGTGATTTCAGGGAATTATTCCCACTTCAACTGTTCTGCTTGGAATTCTGTGGACTCTTGGCTCTGCAAATTACATCTCATTCCTCTTCCTTTCCACATCTGCTACAAAAAGACCTGGGAGTTTGAGAATTACAATAGACTCTGGGCTCCAGGGGAGAAAGGAGGGCAAAATTTCATTCTGTAGTGCCTCAGGCTTCCAGTTCAGTGTCTAACTTGTTTCCAGGGCATTCTGGCCTGAGTGTCGTATATCCCCAGCATATATAGGGAATTGCATCACTATTAATTTGCATGCATTTGAGATGAGTTGTCACAGATCACAACATTTGGGAGCTAGAAGGACCTTAGAGATTTTTTCAATGGCATTTAAAAAGTCATTTTACATACATATTAAATATTTTTTGCATGCTGCATTTAACAAACACAAAGTCCCAAATGTATTAAGTAAAATAAAATTGGTGTTATCTACTTCAGTTATGTCAAGTCTGTTGGAGAAGTGGAGTCAGATGTGGTGCTTGGTGGGAAAGACCACCCTTCTCATACGCTTTTCCCAAAGATCCAAGTTATGGGGTCACATGTTGTTCAGATGTGGAATGTAGCAAAGGTAATATTTGTAGGGCACTGACCTGTACCGAGCACTGTTGCATTTAATCTTTTTACATATATTGCTGCATTTAATCCTCACTATAAACCTAAGAGCTAGGTACTATTGTAATCCCTATTCAACCTTCCTAAATGGAGTACTTAAAAAATGGGAAAGTCAGGTACTCAGAATAGGTAGATGGAGGCAGGGTTTCTCCCAGAAATACAGGCAGTCCCTGCTAGGAAAGTCTGTGTGGTGTCGGAGTATGTGATCTCTGTGTGTATTCCAGGATGTATATTAACTCTAGGGTATTGTGGACAAGTGAAGTTAGAATGGGAGCCCAGGAGTGGAGGGTTTGACTGAATTATAGAGAATTGGTTGTTACATCATTTAAAAATTATTGAATTCTGTTGGGACTCTGGTAGACTGACACTTTGATCCATGTGCATGTAAGTCCTAATTTTAAATGAGTTAGTAGACTTACTAATTTAGGGAGTGTAAAATGGGTGACAACATCAAGAGCTGTCATCAGGAATGGCACCTCAGGGCTTTGATCCATGAGTACCAAGCATTGTTGTTCCTTGGGCTGCCTTCTGTCCTTGGTAAGGTGCTGCCTCTCAACCTCCTTTTCATAAGAAAGACAACTTTTAATACAGAAAAAGTATAAGGCATGCCTCTCCGTAATTCAGGGACAGGAATGTAAGATGAGTTTCCAGAATCTTTATAATTAATTGACAGGAGCAAAAGAGAGGCCTATAAAGTAGGTGGTTACTTTGTTTCTTCTATGTCAGTCAGGTTTAGCTTCATGGAAGGAATAGACCAGTTGGGGTCCCCTGAGAAACTGAGAGCAGATGCCAGTTTGAATTAGCTCAGGAGGCTGAGATTTTCTGCCCTGAAGGCAGGTGTGATGTAATGGACCTTACCATCGCTCACAATATTATGAAAGAAACATTAAAGCAACAATTTTTATTACATGCCCTGGAGCTAGAGCTTTAAAATGTACTTTCTTCTCCCTCTACCCTCTCTAAACCACTTAGCTTTTAAAAACAAACAACCCATTCATGTGTTTGCTATAGTCAGATTATTAGTTCTTTCTCTGTATTCCTGAGCTCTGTTTCTTTTGGGTAGCAAAAAAGTAAGACTGGTGTTCTTCTAAGTCTCTGGAATTTTTCTTTACATGCAGTTATTATTTTATTCCACACCTATTAATTTCAGTGACCATTTATTGAGTGTGTGCTATGTGCCAAATTAAGATGAATGAGAGACTGTGTTTAAGTAGGAAAGTGGCCTGTCCACAAATAATTGCACTACAGGGTGATGTGAGGGTAGTGACCATTCATTACCCCAGGAAAGAACTATAAGGAACGAGGTATGAGGAAGGCTTCACAGATCAGGTGAATTTTAGACTGGATTTTGAAGCCTAAGAGCTAAGAGGAGGGAGAAGGGTGTTCTAAGTAGAGAGAACTATGTGAGCAAGGAAAAAGGGGTTGAGTATGAGCATGACCCTCCCAGGGAGAAACAGGTTCAGTGTGGCTGCAGGAGAAGGTCTTGTGAGGTTGGAGCCAGAGAATGAAGGTTCTTGAATGCCGTATTATTTAGATGTTTTCACAGCCTAGATTATCTTTTTTAGAAATTTTTTAAGCTGAATTTTTGTGTAGAGGCATGCTATGATTGGATTTTCTTTAGAAAATAGTCTGGCAGTAGTGCTTTGGAAGAACTGTATATGGAAAAGCCTGGTGGCCAGAAGAAAATGAGGATGCTGTTGCTATAGTCCAAATGAAATAGGAAAAGAGTCTGAACTAACATAGATCTGAGACATATTCAGAAATAGGGCAGGATTTAATGGCTACTAAATATGGGAAACAAGGCTGAAAATAATGGTGAGGTTTTGGAATTGCTTGACTGGGTGACTGGAGGTGCCACTAACAAGGATAATAAATAGATGAAGAAGAGGTTTTGGGAGAAAGAAAGTGAGCAGAGGTAACTGTGGACTATCCAATGGAGATACCTCCTGGACAGCCTTGGCTGTAGCTGTACTGTGACATCACATGGCGGAGACCTGTCACACATTATGCCAAACATTTAATAAATTCAATAAATCACGTAAAAAGAAGGAAAAAAATACTTTCGTTAGACTTGACTAATAACCATTGCATCATACTTCAGGTGAGTTTCTTAGAACTCTAATACTGTGATTCTTAATGTAGGTTCCAGTGAAGGAAAAAAAGTTGGACAGTCAAACAATGAGGGCTTATTATAAGCCACCAAGGGAAACCGAAACAGAGCAACCCAGATAGGAGTGGTTCAAAGGAACAAAGCAAATGGCAGAAGTGTAGCAGAGGAGAGGGATTGCTAAAGCCACACACAGGTATAGGCAGATTTGGAATACTGAGAAGAAATTTGAACTGGCTCTTCCAAATAACTATATTTCTTTAATGGTCAAAATATCACAAGCTTTCTTATTGTATTCAGCTTGTCAGTAAGAGACAAATAAGAGATTGTTCAGAGGTGTTGGGCAGAGAGGATTTGGTCTTATTTTGCAGAAAAAAGTTTTGGAAGACTTTGAACTAAAGGAAGAATAAAAGAGGAAGAGGAAGATAAAACGTAAAGGATCAGGATTAGGAGGAATTTTCAGAACATTCAGTGAAATCTATGGCAAATAGTTGCTAACAAGGTAAAAGATGCAATGCTCTCCTAGTGTGGCATTAGACTAACTTGGAAAAAGGAGTATATTAGTATAGCACCACACACACGCACACACACACACACACACACACATTTATTTATTTGAAGTATCATTGACATACAATTTTATGTTGGTTTCAAATGTGCAGCACAGTGGTTCAACAGTTACCTATATTATTAAATCCTTACCCCCTCTAGTGTGGTTACTATCTGTCAACATAGAAAGATGTTACAGAATCACTGACTATATCCTCCATGCTGTACTATATGACTAACTTATATTGTGATTGAGAATTATTGTGTCCCTTTATTTCCTTCCCCATCCTCCTTTACCTGCCTCAACCCCTCCCCTTGGTAACCACTAGTCATCTCTTAGTGTCTATGAATCTACTGCTGTTTTGTTCCTTCAGTTTTGCCTTCTTTTTATATTCCACAAATAAGTGAAATCATATGGTATTTGTCTTTCTCTGCCTG
Source organism: Manis pentadactyla (assembly GCF_030020395.1). Lineage (NCBI taxonomy): Eukaryota > Metazoa > Chordata > Mammalia > Pholidota > Manidae > Manis > Manis pentadactyla. The sequence goes on along the minus strand of NC_080021.1, from coordinate 43,766,108 downwards.
GCTTATTTCACTGAGCATAATATCCTCTAGATCAACCCATGTTGCTGCAAATGGTTGGATTTTCTTTCCTTTTATTGCTGAATAATATTCCATTGTTTATATGTACCACATCTTCTTTATCCATTAATCTATTGAAGGACACTTAGATTGCTTCCATATCTTAGCTATTGCAAAAAGCATAGCACCTTATATTTAAAAAGAACTTTTACATTTGATTGTTACATGATCCCTCAGAAGAAGGTGTAGTCAGATACTATTGTCTTTCTTTTATGAACTAAAAATCTGGGTATGAGGAGGCTGCAGTTTACCTCAGACCCCAGGGCTGGAAACAACTCTGAGCCCTCTGTCTTTCACTCCACTGCTCTGTACATTGTGTACATTGTAGCAGAGCTTTGCTTTGCCTTAGAACCTCAGCTTTTAATGTTGTGTGCTCTCTACCCCCAACTGTGTTAGGTCATGTAAAGTAAAAGTAAAGCAGATATTTGAAGGCTAATAAACCCAGGATCTCTGGCTGGAAGGAGAGATGGAAAGGATCCTTAACATCAGCTCTGCTCTATGCAGCAGGAATAGTCATAAAGCATTGTATATAGAGAATATATGTGGAAATCATATGATACTCTCAACACAATAGGAAATTCTACAAAATAAAACTCTTATGATTAAATCTTCTATGAGGCAAATAACCCCTTTATAAAGTGAATAGCTAATCATTCCTTAATATTGTCTTGATAAATTCAGACTTTCAAATATGGAATTTGCTTAAAGCAGGATACATCGGCAGTAAGCAACATCAACATTGATTATATTGTATGTGAAGAGTTATCTAATTTGAGTATCAAATATGAAAATGGGGATCTGGAGCTGGATCTGCTAATCATTACAGACCATTTAAAGCATATTGAACATTAGGATTTTCAGTAAAATCCATCTAGCTACCTTTACTGCTTACAGAGCACCTGCAGGTAGGACATTGGGTGTGACAAAGCTTAGCTGGCACTAAAAGCCCAGCGAAGCCCAGCCTGGCACTGCCCCCGTCTGATGGTGGGACCTGTAAGAGACAGTCAAGACTGTGACTCCAGCAACACAATGTGCTGGGATAGGCAAACCAGAAGCTCTTGTGGGCTTTGGGTTCTACATCATTATTAAATGAAACTACATATAGTTCAAAGCAAAGTGACCAAAACAATTTTTAGGAGACATTAAGGTGTTGTTTACATGAAAAATCAAGTAGACAAAAGCCAATGGTAATATACAAAAGACAATTGTGTAAGATTTGAATAATGTAACTAATGAGGTTGAAGAATGTAATTCATAAGGGCAAACAGGGTTATAGAAAGTTTCAGTAGCATGATATATTTAATATTATCTTCTATTGTCTATATTATATATGCATATATACAACTCTTCACATACAATATAATCAATGTCGATGTTGCTTACTGCAGATCTATCCTGCTCATGGTAAGTGTGTGGGATATGCACATAAGCATACATTATGTGTATTAACCTTTTATCTTTCTTATGTATATGTACATGTGTGTATACATACATAAAGTCTCTTATTTTTAGAAAGTTCATTTCTTCCTTGGAACATTTATGGAAGATTGTAAAAAAAAAAGGTCAAATGAAGACTTCAGTGAATTCCAGAGTCCTACTGGCCTGGTGCCTCAGTCCTCTGGTTTATTCCTGTTTTCAGTTGGCTTTGTAATGGGTTGAAGTGATAAAAAGAAAACATCCTTTCTTTTGCATGATGCTGTCAAGCCACTCATAATTTATCTTCTGCCTCCACATACATATGTCTTTTTGTACACAGAACATTATTTTGAGAGTCTCTATTATCAAAATACATCAGATCTATGTTATCCATGACTAATCTGAAGATACATTTGTTATGTTTGATGAAGTGTTCTAAATCATTAATGCCTTGTGTATTGTATTGCAAACTTAACCTTCTGAAACATCTGGCTGTTTTTTATATGGTTTTTCTTTTCATTAGCTTTTCTGAGCTAGAGGTTACAGAAAACAAGGGGCTATAAGAAGATTAGAAAATGTACAGAGGATCACAAATCCTCAAAGTTAAGTTCTTTGAGAAGTGGAGGGAATATCATGGAAGTCAGTTTATTCTGACTCCATTTCACTACCTATTCAGTTCAAATGTTAGGGTTTGCAACTTAAAGTCATCATTCATTAGCACCCTATGTTCTCTGTGGTTTAATGGTTAAAAATATGGGCTTTGAAGCCAGTTTCCTGGGTTCATATCTCGGCTCTGCCATCAACACCTCTGTGACCTTGGACCAATTATATATCCTCTCTATGCCTCAGTTTTTTCATCGATAAAGTGGGGATAATAATTATAACTGCCTGTGGTAGGCAGCGTAATGTCCTCCCCCAAAGATGTTTATGCTCTAATTCCCTGGAATCTGTGAAAGTGATAGGTTATGTGATAAAGAAGAATTAAGGTTGCTGATGGAATTAAGATTGCTAATGATCTGACCTTAAGGTAGGGAGATTATCATGGTTTATCTGGGTGGACCCAATTAACAGTGGCAATGGGGAACAAAAGAGGAGTCAGAGGGTTAGGGAGATTGACTGTGGAAGAATGGCCAGAGAGACACATTGTGACCAGCTCTGAGGATGGAAGGAGGAGACCATTAGAGAAGGAAGCGAAGGTGGCCATTAGAAGCTGGAAGAGACAAAGATCCTCCTTTAGAGCCTCTGAAAGGAATGCTGCCCTGCCAGCACTTTGATTTTACCTGGTGAGTCCAGTGTTAGTCTTCTGATCTACAGAACTGTAAGATAATAAATTTGTATTGTTTGTGCCACCAAAATTGTGGTGATATGTCACAGAAACAAAGGAAAACTAATGCATTGTCCTATAGGTTCGTTGTAGGGTTAAAAAAATGTAAACATTTAGGACTGGCCTGCCTCATGGTAAATGCTCAATGTTAGCTACTATTATTATTATTATTATTCATGGTACTTTGGTGCTTCTTCTGTTTTTGCCTCTTTGTCATAGTTGTCTTGTGATTACCCATAATTGTTGGACTCTCTCACCTCTCCTGACTGAGACCTAGGGGTTTCTCACTGTCATTGTAATCCATATTCAGTCTCCAGCCAAGATGTCAAAATTACCATTTAGGTATTCTTACCATTTCATGGCCTCAGATGCTTCTGCTCCAGCTAAGGAGATCTGGGCTGTGACTCCCTGGATCTGCCTGTCTTTCCAGATTGTAGGGTGGTCGTTTGCCCTGCACCCTTGGTTCTCTGTGAGGCCCAAGGAAAGTGATTGGTTTTCAGTTCATGCATTTTTATTTGTTGTTATAAGGACAGGAGGGATGACAAACAGGTGGGGGCTGAAATTGGACCCACGGCAATGCTGTCATTACCATATAGCTTTAAGGAGCTGTTCTGTACTCGAGATCTTCATCTCTACACTTGACTTTTTAAATTTCTGTTCTCTTGTTTTCAGTGCATCGATGTCATTCCTAAACATGCACTTTGCATGTTTTCTATTTTGGTTAATGATATCTCAATCTGTGGGATAGTAGATAATGTGATGTTTTCAAATATAGGGTACAAAACAGGCTCAAAATCTGGGAGGTTATCCTTAACTCTTCCCTTTTCCTTATCCTCCAAAATTAATAAGTCACCAAATGTTGTGTCCACCTGTGATAGCTCCTGAATTTTTCTGTCTTCACACCCCCATTCTGTCTTTGCTCTAATTGTACCCCTTATTGGCTAGGCAGAATCTTTTAAAGCACTTCATCTTCCACACTGCCTTAAGAGTTAGATCATGGCTGGATCATGTAACTCCTCTTCTTAAAATACCTACATTTTGAGATATTGTCTGTAGAGTAAAATCTAAACTGCAAATATGACATTTAAGGTTCTTAAAGATTGGCATTAAAATATATTTCTAAGTGCATTCCTGGTATATTCACTTACTATATTAGTATGCTAGGGCTGCCATAACAAAACACCACAGACTGAGGGGCTTTAGAGCAGAAAATTATTTTCTCACAGTTCTGGAGCCTGGAAGTCCAAGATCAAGGAAGGTGTCAGCAGGTTTTTTTTTTTTTTTATGAGGCTCTTCTCCTTGTTGCAGATGGCCATCCATCAACTTGCTGTTTTAGTTCTCTTACATCCCTGGTGTCTCTGTGTGTCCAGATTTTCTCTTCTTATAAGGATGCCAGTCAGACTGTATTAGGGCCCACCCCTAACATTCTCATTTTAACTTAATCACCTCTTTAAAGGCCCTATCTCCAAATATAGTCACATTTTAAGGTAGTGACCTAGAACTTCAACATAGATTTGGGCAGGGAGGCAAGATTCAGACCATAACACCTACTATACCCCTCCATGTGTTCTGTATGTACAAATCAGATCACATCATGACCTGGAAAGATTTAAAAAATACTGATTCCTGGGTTCCACCCAAGTTCTGAATCAGTAAGTCTGAAATGGGACTGGGAATTGGGAATACATTTGTTGTGTACATGTGTATGTGTGTTTGAATTTCTCCTTTGTGCTTTATAATGCCCCAGCTTCCCTAGACTTTTTGCCATTTCTGGGGAACTTATTATAGGTGTTACACTTTTACTCATGGTTGTTCTTTAACTAGAAATACCCTCTGCAACACAGAGCTATGAAAATTTATTTGTCCTATAAGGCTGAGCTGAGTTACCATCTTCTCTGTTACTTCTTCCATATTCTATCTTGTGATAATCCTGCAATACTTTATCATTACTTAATTATAAGTGCTTGCGAATTTATTTTCTTTTGTTTTGTATGATAGTTATTTGCCTTCCTCTCATTAGCTTCCTAAAGTCAAGGATGACATAATCTTTATTTTCATATATCTGAAACAGTTGCTCTTAGTAGGGAGTCAGTCAATATTTGTTAAAACGAATAAATGAATGAACTCATTAGTGAATAATAATTTTCTTACTACCTTTTATACAATGGAGCCCATTGGATAAAACAAGCTTATCAGATGTAAAATCAGTGGTAGAATTTTTATTCTTGAATTAAACATCCTTAACATGAAAGATGAACAGTTTTTAATCTATATGTCCAATTTAGGTCTTTAAACATTAAAAAATTTCTCTTGAAGCAGTGTAGAGTGAAGTTATCATAACAACTCATAACAGTGCCATTTTTTCTCACATTGAATTTTTCAAGGCAGAGTGTGGATGGGCCTAAAAATGAATGGATTTCCCAATGTCCTTTTTTATCTTCCCAGTCAAGAGCTGCTTCTTTATAGCTGGCATGTTAGGGTGGACTTGTCTAATTGCTGAGCCAATAAGCTGTGTTTTCTGGGTCAATGAATAATGAACACAATTTTTAAAATAATTACATCAGCCAAGACCCAGTTACTAGGCAGGCATCTAGAGTCTAGCATTTCATTTTTGATAGCTTTTCAGAAACTCTAAAACTTCAACCCAGTATTTTCTAGAGATGGAATAATCACCTCTCAGATAATTTTCCAAAGTCTTCTGAACCAGTACAGGCAGTAGGAAAGATTGGCAAGGGAAGGACTGATATCTACTCATAGGGGAAGAAGGGCTCTGCTTTGAAACTGTACAGATAAGACTTTGGATGTGGAAATTTACAAGGCTCAGAAAACCCTGAAACATCTTTAGAAGCCGAGTCCAGCAGAATAACGGGAGTTTGGGTGTTGGCTTGGCTTGGAGTCTGTTTGGCACAAACCACACTGTAAACAACTCTTCAAACATTTGCATCTGCATACTGACTAGATTCTCAAAAGGTCCAATTAAACACTTGCCAATGGAAGAAATGTTTGTTTCCTCAGCTGACCAGGTGTCAGCCTGGCTTTTCTGATGGGGAAACAGTTTCAGCTGATAGTGTTGTATTCTCTTTCTCCTAGACCTGATCTTGTCCTTTTTCTTCAGACAAAATTATTCTTGAAAGCCGTGGAGACTGCGCCAAGCTATGGACCATGGGATTAGGTTAGGCAACTAAAGAAAAATAGTTTTTGTCAAACCCAAGAAAACCTACTCAGTGCTATTGCTTCTTTTGCATAGTTCTAAACCCCTGTTGCTTGGAAAATTATGAAAGTGATAGTAGCTAGAAAAAGGAAAGAGCAGTTCTGAAATATCTTTTAAAAAATAGAATTTTCCTAATAATTGAATTCATTTTTTCAGTCCTTATCATTGTCATTATCATTGCAACAAATCCATATTGAATGATTGTTAATAGGGGTGTTGTGTGTATAGTGTATGTATGTCCCTTATTGACAAACACAGAAATGCTCAAGCGAGAGAGAAAAATTAGATAATTGGTATAGTATGAATAGATAATTTGGCTTTGGAAAGGAGGGTGGGGAATTGTTTCACTGGAACATGAGCTGAGAAGGACTGTAGATAAAGGGATTGAAAAGTTTTGAGTGAGGGTGAAGAAAGCTAAGGTAGCTCACGGTCAGAATATTGTATCCTCAGTTATGGAGAGGAGGGGAGCTTTTCCTGAGCATGAGGGGAGTAGGGGTGGAATTTGGGGCTTAAGGAGAGTGGAAAAACTTTGTAGCAGCTGCTATGGGTAATTTGATAAGGGTCAACTGAAGATATAAATATAAGGGTTGCCAAGCAATGCAGAGGACCCAGACGAGATCAGAGAGTCTTAGTTTTTAGTGGAGACATTTGGCGTGATTAGGTATATGTTGATGGTGGTATTATTTTGCAAGCACAGAGAAAATTCAAAACTATTTTTGGGAATAGGTAACTAGGTGAGGAGGAAAGGCAAAGGCATTCTACAGTATAATGAAAGCATTGTTGTAATTATTAACTACCAAGTTGTGAGCCAATATTAATCTGAATGGTGTCAAATTAAAAAAATCACTGCCAAGAGTTATGTCAAGGAGCTTACCACTTATGTTTTCTTCTAGGAGTTTTATAATTTCAGGTCTTATATTTAAGTCTTTAATCCATTTTGAGTTAATATTTTATATGGTGTAAGATAGTTTTCCAGTTTCATTCTTTTGCATGTGAGTGTCCAATTTTCCCAGCACCACTTATTGAAGAGACTGTCTTTTCCACATTGTATATTCTTGGCTCCTTTGTCATAAATAAATTGATGACATATTTGTGGTTTATGTTTGGATTCTCTGTTCTATTATATTTAGGTATGTGTTTGTTTTTTGACAATACCTTTCTGTTTTAATTACTATAGCTTTGTAATGTAGCTTGAAATCGGGGAACATGATGCCTCCAGCTTTGTTCTTTCTTCTCAAAATTGCTTTGGCTATTTGGAGTCTTGTGTAATTCTGTACAAATACTAGGATTGTTTGTTCCTTTTCTGTGGAAAATGCCATTGGAATTTTGATAGGCATTGAATTTATGTATTGCTTTGGGTAATATGGACATTTACACCATTTTAGTTCTTCCAATCCATGAGCACAGAATATCTGCCCATTTATTTGTGTCTTCTTCAGTTTTTTTTTCATTAATGTCTTATAGTTTTCAATATATAGGTCTTTCACCTCTGTGATTAAATTTATTCCTGGATATTTTATTATCTGTGATGCAGTTGTAAATGGGATTGTTTTCTTAATATCTCTCTGATATTTTGTTAATTACTGTGTAGAAACACAACAGATTTTTTTGTGTATTGATTTTGTATCCTGTGACTTTACTGAACTTATGGATTAGTTCTAACCAGTTTTTGATGGGCACCTAACATTTTCTACATATAATATGTCATCTGTATAGTTGTATTTCTTCCTTTCCAGTTTGGGTGCCTTTTATTTCTTTTTCTTGTCTAAGGCTTTTGCTAGAACTTCCAGTACTATGTTGAAACAACTTTGTTTACAGTATCCATATGTTCTAAAGTATATTTTATTTTATTATTATTCAGCTATGGTGGGGCTAACAGATCAGGAAATAATTGCCTTTGAAGAGATAATTTGTTACTTACAGTTCCCAAGAGGGGGGGTATGCCATGCCATGCAAGGCATATGGGAAACACGAGGGTCAGTTAGGAGGCAGAAGGAATGAGGAGAAAGCATGGGCAAAAAACTTTATTGTGAATTTGATGAGAAAGAATGGGTGACATGAGGTAAGCAGGTTTAGGACTGGCTAGCTTGAATTTCAGTGGGCTGTCAAGTATAGGGACTGTGCCTGGCCCTGGGTTGATTAGGATAGGGGAATATTGGCTTGGCATGTGAGAGTTAGATAAAGGGAAAGTGGTTGGTTTTCATATGAAAGGAGCATTCATAGGGGAGTCTAAAATTTAGCTGATCATGGGAGGGGCAGTTCCTACCAGTCTTTGAGGCCCCAGATGCCAGAGCATCAAAAATACAGAAAATAAGAAAATATAGTTAATACATCACATATCAGAATCAGGGAAGATTCTGATTGGCCTTGCATGGTTCATTCTATTTCTGTAGTTTGGGTGTGGAGTGTGGGGTGAGGAATGGTACTGTGATTGGCAGCCAACCTAGACCGTAATTGAGTACAGGATGGACAAGCTTAAAGAAAAAGAAAACAGAAAAAAGTAAAATATGCTGGGAAGCCAAAACCTGTAGCTACCATAGTCTACTAGAAGGTGCCAATAGCCATCTTGGTTCAGTTCTCCAGGTGACAGTGCAAATATGGCTTGTAACTTCTAAATGTCAGAAAAATTAGGGTTTTTGTTTATATTTTAACAGCTCTTGCTGCACAACATGTACTGCTCCTTGGCTTGATGTCTTTCTTTTGTCCTGCATTTCCACAAGCTTATAGAGCTCCTGAAACACAGTGTCCAAAAGTAAACTCATTATTTGTTTTCCAATCACCTTGGCTAGGTTCCAGTGTTTTTCTCAGTGGCTGCAGCAACAGTGCCTTTTTCTTTGACTCCCTGCCTTCCCCCTATATCAAGTCTTTTATCTTCTAAAATCTCTTTTAGATTTACTTCTTTCTTATCCATGTTTGCTGCTGCCTTTCTATGTAGGATCTCATTACCTTTCCAGTCTTTTCTTTTGAATCCACCTTTCTTAATATTGTCAAATTTGTCTCACTGGGGAAAAATCACCCAAATAAACCCCCAAGTTACTTGAACATTATGGATAGAGAATGGTGCATATATGGCACAAGGGTGAATGTCTGGAGATCTAAATTCAAGTCACATTCCTCCTATGAATTTTATCAAAGATATCTATCTGGTGGCTTGAAAGAGAAATTGTATGTTTGAAAAAATGTTGGTAAACTGTAATGTATTCAGATGATGATATCTTTATTTCTCTTTCTATGCTGTGTGAATTCTAAGTCTTTTCCAAATTCTAATTTTCAGCCTCATCTCCTCTTTCAATTGGAATTCTTCTGTACCCACTCTTAGCCCAAGTTTTTAAAGTTTGTTTCTATCTTTGAATCTTTCTACACTGTTCCAAAAACTGAAATGCCCTTTGTTCTCCTGTCTTCCAACTAAATCTTAGCCATCTTTTAAAGTCTGACTGAATCCTACCTCTTTTGAAGTTGTTTTTAATTATCCAGATCACCCATATTCTTTTTTTTTCTTGCACTTCATTTTCACCACTGATTATTTACTATTCACTTTTTTCTTATCTTTCAGTCTCTACAATATATTCTCTACTTCTGAGGGTAGGAACCTTGATTTTCACTTCTTTTGTATCATGCATAGTTTAGTTGTATAGTTTGTAGATAAATAGTTGATTAATTGTTAATTGGGAAAAAAGTGCCTATCTTCAGTAATTACATTTTGGATATTCTTTGTGAACTACTTTTTTCCCCATGGGAATAAATAATTGTAGATAGACTCACAGATCCTGAAACAGTTTAGTCCATTTTAACAAATCCTTATTGAATTCTGGAACATACGGTAAATGTTGAATAAAGGTCCATTTGTTCACTTATTCAGTCAACAAATATTTATTGAATATCTACTGTTTGCCCCATACTCAGTGAATTATTGTAATATATTCATAGTATTAGACATTGAGAATCCAAATATGAATCTGACATGATCTTTATTCTTAATTTGTTTTACTTGATCAATGATGACACCGTTGGGTAGTTATAAGGCAGTACAGAAGAGTGAATGATGTGCTTGGACACACAAAGAAATGAATAATTTATTCTAACTCAGATAGTTCAACAAAGGATTCACAGAAGAGATAACATTCAGGAAAAAAATGAAGCATGCAGGGAGGTAGCATTAATAGTCATGTTAGCTTTGTGAAAATTTTGCACTTTACACAGTGTTGTTAAAAATTAATATGCCAGAGAGTTTTTGCTTCTGGAAAGATGGAGTAGATGTACTTTTTCCTATTTATCCCACTAAGCACAACTAAAAACAACTAAATTCCATATATCTATATCTATATGTGTCTATATATGTCAAATGTAAGAAAATTCTGAAAGATGGAGAGAAGAAGGAAGACCAGATAGGGACCCTGGGACCTGAGTTCCTTGTGTTTTCTTTTTGTGTCATATAGTTCAGGCTTGGAGCTGAGAAAGCTGGCAACTTGGAAATGCCAATGAGTACAGACCAGAAAAAAGAAATGTCAACAAAGTCCTGTCTCTCTAGCTAGAGGATCAGGAAAAGGATAGTCTAGCAAGACAGAAAACTTAGAAAGTAACCACTCTACTCCAGTCAAACATTACAAAAAACAAAAATCTGTAGTTCCCACTGTAACCTATGCCAACAAAGACTGACTGGGTATAGCTTATACTTCTACTCTCATAAGGCTATTATAAGTATCCTAATAATCCTGCCAGAATGGTGTCAGAGAATACCACCCAGGAAGACAGGACTTTCATACCCACCAGTCATTAATGAGCATCTCCTCTCCCAACCCCATCTGTGGAGTAAGTAGAGACCAAATAGGCCCAATTGACTAGCGCACCCCCTCCTTCCAAGCTTGCATGATGTCAGAGAAGAGCTAGTGGAGAGTCAGGACTTTCACCTTTTGCCAGCAGTAATGGCAACATCTCACTATATTGCTGGTGGAGACCATTTGGGGTATCTGGAATTCCCACCTTCCCTTAGAATTTATAAGGAGACCTTATTTTTTGAGTGTCAGTGGGGGCTAAATGGGGAACCTGGACTGCTTATCTCTAGTAGCAGTTTTGAGGTAGTAGTACATACCCTCCCATTACCTTTCTTCTACTGCAGTAGTATCAGAGAAAACAAGCTAAAATAGAAGGTTAAATAAGATCCAGAGTCTAATAATAACAAAAATGTCTGATTTTCTATTGAAAATCATTTGTCATAACAAAAAACCCAAAGATCTCAAAATTAATAAAAAAGAAAATCAATATAGATGTCAACACCAAGATGACAGATTTTAGAATTATCTGCTACTGTAAAGCAGCCAGATAAAAATGTGTAAGGAGCAATTACAAACATGCTAGAAACAAATGAAAAAATAGAAAGCTTCAGAAAAGAAGTAGAAGATAAAAAGAAGAATCAAATGGAAATTTGTATCTGAAAAATGCTAGAAGCAAATAAAAGTATCAGTGAATGGGCTCAGTGAAACAGCAGAATGGAGGGGACAGAAGAAATAATCAGTAAACTGGGTATTGCCCAATTTGGCCAACATATAAAGAACAGACTGAACAGAAAAAATGAGCAGAGCCTCTAGGAGTTGTCGCACTGTAAGAAAAGATCTAACATTCATGTTATGGAGTCTCGGAAAGAAAAAAGAAATCAGGATTAAAAAAAACTTTCAGAGAGATAATGGCTGAAAACTTCCCAAATTTGATAAGAAACACAAACCTAGAGATTCAAGAAGCTGAGCAAAGTTCTAAACAATATAAACTCAAGAGATCTCTGCCAACGCACAGTATAATTAAACTTTTGGGAAATAAAGACAAAGAATAAAAATCTTGAAAACAGCCAGAGAAAAATGACACTTTACTTAAAGGGGAAAAGAATGAGAGTGGATTTCTCATAAGAAATCATGGAGGACAGAAAATGGTGGCACAATATTTTCTGGGTGCTGAAATAAAATAACTGTTAACCCAGAATCTTATACCCAGCAAACATATCTTTCAGGAATAAAGGGGAAATCAAGACATTCTTGGGTAAAAGAAAACCTTAATCAGGCCTACCCTAAAAGAATGGCTAAAATAAATTCTCTGAACTGAAAGGAAATGATAAAAGGAAGAACCTTGGAACATTAGGAAGGAAGGAGTGAACATGGTAAGCAAATATATCAGCAAATACAATTGGCTGTCCTTTTCCTCTTGAGATTTCTTATTTTTTGATGGTTGAGGTGAAAATTTTAACACTCTTTAAATGTGGTTTTAAATGTATGTAGATAAAATATTTAAGAAAATTATACTATAAACTTGGAAGGGTAAAGGGACATAATAGGAGGTAAGTTTTTATACTTCACTCAAATTGGTAAAATGATGACACCAGTAGACTGTGATGAATATATATATATATATATATGTAAAATGTACTACATACATCACCTAAAAGAACGATGATATATACTCATAAACAGTATAAATTAAAAGATATAAAAGATATATACTTGAAAACAGTATAAATTAATGAAAATGGAGTTCTAAAAAATGTTCAACTAACCCACAGCAGGCAGGAAAAAATACCCAGAGAAACAAAAACAGAGGAAATATAGAAAACAAAAAATAAAACGACAGACTTAAGCTCTAATGTATCCATAATTACATTAAGTGAAAATCATGTAAAATACACCAATTGAAAAACAGACTGGCAGAGTGGGTTTGAAAATATTACCCAACTTTGTGCTGTCTATAAGAAACTCATTTCAAATATAGTGATATAGGCATGTTGAAAATAAAAGGATGGGAAAACTTAAAACAGTTGATTCTTGTTATTTTTGGTAGCTAATAAAGTCACTGTGAACACTGAATTAGCAAATATTAAACAGCTGTTCCTAGCGGAAATACAGGATTAGGTTCCTGTGAGCCTCTTCTCCATTTTTTGTCAACTGACCAATACATGTTTTGTGAAATACAACTGTGAAAATACATTTGTTTACAGCTTGAGACCTGAAATGAGAAGGCCAAGTTTTGCCTTATTTGACTGTAGCTGGGAATTTGTGAATCAGGTAACTCAGGTTTTTTGTTGCTTTGTCCATGGATGATTGTAAAAGTACTGCTAGTATTGAATTTAAGATTATAAATAAATTTTAGTGAGTGGGTGAATTAGCAAACATGAATCCATAAATAATAAGAGCTGACTGTATCATGCAAAAATTAATCAAAGAAAAGCAGAAGTGTCTATATAATATCAGGTAAAGTAAACTTTAGGGCAAAGAAAATAATGCAAGGCAAAGAGATGTTGTATAATGATAAAAGAGTTAATCCACTAAGAAGACATAACAGTGCTAAATGTGTAGGACCAAAAAAATAGCTGCAAAACATGTGAAGTAAAAACTAATGAAAATGAAAGGAAAAAAGACACATTTGGTCATAGTTGGAGACTTTAGTACCCCTCTCAACAACTGATAGAACAACTAGGTAGAAAATCAGCAAGTATATAGCAGAACTCAGCAATAGCACTAACCAAAAATATCTAATATTTACAGACCACCTCACCCAACAATAGCAGAATATACATTCTTTTCAAGTGCTCATGAAACATCATATGAAGATAGACCACACCATAGGCATAAAACAAACCTCAACAAATTAAAAAAAATTGAACTCCTACAGAATTCATTCTTTGGCCACAATGCTATTAAAGTAGAAATGAATAACAGAAAGATAACAGGAAAATCTGCAGACACTTGTAAACATACTTCTAAATGACACGGTCCAACAGGAAGCATTAAGGGATATTAAAAAAATACAACTAAAGCAAATGAAAATGAAAATATAATATGTCAAAATTCATGGGACACAGCTAAAGCAATGTTAAGAGGAAGATTTATAGCATTAAATGCATATATTACAAAAGAGAAAAAGTCTAATATCAATCTAAGCTCCCACCTTAAGAACCTAGGAAAAGAAAATCAAAATAAACCCTGAGCAAGCCAAAATTAGGAAATGAAGAGCAGAAATCAGTGAAACTGATAACAGAGAAACAATAGAGAAAAATCAGTGAAAAAATAGTGCCTTAAAAAGATTAATGAATTTGACAGTTCTCTAGCCAGACTGACAACAGGACAAGAGAAGACGTGGATACCAATATCGGGAAAGAAGGAGGAAATCACCAACCGCAGACACCAAGAGGTTGATAAGGGACTACTCTTAACAACTTTACATGCATAAATTTGACAGCATAGGTGAAACAGACCAGTGAAATAATATAAACTGCCTCCACAGCTTACTCAATATGATATGAATAATTTGAATGGACTATAACTATTAAGGAAATTGAATTTATAGTTAATGGAAATCTCCCAAAGATGAAATCTTTAGCTCCAGATGGTTTCACCAGTGAATTCTACCAAATGTTTAAAGAAATATTAACACAAATTCTATAAAATCTAATCCAGAAAACAATGTGGAGGAGATATTTCCCAATCATTTTATGATGCTAGTATTACTGTGATATCAAATGGCAAAAACAGTACAAAAAAAAAGGAAACTACAGATTAATGTCCTTCATGAATATAGACACAAAAATGCTTAACAAAATATTAGTAAATAGAATTCATCAATACAGAAATAGAACTATACAACATGATCAAGGGGATTTTTTTCCAGAGATGTAAGGCTAGTTCAATATTTGAAAATCAGTCAATGTAATTGACCACATTAACAGAATAAAGAAGACAAGTAATATAATTAGAGCAATTGATATAGAAAATGTATTTGATAAAATTCAATACCCATTTATGATTATAACTTACAGAAAGCTAGGAATAGAAGGGAGCTTCCTCAATTTGATGGAGAGCATGTACAAGAAGTCTATAGATAACATTTTACTTCATGGTGAAAAACTGAATGTTTTCTCCCAGAGATCAGAATAAAGTAGGAAGCATTAGTCTACTTGGTTTCAAGAAGGCTTTATTACAGATGTACAATAATCAAGACTGTGTGGTATTGGTGGAGGAATAGACAACATAGATTAGTAGAGCAGAACAGAGAACTTAGAAATAGATCCATATGAATATGTCCAGCTGACTTTACGAAGGTGCCAAAGCAATGTAGTAAAGGAAAGGTAGCCTTTTTCAACAAATGGTGCTAGGGTATTTGGACATCATCAGCAAGATATGAAACTTGACCTAAGTTTCACATCTTATATGAAAATTAACTCAAAATGGATAGTGGACTTAAATGTAAAATGTAAACTGTGAAACTTTTAGAAAAAAACATAGGAGAAAATCTTCCGAATCTAGGGCCATTCAGAGTTCCCGGACTTGACACCAAGAGCACTAGCCTTAAAAAGAAAAAGCAACAAATTGAACTAGATCAAAATTAAAAACTTATTCTGGTGAAGACCCTGTTAAGTGAATGAAAAGACAAGGTACAGATTGAGAGGAAATGTTCACAAATCACATATCTCATAAAGGACTATGAGTATATAGAATATATAAAACATATATATAAATACAGCATCTAGTATCTAGAATATATATAAACTCTCAAAACTTAATAAAGAACAAACAATCCAATTAGAACTTGGGCAAAAGACAAGAAGAAACATTTTACTGAATGTGATATATAGATGGTAAATAAGCACCTGGAAATATGTGCATCATTGTCCATTAGGGAAATGCAAATGAAAACCACAAGGAGATATCACTATGTATCTATCACAATGGCTAAAATAAAAAAATGTCAGCACTAACTGTTGACAAGGATCTAGAGAAACTAGATTACTCATACATTGTTGGTGAGATGTTACATCTACTCTGGGAAAGAGATTGGCAATTTCTTAAAAAACTAACCATGCAATCCAGCACTTGTGCTCCTGGGCATTTATCCTGGAGAAATGGAGACTTAATGTTTGTATAAAAGCCTCTACACTAATGTTTGTAGCAGCTTTACTTGTAACAACCCCAATCTGGAAACAATCCAAATGTCCTTTAATGGGTGAATTGTTAAACGGTGCTATATCCATACAATGGAATACCACTGAGCAATAAAAAGGATTAGACTATTAATGAGGCAATGACATCTCTGAAAAAAGCCAATCCTAAGATCATATACTGTATGATTTTATTTATTTAACATTCTTAATATGACAAATTATAAAAATGGAAAAGAGATCAGTGGTTGCTAAGGTTTAAGGAGCAGGTGGCAGCAGTGAGGGATGGGAGGAGGAGTAGGTTTAGCTGTAAAAGAGCAAAATGAGGGATGCTTGTGTTGATGGAAATGTTCTATATGTTAACTGTGTCAATGGCGGTATCCTAGTTCTGATATTGTACTATAGTTTTGTAAGATGTTCCATTGGGGGAAACTGGGTGAAGTGTACATGGGATCTCTCTATTATTTATTGTAACTACCTGTGAATCTCCAGTTAACTACAAATAAAAAGCGTAATTAAAGAAAACTTAATATACTTTAGTGTATCTTACTCCCTAGGTTGATAATCTTAAGTCTTTTTGCCAACCTGGCCTACAAATATTTATTCTGAATTCCTGCACTGCACTTGGCATTATGGTAGCTGGCGCTGTTAGGAATACAATTATAGAAGCATGAGTTTTACAGTATATACAAACTAAAGTGTGTGTGTGTATGTATGTGTGTTAAAAACATGTGCAAGAACACCTAAGGGAGTTAAGATACTCTCTTCTTTCAAAATTTCCAATATTCGAATGAAATTTTAAGAGCTATTGCATAAAGTGGCTTTTGTAGTCATATTCAGCTCTTAACTTGCCAAGACTATCTTCTCTCACTATATGCAACTTCACTACAATTCACATTGTATTATCAAATCCATGTGAATTGTGCAAAACAAAAGAAAAATAAATGACCTAGCTAAGGTTTTCCAGCTGCACCAAGGAGAACCTATTGATTTGAGGTTTGATGTAATGGACTGCACTTGAAAGAATATTTTTCCAAGTAATTGTAGTACTTGGAGTGAATGAAGAATTGTGTGAAGAATCTGCAGCTCATTTTCAAAAACTGGGAAAAAATAAGGTAAAATTCTTACCAACTTTGCTATATATTTATGGAATATATGAAAGTTTAGCATTTTAGATTCTTTTCTAATTAACAGTTAATTTGCCTGTAGAATATCTTTGAGAAACTATTTTCACAACCAAGTTTTAAGAAGAGTGATATTTCACTGTTATGGTTTTCAGGGATCTGGCAGAAGAGTAGATCCTATCAGATCTCATGGTTTGGAGGAATTCTTATATATTTAGGTGAAATAGATAAAGATTTTCTGTTCTTATAGAATCAGGTAATTGTCTTTCTATGCAATATTCATATCAGCATACTATGTAATAAAAATGAAGTCATAGAAAGAAAAAAGAGGCAAAAATAAAGCTTCATGGACATCTGAGATTATTGTATTATAGATCACAAAGCAGGTAATTAACAAATAATGAGTGCCTTGACAAGGGCTGCACTGTTGTTCCACTCCAAGACATCTGAATGGTGTTCTCTGGGGTTGTGTAGTATACAGTCAGCCCCATTCTATGCAGCAGCCTTGACATCTACCATGTGCCTGACACTCTTCTAGGTACTTGGGATACAACAGTGAACAAAACAGATGAAAATCCCTGCCCTCATGGAGTTTCCATTCTAGACTAGAAATACAGATGATAAGCTAAATGGATGAGTTAATTTTATAGTATGTTCAGAAGTGACATATTCTATGCAGGAAAATAAAGAAAAGGAGTGCAGGAGTAGGGGGTGTTGTCACAGTTTTGAGGTGGATGGTCATGTGAAGATGCACTGAGAAGTGAATTTGTAGCAAAGCTTTGAAGGCACTGTGTTTCCTCTGGGTACGAGTGTTCAAGCAGAGGGAACAGTTAGGACAGGGGTTCTGAGGTAGGAGTCTTGAACTGCAGCATGGAGGCCATCGTGTGGAGGGAGTAGTAGGGATGTGGTCTGAATTTAGCCGGGGCCTTGTGGGCTATCCTAAGGACTTTGGCTCCTATTCTGAGCAAGATGGGGAGGAATTGGAGGGCTCCACGCAAGGGCACAGCACAGTTTGATCAGATAGCTTTGGTGAAAGTACTGCATTGCTTTGCTAGTTAGGAAGTGGCTCAAATACCATGTTAAAGCAATTCCAATGAAGTGCTGGGGCTGCAAGTGGAGAAAGGTAAGTAGAATGAAAAACGACACCTTGACAAGACCTTTCTCTTATGTTTAAGAGAGTGGAGGTGGAGGAGTGGGGGATAGAGTCTTATAATAAACAGTCTTATTTCTAAAGTAGTTGTTGGACTAGAAACAATGAAACTGATCACACATCTATTTTGGTAGGCAAATTCAATACATCAACGATTATCGGGGCATCTTAAAATTTTCAACATCCAAAATACCCAAATCTGGCATTACAGCTTGGATTCCTCCCACTGGAAAAACTAGTTGGAAATAGAGAAGGTCCTGAAGAGGAATGGAGTCTTACAGGACTGAAATACATGTGTTTTCTGAACTTTTGTCCTTTCTTTAATGATGTTGTACTTAAACACTTTTGTGGGTTTATTGAAACTTTAATAAATATACTCATTTGCATCTCATTGAAGTCAAATCTACATAGCTGAGTAACATAGTTTTGTAGTCTCTACTATGTAAGACTTCAGGGCCTAAGTAAACTTTTATATCACTCTCAATTAGTGTTATTAAGTGTATAAATTTCCTTAAGAAATGCTTGTGTAGGCTTTTAAATAATGAATAAAATCACACACCTGGCTAAGAATTACTGCACTAGATTCACATTTCTCTAGAGAAAGGTCTGTCAGCACATCCATTATACGCACATATTTTCAGGTTGAAATTTGGCATAGCAGTTCTAAAGAAGAAAGAGATTCTAACAAGATGTGAATAAAATCTTTCTCTTCTTTTGAGAAAAGAGACATTCTTTTGTATTCTGACACAGCTACATCCCACAAAACTTTGGGACTCTTGATTTTTGTTTTGTTTTTTGTAAAGGAAGAAGTACCTTTGAAAAGCAGTTAATCTTTGTATATAAAGGTAGAGAAGAACCTTTTGATGTTTGACAACAGCTTTGCTTAAGAACAGAAATGATTTAAAGGGCTTTTAAAAAAGAGCCAATGTTGCCTTTTTTTTTTTTTTCTTCTGGAGATCATAATCACATGAAAACTGAAATACTGATACCCTTAAGGGTGGAATTTATCCTGCCTGTCGCTGGAACAAAACAAGAATACCCACAAAGGGGACACCTTCTTTGGAAGAGTAGACACTAGTGCATGTTTCTTGAGAATTTGAACACGAGTCAGATAAAAGAAAGCATATAAAAGGCTTTAAAATTTTTTATAGTTTTTGAGGTAATAATATGCAAGTGGAACACCACTCAAAAAGGATGTCAGTGCAATGTACATTTCCTTCTTCCTCCTTGCTCTAATCCCTGGTCATTTGTCTTCTTTTTAGAATGTTCCTGGTTATTCTTGTTTATTTTCCCTGTGAACTTCACAATCAATTTGCATTATTTGTATATAGAGAGAGTAGTGGTATCACTATATTATGTTTATAGTCATCTGCTTTAGTGAATTCTCTTATTGATTATAGTTTTCCAGTCTTGTAGAATAATAATACCGGACAGGTAAATGATCATATTGTTTGAAAATGATGATAATTTTGCCTTGTCCTTTTAAATTTTATACCTAGATTAATTTTTTTTTTTTTAAATAATTATTTTTTATTGAAGGGTAGTTGACGCACAGTATTACATTACATTAGTTTCAAGTGTACAACACAGTGGTAGAACATTTATATACATAATTCTAGGTTCCAGCTATCACCCTACCAAGCTGTTACAATATCTTGACTATATTCCTTATGCTATACATTACATCCCGGTTACTTATTTATTTTACCATTGGAAGTCTGTCTTTTTTTTTTTTTTTTTTTTTTGTGAGGGCATCTCTCATATTTATTGATCAAATGGTTGTTAACGACAATAAAATTCTGTATAGGGGAGTCAATGCTCAATGCACAATCATTAATCCACCCCAAGCCTAATTTTCGTCAGTCTCCAATCTTCTGAGGCATAACAAACAAGTTCTTACATGTAGAACAAATTCTTACATAATGAATAAGTTACATAGTGAACAGTACAAGGGCAGTCATCACAGAAACTTTCGGTTTTGCTCATGCATTATGAACTCTAAACAGTCAATTCAAATATGAATACTTATTTGGTTTTTATACTTGATTTATATGTGGATACCACATTTCTCTCTTTATTATTATTATTTTTAATAAAATGCTGAAGTGGTAGGTAGATACAAGATAAAGGTAGAAAACATAGTTTAGTGTTGTAAGAGAGCAAATGTAGATGATCAGGTGTGTGCCTGTAGACTATGTGTTAATCCAAGCTAGACCAGGGCAATAAAACATCCACGTATGCAGAATATTTCTCTCAGAACAGGGGGGGTGAGGTTCTAAGCCTCACCTCTGTTGATCCCCAATTTCTCACCTGATGGCCCCCCTGCGACTGTGCCTGTCTTAGGTTGTTCCTCCCTTGAGGAATCTTACCCGTCTCTGGCTAACCAGTCATCTTCCGGGGCCATACAGGGAAATGTGAAGTTGGTAAATGAGAGGGAAGCCTTATTGTTTGAAAAGGTTAGCTTTTTTACTTCTTTGCATATTTATGCCCTGTGGCTTCTATGCCCAGCATTTGTCTTGAGGTATCTTTACCACTTGGAGGAGTTATGATACTCGGTAAATTTGATATGAGGCACGAATTCTATTTAAGGGTTGTAATTAGGAAGGAAGAAGAAAAGTTATAGAAGTAGCAGACGGAAGAAAACATGGGAAGATTGATTATTTCTTTGACATATCTTCTTGTAGAGTAACTTCAGCATATATAGGTTTTAAGCTACTAAAATTGCGCACATACATTAACATAATAGGAGTATAGTTACATAACCAAAGCATATCTGTAATTACCAGCCATCTCCAGTGAAACCAAGAAAACCATTAAGGCACCTTAGGCATTTGTGAAAACTTATCTATGATATGGTGGATATTGTCCAACTGAACTTGAACAGTCTGAGAGAAATCAGACAAATTAAAACAACCCATTCCTGGGGACTGTTCACATGCCATATGTTCTTTTAACAGTAAATAGTCTGTAGTTGTAAGAGTTTGGAGCGCTACAATTTGCACTTCTCCAAATTCTTGGTTGAGTTCCAACAGTATAGATCCATTCAAATTTGTTGTTTTACTGTATGCACAGGCCAGCTTAGATATCTCCTTCCTCATTCCCATGGCAAGTCCAGGAACTGGTGGGATGAGTGCATCTACAGCTGTAGCAGTGCGTGGATCTTTGTTGGGGTTTTTTGATGATCATCTTCTGGCATGAGTCTTCCAGAGAGTGCAGATGTTGGAAGTTCTTTTTCATATCGTATCTTAGTTGATTTTCGGGGTAGCCCAATTAGGCTTTGATCCTCTGTATAAACACAAACAGACCCTTTGCCTACACTTTTATATGCCCTTTATACCCTTGTGTAGAAGTCGTTGGAGGTTACCACACAGGAACTGCCCTTTTTTTTTTGCTTTGTTTTTGGTATCACTAATCTACACTTACATGATGAATATTATGTTTACTAGGCTCTCCCCTATACCAGGTTAATTTTAACAAATAAATAAAATAAAAAGCAAACAAACAACTGAAGAATCCCATGTTTATCAGGGATATGTCTTCCATCTCATGGCTCTAGGTTCAATGAAGTATTGTGTTCTTATTGAGATTTTCCCTGTTTGAGAAAGAAAATGGTCAGATGATTTCATGCTTAGCACAGAAGGGCAGCATGGGACCCTCCATAGAGGTACTGAGTCAAAATTCCTCATTTTAACTGACTTCTTGAAGTATATATACTTAAACTCCATTGGTATTTGTATTGCTATTTTTAATATATATTTTTTAATTTCAGAAGTATATACTGTTCATACTTGTTCTAATGGGCGAAATAAATCTTAATAATCTCTTCCCACCTGCCTCCATTTCCACCCCCTCAATGTGACCAGGATTTGCAATCAGTTACGTATTTTCTCTCTCTGTCTCTACACTCACCTATGTGTTTATGGATAAATGTAATGATATGTATATATACATAGGATTTTTGAAAAATAGACTTTAATTTTTTTTTTTATAGCATTCTTTTTTTTTTTTTTTTTTTTTAATAATTATTTTTTTATTGAAGGGTAGTTGACGCACAGTATTACATTACATTAGTTTCAAGTGTACAACACAGTGGTAGAACATTCATATACATAATTCGAGGTTCCAGCTATCACCCTACCAAGCTGTTACATTATCTTGACTATATTCCTTATGCTATACATTACATCCCGGTTACTTATTTATTTTACCATTGGAAGTCTGTCTTTTTTTTTTTTTTTTTTTTTTTTTTGTGAGGGCATCTATCATATTTATTGATCAAATGATTGTTAACGACAATAAAATTCTGTATAGGGTAGTCAATGCTCAATGCACAATCATTAATCCACCCCAAGCCTAATTTTCGTCAGTCTCCAATCTTCTGAGGCATAACAAACAAGTTCTTACATGGAGAACAAATTCTTACATAATGAATAAGTTACATAGTGAACAGTACAAGGGCAGTCATCACAGAAACTTTCAGTTTTGCTCATGCATTATGAACTCTAAACAGTCAGTTCAAATATGAACACTCATTTGGTTTTTATACTTGATTTATGTGTGGATACTACATTTCTCTATTATTATTATTTTTAATAAAATGCTGAAGTGGTAGGTAGATACAAGATAAAGGTAGAAAACATAGTTTAGTGTTGTAAGAGAGCAAATGTAGATGATCAGGTGTGTGCCTGTAGCCTATGTGTTAATCCAAGCTAGACCAGGGCAATAAAACATCCACGTATGCAGAAGATTTCTCTCAGAACAGGGGGGGGTGAGGTTCTAAGCCTCACCTCTGTTGATCCCCAATTTCTCACCTGATGGCCCCCCTGCGACTGTGCCTGTCTTAGGTTGTTCCTCCCTTGAGGAATCTTACCCGTCTCTGGCTAACCAGTCATCTTCCGGGGCCATACAGGGAAATGTGAAGTTGGTAAGTGAGAGGGAAGCCTTATTGTTTGAAAAGGTTAGCTTTTTACATCTTTGCATATTTATGCCCTGTGGCTTCTATGCCCAGCATTTGTCTTGAGGTATCTTTACCACTTGGAAGAATTATGATACTCGATAAATTTGATACGAGGCACGAATTCTATTTAAGGGTTGTAATTAGGAAGGAAGAAGAAAAGCTGTAGAAGTAGCAGGTGGAAGAAAACATGGGAAGATTGATTATTTCTTTGGCATATCTTCTTGTAGAGTACTTCAGCATGAATAGGTTTTAAGCTACTACTTAAATTGCGCACACACATTAACATAATAGGAGTATAGTTACATAACCAAAGCATATCTGTAATTACCAGCCATCTCCAGTGAAACCAAGAAATCCAGTTAGGCACCTTAGGCATTTGTGAAAACTTATCTATGACATGGTGGATATTGTCCAACTGAACTTGAACAGTCTGAGAGAAATCAGACAAATTAAAACAACCCATTCCTGGGGACTGTTCACATGCCATATGTTCTTGTAACAGTAAAGAGTCTGTAGTTGTAAGACTTTGGAGCGCTACAATTTGCACTTCTCCAAATTCTTGGTTGAGTTCCAAAAGTATAGATCCAGTCAAATTTGTTGTTTTACTGTATGCACAGGCCAGTTTAGATATCTCCTTCCTCATTCCCATGGCAAGTCCAGGAACGGGTGGGATGAGTGCATCTACAGCTGTAGCAGTGCGTGGATCTTTGTTGGGGTTTTTTGATGATCATCTTCTGGCATGAGTCTTCCAGAGAGTGCTGATGTTGGAAGTTCTTTTTCATATCGTATCTTAGTTCATTTTTGGGGTAGCCCAATTAGGCTTTGATCCTCTGTATAAACACAAACAGACCCTTTGCCTACACTTTTATATGCCCTTTATACCCTTGTGTAGAACTCGTTGGAGGTTACCACACAGGAACTGCCCTTTTTTTTTTTTTCTTTGTTTTTGGTATCACTAATCTACACTTACATGACGAATATTATGCTTACTAGGCTCTCCCCTATACCAGGTCTCCCCTATAAACCCCTTTACAGTCATTGTCCATCAGCATAGCAAAATGTTGTAGAATCACTACTTGCCTTCTCTGTGTTGTACAGCCCTCCCTTTTCTCTTACCCCCCCTTGCATGTAATCTTAATACCCCCCTACTTCTCCCCCCCTTATCCCTCCCTACCCACCCATCCTCCCCAGTCCCTTTCCCTTTGGTACCTGTTAGTCCATTCTTGAGTTCTGTGATTCTGCTGCTGTTTTGTTCCTTCAGTTTTTCCTTTGTTCTTATATTCCACAGATAAGTGAAATCATTTGGTATTTCTCTTTCTCCGCTTGGCTTGTTTCACTGAGCATAATACCCTCCAGCTCCATCCATGTTGCTGCAAATGATTGGATTTGCCCTTTTCTTATGGCTGAGTAGTATTCCATTGTGTATATGTACCACCTCTTCTTTATCCATTCATCTATCGATGGACATTTAGGTTGCTTCCAATTCTTGGCTATTGTAAATAGTGCTGCAATAAACATAGGGGTGGATCTGTCTTTCTCAAACTTGATTGCTGCGTTCTTAGGGTATATTCCTTGGAGTGCAATTCCTGGGTCAAATGGTAAGTCTGTTTTGAGCATTTTGATGTACCTCCATACTGCTTTCCACAATGGTTGAACTAACTTACATTCCCACCAGCAGTGTAGGAGGGTTCCCCTTTCTCCACAGCCTCGCCAACATTTGTTGTTGTTTGTCTTTTGGATGGCAGCCATCCTTACTGGTGTGAGGTGATACCTCATTGTAGTTTTAATTTGCATTTCTCTGATAATTAGCGATGTGGAGCATCTTTTCATGGGTCTGTTGGCCATCTGTATTTCTTTTTTGGAGAACTGTCTGTTCAGTTCCTCTGCCCATTTTTTAATTGGGTTATTTGTTTTTTGTTTGTTGAGGCGTGTGAGCTCCTTATATATTCTGGACGTCAAGCCTTTATCGGATGTGTCATTTTCAAATATATTCTCCCATACTGTAGGGATCCTTCTTGTTCTATTGATGGTGTCTTTTGCTGTACAGAAGCTTTTCAGCTTAATATAGTCCCACTTACTCATTTTTGCTGTTGTTTTCCTTGCCCGGGGAGATATGTTCAAGAAGAGGTCACTCATGTTTATGTCTAAGAGGTTTTTGCCTATGTTTTCTTCCAAGAGTTTAATGGTTTCATGGCTTACATTCAGGTCTTTGATCCATTTTGAGTTTACTTTTGTATATGGGGTTAGACAATGGTCCAGTTTCATTCTCCTACATGTAGCTGTCCAGTTTTTCCAGCACGACCTGTTGAAGGGACTGTCATTTCGCCATTGTATGTCCATGGCTCCTTTATCAAATATTAATTGACCATATATGTCTGGGTTAATGTCTGGATTCTGTAGTCTGTTCCATTGGTCTGTGGCTCTGCTCTTGTGCCAGTACCAAATTGTCTTGATTACTATGGCTTTATAGTAGAGCTTGAAGTTGGGGAGTGAGATCCCCCCTACTTTATTCTTCTTTCTCAGGATTGCTTTGGCTATTAGGGGTCTTTGGTGTCTCCATATGAATTTTTGAATTATTTGTTCCAGTTCATTGAAGAATGTTGCTGGTAGTTTCATAGGGATTGCATCAAATCTGTATATTGCTTTGGGCAGGATGGCCATTTTGACGATATTAATTCTTCCTAGCCACGAGCATGGGATGAGTTTCCATCTGTTAGTGTCCCCTTTAATTTCTCTTAAGAGTGACTTGTAGTTTTCAGAGTATAAGTCTTTCACTTCTTTGGTTAGGTTTATTCCTAGGTATTTTATTTTTTTTGATGCAATTGTGTATGGAGTTGTTTTCCTGATTTCTCTTTCTGTTGGTTCATTGTTAGTATACAGGAAAGCCACAGATTTCTGTGTGTTGATTTTGTATCCTGCAACTTTGCTGTATTCCGATATCAGTTCTAGTAGTTTTGGGGTGGAGTCTTTAGGGTTTTTTATGTACAGTATCATGTCATCTGCAAATAGTGACAGTTTAACTTCTTCTTTACCAATCTGGATTCCTTGTATTTCTTTATTTTGTCTGATTGCCGTGGCTAGGACCTCCAGTACTATGTTAAATAACAGTGGAGAGAGTGGGCATCCCTGTCTAGTTCCCCATCTCAGAGGAAATGCTTTCAGCTTCTCGCTGTTCAATATAATGTTGGCTGTGGGTTTATCATAGATGGCCTTTATTATGTTGAGGTACTTGCTCTCTATTCCCATTTTGCTGAGAGTTTTTAACATGAATGGATGTTGAACTTTGTCAAATGCTTTTTCAGCATCTATGGAGATGATCATGTGGTTTTTGTCTTTCTTTTTGTTGATGTGGTGGATGATGTTGATGGACTTTCGAATGTTGTACCATCCTTGCATCCCTGGGATGAATCCCACTTGGTCATGGTGTATGATCCTTTTGATGTATTTTTGAATTCGGTTTGCTAATATTTTGTTGAGTATTTTTGCATCTACGTTCATCAGGGATATTGGTCTGTAGTTTTCTTTTTTGGTGGGGTCTTTGCCTGGTTTTGGTATTAGGGTGATGTTAGCTTCATAGAATGAGTTTGGGAGTATCCCCTCCTCCTCTATTTTTTGGAAAACTCTAAGGAGAATGGGTATTATGTCTTCCCTGTATGTCTGATAAAATTCCGAGGTAAATCCATCTGGCCCGGGAGTTTTGTTCTTTGGTAGTTTTTTGATTACCACTTCAATTTCGTTGCTGGTAATTGGTCTGTTTAGATTTTCTGTTTCTTCCTGGGTCAATCTTGGAAGGTTATATTTTTCTAGGAAGTTGTCCATTTCTCCTAGGTTTCCCAGCTTGTTAGCATATAGGTTTTCATAGTAGTCTCCAATAATTCTTTGCATTTCTGTGGGGTCCGTCGTGATTTTTCTTTTCTTGTTTCTGATACTGTTGATTTGTGTTGACTCTCTTTTCTTCTTAATAAGTCTGGCTAGAGGCTTATCTATTTTGTTTATTTTCTCAAAGAACCAGCTCTTGGTTTCATTGATTTTTGCTATTGTTTTATTCTTTTCAATTTTATTTATTTCTTCTCTGATCTTTATTATGTCCCTCCATCTGCTGACCTTAGGCCTCATCTGTTCTTCTTTTTCCAATTTCGATAATTGTGACATTAGACCATTCATTTGGGATTGCACTTCCTTTTTTAAATATGCTTGGATTGCTATATACTTTCCTCTTAAGACTGCTTTTGCTGCGTCCCACAGAAGTTGGGGCTTAGTGTTGTTGTTGTCATTTGTTTCCATATATTGCTGGATCTCCATTTTGATTTGGTCATTGATCCATTGATTATTTAGGAGCGTGTTGTTAAGCCTCCATGTGTTTGTGAGCCTCTTTGCTTTCTTTGTACAGTTTATTTCTAGTTTTATGCCTTTGTGTTATGAAAAGTTGGATGGTAGGATTTCAATCTTTTGGAATTTTCTGAGGCTCTTTTTGTGGCCTAGTATGTGGTCTATTCTGGAGAATGTTCCATGTGCACTTGAGAAGAATGTATATCCCGCTGCTTTTGGATGTAGAGTTCTATAGATGTCTATTAGGTCCATCTGCTCTACTGTGTTGTTCAGTGCTTCCGTGTCCTTACTTATTTTCTGCCCAGTGGATCTATCCTTTGGGGTGAGTGGTGTGTTGAAGTCTCCTAGAATGTATGCATTGCAGTCTATATCCCCCTTTAGTTCTGTTAGTATTTGTTTCACATATGCTGGTGCTCCTGTGTTGGGTGCATATATATTTAGGATGGTTATATCCTCTTGTTTGACTGAGCCCTTTATCATTATGTAGTGTCCTTCTTTATCTCTTGTTACTTTCTTTGTTTTGAAGTCTATTTTGTCTGATATTAGTACTGCAAGCCCTGCTTTCTTCTCACTGTTGTTTGCTTGAAATATGTTTTTCCATCCCTTGACTTTTAGTCTGTACATGTCTTTGGGTTTGAGGTGAGTTTCTTGTAAGCAGCATATAGATGGGTCTTGCTTTTTTATCCATTCTGTTACTCTGTGTCTTTTGATTGGTGCATTCAACCCATTAACATTTAGGGTGACTATTGAAAGATATGTACTTATTGCCATTGCAGGCTTTAAATTCGTGGTTACCAAAGGTTCAAGGTTAGCCTCTTTAGTATCTTACTGCCTAACTTAGCTCGCTTATTGAGCTGTTATATACACTGTCTGGAGATTCTTTTCTTCTCTCCCTTCTTGTTCCTCCTCCTCGATTCTTCATATGTTGGGTGTTTTGTGCTGTGCTCTTTCTAGGATTGCTCCCATCTAGAGCAGTCCCTGTAAGATGTTCTGTAGTGGTGGTTTGTGGAAAGCAAATTCCCTCAGCTGTTGTTTGTCTGGGAATTGTTTAATCCCACCGTCATATTTGAATGATAGTCGTGCTGGATACAGTATCCTTGGTTCAAGGCCCTTCTGTTTCATTGTATTAAATATATCATGCCATTCTCTTCTGGCATGTAAAGTTTCTGTTGAGAAATCTGACGTTAGCCTGATGGGTTTCCCTTTATAGGTGACCTTTTTCTCTCTAGCTGCCTTTAACACTCTTTCCTTGTTCTTGATCTTTGCCATTTTAATTATTATGTGTCTTGGTGTTGTCCTTCTTGGATCCTTTCTTTTGGGGGTTCTGTGTATTTCCATGGTCTGTTCGATTACTTCCTCCCCCAGTGTGGGGAAGTTTTCAGCAATTATTTCTTCTAAGATACTTTCCATCTCTTTTCCTCTCTCTTCTTCTTCTGGGACCCCTATAATACGGATATTGTTCCTTTTGGATTGGTCACACAGTTCTCTTAACATTGTTTCATTCCTGGAGATCCTTTTGTCTCTCTCTATGTCAGCTTCTATGCGTTCCTGTTCTCTGGTTTCAATTCCATCAATGGCCTCTTGCATTCTATCCATTCTGCTTATAAACCCTTCCAGAGTTTGTTTCATTTCTGCGATCTCCTTTCTGGCATCTGTGATCTCCTTCCGGACTTCATCCCATTTCTCTTGCGTATTTCTCTGCATCTCTGTCAGCATGTTTATGATTCTTATTTTGAATTCTTTGTCAGGAAGACTGGTTAGGTCTGTCTTCTTCTCTGGTGTTGTCTCTGTGATCTTTGTCTGCCTGTAGCTTTGCCTTTTCATGGTGATAGGAATAGTCTGCAGAACTGGGACGAGTGACGGCTGGAAGGACTTCCTTTCTTGTTGGTTTGTGGCCCTCCTCTCCTGGGAGAACAGCGACCTCTAGTGGCTTGTGCTGCGCAGCTGCGTGCAGACAGGGTTTCTGCTTCCTGCCCGGCTGCTATGGAGTTAATCTCCGCTGTTGCCGTGGGCGTGGCCTGGCTCGGGCAGCTACTCCAAAATGTGGAGTCGCGTTGGAGCAGGAGCTGCTGGGAGGCTATTTATCTCCGTAAGGGGCCTGCCTGCTCCCTGCAGCCCAGGGGTTAGGGTGCCCAGAGATCCCGGATTCCCTTCCTCTGGATTAAGTGACCCGCCCTGCCCCTTTAAGACTTCCAAAAAGCACCCGCCAAAACAAAACAACGACCACACACACAAAAAAATAATAATAATAAAAAAAAAGTTTTTATTAAAAAAAAAAAAAAAAAGGGGGGGTGGTTGTTCGTTTTTCTTTATTCTCCGGTGCCAGCCTCAGGCCTCTGCTCACCGGTCTTTCTGCCCTGTTTCCCTAGTATTGGGGTCCCTATCCCTTTAAGACTTCCAAAAAGCGCTCGCCAAAACAAAACAGCAAAAAAGCAAAAAAAAAAAATGGTCGCGCGCTTTTCTTATGTCCTCTGTCGCCCAGCCTCCAGTGCCTGCTCACTGTTCTTGCTGCCCTGTTTCCCTAGTATTGGGGTCCCTATCCCTTTAAGACTTCCAAAAAGCGCTCGCCAAAACAAAACAGCAAAAAAGCAAAAAAAAAAAAAATGGTCGTGCGCTTTTCTTATGTCCTCTGTCGCCCGGCCTCCAGTGCCTGCTCACTGTTCTTGCTGCCCTGTTTTCCTAGTATCCAGGGCCCTGCACTCTGGCCTGGATGGCTGGGGCTGGGTGTTCGGCAGTCCTGGGCTCCGTCTCCCTCCCGCTCTGCCTGCTCTTCTCCCGCCGGGAGCTGGGGGGAGGGGCGCTCGGCTACCGCGTGGCCGGGACTTGTATCTTACCCCCTTCACGAGGCGCTGGGTTCTCTCAGGTGCGGATGTGGTCTGGATATTGTCCTGTGTCCTCTGGTCTTTATTCTAGGAAGGGTTGTCTTTGTTATATTTTCATAGATATATGTTGTTTTGGGAGGAGATTTCCACTGCTCTACTCACGCCGCCATCTTCCCAAAAATCCCCCCCTAGATTAAGTTTTATTGTCTAATATTATCCAGAACCTTCAAAAATTAATGATGGTCATTGTGGACATCCTTATCTTTTATTTGACTTTATTAGGAATACTAATAGTGTTTAAGCATTGTACGCTGTCTTTTGAGATCAGTGAAGATATTTTATGTTAAGGGAGAATCCATCTGTTCTTTGCATAGTATACAATAAAAATTTTTGTTAAAGTGATTGTTGAAATTTATCAAACGTTTTTTCATAATTTCTGGAGATGGTCACTTAATTTTCCTACTTGTAGTTTTCTTTTTTCCATGCTATCTTTATTGGGGTTTTATATTTTCATAACCAGAATTTTGAAGCCTTCCTTCTTTTTTTCTGTGCTCTAAAACACTTTGGTACTGTGGTTATCTGTTTTTTAGGATTTGATAGGATTCCCTTTGTGAAACCAACTGTGTGTTGGGTTACTTTGGTGGGAGTTAAGTGTTGACAATTTGTCCTACTTTTTTTTTACATGAACTCTGGTCTGTTAAATTTCTTACAAAATAATCCATTTCATCTTAGTCCTCAAATCTGCTTATGTTGAATGAGCCAAATGGTGTTTTAGGATTATTTTTAATTTCTTCTGTTTCTATGATTTTCCCCATCATTATTTTTCCCTTCTAATTAAAGAGATTAGGCATTAAAGGTTTTCTTTACCATTTCCTTTCCTCTTCCATCCAAGAAACAGTTCTTAGATTTACTTACTAGTCCTTTCATGTTCTGTTTTGCTAACACATTAATTTCAAATTTTATTTTTACTAATTACTTATTTCTGTCCTCCTTTTTTACATTTTAACATCTTCAGTTTAGTGCTTAAATCAGCTCTTTCATTCTTCTTTCTTGATATTTTTAGCCAAATCCCCTAACACAGTTATCATGTTTTTCTATACAGTTGAAAAAAATCTATATATTGCTTTTTTTACCATTATCTTTTAGATAGCCTGCATTTTCAGTTTTGATTTAATCTTTGATGCAAAGTTAACAGAATTAAAAAATATCCTGATGGTAGAGCTTTTTTTCTTTCTAGTTTTGTTATTTTTAGGTTTTACTGCATAATGATCACAAGATGTCTGTGTTGCTTCCCCGTTTTTTGGAACTTGGTGAAGTTTTCTTTATTTCCAAATTACTGATTTTGTGAATTTACTAGGGGAGCTTGGAAAGAAGGATCATTCTCTATTTGCAGAGTATATCACTTAGGAATACTTTATTTACATTTTATGTATTCTGAGATACGCTCGTCTATTTTGCCATATACAGAAAGAAAAGAATTGAAATTTCTTATCGCCAATATTTTATTTTCTAGTTTGAAACATATTTTCTGTAGGTTTTTCTTTATGGATTGTAATGCTATCTTATTGGGCACTTAGGTATTCATAACAATCTTCATTTGGGCTTGTATCCTTTAGCATTATAACCTGTCTTTTTTTCATTTAATACATTTTACTCTGCATTCAAATGCAAAACCTTGTTTTCTAATTTCAGCTGTAGTCTTTGCCCTTCCTTTTATTTTAAGCTTTTCTGAGTTACTGGATATCAGGTGTTCCTCTGTGTGCCATAGACAGTTGGGTTTTGCTTTAAGATTCAGTCTAAAAGGCTTTCCTTTTAAAAGGCATGTTTAGGCCTTTTGTATTTATGAAAACAAATGGTTGGTATTAGTTCTGTCATCATGTCTTACTGCTTTTTGTTGTTGCTAAATTTACAGGACAGGTAAATGATCATATTGTTTGAAAATGATGATAATTTTGCCTTGTCCTTTTAAATTTTATACCTAGATTAATTTTTATTGTCTAATATTATCCAGAACCTCCAAAAATTAATGATGGTCATGGTGGACATCCTTATCTTTTATTTGATTTTATTAGGAATACTAATAGTGTTTAAGCATGATATGCTGTCTTTTGAGAGGCAGTGAAGGTTTTACTCTCCCAGTGGTAGGTTGAGCACTAGAATCACCTCTGCATCCAGCAGTCTGCAGGGCCGTAACTATATGAACTATATTTCTACTTTGTTGGACATGTGCATATTTCCTGATAATAAGGGAAGACTTGAATTTCTGTTCTTGTGGTAACTTTGATAACTTTATCTTTACATTGTTCTCTATTCTTTACTATGAACATTGATGAACTCAGCAGTTTCTAGTTTTTCTCACTACCCCCACCCCAAAATTGATTGTATTATATTTTTTCATGTGTATCTTTACATTTAAATATACATGTAATTCTGGTACTTGATTTATCAGTTTTAAATATTTTCAGACCTCTAGTAAATCAGAATGTTTTCATCAATAAGTAACAGAAAACCCGTCTAATGGTTGCTTAATCAATAAAGACAAATTAATTATCTCAATAACAATAAGTCCAGAAGTAGGATAATTCTGTTACCTCAAAAATATCATCAGGTCCTAGGTTTTTCCATCTTTCCCCTTTGCCATACTTAGAATGTAGACTTTTATTTTCATGGTTGTCTCTTTGTGGTTGCATTTACAAGCATGACTTGCTATCCTGCTGTGGCATGAAAAAAGTACTGTTTGTTTTCTTATATTTCTTCGTCAGAGCAAAGAACAAATGTCCCCACACATTTCCTTGGCTAGAGTTGAATCACATGTTCATGCTAATATCACTTACTAAGGGAAATAGGTTTACCAAGACTGACTTAGGCTAATCAAGGATCATCCCTTAGAGCTATATTTCTGCTTTGTTGAATATGTGTATATTTTCTGATAATTTGGGAGAGCCCACTTCCTGCTCTACCAGCAAAGAAGCAGAGAAGGGCAGATTCTGTAGGTCCCCATTGGTATCTGCTACACCTTCTTCTATAAAATGAAGAAATCAGCATTATATTACCCCCAACTTTTGCTCTCTCATCTTTTTATCAATTATACATTACTACATGTACAATTAGGGCTCATAACATATTCATTCTATCCTATCATCATCATCTCCATATTTATTTTGGTCTTAATATAGTGAATGCAGTACTACTATTAGTTATTTTTGCCAGTTTTTCATACATTTCTTGATTGTTTAATATACTAGCAATTTCTTCCAGAGATGGTGAAGGGGAGGGAGAGACTCAAATTCTTTGGGTTCCTTAATGCTCAAAGAATGTTTGTCAGCTGTCATTATATTCCAACAGTTTTATTGGATGTAAAATATGTAGTTTTAATGTATTTCCTTGAGAATTTTTCTATAGAGAGGGAAAAAATAAATGGATTGAATTCTCTTTCACTGTTTGGATTAAGCTGCTTGGGGATGCTAGTTATGCATATATTTGATTTCTATTTTCTGATTTTCATATGCATAATTTTTGCTGTAATTAAAAAAAATTTATTTTTGCTGTAATAATTTTTGACTTGTTCACTTACATTTCATTCTGATCTCTTTTTCTCATTTGTGTCCTTTGTGATGGTGGGGAAAATGGAAGTTCCTATGGCCAGGATCCTTACCTGTCCCTAAACTACTTAATGATGTAATTGGCCTACTGCTAGGCTACTGCTTCCACACCCATAGGCAATAAGCTATTATCACTGTATAAAGAGCTCTGCCCAGTGCTCTGGGCAGAGGCAGAAATGGGGTAGGTTATGGCCCTGCAGACTGCTGGATGGAGAGGTGATTCTAGTGCTCAACCTACCACTGGGAGAGTATAAACCCTTTTACCGCAAGAACTTTCAGTAGTCATTTCTCGGTCTCACTGAATCCATAGTGAACTTGCCTGGGGCTGAAACCCTCAGGCAATACAGTGATCCTTACTTTGTTTTTAGCAGTATTTAATCTCTTTGGGCTATCTCTAATATCATTTTCATTTCTCTGACAATATAATTTTTCTCTTCTAGTTATGAACATTTCTGATAAGTCATCAGTTCCAACTGCCTCACTTTATTTTACTTGAACTCTTGTTTACTTACATTAAATTTTTGTTTTATAGAGACATTTGCTTATTTTTGGTTTCATGGCATTATATTTGGCCACAATTTTTATCTGTGCTGTGACAATATTCTTTGGATGCCACTTTTTTCCCCCTGTTCATTTCTCCTTTGTGGCTTGTACATAACTTTTTTTCTCTTTCTAACAGTTGTCTTTAATGAGGCATACTCTTTCTGTATCAGGTATTTATACAAGGCTTGTAGGTAAGCGAGATCAGTGCTGCATTCCAGATTAACAGCAGTTGTCTTTGTGATAAAGGGTTTTATGGGTATGATATTTTAGCTTTTTCTTTCCTTCCCCACTCCTTTGCCTTCAGCTTTCTAAAGATATGGCATGAGCATGTGATTTGCTACTTTTTTCTACCTACCTACTTTCTTCTCTGCCAAGTTTTATCCAGGAAATCTGCTGCTAGCTCACGCAGCTTGTAGCATTATTCCAAACAAAGGGTGGTTAGTTTTTAAATCAGGGTGTGACACTTTGGAGAACTGTCCTCTGCTGGTTTTGTCACTGAAAAGAACTACAGCTTTATTCAAGATCGTCCTATTACTGACTCACAAGCAAGTCTTCAATTTTGAACTTCTGCTGGAAACCTGTGGCAGTCCAGCCCAGCCAGACCAGTCATTTGTTTCAAGCTTTTCCTGGGTATATTCCTCCTTTACCAATGTCATTCTCATGGCTGGAATGCCCTCTTTCTCAATCAGAGTGCCCTCAGCCTTTAATTTCAGCTCAAGATCCATTTCCCAGAGACAGCTCCAACCCTAGAGGTCTTGCCCTTCTCCAGAACTGTAGGACTTATTAATAGTATCACTGTCTTGCATTTAATCATATGTAATTGTTTAAATAAGCCCAGCTATTCCACTGGTTTCCAAAGGATATTCACTCAACAAATTTTTATTGTGATTTCTGTGGTTTTATTGATAGTTGTAGAAAATGAGGAAGTCACATTGTACAAAGCATTTCACATTAAAAAAAGACCCATTTGGTTTCCATTATCTAAAAGCGACCTCTCATGCCACCACTAGTAACCCCCTTGACCCTCCTTGCTTTTTAAGTTCCTTTTTTCAGAAACCTGAAGACCAGCCAAACCTTGTAGGATAACTTCTACCCAAATTTATAAAAGTATCATCTCAAGAAAGACACTTTTCCTGGCAAAGAAATTCGCACACCACTTAGCAAGATGACTCCACTGTGTTTTCTGTTTTAATTTATATGATTGTTTAAATGTAGTTCTGAGTCAATACTCTAAAACCATTAGATCAGTGGTGAAGGAAGAAGAGAGACTGACATGGGTCCCTGAAGTGTCAAGGTGTATGTGAACTTGGAAATTGGTGCCTCTTTCTTGCCTGACTCTCGTGATCTGCCAAAGCTAATAGAGAAGGGACTGTAGGGCTCCCCCACCCCACCTGAAAGACCGGGAGGTCTTTCATTGTTCCTATGGCTCCACAGAAGAAACCTAGAACACAGAATGGGAGGAGTGAGTTTTGGGCCTGATTAAGTGACAACTAGTTAGAAGATGCCCCATTTGGTAGAGGATTGGGCCCAGAGTCCACTGGTAGCAACAGTGTGGAAACACAGTTGCTCCTCTGTTTGAGGGCATTTTCCATCATGTTCAGAGATGGAATGAGGCAGAACATCTCTTCAACTAAGCCACATGTACCTTCTGGACAAAAACTGCCAGATAAGTGAAGAACACGAGTAGCAGAGAGGGCCAGATCCAGCAAGGGAGGAAATAGCTGCCTACCTGTCACAAGCAGCCAGTCTGAGAAGACAAACCCTTGACACCTCTCAGATTTCACTCTCCCTGCTCCCACATGCTGGTGGACTTAAGGGTTGGATGATGGAGGTGGGAGCAGGTGCACTGGACACTGAGTACATCCACTGCCTAGCAGAAGAGTGGAAAGAGGAGAAGAGCAGCCCAGGGTTCCTGTTCTTTCTCAGCACTGGCCTAAGGTGGGCTAGCCCTGGGGAGATAGAAGACAAAGAGCTTTAAACTGGATGTGAAACTGGAATTTAAAAAATAAATAGGTGCAAAAAAAGGATGCCCACTCTCCCCACTTTTATTCATTATAGTTCTGGAGGTCCTAGCCATGGCAATCAGACAACACAAAGAAGTAAAAGGCATCCAGATTGGTAAGGAAGGAGTCAAACTGGCCCTGTTTGCAGATGACATGATATTGTATATAAAAAACCCTAAAGAATCCACTCCCAAACTAGTAGATCTAATATCTGAATTCAACAAAGTTGCGGGTTACAAAATTAATACACAGAAATCTGTTACATTCCTATACACTAATAATGAACTAGCATAAAGAGAAATCAGGAAAACAATTCCATTCACAATTGCATCAAAAAGAATAAAATACCTAGGAATTAACCTAACCAAGGAAGTGAAAGACCTATACTCTGCAAACTACAAGACACTCATGAGGGAAATTAAAGAAGATACCAATAAATGGAAACACAACACATGCTCATGGATAGGAACAATTAATATTGTCAAAATGGCTATCATGCCTAAAGCAATCTACAGATTCAATGCAATCCCTATCAAAATACCAACAGCATTCTTCAACAAATTAGAGCAAACAGTTCTAAAATTCATATGGAACCACCAAAGACCCCGAATAGCCAAAGCAATCCTGAGAAGGAAGAATAAAGTGGGGGGGAATTAAGCTCCCTGACTTCAAGCTCTACTCCAAAGCCACAGTAATCAAGACAATTTGGTACTGGCACAAGAACAGACCCATAGACCAATGGAACAGACTAGAGAGCCCAGATATAACCCCAAACATATATGGTCAATTAATATATGACAAAGGAACTATGGATATACGATGGGGAAATGACAGCCTCTTCAACAGCTGCTGTTGGCAAAACTGGACAGCTACATGTAAGAGAATGAAACTGGATTATTGTCTAACCCCATATACAAAAGTAAACTCAAAATGGATCAAAGACCTGAATGTAAGTCATGAAACCATAAAACTCTTAGAAGAAAAAAATATAGGCAAAAATCTCTTGGACATAAACATGAGCAACTTCTTCATGACCATATCTCCCCAGGCAAGGGAAACAAAAGCAAAAATGAACAAGTGGGACTATATCAAACTAAAAAGTTTCTGTACAGCAAAGGACACCATCAGTAGTACAAAAAAACATCTTACAGTATGGGAGAATATATTCATAAATGACATATCCGATAAGGGGTTGACATCCAAATTATATAAAGGGCTCACGCACCTCAACAAACTAAAAGCAAATAAGCCAGTTAAAAAATGGGCAGAGAAGCTGAACAGACACTTCTCCAAAGAAGAAATTCAGATGGCCAACAGGCACATGAAAAGATGCTCCACATCCCTAATCATCAGAGAAATACAAATTAAAACCACAAGGAAATATCACCTCACACCAGTAAGGATGGCCACCATCCAAAAGAAAAACAACAACAAATGTTAGTGAGGATATGGAGAAAGGGGAACCCTCCTACACTGCTGGTGGGAATGTAAACTAGTTCAACCATTGGGGAAAGCAGTATGGGGGTTCCTCAAAAAACTAAAAATAGAAATACCATTTGACCCAGGAATTCCATTCCTAGGAATTTACCTTAAGAATGCAGCAGCCCAGTTTGAAAAAGACATATGCACCACTAGGTTTATCGCAGCTCTATTTACAATAGCCAAGATATGGAAACAACCTAAGTGTCCATCAGTAGATGAATGGATAAAGAAGAGGTGGTACATATACACAATGGAATATTATTCAGCCATAAGAAGAAAATAAATCCTACCATCTGCAACAACATGGATGGAGCTAGAGGGTATTCTGCTCAGTGAAATAAGCCAGGTAGAAAAAGACAAGTATCAAATGATTTCACTCATCTGTGGACTATAAGAACAAAGCAAAAACTGGAGAAACAAAACAGCAGCAGAATCACAGAACCCAAGAATGGACTAACAGTTACCAAAGGGAAAGGGCCTGGGGAGAGTGGGTGGGAAGAGAGGGATAAGGGGGAAAATGGGGCATCACGATTAGCACATATAATGTAGAGGAGGGGGACACGGGGAAGGCAGTATAACACAGAGGAGACAAGTAGTGATTCTATAGCATCTTACTGCACTGATGGACAGTGATTGTAATGGGGTATGTGGTGGGGACTTGATAATAGGGGGAGTCTAGTAACCATAATGATGTTCATGTAATTGTACATTAATGATAACAAAATAAAAATAAATAAGTAAATAAATAGTCTTGAGTCTTAAATACTGGAATGAGAGCCTTCTAATAACTGGAAGTGATAGGAAATTTGTGGAATCTGTCCCGATGTTATTAAATATATATTTTAATAAGTCATAGTAAAGTATGATTCATTATAGCACAACTGGCAGGAGAGGCTGGGGAAAATAAAACTATTTTAAGTTTGTATTCCACAGAGTGCTGGCTGTACATTTACCTGTTTATATACAATATAGTAGAAAGAATATAGACATTAAAGTCAGACTGACTCGGGTTTGGTCTTTGCTCACCCACTTACTTTTCATATGATTTTGGCAAATTATTTTCTGCACAGTTTCCTTAATTATAAAATGGGAATGGGTTGTAACATCAACCTCCCAGGGATTTTGTGGGAGGATTAAATGAAATAAATTCCAGGCAGGATCTAGTGTGATCCCTGCAACACAGATTCTTGAAAGGGGGAGTGATTATTATTATAATTTGGAGACAGATCTGACAAATGAAGAACTAATGGCAAATGTAGCCAATGTAGTTTGTGTCAAAACTGGTAAGTATTTGATGTTTTCTAAATCCAAAAGTATACTTTACAATGAATGCAGTATATTTTTCAAAGCATTTTTCTGCTTAATTTAGAGGTTTAAATATGTTGAACTGGAAGCTAATACTTTGAATACCCATAAAAAAGGGTCTCTTGTCCTGATCAGAAAGATGAGGAAGCTCCAAAAGGAGATCTGGAGAGGGCTTCTGCCAGCCTAAAATGTGCCACACACATTTCACTGGGAAGATACTCTGAAAACATACTCTTGGCATTGTGAGTATGTTCCTTGGCAACCTTGGCAGGAGAGGATTTTTGTGTTGCCAGCTAAAAACCACCACTCAGGACTGCCTTGAGTGTCTCTGCTCCCAACCCCTTTCCCATCCCCAGCCCAAGGAACTTTGTGCAATGGCCATTGTATCACTTCCCTTCTACGCACTGGCTCTGGCCCAAGCTAACTCTTCCACATCCCCCTCTTAGACATGCACGTGGGAGGTTCTCTTTGACAAGTCCCCAGCTTTGGCATTGTCAGTTCCTCGTCTGGAGCTTCATCTCTCTCTTTGCCTTGTCTGGATCCTCACTTCTTTGTTGACCCACTGGAAACTGAAATCATGCTGGCCGGCCGGTGACTCTCTAGTCTCTCCCTAGAATGGAAAGGGGCAGTAGTCACAGAGCTGTAGGGTTAACAAGAATGCTGCTGCTGCCTGTAGATGGTAAGTGTGTCCTTGGCATTAGTCATCGGGTGTACAGCAGACATGGGTGCTCATTCCAGAAGTCCAGGTTGCATTTGAAGGAAGTGCCATTGTAATTCTGGAATGAAAGCTACTTGTCTCTAGGTCAGCAAACTCTTTGCGGGTTGGGGGTAGGGGGTCTCCCAACATATGTGTGGGCCTCCAGGGAGCCTGAGGCATAGGTAAGAAGGAGGTAATTAGGAAGAAGAAAAGGGGTGGGGAGGGAAAGGGAGAAGAAGAGGGTGAAAGACAAATGAAAGCTACAGCTATTGAATACCCATTTTGTACCCATTCCATATTTCTACTGACAGTTTAAGATAATGTCCCATTGCTTTGTTTATTTGCTAGCTAATGTTTAAATAGTGTTTGCTGTGTGCCAGGCACCAAACACTTTATTTGTATTAACTCTCTTAGTCCTCACTACAAACCCATGAGGTAGACAATATTCATTTTAGAGAAGGGGAAACCGAGGTATGGAGCTTTAATGTACTTTTCCTAAAATCACATGGCTAGTTAGTAGTAGAGTCAGGTTTCAAACCCAGGGATTGTATTTTCTTTTTCCTTCCTTCTCCTCTTGCCTACCTCTCCCCTCTTCTTTCCTCCTCTCTTCTTTCATCACTCATACTGCAAAAAGTATTTTTTCCATGGATTATTTAGTGACACATTTTTGCTTTTTGGGGGGTCATTACACTGTTTAAAATGGCCTCAAGTGTACAGCTGTAGTGCTGTCTAGTATTTTAAGTACAGAAAAGCTGTGGTGTGCCTTTTGTAGAAAGCACATGTGTTAAATAAGCTTCACTCAGACATGAGTTTCAGGGGTGTTGGCTGTGAAATAGATGTTAATGAATCAGTAGATAATAAATATGGGGTCTTTAAAAGAAACATACATAAAGCAAGGTTATCTATAGATAGGTTGACAAAAATGTTGTGACTGGAGGTTTGCAGGAACCTACTTTTATATTTTCCTAGGATCCATGGTTCAGTATTCTCTATTTCAGTGTATGTAGAGATGTTTTAGAATATAACAACCATGAATAATGAGACTCAGCTATATATCTTTTCCTAACAAAGGTGATAACAAATATCTCTTGCCGTCTGAGCTTGGCCAGATATACATCCATCTTTCTAAGCGATATGGTCGTTTTTCCAAGCACTACCACTAACAGATTTTCTTTCCTCACTTCATAAAATCCCATGCACTATATCATACAGGGTGCCTGACAAGCTGTCAGTGCTTAGAAATACTTATTGAATAAATGTAGTATTCTATATCTTAAGGACTATATGAATGGACCCAGGAGTCAATATTTTCTTTCTTTTTAAGTAAGCCATAAAGCCTTGATAGCAAACAAATTCTTCCAAGTTACCTTGCAGTTGATTATATGCTATCTGTTGAGCATGAGCTATTGAGATTTTCTGAATGGAATGTTACATAATTTGCTGTGTATATTGTTTATTTCCCTTAATCCTCACTGATAAGATTAGGGTCCATCTGTCTTGATTAAGAGTGTATTGTTGATTTAACAAGAGCACTTTGGTAAACAAAGAGGGTATCAGCCACTTGTGTGGGTTCCCTATTATCTGGCTACAGTTATGCTTAAGAGGTCAAGAATTGAGGATTTAGAAAGGTAGATTATATAAGGGGATTCTGATCCCTAAAGGACCTTATATATTTTGTAGTGGATATTTTTGTTTCATTTATTCATCTATTCAATAAATATTTTGAAAATGTACTCACGTTGTAATTTATAATATAAAAATGTGACTTCGCTGAGATTGCAGTTGTTCTTTGACATATGGGAAAGTAGTCCTATTTAGAAAACAATGTATTTCATACACCTATTCCTTAAATATTCATTGAGCACCTGTTATATTCCAGGAACTTGGGATTTAGCAGTAAGACAAAGCTCCTGCATTTGAAGCTTCTTGAAATTTCTTCAGAAAAAGCAGACCCTGAACAATTCATCTAAGGCATTACTCTCTCCCTTAGCCCTCTTCCCAGTCCAACCACTCTGTATCATATCACCTGTTTTATTGTTCTCATAGTACATATTATTATCTGAAATTATCTTGCTTTTAAAAAATCTGTGTACTTATTGTTCCTTCCATCTCTCCTCATGACAAGTATGCAGCTACAAGAGAGTAGGGGCCTTGTATTTCCTGTTGCTGAATCTCTATCACCTGTAGTTTTAGGTCCAATAGTTTGTGCTTTGTAGATATTTGTTCTTAATTATAATTATGGTAATGATGTGAACTGTATTCCTAGGGAACCTGACTTAGTGAAGGGGATCAGGAATGTATCTTTAAGGAAATACTTATTGAGTCCAACTCTGAAGAAGTAAGAATTAACTAAGGCAGGGGAGGAGAATATATTACAGGTGATATATCATGACAAAACATGGCATGTTGGAATGTGTGGAAAAAAGTCAGCATATCAAGAGTAGGGGAGTGTATGAGGTGAACCTACAAAGGACATTTGGGGATTAGGAGGCTGTGGAAGATTTGGAGGATTTGAAATTTTATCTTAAGAGAAAATTGAAGAACTGTAAGCAGGAAATCAATCTCGCTACTCTACAGATAGGAAGGAGACAACCAAGTGGATGGTGTGACCATTCATGGTCTTGAAGATCAGGTGTTCAGTTTTGGAAATTTTGAATTCAAAGATGCTGTAAAACATTCAGATGGAGATGTCAACTATACAATTGGGTGTACTTATTTTGGGGTTCAGAGATGAGTTGTGAGATGGTACACATTTGAGTGACAGCATTGTAGATGGTATTTGAAGTCAAGGGCATTGGTGAAATTGTCTAGGGAG
Source organism: Manis pentadactyla (assembly GCF_030020395.1). Lineage (NCBI taxonomy): Eukaryota > Metazoa > Chordata > Mammalia > Pholidota > Manidae > Manis > Manis pentadactyla. The sequence continues at coordinate 43,723,358 of NC_080021.1, read as the reverse complement.
AGAGTATAAAGTTAAGAATAAAAAGGTTTCATTCAGTCTGGCCTTGAGGAACTTGAACTTTTAAAGATTTGATGAAAAAGTATGAATGGGGGAAAATCTTAAAGAAAAGCAGAGGAGGTTCAATTATTTATACTTATTTCTCTGGCCTCTCTAAACAGTTTAGACAATGTTAGAGAAAAACCTGTCAGTTGCTCAATGACAATGCCATCCACTTTGAGCAAATGTTTCTTCATTTATGGTGTCTTGGCATGGATTTGCTCTTACCCTAAAACCTGTGGCTGCTGGAAGTTATTCCCAGAAGCTGTTGCAGCAGAGAATTTGGTGTCCACCTCATGAGTTTGGAGCCTGGCCTGTTCACGTCTGCCAGTAAGCCTTTTCCCTCTTTGCACTGTCCCTCCTGAATGCCTGCAGCACTTCCCCTAACTATCTCAATTTTGTTGTGCAAAGAATCCCAGGGGCATGTTTTCATAATTATAGACCTTATTTTACTCAGGATTTAATAGTATTCTTGTACTATTAACAACTCTTCTCCATTTTCCATTCTGAATTACATTATTCCATGCTGTATAATTTTTACCTTTGGTAGTGAGGTTTCTGTCTTCTCTTTGATAGTGGATCTACTGTAATGTGACTAGTGTGTAGAGGTCAGTGGGCCATCCTTTCTTCTCTGCCATTCCTCATTCCTGCCAGGTGCCTGTACTTGTGAAGCCTGACACCCCATGTTTGGGGATTGGCTATTTTTCCTGGTCTAAAGCAAAGAGCTGTAATATTGAAGACTTGCTGTCAGCTCATGATCCAGTCCTTGTTGTCTGGACTCTAATTCATGATCTTTCCTGCTCAGATTTTCTTTTTTTTATTTCATATTTTTTTTTACTTTGGTATCATTAATGTACAATTACATGAGCAACATTATGGTTAGTAGACTCCCCCTATTATCAAGTCCACACCACATACCCCATTACAGTCACTGTCCATCAGCATAGTGAGATGCTATAGAATCACTACTTGTCTTCTCTGTGTTATACTGCCTTCCACATGTCCCCCCCTACATTATACACACTAATTGTAATGAACACTTTTTCCCCCTTATCCCTCTCTTCCCACCCATCGTCCCCAGTCCCTTTCCCTTTGGTAATTGTTAGTCCATTCTTGGGTTCTGTGAGTCTGCTGCTGTTATGTTCCTTCAGTTTTTGCTTTGTTCTTATAGTCCACAGATGAGTGAAATCATTTGATACTTGTCTTTCTCTGACTGGCTTATTTCACTGAGCATAATACCTTCTAGCTCCATCCATTGTTGCAAATGTAAGGATTTGTTTCCTTCTTATGGCTGAATAATATTCCATTGTGTATATGTAGCACCTCTTCTTTATCCATTCATCTACTGATGGACACTTAGGTTGTTTCCATATCTTGGCTATTGTAAATAGTACTGCGATGAACACAGGGTGCATATGTCTTCTTCAAACTGGGCTGCTGCATTCTTAGGGTAAATTCCTAGGAGTGGAATTCCTGGGTCAAATGATATTTCTATTTTAGGTTTTTGAGAACTTCCATACTGCTTTCCACAATGATTGAACTAGTTACATTCCCACCAGCAGTGTTGGAGGGTTCCCCTTTCTCCACATCCTCGCTAACATTTGTTGTTGTTTGTCTTTTGGCCATCCTAACTGGTGTGAGGTGATATCTCCTTGTGGTTTTGATTTGCATTTCTCTGATGATTAGGGGTGTGGAGTATCTTTTCATGTGCCTGTTGGCCATCTGAATTTCTTCTTTGGAGAAGTGTCTGTTCAGCTACTCTGCCCATTTTTTAATTGGCTTATTTGCTTTTAGTTTGTTGAGGTGCATGAGCCCTTTATATAATTTGGATGTCAACCCCTTATCGGATATGTCATTTATGAATATATTCTCCCTTACTGTAGGATGTCTTTTTGTACTACTGATGGTGTCCTTTGCTGTACAGAAACTTTTTAGTTTGATATAGTCCCACTTGTTCATTTTTGCTTTTGTTTCCCTTGCCCAGGGAGATATGTTCATGAAGAAGTTGCTCATGTTTATGTCCAAGAAATTTTTGCCTATGTTTTTTTTAAGAGTTTTATGGTTTCATGACTTACATTCAGGTCTTTGATCCATTTTGAGTTTACTTTTGTATATGGGGTTAGACAATAATCCAGTTTCATTCTCTTACATGTAGCTGTCCAGTTTTGCCAACAGCAGCTGTTGAAGAGGCTGTCATTTCCCAATCTTATATCCGTGGCTCCTTTATCATATATTAATTGACCATATATATTTAGGTTTATATCTGGGCTCTCTAGTCTGTTCCATTGGTCTATGGGTCTGTTCTTGTGCCAGTACCAAATTGTCTTGATTACTGTGGCTTTATAGTAGAGCTTGAAGCCAGGGAGCTTAATTCCCCCCACTTTATTCTTCCTTCTCAGGATTGCTTAGGCTATTTGGGGTCTTTTGTCATTCCATACGAATTTTAGAAGTATTTGCTCTAATTCATTGAAGAATGCTGTTGGTATTTTGATGGGGATTGCATTGAATCTGTAGACTCTTTTAGGCAGGATGGCCATTTTGACAATATTAATTGTTTCTATCCATGAGCACGTGATGTGTTGCCATTTATTGGTATCCTCATGAGTGTCTTGTAGTTTGCAGAGTATAGGTCTTTCACTTCCTTGGTCAGGTTTATTTCTGGTATTTTATTCTCTCTGATGCAATTGTGAATGGAATTGTTTTCCTGATTTCTCTTTCTGCTAGTTCATAGTTAGTGTATAGGAATGCAACAGATTTCTGTGTATTAATTTTGTGTCCTGCAACATTGCTGAATTCAGATACTAGATCCAGTAGTTTGCGAGTGGATTCTTTAGAGTTTTTTATATACAATATCATGTCATCTGCAAACAGGGACAGTTTAACTTCTTCTTTACCAATCTGGATGCCTTTTATTTCTTTGTGTTGTCTGATTGCCGTGGCTGGGATCACCAGAACTATGTTGAGTACAAGTGGGGAGAGTGGGCATCCTTGTCATATTCCCAATCTTCAAGGAAAAGCTTTCAGCTTCTTGCTGTTAAGTGTAATGTTGGCTGTGGGTTTGTCATATATGGCCTTTGTTATGTTGAGGTACTTGCCCTCTATATCCGTTTTGCTGAGAGATTTTATCATGAATTGATGTTGATTTTGTCGGATGCTTTTTCAGCATCTATGGAGATGGTCATGTGGTTTTTGTTCTTTTTTTTTGGTGATGTGGTGAATGATGTTGATGGATTTTTGAATTTTGTAACATCCTTGCATCCCTGGGATGAATCCCACCTGATCATGATGGATGATCTTTTTGATGTGTTTTTGAATTTGGTTTGCTAATATTTTGTTGAGTATTTTTGCATCTATGTTCATCAGGGTTATTGGTCTTTAATATTCTTTTTTTGTGGTGTCTTTGCCTGGTTTTGGTATTAGAGTTATGTTGGCCTCATAGAATGAGTTTGGGAGTATTCCCTCCTCTTCTACTTTTTGGAAAACTTTAAGGAGGATGGGTAGTAGATCTTCACTAAATGTTTGATAAAATTCAGCAGTGAAACTGTCTGTTCCAGTTTTATTATTAGGTAGTTTTTTGATTACCAAGTCAATTTCCTTGCTGGTAATTGGTCTATTCAGATTTTTTGTTTCTTCCTGGATCAGCCTTCGAAGGTTGTGTTTTTCTAGAAAGTTGTCCATTTCTTCTAGTTAATCCAGTTTGTTACCGTATAATTTTTCTTAAGATTTTCTCATAATTCTTTGTATTACTATGGTGTCCATAGTAATTTTTCCTTTCTCATTTCTGATTCTGTTTATGTGTATATACTCTCCTTTTTTCTTGATAATTCTGGCTAGGGGTTTATCTATTTTGTTTATTTTCTTGAAGAACCAGCTGTTGGTTTCATTAATTTTTTCTGTTGTTTCATTCTTCTCAATTTTATTTATTTCTGCTCTAATCTTTATTATGTCCCTCTTTCTACTGATTTTGCACCTCATTTGTTCTTCCTCTTCTACTTTCATTAATTGTGAGTTTAGACTGTTCATTTAGAATTGTTGTTCTTTCCTGAGGTAGGCCTGTATTGCAACATACTTCCCTCTTACCATGTCCTTTCCTGCATCCCACAAAATTTGTGGTGTTGAATTATTGTCATTTCTCTCCATATATTGCTTGATCTCTGTTTTTATTTGGTCATTGATCCATTGATTATTTAGGAACATGTTGTTAAGCCTCCATGTGTTTGTGGGCTTTTTTGTTTTCTTTGTGTAATTCATTTATAATTTCATACCTTTCTGATCTGAGAAGCTGGTTGGTACAATTTCAGTCTTTTTGAATTTACTGAGGCTCCATTTGTGGTCTAGTATATGATGTATTCTGCAAAATGGTCCATGTTCACCTGAGAAGAATGCGTATCCTGTTGCTTTTGGGTGGAGTGTTCAGTAGATGTCTGTTAGGTCCATCTGTTCTAATACGTTGTTCAGTGCCTCTGTCTCTTTGCTTATTTTCTGTCTGGTTGATCTGTCCTTTGAAGTGAGTGGTGTGTTGAAGTCTCCTAAAATGAATGCATTGCATTCTATTTCCCCCTTTAATTCTGTTAGTATTTGTTTTACATATGTAGGTGCTCCTGTGTGGGGTGCATAGATATTTATAATAGTTACATCCTCTTGTTGGACTGACCCTTTATCATTATGTAATGTCCTCCTTTGTCTCTTGTTACTTTCTTTGTTTTGAAGTCTATTTTGTCTGATACAAGTACTGCAACTCCTGCTTTTTTCTCCTTGTTAGTTGCATGAAATATCTTTTTCCATCCCTTTACTTTCAGTCTGTGTATGTCTTTGGGTTGAAGTGAGTCTCTTGAAGGCAGTATATAGATGGGTCTTGTTTTTTTTATCCATTCAATGACTCTGTGTCTTTTGATTAGTGCATTCAGACCATTTACATTTAGGGTGATTATTGATAGGTATATACTTATTGCCATTGCCGGCATTAGATTCGTGGTTACCAAAGGTTCAAGGGAAATTCCCTTACTGTGTAACAGTCTAATTTAACTCACTTCATATGCTATTATAAACACAACCTAAAGGTTCTTTATTTCCTCCTCTTTCTTCCTCCTCCATTCTTTATATGCTAGGTGTCATATTCTGTACTCTTTGTCTATCCCTTGATTGACTCTGGGGGTAGTTTATTTGATTTTGCATCTGCTTAGTACATAATTGTTCTACTTTGTGGTTTTATTTCCCCTGGTGACATCTATTTAGCTTTAGGAATACTTCCATCTATAGCAGTCCCTCCAAAATCTGAAAATTGTTTAATCCTTCCTTCAAATTTAAATGATAACCTTGCCTGGTAAGTATTCTTGGTTTAAGGCCCTTCTGCTTCATTGCATTGAATATATCATGCTACTCCCTTCTGGTCTGTAAGGTTTCTCTTGAGAAATCTGATGACCTGATGGGTTTTCCTTTGTGTGTGATCTTTTTTCTCTTTGTAGCTGCTTTTAAAAGTCTGTCTTTATCCTTGATCTTTGCCATTTTAATTATTATATGTCTTGATGTTGTCTTTCCTTGAGTCCCTTGTGTTGGGAGTTCTGTGCACCTCCAAGGCTTGAGAGACTATCTCCTGCCCCAGACTGGGGAAGGTTTCAGCAATTACCTCCTCAATGACACTTTCTATCCCTTTTTCTCTCTCTTCTTCTTCTGGTACCCCTATAGTGCGGATATTGGTCCGTTTGGATTGGTCACACAGTTCTCTCAGTATTCTTTCATTCTTAGAGATCTGTTTTTCTCTCTGTGCTTCAGCTTCTTTGTATTCCTCTTCTCTAATTTCTATTCCATTTACTATCTCTTCTACTACATCTAATCTGCTTTTAAATCCCTCTGTTTTATGTTTCATTTCAGATATGGAATTTCTCAATGATTGAATCTCCATCTTAAATTCATTCCTGAGTTCTTGAATATTTTTCTGTACCTCCATAAGCATGTTTATGATTTTAATTTTGAACTCTCTTTCAGGAAGATTGGTGAGTTCAGTTTCATTTGGTCCTTTTTATGGGGTTTGTGAGATTTTGGTCTGAACCCGGTTCCTTTGACGTTTGATATTTTTATGTGGCACCCTCTCATGCCCAGAAGCTCTAGTCTCTGGAGCTGCTTAGCCCCTAGAGTGAGGTTCGTGTTCATAAGGGAGTGGTGCTGGTGCCTGGGGGCAGGAAAGATCTGTTTCCTGATTCCCGTCTTCAGTGCCTGTCTCCAGTATTAGAGCCAGTACGCCAAGCACACAGGTGTGAGCCTTTGTGCTTGGCATCTCTAGCTATTGTAGGCGGGGCCTCCCCTCTGGCTGGCTGACACCAGCACAGTGACTGCCAGTTTGCGAGCCGGTGCTGGCAGGCACGGAGGAAGGTGGAGCAGGCTGTGTGTCACAGTGGGGGCCTCTGCGCTGAGTAGTCAGCCAGGGGGATTGAGCACCTGAAGCTCCTCAAAGTTCCCAACCTGCTGGGCAGAGCGTGCCCAGACAACCTTGTCCACCTATCCCTTCTCCTGCACAGCAAGCTCCATGTAATCCCCGCCCCTTCAGTGGCCCTATAGCTGCTTGGAAGCCTCTCAGACCACCAGCCTTTCCTTTGTCCCAGAGTGTCCAGATGTGAAACCTCATCCTCCACAATTGGATAGAATCCCAGTCTCTTAAGCACTCCACCTGTCCCAGCTTCCCAACCTCACCAACCTCCAGAGCACCACACAGTGTAAGTTTGTGTTCCAAAGCAGACCTCCAGGGCTGGATGTTCAGCAGTTCTAGGCTTCCAACCCCTCCCAGCTCCATTTCTCTTCCTCCCGCCTGTAAGCTGGGGTGGGGGAAGGGCTTGGGTCCTGTAGGATTAAGGCTTTGGTACGATACCCTGTTTTGTGAGGTCTTCTCTGTTGTTGAGGTCTGTATGCAGTCTGGTGCAGCCTTCTTACCTGTTGCTGTTTTAGGGCTAGATGTCCTAACTATATTTTCACACTATATGTGGTTTTGGGAGGAATTCTCTGTCTCACCTCTCACACTGCCATCTTGTGGGATTACTTCAGGTGTAATCTTACTGCTGTGTTCCATGGTGCTGCCATCTCGATCTTCCTAGCTGCTTGAATACTCACATTTCTTTTACATCTTACCCAACTTCCTGGCTTCAAGATTGCTAGCTTGAAGCTAAATGTTGTGGAAAGGTCCATCTTGGGGGTCACAGATTTATAGATACCTGGTCTTTTCTCACCTTTGGTAGCCGAGGGACCATTAAACCATGGGTGACACATTCAAATGTTTATATAATCCAGAATGGGAACACTAATGAGTGGCCCAGGATCCCAGGATTAGTGTGACACTATTAGGAGAAGTGGGACTATGGTGATCTGATTATGGGGTAGCCTCTTCTTATGAGGCTGCTTCCACATCTTCTGATTTTTCCAGAAGAAATAGAAATCCAAATCTTTACATGAAATCTCCTGATCTTTTAATTTCACCAATTGATTCAATAATTGGAAAAACACTGTTCAGGCGAAACAAAATATATCTGACCTTGAGGCAGTCCACAGGTCACTTATTTGTGAACTTTACCTCAAACTCTGGCTTGTCTGACATTTGCTTTGGCTATTGCCTGGTCTCAACCCCCAGCTTTCAACACCTGCCCGGGTGTCACCTACTCCCTGGGGTGATACTTCATTGAAACATCTGCCAGGTTAACCTTGACTTGCAAGTACCTGATACTGAGAGCAGGCAGGACAGTTTGTGATTACTTAGCTTTTGCATCACTGCTTTTTCCCTTAAGTGCTTTTGCCAAATGCTGGTGCTTTGGAGGTCTGACTTGTTTTGATAATTTTAGTAGAAGAGAAATGTTACATGGAAGGATATTTTTTTAACTTTTGAAAAAGTAAATCAGATAAGAGGCTAGCATTTTATCATTCAGTGACTCTCAAACCTGTTTGCATTTTAGGGGTTCTCTGCATGATCTTGCTCTAATATTAGTTGGGTGGCCCCAATTTAATTAGAGGCTGGATTTCCCCTCCTCTTATCCTACTAGGCTGGTAGACCAAGGAGTAATCCGTCTGTTGTGTTTTTTTTTTTTTTTTTACCCAAGATGGTAACTCATCTTTAACCTGTTCATAGCAGTTCACTAAAAAAGGCCTACATTCCTTTCATTGGAAATAATTCTTAATCTGTGTTTTTATAAGGAATCCACACACTGTCACATCCTTTCCAGTTGCATTAAAAGATTATATTTAATTTAGTTCACACTAATAATACACACTGAAGATTAACCTAGGATGTATAATTGTAGAAGATTTTTCCTTTCTTCAAAAGGAATTGCTTATTGCTAAACAAGAATACCAAATTCATTTGACTAAATTTGTAACAAAGCACACCATATCCTTTTTTCCAGAAAACAAAGAAAATTCATGAGAATCTGGTTGGAATAATATTTATGCTTTAAACTGTTCACATGAGTTACCTGATATATATAAAATAAGAAATAACATAAGTGATTTTTAAAGGCTGGATTGAAATCGGAAAAGATCTAAAATCACTATTAGGGGGCCATATATATATATATATTTTTTTTTGAGACAGCATTTTATTTCTTAATGGACAAGAAATTGTATCTATAGTGATGAGTACGAAATGCTCTTTTCTTTTTTTTTCTTTTGAGAGGGTATCTCTCATATTTATTGATCAAATGGTTGTTAACAACTGTTGTGTTTTTTTTTTAATTTAGAAAAAGAAGGTCTTTAACGTTTCATCATCTTAGAAATTTTAATTTCCTTTTGATTTGTGGATTTTAGGCTTTTGAGCATTTTGGGCACAGCCTTCTTGAAACAGAATACCTTTGCTTTCTTTGTGATATTTGACACATTCTAAAGGTGGATGCAATCAGTATCAAGTTGGGAAACCAAGAAAGCCATTCATAAATCACAGAGTTGGTATCAGATATGGGAATTCTAGAGCCAGCCTGCTGATCAGCTAGGTATGCAATTATGGATAGTCTCTGAAATTGAGATAGTGGAACTCATAATATTTTTAATTATGAAAAATATTTCAAAGTAATGAGGATATAGTGATGAATATCCATTTACACAGCATCTAGATTTAATAATTGTCAACATTTTGCTGTATTTCATTTTTGTTTTTTTGCTATTGTTAAGTCACCCCTACATATTTCTCTAAAAAATAACTATTTCTTGCATTATCACTCCTATTAAAATAAGATATAATTTCTTACTGTCATCTAATACTTGGTCCATATTCAAATTTACCATTTATTTCCAAAGTGTGTTTTGCAGCCAGTTTGTGTAGTTCAGGACTTAATCAAAGTCAGTACATTTCATTTGGATATGTCTCTTATCCGTTTCAGCTTAGAACAACTCTTCCTCACCCCTGCTCTTGTGTGTTTGTGTATGTGTGAACATGTGACACTGACCTGTTGAAGAGACAGGCCAGTTGGCCTATACTATGCCTCTTATTTTGGATTTGTCTGATTTTTCAGGATGAATTTTGATGCTTTGCATTTGATGCTGAAAATGGCCTTGGGTCTGGAGATGGGTAGTGGCCAGGAGACCCTGTGCAAGATAATGAGGAAGATAAACACAAAGGCAGTAGGAGTGTTCCCTGTTCCTCTGTCCTGCTCTCTGCCAGAGCTGACAGACGCAGACTAATCTGAACACACAGGACCATAGTCCTTTTGGAAAGATGAGGCAGTTTTTTCTCTTGGCCAGTCCATAATGTAGAGCCTGAAGATACAATGATCTTATTGGGTATGTATTTTAAATAGTGTATCCTGAAAAAAAAATTAAAACCAACAGACAAGAAAATGAAAGGCAACTAAAGCTAGGATAAGATCCTAGAAAATTCTCAGTGTTCTTATACTTTGAGTTTGTTGTTCTTTCTTGAGATGATGAGAAATCTCATCTCTCTTGAGGGTAGAGAGAACCCAGATTTGAAATAGGCAACTGCAGAGGACCAATTGTCTTGGGAAAAGCTGATGATAGATGTTAGGAGATTAGAAATGGGAAAAAGAAGACAGTCAAAGCAGGATGCTTAGTACAGGGAACCAACATTGAGAGGGTCTTTTCTCCCTCCCTCAAAAGACCTATGGGCCTATAGAATCTTTTTTGATCATAAAGGCTTTGGAAGACTAACTCAATCCTTAGCATTCTTAACTTGAAGCTGGGCTTCTGAAACTTTAATGCACATTGGCATCACTGCGAAGCTTTAAAAACTGATATCTGGGTCCCATCTTCAGAAATTCTGATGTAATTTGTCTCAGATGTGCCCATGGCAACAGGATTTTTAAAGACCCTCTGGTGCATTTACATTTGAGGCCCACTGACCTAGAGCACTAAACCATATATACATTAACCTTTAAAAAAATAAAGATGTATTCAGCCCTCTCCCCCACTCTCCATTAAACCTTATGGAATCCCAGTGCATAAAAAAAATCCCATAAAAGTGGAGGTTCTTTAGTTAAGGTAGTCCTGAAACCTGTTCATTGGGCACTATTTGCCCTCTCCATTACCCATTTCTTTCAAACTCTCATTTCCTTCCTATTGCAACATCTTCATAGTATTAAGTTCCAAAGAGGAAGACTATTTGAAAAAAATCACTGGTCAAGAATTTATTGGATTTTAACCATCTGGATTTGAACCCTGTCTCTGTCACTTAACTTATTAACTGGGTGACTTTTGATAACTACTTAAACTCTCTGACCCTCAGTTTCTTTATCTCTTAATTAGAGATCACATCTATCTCACAAGTTGTAGTGAAGACCAAAGTTGAATATAAGCTAGTGCACTCTCAGTAGAGGTTCATTTCTTGGATGGTTTAGGCTTTCCTTGAGGCCGCCATAGGCTTTCAGGTCTCTTCTAGGATGGGATCGATTTGGTTTAATCTGGGAACCTTTAGTTACCTTTGCACTGCACTTGTAATATAGGATAAACACAGATTTTCTCCACCCATAATGGAGCTAAAATTCTTAATTGATTTGTAGCATTGTAGAACAGATGGGGTGGGGTAGGAGTTGTTCACTGCTGAGTGATGAAGAAGCTAGTAGTGTCCATGAAATACCTCAGGAAATGCTGTGTAACCCAGATGAACTATGATAACCAAAGGAGAGAGAAATGGGCACAAGTCCATTCTCATGAGGAACTCCATGAAAGTGATATAAGGGTCCATAATGGTGGTAATGGTTAGGCTGAGGGTTGAGGTAAGGAGTTCTCTGTGGACCAGAGGTGCAGGTTCATGAGTGAGGGAGGATGTTTTTTAAAAAAGAACAATGGAATTTTAAACAGGCATGAAAAAACATGAACACATTCTTTACCATTTTGGTATTCCTATATGGTAAAATAAAACTTCCAGATAATACAGAAACCTCACTTTTTCCCTTATGAATATTTTACAGTGTTACTGAGAGGAGAAATTGACTGATATGAATTTAAGTTCTTCTTCCTTTTTCTTCCCACCCAGGCATTAATAAGTAGTGAAATGGCTAGAGGTGTTCAGGTTGATGAGAAAAGAAAAGTCAGAGGTTTGGGGAATTACAAAGTTAGATGATCTGTGATTGAATAATAATGTTGAGTAAAGTACACAAGTAAAAAATGCCTAAAGTATGTTAAAGGAAAAACTCATTTGGGTTTGGTGCTGTCTCAGTGACATTGAACTAGAGATTCAAGTGGCTATAGATGGTATTTCCTGTTTATCTTTGACACATCTGGCATGAATTTCCACATCATGTTCTCTGTACACTCCTAATCTCTACAGAATGAAAAATGCTTTTTAGTTTCCTTAGCATTCACAATGAAGAATCTTATAGAGAAGCTCTGTTTTCCTTCTGGCATCTGGATAAATGGAGGAAAGGAGAGGTATGTAGGCCAGTTAGGATGTTTGGTGGGCTTGTGTAGATTATCCTTAATCTGTTAAAAAATTATTTTGGAATAATCTTATCCACCCATTATTATCCAAAATATGTGGATTTGATTGCTACCCCACTTTAATATAGTAGCTATATATTTTTAATTCCCATTCTTAATAGACAGATGAGGAATAAAAAATAACTCCCAAGAAGTAAAAAGTGAAAAATTCTTATTTGGGGCAATAGAATCACTTTTTGTTATGTGAAATTGAGAACATGGCAATTTCTGGCAAAATTGTGATGCTGCCTCTGCAGTGGCCTCTTTTTTGTATTATCCTTCTGCTATCTAGCATACATCCACTCACATCCAGGTGCTGAGCAGGGCCCCCACGTGGCTTTTCTGTCAGAGTTCATTTGTCCACAGTGTCCTATTGAGAGCACTCCCTGCAAGTGTTTGTCCTTTACCATTTCCCTTTCGTTCCTCACTTTGCATTCAGTTTATAAAAGACTTCATTTATTATACTCCTGACTTTTGAACTTGAGGCACATTTTTATTTGTCTTACACCAGTTTTAAAAATATTCAGTACATCATTACTAAATAAAGACATGGGTAATAATAAATACCTGGTTCCATCATTTCTTAGAATAGTCCTGTCCAATAGAAATATAATGTGAGCCCCTGTGGGTAAAATTGTAATATTTCCAAAATATCTCGCCTTGCTTTAGTGTATCTGCATATCAACAGGTGTTCCTCAGGGGTGGAGAACAGTTCATCTCCATATTAATGGGTAATTGCCTGGGCAACCTGGGCTTATCTGAACCTGAGAGATTAGGGGAGGGGCTTGTTTGCTTCTGCCAAAGCAGGAAAGAGAGATGGCTCCAGACTGCAGTTTGTAAGCAATGAATGAGTTTTAAACTTTCTCCCTTTGACTGATTTCAGTTTTAGAGGTATTTTGCTCCAGGATTTCCTCTCCCTGGAGTTACGGCCCCATACCTAATTAAAATTTTCTAGTAGTCACATTAAAAAAATAAAAAGAAACAGGTGCAGTAAAATTTTGGTAACATATTTAATAATATATTTTATTTAATTGTATGTCAAAAATAATGTTTCAACATGTAATCAATATAAATAAAAGCTATCTCATATCCTTTTTTTCTACTTAGTCTTTGAGATCTAGACTGTAATTTACAATTACAGCACATCTTATTTTGGAGTAGCCACATTTCAAGTGCTCAGTAGCTAAATGGGACTACTGATTACCATATTTATAGAAAATTTCTCAGTAAGAAGAGTATAGAATTGTGAACATATGCTTAGTTTTAATTAGACCATCTTCTTTGTGAAAAATATTTAAATCTAAACTAATGATTTTTCTCCTTCAGTCTCCTCCTCCTCTCATTCTCCAATTTAGCAACTGTCCCTGACAGGCCTGCCATATTTGGTTTTACAGGTAGAACACTGTACATCTCTAAGAGGTCCTAATTACAGTGCACACAGCTGTATGCAGTGGTACTGTTTCAATAATGCTCCCTAGTTGTCCATGCCAGAGGGGAGTTACTTGTGACATTCCATTTCCCTTATCCCCACTCCCCATCTTCTCCAATCCTGTCTTTCATTAAGTTTTGTTGGTTCTATCTCCAAAGTACATCTAGAATCAGATCACATCTTTCAGTTTATACTACCATCTCTTTAGAGAGGCTGCTACCACCTGGATTACTGCAATATATTCTAACTGGCTCCCCACATCCACTCTGGGTATATCCAGTTCATTCTTCATGCTGCATCCTGTGTTGTGAGTGGTGAGTCTGAGCAGGCCACTCTCCCACTTGAAATCCTACAACCACCTCCCATACTTTTGGGATAGAGTCCAAAATCCTATGGTGGCCTACAAGGCCCTTTGTGATCTGGCTCCTGTGTACTCCTCCTTTCCTCTTTATTTTGCTGAGCTTCTCTCTCCCTGTGTGAGCATTTTCACATGCTGTCTTTGACTACAGTGTCTCTTTACCTTTCTCTTGACCTGGCTAACCTCTTTTTGCCATTCTGGTTAGATATGACTTCTCCAAAAGTGTCTTCTCTAACCTCCTGATGCTTGGGTCCCCATTCTAGGTATTCTTATAGTACCTCTATGTCTTCTTCATAGCACTTATCACAATTTTATCTATATGATTATTGGGTAGTTTTCATGTATTACCTGGCTTGACCAGTGTAAGCTCCATGAGAAAAGAGAGCCACATTACCCTCTGTCACTAGCTCTGTCTCTGTAGTACTGTGCCAGGGCTTGGCATATAGTAAACCTTCCACAAATTCCAGCTGAATTAGTGACTGCATGTGCTCAGACTGTTGTTTCTAGCAGTGTGGTAGCTTTAGGAGGCCTTTCAAGGTCACACAACCTCTGGTCTGTGTGATTAAGTGTTCCAGTTTCTGTTTTATTTAAAGATTTTAGAGTGTTTCCTTTAAGAGGCTGTTTCTTTGGCAGATTGCTGATAAACCTGGGAAAGTTCCAATGGGCACTGAGATGATGATCACAGTCTGTAAAATAGCTCTACAATAAGCATACTCATAATAGCCAACCTTCCTGCACCTCATACTCATACCAGCTCATGTGGTTGTGGAATTGCTGGGTCATAGGTGTGTATCTGCTCAAATTTACCACGTAATTCCAAGTCATTTTCCAGAGTGATTATACCAGTTCACACTAGTGTGGGAGCTCTTCCTTTGTTCTGGTTCTCTTCCATACTTATCATCGTACATTTTTGTTTTTGCCACTATTATGATGTGAATGATATCTTGTGATTTAAATTTACAATTCCCTGATTACTAATGAAGGCAAGCCTTTTTTATTTTTTAAATCACCATTCCTCTTTACCCTTCTGTGAAGTGACTTTTGCCATTTCCCTATCAGATTGTTAATCTTTTCCTTGTTGATAATGAATATATAAAAATACATAAATTTTAATATATTCTAGTTTCTAATCTTTTGATAGTATTTGTGTTATTAATATTTTATCTGTTTGTGTATTTTTTCCCCTGTCATTCTTTGGTCTTTTTTATAAGAGTCAAGATTATTATTTTTAATATAGTGAATTAATCAGTCTTTAACTTCATGGTTTCTGCTTTTTATTTTATTTTTTTAATTTTGGTATCATTAATCTACAATTACATGAGGAACATTATGTTTACTAGGTTCCCCCCTTCACCAAGTCCCCCCCACACCACCCATTACAGTCACTGTCCATCAGCATAGTGAGATGCTATAGAATCACTACTTGTCTTCTCAGTGTTATACTGCCTTCCACATGTCCCCTCCATACATTATACATGCTAATTGTAATGAACCCTTTTTCCCCCTTATCCCTTCCTTCCCACCCATCCTCCCCAGACCCTTTCCCTTTGGTAACTGTTAGTCCATACTTGGATTCTGTGAGTCTGCTGCTATTTTGTTCCTTCAGTTTTTGCTTTGTTTTTATACTCCACAGATGACTGAAATCATTTGATATTTGTCTTTCTCCACCTGGCTTATTTCACTGAGCATAATACCCAGTAGCTCCATCCATGTTGTTGCAAATGGTAGGATTTGTTTTCTTCTTATGGCTGAATAATATTCCATTGTGTATATGTACCACCTCTTCTTTATCCATTCATCTACTGATTGACACTTAGGTTGCTTCCATTTCTTGGCTATTGTAAATAGTGCTGCGATAAACATAGGGGTGCATCTGTCTTTTTCAAACTGGGCTGCTGTATTCTTAGGGTAAATTCCTAGAAGTGGAATTCCTGGGTCAAATGGTATGTCTATTTTGAGCTTTTTGAGGAACCTCCATACTGCTTTCCACAATGGTTGAACTAATTTACATTCCCACCAGCAGTGTAGGAGGGTTCCCCTTTCTCTGCAACCTTGCCAACATTTGTTGTTGTTTGTCTTTTGGATGGTGGCCATCCTTACTGGTGTGAGGTGATACCTCATTGTGGTTTTAATTTGCATTTCTCTGATGACAAGCAATGTGGAGCATCTTTTCATGTGTTCGCTGGTCATCTGAATTTCTTCTTTGGAGAAGTGTCTCTTCAGCTCCTCTGCCCATTTTTTAATTGGCTTATTTGCTTTATGTTTGTTGAGGTGTGTGAGCTCGTTATATATTTTGGATGTCAACCCCTTATCAGATCTGTTATTTATGAATATATTCTCCCATACTGTAAGATGCCTTTTTGTTCTATTGATGGTGTCCTTTGCTGTACAGAAGCTTTTCAGCTTAATATAGTCCCACTTGTTCATTTTTGCTTTTGTTTCCCTTGCCTGGGGAGATATGTTCATGAAGAAGTTGCTCATGTTTATGTCCAAGAGATTTTTGCCTATGTTTTTTTCTAAGAGTTTTATGGTTTCATGACTTACATTCAGGTCTTTGATCCATTTCGAATTTACTTTTGTGTATGGGGTTAGACAATGATCCAGTTTCATTCTCTTACACATAGCTGTCTGGTTTTGCCAGCACCATCTGTTGAAGAGGCTGTCATTTCCCCATTGTATGTCCATGGCTCCTTTATCATATATTAATTGACCATATATGTTTGGGTTAATGTCTGGAGTTTATTCTGTTCCACTGGTCTGTGAGTCTGTTCTTGTGCCAGTACCAAACTGTCATGATTACTGTGGCTTTGTAGTAGAGCTTGAAGTTGGGAAGTGAGATACCCCCCACTTTATTCTTCCTTCTCAGTATTGATTTGGCTATTCGGAGTCTTTGGTGGTTCCATATGAATTTGGAACTATTTGTTCCAGTTCGTTGAAGAATGCTGTTGGTAATTTGATAGGGATTGCATTGAATCTGTATATTGCTTTGGGCATGATGGCCATTTTAACAATATTAATTCTTCCTAGCCAAGAGCATGGGATGAGCTTTCATTTGTTAGTGTCCTCTTTAATTTTGCTTAAGAGTGTCCTGTAGTTTTCTGGGTATAGGTCTTTCACTTCCTTGGTTAGGTTTACTCCTAGGTATTTTATTCTTTTTGATGCAATTGTGAATGGAATTGTTTTCCTGATTTCTCTTCTGCTAGTTCATTGTTAGTGTATAGGAAAGCCACGGATTTCTGTGTATTAATTTTATATCCTGCATCTTTGCTGAATTCCAATATTAGTTCTAGTAGTTTTGGAATGGAGTATTTAGGGTTTTTTATGTACAATATCATGTCATCTGCAAATAGTGACAGTTTGACTTCTTCTTTAGCATGGTTTCTGCTTTTTAAAATCTCTTTTAAGTACATTCATCATTATTTTAAATTATGAATCTTTTTTCATTTCATAAATTTTTCTCAATAGTATTTTTGTTATCTTTCAATTTTATGTATTTGCTGGTTTTTATTGTTCTGTAACCTGTGGATAATTTTTCATGTGTGTTTTGAATTTCAAATATATAATTTCCTCTTATAGTTCTTCTTGCTACTGACTTTCAATTTAACTATTTGTTGCCAGGTAATGTAGTATGTAAGATACAGATTAATTTGTTGAGATCTATTTTATAGCCTGAATTGTAGTTAATTTTCATATTCCATGTGTATGTGAAAAGAATGTGTATTCTTAAGTTGTTGAATGCGTTGTTCCACCAATACATATTAGATCAAGTTTTGCATATTATTCAGATTTTATAAAATTATGGATATTTTCATTTTTGCTTGATATGTCAGCACTGAGAATGTGTCTAAAAATCTTCCATTATTATATGGATTTGTACATTCTGTATAGACATTTTTTGCTATAGATTCTTTTTAACCTGTATAATTAAGTGCATATACATGTATACTTGTATATTTCTAGTGAATTGAGCTGTGTATGTAGTGATTCTTTTTATATCTGTTTCTGTTTTGTCTTTAAGTCCATTTTGCCTCATATTGATACAAGTTTAGCAGTGTTTTTGATTAATGTTTTCTTGATTTACCTTCTTCATAAGTTTAACATTAAACATTTTGTGTGTTAAGCTTTACACATGTTTCTTGCAAATAACAGAATTGTATCTTATTTTTTAATCCAGCCTGACAATATTTGTTTTTTAACTAATCATGCCCATATACATTAATTTTAATTAATGTTATATTTGGATTCATCTCTTCCATCTTGTAATGGTTTGTACTGAAGTGTTCATCTGGATTGTATCACATTGGTTGAAAGATGTCCCAGTCACTGAATCACCCATTCACCTCTCCATGCTCCATTATGTTGGATTGTCCCTAAGGTCCCAACAGCCTAAGGGATTGGGATTAAATGACACCAAAAAACAATGCAGGGACTAGAGATGGTTAGCAGGGCAAAGGGCAGTAACAGGAAGGGAAAAGTTCACCATCAGCATATAAGTAAAGGACTATCATATGCACAGAAAGGGAAATTAAGACATTAGCTAGAACAAATGAATAGAATAATAACACTTTATTCATTGAGTAACCATTTTGTACCAGGTAAGTTGCTAAGTACTTATCCCATTTACCTTAATGCACACAATTACCTTAATGTGCACAACACGCCACTGAGATGGAGAGTTATTTTTCTCACTTTGTAAGTGGGGAAACTGAGGCTCAGAGAGTTTAAAGAAGGTACTCATGGTCAAACAACTGGTAAGTGGCAGAATGGGAATTCTACACAATTCTGTATGATTCTAAAACTCTTGCTTTTTTTGCTGAATTATATCACAGGGAGGTAAACTGTTTCCTGCTAAATAAAGGAAGAACTCTCTTAATTAAAATTGATAAAAAATGTGATTAATGATTACTTGGGGTGGTGAGCATCCCATCTTTGGACATCTTCAAGCAGACACAAGGTGCTCATACAGCAAGACTATTGTAGTGGGAGTTTTACTTTGAATGGGAAGTTGTACTTTAGAACAGATGCTTGGATTATATGGCCATTAAGGAGTATTTCAGTTTCCATCACTGTATTGAAAATGTGCCAAAGCATAACAAGTATATGCCTTTCAAAACTCTCCCTACTTTTTGAAAGTAGCTTCAATGTGAACTTGTCCTTTCTTCACTGAGCCTCTTTAACTCACTGCAGTGTTATATGATGTGTACAGGTTGAGGCTTAATAAAATGCCATTTGATGATGACTTGATGAAAGTTGACTCGGCCTATTTAGATGGGGAAAAACAAGTCATGTGTATTTTTATAGAGTGAAAACACAAGAGCAGCATAAGGTTCATTAATTTGAAATGCTGGAGCCAAGAAATGGAAAAGCTGAGAGACTCCTTTTAGTATCAACATACTAAAAACATTCATGTGTTAAAAACCTTAACAATAAAGCCATACCTATTTTAAATACAATGTTTTTAAAATGAAATATTATTTTATAGACAGCTTTTAGTAAGTAGCCAGCATATACTGGGGGAAAAATAAGTCTGTCCTTGCATCTTGCTTTGTTGTTGCATTCTGCCTTGTGAAGGGTAAGGGCCCATAAGAATGAAAAAATATTAATTTCTGTCATCAGTCTCATCAGATTGGCCCCCCTGTAGACTCTGCTTCTGTGCACCTTATTTTCTTTATGCTCACTCCCACTCCATCAGTAACCACTTCTCCTTTTAAAGCCCAGCCCAAACCATATTTCTTCCAGAATAAAATTCCGGGCATATTGGCCTGTGTCTCTGCCTGTACTTGTATCTCTCCAAGTATCCAGTAATGGAAGCTCACGTATATGAAACAGGATTTTATACATTCTGTACTTTTGAATAGTCCTTTTATACCTTGTTAAAGCAATTTCACAACTGTATCCTATAATATATGGTGTGGGTAGGAAAAATATCATTATAGCATTTTGACACATGAAAAACTGAGGCATAAGTAAGGTATGAATTGCTAAGTAGTTAGTGGCAGAGTTTTAGCATCTTTCAGCTCCATGGCCCTAACAGCCAAATGTCGTGCTCCAAAATATTTCCCACAAGTTTCTGACTCTTGGAGTTTAAGTTAAATGACATGATTAATACCTGGGGCTTGGGGTATTTGCGATTGGCTGAGCTTGTTATTTGAATGGGCCAACCAAGTGCTATGCAAAGCCTACTAGAATGTGAACAGTCTTTCACAAGGGCCTGCCCCTGAGCTGAATGTGCTGTCACCTACATGTGTGAGTCCAGAAAACATGCTAGAAAAGCTTTCAGAACTGACCAATGTCGATATGGGTTGGTTATTCCGGCTTCATCTCATTGGCCCACATGAACTCTGGGTTGTTTTGGGCAGTCCAACATAGATAGTGTAAAGATTACTGGGAATTGGGGCCCAGGGTTCTAATTATGGAGCTTCCTGAGATTAGATTCATCACTTTTATTTCCTGACCTCAGCTTTCTCATTTGACATTTGAGAGACTTGTGCTAGCTCAGTGATTCTCAGAATATGGCCTTTGGATCACATATATCAGAATCACCAGGAGAGTTTGTTAAGGTCCATATTCCTGCAATCCGCCCAGGCCTATAGAATTGGAACCTCTGGTCTTGGGACTCAGTTATTTACCTTTTAACAAGTTGATCAAGTATATGCACTTAAGTTTGAGCACCTCTAATTGAGGTAATCTCTCAGGATCCTTCTACCTCTGACACGCTATGTTTCTGAGTGAGAAAGACAAAGACAACAATTATGGAAATTTTTTTGGCAGATATTTCTTTGCTCTTATTTTTTAGTGTATAAAACTTTTTTTTGACATACAGGAAGCTGTACATATTTAATGTGTACAACTTGACAAGTTTGGAAATAAGTGTACACTTGTGAGACCATCACCACAATCAATGCTGTAAACATAGTCATCACCTCCAAAAGTTTCCTCTTGCTTGCTTCTGTCCTTCCTCTCTTCCTTTCTTTTGTGATAAGAATGCTTAACATTAGATCTACCCTATTGTACATTTAAGTGTACAATACAGTATTGTTAACTGTAGGTGCTATGCTATATAACATGTAGATCTCTAGGATTTGTTCATCTTGCATAACAGCAACTTTGTATCCTTTGACCAACACTACCTCATTTCTTCCTCCCCCAGCCCCTTGTAACCACCATTCCACTCTGCTTCTGTGAATTTGACTACTTGAAATTTCTCATGTAAGTGGGAACATGTAGTATTTCTTCTGGGTCTGGCTTATTTCATTTAGCATTTCTCCTCCAGCTTTATCCATATTGCCACAAATGACAGGATTTCCTTTTAAGGCTGAATAATGTTACATTGTATATAAATAATACATTTAGGTTGCTTCCATGTCGGGTATTATGATAATGTCACAATGAACATGGGAAAGCAGATACCTCTTTGAGATACTAATTTCAGTTCCTTTGTATATATACCCAGAAGTGGGATTTCTGGATCATACAGTAGTTCTATTTTTAATGTTTTGAGGGATTTCCATACTGTTTTCCATTATGGTTTCACCACCAGTTTACATTCCCACCAATAGTACACAAGGGTCCTCTTTTCTCCACATCCTCCCCAACATTTGTTACCTTAGTCCTTTGATGATAGCCATCTTAATAGGTGTGATGTGATATTTTATTTTTATTTTTATTTGTATTTCCATGATGATTAGTGATGTTGAGCACTTTTTCAAGTACCTGTTGGCCATAACTGATTACTCTTCTTTGATATCAGAGACTCTTTATTTTAAATTTGCCAGAAATCAACTAATTGGCATGTGGTGATGATATACTATTCTTAATTATTTACTTTGTTCCTGTTTCTTTCCTGCATAATTACAGTAACCTTCAGTTTCTTCTCATTCAAATCTATCCTTTATGCTATCACTTTTTTTTTGTCTCTGAAACAACAAACTCAAAGAAGTCCTTCACAAAATCGATGTTATTTTGTTGCATTAAAGAACATTTAATTTCTCAGTATGCCTTGCTAGATCTTTTCAAATATTGTGTTGTACCTTATCTTTGTAGTATCTTTCAAGATTTTACCCTCATCCAACCAGGAATCCTTTGGTTCTCAAACCAAGTGTAGGTAGCTAATTACCTAGAGTCATCTTGTTCCTGTCTTTAGGTTTTATTTTGTTTTGCTCTTTTTTAATATGAAATAGCTTTGTATTTCACTTCATCATTTGTTCCAGGTACAATAATATTTACAGAAAAATGCTAAAACATTGAACCATAAGCATTTATTAATAAAACTGAGGATTTAGTTTGGCTCTTTAAGTTTTTTATTTAATATTTTTGTGTATTTATTACTTTAGTACTTATTGCTACTAGAAAGTTGAGAACAAATACCAAAGAAATATTTGTGCAAGAATAACTTAAAATTAATAATCTTCTATATATTACTTTGTTGTAACAGATTGTAACAGTTTGCCATTCTGTGATTTAAACAGTAAAATGCCTTGATTCAGTTTGTGAAACATTATTCTCAGTGAACATTGTTCATTAGCAGGGCCTGTGTCCCAGTGGTTCTCTTTCTGGAATGCCTTTCTCAAGTTTCCCCTCCTGAGGAACTCCTCCTCCTTGTTGAAGAGCCAGTGCCTTTGTTACCTTCTCTGTGAAGCTTCCTCTGACTCCCACAGGTAAAATCAGCTGCTCTCTCCTCTGTATTTTCCATGTTGCTTGGGATATTTGTCTATACTTTTGTGTAATTCATATTGAACATATTATCGTTATGTTTCTGCATCTCTTGCTAGGTTTTATCTCATTCAGTGCTATACTTCAGTGTCTCTGTGGGGCCTGGCACCAAGTTGATGTTTAATAATTGATGTTAAATGAGAGTTTTAACTAAGATTATTTGTTCCACAAGAAACTTACCCTTCCTCCCTTATTGTGTAATGCCCAGAGCACAGATCTTGTCTGTACCCACGTGGCTAAATGATCTGGCTTCCGTCCTTGCACTGGGAAGTGGTTCAACTCTCTCAAAGAGCAGTCCAGAAAAACTCATATATTGAGAATGATATGGTGATGGCTACTTGAAAAGTTTGAAACTATCTTTTTAGTTTAGTAGATGTGTGTCTGTCTCAGATTTGGATTAGGGCCAATGCTTTAATATCTCAGTCAGCAAGGATCAGAACTCAGGAATTCATAATCTTTCATTCTGATCTGATAATTGCTGAAACTATTTGTCAATAAACAACAAAGGACTTCTAGGACTGGATGTAAGAGGACAAAGAAGCCTACAGCTTGAAAGGGGTCGTCTTCTGCCAGCGAGGAACTCTGGACTGTGAAAGAGGCTTAGTTCAGGTCTGGTAAAGAATTTGAGAATGAAGGAAATGCAAGGGCACATTAGTCAAGAAAGTATTTTGGTTACTAAGGGTTAGCTTGGATGTGAGGAAACAGGCACTTTACTCTGTTGGTGAGGATAGAAGCGTAAATTGGTACGGCCCTTCTAGAGTGCAGCTTTTCAATGAGTATTACAAATCTTAAAGGTGTTTATACTTTCTTTTTTATTCAATTCCACTTCTAAGAATCTTTCTTAATAGTCTGACAGGTGTACTAAGATGTTTGTATAAGTATATTTATGTGGAACCAGTCCAAAGATTCAAAAATAGGGAACTGATCAAGCAAATTGATTTGTCTATACAAGGGAATATTATATATGCATTCAAATGATGAAACAATATATTTATGGAAAAGGAAAGAGGTACACGATATATTGTCAGTTTTTAAAAAAGAAGCTATGAGACCATAGGTACATTATGATTCATTTTTATAACATATATTTATATGTATTGGCATCAAACAATTACTGGGAATTAATCACTGATAAATTTTTTTCTTTTGGTTTATCTTGGTGTTAAAAATTTCCTACAGAGAACACACAATAAGTAATAAGGAAATGGTTATTTTTTCAAAATTGTTACCTATGGGAAGGATAATTCCTTTTGATTGGATTCTCTAGATTGAATGCATAGTGCTTGGCCTAGAGTAAGTGTATCATATGTTTTAGAATATTAAGTGATTGTGTGAATAGGTAAACAATTTCACTTCTAAAACTTGGTAATATTAGGTAATTTTAGGGAAACTTCTCTTCCATGGGAATTGCTTTTGTGGGATAGCCACTTTTTGATTCCTGAGATCTTTGCTTCTGTAGTTTTTATTTTTCAGACACCAGCATATGAGGTTATATCCTTTCCTTGGTTGAGGCTGTGCCCCTTCCTTTGAGTGTTGCTGGTCTATTTCTGACTGTTCATTCATTATTTGTTTTACATTTCATTAAAGGTTTTGAGAGTCAGGTTTCATAATACCATGTCATTTCATCATTTTATCCTGTGATTCCTTCCAGTGCTATTATTTAGAAAATTCTTCCTCTGTAAAATTTGATGAAAGTTTACCTATTCTGCCCTAAAAATATTTTTTCATTTAATTCTGAAATTTATTTGAAATCCATTTTTGTGTGGTGTGAAGTGAGACCATAAATTGATTTTTTTTCTTTCAAAATACTTAACCAGTTTTACACAATCCATTTATGGAGTGTTCCATTTTTTTTTTCCCAGATTGATTTGTGATTGCACTTTGTCATATGTTAAGTTATAATACAAACAAGGGTCTATTTCAGGCCTCTTTTTGTTGCACTGATTTATTGATTATTGATTCCTACACCAGAATTATACTATTTTAATTATTAAAGTATTAAAATATAGTCTAGTATCTAACTTGGGTACATTTCCACTGATTTTACTTTTTTGAAAAATAGCTATCTTCACTCACAGTGATTTCCATATACAATGCTTGACATTATGTCAAAGATACAGATTTATTTGGGAGTAATTGACACTTCTCATTTCTTAGTCTGCCCCTCCAGGAGCATGACTTCTCTTTCCATTTGTTCAAGTTTTCTTCTGTTTCATCTCTCTAGGTTTTGCTTAAATAATTTATAGTTTGTACCTATTGTAAGTCATATTTACTAACTAGTTATTGCTAGTATATAGAAAACTGAATCTTGAATATGCATTTTATAATGGGCAATTTGTTGAGTGTTATTAGTTTTAATAGTTTTTTGGTTCTTCTATATTTTCTAGAAAAAAATCTATCATCCTGTGCAAATAATTATAATTCCTACCCTCTTTTCAAATATTTATGTATTTTGTTTCTTTTCATGAATGTCAGTTATCATCCTGAACATCCTTATCTTCCTCCTGATTTTAATGAGAGCAGCTTTCTTATTTGATGCTAAAAGGTATTGGCAATTGGTCTAAGAAAGATTAGGAAGTATACTTTGCTTTCTAGTTTGCTATGAGAGGCTTAAAAATCAGGAAAAAAAAGTGTTGAATTTTGTCAAATCATCTTTTGTCCTTGTTTGATAAATTATGTGCTTTTATTTGACCTAGTGATGTAATATGTTATATTAATATATTTTCTAATATTAAGTAATCCTTGCATTCCTAAGACAATCCCTATTTGATTGTGCTGGCTTATTATATTAATATACTTTTTTTTCTTTTTGTAGATAATTATTTTTTATTGAAGGGTAGTTGACACACAGTATTACATTACATTAGTTTCAGGTGTACAACATAGTAATTCAACATTTATATACATGATAATTCTAGATACCAGCTATCACCATACCAAGTTGTTACAATATTTTGACTATATTCCTTATGCTATACATTACATCCCGGTTACTTATTTATTTTACCATTGGAAGTGTGTATATATATATATATATATATATTTTTTTTTTTTGTGAGGGCATCTCTCATATTTATTGATCAAATGGTTGTTAACAACGATAAAATTCTGTGTAGGGGAGTCAATGCTCAATGCACAATCATTAATCCACCCCACGCCTAATTTTCATCAGTCTCCAATCTTCTGAGGCATAACAAACAAGTTCTTACATGGAGAACAAATTCTTACATAGTGAATAAGTTACATGGTGAACAGTACAAGGGCAGTCATCACAGAAACTTTCGCTTTTGCTCATGCATTATGAACTATAAACAGTTCAAATATGAATACTCATTTGATTTTTATACTTGATTTATATGTGGATACCACATTTCTCTCTTTATTATTATTATTATTTTTAACAAAAAGCTGAAGTGGTAGGTAGATACAAGATAAAGGTAGAAAACATAGTGTTGTAAGAGAGCAAATGTAGATGATCAGGTGTGTGCCTGTAGACTATGTGTTAATCCAAGCTAGACAAAGGCAATAAAACATCTACAGATGCAGAAGATTTCTCTCAGAACAGGGGGGGTGAGGTTCTAAGCCTCACCTCTGTTGATCCCCAATTTCTCACCTGATGACCCCCCTGTGACTGTGCCTGTCTTAGGTTGTTCCTCCCTTGAGGAATCTTACCCGTCTCTGGCTAACCAGTCATCTTCCGGGGCCATACAGGGAAATGTAAAGTTGGTAAGTGAGAGAGAAGCCTTATTGTTTGAAATGGTTAGCTTTTTACTTCTTTGCATATTTATGCCCTGTAGCTTCTATGCCCAGCATTTGTCTTGAGGTATCTTTACCACTTGGAAGAATTATGATACTCGGTAAATTCGATATGAGGCACGAATTCTATTTAAGGGTTGTAATTAGGTAGGAAGAAGAAAAGCTATAGAAGTAGCAGGCGGAAGAAAACATGGGAAGATTGATTATTTCTTTGACATATCTTCTTGTAGAGTAACTTCAGCATGTATAGGTATTAAGCTACTACTTATATTGCATACACACATTAACATAATAGGAGTATAGTTACATAACCAAAGCATACCTGTAATTACCAGCCATCTCCAGTGAAACCAAGAAAACCAGTTAGGCACCTTAGGCATTTGTGAAAACTTATCTATGATATGGTGGATATTGTCCAACTGAACTTGAACAGTCTGAGAGAAATCAGACAAATTAAAACAACCCATTCCTGGGGAATGTTCACATCCCTTATGTTCTTTTAACAGTAAATAGTCTGTAGTTGTAAGATTTTGGAGCGCTACAATTTGCACTTCTCCTAATTCTTGATTGAGTTCCAAGAGTATAGATCCATTCAAATTTGTTGTTTTACTGTATGCACAGGCCAGCTTAGATATCTCCTTCTTCATTCCCATGGCAAGTCCAGGAGCTGGTGGGATGAGTGCATCTACAGCTGTAGCAGTGCGTGGATCTTTGTTGGGGTTTTTTGATGATCATCTTCTGGCATGAGTCTTCCCGAGAGTGCTGATGTTGGAAGTTCTCTTTCATATCGTTTCTTAGTTCATTTTCGGGGTAGCCAAATTAGGCTTTGATCCTCTGTATAAACACAAACAGACCCTTTGCCTACACTTTTATATGTCCTTTATATCATTGTGTAGAACTCATTAGAGGTCACCACATAGGAACTGCATTTTTTTTTTTAATCATTAATCTACACTTACATGACGAATACTTTGTTTACTAGGCTCTCCCCTATACCAGGTCCCCCCTATATACTCCTTTACAGTCACTGTCCATCAGCGTAGCAACCTGTTGTAGAATCACTACTTGTCTTCTCTGTGTTGTACAGCCCTCCCCTTTCTCCCACCCCGCTATGGATGCTAATCTTAATACACCCCTACTTCTCCCCCCCTTATCCCTCCCTACCCACCCATCCTCCCCAGTCCCTTTCCCTTTGGTACCTGTTAGTCCATTCTTGAGTTTTGTGATTCTGCTGCTGTTTTGTTCCTTCAGTTTTTCCTTTGTTCTTATATTCCACAGATGAGTGAAATCATTTGGTATTTCTCTTTCTCTGCTTGGCTTGTTTCACTGAGCAAAATACCCTCCAGCTCCATCCATGTTGCTGCAAATGGTTGGATTTGCCCTTTTCTTATGGCTGAGTAGTATTCCATTGTGTATATGTACCACCTCTTCTTTATCCATTCATCTATCGATGGACACTTAGGTTGCTTCCAATTCTTGGCTATTGTAAATAGTGCTGCGATAAACATAGGGGTGCATTGGTCTTTCTCAAACTTGATTGCTGCATTCTTAGGGTAAATTCCTAGGAGTGCAATTCCTGGGTCAAATGGTAAGTCTGTTTTGAGCATTTTGATGTACCTCCATACTGCTTTCCACAATGGTTGAACTAACTTACATTCCCACCAGCAGTGTAAGAGGGTTCCCCTTTCTCCACAGCCTCGCCAACATTTGTTGTTGTTTGTCTTTTGGATGGCAGCCATCCTTACTGGTGTGAGGTGATACCTCATTGTAGTTTTAATTTGCATTTCTCTGATAATTAGCGATGTGGAGCATCTTTTCATGTGTCTGTGGGCCATCTGTATTTCTTTTTTGGAGAACTGTCTGTTCAGTTCCTTTGCCCATTTTTTAATTGGGTTATTTGTTTTTTGTTTGTTGAGGCATGTGAGCTCTTTATATATTCTGGATATCAAGCCTTTATCGGATGTGTCATTTTCAAATATATTCTCCCATACTGTGGGGTTCCTTTTTGTTCTATTGATGGTGTCTTTTGCTGTACAGAAGCTTTTCAGCTTAATATAGTCCCACTTATTCATTTTTGCTGTTGTTTTCCTTGCCCGGGGAGATATGTTCAAGAAGAGGTCACTCATGTTTATGTCTAAGAGGTTTTTGCCTATGTTTTCTTCCAAGAGTTTAATGGTTTCATGACTTACATTCAGGTCTTTCATCCTTTTGAGTTTACTTTTGTATATGGGGTTAAACAATGGTCCAGTTTCATTCTCCTACATGTAGCTGTCCAGTTTTGCCGGCACCACCTGTTGAAGAGACTGTCATTTCGCCATTGTATGTCCATGGCTCCTTTATCAAATATTAATTGACCATATATGTCTGGGTTAATGTCTGGATTGTCTAGTCTGTTCCATTGGTCTGTGGCTCTGTTCTTGTGCCAGTACCAAATTGTCTTGATTACTATGGTTTTATAGTAGAACTTGAAGTTGGGGAGTGAGATCCCCCCTACTTTATTCTTCTTTCTCAGGATTGCTTTGGCTATTCTGGGTCTTTGGTGTTTCCATATGAATTTTTGAATTATTTGTTCTAGTTCATTGAAGAATGTTGCTGGTAGTTTCATAGAGATAGCATCAAATCTGTATATTGCTGTGGGCAGGATGGCCATTTTGACAATATTAATTCTTCCTAGCCACGAGCATGAGATGAGTTTCCATCTGTTAGTGTCCCCTTTAATTTCTCTTAAGAGTGACTTGTAGTTTTCAGAGTATAGGTCTTTCACTTCTTTGGTTAGGTTTATTCCTATGTATTTTAATTTTTTTGATGCACTTGTGAATGGAGTTGTTTTCCTGATTTCTCTTTCTGTTGGTTCATTGTTAGTGTATAGGAAAGCCACAGATTTCTGTGTGTTGATTTTGTATCCTGCAACTTTGCTGTATTCCGATGTGAGTTCTAGTAGTTTTGGGGTGGAGTCTTTAGGGATTTTTATGTACAGTATCATGTCATCTGCAAGTAGTGACAGTTTAACTTCTTCTTTACCAATCTGGATTCCTTGTATTTTTTTGTTTTTTTCTGATTGCCGTGTCTAGGACCTCCAGTACTATGTTAAATAACAGTGGTGAGAGTGGGCATCCCTGTCTAGTTCCTGATCTCAGAGGAAATGCTTTCAGCTTCTCGCTGTTCAATATAATCTTGGCTGTGGGTTTATCATAGATGGCCTTTATTATGTTGAGGTACTTGCCCTCTATTCCCATTTTGCTGAGAGTTTTTATTATGAATGGATGTTGACCTTTGTCAAATGCTTTTTCAGCATCTGTGTAGATGATCATGTGGTTTTTGTCTTTCTTTTTGTTGATGTGGTGGATGATGTTGATGGACTTTCGAATGTTGTACCATCCTTGCATCCCTGGGATGAATCCCACTTGGTCATGGTGTATGATCCTTTTGATGTATTTTTGAATTCGGTTTGCTGATATTTTGTTGAGTATTTTTGCATCTATGTTCATCAAGGATATTGGTCTGTAGTTTTCTTTATTGGTGGGGTCTTTGCCTGGTTTTTGTATTAGGGTGATGTTAGCTTCAAAGAATGAGTTTGGGAGTATCCCCTCCTCCTCTATTTTTTGGAAAACTTTAAGGAGAATGGGTATTATGTCTTCCCTGTATGTCCGATAAAATTCCGAGGTAAATCCATCTGGCCCGGGGGCTTTGTTCTTTGGTAGTTTTTTGATTACTGCTTCAATTTCATTGTTGCAACTGGTCTGTTTAGATTTTCTGTTTCTTTCTGGTCAGTCTTGGAAGGTTGTATTTTTCTAGGAAGTTGTCCACTTCTCCTAGGTTTCCCAGCTTGTTAGCATATAGGTTTACATAGTATTCTCTAATAATTCTTTGTATTTCTGTGGGGTCCGTCGTGATTTTTCCTTTCTCGTTTCTGATACTGTTGATTTGTGTTGACTCTCTTTTCTTCTTAATAAGTCTGGCTAGATGCTTATCTAATTTGTTTATTTTCCCGAAGAAAAAGCTCTTGGTTTCATTGATTTTTGCTATTGTTTTATTCTTCTCAATTTTATTTATTTCTTCTCTGATCTTTATTATGTCCCTCCTCTGCTGACCTTAGGCCTCATTTGTTCTTCTTTTTCCAACTTCAATAATTGTGACATTAGACCATTCATTTGGGATTGTTCTTCCTTTTCAAAATATGCTTGGATTGCTATATACTTTCCTCTTAAGACTGCTTTTGCTGTGTCCCACAGAAGTTGGGGCTTAGTGTTGTTGTTGTCATTTGTTTCCATATATTGCTGGATCTCCATTTTGATTTGGTCATTGATCCATTGATTATTTAGGAGCATGTTGTTAAGCCTCCATGTGTTTGTGAGCCTCTTTGCTTTCTTTGTACAGTTTATTTCTAGTTTTATGCCTTTGTGGTCTGAAAAGTTGGTTGGTAGGATTTCAATCTTTTGGAATTTTCTGAGGCTCTTTTTGTGGCCTAGTATGTGGTCTATTCTGGAGAATGTTCCATGTGCACTTGAGAAGAATGTATATCCCGCTGCTTTTGGATGTAGAGTTCTATAGATGTCTATTAGGTCCATCTTCTCTACTGTGTTTTTCAGTGCTTCCATGTCCTTAGTTATTTTCTGCCCAGTGGATCTATCCTTTGGGGTGAGTGGTGTGTTGAAGTCTCCTAGAATGAATGCATTGCAGTCTATTTCCTCCTTTATTTCTGTTAGTATTTGTTTCACATATGCTGGTGCTCCTGTGTTGGGTGCATATATATTTAGAATGGTTATATCCTCTTGTTGGACTGAGCCCTTTATCATTATGTAGTGTCCTTCTTTATCTCTTGTTACTTTCTTTGTTTTGAAGTTTATTTTGTCTGATATTAGTACTGCAACCCCTGCTTTCTTCTCGCTGTTGTTTGCCTGAAATATGTTTTTCCATCCCTTGACTTTTAGTCTGTACATGTCTTTGGGTTTGAGGTGAGTTTCTTGTAAGCAGCATATAGATGGGTCTTGCTTTTTTATCCATTCTATTACTCTGTGTCTTTTGATTGGTACATTCAGTCCATTAACATTTAGGGTGACTATTGAAAGATATGTACTTATTGCCATTGCAGGCTTTAATTCGTGGTTACCAAAGGTTCGAGGTTAGCCTCTTTACTATCTTACTGCCTAACTTAGCTCGCTTATTGAGCTGTTATATACCCTGTCTGGAGATTCTTTTCTTCTCTCCCTTCTTATTCCTCCTCCTCGATTCTTCATATGTTGGGTGTTTTGTGCTGTGCTCTTTCTAGGAGTGCTCCCATCTAGAGCAGTCCCTGTAAGATGTGCTGTAGAGGTGGTTTGTGGGAAGCAAATTCCCTCAGCTTTTGTTTGTCTGGGAATTGTTTAATCCCACCGTCATATTTGAATGATAGTCGTGCTGGATACAGTATCCTTGGTTCAAGGCTCTTCTGTTTCATTGCATTAAATATATCATGCCATTCTCTTCTGGCCTGTAGGGTTTCTGTCGAGAAGTCTGATGTTAACCTGATGGGTTTTCCTTTATAGGTGACCTTTTTCTCTCTAGCTGCCTTTAAAACTCTTTCCTTGTCCTTGATCTTTGCCATTTTAATTATTATGTGTCTTGGTGTTGTCCTCTTTGTATCCTTTCTGTTGGGGGTTCTGTGTATTTCCGTGGTCTGTTCAATTATTTCCTCCTCCAGTTTGGGGAAGTTTTCAGCAATTATTTCTTCTAAGATACTTTCCATCTCTTTTCCTCTCTCTTCTTCTTCTGGAACCCCTATAATACGGATATTGTTCCTTTTGAATTGGTCACACAGTTCTCTTAATATTGTTTCATTCCTGGAGATCCTTTTATCTCTCTCTATGTCAGCTTCTATGCGTTCCTGTTCTCTGGTTTCAATTCCATCAATGGCCTCTTGCATCCTATCCATTCTGCTTATAAACCCTTCCAGAGTTTGTTTCATTTCTGTGATCACCTTTCTGACATCTGTGATCTCCCTCCAGACTTCATCCCATATCTCTTGCATATTTCTCTGCATCTCTGTCAGCATGTTTATGATTCTTATTTTGAATTCTTTTTCAGGAAGACCGGTTAGGTCTGTCTCCTTCTCTGGTGTTGTCTCTGTGATCTTTGGCTGCCTGTAGCTTTGCCTTTTCATGGTGATAGGAATAGTTTGCAGAGCTGGGACGAGTGACGGCTGGAACGACTTCCCTTCTTGTTGGTTTGTGGCCCTCCTCTCCTGGGAGAGCAGCGACCTCTAGTGGCTTGTGCTGGGCAGCTGCGTGCAGACAGGGCTTCTGCTTCCTGCCCGGCCGCTATGGAATTTATCTCCGCTGTTGCTGTGGGTGTGGCCTGGTTTGGGCTGCTGCTCCAAAGTGGTAGAGTCACATTGGAGGGGGAGCAGCTGAGAGGCTATTTATCTCCGTAAGGGGCCTCCCTGCTCCCTGCTGCCCTGGGGTTAGGGTGCCCAGAGATCCCCGGATTCCCTACCTCTGGATTAAGTGTCCCTCCCTGTCCCTCTAAGACTTCCAAAAAGCACCCGCCAAAACGAAACAATGCCCACACACACAAAAAAATAATAATAACAATAATAATTTTTAAATTAAAAAAAAAAAAAGGTGTCCGCTCATTTTTCTTTATTCTCCGGCGCCAGCCTCAGGCATCTGCTCACTCTTCTTGCTGCCCTGTTTTCCTAGTATTGGAGTCCCTATCCCTTTAAGACTTCCACAAAGCGCTGGCCAAAGCAGAACAGCAAAAAAAAAATAAATAATAAATAAATGGTCACTCGCTTTTCTGGTGTCCTCCGGTGCCAGGCCTCCAGTGCCCTCTCATTGTTCTTGCTGCCCTGTTTCCCTAGTATTGGGGTCCCTATCCCTTTAAGACTTCCAAAAGCGCTCGCCAAAACAAAACAGAAAAAAAAAAAATGGTCACTCGCTTTTCTGGTGTCCTCTGGCGCCCGGCCTCTGGTGCCCGTTCACTGTTCTTGCTGCCCTATTTCCCTAGTATCCAGGGCCCCGCGTATGCACTGTGTCTGCGCTCTGGTCCGGATGGCTGGGGCTGGGTGTTCAGCAGTCCTGTGCTCCGTCTCCCTCCCGCTCTGCCTATTCTTCTCCCGCTGGGAGTTGGGGTGATGGGCACTCGGCTCCCCCTGGGCCTGGGCTTGTATCTTACCCCCTTCGCGAGGCGCTGGGTTCTCTCATGTGTGGATGTGGTCTCGATATTGTCCTGTGTCCTCTGGTCTTTATTCTAGGAAGAGTCGTCTTTGTTATATTTTCATAGATATATGTGGTTTTGGGAGGAGATTTCTGCTGCTCTACTCATGCCGCCATCTTGGCTCCCTAGCTATTTTAATATACTTTGACTTAATTTCACTGATTTCTTGTTTAGGATTTTCCCAACTGTATCCATAAATGAATCCTGTCTAGAGAACCCTTTCTTGAAGTGTTTTCTAAAAAGAAATATGAGGGAAAAAGAAACGGTTCATTGTCAAGTGCATTTGAGAAAGGCAGATTAAAACATTTGAACAAATTGCTTCTGGCCTCTCAGAGATTTTAATGTGCTAACACATGTAGTAAGTCTCTGAGAAAGTGTTTTCCAAATTAATCCACAATAGACTTTTCCCCCTCAGAAAGTGACACTTATTTCCACAGAACCCTCTTTGGAATGTACTAGTCGTTGTCATGTTTTGGCATCACAGTT
This sequence comes from Manis pentadactyla, assembly GCF_030020395.1. Classification (NCBI taxonomy): domain Eukaryota; kingdom Metazoa; phylum Chordata; class Mammalia; order Pholidota; family Manidae; genus Manis; species Manis pentadactyla. Next base: position 43,689,486 of record NC_080021.1, on the reverse strand, counting down.
ATGTTGACTTCATAAAGTGAATTGGAATAGCTTTTCATAATTTTATAGGATCTGGAATAGATTAAGAGGCCTTGAATGGCCTTTCCCATAGCATTGTCTGGACCTAGACCAGTTTTTTAAAATTCCTTGACAACGTGCAACATTGGAAGGCATGGATATTCAACTTTCCTGTTCCATTGAATCAATTTTATTAATTTATGTTTCTAGAAAGTTGTTGACTTTATTGAGATTTCAAAATTCATTAAAATGTAATTGCATCATATTTTAAATATATAAATACAGATATAAATAAATGTAAAATACAAGAATTCTCTTTAATTCTTAAAATCTGTTTATCTGCTGGTAAATAAAATAAAATTTAATGATCTATGCCAAATGCTTGAAACACAGTGCATGGCAGTCAGTAAATGGTGAACTCTTTTATTTCCTACCTCCTTTATAATTTTGTCTTTCTTTTTTATTTAGATTTTTGAGAACTTTGTCAATTTGAAAACTATTTTCCCAAATAACAACCCCTTCTACTTATCTATTTACCTACCTATCTACTTGTGGGGACTAGCACTGCCTGCTTGTAACCTTTTGTCCCAGAATAACCATGTGTCCACATGGCCCCCTCCTTCAGGCAGTATGCTAGCTCTATGGTATGTTGATGGCCTGGGGCTGGCCAAATCCAGGCCCACCTTACTTATGGAAACATCTTGTTGGGAAGCAGACCCCTCTGACTAAGGTTTTGTTCCTTGGGGTGCTGGTTGCACAAGAATGATCTCTTCCAGGAAAGCTTATAGACTGTGTCCTCTTGCCACTGGTACACACATAACCTCTGTCTCCTCCCCTATGTAAGTAGTTCCCTCCTGTCCGTGATAGTGGTATGCAACCTCAGCCAGCTGGCTACTCCTGGACTCCCTGTGCTTAAGTCCCAGTAAATCCCCGTGTCTCCTATGACTTCTCTGGGTCTTTCCTTCTGTCTTTTCAGTGCTTTCCTGTCACAGCACCCACGTGGGCATGCTGTGGGACTTGTGATCACATACTATCTCTCCATCTATTTTTTGTTTTAAAATTCATTAGTTTTCTTCTTAGATTATCAGTTTGGTCTTCCTGCTTTTTTTGCAGTTGTTTTTTCTTTACCTTCTTGTGTTGATGAAATGGTTCATGTAAAGCAAAAATCTTGGTTAGTAATGAAAATATTTAAGTCTACCAAGCTGATTTAAAAATATTTTTGTATTATATTGTCCTTTATGCAGGTGGTCCAATATTCAAAGTACACAGAATGGCTTACAGAAAAAAAAGGGAGTCCTTTCTTCCCCTGCCTCACTCTTCCAGGTCCCCAAGAGGAGGCAACCACAAGGTTCTTGTGTTGCCTTCCAGAATTACTCCAGATGAATTTGGCTTGTATTGCTTTGTCAGGAATGCACACATTTTTTACTTAGGTATTATTTTCACTAGGTTTGAAAAGGCTCTACTTTTAATTTAAATTTTTCACTTGATACAGTACTAGAAGAGTAGTTTTAAAACTCTTTTCAATGGGATATTAAATTACTTTGTTATTAATTTCTATTTTTACTGCATTGTGAATAGAGAATATAGTCTATAATTTGTACTGTTTGGAAAGTCCTGAGATTCATCATATGATCAATTACATGGTTAATTTTTATAAATGTTTCATAGATATTTAAAGATGTGTAATCTCTAAAGGCACAAAATATAAAATTATTAATTTAAAAGATTTTTTTATTGTGGCTTACTGAATCTGTTGTTACAGAGAGTGATACAGTACTTCTCAAAGTTAACTTTTGTAAATTTTATTTATATTCCTGATAATTTTTATGTAATATTTGAGACAGAAAGTTTAATGATTTTCATATATTTATTCTGGATTGTAACTTTTACTTCTTTAAAAAACAATGCTAAAAGTAACACCTATACTTAGAAATAAGAATTCAAATAATATAGAAGGACATAAAATGAAAATAAAATCTTTCTTCAAGCTCTCTACCTGCAGTCTCACACTATAGTGCTAATTATTTTTGAATATTTTTTTACTGTTATTTCTTCTGATGTGGCTACCTTCATATCTTTAAATAGTGTATTTATATCTCTCATTCTTAATTTATTAACTGTAGATATCATCTATTGATTTAATACAAAAGATTAAGATTTAAGTTATTTATACCTTATCTCTCCTTCTCAACTCCCTCCCAATTTTTAAACATTTTTTGACATCCAATGTGTCTCTCTTTTTTTTTTTTAATCAATACTATTTCTCTCAATAATTTGGTGAAGGTTATAAATTTCAACTTCTACATGAATGGTAGTGACAAACTAATTAGGGATTAATTTAATACACTCAAAATTTAAAAGAGCATAGAATATTTTTTTGAGTGGGCTAAATAGAAAAGACGTAGTAACTGACATGTCCAGGTAATACTATTTAATATTTCTTAATTGGACAAGCCAAGATTTTAATAATCAAGAAAATAAAAACTTTTTTATATATGACTTCTGGTCGATTTTTATGACTGATAAACAAGGATTTGTATTATTGTTGTTTTTGTTTGTTTTGATCTTTTTCACTAAGGAAGTTTGTGTGTATATGTCAATATCAAAATGTCATACCTAATAGTTCCACTTTATCCTTCAACTATTATAACTAAAGTACATTTGATTAATCTCACAAGATTGACTGACATGTACTTCTGGCACTTTTTTTTGGGTTACCATATAACCTGAACAAATTGAAGTTTTCAGTTATAAACCAAGGTGGATACAAATAACAAAGCTGCCAACTTGAAGGAGACACTAGAAAATACAATACTTAGGGCAACTTTAAGAGTGTGCCTGAAATATTTGTTATCACATTAAGAAACATGAGGTAAGTGGCAACTCTCCAATGGATGAAAATTATTCTATTAAAAAAGAAAAAAAGCAATGCCAGGTCTTCTACCCCAACTCTTTTTTCCTAGAGGACAGCTATTTTTATAAATCCCAATTTGTTCTAGATTAAGTTCTGGGAAATCTGTTTATTGATTATTACTGATTGTGCCTAAATAAGTAAAGTATTTAACAACTAGTTAGGGTAGTAAAACCCAAATCATTAAATCCAAGTCAAAATGTGTATCTAATCTTCTAATAATTCAATGAAAATATACACATAAGTCAAGAAAACAGATGGTAATGAAAATTCACCATTCCTGTATTTCTATTCTTTTTTTTTTTCTATAATGGTAGTTTTATTTTCCATTTTTTTTGTGTGTGTGTCAAATGTGCTTTTTATTTATTTATTTATTTATTTATTTGGAGAGGTCATCTCATATTTATTGACCAAATGGTTATTAACAACAATAAAATTCTGTATAGGGGACTCAATGCACAGTCATTAATCAACCCCAAGCCTATATCTCAACAGTCTCCAATCTTCTGAAGGATAACAAGTTCTTACATGGTGAACAAGGTCTTAATAGTGAATAAGTTCTTACATGGTGAACAGTGCAAGGGCAGTCATATCACAGAAACTTTCGGTTTTGATCACGCATCATGAACTATAAACAATCAAGTCAGATATGATTATTCGTTTGATTTTTATACATGATTTATAGTGAATCCCACATTTCTCCCTAATTATTATTATTATTATTATTTTTAAACAAAATGCTGAAGTGGTAGGTAGATGCAAGATAAAGGTAGAAAACATAATTTAGTGCTGTAAGAGGGCAAATGTAGATGATCAGGTCTGTGCCTATAGACTAAGTATTAATCCAAGCTAGGCAAGGGCAACAAGACATCCACGGATGCAGAAGATTTCTCTCTAAATGGGGGGGTGAGGTTCTAAGCCTCCCCTCTGTTGGTCCCCAATTTGTCTCCTGATGGCCCCCCTGCAACTGTGCCTGTCTTAGGTTGTTCCTCCCTTGAGGAATCTTACCTGTCTCTGGCTAACCAGTCATCTTCCGGGGCCATACAGGGAAATGTAGTAAAGTTGGTAAGTGAGAGAGAAGCAATATTCTTTGAAAAGGTTAGCTTTTTACTTCTTTGCAGATTTATGCCTATGTGTCTCTCTTTTTCTACCATCCAACTTCTATTAGCTATATTATCACTTTTATGTGGGGAAAATTTAGAGCATTCTGTTCTCTAATTATAATACATCTTCCATACTTTGTCTGTTTGTTGACTCTGAAAGTTAAAAGCTGATAGGCAGCATTTTAATATAATGGTTATGTAATTCACTGTATATTTGATAGGAATACTGGATATGTAGAGAAGGCAATGTAATTCAACACCCATGCTCCTTTGAAAGGGAATGTTCCAATAGTTAAGGCTGAATGTATTCTGTCTTTTAATATTTCATCTGTTACTCAGATGTATGCCATGGTTAACTTGTTTCATATTTGGAACATTCTTGGAAAATGTCTTTTTTTTCCCTGGATTTTCTAATTGTTTTTATCAATAAAAGAAACACATGCCTTTCCACTATTATTACCACTATCTTGCAATAGTTAGTATTTGTTTAATGCTTTAGTATATATTGACCTATTTCTTAGTATGTATAAATGTGTCATCTGGGATTTTTCTTCATTTCATTTCTTCATTAGTTCCATTATTGTTAATTCTGTATATTCCTCTTTTTTTTTACCCCTATCCCTGCAGTATTCAAGTGACTTTTTTCCCGCAAAATTTGCATTGAAGGTAAACTTTCTGGGTTCTTGCTTTTATGAAAATGTCTTTATTTTGCTAGGTATAGAACTCTAGATTTAAAATAATTTCCTCTTAGCAATTTGAAGGCATTGCTCCTTTCTATTGTAGCATGTACCATTCCTGATAACTATGATACCAGGCTGATTCTCTTTACTTTCTAGATAACCTGAATTATTCCTTTCTGGAAGATTCTAATATTTTCTTTTTAACTCTAGTACTCTGAGTCTTCCCAAATGTGTCTGAGAATTGCTTTTTTGTATTTATCCTGGTGAACATTTCTGGACTCCTTCAACCTAAAGATTAATACCTTCAGATTTGAAAAATGTTATTCTATTATTTCTACAGTTGTTTTCTACTTTTCTTTTCATTTTTAATTTTTGTTATGTTATTTTAGTGGGTTTTCTGGAGGGAGAAGGGTTATGTACAAGTAATCAGTCTGCTTCCTGAACTGGAAATCTACATTGTAATTTTTTTGAATATTAAGGGTACCTTTTATCTATTTAATAATTTTGCTTCAATTCCTTTGTTTTGTATCTATAAGGCTATCTCCCCCTTCTTTTTTTTTCTACTCTTTCATGTTATAGCTTGGTTCAACCTGTTATTTTATACCTTGTTTTCTTTTAGGTTTGTCTTTGTAAGTAGCATTCAGTTGGATTTAATGCTCACTACCAGTCCTTCTAATACTGTGACTACTGTATTGGTTCTTGGTTTTGATTTGTCCTGCAAGTACAATGTCTTAAGTAATAGTCTCTGAAGGTGTGGATATGTCATAGTACTTGCTGAGCACATTCACATCTGAAAATATTGTTCTTTTGCTTTGGGACATGCACAGTAACATGACTGGGTGTCAGATTCTTTGGGAACAGTTAACATCTTTAAAATCTGTATAATTGATATCATTTGGTTCCTTATGTTTAGTGTGGGGAAATCTGAGGCCAGCATTTTGTTCCATTCCCCCTTTTCCTCCATGTTTCCCTTTGCAGCAATTGTTTTGTTTTGTTGCCTGAATTCATGTATGTATGTTTTTACAGTGAAATTCATAAATTTATCTAGGTATGATTCTTTCAGTGACTGTGGTTCAAACTGGAACACTGTGGCTTCATTTTATCCACTCTTCTTGAGAAAAATTTTGTATGTTCATTGCTTTTAATCCTTTTTTATTCTTCTACCATAGGTATAACAGTTTGGATATATACTCTGTAATCATCCTACTTACTATTTTCCTTCTTAAGGTTTTTGTTTCTCTGTATTCTGGGAGACTTTTTTCAAGCTTGTTCTCTATCTTTTTTATGTACATGGTCTATGGACTAGCAGTTTCAGCATCACCAGAAGCTTGTTAAGCATGTAAAATTTGTGCCCTACTCCAGAAATACTTAATTAGAATTTATATTTAGATCCTTAAATGATTCATGTGCACTGAAAGTTTGAGAAGAGCTGCTTATTATCCCAAATTCTGTTTCTTTATAATCTCCTAATAGTATTTTGGGTTTTCTTAAATTTTCATAGTATAGACAAGTCTTTTGCCAGCTTTTCTCTAATTTCTGGGTTCTGATATTATTTCAGACAGGGACCTTTTACATCTTTATGAAGACAACAAAGTATGTTTTGATTTCACCTGTTATAGAAAACTGTTTTTAGAAGACACTCTTTTCTTTGAGGGTTCAGAGTGATTTGCTGGAGTGTTTTTGTTTGTTTTTCTTTTCCTTTCTTAAAAATTGAAGTATAGTTGATAGACAATCATGTTGGTTTCAAGTATGCAACACAATGGTTCAACAGTTACCCACATTGTTGAATGCTCACCCCACTGCTGCAGTTGCTGTCTGTCAACATAGGAAGATGTTACAGGATCATTGGCTACATGGTCCATGCTGTAATACTATCTCTGTGACCAACTTATTTTATGATTGAGAACTTTTGTGCCCCTTTATTCTCCTCATTCTCCTTACCCTCCCCTATGGTAAGCACTGGTCACTTCTCAGTGTCTATTAATCTACTGCTAGTTTGTTCATTTTGCTTTTCTTTGTTTTAAAATTCTGCATATACCAATAGACCAGTGGAACAGAATAGAGAGCCCAGATATAAACCCAAGCATATATGGTCAATTAATATATGATAAAGGAGTCATGGATATACATTGGGGAAATGACAGCCTCTTCAATAGCTGGTGTTGGCAAAACTGGATAGCTACATGCAAGAGAATAAAACTGGATTATTGTCTAACCCCATATACAAAAGTAAACTCAAAATGGATCAAAGACCTGAATGTAAGTCTCAAAACCATAAAACTCTTAGAAAAAAACATAGGTAAAAATCTCTTGGACATAAACATGAGCACCTTCTTCATGAACATATCTCCCCAAGCAAGGGAAACAAAAGCAAAAATGAACAAATGGGACTATATCAAATTAAAAAGCTTCTGTACAGCAAAAGACACCATCAGTAGAACAAAAAGACATCCTACAGTATGGGAGAATGTATTCATAAATGATATATCCGATAAGGGGTTGACATACAAATTATATAAAGACCTCATGCATCTCAACAAACTAAAAGCAAATAAGATAATTAAAAAATGGGCAGAGGATCTGAACGGATACTTCTCCAAAGAAGAAATTCAGAGGGCCAACAGGCACATGAAAAGATGCTCCACATCCATAATCATCAGAGAAATGCAAATTAAAACCACAATGAGATATCACCTCACACCAGTTAGGATGGCTACCATCCAAAAGACAAACAACAACAAATGTTAGTGAGGATGTGGAGAAAGGGGAACCCTCCTACACCGCTGGTGGGAATGTAAACTAGTTCAACCATTGTAGAAAGCAGTATGGAGGTTCCTCAAAAAACTAAAAATAGAAATACCATTTGATCCAGAAATCCCACTCCTAGGAATTTACCCTAAGAATGCAGCATCCCAGTTGGAAAAAGACATATGCACCCCTATGTTTATCAAAGCACTATTTACAATAACCAAGAAACGGAAACAACCTAAGTGTCCATCTGTAGATGAATGGATAAAGAAGAGGTGGTACATATACACAATGGAATATTATTCAGCCATAAGAAGAAAACAAATCCTACCATTTGCAACAACATGGATGGAGCTAGAGGGTGTTATGCTCAGTGAAATAAACCAGTTGGAGAAAGACAAGTATCAAATGATTTCACTCATCTGTGGAGTATAAGAACAAAGAAAAAATGAAGGAACAAAACAGCAGCAGAATCACGGAACCCAAGAATGGACTAACAGTTACCAAAGGGAAAGGGACTGGGGAGGATGGGTGGGAAGGGAGGGATAAGGGGGAAAAAGGGGGCATTATGATTAGCACACATAATGTGGGGGGGACTTGGGGAAGGCGTATAACACAGAGAAGGCAAGTAGTGATTCTATAGCATCTTACTAAGCTGATGGACAGTGACTGTAATGGGGTATGTGGTGCGGACTTGATAATAGGGGGAATCTAGTAACCATAATGTTGCTCATGTAATTGTGCATTAATGATACCAAAAAAATAATTCTACATATAAGTGAAATCATATAGTATTTGTCTTACTCTGCCTGGCTTATTTCACTTAGCATAATACCCCTTAGGTCCATCCGTGTTGTTTCAAATGACAGGATTTCTTTCTCTTTTATGGCTGAATAATATTCCATTGTGTATATGTAACACATATTATTTATCCATTCATCTACTGATGGATGCTTGGGTTGCTTCCATATCTTGGATATTGTAAATAATGCAGCAATAAATATAGGGGTACATGTATATTTTCAAATCAGGAATTTTGTTTTCTTTGTGTAAGTCCCTGAAAGTGGAATTACTGGGTCATAAAGTATTTCTATTTTTATTTTTTTCAGGAACGCCCATACTGTTTTCCATGGTGGCTGCATCAATTGACATTCCCACCAATGGTATAGGAGGGTTCCCTTTTCTCACATCCTCACCAACACTTGTTATTTCTTGTCTTTTGGATAGTGGCCATTGTAACTGGGGTGAGGTGATATCACATTGTGGTTTTCATTTGCATTTCCCTGATGATTAGCAACGTGGAGCATCTTTTCATGTGGCTGTTGGCCATCTGAATTTCTTCTTGGGAAAAAATTTCCTCTGGTACTCTGCCCATTTTTTAATTGAGGTATTTGGTTTTTTTGGTGTTGAGGCACATGAGTTCCTTATGTATTTTATATGTTAACCTCTTGCCAGATAAATATTTTACAAATATTCTCCCATGTAATAAGTTGCCTTTTTATTCTCTTGGTGGTGTTTTTTGCTGTACAGAAGCTTTTCAATTTGATGTAGTCCCATTTGTTCATTTTTTGTTTCCCTTGCCTGGGGGAAAAATTGCTAATGCTTATGGTCAAGAGATGTTTGCCTATGTTTTCTTCTAAGAGTTTTATAGTTTCATATCTTGCACTTAGGTCTTTAACCCATTTTGAATTTACTTTTGTGTATGGAGTTGGACAGTAATCCAGTTTCATTCTCTTTAATGTAGCTGTCCATTTTTCCCAACAGCAGTTATTGAAGTGATTGTCTTTTCCCCATTGTCTTTTGTTGGCTCCTTTGTCATGCATTAATTGATGATATATGTGTGGGTTTATTTCTGGGCTCTCTATTCTGTTCCATTGATATATGGGTTTGTTCTTCTGCCAGTACCATATTGTTCTGATCACTGTAGCTTCATAGTGGAGATTGAAGTCAGGGAGCATAATCCTCCCAGCCTTGTTCTTCTTAGGATTGCTTTGGCTATTCAGGGTCTTTTGTGGTTCCATATGAATTTTAGAATTATTTTCTCTAGTTCATTGAAAAATGCTATTAGTATTTTGATAGGGATTGCATTGAATCTGTAAACTGTTTAGGGAAGGATGGACATTTTGACAGTATTAATTATTCCTATTCATGAGCACAGGATAAATTTCCATTTATTTATGTCTTTAATTTCTCTCATGAGTATCTTACAGTTTTCAGAGCACAGGTCTTTCACCTGTTTAGTTAGGTTTATTCATTGGTATTTTATTCTTTTTGATGCAGTTGTAAATGGAATTATTTTCCAGATTTCTCTTTTTGCTAGTTCATTGTTAGTATAAAGGACCACACAGATTTCTGTGTACTAATTTTGTATCTTGCAACTTTGCAGAATCTAGTTATTAGGGCTAACAGTATTTTGGTGGAGTATTTAGGATTTTCTATATATAGTATCATGTCATCTGCAAATAGTGACAGTTTTACTTCTTCCTTACTAATTTGGATGCCTTTTATCTCTTTATCCTGTCTGATTGCTGTGCCTAGGACTTAAAGTACTATGTTGAATAAAAGTGGTGAGAATGGACATCCTTGTCTTGTTTCTGATCTTAGAGAAAAAGCTTTCAGCTTTTCATCAAAGTATGAGTGTGATGTCAACTGTGGGCTTGTTGTGTATGGTCTTTATGATGTTGAGCTACATTCCCTCTATACCCATTTTGTTAGTTTTTATCATAATGGATACTGAATTTTGTCAAATGCTTTTTCAGCATCTATGAAAAAATCATATGTTTATTTTTAATTTTGGTATCGTTAATGTACAATTACTTGAACAACATTATGATTACTAGACTCCCCCTATTATCAAGTCCCCACCACATACCCCAGTACAGTCACTGTCCATTAGTGTAGTAAGATGCTATAGAATCACTACTTGTCTTCTCTGTGTTATACTGCCTTCCCTGTGTCCCCCCCTACATTATATGTGCTATTCATGGTGCCCCTTTTTCCCCCTTATCCCTCCCTTCCCACCCATCCTCCCAAGTCCCTTTCCCTTTGGTAACTGTTAGTCCATTCTTGGGTTCTGTGAGTCTGCTGCTGTTTTGTACCTTCAGTTTTCGCTTTATTCTTATACTCCACAGATGAGGGAAATCATTTGATACTTGTCTTTCTCTGCCTGGCTTATTTCACTGAGCATAATACCCTCTAGCTCCATCCATGTTGTTGTAAATGGTAGGACTTGATTTCTTTCTTATGGCTGAATAATATTCCATTATGTATATGCACCACATCTTCTTTATCCATTCATCTACAGATGGACACTTAGGTTGTTTCCGTTTCTTGGCTATTGTAAATAGTGCTTTGATAAACATAGGGGTGCATATGTCTTTTTCCAACTGGGATGCTGCATTCTTAGGGTAAATTCCTAGGAGTGGAATTCCTGGATCAAATGGTATTTCTATTTTTAGTTTTTTGAGGAACCTCCATACTGCTTTCCACAATGGTTGAACTAGTTTACATTCCCACCAGCGGTGTAGGAGGGTTCCCCTTTCTCCACATCCTCACCAACATTTGTTGTTGTTTGTCTTTTGGATGGTAGCCATCCTAACTGGTGTGAGGTGATATCTCATTGTGGTTTTAATTTGCATTTCTCTGATGATTATGGATGTGGAGCATCTTTTCATGTGCCTGTTGGCCCTCTGAATTTCTTCTTTGGAGAAGTATCCGTTCAGATCCTCTGCCCATTTTTTAATTATCTTATTTGCTTTTAGTTTGTTGAGGTGCATGAGGTCTTTATATAATTTGTATGTCAACCCCTTATCGGATATATCATTTATGAATACATTCTCCCATACTGTAGGATGTCTTTTTGTTCTACTGATGGTGTCTTTTGCTGTACAGAAGCTTTTTAGTTTGATATAGTCCCACTTGTTCATTTTTGCTTTTGTTTCCCTTGCCTGGGGAGATATGGTCATGAAGAAGTTGCCCATGTTTATGTCCAAGAGATTTTTACCTATGTTTTTTCTCTAAGAGTTTTATGGTTTTGTGATTTACATTCAGGTCTTTGATCCATTTTGAGTTTACTTTTTTATATGGGGTTAGACAATAATCTAGTTTTATTCTGTTACATGTAGCTATCCAGTTTTGCCAACAGCAACTGTTAAAGAGGCTGTCATTTCCCCATTGTATATCCATGGCTCCTTTATTGTATACTAATTGACCATATATGCTTAAGTTTATATCTGGGTTCTTTATTCTGTTCCACTGGTCTATGGTTCTGTTCTTGTGCCAGTACCAAATTGTTTTGATTACTGTGGCTTTGTAGTAGAGCTTAAAGTCATGGAGTGTAATTCCTCCTTTTTATTCTTCCCTCTCAGGACTGCTTTGACTATTTGAGGTCTTTTGTGGTTCCATATGAATTTTAGAACTATTTGCTCTATTTCATTGAAAAATGCTATAGGTATTTTGATAGGGATTCATTGATTCTGTAGATTGCTTAGGCAGGATGGCCATTTTAACAATATTAAATATTCCTAGGCAAGAGCATGGGATGAATTTCCATTTATTAGTGTCCTCTTTAATTTCTCTTAAGAGTGTCTTGTAGTTTTCAGGGTATAGGTCTTTCACTTACTTGGTTAGGTTTATTCATAGGTATTTTATGCTTTATGATGCAATTGTGAATGGAATTGTTTTCTGATTTCTCTTTCTGCTAGTTCATTTTTAGTGTATAGGATTGCAACAGATTTTTGTGTATTAATTTTGTATCCTGAAACTTTGCTGAATTCGGATATTAGATCTAGTAGTTCTGGAGTGGATTCTTTAGGATTTTTTTTTCTACTGTATCATGTCATCTGCAAACAGTGACAGTTTAACTTCTTCCTTGCCAATCTGGATGCCTTTTATTTCTTTGTGTTATCTGATTGCCATGGCTAGGACCTCCAGATCTATGTTGAGTACAAGTGGGGAGAGTGGACATCCTTGTCTTATTCCCTATCTTAAAGGGAAAGCTTTCAGCTTCTCATTGTTAAGTATAGTGTTACCTGTGGGTTTGTCATATATGGTCTTTATTATGTTGAGGTATTGCCCTCTATACCATTTTGTTGAGAGTTTTATCATGAATGGATATTGAATTTTGCTGAATGCTTTTTCAGCATCTCTGGAGATGATCATATGGTTTTTGTCCTTCTTGTTGATGTAGTGGGTGATGTTGATGGATTTTCGAATGTTGTACCATCCTTGCATCCCTGGGATGAATCCCACTTGATCATGATGGATGATCTTTTTGATGTATTTTTGAATTTGGTTTGCTAATATTTTGTTGAGTATTTTTGAATCTATCTTCAATAATATGCTTTCTTTTGTTAATGTGGTATATCACATTGATTGATTTGTGAATATTGTATCATCCTTTCATCCCTGGAATAAATCCCACTTGGTTGTATTAGATGATCATTTTCACATATTTTTAAGTTCAGTTTGCTAATATTTTCTTGAGGATTTTTTCATCCATGTTCGTCAGGGATATTGGTCTGTAATTTCCTTTTTTTGAAGTGTCTTTGTCTGGTTTTGGTAGTGAAAGTGATGCGGGCCTCATAGAATGAATTTGGAAGTATTCCCTCCTCATCTACATTTTGGAAAACTTTAGGAAGGATGGGTATTAGCTCTTCTTTAAAGGTTTGGTAGGATTCAGCTGTGAAATCATCTGTTCCTGAACTTTTGTTTTTTGATTACCAGTTCAATTTTGTAACTGTTAATTGGTCTGCTCAGATATTCTGCTTATTCCTGGGTCAGTTTTGGAAGGTTGTACTTTTCTAGGAATTTGTCCATTTCCTCTAGATTGTATAATTTATTGGCATATTATGTTTTATGGAATTCTCAAATAATTGTATTTCTGTGGTGTGAGTTGTAACTATTCCTTTTTTGTTCCAGATTTTGTTTTTGTACTCTTTTTTTCTTGGTAAGTTTGGCTAAGGGTTTGTCCATTTTTTGTTTATCTTCTCAAAGAACCAGCTTCAGGTTTCACTGATGTTTTTCTATTGTTTTATTCTTCTCTATTTTTTAAATTTCTATCCTGATCTTTATTACATCCCTCCTTCTACTAACTTTGGGTTTCATTAATTCTTCTTTTTGTAGTTTTTTAATTGTGAATTTAGACTTTTTATTTGTGATTGTTCTTGTTTCTTAAGATAAGCTTGTATTACTTTGTACTTCTCTCTTAGAACTGCTTTTGTGGCATCTCTCAAATTTTAAACTGTTACATTTTTGTTTTTATCTGTCTCCGTGTATTGCTTGATTTCTGCTTTGATTTGTTCATTGATCCATTGATTATTTAGAAGCGTGTTGTTTTGTTGTTTAGCCTACCTGTGTTTGTGGGTTTTTTGTTTTTTTCTTGTAATTTATTTCTAGTTTAATACTATTTTGGTCTGAGAAGTTGCTCGATACAATTTCAATCTTTTTGAATTTATTAAGGCTCTTTTTGTGGCCTAATATGTGATCGATTCTGGAGAATGTTCCATAGGCACTTGAGAAAAATATGTATTCTACTGCTTGTGGATGGAATGTTCTGTATATAACTGTTAAGTCCATCTGATCAATATGTTGTACAGTGCGTCTGTTTCCTTAATTTATTTTCTGTCTGGATGATTTGTCCATTGATGTCAGTGGGGTGTTAACATCTGCTAATATGATTGAATTGCAGTTTATTTCCTCCTTTAAATATGTTAGTATTTGTTGTACATATTTAGGTGCTCCTATGTTGGTGCATAGATATTTATAATGGTTATATTCTGTTGTCTGATTCTTTTATCATTATGTAATGTCCTCCTTTGTTTCATTAATTTCTTTGTTTTGAAGTCTATTTTGTCTGATATAAGTACTGCTACTCCTGCTTTTTTCTCCCTATTATTTGCATGAAATGTCTTTTTCTGTCCCTTTACTTTCAATCTATGTATGTCTTTAGGTCTGAAATCTATATCTTGTAGGCAGCATATAAATGGGTCTTGTTTCTTTATCCATTCTGCCACCCTGTGTCTTTTGATTGGGCATTCAGTCCATTTACATTTAAAGTAGTTATTGGTAGGTATGTACTTACTGGCATTTTATTAATTGTTTTCTTGTGGTTTTTGTAGTGCCTTTGTGTTCCTTTCTTCCTCTCTTATACTCTTCTCTTGTTATTTGATGATTTTCTTTAGTGTTGTGGTTGGGTTTCTTTTTTATAATTTTTTTTGTGTCTAAAATAGGCTTTAGGTTTGTGGTTATCATAAGGTTCATGGATAGTTTCCTAAATATATAACAGTCTATATTAAGTTGATGGTTGCTCTATTTCAAACACAATCTGCAAATTCTTTTTTATTCTTTTTTTCTCTACCATTCTTTATGTATTAGATATCATAATCTGCATTTTTTGTGCATCTCTTGACTTATTTTGTGTATAGTTGGTTTTACTACTTTTATTTTGTTTTGTTTTTAATGTCATACTTGCTTGTTAAGTAATTGGTTTACTACCTTTATTGTGGGTTTATTTTCACTGGTGAAAGATACTTAGGCTTAAGAACATATACATCTACACAAGTCCCTTTAACATATTCTGTGAGGCTGGTTTAATGGTGGTGACTTCCTTTAACTTTCATTTATCTGGGAAACTTTTAATCTCTCCTTCAAATTTGAATGATAACCTTGCTGGGTAGAGGAGTCATGGTTGAAGGTCCTTTTCTCTCAATACATTAAGTATTTCATGCCACTTTGGCCTGTAAAGTTTCTGCTGAGAAGTCTGCTAATTGCCTGATGGGGTTTCCCTTATATGTAATTTTTTTGCCCCTCTTTAACCTTAATCTTTGTCAATTTAATTATTATGTCTTAGTGTTGTCTTCCTGGGGTTCCTTTTGTTAGAGGCTCTCTGTACTTCCAGGACCTGGGTGTCTATTTCCTTCCCCAGATTGGGAAAGTTTTCAGCAATTATTTCTTCAAAGAGACTTTCTACTCCTTTTCCTCTCTATTCTCCTTCTGGTACCCCTATTATGCAAATTATTTCACTTGGAATTGTCACATAGTTCTCTTAGTATCCTTTCATTTCTAGAGATTCTTTTTTCTCTCTGTACCTCAGCTTCATTATTTTTCTGTTCTCTATTTTCTATCTCATTGATTATCTTCTCAACATTCAGTAATCTATTATTCATTCCCTCCATTTTATTTTT
Source organism: Manis pentadactyla (assembly GCF_030020395.1). Classification (NCBI taxonomy): domain Eukaryota; kingdom Metazoa; phylum Chordata; class Mammalia; order Pholidota; family Manidae; genus Manis; species Manis pentadactyla. The sequence goes on along the minus strand of NC_080021.1, from coordinate 43,673,864 downwards.
CATTTCAGTTACTGTATTCTTAAGCTCTGAGTGGCTCTTTTTCAACCCTTCTATCTCTTTGTCAAAGTCCTCCCTGGGATCATTAATACTTTTCTGCAGATCAGTGAGCATATTTATGCCTGTTACTTCGAAATCTTTATTGAGATTGGTGAACACCACTTCATTTAGCCCCTTAGCTGTGTCTTATCCTGTATTTTTGTTTGGAACATATTCTTCTCCCTCCTCATTTTGTCTGTGTTTCTGTGTTTCTTCCTTTGTATTAGATGTATCTGCTATGCCTCCTGGTCTAAAGAGTAATGGCTTTATGAAGAAGGTGTCCATAGGACCCAGAAGCTCAAGCTTCTTTACTGACCAGTGCTTGGTTCTCCTTTGCTGTGGAACTCCGGTTGCTGTTGGTGGGCTTTGGGTGGGGCTCCCTGTTTGTCTGTCTGCCAGAACTGCCTGATCCCTGTCAGCAGTGGCTCTTTGTTAGATGTGCAGCATGAGAGCACTTCTGCTTAGATCACTGTGGGCACATCTGCCCTCTGCCTTCCCTACATTGATGGCAGCCTTTCTGGGCAGATGGGGTGGGTGGGGTGGGTGCTTATGGGAGTGTAGTGTGGGATGGGCTTCTAGTGAAGAGAAAGGAGCATTTGGAGATGGCTCCTGGAGGTGCCTCCCTACTTGGGCTGAGAGAGGGTTGGGTAAGCTGGGAAAGCCTCTCTCTGCCTACCAGGCACCAAATTCTGACAGCTGCTGGGCTGAACAGGCCAGGCAGACAGGTGGGTGCTCAGAGGTGTGCCTTGGGGTTAAGATGCCTGCAAGGGGCATAGTGTTTGTAGCTCCCATGAGCATCTGACCAGTTGGGCTTAGGGAGGACTGGGGAAGTGTCCACCTTCCCTTTCTCCTGTGGAAGGAGATCTCTCCAGCCCTCGTCTCTCTGGCTCCCTTCCCACTGCTGGTAAATCTTTCAAACTGCCACCTCTTGTGTTGAGTCTCAACGGGAGTGCACCTGTCCTGCCCAGTGGCATGAGTCTCAGCCTCCCAGAGTGCTCCAGCTCTCTCTGTGGCTGGCCCCGCTAATCACCACAGCCCAGTGCAGTGCGGACTCATGTTCCAGAACAGCTCCACAGGGTCAGATGTGCGGAGTTCCTGGGTGCCTGTCGCCTCCCTGCTCTTTTCCTCCTCCTCCTGCCTGTGGCCTGGGATGGCGGAAGGGCTGGGGTCTTGGTTGATCACGGCTCTGCCCCTCTACCCTTCTCTGTGTGGTCTTTGCTTCTTCCCCAGGTTTGGGGGGTCAGTTCTGCCGTCTTCATGTCGTTTTCAGGGTTAGTTGCATTTGCTGTAGTTGCTTCCTTTGTGTGTGGGGGGAAGGTTTCCACCTTGCCTTCTGACTCTGCCATCTTTTTTCTCCTGTTGTTGTTTTTCCATAAGCCTGTTGTTGGCTCTTTTTCCACTTTTTCATTCTTGAATTGTGTGAGACATAGTTGGGCTTTCTCTTGTTTACGAAAAGAATAAGTGAGTTATTTTTCACTCCACTTATTTTTCATATGTTCAGCTCAGATTTAACCTATAAATTTTATTTGAGCTTTTCTTTATTTCTTATATTTATATCTAATAGGCATTCATCTATCATGGATTTAGGTGAATTAGGATTACAGTTAATGTCCTCTTAATACAACTCTAACTTTTTTTAAACTATAAGATTACATGCAGTTTGCAGTTATTTAAATAGTGTAACACAGCAAATACTCTTTCACATGCCCTCCAGAATGTTAGCTCTTTCTGTCTTTATAAAGCTTTTTCTAAAAAGCTGTGCTTCTATCTGTATTCATTATCTTGCTAAGTTAGGAGGGCTGAGGTTTATTAGCAAAAGTAGAGCAGGCAGAGCTGGTGGGACAGAAGACTGGTTTGGGTAGGAATCCATCACTGCAAGAAAGAGAGTTCCCATGAAATTGGTTGGCTGCTTACCATATTTCTGGCCATTGCAGCCCCTTGGGTTCTGAAATTGGTTATGAAATTTGGTCCAGACTCTAGGGGTAATCAAGATCTTTTCCTATGTTATTTGGGACCATCCTTTCTGTCTGGTTGTGAGGATGAATCATGTGATATATGGTTAAGAATGCACTTCCCAACCTATTCCCACTGATGCTCTATTACATGGAATTTTTTACATTCACAATGAATAACTGTTCCTTCTTTGGCTTTTTCTACTTTGCCAGTTCTGTGTGTGTGTGTGTGTGTGTGGTTTTTACAACAGGACACATAGCCATTAGCCTATTACTGTATTTTGATAAGCTAGGCATCTCAGGTGGCTTTTTGGTTTTCTGGCTCTGTTGTTATTATTATTACTGTTCTTTTGCTTTTTCATATTTTGTGTTTATTTTTGTGTTTTGTGTTTGTAATTCATCCCCAGGGGCTGCATTCTCTTACTTAACTCATTTTGGGTTTGCTTCCAATGTTTTTATCCCAGAGGTCCCTTATGAGTCTCCTTATTGCTTCCACCCCCAGTTTGCCACTTGCATTAATAATTATCTGAGATACTGTATCACCAATTAGACAGTGAGTCACTTCCTTGAAGGTGGGAGTTAAGTCTTAATATTTTTTATTTCTCATTTAGGCTGCTTAGCCTCCTGGAGGGGACAGGAATGAGCTCCTACTCCTCTTTCTTCCACCAAAGCTAGCCCTGGAAAAGGACAAGGTTTGAGTAATATCTTCTAAGGAGAATTTGGAACTCAGACACCTACTGTGGGGGCCTTATACCCTTGCTTCCTGGTCTCTTAGTGGTGGAAATAATGTGCTACCTATTCTTGTCTCTTGGGACTAAGCCAGCAGTATGCTTTTCCAGGGCTCTGTGGGATGGGCTCACTCACCTTGTTCCATCCCTGTCCTACCTTTAATCTGCCTTCAGGAGGCTCAACTTATTCTCTTGTCTTCCTTCTTCCCTTTCTCTCAAACCTCCAGTGAGAGAAGAGATTTTGGTATTAGGAAAATGGACTGTTGAATTCCAAAATCAGAAATAGACCACATAAATATGTATGAAGCATTAAAACCCTTCTTTGAAGTGTGATTTCCTGACTAATGGATGCTTCTGGGTTGACTTTTTTCTATTTTTCTTTGCACTCAGTTAAGCCCTATTCAGACCAACTTTCTTTTTGGATGGACTTAAAAATCTTATGATGAGCATCTGTTAGCGTTTCTATAACATTTTGTATTGTAATAATACCTCCTAAAATTTCTTACCTTATCTTTCACAGAGTGCTCTTATGCTCATTACTTTATTTGATACACCCAACAATGCTGTGAAGAATGAGGGTGTATTATCATCATTCCATTTTATAGATGAGGAGTCTGAGGTACAGAACATTTATGAGAATTTTCCGAAGTCGTGTAGTGATTAAGGTGGCAGCATGCTAAGAGCCACATCTTCAGTTAGTGTGACAAGGGTGTGCTGCCTGTCACTGTTAATGATGGGAAGTGACTGCTGACATTGAGTATTTACAGCATACCAGCTACTGAGTTAAGCCCTTCTTTTCCATTTTGTCATTTAATACTGTTCATAGGCCTGAAAAGCAGGCCACTACTTAGTATCCCCCCAGTTATACACAGGAAAATGTAATTTAGAGAGGCAGGGTAACTTGGTGAAGCTCACACACCTACTGATAGAACTACAGTTTGAACCCAAGTTTCCTTGATTCTATAATCCAAGCTCCTAGCTATTTGGCTTCCTCTTAGCTTTATTGGACCAAATCTAAGAAGATGTTCAATATAGTACAGCTTTTAAAAGGCTGGTCTATTTCTTATGATTTCCTAACCTGTGATTACAAACTCCATTCTCCCTATGACTCCTGCATATCTGGGGCCTATTGTCAGGAGTACAGGTGGGCTCTTCATTGATAAGAAGGGCTGAGAAAGTGATGCAACCAACATTTACTGAACAACTATTACAGCCCAGTAGCTGTTAGAAATCTGTATCACAAAGAGCTCTGTAAGTCTGGCATTGTCATTCCCACTTTATGGAAGAGGAAACTGGTTCAGAGAGGTGAAGAAATTTGTGAAAGCTTCAAAGTGAAGGAGTTGGGACTTTTATGCAGGTCTGTCAATGGCAATGTTGTAAGAGCAAATGAGAAATATTTTACAGGAGAACTTTAACCAACAGAGATAAATTTGTCCCCTGATGGTTTTAAGAAGCATTATAATCAATATTCTGGAGCCCCATAAAGTATGTTATGAAAGAACTCATAAGAGAACCTAAAGAGAAGAAAACCTATGGCAGGTTTTGGCTACATTGCTTGGCTTATATTAATTACAATGCCAGCAAGCCTTTGACTGAAATACAGAGGGATTGGGACTTCACCAGCAAAAAACACATTGGTAAACATCATAATGACACACATATTTAGGAAAATGATGTTTTTAATTTTAAATGCTATGCAGCCTTGCCTTATATAGTCAGTGCTAGGAAGTCATGGTATACCAAAATATGATGTACGTTTTAGCCTTAGGGCAAAAATATGGAACTTGTAGTTATGTCAGAGAGAGGCAACATCTTCTAATGACAAGAACCAAAGCTATAAAAGCCTCAAGATATCTGTTGATTAAACTATTGTGTGGCTGAGCATTTTCCTAAAACTTTATAGGGAATAAGCAGCTGTTAATGACTTTCAGGTAAAAAACTTTTTTCTGAATCTTCAGTCCTCCATTGCTGAAGTGCCGAAGTTGTGGGTGACAAACATTTTCCTGTTCCTCATAAAGGCCGTCCTTGTCTGAGGCAATTTTAAGCAAGGCCTAGCAGGTTTTTCAGCTCATGGAGAGAAAGCTGCATGTCTGCCCTAATGTGCCTTAGCTGGCTTGAGGTGTGTGATGCTCATCAGATGCAGATAAACTGCCATACAGACAGGCTGCCTCATAGATGTGACTTCTTTTTCCACACCTTTGATCCAGCACCCCTAACTTTACCTCTGCTGGATTGGTGTCTCTGTGGTGTGTGGGGTGACCAGGGGAGTGATCTCCATACCCTGGGAACTAGGGGAGGGTGTGGAGGGAGAGTTTGGTGTGTTTTCCTGTTTTCTCTGTCCTTCCTCTCCCTGAGAGAGGTTGGCAACAGCAGTAATGCAAGGAATTCCTCTGCAGCCACAGATCTGGCTGCATATAGTGATTCTGTCCCTTATTTATGGTGTAACCTTGACCTCACCATTTTCCTCTGCAAGCTTCTATTTTGTTGGTACACTGCATTAATGATACCTAACTGCGGGTGAGAAGTAAATGAGATAAATTAGGGCTTAGTAAGGATTACATATCACTATAACTTTACCTCCACTAATAGCATCAAACCTTGGGCCTAGTCAGGGCTAAATCTCTTTACTGTTTGTGTGACATTAACCTATTTGTAGCCACTTTGCTTTTTTACCCTTATTCTTTTTTTTTTTTCCCACGCAAGAGACTTTATTATCTGAAGGAGAGAGTGGCTGCCCCAGAGGGGGGGGGGAGAGAGGGAGCAGCAGAGAGAGCAGCGGGACAGAGAGACAGAGACAGAGAGAGGGCGTTGAGAGAGAGACAGAGACACAGAGAGAGAGAGAGAGCAGCAGAGTGAGAGAGACAGAGAGGGAGAGCAGTGAGTGAGAGAGACAGAGAGAGGCAGAGAGACAGAGAGAGCTTTTTACCCTTATTCTGAATGCAGCAATGCTAATTGGCTTACTTAGGCCTTTAAACAAATGCAGTTTATCACCTGTAGATCCCTGAGTACCACTTACTTAATAGCACGAAAGGTATGTGTATATCTGAGAGAGGGGGCTTGCCAAAACTATTTGCTTTATAGCTATGTTATCATGTTATCACATGCTAGTGTAGCTTTATAGGAAGCATATACTGGATGTTTGTTATACATAATTTTTAGGTGAGGTGTACATGGGTAAAACTGTAACATTTCCAGAATATCTTGCCTGGCTTTAGTACATCTGCATATCAATAGGCGTTCAGAGGTGGAAAGAAGTATGGCTTTAGTGAATTTGCATCATTCCTAAGGGATGGAGAGAAGTTCATCTCCATATCAATGGGTAATTACCTGGGCAAGGAGGGATTATCTGTACCCCAGAGGTGAGGGGAGGGTGGGTTTTCTTCTGCTGGAACAGTAAAGAGAGATGGCCTAGGACTGCAGCTTGTGAGCAATAAATGGATTTTAAACTTTATTTCTCCCTTTGACTGATTTTGGTTTTTAGAGGTATTTTGTCCCGGGATTTCCTTTCCCCGGACTTACAATTGGCAAGAGTTGGCAGGACTCCTGTGAACCCAAAATCTGTCATAATGGGTGCGACCTTTGGGAGGGCTGCCCCTAGAAATGATGGGGAGAAGTGGCACTCGTGCCAAAGGATGTGTGTCTACATTCGTGTGGTCATGGAGGCACCACCACCGCTGCTGGCCGCACTGACCCCAGCCTGTGTCCCAAGCCTAAGGCTACTGCTTCTGCCACTGCTGCTGCTCCTGCTGCTGGCCAGACCCTGGCCACAACCATGGAAAGGAGCAGAGGTCTGGGTCACCTTGATAGAAAAGCAACTGGCTGCTGTGTACCATGTCTTGTTGGCTATGGAGCCCATCGCCAGAACAGCTCTGACCAAGGTAATAACCACCTATCCCATCGCGGGGTGAGTGAGAGACTGGACCCAAAGGCCACGGAGTGGTGTAGCACAGACACCTACCGTGTGTCATGTGACTGGCCATTTGCCTTTGGCATCACCAGGGAATGATGAAGCAGATGCATTGGCTCAGGTGTGTTGCCTAGAAGGAAAGCCTGCCTCTGATGTGGCCCAATAGCTACACCAGTGTTTGTTGCATGCAGGGCAAAAGACAATGTGGGCCCCTCAGTGGGGCTTGCCATTGACCTTTGAAGAAGTCAGTTGATCCCGGAAGGAGTGCCCTGCATGTTGTGCAGATCAGCAAACCACCAAAAGGGACCTAGAGCATCTCTTTGCAGCCTATGGCTGGTCACTGGTGATTGAGAGTGATCAAGGCACCCACTTTATTGGACATGCGTTACAAGGATGGGTGCCCTGGACATGGCTGTGGACATTTGAACTGGTAATGGCTGGCTCTTCAGGCATCTTGGGGAAAAGACCTGAAAGCTGGCTTCCTTTATATTCCTGGAATAAAGCAAAGTGACCCCCAAAATCACAGTTATTTGCCTCTACAGTCCTTGTGTGCTGGATGCGCCCCCTGGCTGCAGCTGCCGCGTGATGGCTTGAATGGACGAGCTTTGGACTTAATCTGCATGGGACTTTGAACCTAGCTGAATCCTCTAGCTTGAGAATTATCGATTGTGTTACTGTTGTCAAGAAAAAAATGCTTAAAGAGAGGCTTGACTTTGTCTAATGTTTGGTGAAAGTTTTGTGAGCAATCTAGCATAGTTGTTAGGAATGAGTAAACAAATGTAGAAACATATTTTGTGCCTAGTGAGAGATTGTGCTGTAAAGTACATTTACTCAATCAACATAGGCTGAATCCTCTGGCTTGAGGATTATGAAGATTTTATTGCTGTTGCTATTGTATGTTATTAGATAGGTCGGAAGAGGGGGAACAAGTAAATTGTAAGGTAAGATTTCTGGAAGGGTGGCCTGTGGGTAAAATTAAAACATTTCCAGAATATCTCACCTAGCTTTAGTACATCTGCATATCAATAGGCATTCAGAGGTGGAAAGAAGTATGGTTTTAGTACATTTGCATCATTCCTCAGGGGTGGAGAGAAGTTCATCTCCATATCAACGGGTAATTACCTGGGCAAGGAGGGTTTATCTGTACCCCAGAGGAGAGGAGAGGGCGGGTTTTCTTCAGTTGGAACAGTAAAGAGAGATGACCTCCATTGCAGCTTGTGAGCAATAAACGAATAAACGGATTTCTCCCTTTGACTGATTTCGGTTTTTAGAGGTATTTTGCCCCAGGATTTCCTCTCCTGGACTTACAGTGTACTTTTCTAAGGAACTAAGAATTTAATTTTTTTAGAATAGACAGTTATTTGTAAAAGTGGTTTATGTCCACAGAAAGTCCAGGTTCTGACCTTTTATGTTTAGTTTCAAGGTACTGTGTAAGAGATGTCTCTGAACTTTGGAGTTTGAAAGAGCATGGTCTTGTGATCAGAACTGACTTTAGATCCCAGCTGTGATATGTACTGTAAAGAGCCTCAATTTCGTCATGTATGAATGTAAATAATACCTACATCATTGGATTAAAAGGGAAAAAATATAAGAAAGTATCACATTATGTAATGCATAAATAGTCTTTCAATAAAAGTTAGTGATTATTTTGGACAGATACAAACATCCTGACAATAGAAATTCATGGCTTCCATTTTTTATTCTTTAGGACCCTGTGTTCCACAGAGAGAGATGCTAGAGGCCACAAAAGAAGGTGATGGGGGGACAGAGGATAAAGAACCCAGGACCCCACCCCATTCAAAAGAAGCTCTTCTTTTATCTATTGTATATATAGTTGCTTTGCATAAGATTTCTTTAAAAGGAAAAAATGCTCAAAAATTGATTTGAGTTCAAGTTATCAATTTTTCTTTTATGAATCATATTTTCAGCTTTGTATCTAAGTAATCTTTGCATGACCCAAGGTCACAAAGGTTTCTTTTTTGGTTTTAAATATAAATTTTAAATTTAGGTCTATGATCAATTTTTGTGTGTGGTGAGAGCTTTAATATTTAGTTTGCTAGGGCTGCTATAACAAGGTGCCACAGACTGGGTGGCTTTAACAACAAGTATATGTTCTCACAATTCTGGGGGCTAGAAACTGGGTTGGCTTTTTCTGAGGCCTCGACTTATAGATGGCTGTCTACCCCGTGTCTTCATATTGTCTTCCCCCTGTGCATGTCTTCTTCTTAAAAAGACACAAGTTCTATAGGATTAGGGTCACCCATATGACCTCATTTTAACTTAATTACCTCTTTAAAGACCCTGTCTGTAAATAACAGTCACATTCTGAAGTATTGGGATTTAGGACTTCAACATATGAATTTAGTGGGGAAGTGATTGAGCCCATAACATATGGATTGAAGTGGGGTTTTGAGTATTTTTGCTTGTATGTTTTGTTTTGTGTATCGATAATTCATTTATTTTAGTACCAGTTGCTGAAAAGAACCTACTTTCTCCACTGAATTGCCTTTTTAATTTGTTGAAAAGCAACTGCTATATAAATATGAGTTGATTTTTGGCTCTCATTCTATTCCATTGATCCATTTGTCTGTTTTGCTCTAGTACCACACTGTCCTCAGTACTTGGCTTTATAATAAGTTTTGGGAAAAAATTGATAAATTGGATTTCTTTAAAACTAAAAACTTCTGCTCTTCAAAGACACTATTAAGAGAATAAAAGGATAAGTCAGAGACAGGAAGAATATATATTTTTGTAAATAATAGATCTGATATAGGACTTATATCAGACTATATAAAGAACTTTAAGATCTAAGTAATAAGAGAATAATCCAAGAAAAAAATAGGAAAAGGATTTGAACAGGCAGTTTCCTAAAAAAATGTGGATAGCAAGTAAGCATTTGAAAATATACTCAACATAGTCAGTTATTCTATAAATATGAAATAAAGCTACAATGCAACATTATTAGGAAAATAAAAAGACTGACCATATCATGTGTGGTAAAGGTATGGAGGAACTAGAACTCTCGTATACTGTTAGTGGGAATGTAAAATGGTAGATCACTTTGGAAAACTGCCAAAAATTTGGCAGTTTTTAAAAACCATAATATCCCTATAGGGTCCAATAATTCCATTACTAGAGTGTATATTTATACAAAGACTTGTATACAAATGTTTGTAGCAGTTTTATTTACATAGCTCCAAACTGGAAACAACCCAAATGTCCATTAACAGATGAGTGAATAAATTAACTGAGGTATACCCATACACTGGAATACTACTTAGCAGTAAAAAAGAAACAAACTATTGATACATGTTTATAATGTGGAGTAATCTCAAAATAATTATGCTGGGTCATAGAAGCCAGGCATAAGAAGAATACATGTTAAATGATTCCATTTGTATAAAATTCTAGGAAATGCAAACTAATGTATAGTAACAGAAAGTGGATCACTGATTTCTTTGGACTAGGGGTATAGAAGAGTTCAAGGAAGGGTAGGAGGGAGGGATTATCAAGAGGCATGAAGAAACTTTTGGGAATGATGAATATGTTCATTATCTTCATTGTGGTAATGGTCTCATTGCTATAAACATGTCAAAACTTATCAAATTGCATTATTTTGAATATGTGAAGTTTATTGCATGTTAATTATACCTGAGTAATAAAGCTACTAAAAAGTGAAAATGTTTGGACTAATAGTATGGAGAATCAAAGAATAAAGTGAAAAAATACAAGAGTAGTAGCCTTAAACTTTCAGCCGTATTAGAATTTTCACTATCCCAACAGCATTTGAGAGACTGTTCTTCTTGTGTACTTTAAGAAATCCAATTCAGGTAGTCAGGAGACTGAGAAGAGACTCCCCACAGTGCTGGTAGCCTTAAAATACAGTATGAAACCATACAAATGCCAAGGCAAATTGAAAGAGGTTGAGCTTTTATCTACAGTTCAGTACCTTTGAATTAATGCATGTTCCACTTTGGTTCTAGTTGCTAGAGACTACGTGTTTCTGTTTTAAGCCCACAATTTGCTACCCCCACTGGGTGTGGAATTCTGTGAAACCAGACTTCACACATGACTTCATTAAAGTTTGTACCTAGATGTGTTTGGAACAAGAGATAAAAGTAACTGGAAGCAGATTTATACAATCTGGACTTTGTTGTTTGGCTAACCTCTTTTTGCTGGTTTTCTGGGTTGATTAGACTTTGCTGCTTGAGGAGGTTTCAGGGGTGACAGCTCCGGCAGAGCCACTCTGCTCTGGACTTGGGCTTGGTGCAAACATTCCTGGTGGTCAAGTCATTTCTACTTTGGAAACAGGCATTGGAACAGGATTGCTGGAACAATTGCATGGGTTCTGTGGTGCAGAAACCATAATGACTTCCAAAAACATGGGCTAAGGTAACTTGGCTCTCTTTTTGTTCCCATCTCTGGAAGAAAGGACCTAGCAAAGTTCAGAGCATCTTAAACATTTTGAAGTTGTGACATTGAGTGTGAATAATTGGTATCTGTGGGGCTCTGAGAGTGAAAGCCAGGCTTACCAGTGTTTCTCATTACCATACAGAAACGAACCTGGGAAAACCTATAGTCAGACATAAAATTTCCACCTAACATTCATTTTCAACCAGGGAATAACAAGTACTACAGTGCTGTATAGCCACTTGCATTTAAACACTCTGTTTTACAAGTCCATAACCATGGTCCACAAAGTAGAATTGGTACCATGGAGACTATACAGTAAGAGCTTGAAAGTAGGACATGTGTAGTCTTCGTAACTACTCTTTCATTTTGTTAAGCACTTCATTAAATTAAAATCCCAAGCAGTATTACTCAGAGACAGCATGGAATGGTGGGTTTTCATCTGTGGCCCAGCATTCCTCAGGCATTGTATTTAGCAGGGAGGGATACTGAAGAGACAGACTGCCTTCAGTGAGGTATCAGTCATGGGAATGAGGCTGAGAAATAAACAGGCAGTTATAACGCAGAGTGTTATGTATGTACCTAGAACAGAGTAGTACTGGGACCTATCAGAAGATCACCCAACCCAAACTTTGAGGGTCAGGTAAGGCTTTTCAAAGGGTGAGTCAGAGTTACCTCCTCAAAGAAACAGAGGAGAGCCTCCTACCTTTACCTCCCATATGACAATGAGTAAATCACATTCTCAGAGACTCTGTTTTGGAAGTTAATATTCCTAAACGGTTGCTAATGAGGATTAAATCAGATGATATGTATGAAAACACATAGCCCAGTGATTTGCTTGGGAAAAGGTCAATGCTGGCTTCCTTCTGTTTTCCTTCCCTCCTGCCCCTAGCAAGTGAAGGACGTGACTCCCATAGCAGACTATGTGAAGGTAGCATCTAGAGGATTTTTAGCTGTCATTTCTGTCACTAGGTGTTTAGTCTGCCTGCTTTTGCCTCTGATGCTGGTCAGGCTGTGCTCCTGAACAGCACAAAGTATTTCATGTCTGCCTGGGACATGTCGTTAGGGGAAGTGGCCAGCCTCTGAGCAAGTGGTGGAGGCGGAGGGAAGATGGGAAACCAGTGCAACACGTGGTGCAGGGCTGTGCGGAGCACAGTCCAGTGTTGCCACATGTGTGGGAGCGGCAGGCGGCAGCATCATCCATTGTCATCCCGTGTGTGGGGAGTGGTGAGAGGAGATTGCTTTAGTAATCAAGCAGACGGAAGAGAGGACAAACAGGAAATCATCTTCAAGTTTACTCTGTACCTAGATATCTGGCAAGTGGTAAATTACTTTTACTTTTGGCCAGACCTTAACTTCTATAAAAAGGAATGGTGCCGTCGGGGGACATTCTGACTGATCAGCAGGCATCTGTGATGTGAAGAGACAATGCAGAAAACTTACCAAGCTGGGCACACTTTGCTTTCCTCTGCTCTTTATTTTCCTTTTGTTTATTTTTCTGTGCACTCTACCCTTTGGAAAACGACTGCTTTTCCCAAACCCAAATCACCTTCTCGTGTTGCAGATCAACCTACCCTTCAGACTTTTTTCTGCACAGCTGTCACAACAAACTTCCCCTCATCTGCTACTAAATGTCTCAGACACTGTTGTGCAGGCTGTGAGTTGCCGACTCATTACCCCGGGGCTTTCCAATGGAGTCTGATGTTATCCAAAATTTCTCATCTGTTTCAAAGGGTACAATTTCCTGCGTTCTCTGGAGAGAAATCAAACACACTACATTTAGGAAATAGGCCGATCCTTCACAGATTTAGTAGACCTCTAGGCAATTATGGGGTGATTATTCCAATTGCATTGTTTCCTCACCTCATTTCCCATAACAGTGACTTGAGTGACCCGGTTATGGGCTTTTCATTTTTTGAGTGAGATATGGAGAAAAGAAAATCTCAAAAATTGAGATAGCTGTGTGTCAGGGTCCGGGGGTTGCCTTTGAGATTTTGGGGCAATGCGAAGAACAAAGAAGGCAGCGGGAGCGGTCATGGAGGGTGCTCAAACAGGCCACTTTATTCTGCACACAGCTCTACTTATACTGCTATATTGCTAATTCATGGTTACGTAAGTGTTTTAAGATGCGCATGCATATGACCTTCGTGGCCAGGCATCTGGCCGTCAAGGCCCCTATCTAGCTCCTTTCCCATGGGTACAGCAGCTTTCTCAAGGCCAGACATATCTAGGGTGAAGCAGTGGGCAGCTGTGCTCATAGAACAGCAGGGGAAGGTGGGGGCCCTCCCCACACTGTGGTATCTTTGAGTCCTCTCTGTGCTTCTCCGGAGCCGTTTTTGTCTCTCCCCAGAGGGAACCAGTTCTCTTTTCCCTTTTTCTTCTGCAGTCTCTATCTGGGATCCAATAATCTTTTTCTTTAAGTCTGTCTTCATAATCTCTTAAATGATACACCTTGTCTCCTGATACATGTGATCCTCCTTTTAAAATTTACTTTTTGAGTTTAGAAATTGCCTGTTAAGAAAAATCATTCTCAGCTGGTTTCCCCTGAGTCTTTATAGTTCTTCGCTCCTTCCTTTTCACCTCTGGTCTGGGATGTATTTACCACCATGGTCTTTGTTCCACAGTCCAAACTCTCTCTCTCTCCAAGTGTCTCTGTAATTCCTCTTTTATTTTTGTAAGTTACCTTTTAATTTCCTGCTGTCAAACATCTGCTCTATCACCTTGCTTTCTTCACTTCCTAGAGAACTTGTTTTATGAACGTTCTCTGTCCCCAGGATAATTTTGCTGGCTGTGCACAGATGCAGTGCTACAAGGGTTTTATTTTACACTGACTGATTAAGCACTTTGAATAATTGTTTTAGCCCCTTCACTGTGACTCCATTTGTCTTAATTCTTTTCTTTTGCCACCTTTGATTAATGTCTCACTATTAGGACAGAGAGGAATCAACGCATTAATTTCCCCTCAACACCATTGAGATGTGCTCTTTTTCCTGTGCAAGAGCCTGAAGCAGCATGTGCTGCATGCTTCCATTACAGAAGGAGGGAACACGAACTATTGTAAAGTAAGTCAGTGTGTGCTCTCAGCCCGTGTTTGCTAGTGGCGCTGTGTGGCAGCCATCTCATAATGCTGTCGGGCAATCCAATCCGGGGAGAGCTCCCTGCCAGCGAGGTAAGACCTTAACCTGGGAGGGGGTTCTTGACTCTGATCAAGAAAGAATTCACCAAAAGGTCAGATGAGTGTAGGTAAGGAAGGAATTTGTGAAAGCAAGGGTAGTGGTGAATGGCAGCAGCCATGCAAGCAATAGAGAGCAAGGAAGAACAGAGGGAGGAAAAGAAAGTCCACTGAACTCCTGCTTGGCATAGGTCAGATCCGTTTCCAACTTCTGAAGCTAGGTTCACCTGGTGTCTGGTGTCCACTTAATCTACAGGGCAATGGAACTACACCCTTACCACCCAGAATTTAGGGGAGCTGCATAACACTGGATGGAGGGAGATTATGTTTTGAGAACTTCCCTAAAGTAAAGAAAGGAGGTTTGGGGGCAGGTACTAAAGAGCAAGATCTGATGGGACAGCTGCAGCCCCATCTGGGTCACCCAGGTGATGGGAACATGCAAGCCCAAATCAGAGCTCTCAGCAGCCACTCCCTACTATCTGGAGTAGGACAGGGAGAGAGGAGACTTGTACTTAGAATCGCTTGCCCTGCCTTAAGATAGGGTCAGTTGTTGGCTAATTACCATAAAATATTAGGAATTTTACTTCCTAACTTCCTGGTTTTTAAAATGAAATTTAGCCTTAAGGTGGAGTCCTTCCTGTTCTTCCTATACTATTGTAACTATGATTTTTCATCATAGGCTGGAAAAATCAATCATGATGCTTGTCCTATGTCCATGCTCTACCTCAACAGCAGAGAGCAAATGTTAGGATTTGGGGAAAAGTGCACTGGTATATCATATTTTAAAACTGAATGGTGAATCTCTGTTAATACTGTATAGCTAGATGATATTTTCTTTTTAACCTCATGAAACTTAACAGCTGTTTAGTGAAGCAGCATTTTCATATATGTCTGTTTGACAGGTTTAATAGCAGGTTTTACCGTAAGTGACTTGCTGAAGAGGCCTCCCTGGCTTGGGCTATAACAAGAATTGTGTTTGCAGGAAGATTCATTGAGAGTCTTTCTGCTTTTGTGTTTATAGGATGGGGGAGCCTGGCTAAAATGAGGGAGACTGAAAGGCATGTTCCAAAGGAAATTACTAATATCTCTACCAGAGTGTTCTTGAACTTGTTATTAACCAGTTCAGGGGAAGATGCGTGGAGGAAACATGCTGTTTAGCAATAAAAACACATTAGTACAGTCAGCTTACTCTACTCCTGTATTGGTGAATGGTAATTAAATCTATATATCTCTAGCTTTATAGTTTTCTGCAGCTGAATCTCTGGAAGACTTCTGCATTTTGTCTGATTCAAGGAAGATTGTAGTCTCTCCCCTGCCTCTGGAAGAGGCTGTTGTACTTTCTAATAGCTTTTTAATATCACTGGACAAAGACACATGCTTCACTGGTTTTACTGGCAGAAATAAAGTACTTCCTTCACTCTTACACTGGAGATCCAAGTCCTAGAAAACTAGGACTTTATGAGGCTAGAGTCCCATTTCCTTTTGTCCATTTTCCAGTTCTCTTAGATCTCAGGACCTCAGAATTGCTAGGGTTACTCACTTTGTGTTTGGCCCCTCAGTGTGTAAACTGCATTCTGGACAATTTATTTGTGTCTTTATTGACTGTATGTGCTTGATATGGCAGCTGCTTGTGGGTGTGTGCACATGTGGCAGAGTCCCAGACCACAGAACCCTGTTCTCAAGGGCATCTGCCCACATGGTCAGCTTGGTGGCACCCTCGGTTAACAAAGAGGCCCAAGAGCTATCTCATATCCTCTTTGAATTTCAGTACATATTTTGCAATTCAAGGATACAGTATTTGTCCTAGGGTTCATGGTTGATTTCATTTACTATAATTTTCATCATATTGTTTCACTTAAGCAGCATGTATGGGAACTTCATATTTATTTCTCAATCATGATGTAGGTCAAAAGTCACTTATGTTTGGCTGTATAACAGAGATACTACTTTTGAACAGTTGATATTTAGGCTTCATCATTTTATATACTCAAGAAATTTGAGGGGGACTAAGAAATCCAGAGACAGGATTAGTAAAGTGAGCCCAGTTCATTTTCTTAGAAGGCAAACACAAAACTGCTCACTGGTAAACAGTAAAATGTGAGGGACACAAAATGTGTCAGCCCACTGTTTCATGCTGATGGGATGAGGAGGGGTAAGAGAGAGGTCACTTGACATCTTTAGAGGGGGGCCATGAGTGATTCAGTGTGGCCAGTGGGAGGAGAAGACCTACTGGTGGAGCTTCCAGCAGGCTGTTGCCCCCACACCTCCCAGCCCAGAGCCCCTGGGATTCCCTCTGGGAAGGGGCCTGCCAGTCAGTACCAGTTGCCCTGCAGTCACTTTACTAACTTCCAGAACCAGTGGGGAAGAAAATGGAGAATCATGCACTGGCTTCTTTGTCCAGCTGTTAGGGTACGTCTCTCTGCCCTCACTCCTCCTCCCTGTGTCCACGATGCCCGTGTCTTCTTCAGAGTGACTGCTTGGTGGCAGAGACATTTGAAGTGAAGCATCCTTAACATTGGCTCTTAGGGAAAATGATCATGGAGCTATTGGGAACAAGTGAATCCTAATCCGAGATTATAGGAGAGGTGGGCCTGGAACATTCCTCTCCCTGTCCTGGAGTCTGATTCTAACAATTAGGACCAGTTCTGGTTGACTCCTGTTTTTTTTTTATTCCCCCAGAAGTATAAGTAAGTTATGATATTAAAAAGTAATGCTTGAAGTTTAAGAAAGAGGTAGGTTGGACTTCTTCTCTTTTCTTTTTAACTTCTTATTTTTAAATAAGTACAGACTCACAAAAATAATACAGAGAGAACCTGTTGTTGCCTTCACCCAGCTTCCCCCCATGGTAACATTTATAGTTTATCAAAACCAGGAAACTGTCACTGGTACAATCTACAGACTTTATTCAGATTTCACCAATTCTTATTAAATTATTTCTAACTCTATGGATTTTTTTTACATAGGAAATAGAATTGAAGGTGCAGTGGGAGCAAAGGTTCTCTTCCTTCCTTTCTTTCTTGCCCTTCTGTCCCCCATCATGTGAAAAATAGATATTAGAAAACTTAAATGAAAAAATACAGTCTGAATGCTTATTTGAAAAGCAGTAAATTAGGTGCCAAGGAGGACATGAATGCTTTTAAGAAGAATTTGTCCTGTATTTGGAAATTAATCTGCTTATACTAAAAGGTTTAGCTTAAGAGAGTACATGTTTACTAAGCACACAAAATGTATTCAGCAGTTTTCTTTGATTTATAAAGAGAGAGAACTACTCTTAAGCTTGGAATGTACATTTACTGCTTCTCATCCTGGTGGCAATTAAAAGTCTTCCAAAATGAATTCAAACATCACCTCCTGTATTTTCTGCCTATGTTCATTGAGTACCTACTAAATGCCGGATCAACACTAGGTCCTAGAGGCTCAAATATGGGTCCTATACAGTCCTTGCCCACATTGAGTCCACAGTTTAGTGGGAGAGACATTGTGAATATAAATATTTTGAAGAAAATAACCATGGCAGCAAAGAGAATGTATGGGAGAGGAGGAGACTAAAGACAAGGAGATCATTGAGGAGATTGTGGTGGTCGTTCAAGTTAAGGTAAATGGCCTGAAACCAAGGTGGAAAGGAAGATGTAGAGGGGGAAGATGAGTTTGAGGGCTTTTAGGAGTTAAATTTGATTGCCCTTAGTGTTCAAGTGGTCGACATCTTTAAAAGAGAGTGAGATGTCTCAAATGGTCCAGACGAAGGGGTGGTAGAAATGCCAGGCATCAAGAGTGGGCATTGAGGGGGAAAGGCAGCCTGTGGATAAAAAGTCATGAGAAGGGTTTGGATATATTGAGTTGAGGTGCCTGTGGGCATCCAAACTAAGAGAGCCTGCTAAGTTATAGGTGAGCCTATGCCATAGATAGTAAATGAAGCCTTGAAGTGAATGACCTTCCAATTAGAATGGGTAGAAGGAAAAGAGGGTCAAGGAGAGAGCCCTGGGGAATGATAAACTTTGAAGGATAGATGGAGAAAAGGTCTTTACAAAAATGATTGGGAAGGAGAGCAGAGATATAGGTAAAAGACTGTTTAGAAAAGGAGAGGCTGTCCACACTGCTAAATGTTTCAGATGTCAGGTATGCTAGGAAATGAAATTTTTTCATTGGATTTAGGGAAAAAAACATCCTTAATGACCTTTGTGGATTCAGTTTTAGTTGGCTAGTGGGAGGAGACAAAATGGTAGATTGAGAAGTGGTTTTTATATATGAACCAATTCAGAGTTTAGTTTAAGGTAATTTAATCGCCTGCTAACATGGATTATAAATCAGTGAGGCTGATATTAAATATTTAGGAAAATCCACAATAGAATGTTAGAGCTAAAGCAGAATCCCTTATTTTACACAGAAAGAGAGACTTCAAATAAATTGTTCAAGGTGATCCATCTAGAGAAGAGCAGTCAGGACCAAGTCCTAGGTTTCTTGACTCATTTAATGGAAGGTATGCTATATGTCTTGATTCAGGAAAAGTAATCATTAAAGTGATGAATAAGTGTATACTTCTGTTGTGAAATAAAACTACTTGTTTGATGAATTTTTTCATTTATTCTATAAATATTTATTGACAGGTATTGTGCTATTTGCTTAGTACACAAAACAAATAAAACCTATTCTTTGCAGAGAACATGCTTGATGAATTTTAAAAAGGTAAAAATTATAAAGGTAAAATATTATTGCTATTATATAGTCTAGCAGGGTGACAGACACCAGCACATGCAGCTCACAGTGCACTCTGAAACGGCAGCAAAGAGTTCTGCCCAGGAGTTTAAGACCTTGCTTCACGATCACAACTTCTGCAAATGGAGGAAGGATGCAAGAACAATTTTGGCAGAAGGAACAGCATGAGCACTATCAGAGAGGTATAAAGAGTGTTTTGTAATTTCAAGGATTGGTGAAAAGCTGGTCAGGGCTGCAGTGTCAGGGTGAGGGAACAGTAGGGGATGGTTGTGAAGAAAGTCATACCCATAACACTGAACAGTAAATGGTGGGTTTTAAGCCAAGGAGTCATTCCATTTGGGTTTAAGGTAAATCTGCTGGCAATATAGAAGATTGATTGGGAAGGGACCTGATTTAAGGCAGGGAGATGTGTGAGGAAGTGTTTTGAATGAAGGATAATGAGGTTCTGAGCTAGAGAAGTGATGATAAAGGTGGAGAGGAGGCAAGTTAGCCAAGAACAAATTTGAAGGAGGAGTTAGAGGCTGGACTTGGAGGGAGAGGGCAGAACCCAGTACATACCACAGATTCTAACTTATCAAGAGTGTGGAAAACACCGGAAAAGCAGGTTCAGAAGGGAGGATTCTGAGTTTGGTGTTGGATATTTAGAATTTAGGTGCATGTGGGAATACAGGTAGACCATATGCCAGATCCTAGAACTTGCTTGTGGTGTTAGTTAGTATAAGAAATATATTTAATTACGGATCCCCAAGAAGCCCCTGAGTAGTGAAGTTGTGTAGCAATTAGAAATGTATTCACAGCAGTATGGAACAGAAAATCCAACTAACAGTGGCTAGAACAAATGGAATTCAGTTTTCTCACATAACAGACAAGTTGGTGGTGCTGGCATTGGTTCAGCTGCTCAGTGATGTCAGGACTAGTTCTTTTGCACTTGCTCCTCCTGGTTACAAAGTAGCTGATGCAGCTCTAGAATTGTGACCCTTTCCTTGTCAGCTGCTCCTGTGTGGGTTTCTAAGTAGAACTGGGTCACAGGGCTTCCTCTGGCTGGGTGGTTGGCTGGAAGAGTAAGGAAGATAATTGTTGAATTCACTTAAATCACCAGTTCCCCATTCTGTGATATGCAATACCTCTCTCTGTTTTTTTAAGCAAATAATTTATAATGCCTGCTTTATTATCCCAAATTAAGCAGCATAGATCATGTATATTTCCAAATTAATCAGTGTGCTATCCTAATTATAGTATAAAGGGGAATTAAGGGAAAGTAATTTATAATAAAGTGCTTCAAGATGTACATTGCCAGGCATGAGCACGAAACCCTGTAATGAAGTGACCTGATGCTTGCCTGGTGAATGTGACTACAAAAAAGGTAGGCAGTCCCTGGGGAGTGGTGATGGTGTTTCCAACCCTGGGAGCAGTGCAGTCGTTGGTGTTCCACTGAAACAAGGCCCAGCTCTTGGTTTGGTTCTCAGCAAGACACAGCATAGCCTTCCCCTGAAACACATGGCTGCTTTTTGGAAGAGTCAAGACTCATTAAAACTACACAAAAACTATTTTTACATGTATTTGTATGTACAGTAGAGTTAGGTTTAAGGCTGAGATAATAGGTTTTTCATATTTAAGAAATCTGTGTGGAAAGGAGGATTCTTAATACACCCATGTCTAGTGTCCCTGCCCCTACCAACTAATAACTATTAGAGCTCCACACCCTTATGACAACCAAAAATGCTCCCTCTGTCATGTATTCAGAACACCTCCTAGGGGTGGCACCATCCATATTGAGAAAGCTGGTTTAGACTAATGGGGCTGGACATTCCAGACAAAATTGAGGTTTGGTTAGCAAGGAAAAGGGGGCTGACTATTGAATAGGTAATTAACAGTGACTCCTAACAGTGGGAACTGTGTCTTAATTTTTTTTATCTTGCTTGTCTTCTCCAAATTCTTGCACAGGTCCTATACAGAGTAATTTCTCAATCGGCTTTCTTGAATGAGGGAATGAATAATTGGAGTATAAGCTGAGGGAAATAGAAGCCCAGTACTGTTTGAACAGTGAATTTAATAAAGGTAAGAATCTTCCTTAAGATGGTTGACAGGCTAATTATTATAAATCCAGGAGTGTTAGCAGGAGTGAAGGAGTGAGCTGCAATGTGCCAGTGTCTGTGCTGGGATTTAGCTTTTCTAGTGTGCATATTGCTTCATGCTCTAGACAGAGAACTAAGTTAAATTTTTATCAGTGAATCCTGTTCAGCAATGCAAGGTTTAAGGGAAACACTTAAGCTTTTATGTAAACAGTATATTCAGTCTTTAGGAGAAAAAGTGACACAGTAAAAAAATCAAAAATTTCCATACTGTAAATCTTACTCGTGTCTTTCAACACATTCTCTTTTCATCGTGTCCTTTTCCACTTTACTTAGCCTGTTCATTTTGGCACTTCTATCATAGCCTGAGCCATTTTCAAACAATAATATTTTAGGAAAAATATTAAGAAATAGTAGCAAAGGATTTTGTTTCCTCAAAATACAAAGCTATTGTTAGAGAGAATATAGTTCACAGTATGAAAAGAATTGGTTTTGCTTTAGTTGGCTTCCAGATTTAAGTAGAAAAGAATGAAAATGATGTTATAAAGAATTTTATCTCTTTTTGTGAAAAAGATAATCTGTAACTACGGATTATGAAGACAATATATGAAAAGCAAGCCTTTTCCAAATAGTGCTCCAAAGTTTCTTTGAATATATAACTTTCTGAATTTAAAGGCATGAAACAGCATGGGTTTTAAAATTAGTTGTTTAAGATTTTAAAGGGTATAACATTTAATATTTCCATAGTTTGAATTCAAATAAAGGAACAATGACTTCAACCTTTTGTATATAAGAATAAAGAGTATTTCAAAAAAATGTTGTGCAGTTTAAGTTTAGACATGTCAAGTGTCCTATAATTGCTCAAGGGAGCGTAAGATTTTTTTTTTTTTGTCAATTGAGTTTATTTGTATTTTAGGGATTTTAAACAATAAAATCTTGAGTGTCTTTGTAAATGAATTGCTTGACTGATGTGTCTTTTGTAAGCATGGATTGCTTTTCCTTCTGTGAAAATTCTCAGGAATAACCAGATAGGTCGTAAGTAGTGACTTGTCTGGGGATTTTGAGAAACTGTCCTTTCCTTGTCCTGATGTGGAATCTGGGTGAATTCTCTTTTCCAAGGAGACAGGAGTAGTGAGAGTCAGAAATAAACTTCCCTCCCTCCCTCCATTCCTTCCTTCCTGCCTTCCCTCCCTTCCTTAATTTCCCTGGGTACATGAGGGGTGGGAAGCTTTCACTGGGCCCCCGTTACAGCCCTCTAGAGCATTTAGTGCCATATATGTTGGAGCTTCACATAGACCTTTTCAATCAAACCTTGGGGAATAATTCCTTCCTATTACTGCAGTATCTTCCACCATTTCCCCATTTATCATTGAAGTACCTGCTGTTTTCTCCATAGCCCGTTTTGTAAAGCCGCTATATTTTGCATGGGTTGTTTCCACTGTTGGGTAGCTTTTTCTTCAGTACTGTTCCAGCTTTCTTCACCTGCCCATCAGTAAACTCCTGCTTACCCTTCAAATCTCCACTCAAGCCATGTTTGCCAAATCCCTACCTTTCCTCTGTTCTCACAGACCTTATAAGTACCTCAGTTATAGGTTTTCACCTTCTGTTTCCCTTTTATACTTCACCGCTCTTTGAGGGTGTGGTTGGTTATTATCTTAGGTATTTGTATCTTTGGTGTTTAGTAGGTGTTCAATAAATTTTTGTTAAAATAATGGAGAGATGAGGTGATGACTTAAAATATAACACCATTTAACACTTAATAAAGAAGAAATTTTTGACATGATTAATACTATGTGTCCTTGTTGATCACCATGGAATTATTTTCTCCCACTGCAGGTGGTAGAAAAAGACTACTGTAGCTTGCTTACCGTTATCTGGCTGAAATTACTATGTTAGGGCAGGCTGACAGTCTTTCAGAGCACAAACCCTCCTGGGGATCCCATACATAACTTTACTTGATAGTGCTTTGTGGTAGATTTCAAAGAGTTCAGCTTCCAATGACTGCATCATTCATGATTTTATCCAATCCTCTTTCTTTCTTAGGTAAGCTATTTACTTGTTTATCACTCACTGTGTAAAAGTGTGCATTTTTGAATTTCCTAAAACTAGCTCTGAGCTACTAGGGCTGTCCTCTAGTACTGATATTAAAAGGTTTAGTGAATGCATCTGTGCTCATGTTATCCCAAGTCTTCTTGATTTCATACACTAAAATATTTCTAATTTGGCCCGTATCTTTTCATACTGAGTAGGAGTAGGGTTTTTTATCCTTTCATGAAAATACACTGGTGTTTTTGATCATCCTTCTCATTTGAATTGACTTGAGGTCTAGAATGAATTTTTTGATGTATGGTCACCCTAAACCTGTGAATTAGGAGAGAAGTTCTTCAAATTGTCCTTGATTATTGGCCTTAATTTGGCCTTATTCTCTCTGTGTATTTCATTACTTGTCTCTGTTTTTTCTTAGGAATGTACAAATTGTGTATTGGATTATAGTCTCTGTTTTTAAATTATATATTATATTTTACAGTTTTTTTAAAGTGGAATGTGATATAGAAAATATCTTGTTTCATTTCCAAATATAGACTGTTAGTAATAATTACTATTTTCTATAATTTATTAATGAAAACATCTTAGTTGGGCTAATGTACCTTTCTAAAAATAAAAATAATAAAAGATTCTTGTAGTGCTCTGTTGGAGAGATATATAATTATGCATTCTAGCCAAGAATTACATCAGTAATTTCTAGATTATGTTCCAGGGAAAACCAGGTTTAAAATCAACTAACATATATTTAGTGTATACTTGACATCGAGTGTTCTAGGTGATTTTTCATGTATTTTGTGTTGTGCCTTTTATTGCAGTAAACTTTGTAAGTACTGCTATGATATTCAAGGGGAAAATGGCCCATTAAAAGGTAGGTTAGTCTTTAAATGAACCTACTTTTAAAAATAAGCATTTATTATGTTCGTGGGATTTGAAGATACAGTGTAGTTAAGATATCAATTTCTGTTTTAAAGTATTTATATCATTTTTTACTGTCAAAATTAACTTGAGTGTGTCAAGAGACATGTGTTATTGTAAAAATGGGTTTTATCTATTAATTCAATTGACATATATGCCAAAAGATGTCAAAATGATAGACTCAGGCCCTGTTTTTTGAGACTGACCTAAGGATGCAGTTCCATTGGTCCCTTTGAGAGGGGTACCATTCCTTCTTGGCTGCCTTGAGATGTCATGTCTTCTCTAGCTTTTCATGGTCCCCTTTGTTCTTCTCTATATGCTGCCTGAATTTGAAATTTATCCTTTTAATATAGTAGTTTCTGACTCCTCAGATTATTTCTTGTGAATGGCCAGTCTTTTAAATTTCAAATTTGTTGAGACTAGTAGTTTTGCAAACTTCAGTAGCAGCGAAGTAGAAAGATGAAATGAAAGAGTCATACAAAGAGAACCATTGTTTTTAATAATTAGATTTGACAAATGTTTAATTATTATGTCAGTTGCCTAGAAAGGTGTCTGTCTAAACCATGATATCCAACAGAATTTGCTTTGATGATAGAAATGCTTTGTCTATGCTGTCCAAAATGAGAGTCACTAGCCAGGTGCAGCTATTGAGCATATGAAATGTGGCTAATATGACTGAGAAACTGGATATTCAACTTAATTTAAATTGAAATAACCACATGAGATTATTGGGTACTGTGTTGCACAGCACTGGATATATTTACTCTTAATTGCAATGTTTATCTGATGTGGCAAGTGAAAAACAATTGTGGACTGGCACTCATCCACGCACCACACTTTGAACTCATTGTTTAGAGCATAGAATCTAGAGCTAGAAAGCTTTGTGTGTCATTGGCAAGTGACTTAATCTGTCCCTACTCTAGGATCCTCATTTGTAAAATGAAGATAATAATAATAATAATAATAAACTATCTCATAGAGTTCTTATAAGGATTAAATGTGGAGGGGGTAGGGTTAGGGAAAGCACCAAGAAACGATGACATCTGAAGGGGCCTCAAGGACAAGTTCAATAGGCAAAAAGGAATGAGTGTTATTAGGGGGAAGGAACCCATTAGGATCACACTCTATTTAGAGGGAGGACAACAGCTAATACTGTCCTAGCCTTATCACTGCTACTACTCCTCTTACCACCATTTCCTCTCTTTCCTAGTTATTTTCTTCTTTTAATCTTTTAGCATATTTTAAACTGGATTACTAGGTAACATGTGGTTCTATGATTTTAATTAATGCTACTTTATTAATAAAGCCAGTCATTGCCTCTTTACTTCTTCATTCTTGGGAATTACGGTGTTAAATTTGGTGGTGGAAGTTGGGCAGCAGTTGAGAATGGAAGGGGAATCCTGCTTGAAAAGCAGCCCCTGGGTTATGGGCAGATAGCTGTGAGACGCTTTACCCCTAAAACATATTTCTTACTTACATAGATTACTTAAGGAAGACAACCACCTGGAAGAAAACCATGAAGTTCCTTCTCTTCTCATTTGTTGGTGTTGTTCACCTTTTATCTCTGAACTCTGAGAAAGCTATTTGTAGAGATGGCATCTGTCAGAGGACTTTTCAAGAAATAAAAGAAGAAATAGCCTGCTATGGAGATATTGCTAAAGCAATCATCAACCTTGCTGTTTATGGTAAAGCCCAGAACAGATCCTATGAGCGACTGGCTCTTCTGGTTGATACTGTTGGACCCAGACCGAGTGGCTCTAAGAGCCTAGAAAAAGCCATCCAAATGATGTACCAAAACCTGCAGGATGACAGGCTGGAGAATGTCCACCTAGAGCCAGTCAAAATACCCCACTGGGAAAGGGGCGAAGAATCTGCAATGATGCTAGAGCCAAGAATTCACAAGATGGCTATTTTGGGTCTTGGCAGCAGCATTGGGACGCCCCCAGAAGGTATTTTCTGTCTTTTCAAGTCAATTTGCTATGTAATTTATAAAGCTAATGTCATGTGACATAACATTATAGTATGCATGATTCATATTATAATTTGGGTGATAAAAAGAAAGATATAATCATTTCCAATTCCATTGGCTTAATGAGTTTTTTTACTCTTCTACTCTTTTCTTCTTCCTTTCCTTCCTTCTGTATCTTTCTGAAAGACAGCTGATTGCACAGTCACTTTTTAAATGAAGAATCTATAGCTATTGGTCCATGATACTTGTCAGCCCTATCACTTAATAGTTTCTATCTGGTATATATTAGTATCATTCTGTAGAGAATTGAAATACGTGTAAATAGGATACAAAAATTATGACCTCTTCCAGGTGACCTCAATGTTCAGAATTTCTTAGAAATGAAATAGGTGATAGAGATTTGCACATTAAATCAATTTGAGTTAATTATTTTTACAGAACTTGAGGCCTCTAATTCAAGGAGTTATCCAGCATGGAGTTCTACCTTTAACTTATCAGCACCCTGGCTCAGCTTCATCAGACAGTATTAGTATGTCGGGGGCACATATAACCAGTCAACAGTGAGCTATTAGTTAGTCTTGGACTATTCACGGACTTCTTATGGACTATTCATATATTCGTGGACAGTTTCCTATGTCAGAAGAACTAGTTTATAGAAACTAGTTGACCTTCCCTAGAAAGTTTATAGAAAAAGTTAAGATAAAGACCCAGTAGAGAATTTGATGGTCTTTTTAAGCAAAATCTTTATTGAAGTATAATTTATATGCCATAATATTTTCCCATTTAAAATATTTCATTCAATGGTTTTTAGTATATTCATAGAATTGTACTACCTCCACCACAGTCCAACTGTGGAATATTTTTGTCACCCAAAAGAAACCCCATACTCATTAGCAGTTATTCTTCGTTCCTCCCCTAACTCCCTTCTAAGCCCAAGGCAACCACTAAATTGGCTTTCTATCTTTACAGATTTGCCTATTCTGAATATTTCACATGAATGGAATAATACGCTATTTGGTCTTTTATAATTAGCTTCTACATGCAACAATGTTTTCCAGGTTCATCCATGTTGAGGCATGTATCAGTACTTAATTCATTTTTATTGCAAATTATATTCTATTTTAGGCATATGCCCCATTTTATTTACACATTCATCAATTGATGGACATTTGTTTTTTTTCCCACCTTTTGGTAATTATGAGCAATGTTGCTATAATCATTCATGCATAAGTTTTTGTATGGACATATGTTTGCATTTCTCTTGAATAAATACCAAGGAGTGGAATTGCTATGGAGGTCATATAATAACTCCATGTTTAACTTTTTGAGGAACTGCCAAACTGTTTCCCAAAGTGACTACACCATTTTACATTTCCACTAATGTTTTCTAATTTTTACACATACTTGTTAACACTTGTTATCTGTCTTTTTGGTTATAGCTATCCAGTTAGGTGTGAAAGGGTATCTCACTGTGGTTTTGATTTGCATTTCCATAATGACTGATGATACTGAGCATCCTTCTATGTCCTTAATAGTCATTTGTATATCTTCTTTGGACAAATATATATTCAAATCCTTTGCCCAATTTTTAATTGTGCTATTTGAACTTTTATTTTTGAATTTAAAAGCTCTTCATGTATTCTGGATACAAGTACCTTATCAGATGTGGGATTTGCTAATGTTTCCTCACATTCTAAGGGTTGTATTTTCACTTTCTTGTTGGTAATATCTGCTGTAGAGAAGTCTTTAATTTTGATTTAGCATATTTATCTAAATTTTCTTTTGTTACTTGTGCTTTTGGTGTTTTTGCTCTATATTTAAGCCTGTGAGTTAATTTTTGTACATGGTGTGAGGTAGGAATTCAACTTCCTTCTTTACCATGAGGTCATTCAATTGTTAGTATTATCTGAAAAGACTTTTCTTTTGCCAAAGAATTGGGTATATTACTTTAACAGATTTTCAGATGTTAAATCAACCTTGAGTTCCTGGGATGAATCCCACTTGGTTATTGTGTCTAGGTTTTTTTTTTTAGATGTTATTGAATTCAGTTGGCGAGTTTTTGTTGAGCAGTTTTACATCTGCATTCATAAGTGATATTTGTCTGCCGGTTTTTGTTTCTGTTTTTGGTGATGTCTTTGATTTGGTATCAGTGTAATTCTGGCTTCAAAGAAACAGTTATTGGTAGTAATTCTTAAAGTTTTGTTAGAGTAACTGTTGAAACCATCTACTCCTGGTCTTTTCTTTGTGGGAAGATTGTTAATTATTAATTCAGTATCTTTTCTTGTTAAAGACCTATTTCCGATTTTCTATTTCTTCTTGAGTTAGTTTTAGTTGTTTGTGTCTTTCTAGGAATTTATTCATTTTATCTAAGTAATATAAGTTGTTGACATACAGTAATTTATAGTATTCTTTTATAATTCTTTTTATTTTTGTGAGGCTAGAGATCCAGACTACTGTTTGTTCTCACTTGCTTTCAACCTGAATAATTCCTTTCATTTATTTATTTTTTTAAATGCAGGTCTGCTAGCAGAAAATTCTCTAGGCTTTCATCCGTCTTAATTTCCTCATTTAATGATCATTTTTGAAACAGCTTTACTGGATGTAAGATTCTTGGTTGACAGTTTTTACTTTCAACACTTTGAATTTGTCATTCTGTTGTCTTTTGGCCCCCATTGTTTCTGATGCGAAGTAAATTGTTAACATTATTGGGACTCCTTTGTATATGATGAGTCATTTTGCTCTTACTGATTTCAAGATTTTATTTTTCGGTTTTCAACATTTTTTATGGATGTATTTAAGTGTGGGTCTTCTTGCTTTCATCCTGCTTGGAGGTTGAATTTCATGGGTGTGTTAATTAATGCTTTTCATCAGTTTGGGAATTTTTCAGCTATTGTGTTTATGAATATTTTTTCCTGTCCCTTTTTTTGCTCCCTTCCGCTGGTATTTCCTTGAGTATTTTGATGCATTTAATGGTGTTCCACAATTGTCAGAGGCACTGTTCATTTTTTTCCCACGGTTTTTTAAAATTAATTTATTTTTATTTATGTTTACTAGGCTCTCCCCTACCCCAAGTCCCCCCCACAAACCCCATTACATTTGCTGTCCATCAGCATAGTAAGATGTTGTAGAATCACTACTTGTCTTCTCTGTGTTGCAAAGCCCTCCCCTTTCCCCCACCCCCCACATTATACATGCTAATCATAATATCCCCTTTCTTCTTAGCCGCCCTTATCCCTCCCTACCCTCCCATTCTCCCCAGTCTCTTTCCCTTTGGTAACTGTTAGTCCATTCTTGGGTTCTGTGATTCTACTGCTTTTTGTTCCTTCAGTTTTTCTTTTGTTCTTATACTCCACAGATGAGTGAAATCATTTGGTATTTGTTTTTCTCCGCTTGGCTTATTTCACTGAGCATAATACCCTCTAGCTCCATCCATATTGTTGCAAATGGTAGGATTTGTTTTCTTCTTATGGCTGAATAATATTCCATTGTGTATATGTACCACATCTTCTTTATCCATTCATCTACTGATGGACACTTAGGTTGCTTCCATTTCTTGGCTATTGTAAATAGTGCTGCGATAAACATAGGGGTGCATCTGTCTTTTTCAAACTGGAGTGCTGCATCCTTAGGGTAAATTACTAGAAGTGGAATTCCTGGGTCAAATGGTAAGTCTATTTTGAGCATTTTGAGGAATCTCCATATTGCTTTCCACAATGGTTGAACTAATTTACATTCCCACCAGCAGTGTAGGAGGGTTCCCCTTTCTCTGCAACCTTGCCAACATTTGTTGTTGTTTGTCTTTTGGATGGTGGCCATCCTTACTGGTGTGAGGTGATACCTCATTGTGATTTTAATTTGCATTTCTCTGATAACTAGTGATGTGGAGCATCTTTTCATGTGTCTGTTGGCCATCTGAATTTCTTCTTTGGAGAACTGTCTGTTCAGCTCCTCTGCCCATTTTTTAATTGGATTATTTGCTTTTTGTTTGTTGAGTGTGAGCTCTTTATATATTTTGGATGTCAAGCCTTTATCGGATATGCCATTTATGAAACTATAGGGTATCTTTTTGTTCTAGTGATGGTGTCCTTTGCTGTACAGAAGCTTTTCAGCTTGATATAGTCCCACTTGTTCATTTTTGCTTTTGTTTTCCTTGCCTGGAGAGATATATTCATGAAGAAGTCGCTAATGTTCACATCCAAGAGATTTTTGCCTATGTTTTTTTCTAAGAGTTTTATGGTTTCATGACTTACATTCAGGTCTTTGATCCACTTTGAATTTACTTTTGTGTATGGGGTTAGACAGTGATCCAGTTTCATTCTCTTACATGTAGCTGTCCTGTTCTGCCAGCACCATCTGTTGAAGAGACTGTCATTTCCCCATTGTATGTCCATGGCTCCTTTATTGAATATTAATTGGCCATATATGTTTGTGTTAATGTCTGGAGTCTCTAATCTGTTCCACTGGTCTGTGGCTCTGTTATTGTGCCAGTACCAAATTGTCTTGATTACTATGGCTTTGTAGTAGAGCTTGAAGTTGGGGAGTGAGATCTCCGCCACTTTATTCTTCTTTCTCAGGATTGCTTTGGCTATTTGGGGTCTTTGGTGTTTCCACATGAATTTTTTGAACTATTTGTTCCAGTTCGTTGAAGAATGTTGTTGGTAATTTGATAGGGATTGCATCAAATCTGTATATTGCTTTGGGCAGGATGGCCATTTTGATGATATTAATTCTTCCTAGCCAAGAGCATGGGATGAGTATCCATCTGTTAGTGTCCTCTTTAACTTCTCTTAAGAGTGTCTTATAGTTTTCAGGGTATAGGTCTTTCATTTCTTTGGTTAGGTTTATTCCTAGGTATTTTATTCTTTTTGATGCAATTATGAATGGAATTGTTTTCCTGATTTCTCTTTCTATTGGTTCATTGTTTGTGTATAGGAAAGTCACAGATTTCTGTGGGTTAATTTTGTATCCTGCAACTTTGCTGTATTCCGATATCAGTTCTAGTAGTTTTGGAGTGGAGTCTTTAGGGATTTTTATGTACAATATCATGTCATCAGCAAATAGTGACAATTTAACTTCTTGTTTACCAATCTGGATTCCTTGTATTTCTTTGTTTTGTCTGATTGCCATGGCTAGGACTTCCAGTACTATGTTAAATAACAGTGGGGAGGGTGGGCATCCCTGTCTTGTTCCCAATCTCAGAGGAAAAGCTTTCAGCTTCTCACTGTTCAGTATGATGTTGGCTGTGGGTTTATTATATATGGCCTTTATTATGTTGAGGTACTTGCCCTGTATACCCATTTTGCTGAGAGTTTTTATCATGAATGGATGTTGAATTTTGTCAAATGCTTTTTCAGCATAAATGGAGATGATCATGTGGTTTTTGTCTTTCTTTTTGTTGATGTGGTGGATGATGTTGATGGATTTTTGAATGTTGTACCATCCTTGCATCCCTGGGATGAATCCCACTTGGTTGTGGTGTATGATCCTTTGGTATATTTTTGAATTCAGTTTGCTAATATTTTGTTGAGTATTTTTTGCATCTATGTTCATCAGGGATATTGGTCCGTAATTTTCTTTTTTTGTTGTGTCTTTGCCTGGTTTTGGTATTAGGGTGATGTTGGCTTCATAGAATGAATTTGGGAGTATTCCCTCCTCTTCTATTTTTTGGAAAACTTTAAGGAGAATGGGTATTATATCTGCTCTGTATGTCTGATAAAATTCCGAGGTAAATCCATCTGGCCCAGGGGTTTTTTTCTTGGGTAGTTTTTTAATTACCACTTTAATTTCTTTGCTGGTAATTGGTTTGTTTAGATTTTTGTTTCTTCCTTGGTCAGTCTTGGAAGGTTGTATTTTTCTAGGAAGTTGTCCATTTCTTCTAGGTTTTCCAGCTTCTTAGCATATAGGTTTTCATAGTAGTCTCTAATAATTCTTTGTATTTCTGTTGGGTCCGTCGTGATGTTTCCTTTCACATTTCTGATTCTGTTGATGTGTGTTGATTCTCTTTTTCTCTTAATAAGTCTGGCTAGAGGCTTATCTATTTTGTTTATTTTCTCAAAGAACCAGCTCTTGGTTTCATTGATTTTTTCTATTGTTTTATTCTTCTCAATTTTGTTTATTTCTTCTCTGATCTTTATTATGTCCCTCCTTCTGCTGACCTTAGGCCTCATTTGTTCTTCTTTTTCCAATTTTGATAACTGTGACATGAGACTATTCATTTGGGTTTGTTCTTCCTTCTTTAAATATGCCTGGATTGCTATATACTTTCCTTTTAAGACTGCTTTTACTGCGTCCCACAGAAGTTGGGGCTTAGTGTTGTTGTTGTCATTTATTTCCATATATTGCTGGATCTCCATTTTAATGTGGTCATTGATCCATTGACTATTTACAAGCCTGTTGTTAAGCCGCCATGTGTTTGTGAGCCTTTTTGCTTTCTTGGTACAATTTATTTCTAGTTTTATACCTTTGTGGTCTGAAAAGTTGGTTGGTAGGATTTCAATCTTTTGGAATTTACTGAGGCTATTTTTGTGGCCTAATATGTGGTCTATTATGGAGAATGTTCCATGTGCACTTGAGGAGAATGTGTATCCTGTTGCTTTTGAGTGTAGAGTTCTATAGATGTCTGTTAGGTCCATCTGTTCTAGTGTGTTGTTCAGTGCCTCTGTGTCCTTTCTTATTTTCTGTCTGGTGGAACTGTCCTTTGGAGTGAATGGTGTGTTGAAGTCTCCTAAAATGAATGCATTGCAGTCTATTTCCTCCTTTAGTTCTGTTAGTATTTGTTTCACTTATGCTGATGCTCCTGTGTTGAGTGCATATATATTTATGATGGTTATATCCTCTTGTTGGACTGAGCCGTTTATCATTATGTAATGTCCTTCCTTATCTCTTGTGACTTTCTTTGTTTTGAAGTCTATTATGTCTGATACGAGTACTGCAACTCCTGCTTTTTTCTCCCTATTGTTTGCATGAAATATCTTTTTACATCCCTTGACTTTTAGTCTGTGCATGTGTTTGGGTTTGAGGTGAGTCTCTTGTAAGCAGCATATAGATGGGTCTTGTTTTTTTATCCATTCAGTGACTCTATGTCTTTTGATTGGTGCATTCAGTCCATTTACATTCAGGGTGATTATTGATAGGTATATACTTATTGCCATTTCAGGCTTTAGATTCATGGTTACCAAAGGTTCCAGGTTACTTCCCTTACTATCTAAGAGTCTAACTTAATTCACTTAGTATGCTGTTACAAACACAATCTAAAGGTTCTTTTCTATTTCTCCTCCTTTATTCTTTATATATTAGTATCAGATTCTATACTTTTTCTCTGTCCCTTGATTGGCTTTGGGGATAGTCAATTTAATTTTGCATTTGCCACACAATCAGCTGCTCCACCCTCCCTACCGTGATTTTACTACCTCTGGTGGCAGCTATCCAACCCTAGGAACACTTCCATCTATAGCAGTCCCTCCAAAATAGACTGCAGAGATGGTTTGTGGGAGGTAAAGTCTCTCAGCTTTTGCTTATCTGGGAATTGTTAAACCCTTCTTCAAATTTAAATGATAATCTCACCGGATAAAGTAATCTTGGTTCCAGGCCCTTCTGCTTCATGGCATTAGGTACATCATGCCACTCCCTTCTGGCCTGTAAGGTTTCTGCTGAGAAGTTTGTTGTTAGTCTGATGGGCTTTCCTTTCTATGTGATCTTATTTCTGCCTCTGGCTGCTTTTAACAGTCTGTCCTTATCCTTGATCGTTCCCATTTTAATTACTATGTGTCTTGGTGTTGTCTTCCTTGGGTCCCTTGTGTAGGGGGATCTGTGGATCTCCATGGCCTGAAAGACTATCTCCTTCCCCAGATTGGGGAAGTTTTCAGCAACTACCTCCTCAAAGACACTTTCTATCCCTTTTTCTCTCTTTTCTTCTTCTTCTGGTATCCCTATAATGTGAATATTGTTCTGCTTGGATTGGTCACACAGTTCTCTCAATATTCTTTCATTTTTAGAGATCCTTTTTTCTCTCTGTGCCTCAGCTTCTTTATATTCCTCTTCTCTAGTTTCTATTTCATTTATTGTCTCCTCCACCATATCCAACCTGCTTTTAATACCCTCCATTATGTTCTTTAATGATTGGATCTCTGACCTGAATTCATTCCTGAGTTCTTGGATGTCTTTTTGTACCTCCATTAACATGTTGATTATTTTTATTTTGAACTCCCTTTCAGGAAGAGTCACGAGGTCCATATCATTTAAATCTTTCTCGGGAGTTGTATTAACAATTTTACTCTGGACAAGGTTCCTTTGGCGTTTCATGTTTGTATATGGCGCCCTCTAGTGTCCAGAAGCTCTATTCTGGAGCCGCTGAGCCCCTGAAGCAATGTCAGGGGTCGCAGAGGAGCGTTCCTGGTGCCTTGGGGGTAGGAAAGAGCTGTTTCCTGCCTCCCGGCTGCTGTGCCTGTCTCCACTGCCTGAGCCAGTGGGCCGGGCACACAGGTATAAGCTTTTGTCCCAGAGCAGCCAGATATGGATCCCTGCTTTCCAAAAGCAGCCGGAATCCTAGTCTCCCCAGGAACTCTGCGTGTGTTAACTTTCCAACCCGGTAGTCATGTGAGTCTCATGAAAGCACCATGAAATGTAGGTTTGTGCTCCCAGAGCAGATCTCCGGAGCAAGGTATTCAGCATTCCCAAGCCTTCCACTCCCTCCCTGCTCCATTTCTCTTCCTCCCGCCAGTGAGCTGGAGTGGGGGAGGGGCTCGGGTCCCGCGGAGCCACAGCTCTGGTACGATACCCTATTAGCTGAGGTCTGCTCTTTTCTTCAGTTGTGTGCAGTCTGATGCGTCCTCTTTCCTGTTGCTCTCTCAGGATTAGTTGCGCCAATTAAATTTTCTTATTGTATCCAGTTTTAGGAGGAAGCCTCTGTCTCTCCTCTCACGCCGCCATCTTTAATCCAGATTCCACTGTTCATTTTTATATTCCCCTTTTTTCTTTCTGTTCTTCAGCTTGCGTAACCTTTATCAATCTATTATCATGTGCACTGATTCTTTCTTCTGCTAGCTTAAATAAACTATTGAGCCCTTCTACTGAACTTTTCTATAATTAGTTTCAATTATTGTACTAATAAAGTTAAATTGTTAAAATAAAATTTGATTGTTTTAATAGTTCCTAAGTAGGAACATGTGCATAGCCTTCCCAACCCCCAGGGTTTACTGTGATATCAGGAGGGCTTTTCTTAGTTGTTTCTTACTGGTTGTTAACTTTTGATTGGAAGGCTTTGACAGGTGGGCTTTCCTTGGTTGTTAAAATTCTGATTGCTCTGCCATTTTGCTTGTTGCTAACAGTACCATGAAGCTACCAACACCCCCTTAATTGCTCTTTATCAAGCTCTCCATTGTTCTCAACAACACTTAAGACAAGGAATTCTCTATGTTCTATTCTAAACAAAGTTGTCACTCTGGGTAATAACTGTAAAGCATTTCATCCCCCTGACTTGCCTCTTCTCCAGGAGACCGTTTGTGCTAGTGCCCAGGAGTTAAACACAGTGATAGTTGCCTTGTTCTCCCAGAGTGATACCCCTATTCGGTGCTAGGACAGGGTGGTATATCCTAGTCTTCTCAGCTTGTCTCTCCGAGCATGGGACCTCTGCCTATGAGTGAGCTGAGACTGGGGCAACCAGCGTCCCAGTATTCTCAATGGCTACATTTTGGGTAGGGTTGCCACCATATGAATAGGGGCTTGGTAGAGGAATGGGGCATCAACCCTCTTGGAATAAGTGCCCATAGTAGAGTTTCTGTAACACAGAGCTGGGGATGGACAAAGGAAGCAGATCATGGTCCAAACACTACACATTCTCATTATTTTAACTCATATTTAGTAGATTTTTTTGGATGACTATTTCTCCATCTTCTCTATGCCCTTAGGACAGTTTTCAGAGACTTTAAGTGATTTTTAAAAAAAAATTTCTTCCAGTTAAATGTTTTGTAGCGTAAAGTTCTGTGAAGTTTCTCCCTCCACCATTCTGGAATTACCACTGGGATGGCCAGTTTTGATCTTTCTGGGGTTATAGAAATAGGTAGTAGAGTTCTGTAAGGTATTAAAGAACCCCTCAGCTTGGTCTTATAGTGTCAACCTGGAGTTTTTTTCAATTAGACACTAGTCTATTTTTTTCTTTCAAAATCCTCCCAATGATCTTAAAAGGTCTAGCCTTATTTACTTATTTTTTAACAGATAAGAAAAGCAGACTATAAGAAATTAGGTACTTTTCCCAGGATTACACAATAGTAAAAGGCCAAGTTCAGGCATGAACAACTGTGAAACTCCAGAGTTTGTGCTTTTAGTCATTAGACTATATTGACTCACCAAAAAAAATTTTAGTGTAATTTTCATCAATAAGGTTTTGCTTTTTAGCCATATGGCTGAAGCAAATCCATCTCAAAAGCTGCTGATAATTATACTGTGATGAAAGAAAATATTGTTGTCTGCACCTTTTTTTTGGACATGTTTTCTAATTCCCATTTCTTTCCTATCCTCATTTCTTATTCTGTAGCTAAGCCTGCTCTTCCCTGGCTTTATCTGTCTGGATTTGAAAATTAAGCCAAGTTACTGATTGCTTCTGGGACCTTCAAAACCTGGGCAAGTGAGTTTTACTCACTTGAATCTATTGTGGTATTCCAAGACTTGCTTTCACTCCACTTTTCATTCCATGGGGCTCAAAGTAGATAAACATTTGTCTGGCAAGTGGACTATTTTAAGCTCTGAGGGGACTGGAGAATTAAGCTGGACCAGGTATGGGAAAATTCCTATAGGAGATAATGTGAAGTCAGCATAAAGGGACTTGTAGATACAGAGCTCATCTCCCAGAAAGCCCATGTTGTTTCCTTGGTTTAGCTACCGACTAGTTGTGGTCTCATCATTTAATTTCTGTGGGCCTTACTTTTGTCACCTGTAAAATGAAAGATGGCTGGAATATGAATCTATAAGGTCTCTTCCAGATTGGAAAGGCTTTTTTCACTTTCCAATTTTGACTTGGATGTTACTGTATGTGTTAGTTTATTTGTGTGTAAGGATTAGGGCTCTGTGAGCTACCTGTGGAGAGTTAGAAAGAGACAAATACATAAGCTGGCCAAGTAAGATGAGATGCTAGCAAAATTTAGTCTTAGAAGTAAGACAGGAGGAAGTATATCCTCCAGTCAATCCTGAGATAACACAGCAGACATCAGATTTAAATGGACTAAGAGAAAGAATAAGAGAAATCCAAGAGGGTGACATGGGGAAGAAAGCAGAGCTTGGGCAGACTATTTTTGCTCTGCTTCAGCATGCATAACTCTATGGATCTACATGATCTGGTCTCTGAAGCCAACACATCAGATCATTGAGTGCTTACGAATCCTCTATGGAGACTGACATCTCTGTGGAGGTACTGGGCTTTCCCAAAATATATGTTACAAATTGTGTTTTTTTAGTTTGGGAGCCCCTGAAGGACTGGACTGAATCTCATCCATCTCTCTCTTCTTTGCACCTAGCACTTTACTCAGTACATAGTAGTTATGCATTTAATGTTTGAGGAGCAATGCATTCTTTTAGGTAATTCTTCCCTAGAGTATTAGTCACTTGTAATAACAATAATAATAATAATAATAATAATAAGTGCTTTCTTCTTCATACTGATGATGTTGTTGATCCATCATCATTTTTTGAGAACTTTTTCTAATTATAAATGAATACCTGTTCATTATTGAAAGCATATAAATATGAAAATTTAAAATATATTATTTTTTCCTTCAGAAAGTGTCATTGCTAACATTTTTTCCCTCCAATTCTTCCATATGCATATGAATTTATATTTTACAAATTTGAGATCAAACTATATGTATTTGTATCTTTTTATGCCATATATCATGAGCATTTACCACATACTGATAAATGTTCCTTTGGTATAAATTTTAATGGGTAAAAAAATATTCAAATATACAGTAATTAATATAGCCCAAGTCTTGGTTTTGGAATCTAGATTATTTCCTTCTTTTTTTTCCAGTTTTAAATAATATGGCTATAAAAACCTTTTAATACAGAAGTAAGAATAGATTTTTAAAGGAGAGATTTTTATGTTTTTGATAAGTGTCCAAAAAGAGGGAATGATTGGTATATTCTAGGACGTCTTAAGAGGATGGCAAAAAATAGTGAAACAGTAATTATTGGGGAAATGCAAATATAAACCACAATGAGATATCACCTCACACCAGTTAGGATTGCCAGCATTGAAAAGACTAAGAACAACAAATACTGGCGAGGATGTGGAGAAAGGGGAACCCTCCTACACTTCTGGTGGGAATGTAAGCTACTTCAACCATTGTGGAAAGCAATATGGAGGTTCCTCAAAAAACTGAAAATAGAACTACCATTTGACCTGGGAATTCCACTCCTAGGAATTTACCCAAAGAAAACCACTTCTCAGATTCAAAAAGACATATACACCCCTATGTTTATCGCAGCACTATTTACAATAGCCAAAATATGGAAGCAACCTGAGTGTCCATCAGTAGATGAGTGGATAAAGAAGAGGTGGTACATATACACAATGGAATACTATTCAGCCATAAGAAAGAAACAAATCCTACCAATTGCAATAACATGGATGGAGCTGAAGGATATTATGCTCAGTGAAATAAGTCAAGCAGAGAAAGATAAATACCAAATGATTTCCCTTATTTGTGGAGTATAACATTGAAGCAAAACTGAAGGAACAAAACAATAGCAGACTCATAGACTTCAAGAGACTAGTGGTTACCAAAGGGGAGGGTGGGTGGGAGGGAGGGAGAAGGGGATTGAGGGGTATTGTGATTGGCACACATGGTGTGGGGGAGATCATGGCGGGGACAGTGTAGCACAGAGAAGGCAAGTGGTGACTGATGGACAGTGACTGCAATGGGGTATAAAGGGGAACTCTGTAGTATGGGTGAATGTAGTACCACATTGATTTTCATGTGAAGCCTTCGTAAGAGTGTATATCAATAATACCTCAATAAAAAAACAGTGAAACAGCTCCTATAGATATTAAAATATGCAAATAAAATTCTTAGAAACCATTTTTTCTTTTAATGTTTATGATATTAATTATTTATAATACAATGTATATATATTCATTTAAATTTTAATTAAAATATTGTTATATTTAAGCTTTTGATACTTTTTGTCAAAGTGTTTTCCAGAAAAACTACACACATCTTCTCTCCTATCAGCAGTGGATCTTAATGTTCTCATCCTGCATCTTTGTCCACATTGGGTATTTTTTCCAAATTTTTGCCAATTTTGTGGGCCAAAATCAATATTTTACAATATTTTATTTTTTATTCCTTATTGGTGAGGTTAATATTTCTGTATTTTTATTAGTTACATGTATTTTTCTTCTTTAAATTATCTGTGAATATCCCTTGCCCATTTTTCTGTTGGTGCTTTAATGGTTTTCTAATTGATAAATACAAACTCATTACATAGTACAAATTTAAATTCTTTATCATTTGATTCAAATTGAGTCTTTTTAAAAGCTATTTGTTTTGTTTTGATCCATCAACTCCTTTTCTCTTTCTTCTTTAGGAGCCTATTTATTTCTCTTATTTCAGTTGGAGTGTTGTTAAAGACTGTAAAACAAAGTTGACTTATCTATGCTTCCTCTTCTCTATCAAAGTCAGCTCTAAGAAACTGAGGTCTTTAGCTCAGTTTACCAGACTGGAACATCAGCCTCATGGTTGCAGATTAGTGGTTGATTTGTTCTTGAAATTGCACTTATTAATGTAAGGTCTCAGTCAAGCTGGACTTGGCTTCTGAGCTGTGTGTAGTCATTGGTGCTTCTGCTGGTTCATGCTAAAGTGTGTGTACCTAATGACTTTTCTTTATGGAAATTTGATTTGGTAGTGGGAGGAAGAAGAGGTAGACATAGCACTAGACTGGACTTAATGGTTAACATGTAGTTGTGGAACTACTCTAACTGGTTTAAAGTTAAAACAGATGTGGGTGTATTACAGGATTTTAAATGGTTTACTGAATCACTGGGAAAGCTGATATTGCAGACTTTAACTTGAGCTTTTCCAGAATGAATTTGAGAACCATTCCATAGAACCAGGCTACTAAGACTGCTATATACACTGCTATACATAGCCCTTCCTAGATTAATCAAAGCCTTTATTGGAAAGCTGCTGTAGAAAATCCAGACACTGCCATAATTATGCTGTCTCTGATACAGTGGAAAACAGCCCCTACCTAATTTCTACCTTCCAGATCTTGTTCAAGGGCATAAAATTGGTGACACTTAAATTACTTGTAGAACCCTAGCTGTGAAAGTCCCAGAAAGGTAGTTTTTAGGTTGGAAAGGATGTTGAATGCCAGTTGTCTACATCCAATCCAACACAATGCTCATTATGCCTCAATAACAATATGATATGAATTTTTTGCATAAATTAAAAAAAAGCCACTGGTTATATAGTACAGGTAACACCACCAATAGCAATTTGGTACTCTTAGGCCAATGAATTATAGTGGATTTAATAGGACTAAAAAGAATATAAGGCGAGTAGTCATGACATGAAGTGGAGGCATATCTCCCTGGGCATCCTGATGGATTGAACAGAAATGTTCCAGGCTTATTGTCAAGCTTGCCATATAATTTAAAGTGGGTTCTTTCATCTTTTTTTACTGTTTCTCTCTTATCTATTTTGCATGTTTCTCTTTCCTAGACTTCATCTTCAATTTTGGTATTTTTACATACATTCTCCCTAAGTGATATGATCCAGTCACATAGCCTTAAGTACCACCAATATACTTATGACTTTTAAGTGTATGTGTGTGTCGCTGACTTCTTTCTACATTTCCAAGAACTACCAGATACCCTGTGAGCTCTACAAACCCATTTCCCCTGTTTCTCATCTTCATGATGAGATTGTCATCCACCCAGGCATCCATGTATAGAGCTTCAGAATTCTGCTAATATCTGATGTAGTATCTTTTTTTTTTTCTGCTGCCTGGAATACCCATATTTAAGAATTTAGTTCAACTGTCTCCTCCACTTTGGGGAAATTTTTTTAATGCTTAATTATCCCCAAAGAAGTACTGA
Source organism: Manis pentadactyla (assembly GCF_030020395.1). NCBI lineage: Eukaryota > Metazoa > Chordata > Mammalia > Pholidota > Manidae > Manis > Manis pentadactyla. The sequence continues at coordinate 43,632,853 of NC_080021.1, read as the reverse complement.
CCACTTCTTCCTTCTGCTTTTCCTTTATCCAAACATATTTATATCATAAGCATTTCTCTACTAGATAATTTCCCCTTGCTCCTCAGGGGAAATTTGGCAATGTCTGGACACATTTTTGATGGATCACATGACTGAGATAGTGGTACTACTTGCCTTTAGTGTGTAGAGGCCAGGAACACTTCTCAACATCCCATGATGTACAGAGCAGGCTTCCCTTTTCCCCCAACAAATAGTTATCCATTCCATTGCCACAAGTGCTAAAGTTGAGAAACTGCCTTAGTCCTTAACATAATGTCTCATATACAGAAGAGCTTTAGGAAATACTTGTTGGATGAAGAAGACCTTCCACTTATCTTGTTCCAACATTCAATTAGTCACCAGTCCTTCAATGTCACACATGACTCCATTTTTCCATCCTCACTGTCACATCAGAGTTCAGGACCTAATACCTCCTGCCTATAGTATTATAATTACTTCCTAACTGATCTTCCTGACTCCAGTCTCATTTCGATCTATTTCTACACTGTTGCTTCAGTTGTGTTTATAAAATATGGATTTCATTTGTCACTCCCTTGCTTAAAGTATTTTTATTGTTTAGGGTATAGTTTAAATTCTTATAACCTTTAAAAAGTGCCCCTAGGCTATGTTTCTAGGCATGTGTCTAGTTCCTCTCTAGTCACACACCTTATGCCTCAGCTACTTAGGCCTAACTGCGCTTTCCTCGATACATTCATATCGAAGCAAAGTTGCTTCCTAGACCTCTCTGGCTAACCTAATCCTAGCCCTAATCCTAATCCGAATGGAACTCAAACCATCCCTTCTCTATTTGGAGAATTCCTACTCACTTTTAAAGACTCATATAAAATGGATCTTTTATCTGAAGTCTTTCTTGAACCCAAACCTAAATAAACTTAATTGTTCTTTCATTTCTGTTCTCATAGCACTTTATTTGCCCATATTATACAATGATGGCAATTTATTATAGTTAATCATTCAACTGGTGATCTCTTGAGAAACTGACCTCTTCCAGGGTAAAGCCATATCTTACTTACCTTTGTATCTTCTTCAGCCCTAGGCCCAGTGCCTTGTATTTAATAGATATATATTAAATACCCATTGATCTGATGAACAGATTGTGAGAAATATCACACATTTAAAAGGGATATTTAAAAACTCACTCATACCCAAACAAGCATCCTTTAGCTCTATGTGATTTCCATAGGTCTTTCATATCCTTGGCATCTAACTAACAATAAGTTTTAGTGAGCATCTGAAGTAAAGGCACACAGCAAAGAGCAGGATAAATGAACATCAACTGAGTCATGATAGATTGTTCGCTACAGTCAGATTACTCCTGAAAATTTAAGCAGCATGGACTGGAAAGTCTGAAAAGCTTCAGTTTAGGCTTATTCCAAACTCTCATTGTATTCATCTCTGTAGCTCTGGAGGGAAGGGTATTCCTGGCCTGCGGCAAGTCCTCCTCTGTAAATCTGGTGAAACCAAAATAAGTCAAGGGAATATGGCAGGTTGGGATAAATCTTTTATTTCTTACAGTGGCTCGAGTTTGCTAGCCAGGCCCAGCCCCATCTGCTTCTCTGCCCACCTCTTTTCCAGCTGCCACTCATGCTCTCCTTCACCTACCCTCCCCTTCTGGCAGGAATTCCATGGGAAGGTCCTTCGTGACCAGCAGATGCCATACCAATGTACCAGGAACAGAGGGGAGGAGAGAATAGCCAGCTTCTCTCCAACCCTTGCCCCAGAGGCTGCAAGAGCCTGCAGTGGTAAACACCTATTGATATGTAAATGGACTAAGGTTAGGCAGGATATTCTGAAAATTCTGCCTTTTACTCCACAATCTCAAGGGAACCTAAAATAGCCTCCCTAGCCACATCCATCAAAGGAAGATTTTCTATAGCTGATAGTTTGGTTGATAAATTAGTGAAGTGCTGAGGATGGGTGGAAGATGTCGGCATGAGTAGAGCAGCGGAAATCTCCTCCCAAAACAACATATATCTATGAAAATATAACAAAGACAACTCTTCCTAGAATAAAGACCAGAGGACACAGGACAATATCCAGACCACATCCGCACCTGAGAGAACCCAGTGCCTCGCGAAGGGGGTAAGATACAAGCCCCGGCCCCGCGGGAGCCGAGCGCCCCTCCCCCCAGCTCCCGGCGGGAGAAGAGCAGGCAGAGCGGGAGGGAGACGGAGCCCAGGACTGCCGAGCACCCAGCCCCAGCCATCCGGGCCAGAGTGCAGGGCCCTGGATTCTAGGAAAACACGGCAGCAAGAACAGTGAGCGGGCACTGGAGGCCGGGCGCTGGAGGACATAAGAAAAGCGAGCGACAATATTTTTTTTTTTCTTTCTGTTTTGTTTTGGTGAGCACTTTGTGGAAGTCTTAAAGGGATAGGGACCCCAATACTAGGGAAACAGGGCAGCAAGACTGGGGAGCAGATGCCTGAGGCTGGCACCGGAGAATAATGAAAAACGAATGGACACCATTTTTTTTTTTTTTTTATTAAAAAAATTTTTTTTTTTTTTGTGGTAGTTGTTTTGTTTTGGTGTGTGCTTATTGGAAGTCTTAAAGGGGCAGGGCAGGACACTTAATCCAGAGGTAGGGAATCCGGGGATCTCTGGACACCCTAACCCTGGGCTGCAGGGAGCAGGGAGGCCCCTTACGGAGATAAACAGCCTCCCAGCCGCTCCCCCTCCAAAGCGACTCCACCACTTTGGAGTAGCTGCCCGAGCCAGGCCACGCCCACAGCAACAGCGGAGATAAATTCCATAGCGGCCGGGCAGGAAGCAGAAGCCCTGTCTGCACGCAGCTGCCCAGCACAAGCCACTAGAGGTCGCTGCTCTCCCAGGAGAGGAGGGCCACAAACCAACAAGAAGGGAAGTCGTTCCAGCCGTCACTCGTCCCAGCTCTGCAAACTATTCCTATCACCATGAAAAGGCAAAGCTACAGGCAGCCAAAGATCACAGAGACAACACCAGAGAAGGAGACAGACCTAACCAGTCTTCCTGAAAAAGAATTCAAAATAAGAATCATAAACATGCTGACAGAGATGCAGAGAAATACGCAAGAGAAATGGGATGAAGTCCGGAAGGAGATCACAGATGCCAGAAAGGAGATCGCAGAAATGAAACAAACTCTGGAAGGGTTTATAAGCAGAATGGATAGGATGCAAGAGGCCATTGATGGAATTGAAACCAGAGAACAGGAACGCATAGAAGCTGACATCGAGAGAGATAAAAGGATCTCCAGGAATGAAACAATATTAAGAGAACTGTGTGACCAATTCAAAAGGAACAATATCCGTATTATAGGGGTTCCAGAAGAAGAAGAGAGAGGAAAAGAGATGGAAAGTATCTTGGAAGAAATAATTGCTGAAAACTTCCCCAAACTGGGGGAGGAAATAATCGAACAGACCATGGAAATACACAGAACCCCCAACAGAAAGGATCCAAGGAGGACAACACTAAGACACATAATAATTAAAATGGCAAAGATCAAGGACAAGGAAAGAGTTTTAAAGGCAGCTAGAGAGAAAAAGGTCACCTATAAAGGAAAACCCATCAGGTTAACATCAGACTTCTCGACAGAAACCCTACAGGCCAGAAGAGAATGGCATGATATATTTAATACAATGAAACAGAAGGGCCTTGAACCAAGGATACTGTATCCAGCACGACTATCATTCAAATATGACGGTGGGATTAAACAATTCCCAGACAAACAAAAGCTGAGGGAATTTGCTTTCCACAAACCACCTCTACAGAACATCTTACAGGGACTGCTCTGGATGGGAGCACTCCTAGAAAGAGCACAGCACAAAACACCCAACATATGAAGAATGGAGGAGGAATAAGAAGGGAGAGAAGAAAAGAATCTCCAGACAGTGTATATAACAGCTCAATACGTGAGCTAAGTTAGGCAGTAAGATACTAAAGAGGCTAACCTTGAACCTTTGGTAACCACGAATTTAAAGCCTGTAATGGCAATAAGTACATATCTTTCAATAGTCACCCTAAATGTTAATGGGCTGAATGCACCAATCAAAAGACACAGAGTAATAGAATGGATAAAAAAGCAAGACCCATCTATATGCTGCTTACAAGAAACTCACCTCAAAACCAAAGACATGTACAGACTAAAAGTCAAGGGATGGAAAAACATATTTCAAGCAAACAACAGTGAGAAGAAAGCAGGGGTTGCAATACTAATATCAGACAAAATAGACTTCAAAACAAAGAAAGTAACAAGAGATAAAGAAGGACATTACATAATGATAAAGGGCTCAGTCCAACAAGAGGATATAACCATTCTAAATATATATGCACCCAACACAGGAGCACCAGCATATGTGAAACAAATACTAACAGAAATAAAGGAGGAAATAGACTGCAATGCATTCATTCTAGGAGACTTCAACACACCACTCACCCCAAAGGATAGATCCACCGGGCAGAAAATAAGTAAGGACATGGAAGCACTGAACAACACAGTAGAGCAGATGGACCTAATAGAAATCTATAGAACTCTACATCCAAAAGCAACAGGATATACATTCTTCTCAAGTGCACATGGAACATTCTCCAGAATAGACCACATACTAGGCCACAAAAAGAGCCTCAGAAAATTCCAAAAGATTGAAATCCTACCAACCAACTTTTCAGACCACAAAGGCATAAAACTAGAAATAAACTGTACAAAGAAAGCAAAGAGGCTCACAAACACATGGAGCTTAACAACACGCTCCTAAATAATCAATGGATCAATGACCAAATCAAAATGGAGATCCAGCAATATATGGAAACAAAAGACAACAACAACACTAAACCCCAACTTCTGTGGGACACAGCAAAAGCAGTCTTAAGAGGAAAGTATATAGCAATCCAAGCATATTTAAAAAAGGAAGAGCAATCCCAAATGAATGGTCTAATGTCACAATTATCGAAATTGGAAAAAGAAGAACAGATGAGGCCTAAGGTCAGCAGAAGGAGGGACATAATAAAGATCAGAGAAGAAATAAATAAAATTGAGAAGAATAAAACAATAGCAAAAATGAATGAAACCAAGAGCTGGTTCTTCGAGAAAATAAACAAAATAGATAAGCATCTACCCAGACTTATTAAGAAGCAAAGAGAGTCAACACAAATCAACAGTATCAGAAACGAGAAAGGAAAAATCACAACGGACCCCACAGAAATACAAAGAATTATTAGAGAATACTATGTAAACCTATATGCTAACAAGCTGGGAAACCTAGGAGAAATGGACAACTTCCTAGAAAAATACAACCTTCCAAGAGTGACCCAGAAAGAAACAGAAAATCTAAACAGACCAGTTACGAGCAACGAAATTGAAGCGGTAATCAAAAAACTACCAAAGAACAAAACCCCTGGGCCAGATGGATTTACCTCGGAATTTTATCAGACATACAGGGAAGACATAATACCCATTCTCCTTAAACTTTTCCAAAAAATAGAGGAGGAGGGGATACTCCCAAACTCATTCTTTGAAGCTAACATCACCCTAATACAAAAACCAGGCAAAGACCCCACCAAAAGAAAACTACAGACCGATATCCCTGATGAACGTAAATGCAAAAATACTCAACAAAATATTAGCAAACCGAATTCAAAAATACATCAAAAGGATCATACACCATGACCAAGTGGGATTCATCCCAGGGATGCAAGGATGGTACAACATTCGAAAGTCCATCAACATCATCCACCACATCAACAAAAAGAAAGACAAAAACCACATGATCATCTCCATAGATGCTGAAAAAGCATTTGCAAACGTCAACATCCATTCATGATAAAAACTCTCAGCAAAATGGGAATAGAGGGCAAGTACCTCAACATAATAAAGCCATCTATGATAAACCCACAGCCAACATTATATTGAACAGTGAGAAGCTGAAAGCATTTCCTCTGAGATTGGGAACTAGACAGGGATGGCCACTCTCTCCACTGTTATTTAACATAGTACTGGAGGTCCTAGCCACGGCAATCAGACAAAACAAAGAAATACAAGGAATCCAGATTGGTAAAGAAGAAGTTAAACTGTCACTATTTGCAGATGAGATGATACTGTACATAAAAAATCCTAAAGACTCCACCCCAAAACTACTAGAACTGATATCGGAATACAGCAAAGTTGCAGGATACAAAATCAACACACAGAAATCTGTGGCTTTCCTATACACTAACAACGAACCAACAGAAAGAGAAATGAGGAAAACAACTCCATTCTCAATTGCATCAAAAAAAATAAAATACCTAGGAATAAAACTAACCAAAGTGAAAGACTTATACTCTGAAAACTACAAGTCACTCTTAAGAGAAATTAAAGGGGACACTAACAGATGGAAACGCATCCCATGCTCGTGGCTAGGAAGAATTAATATCGTCAAAATGGCCATCCTGCCCAAAGCAATATACAGATTTGATGCAATCCCTATGAAACTACCAGCAACATTCTTCAATGAACTGGAACAAATAATTCAAAAATTCATATGGAACCACCAAAGACCCCGAATAGCCAAAGCAATCCTGAGAAAGAAGAATAAAGTAGGGGGGATCTCACTCCCCAACTTCAAGCTCTATTATAAAGCCATAGTAATCAAGACAATTTGGTACTGGCACGAGAACAGAGCCACAGACCAATGGAACAGACTAGACAATCCAGACATTAACCCAGACATATATGGTCAATTAATATTTGATAAAGGAGCCATGGACATACAATGGCGAAATGACAGTCTCTTCAACAGATGGTGCTGGCAAAACTGGACAGCTACATGTAGGAGAATGAAACTGGACCATTGTCTAACCCCATATACAAAAGTAAACTCAAAATGGATCAAAGACCGGAATGTAAGTCATGAAATCATTAAACTCTTGGAAGAAAACATAGGCAAAAACCTCTTAGACATAAACATGAGTGACCTCTTCTTGAACATATCTCCCCGGGCAAGAAAAACAACAGCAAAAATAAGTAAGTGGGACTATATTAAGCTGAAAAGCTTCTGTACAGCAAAAGACACCATCAATAGAACAAAAAGGAACCCTACAGTATGGGAAAATATATTTGAAAATGACAGATCCAATAAAGGCTTGACGTCCAGAATATATAAAGAGCTCACACGCCTCAACAAACAAAAAACAAATAACCCAATTAAAAAATGGGCAGAGGAACTGAACAGACAGTTCTCCAAAAAAGAAATACAGATGGCCAACAGACCCATGAAAAGATGCTCCACATCGCTAATTATCAGAGAAATGCAAATTAAAACTACAATGAGGTATCACCTCACACCAGTAAGGATGGCTGCCATCCAAAAGACAAACAACAACAAATGTTGGCGAGGCTGTGGAGTAAGGGGAACCCTTCTACACTGCTGGTGGGAATGTAAATTAGTTCAACCATTGTGGAAAGCAGTATGGAGGTACATCAAAATGCTCAAAACAGACCTACCATTTGACCCAGGAATTTCACTCCTAGGAATTTACCCTAAGAATGCAGCAATCAAGTATGAGAAAGATCAGTGCACCCCTATGTTTATCGCAGCACTATTTACAATAGCCAAGAATTGGAAGCAACCTAAATGTCCATTGATAGATGAATGGATAAAGAAGATGTGGTACATATACACAATGGAATACTACTCAGCCATAAGAAAAGGGCAAATCCTACCATTTGCAGCAACATGGATGGAGCTGGAGGGTATTATGCTCAGTGAAACAAGCCAAGCGGAGAAAGAGAAATACCAAATGATTTCACTTATTGGTGGAATATAAGAACAAAGGAAAAACTGAAGGAACAAAACAGCAGCAGAATCACAGAACTCAAGAATGGACTAACAGATACCAAATGGAAAGGGACTGGGGAGGATGGCTGGGTAGGGAGGAATAAGAGGCGGGGAGAAGTAGGGGGGTATTAAGATTGGCATGCATGGGGGGTAGGAGAAAAGGGAGGGCTGTATAACACAGACAAGGCGAGTAGTGATTCTCCAACATTTTGCTATGCTGATGGACAGTGACTGTAAAGGGGTTTATAGGGGGGACCTGGTATAGGGGAGAGCCTAGTAAACATAATATTCATCATGTAAGTGTAGATTAGTGATACCAAAAAAAAAAAAAGGGCATTTCCTGTGTGGTAACCTCCAATGAGTTCTACACAAGGGTATAAAGGGCATATAAAAGTGTAGGCAAAGGGTCTGTTTGTGTTTATATAGAGGATCAAAGCCTAATTGGGCTACCCTGAAAATGAACTAAGATAAGATATGAAAAAGAACTTCCAACATCAGCACTCTCTGGAAGACTCATGCCAGAAGATGATCATCAAAAACCCCAACAAAGATCCACACACTGCTACAGCTGTAGATGTACTCATCCCACCGGTTCCTGGACTTGCCATGGGAATGAAGAAGGAGATATCTAAGCTGGCCTGTCCATACAGTAAAACAGCAAGTTTGACTGGATCTGTACTGTTGGAACTCAATCAAGAATTAGGAGAAGTGCAAATTGTAGCGCTCCAAAATCTTACAACTACAGACTATTTACTGTTAAAAGAACATAAGGGATGTGAACATTCCCCAGGAATGGGTTGTTTTAATTTGTCTGATTTCTCTCAGACTGTTCAAGCTCATTTGGACAATATCCACCATATCATAGATAAGTTTTCACAAATGCCTAAGGTGCCTAACTGGTTTTCTTGGTTTCACTGGAGATGGCTGGTAATTACAGGTATGCTTTGGTTATGTAACTATACTCCTATTATGTTAATGTGTGTGCACAATTTAATTTGTAGTTTAAAACCTATGCATTCTGAAGTTACTCTACAAGAAGATATGTCAAAGAAATAATCACTCTTCCCATGTTTTCTTTTGCCTGCTACTTCTATAGCTTTTCTTCTTCCTTCCTAATTACAACCCTTAAATAGAATTCATGCCTCATATCAAATTTACCGAGTATCATAGTTCTTCCAAGTGGTAAAGATACCTCAAGACAAATGCTGGGCATAGAAGCTACAGGGCATAAATATGCAAAGAAGTAAAAAGCTAACTTTTTCAAACAATAAGGCTTCTCTCTCACTTACCAACTTCACATTTCCCTGTATGGCCCCGGAAGATGACTGGTTAGCCAGAGACGGGTAAGATTCCTCAAGGGAGGAACAACCTAAGACAGGCACAGTTGCAGGAGGGCCATCAGGTGAGAAAATGGGGATCAACAGAGGTGAGGCTTAGAACCTCACCCCCCCTGTTCTGAGAGAAATCTTCTGCATCCGTGGATGTTTTATTGCCCTTGTCTAGCTTGGATTAACACATAGTCTACAGGCACACACCTGATCATCTACATTTGCTCTCTTACAACACCAAACTATGTTTTCTACCTTTATCTTGTATCTACCTACCACTTCAGCATTTTATTAAAAGTAATAATAATAAAGAGAGAAATGTGGTATCCACATATAAATCAAGTATAAAAATCAAATGAGTATTCATATTTGAACTGACTGTTTATAGTTCATAATGCATGAGCAGAACTGAAGGTTTCTGTGATGGCTGCCCTTGTACTGTTCACCATGTAACTTATTCACTATGTAAGAATTTGTTCTCCATGTAAGAACTTGTTTGTTATGCCTCAGAAGATTGGAGACTGATGAAATTAGTCTTGGGGTGGATTAATGATTGTGCATTGAGCATTGACTCCCCTACACAGAATTTTATCGTTGTTAACAACCATTTGATCAATAAATATGAGAGATGCCCTCACAAAAAAACAAAAAACAAAAAAACAAAAACAAAACAAAGAAAAAGTACACACTTCCAATGGTAAAATAAATAAGTAACCGGGATGTAATGTATAGCATAAGGAATATAGTCAAGATAATGTAACAGCTTGGTATGGTGATACCTGGTACCTAGAATTGTCATGTATATAAATGTTGAATCACTCTGTTGTACACCTGAAGCTAATGTAATGTAATACTGCGTGTCAACTACCCTTCAATAAAAAATAATTATCTAAAAAAAAAAAACTTAGTGAAGTCCTAATTTACACACAAGTTCCCATCATCACATAATTGATTATTTGCATCTGTTCTTTTCTCTTCCTTTGGTCTCATCAGGGAAACAGCATTTTCACTGTTTTTTGGGGGCTTAATGTTTGTTTGATATCTAATTTCAGTATAAGCATAAGTGCTCTAGGGAGCCAAGTATCCCCAAATGATACTTGGAATTTGGAGGTATGGCAACAGCTGGAGGATCTGATTCTAAAGTGTCAGAGGTTATAAATTCTTCTTCTCCATCAAATCAGGAGAGGAAATGAGAAGGAAGGGGCAAAGGAACTCAACATTTATTGAGTGCTTGTCTATTATACACTAGTCATTGCACTGGTTCTTTTACTTGCATTATTTTTTTGGATAGGTAGTGTTCGTATTTGATAGATGGCAGTCTCTGGGAGGTTTAGCACTTTGTCCAAAGTTACACAGTTAATATGCAGCAGAGTCTCACCCCACATCACACCTTCGCAATAGCCTTACCTTTTCATCTTGCCTCCTGGTGGATCTTTCAATCTTTCAGGTAATGCCATTTTTTTCTTGGCTGTTTTCTCAAGAAAGGGTCATCACATTTATCTCCTGTGCACCTTCACACTCTCGTGGAAACCCAACTTAAAAAGTACAAACCATAAAACAAAAACATCACTAATTTTGATTGAATCAGAATTAAGAATTTCTATTCCATAAAGGATAGCATGAACAAAGCTGTTAGATGGTAAAATGGAAGAAGACACTAACACTGTCTAAAATTTTTATGAGATTAATATGTAGGCTATGAACTCCTGGAAGTCAAAAATAAATGAATAGAAAAATGGAAAAGGACTCTGAAAGCAGTTTAAAGAAAAGGAAGCCTAAAAGCTAACAAGTGTATAAAGAGATATGAACTAATTCACAATCCAAACAATACAAATTTAAAAAATAATGAGATTATTTTATAGCAGAGATGTAAAATGTGTTATATCTGTGAGGACATAGGAATCCTCATACATCAATTGGTAGGTATGAAGCATGATGCCACTATTCTGGAGGGCAAACTCATAGTACTTAGCCAACTTAAATATGCTTTCATACTCAGTGGCCCAGTAATTGACTTCCTTGGTCTATTTCCCAGAGAAAATGTCACACAGGTCCATAAGGGTACATATATAAGGATGAGTATTATAGCCTTATTTGTGGGGACAGTGTCCATCTGGAGGTCTGTACTGGGAAAATAGACATGTAAAATGTGGTGGATATCCCCCAGGGAATGTTACATATAAGTTGGAAGAAACAGACTAATATATGTATAGCAATGTGGATGGATCTTACATACATAAAGCAGGGAAAAACTGGAATGACATACATAATACAATTATATTCATATATATTTCACAAATGAGTGAAATTATTTGGTACTTGTCTTTCTCTGCCTGGTTTATTTCTCTGAGCATAATACCCTCTAGCTCCATCCATGTTGTTGCAATTGGTAGGATTTGTTTTCTTTTCATGGCTGAATGATACTTCATTGTGTATATGTACCACCTCATCTTTATCCATTCATCTACTGATGGACACTTAGGTTGCTTCCATATCTTGGCTATTATGAATAGTGCTGTGATAAACATAGGGGTGTATATGTCTTTTTGAATCTGAGAAGTTGTTTTCTTTGGGTAAATTTCTAGGAGTGGAATTCCTGGGTCAAATGATATTTATATTTTTAGTTTAATGAGGAACTTCCATACTGCTTTCCACAATGGTTGAACTAGCTTACATTTCCATGAGAAGTGTAGGAGGGTTCCCCTTTCTCCTCATCCTCACCAACATTTGTTGTTGTTTGTCTTTTGGATGGTGGCCATCCTAACTGGTGTGAGGTGATATCTCACTGTGGTTTTAATTTGTATTTCTCTGATGATTAGGGATGTGGAGCATTTTTTCATGTGCCTGTTGGCAATCTGAATTTCTTCTTTGGAGAAGTGTCTGTTCAGATCCTCCGCCTATTTTTCAATCAGGTTATTTGCTTTTTGGGTTTTGAGGCATGTGAGCTCTGTATATATTTTGGATGTTAACTCTTTGTCAGATACGTCATTTATGAATATATTCTCCCTCACTGTAGGATGCCTTTTTGTTCTACTGATGGTGTCCTTTGCTGTATGGAAGCTTTTTAGTTTGATGTAGTCCCATTTGTTCATTTTTGCTTTTGTTTCCCTTGCCTGAGGAGATGCATTCAGGAAAAAGTTGCTCATGTTTATATTAAAGAGATTTTTGCCTATATTTTCTTATAAGAGTTTTATGGCTTCATGACTTACATTCAGGTCTTTGATTCATTTCAAGTATACTTTTGTGTATGAAGTTGGACAATAATCCAGTTTTATTCTCTTACATGTAGCTGTCCAGTTTTGCCAAGACCATTTGTTGAAGACAGTGTCATTTCCCCATTGTATATCCATGGCTCCTTTATTGTATATTAATTGGCCATATATGTGTGGGTTTATATCTGGGCTCTCTATTCTGTTCCATTGATCTATTGGTCTGTTCTTGTGCCAGTACCAAATTATCTTGATTACTGTGGCTTTGTAGTAGAGCTTGAAGTCAGGGAGTGTAACCCCCCTGCTTTATTTTTCCTTCTCAGGATTGCTTTAGATATTCAGGGTCTTTTGTAGTTCCATATGAATTTTAGAACTATTTGTTTTAGTTCATTGATGAATGCTGTTAATATTTTGAAAGGGATTGCATTGATTCTGTAGATTGCTTTAGGCAGGGTGGCCATTTTGACAACATTAATTCTTCCTATGCATAAGCATGGGATGTATTTCCATTTTTTGGTGTCTTCTTTAATTTCTCTTAAGAGTGTCTTTTAGTTTTCAGGGTATAAGTCTTTCATCTCCTTGGTGAGGTTTATTCCTAGATATTTTATTCTTTTTGATGTAATTGTAAATGGAATTATTTTCCTGATTTCTCTTTTTTGCTGGTTCATCATTAGTATGTAGGAATGCAACAGATTTCTGTGTATTAATTTTGTATCCTGCAACTTTGCTGAATTCCCTTATTAGTTCTAGTAGTTTTGGGGTGGATTCCTTGGGGGTTTTTATGTACAATATCATTTCATCTGCAAACAGTAACAATTTAACTTCTTTACCAATCTGGATGCCTTTTATTTCCTTGTGTTGTATGATTGCTGTGGCTAGGAACTCCAGTACTATGTTGAATAAAAATGGGGAGAGTGGGTATCCTTGTCTTGTTCCCAATCTTAGAGGAAAAGCTTTCAGCTTTTTTTGCTAAGTATGATGTTGGCTGTGGTTTTATTGTATATGGCCTTTATATGTTGAGGTACTTGCCCTCTATACCCATTTTGTTGAGAGTTTTTATCATGAATAGATCTTGAATTTTGTCAAATGCTTTTCAGCATCTGTTGAGATAATCATGTGATTTTTGTACTTCTTTTTGTTGATGTGGTGTATGATATTGAAGGATTTTCAAATATTGTACCATCCTTGCATCCCTGGAATAAATACTACTTGATCATGATGGATGTTCTTTTTGCTGTATTTTTTAATTCAGTTTGCTGATATTTTGTTAAGGATTCTTGTTTCTATGTTAATCAGAGTTATTGGTCTGTAATTTTCTTTTTTTTGATGTGTCTTAGCCTGGTTTTGCTATTAGAGTGATATTGATCTCATAGAATGAGTTTGGAAGTATTTCCTCCACTTCTACTTACTGGAAAACTTTAAGGAGGGTGGATATTAGGTATTCTCTATATGTTTGATGAAATTCAGCTCTGAAGCTATCTGGTAAAGGGGTTTTGTTCTTAAGTAGTTTTTTGATTACCAATTCAATTTCATTGCTATTAATTAGTCTGTTCAGATTTTCTGTTTCTCCCTGGATCGGTCTTGGATGGTTGTAATTTTCTAGAAAGTTGTCTATTTCTTCTATGTTATCCAATTTGTTAGCATATAATTTTTCATAGTATTCTCTAATTATTCTTTGTATTTCCCTGGTGTCTGTAGTGATTTTTCCTTTCTCATTTCTGATTCAGTTTATGTGTGTACACTCTCTTTTTTTCAGAAGTCTGGGAAGGCATTTATCTGTTTTATTTTCTTGAAGAACTGGCTTCTGGTTTCATTGATTCTTTTTATTGTTTTATTCTTCTCAATTTTATTTCTGCACTAATCTTTATTATGTCCCTCCTTCTACTGAACTTTCACCTTGTTTGTTCTTCTTTTCTAGTTTCCTTAATTGTGCATTTAGACTGTTTATTTGGGATTGTTCTTTCTTGAGGTAAGCCTGGATTGCAATATGTTTTCCTCAAAAAAAATGTCTTAACTGCATACCACAGATTTTGGGGTGTTGAGTTGTTGTTTTCATTTGTCTCCATATATTGCTTGATCTCTGTTTTTATTTGATCATTGATCCTCTGATTATTTGGAAGCATGTGGTTAAGCCTCCATGTGTTTGTGGGCTTTTTTGTTTTCTTTGCAGCATTTATTTCTAGTTTCATACCTTTGTGGTCTGAGAAGCTGCTTGGTATAATTTCAATCTTTCTGAATTTATTGAGGCTCTTTTTGTGGCCTAGTATGTGATCTGTTTTGGAAAATGTTCCATGCGCACTTGAGAAGAATGTGTATCCCACTTCTTTTGTGTGGAGTGATATTTAGATGTCTGGTTGGTCCATCTGTCCTAATGTGTTGTTCAATGCCTCTGTCTCCTTACTGATTTCCTGTCTGGTTGATCTGTCCTTTGGAGTGACTGATGTGTTAAAATCTCCTAAAATGAGTGCATTGCATTTTATTTCTGCATTTAATTCTGTTAGTATTTATTTTATGTACTTCGGTGCCTCTGTGTTGGGGGCATAGATATTAAGAATGATTATAGTCTCTTGTTGGATAGACCTCTTTATCATTATGTAATGTCCTTCTTTGTTTCTTGTTGCATTCTTTGTTTTGAAATCTATTTTGTCTGATACAAGTACTGCAATTCCTACTTTTTTCTCCCTATTATTTACATGAAATATCTTTTTCCATCCTGTTGCTTTTAGTCTGTGTATGTGTTTGGGTTTAAAGTGAGTCTCTTGTAGGCAACATATAGATGGGTCTTGTTTTTTTATCCATTCTGCAGCTCTGTGTCTTTTGATTGGTACATTTAATCCATTTATACTTAGAATGATTATCGATAGGTAGGTACTTATTGCCATCACAGGCTTTAGATTCATAGTTACCAAAGGTTCAAGGGCACCTTCTGTACTATCTAACAGTGTATCTTAACTTGCTTATTACTCTATTACAAACACAATCTAAAGTTTCTTTTTTTCCTCCCTTCTTTTTCTTCTTCCTCCACTTTTCATATATTAGTTGTCATATTCTGTTCTCTTTCTGTATCCCTTGACTGACTTCGTGGGTAGTTGATTTACTTTTGCATTTGCTTGTAATTAATTTCTCTATTTCCTTTACTGTGGTTTTGTTTTCTTTGGTGACAGCTATTTAGCCTTAGGAGCAATTCCATCTATAGAAGTTCCTTTAAAATATACTGTAGAGATGGTTTGTGGGAGGTAAATTCCCTCAACTTTTACTTATCTGGAAATTGCTTAATTCTTGCTTCAAATTTAAATGATAATCTTGCCAGGTAGAGTATTCTTGGTTGAAGGATCTTCTGTTTCGTTGCATTAAATATATCATGCTACTTCCTTCTGGCCTGTAAGGTTTCTGCTGAGAAGTCTGATGATAGCCTGATGGGCTTTCCTTTGTATGTGATCTTTTTTATCTCTCTGGCTGCTTTTTGTACTCTCTCCTTGTCATTGATCTTTGCCGTTTTAATTAATATATGTCTTGGTGTTGTCTTCCTTTGGTCCCTTGTGTTGTGAGATCTCTGTACTTCCATGACCTGAGAGACTATTTCCTTCCCAAGATTGGGAAAATTTTCAGCAATTATTTCCTCAAAGGGACATGATATCCCTTTTCTTTCTTTTCTTCACCTGGTACCCCTCTAATGCAAATATTGTTCCATTTGGATTGTTCGCACAGCTCTCTTATTATTCTTTCACTTGTAGATTTTCTTTTTTTCTCCCTGTGCCCCAGCTTCTTTGTTTTCCTGTTCTCTAATTTCTATTTGATTTACTTTCTCCTCTACCTCTTCTAATCTACTTTTAAATCCCTCTGTTCTGTGTTTCATTTCAGATAGTGTATTTTTCAAATTTTCTATCTCTTTCTTGAAGTCCTCCCTGAGATCTTGAATGTTTTACTGTAGCTCCATCTGTTTATGATTTTCATTTTGAAATTTTTATCCAGAGAATTGGTGATTTCAGTTTCACTTAGCCCTACTTCTGGTTTCTGTTGGATTTTTGTTTGTAAAAAATTTTTTTGCTGTTTCATTTTTCTAGTGATTCCTACAGATTAATAACTTTGTGTAGGTGGCTTCCTCTAGTGCCCAGAAGCTCTATTCCCTGGAGCTGCCCAGCACCTGGAGGAATGGTGGGGGTTGCAGGTGTACGGTGCCAGCTCCTGTTGGGAGGAAAGAGCTCTTTCCTGCTTCTCAGCTGCTGTGCCTGCCTCCACTGCCAGGTCCAGTGGGCTGAGCATGCAGTGAGGAGCCTCTGAGTAATGCCCCTATAGCTGCCATAGCCAGGGCCACCCTCCAGCTTGCCTGGCACGATGGTGGGGGCTGCAGGTGTGCAGACCAGTGCCTGATGGGAGGAAGGAGCAGCAGGCTGCGTATCGCAGAATGGGACTTGGCACTGCATTGCCAGCTGGGGGATGGAGAATCTGAAGCTCCTGCAAGTTACCAACCTGCTGGGTTTCATGTGCCAGGTTGATTTTGTCCACCTGCCCTTTCTCCTGAGCAGCAAACTTGGTATAATCCTTGCCTCTTTAGCAACCCTCTCACTTTTGGGAAGTCTTTCAAAGTTCCCACCTTCCTTTTGTCCCGGAGCAGCCTGTTGTGGGTACCTTTTCTCCACAAGCAGCTGGAATTTCAGTCTGAGTATTCTGCCTGTCTTTGCTTTCCAACCCCACTAATCTCCAGAGGTTTATGCTTCTAGAGCAGATATCCAGGGCTGGGGGTTTGGCAGTACTGGGCTTCCACTACCTCCTTGCTCCATTCTCTTCCTGCCACTTGTGAGCCTGGATGGGGGGAGGGCTTGGGTCCCACCAGATTTCAGCTTTGCTACTTTACCCTTTTCTGTGAGGTCTTCTCTTTTCCCCAGATGTAGGCAGTCTCTTGTGCAGTCTTCAGGTCACTCTTTCAGGATTAGTTTTATTTGCTGCATTTTCATGGTATATGTGGTTTTGGATCGAAATTTCTGCCTCACTTCTCATGCTGCCATCTTTGCCACCCTACCTTCTCTTTTATTTTTTAAATATTCCCACCCATAATATTATGCCATTCACTTAGAGTTACATTTATACAATGTGAAGTCTTTGCTTTTTACTGGTATGTTTTTAGTTTTCACATAATGTGTATCTTTGTCATTTTTGTCTTCTTAGTTTCAAAGCCTCTGGGGGCACAGATGATGTCTCTTTCATTTGTTTTCTGTAGCCGTTCAGTATACTCAGTCCTCCGGATCATGATAATCCCAATGTTTAATTTTATGGGAATTCTCCCTGAAAGACATTTTCTTTTGAAATTTTACAAGTATGGGTAATGGTCCCTGGAGACTTAATGGTGAAATAATATAGGCTAATAGTAACCAGGTATCATTTTTTAATAAACACTCATCCAGCTGACATTTCACTCCTTCCTTTCCTTTAGCAAATCTCTCTGACTCCTTTGTCCTAACAGAAAATATCAATGGCTAACAACTGTAGGTTTTTGATAACTGATATTGTAGATGTACCTAGGAAATGTATTCAATAACCAAAAGGTATAATTAGTATTGAACTTAATCAAGTAGAACTAGGGGTAGGATTTAGATATTTCTTATTGATAGTTGTGATTCTTTATGTCTCTCTTTCTCTTTTTCTTTCTTTCTCTGTTATTTACTGTGCTTCTCTCTCTGTCTCTTTTTCTGTACTTCTGTCTACTAAGTAACTCTGCCTTTTTCTCTCTTCCTGTCTTCATCTCTATCTCTGTGTCTCTTTCTTTGTTTTGGACTCTCTTTGTTTTTTGTCTCTTCATTTTCTACCGCCTAGTTTCTGGTTCATAGTCTTACTAACAAGGTAGTCCAAAGCTGATGTCTTTGCAGCTTTGTCAGGTTATTGCTCTAGACTTAATTGGAACTTCTACCTTTTTCTTAGTCTGTGAAAGTCCTCTTTGACAGCCTCATTGTATTCTTAGTATTACAGTCCCTTGGAGCAAGTGCTTGAGTACATATTTTGTTCTTTTACAGCAGTAAAGTAAAATTTCATGATGTATTTAACACTGAAAGTGGTTTCCTAGGAATCAGTGCCATTTTGATGGCTGTTGGGAATATGCACCAAAAAAATCATTAGCTGAAGGCACTTTGATTTCTCCTGGGGAGCTCAATAGGGCAGGGCCTTATGGGACTCCTTATATTCTTGATTTTGTTTATCTTGAAAAAAATTGCATATAAAATTTCCAGGAAATTTCAAATAATAAAAAAAATTATTTTTTATTATTTGAAGTTTCACAACTTTATATCATTAAATTGAAACATTTTCTGATTAAAACATTAAGAAGATCTGTTTTCTTTAGAAGTAGATAGCTTAGAGGTTTTAGATTAACTACTGGTAAATGCATTTGATGCTCAAGGCCTGATTGACTAAGTAAATAAATAAATAAACTATTGGGGCCACATGACATTTACCCAATGTTTTTGAAGGAACTTGAGTGTGAAATTGTCAAAACTAGGTTCAGTTGTGTTTAACCCTTCTTAGTTGCTATTGGGCCCAAGAATTATCAGATTTTCCTTGAGACCATCTTCCATATGAATTCTTCCAAGAAGACCTTGAGAAGTAAATTTTGTTGGTGATCATTGCTTCTTTTTTTTATATCATTAATATGCAGTTACATGAGCAACATTGTGGTTACTAGATTCCCCCCATTATCAAGTCCCCACCACGTACCCCATTACAGTCACTGTCCATCAGTGTAGTAAGATGCTATAGAATCTCTACTTGTTTTCTCTGTGCTATAGTGACTTCCCCATGCTCCCCCCCCCCCACATTATGTGTGCTAATTGTAATGCCCCTTATCCCCCTTCTCCTTCCCTTTCCACCCCCACCCTCAGTCTTTTTCCCTTTGGTAACTGGTAGTCCATTCTTGGGTTCTGTGATTGTGCTGCTGTTTTGTTCCTTCAGTTTTTTCTTTGTTCTTATGCTCCACAGATGAGTGAAATCATTTGGTACTTGTCATTCTCCACCTGGCTTATTTCACTGAGCATAATACCCTCTAGCTCCATCCATGTTGTTGCAAGTGGTAGGATTTGTTTTCTTCTTATGGCTGAATAGTATTCCATTGTGTATGTGTACCACATCTTCTTTATCCATTCATCTAATGGGCACTTAGGTTGCTTCCATTTCTTGGCTATGGTAAATAGTGCTGAGATAAACATAGGGGTGCATATGTCCTCTTGAAACTGGGATCCTGCAGATCATTGCTTTCTTATTTCATACCACATACATGACAAGACAATGTATAGGGCATTTCTGAAAGGTGAACTTAGATGACATGTTACAGGGGTGATGATGTCTGAATAGTGGTGGAAATCTATGACAGAGAAAGATTGGATTTAAAGCCAGTGAGAATTATTGCACACTTAAAATAGGGGAATTTTTGGATAAAAATTTTTTCAGAAAACATTCTTCTTGGCTCTGACAAATAGATGGGAAGGAGAAAGACCAGAGAAAGTGCATATTTGAATGACTAATAGGTTGGACTAATGGCTTTAGAAATGGAGAACTGAATATTATGAAATAAAGATCAATTAATACATTTTGGATATCAGAGATGAAGAATGAGAGGAATCAAAGATTACAAAGCTTTCAAGTCTGAATTAGTAGAAAAACAATAATGATGTCAAAGAAAGGAAGAGGTAGGCTGGGGAGGGAAGTTGGCTGAAGATAGTGGATAATGGGATTAATTTTTAATACACTGACTTTTTGAGGTTGATTCCATAGAAAGCAGTAACATCCTCTTATACAATGTCACCAAATGCCATAAAGTGATAACAATAGATCATAGTGATCATTGATCCCACCATTGGGGCATTTCTTATTTTCTTCAGCTAAATTTTATGAACTATTGAGTCCACTTTGATACAGTCAGAACAGTGATTCCTGTATACTCATCTAACAGATCAATGTACTGTGAGCTTGATTCAGACAAAGGATCTCTGTTTCTCCAGCCCCTAAGGTAGCACCTGTCACATGGCATTGGTTATTGCATTGGCATCCACTGTGTGCCCAGCACAGGGTTGGGTGGTGGTGATAAACAGATGAATCAAACAAGGAGAAGACACTTGTGTACGTAAGATGAGAACATGGAGAAGAGGGAGTTGGACATGCCTTCAGAAGGATATGACGCTAAAGGATGAAGGATTCACTGATGCTAAGAAGGGAAAAAGGGTAAACTTAGGACAGGAAAGAAGGAGAGCAAAGGTACAAGCATGTGAAAGTGTAAGATATACTTGTGCAGTGACTGGAGGAGCAGTTTCATGGTGAGAAGCAAGTGGATGGTGATAGGACTGTAAAAATCCTTGCTTGGACCATTTAATGTAATCTTACATTCCTTAGGTTTGAAATTATTTCTAGGATGAGTAAAGAAGGGGAGAGAGATTATGTGATACTCTAACTTGGTATCTCTTAGTAGAAGCATACAGAACTAGGTGTAATGAGTTTTGAGTTTTAATCTTTGCTTTTAACAAATGTGACCAAGATAAAATTATAAAAATTCTCTGAACTATCTGGGGTCAGTTTCTATGGTACTTATAAATATGATTACTAGCATAATTTGTATTTGATATGAAAATTCCTGATAGTTTTTTTAAGTACAATATAGACTTTTTTATTTTTAAAAATCTAATAAGCCAAAACAATGGCTCATAGTCTTTTGATCATACAGAATGAATGGAATAATTTCCAGTCTCTGCTTCACAGGCAACTGCTAACCTCATTCCTTACTAATGCTTCCCTCCTCCTTATGCGGCCATTTTGTAAACTGTCTCTGTCATTCTTACTATGATTCAAATAGCTTTAAAGCTAATGTGGCCTTCAGTGACAAAATTAATTATTTGCAAAAGGTGGTAGCTTTTCTTTTTAATTCAAACTGCCATATTGTGCTGCTCCTGAACTTTACCTGTAAAGTGCATTTTCTCTACTTAATTTGGGAAATTATGAGAAAACATTTAGTGCTTTTTTTTTGAGCAAGCTCTTGGTTCCCTCTCTTAGTTCATGGAACAGTACATTTGCCCTCCAAGTGAATTTATGCATTATTGTCATCCTGAAGAGCATTTATTAAGCACTTATCTGTGGACATTATGGGCTGAAACAAAAACTAAATAGTTAATGATGTGCAAGGAATGAGTATAAGTTCCAGTCGGTCATTTAAAATAATAATGATTATAAAAATAATGCATTTCTTTTCAAATATAGAAATTTGAAAAATAAGAAAAAGCACAAGTAGGGAAATAAAATCACATGAAATCCTATTGCCTAAAAGCAAGAGCTATGAACATTTTGGTCTATGTGCATACTCTTTTTTTAATGCATTTGAATGCTTAATATACATTCACAGTGTATTGTAAACATTTCTCCTCTTTTTAATGAGAGTATAGTACAGTTCAGAACCTGGCTTTGGGGAGTTGAATCCTGATTCTGTTGTTAATTGGAAATATGACCTTTATCATATTATTTAAACTTTCAAAAACTGTTTTGTTTCTGCAAAATGGGGATAACAATAGTGTTTACCTCATAGAGTTAGAGTCAGGGTAAAATGAGATAATGAATTTAAATCATTTATTGCCTGACATACATTTTATTAGAGTCCTTCTTATTGGATATCCAGTTATTTCTAGTTTTTGTTTTCTTTATGTAATGTTTACTAAGCTATATGATGTAATTGGTATCATCAGGTTTACTGGTGTTTCAGTTAATTGATCTGTGTGTGTCTAGCTCAATTACAAAGAGCTGTTGAGCCAGACTCACCCCATTGTAGGTTGTCCTATGTGGAAGTTTTCCATTGATTTCTCAAACTTGGAACTTCTATGTTGTTCCTCTCATATGGATTTGGTTGCACCAAATGACCTTGCCTGGTTGCCATGGAATTTGTTTCTATAGTGACGACACTATTCTCATATTCCCTTCACCATGAATTTGGTAGAAATGAAACCTGGCTGCATGGGGCTGGTAACAGAAATATACATAACCTTTCAGGTGGGCCTAGAGACTGGGTTTGGGTGACCTCTGGCTATGGGGTCAGCCATAGGATTTTGCATGAGTTGTTGCCACACCCCTTTTGAATAGGGTACTGAAGTCTGGGGATGGATCCAACTTGGGATTTAGGGTGGAGAGTCAGATATCATCTGCATGAGGTGGGATGGATGAAGGGACAAGGCTAGAGCTGTTTTAATGAATTTTTCTACTGTTTGAGCTAGAGATTTTGTCTCAGCAGTTTGTGTGTCTTGTTGTATTTTGGTGATGCCTTAAAGCCTCTACGGTTCCTCCCCAACCCCAACTTACATGTTTATTGAAAATATAATAAAAATGAGATAATATTTAAGTTCAACAAAACTTTAGAGGTTTGACTCTAGAAAAATGCTATGGAGCAGCAGAAACTCTGCTTTGAGTTACTTTGCCCATGAGTGTGTCCTGGTTCTGGGAACACACCCTAAAAAAACTCTCAGACAGCACCTGAGGTGACCTGTTCCAGTTTGTTTATGGCAGTGTTGTTTGTAAGAACATGAAGTTATTATTACAGGACAGTGGGTAAATAAGTTGGAGCAGATTTCTACAGTGGAATACCAGAAAGCCATTAAAATGGATGAACCAGGGTTACTTGTATGAGCCAGAGTTAATTTAACAGTGTTGAATATTTAAAAGTGTGCTGAAGCATTATAGGTATGCATCATATAGTTTATATGAAGTTAAGGAACACACAAATGTTACATTTATACATTTATGTGTAGTGGGGGCATAGTTAGAACACCACATTAGATAATAAATGTCTGAAAAAAGAGAATAAGATGGGGAAATAAACATCACAGGTCTCAAATTTATGGATATTTACTTAAGGGGAAAAAAAAGACATGAAGCAAAGATGACAAAATAATGAGATATAGGGAGATTGAAGTGTGTTCTATATTATCTTTATTTTTTGTATTATCAACCTATTAAAATGGGGAAAGGGGGCAGAGGAAGTTAATATATGACCACAATAAAGAGAAATTCTAGCAATGGAAAGGAAAGTCTTTATTGCATCCCTGATCCCTGGTTCCCATTCCCTTTGCCAAAGAAAACTACTCTTAGCAGTTGTCCATGAATCCTTCCCATGACAGTTTATGATAGAGAAGTATGCTGTATTCATTTCTTCTCTAACTGCACAGTTAATGCTCTTTGCTGTTTTTACTGACAATATATATTATGGAGATCATTCATCCTACGATTTCTGACAATGTGTTCTCAGGAAACTTTTGGTTTATGAAGGTAAGTATAACTATAGTTTCTTTAAAGCTCAAGTTTGAAATTACTGGTCTAGAATACATAAGACCAGCTTAAATATTAAATTATAAAGAAAGATTGTGCTTAGACCCAGACCAACCTTGAAATCAAAGTATATTTATATTGAGATTTGAAAGGCTCTTTTCCCACTTCAATTTGTCAAACAGTTGAGTATGTTAAGCTTGTGACCAGACACAATGTCAGGGTGCACATTTGTGAGGAACTCACACCTCTGAAAGATAACTAATTGCACTTTGTATGGCCTTGGGCAGGGTGGGGATTTGGTTCCATCACTACTGCTACAAGTCACTCTATTGAAACCATGATTGCATCTTGGGTTGCTGTTGAATCCAGGTAATGTTAATTTTGTCCTCATTTGTATTTTGTTCAGCTTTACCAAACTAAATGTTTATTAGTGATTTTTAGGAAAATTGGCATGGTTGTGACAATATAGTTATATTTTATGAGAAAGGAGGAAAAGCTCTTTTTAAATTACCTAAGTCTTATTTTGAGCAAAAGAAAGAAAAATAAATGAAAGAAGTAGTGAAGTAGTTGAGCTCTAGTTCTGGATATCTGGGACAGCTCTGGAGAGGTTCTTGTGAGATCGCAGTGAGCCGGGGTACATAGAGCATGGAAAGTCCCTGAGCCTTTCGTCACAGAGTTTGGCTTTCAGCCCTCTCCTCTCAAAGATGAGGCTTCTGGAATTTTTGGCACTGTTTTCTATTTCTTTTGCTCCTTGGAGGGAGACATTCAATGTATTTTTGCTAAGATTCTCTAGAGTTGAATTTGGGAAATCAGAGGGCAAGCTCCTCATGCAAACCTGTGGGCAGAAAAGGTGCCCCTTTTATCAACCTGATAATAATGCAGATGTCCTCATACACATCTGTTCACTCCTTTGTGGTACCCACAAGATGTGGAAAAGACAGGAGCTTAGAAGTCCTAGGTAGGAGTCCTTTGTCCTTGTACTTCGCCAGGGTCTCATGGCAGTCAAGATTCTTAACTTCTTTGCACCTCAGTTTCTCATCTTCAAATGGGACCAGTAGTACCTACTTCACAGGTAATATTCAAAATATCCGATAGCCAGTGTGGCCTGGCTGTCGGCCCATCAGACAGATGTCATATGTATCTGATAAGGTTGTCCCTGACACTTAATGGCTGAATATGAACCAGGGCAATAGGGGTCAAATAGGGTAATGTATGTGAATGTGCTTTGAAAAATTGCAAAGGGGCACTTAAGCCTAAGCTATCAATACAAAATACATGCATTAAGAAGGGTTTGAAAAAGGGCTTTGGGCTATTTGACCAAAAGAGTCATTAGTGGGAATAAAGAATTATTGTCCCACAGTTATTTCAGCTTATTGAAAAGATAGTTTTCTATAAAGTTAAACATATACTAATTATACAACCCAGCAATTCCATTCCTAGATATTTACCCAAGAAAAAACATATGCCCACACAAAGGCTTGTATGTGAATATTTATTGTAGTTTCATTTATTATAGCTAAAAACTGGCAGTGGCTCACATGTCTATCACCTGTTGCATGGATAAGCACACTGGTTCATACATACAAAGGGATACTACTCAGCAATACAAAGGAATGGATGACTTATGGAATAACAACATGGATGAATCTCAAAAACATACTAAGTAAAAGAAGACAGGCACAAAATATTACATACCATATGATTCCATTTACATAAAATTCTATAAAAGGAAGAAGTTTAATGACAGAAAGAAATCACTGGTGGCCAAGGGCCAGGGTTGGGAGAAGGGATCGACAGCAAAAGTCATGAGGGAACTTTCTGAAGTTATGGAAAAACTATATCTTAATTGTGGTAGTGGTTACATAACTGTATATATATTTATCAAAACCCAATTGTATACTGAAAATTGATCCATTTTATTATATATAAATTACATTTCAATAAAAAGCTGATTAAAAAGTTGAAGTAGGTAAAAAACGGTTTGCTCATGAAAAATTAATAGAAAATTTGCAAGGAAAAGTTGAAAGCAAGGAGGAACATTATATTATGAATCAAAATAGATCCTTTTTATAGGTAATAAATTTTATTTCTGCTTTTGAGTAGTCAATTTTCCAGCTGCTTAGTCTCTAGTAACACCACTTGCAAAGAAGTTCTGCATACACATGGTCTTGTTCATCTCATTGCTATCATTTTCTTCTGCTGTAGAGTATTTCCCTCCCCTATCCTTCCCTTGGACCCCCACTTCCTCTCTTCCTCACCTGACCAAGTCCTACTTACCTTTGAAAATTCAGTTTGGAATTCATCTTCTCTAGGGAGGCTTCCTTTGATTTCTCCTCACCTCTGTGCAATTAGGACACCTTTGGGTATCCCAGTCAGCTTTATCATTACAGTTTCCAGATTACACTATAATTAGCTCTTTATTGGCTTGTCTTACCTAAAATGTGGTAGTCTTTTAGAGTTTAGGCACCATATCTTACACATCTATAGTTTTGTCAAATCTATTCACTCCACGTTATTTCACACTGAAGCAATCGCCAACCAGTCTGTAACATTTTTGAAGACAAGGCTTCTGTCAAATTTATCTTTGGGCTCTCTGCCATACTTAATAGGAAGCATTGCACCCAGAAATGTTAAAATTGCAAAGTAGCATTTAATATAGAAGACTAGAGAAATGTTATCCGGTTTTCTTTAAGGCTAGATTTCAAAGTAAAATTGTAATTGCATATCACTTTTAGAGTTTGCTCAAATGATTTTGGGTTGCCACAGAAACCTTCCAGGTTTATGGTAATAAAAATGTCCTGGATCTTTGGAAGTCTACTGATATCTTCATTCGCAACTTTGTAAGACTAAAGAATTTCACTGTATATAGGATCCATTTTACACAAGCCTTAAAACCTGAACTACAGTATGTTATCTGTGTGGTATTCTTTCCAGCACTTCATAGACATCTTCATTTTTAAAAATAGTACATTACCTTGATTACAGAAAGAACAGGGACTATGCCTTGTTTTTAGGTAGTAGATCAACCACTAGGCCCTTGACCAACTCTCATTGGCTAGATTCATCATCATTTTCAGTTTTTTACTAATCTTATTGATGTTGCTTGGAAAAAAATGGGAGAAAATCTAATTAGGTGTATAAATTTTGAGATACATTAAGAATTCATCAAAATAATATAGATAATATGACTTTTTAGACCCAGGATAAAAATAAATGAATTGACAAAATGTGAGATACTGAAATATTTTACTGGTATAGTTTGTTATGTAAATATTTAAATTTATGAGATAGCATTATAATAGAAAGCAAAAATGTCTCTACATTATAGTCATTTTTAATAAATGGATTTCTACTTCAAGGTGATTTAAACCTATGTTTTAATCTTGGTAAGCAATTTAAAATAGTTTGCTGACTTACTGATTTAACCTTTCAAATATGTCAAGGGCTATTAACTTCTTACAGCATTTATAGATACTTATCTAATGTGTTTTTGGTTAGGATGTGAAAATATTTGGGGGAATAAATCCAATAGTTGAGTGTATTTGTTGTACACAAATCAAAGTTTCTCATAAGTGACAGTATAAATTGGAAGAAGTGGAAAGAAAGAGAAACTTGAACTTAAACTAAATGTGTGTTTATGGGCTCTACTTAGAAATCCACATTAGTGACTCTGGTAGTTGGGATATTTACCCAATAATTCCTTCTCTTTGTAGATTATTATTTCACATATGATTATATATTCTTAGAAGCCAGTTCTCTTTGGAGTACCCAAAGAGAGAGAGACTACATTTTTACCAAATGAGTTATTTTCAATATTCTAATACAGCAATATTTGCATTTAGGAACACTACTTCATTCCAGTATAGCTTTCTTTTTTTGCACAGGTATTTTCCTGTTCACCTCCTCCACCTAAAAGAAATAAAGGCAGTATCATAACTTTTCAGAGCTTTATGTGCATTCAAGATGGTTTGGCATCCTTACTGCATTATATGCCTTAGCAAAAATGTTTCCCAGCAGTTATCTTTAATTACATTTGCACTTACATTAATTTTTAAAAGGATTAAAAGCACTTTCAAAAATAATGCACCTGTTCACTAACCAGCATGTATTAATTTATAACTGCTTATTGAAAAAAATCTGATTGGTCTATATCTCTTGCCTCATGCATAATAAAGAACTTTTTTTGAAAGTAATTGCTGTAATATATTGCTTGAGGGATCAAAATATTAATGTGGTTGGGAGGTAGTATCTTTGCTCTTAAACACACTTTTGAAATGTCCCAGGTGCGCACATAAAACTGGATAAGGGTAGTTGAGGTTGGGGAATGATAGAGTGTTTAGAAGTGATCCTTAGGTAATGAAGTCCTTGAGAGCAGGAATGGGGACTTCTTGATCTATTGAAAAATCATTAAGTACCTGTTGCAGCACCATTCATGGAGGAAAGGATAGTGTTGCTGCTAGAACAGCCAAAAGTCAAACAAATAAGAGGTTGATCTTAGAACATGCTGAGTCCCTCTCAAGGTTTTCCCCTCAAGCTGTGTTAGTATCTGATTTTTTGACCATATATTTCTTCTCTTCCTAAAGAAGAAACAACATAACTCATTTGAAAGAAAACAAAAATGCTGTCATTGAACCAAACAGTGATTTGGGCCCTCATTCAAATAAAGTGAGAGATCTTGTTCATGTGATTTTGGTCCTGTGGGGTTAGGTTAGAAGGATGTGGTTATAAAATAAGCTGTGATTTTATTTTGTTCATCTCCTACTCATAAACCTTCAGTGTTCTCTTCCCTACAGTCATGCTAGGAAAAAGTTCAAACACTTTCATGTAGGTGTCATGGGAGGCCTTCTAGAATTTGGCTCCAATCTAAGCATAACTTTTATTACCTTCTAACTTGAACCTCAGTGTAGCTCAATCATTTTATGATTTGGTCAAGAGATATTCTAGGCATTTCTGGTGGGAAGGAGAGAATAAACTAAGGCCAAAAGGGGGCAAGGTTTGGAGAGCACCAACAGAGATCAGTGCTCAGATCACTAAGTTTGCTGGGGGTGTGCAAGGACAACTGTGGAGATGCCCACACTGATAAAGACTCAGGGTGCCTTTCCAAGGTGAGGGAGCAGTGTTTGTCTCAGAGACTGTGTTCAGATAACATGGCATCACATGGTCTGTGAGCTGATGTAGTAGATTCTTGAAGGAGAAGGCAATCCCAAGAGACAGGTTGGAATTAGGTGAGAAATTATAAGTCTCATGTTCAAAGATGGACTTGAGTCCTTGAGAAAATTAACATAAAAACTAGGGCCTGAAGGATATGTGTTCGATTGGCCTTAGGAGGTGAGGGATGGGGGTGGAAGTGGGCAGAAAGATGGCAGCTCACTCTGGGACTAAGACTCTTATCACCCCTAGCATACCAGACAGCAGATAAAATGCACATATTGGTCCAGAAATTTCCCTGGCATATTGTCATGGTCCTGAGTAGGGAAGAGCCTATAGGTAAGTAGCTTTTAATGTTGACAGATGGATAGGGCAAGTTCTGCAGGGACCAACATCCACCTGCTCTGGATTCTTTAGCTTTATAACGAGCCTCTTTATGATATTTGGGTTGCCATATATTGCATATGATTAATTATTTCATCACTCCCAATTAATTTATATTACTTTAGGTGAGAAATGTCTTATTTTTTCTTTAACTCTTACCCAAGTTTTAAGTACTTCTTGAATGAATAATACATTTTTGGTCATTATTCTGTCTACTTAACAATGAGACCAAATGATAAATACAATTTCACTTAAATTAATTTAGAAAATTAAAAAAATTTTAATGGACATAAAATCAGTCTATTACTTTCCTTAAGCTCTATTTCTCCCCCATATTTATCATTTGGATTGGGAATTGTAAGTGTTGCACAGCAACTAGGAACCTTTTCTTTCTGATTATTTTGGAATACATTTTTTCTCTAGAGAGACTAGAAGCTGGAAAGCCAAAGGCTTTTGCACAGAACTGTGAAGGGATGGATTCAGAATGCTGGGAGATTTTAAAAAATACTTTAATTCTATCTCAGTAAATTCAAAAATATTGAAACTGTATCAACCAACCACATATTACAAACCCATAGCCAACAGCATACTTAACAACGAGAAGCTGAAAGCTTTTCCTTTAAGACTGGAAATGAGACAAGGATGCCACTCTCCCCACTTTTATTCAGTATAGTTCTGGAAGTCCTAGCCATGGCAATCAGACAACACAAATAAATAAAAGGCATCCAGATTGGCAAGGAAGAAGTAAAACTGTCCCTGTTTGCAGAGTACATGATATTGTACATAAAAAACCCTAAAGAATTCACTCTAAAACTACTAGATCTAATATCTGAATTCAGCAATGTTGCAGGATTCAAAATTAATGCACAGAAATCTGTTGCATTCTTATACAATAATGATGAACTAGCAGAAAGAGAACTCAGGAAAACAGTTCCATTCACAATTGCATCAAAAAGAATAAAATACCTAGGAATAAACCTAACAAAGGAAGTGAAAGACCTATACTCTGCAAACTACAAGACACTCATGAGATAAATTAAAGAAGAAACCAATAAATGGAAATACACCCCATGCTCATGGATAGGAAGAATTAATATTGTCAAAATGGCCATCCTGCCTAAAGCAGATTCAATCCAATTCTTATCAAAATACCAAAAGCATTCTTCAACAAATTAGAGCAAATAGTTCTGAAATTATTATGGTACCACAAAAGACCCCGAGTAGCCAAAGCAATCCTGAGAAGGAAGAATAAAGCAGGGGGAATTATACTCTCTAACTTCAAGCTCTATTCCAAAGCCACAGTAATGAAGACAATTTGGTACTGGCACAATAACAGACCAATAGGCCAATGGAACAGACAAGAGAGTCCAGATATAAACCCAAGCATATATGGTCAGTTAATATATGATAAAGGAGCCATGGATATACAATGGGGAAATGACAGCCTCTTCAACAACTGCTGTTGTCAAAACTGGACAGCTACATGCAAGAGAACGAAACTGGATTATTGTCTAACCCCATACCCAAAGTAAACTCAAAATATATCAAAGTCTTGAATGTAAGTCATGAAACCATAAAACTCTTACAAGAAACATTGGTAAAATTCTCTTGAATAGAAACATGTGCAACTTTTCCCTGAGTGCATCTCCTCAGGCAAGGGAAACAAAATAAAAAATGAACAAATGGGACTACGTCAAGCTAAAAGGCTTCTGTACAGCAAAGGGCACCATCAGCAGAACAAAAAGGCATCCTACAATATGGGAGAATATATTTGTAAATGACATATCTTACAAAGGGTTAACATCCAAAATATACAAAGAACTCACACACCTCAACACCCAAACAGAAAATAACCCTATTAAAAAATTGGCATAGGATATGGTCAGATACCTCTCCAAGAAGAAATTCAGATGGCCAACAGGCACATGAAAAGATGCTCCACATCGCCAATTATCAGGGAAATGAAAATCACAGCCACAGTGAGGTATCACTTCACTCCAGTTAGAATGGCCCATATAGAAAAGACTTGGAAAAACAAATGTTGATGGGGATGTGGATAAAGGGGAACCCTCCAACATTGCTGGTGGGAAAGTAAACGAGTTCAATCATTGTTGAAAGCAGTATGGAGGTTCCTCAAAAAGCTAAAAATAGAAATACCATTTGACCCAGGAATTCCAGTCCTAGGAATTTACACAAAGAAAACAAGTTCTCAGAGGGTGGAGCCAAGATGGCGGCGTGAGTAGAGCAGCGGAAATCTCCTCCCAAAACCACATATATCTATGAAAATATAACAAAGACAACTCTTCTAGAATAAAGACCAGAGGACACAGGACAACATCCAGACAACATCCACACCTGTGAGAACACAGTGCCTCACAAAGGGGGTAAGATACAAGCCCCGGCCTGGTGGGACCCGAGTGCCCCTCCCCCCAGCTCCCAGTGGGAGAAGAATAGGCAGAGCGGGAGAGAAACAGAGCCCAGGACTGTTGAACACCCAGCCCCCGCCATCCGGACCAGAGCGCAGACACAGTGCATGCACAGGGCCCTGGATACTAGGGAAATAGGGCAGCAAGAACGGTGAGAGGGTACTGGGGGCCTGGCGCCGGAGGACATAAGAAAAGTGAGAGGCCATTTTTTTTTTCTGTTTTGTTTTGGTGAGCGCTTTTTGGAAGTCTTAAAGGGATAGGGAACCCAATACTAGGGAAACAGGGCAACAAGACTGGTGAGCAGATGCCTGAGGCTGGCATTGTAGAATAAAGAAAAACGAGCAGCCATTTTTTATTTATTTCTTTATTTTCCTAATTAAAAAAAAATTTTTTTTTGTGGTCATTGTTTTGTTTTGATGGGTGCTTTTTTGAAGTCTTAAAGGGGCAGGGCGGGACACTTAATCTAGAGGGAGGGAATCCAGGGATCTCTGGGCAACCTAATCCCCTGGGCTGCAGGGAGCACGGAGGCCCCTTACTGAGATAAACAGCCTCCTGGCTGCTCCCCCTCCAATGCAACTCCACAACTTTGGAGTAGCGGCCCGAGCCAGGCCACGCCCACAGCAACAGCGGAGATAAACTCCATAGCGGCCGGGCAGGAAGCAGAAGCCCTGACTGCACGCAGCTACTGAGCACAAGCCACTAGAGGTCGCTATCCTCCCAGGAAAGGAAGGCCACAAACCAACAAGAAAGGAAGTTCTTCCAGCCATCACTCGTCCCAGCTCTGCAAACTATTCCTATCACCATGAAAAGGCAAAACTATAGGCAGACAAAGATCACAGAGACAACACCAGAGAAGGAGACAGACCTAACCAGTCTTCCTGAAAAAGAATTCAAAATAAAAATCATAAACATGCTGACAGAGATGCAGAGAAATACGCAAGAGATATGGGATGAAGAGATATGGGAGGGAGATCACAGATGCCAGAAAGGAGGTTACAGAAATGAAACAAACTCTGGAAGGGTTTATAAGCAGAATGGATAGGATGCAAGAGGCCATTGATGGAATAGAAACCAGAGAACAGGAACGCATAGAAGCTGACATAGAGAGAGATAAAAGGATCTCCAGGAATGAAACAATATTAAGAGAACTGTGTGACCAATCCAAAAGGAACAATATCCGTATTATAGGGGTTCCAGAAGAAGAAGAGAGAGGAAAAGAGATGGAAAGTATCTTGGAAGAAATAATTGCTGAAAACTTCCCCAAACTGGGGGAGGAAATAATCGAACAGACCATGGAAATACACAGAACCCCCAACAGAAAGGATCAAAGGAGGACAACACCAAGACACATAATAATTAAAATGGCAAAGATCAAGGACAAGGAAAGAGTTTTCAAGGCAGCTAGAGAGAAAAAGGTCACCTATAAAGGAAAACCCAACAGGCTAACGTCAGACTTCTCAACAGATACCCTACAGGCCAGAAGAGAATGGCATGACATATTTAATGCAATGAAACAGAAGGGCCTTGAACCAAGGATACTGTATCCAGCATGACTATCATTTAAATATGATGGTGGGATTAAACAATTCCCAGACAAACAAAAGCTGAGGGAATTTGCTTCCCACAAACCACTTCTACAGGACATCTTACAGGGACTGCTCCAGATGGGAGCACTCCTAGACAGAGCACTGCACAAAACACCCAACATAGTAAGAATGGAGGAGGAATAAGAAGGGAGAGAAGAAAAGAATCTCTAGACAGTGTATATAACAGCTCAATAAGCGAGCTAAGATAGGCAGTAAGATACTAAAGAGGCTAACCTTGAACCTTTGGTAACCACGAATTTAAAGGCTGCAATGGCAATAAGTACATATCTTTCAATAGTCACCCTAAATGTTAATGGACTGAATGCACCAATCAAAAGACACAGAGTAATAGAATGGATAAAAAAGCAAGACCCATCTATATGCTGCTTACAAGAAACTCACCTCAAACCCAAAGACATGTACAGACTAAAAGTCAAGGGATGGAAAACATATTTCAGACAAACAACAGCGAGAAGAAAGCAGGGGTTGCAGTACTAATATCAGATAAAATAGACTTTAAAACAAAAAAGTAACAAGAGATAAAGAAGGACACTACATAATGATAAAGGGCTCAGTCCAACAAGAGGATATAACCATTCTAAATATATATGCACCCAACACAGGAGCACCAGCATATATGAAACAAACACTAACAGAACTAAAGGGGGAAATAGACTGCAATGCATTCATTTTAGGAGTCTTCAACACACCACTCACCCCAAAGGATAGATCCACCAGGTAGAAAATAAGTAAGGACACGGAAGCACAGAACAACACAGTAGAGCAGATGGACCTAATAGACATCTACAGAACTCTACATCCAAAAGCAACAGGATACACATTCTTCTCAAGTGCACATGGAACATTCTCCAGAATAGACCACATACTGGGCCACAAAAAGAGCCTCAGTAAATTCAAAAAGATTGAAATCCTACCAACCAACTTTTCATACCACAAAGGCATAAAACTAGAAATCAACTGTACAAAGAAAGCAAAAAGGCTCACAAACACATGGAGGCTGAACAACACGCTCCTAAGTAATCAATGGATCAATGACCAAATCAAAATGGAGATCCGGCAATATATGGAAACAAATGACAACAACAACACTAAGCCCCAACTTCTGTGAGACACAGCAAAAGCAGTCTTAAAAGGAAAGTATATAGCAATCCAAGAATGTTTAAAAAAGGAAGAACAATCCCAAATGAATGGACTAATGTCACAATTATCGAAATTGGAAAAAGAAGAACAAATGAGGCCTAAGGTCAGCAGAAGGAGGGACATAATAAAGATCAGAGTAGAAATAAATAAATAAAATTGAGAAGGATAAAACAATAGCAAAGTCAATGAAACCAAGAGCTGGTTCTTCGAGAAAATAAACAAAATAGAGAAGCCTCTAGCCAGACTTATTAAGAGGAAAAGAGAGTCAACACAAATCAACATTATCAGAAACGAGAAAGGAAAAATCATGACGGACCCCACAGAAATACAAAGAATTATTAGAGAATACTATGAAAACCTATATGCTAACAAGCTGGGAAACCTCGGAGAAATGGACAACTTCCTAGAAAAATACAACCTTCCAAGAGTGACCCAGAAAGAAACAGAAAATCTAAACAGACCAATTACCAGCAATGAAATTGAAGCAGTAATCAAAAAACTACCAAAGAAAAAAACCCCTGGGCCAGATGGATTTACCTCGGAATTTTATCAGACATACAGGGAAGACATAATACCCATCCTCCTTAAAGTTTTCCAAAAAATAGAGGAGGAGGGGATACTTCCAAACTGATTCTATGAAGCTAACATCACCCTAATACCAAAACCAGGCAAGGACCCCACCAAAAAAGAAAACTACAGACCAATATCCCTGATGAACGTAGATGCAAAAATACTCAACAAAATATTAGCAAATCGAATTCAAAACTACCTCAAAAGGATCATACACCATGACCAGGTGGAATACATCCCAGGGATGCAAGGATGGTACAACATTCGAAAGTCCATCAACATCATCCACCACATCAACAAAAAGAAAGACAAAAACCACATGATCATCTCCATAGATGCTGAAAAAGCATTTGACAAAGTTCAACACCCATTCATGATAAAAACTCTCAGCAAAATGGGAATAGAGGGCAAGTACCTCAACATAATAAAGGCCATCTATGATAAACCCACAGCCAAGATTATATTGAACAGCCAGAAGCTGAAAGCATTTCCTCTGAGACTGGGAACTAGAAAGGGATGCGCACTCTCCCCACTGTTATTTAACATAGTACTGGAGGTCCTAGCCATGCAATCAGACAAAACAAAAAAATACAAGGAATCCAGATTGGTAAAGAAGAAGTTAAACTGTCACTATTTGCAGATGAGATGATACTGTACATAAAAAACCCTAAAGACTCCACCCCAAAACTACTAGAACTGATACCGGAATACAGCAAATTTACAGGATACAAAATCAACACACAGAAATCTGTGGCTTTCCTATACACTAACAATGAACCAACAGAAAGAGAAATCAGGAAAACAACTCCATTCTCAATTGCATCAAAAAAAAAAATACCTAGTAACAAACCTAACCAAAGAAGTGGAAGACTTATACTCTGAAAACTACAAGTCACTCTTAAGAGAAATTAAAGGGGACACTAACAGATGGAAACTCATCCCATGCTCGTGGCTAGGAAGAATTAATATCGTCAAAATGGCCATCCTGGCGGAGCCAACATGGCGGCGTGAGTAGGACAGTGGGAATCTCCTCCCAAAAACATATATACTTTTGAAAATACAACAAACACAACTAGCCCTAAAAGAGAGACCAGAAGACGCAGGACAGTGGCCAGACTGCAGCTACACCAGCGAGAACCCAGCGACTGGTGAAAGGGGTAAGATACAAGCCCCGGCCCTGCGGGACCCGAGCGCCCCTCCCCCCAGCTCCCGGCGGGAGAAGAGCAGGCAGAGCGGGAGGGAGACGGAGCCCAGGACTGCCGAACACCCAGCCCCAGCCATCTGGGCCAGAGCGCAGACACAATATATGCCCAGGGGGCCCTGGATACTGGGAGAACAGGGAGTAAGACCTCTGAGCGGGTGCTGAAGCTGATGCCCCTGTGACAAAGAAAAGCGGGGGCTTTTTGAAAGTCTTAAATGGACAGGGACTTAACAGCTTGACGGAAAAAACCCAGGTCACAGTACAGCAGCTGGAAATTACAGGGAAAACCGGGTGCACTAACCCCCTGGGCAACAGCTCTGAGACCCCTCACAGAGGCAAACAGTCAAGCAGCCCCCCCATCCATCACCCCACCGGGCGCTGCGAAAGCAGAGAAGCAGCCTGAGACAAATTCCGCCCTCAGAAAGGGAAATTTCTACCTCCCGGCCAGGCAAGACACAAAGACCCACTCTACACGCAATTACCCAACACAAGCCACTAGGGGTCGCAGTTGCCCCAGTAAAGAAAGGCCAGTAGTAAGTGAAAATTTTGGCCCTCCCAGCTGACAGTCAATAGCACCTGTCAACATGAAAAGGCAAAAAAATATGATCCAGACAAGACTAACCCAGACAGCTTCAGCATCTGCTACATCTTCCCCTGAGAAGGAATCTGGGGAGATAGATTTAGCCAGTCTACCTGAAAAAGAATTCAAAACAAAAGTCATAACCATGCTGATGGACTTGCAGAGAAATATGCAAGAACTAAGGAAGGAGAATTCAGAAATAAAACAAGCTCTGGAAGGACTTCAAAACAGAATGGACGAGATGCAAGAGACCATTAATGGACTAGAAAACAGAGAACAGGAACGCAGAGAAGCTGATGCAGAGAGAGATAAAAGGATCTCCAGGAATGAAAGAATTTTAAGAGAGCTGAGTGATCAATATAAAAGAAATAATATAAGAATCATAGGCATTCCAGAAGAAGTAGAGAGAGAAAAGGGGATAGAAAATGTCTTTGAAGAAATAAATGCTGAAAATTTCCCCAAACTAGGGGAAGAAATGGCCTCTCAGACCACAGAGGTACGCAGAACTCCCATGACAAGGGATCCAAGGAGGGCAACACCAAGACACATAATAATTAAAATGGCAAAGATCAAAGACAAGGACAAAGTATTACAAGCAGCCAGAGAGAAAAAAAAGGTTACCTACAAAGGAAAACCCATCAGGCTATCATCAGACTTCTCAACAGAAACCCTACAGGCCAGAAGAGAATGGCATGATATACTTAATGCAATGAAACAGAAGGGCCTCGAACCAAGAATACTGTATCCAGCACGAATATCATTTAAATATGAAGGAGGGATTAAACAATTCCCAGACAAGCAAAAGTTGAGGGAATTTGCCTCCCACAAACCACCTCTACAGGGCATCCTACAGGGACTGCTCTAGATGGGAGCACTCCTAAAAAGAGCACACAACAAAACACCCAACATATGAAGAAGGGAGGAGGAGGAATAAGAAGGGAGAGAAATAAAGAATCATCAGATTGTGTTTATAATAGCTCAACAAGCGAGTTAAGTTAGACAGTAAGACAGTAAAGAAGCTAACCCTAAACCTTTGGTAACCACAAACTTAAAGCCTGCAATGGCAATAAATTCATACCTTTCAATAATCACCCTAAATGTAAATGGACTGAATGCACCAATCAAAAGACACAGAGTAATAGAATGGATAAAAAAGCAAGATCCATCCATATGCTGCTTACAAGAGACTCACCTCAAACCCAAAGACGCGCACAGACTTAAAGTCAAGGGATGGAAAAAGATATTTCAAGCAAACAACAGAGAGAAGAAAGCAGGTGTTGCAATTCTGGTATCAGACAAAACAGACTTCAAAATAAAGAAAGTAACAAAAGACAAAGAAGGACATTACATAATGATAAAGGGCTCAGTCCATCAAGAGGATATAACCATTATAAATATATATGCACCCAATACAGGAGCACCAACATACCTGAAACAAATATTAACAGAACTAAAGGAGGAAATAGAACGCAATGCATTCATTCTAGGAGACTTCAACACACCACTCACTCCAAAGGACAGATCCACCAGACAGAAAATAAGTAAGGACACAGAGGCACTGAACAACACACTAGAACAGATGGACCTAATAGACATCTACAGAACTCTACATCCAAAAGCAACAGGATACACATTCTTCTCAAGTGCTCATGGAACATTCTCCAGAATAGACCACATACTAGGACACAAAAAGAGCCTCAGTAAATTCAAAAAGATTGAAATCCTACCAACCAACTTTTCAGACCACAAAGGCATTAAACTAGAAATAAACTGTTCAAAGAAAGCAAAAAAGGCTCACAAACACATGGAGGCTAAACAACACGCTCCTAAATAATCAATGGATCAATGAACAAATCAAAATGGCGATCCAGCAATATATGGAAACAAATGACAACAACAACACTAAGCCCCAACTTCTGTGGGACGCAGCAAAAGCAGTCTTAAGAGGAAAGTATATAGCACTCCAAGCATATTTAAAAAAGGAAGAGCAATCCCAAATGAACGGTCTAATGTCACAACTATCAAAATTGGAAAAAGAAGAACAAATGAGGCCTAAGGTCAACAGAAGGAGGGACATAATAAAGATCAGAGAAGAAATAAATAAAATTGAGAAGAATAAAACAATAGCAAAAATCAATGAAACCAAGAGCTGGTTCTTCGAGAAAATAAACAAAATAGAGAAGCCTCTAGCCAGACTTATTAAGAGGAAAAGAGAGTCAACACAAATCAACAGTATCAGAAATGAGAAAGGAAAAATCACAACAGATCCCGCAGAAATACAAAGAATTATTAGAGACTACTATGAAAACCTATATGCTAACAAGCTGGGAAACCTAGGAGAAATGGACAACTTCCTAGAAAAATACAACCTTCCAAGACTGACCCAGAAAGAAACAGAAAATCTAAACAGACCAATTACCAGCAACGAAATTGAAGCGGTAATCAAAAAACTACCAAAGAACAAAACCCCCGGGCCAGATGGATTTACCTCGGAATTTTATCAGACATACAGGGAAGACATAATACCCATTCTCCTTAAAGTTTTCCAAGAAATAGAAGAGGAGGGGATACTCCCAAACTCATTCTATGAAGCTAACATCACCCTAATACAAAAACCAGGCAAAGACACCACCAAAAAAGAAAACTACAGACCAATATCGCTGATGAATGTAGACGCAAAAATACTCAACAAAATTTTAGCAAACCGAATTCAAAAATACATCAAAACCATCGTACACCATGACCAAGTGGGATTCATCCCAGGGATGCAAGGATGGCACAACATTCGAAAGTCCATCAATATCATCCACCACATCAACAAAAAGAAAGACAAAAACCACATGATCATCTCCATAGATGCTGAAAAAGCATTTGACAAAGTTCAACATCCATTCATGATAAAAACTCTCAGCAAAATGGGAATAGAGGGCAAGTACCTCAACATAATAAAGGCCATCTATGAAAAACCCACAGCCAACATTATATTGAATAGCGAGAAGCTGAAAGCATTTCCGCTGAGATCGGGAACTAGACAGGGATGCCCACTCTCCCCACTGTTATTTAACATTGTACTAGAGGTCCTAGCCACGGCAATCAGAGAAAACAAAAAAATACAAGGAATCCAGATTGGCAAAGAAGAAGTCAAACTGTCACTATTTGCAGATGACATGATACTGTACATAAAAAACCCTAAAGACTCCACCCCAGAACTACTAGAACTGATATCGGAATACAGCAAAGTTGCTGGATACAAAATCAACACACAGAAATCTGTGGCTTTCCTATATACCAACAATGAACCAACAGAAAGAGAAATCAGGAAAACAACTCCATTCACAATTGCATCAAAAAAAATAAAATACCTAGGAATAAACCTAACCAAAGAAGTGAAAGACTTATATTCTGAAAACTACAAGTCACTCTTAAAAGAAATTAAAGGGGACACTAACAGATGGAAACGCATCCCATGCTCATGGCTAGGAAGAATTAATATCGTCAAAATGGCCATCCTGCCCAAAGCAATATACAGATTTGATGCAATCCCTATGAAACTACCAGCAACATTATTCAATGAACTGGATCAAATAATTCAAAAATTCATATGGAACCACCAAAGACCCCGAATAGCCAAAGCAATCCTGAGAAAGAAGAGTAAAGTAGGGGGGATCTCACTCCCCAACTTCAAGCTCTATTATAAAGCCATAGTAATCAAGACAATTTGGTACTGGCACAAGAACAGAGCCACAGACCAATGGAACAGACTAGAGAATCCAGACATTAACTCAGACATATATGGTCAATTAATATTTGATAAAGGAGCCATGGACATACAATGGCGAAATGACAGTCTCTTCAACAGATGGTGCTGGCAAAACTGGACAGCTACATGTAGGAGAATGAAACTGGACCATTGTCTAACCCCATATACAAAAGTAAACTCAAAATGGATCAAAGACCTGAATGTAAGTCATGAAACCATTAAACTCTTGGAAGAAAACATAGGCACAAACCTCTTAGACATAAACATGAGTGACCTCTTCTTGAACATATCTCCCCGGGCAAGGAAAACAACAGCAAAAATGAACAAGTGGGACTATATTAAGCTGAAAAGCTTCTGTACAGCAAATGACACCATCAATAGAACAAAAAGAAACCCTACAGTATGGGAGAATATCTTTGAAAATGACACATCCGATAAAGGCTTGACATCCAGAATATATAAAGAGCTCACACGCCTCAACAAACAAAAAACAAATAACCCAATTAAAAAATGGGCAAAGGAACTGAACAGACGGTTGTCCAAAAAAGAAATACAGATGGCCAACAGACACATGAAAAGATGCTCCACATCGCTAATTATCAGAGAAATGCAAATTAAAACTACAATGAGGTATCACCTCACACCAGTAAGGATGGCTGCCATCCAAAAGACAAACAACAACAAATGTTGGCGAGGCTGTGGAGAAAGGGGAACCCTCCTGCACTGCTGGTGGGAATGTAAGTTAGTTCAACCATTGTGGAAAGCAGTATGGAGGTACATCAAAATGCTCAAAACAGACTTACCATTTGACCCAGGAATTGCACTCCTAGGAATTTACCCTAAGAATGCAGCAATCAAGTATGAGAAAGATCAGTGCACCCCTATGTTTATCGCAGCACTATTTACAATAGCCAAGAATTGGAAGCAACCTAAATGTCCATCGATAGATGAATGGATAAAGAAGATGTGGTACATATACACAATGGAATACTACTCAGCCATGAGAAAAGGGCAAATCCAACCATTTGCAGCAACATGGATGGAGCTGGAGGGTATTTTGCTCAGTGAAACAAGCCAAGCAGAGAAAGAGAAATACCAAATGATTTCACTCATCTGTGGAATATAAGAACAAAGGAAAAACTGAAGGAACAAAACAGCAGCAGAATCACAAAACTCAAGAATGGACTAACAGGTACCAAAGGGAAAGGGACTGGGGAGGATGGGTGGGTAGGGAGGGATAAGGGGGGGAGAAGTAGGGGTGTATTAAGATTAGCATCCATAGCGGGGTGGGAGAAAGGGGAGGGCTGTACAACACAGAGAAGACAAGTAGTGATTCTACAACAGGTTGCTACGCTGATGGACAGTGACTGTAAAGGAGTATATAGGGGGGACCTGGTATAGGGGAGAGCCTAGTAAACAAAGTATTCGTCATGTAAGTGTAGATTAATGATTAAAAAAAAAAAATGCAGTTCCTATGTGGTGACCTCTAATGAGTTCTACACAATGATATAAAGGACATATAAAAGTGTAGGCAAAGGGTCTGTTTGTGTTTATACAGAGGATCAAAGCCTAATTTGGCTACCCCGAAAATGAACTAAGAAACGATATGAAAGAGAACTTCCAACATCAGCACTCTCGGGAAGACTAATGCCAGAAGATGATCATCAAAAAACCCCAACAAAGATCCACGCACTGCTACAGCTGTAGATGCACTCATCCCACCAGCTCCTGGACTTGCCATGGGAATGAAGAAGGAGATATCTAAGCTGGCCTGTGCATACAGTAAAACAACAAATTTGACTGGATCTATACTGTTGGAACTCAACCAAGAATTAGGAGAAGTGCAAATTGTAGCGCTCCAAAATCTTACAACTACAGACTATTTACTGTTAAAGAACATATGGGATGTGAACAGTGCCCAGGAATGGGTTGTTTTAATTTGTCTGATTTTTCTCAAACTACTCAAATTCAGTTAGATAATAACCATCATATCATTGATAAGTTTTCACAAATGCCTAGGGTGCCTAACTGGTTTTCTTGGTTTCACTGGAGATGGCTGGTAATTACAGGTATGCTTGGGTTATGTAACTATACTCCTATTATGTTAATGTGTGTGCGCAATTTAAGTAGTAGCTTAAAATCTATACATGCTGAAGTTACTCTACAAGAAGATATGTCAAAGAAATAATCAATCTTCCCATGTTTTCTTCCGCCTGCTACTTCTATAGCTTTTCTTCTTCCTTCCTAATTACAATGAACTCTTAAATAGAATTCGTGCCTCATCTCAAATTTACCGAGTATCATAACTCCTCCAAGTGGTAAAGATACCTCAAGACAAATGCTGGGCATAGAAGCCACAGGGCATAAATATGCAAAGAAATAAAAAGCTAACCTTTTCAAACAATAAGGCTTCTCTCTCACTTACCAACTTTACATTTCCCTGTATGGCCCCGGAAGATGACTGGTTAGCCAGAGACGGGTAAGATTCCTCAAGGGAGGAACAACCTAAGACAGGCACAGTCGCAGGTGGGCCATCAGGTGAGAAATTGGGGATCAACAGAGGTGAGGCTTAGTACCTCACCCCCCCTGTTGTGAGAGAAATCTTCTGCATATGTGGATGTTTTATTGCCCTTGTCTAGCTTGGATTAACACATAGTCTACAGGCACACACCTGATCATCTACATTTGCTCTCTTACAACACTAAACTATGTTTTCTACCTTTATGTTGTATCTACCTACCACTTCA
The DNA here is from genome assembly GCF_030020395.1 of Manis pentadactyla. Classification (NCBI taxonomy): domain Eukaryota; kingdom Metazoa; phylum Chordata; class Mammalia; order Pholidota; family Manidae; genus Manis; species Manis pentadactyla. The sequence goes on along the minus strand of NC_080021.1, from coordinate 43,589,647 downwards.
GCATCTTATTAAAAATAATAAAGAGAGAAATGTGGTATCCACATATAAATCAAGTATAAAAATCAAATGTGTATTCATATTTGAACTGACTGTTTATAGTTCATAATGCATGAGCAAAACCAAAAGTTTCTGTGATGACTGCCCTTGTACTGTTCACCATGTAACTTATTCACTATGTAAGAATTTGTTCTCCATGTAAGAACTTGTTCGTTATGCTTCAGAAGATTGGAGACTGACGAAAATTAGGCTTGGGGTGGATTAATGATTGTGCATTGAGCATTGACTCCCCTATACAGAATTTTATTGTTGTTAACAACCATTTGATCAATAAATATGAGAGATGCCCTAACAACAACAACCAAGAAAAAGTACACACTTCCAATTGTAAAATAAATAAGCAACCGGGATGTAATGTATAGCATAAGGAATATAGTCAAAATATTGTAACAACTTGGTATGGTGATAGCTGGTACTTAGAATTATCATGTATATAAATGTTGAATCACTGTGTTGTACACCTGAAACTAATGTAATGTAATACTGTGTGTCAACTACCCTTCAATAAAAAATAATTATCTAAAAAAAAAAAAAATGGCCATCCTGCCCAAAGCAATATACAGATCTGATGCAATCCCTATGAAACTACCAGCAACATTCTTCAGTGAACTGGAACAAATAATTCAAAAATTCATATGGAATCACCAAAGACCCCGAATAGCCAAGGCAATCCTGAGAAAGAAGAATAAAGTAGGGGAGATCTCACTCCCCAACTTCAAGCTCTACTGTAAATCCATAGTAATCAAGACAATTTGGTACTGGCACAAGAACAGAGCCACAGACCAATGGAACAGACATTAATCCAGACATATATGGTCAATTAATATTTGATAAAGGAGCCATGGACATACAATGGCGAAATGACAGTCTCTTCAACAGATGGAGCTGGCAAAACTGGACAGCTACATGTAGGAGAATGAAACTGGACCATTGTCTAACCCCATATACAAAAGTAAACTCAAAATGGATCAAAGACCTGAATGAAAGTCATGAAACCATTAAACTCTTGGAAGAAAACATAGGCAAAAACCTCTTAGACATAAACATGAGTGACCTCTTCTTGAACATATCTCCCCGGGCAAGGAAAACAACAGCAAAAATGAGCAAGTGGGACTATATTAAGCTGAAAAGCTTCTATACAGCAAAAGACACCATCAATATAACAAAAAGGAACCCTACAGTATGGGAGAATATATTTGAAAATGACAGATGCGATAAAGGCTTGACGTCAAAAATATATATACAGAGCTAACATGCCTCAACAAACAAAAAACAAATAACCCAATTAGAAAATGGGCAAAGGAACTGAACAGACAGTTCTCCAAAAAAGAAATACAGATGGCCTACAAACACATGAAAAGATGCTCCAGATCGCTAATTATCAGAGGAATGCAAATTAAAACTACAATGAGGTATCACCTCACACCAGTAAGGATGGCTGCCATCCAAAAGACAAACAACAACAAATGTTGGTGAGGCTGTGGAGAAAGGGGAACCCTCCTACACTGCTGGTGGGAATATAAATTAGTTCAATCACTGTGGAAAGCAGTATGGAGGTACATCAAAATGCTCAAAACAGACTTACCATTTGACCCAGGAATTGCACTCCTAGGAATTTACCCTAAGAATGCAGCAATCAAGTTTGAGAAAGACCAATGCACCCCTATGTTTATCGCAGCACTATTTACAATAGCCAAGAATTGGAAGCAACCTAAATGTCCATTGATAGATGAATGGATAAAGAAGAGGTGGTACATATACACAATGGAATACTGCTCAGCCATAAGAAAAGGGCAAATCCTACCATTTTCAGCAACATGGATGGAGCTGGAGGGTATTATGCTCAGTGAAACAAGCCAAGCGGAGAAAGAGAAATACCAAATGATTTCACTCATCTGTGGAAATAAGTACAAAGGAAAAACTGAAGGAACAAAACAGCAGCAGAATCACAGAACCCAAGAATGGACTAACAGGTACCAAAGGGAAAGGGACTGGGGAGGATGGCTGGGTAGGGAGGGATAAGGGGGGGGGTAGAAGAAGGGAGTTATTAAGATTAGCATACATGGGGGTGTGTGAGATGGGGAGGGCTGTACAACACAGAGAAGGCAAGTAGTGATTCTACAACATTTTGCTATGCTGATGGACAGTGACTGTAAAGCCGTTTATAGGGGGGACCTGGTATATGGGAGAGCCTAGTAAACATAATATTAGTCATGTAAGTGTAGATTACTGATACAAAAAAAAATGCAGTTCCTGTGTGGTGACCTCCAATGAGTTCTACACAAGGGTATAAAGGGCATATAAAAGTGTAGGCAAAGGGCCTGTTTGTGTTTATACAGAGGATCAAAGCCTAATTTGGCTACCCTGAAAATCAACTAAGATACGATATGAAAAAGAACTTCCAACATCAGCACTCTCTGGAAGACTCATGCCAGAGGATGATCATCAAAAATCCCCAACAAAGATCCATGCACTGCTCAGGTGTAGATGCACTCATCCCACCAGTTCCTGGACTTGCCATGGGAATGAAGAAGGAGATATCTAAGCTGGCCTGTGCATACAGTAAAACAACAAATTTGACTGGATCTATACTGTTGGAACTCAACCAAGAATTAGGAGAAGTGCAAATTGTAGCGCTCCAAAATCTTACAACTACAGACTATTTACTTTTGGAAGAACATAAGGTATATGAACATTCCCCAGGAATGGGTTGTTTTAATTTGTCTGATTTCTCTCAGACTGTTCAAGTTCAGTTGGACAATATCCACCATATCATAGATAACTTTTCACAAATGCCTAAGATGCCTAACTGGTTTTCTTGGTTTCACTGGAGATGGCTGGTAATTACAGGTATGCTTTGGTTATGTAACTATACTCCTATTATGTTAATGTGTGTGCACATTTTAATGAGTATTTTAAAACCTATACATGCTGAAGTTACTCTACAAGAAGATATGTCAAAGAAATAATCAATCTTCCCATGTTTTCTTCCACCTGCTAGTTCTATAGCTTTTCTTCTTCCTTCCTAATTACAACCCTTAAATAGAATTCGTGCCTCATATCAAATTTACTGAGTATCATAATTCTTCCAAGTGGTAAAGATACCTCATGACAAATGCTGGGCATAGAAGCCACAGGGCATTAATATGCAAAGAAGTAAAAAGCTAACCTTTTCAAACAATAAGGCTTCTCTCTCACTTACCAACTTTACATTTCCCTGTATGGCCCCGGAAGATGACTGGTTAGCCAGAGACGGGTAAGATTCCTCAAGGGAGGAACAACCTAAGACAGGCACAGTCGCAGGTGGGCCATCAGGTGAGAAATTGGGGATCAACAGAGGTGAGGCTTAGTACCTCACCCCCCCTGTTGTGAGAGAAATCTTCTGCATATGTGGATGTTTTATTGCCCTTGTCTAGCTTGGATTAACACATAGTCTACAGGCACACACCTGATCATCTACATTTGCTCTCTTACAACACTAAACTATGTTTTCTACCTTTATGTTGTATCTACCTACCACTTCAGCATCTTATTAAAAATAATAAAGAGAGAAATGTGGTATCCACATATAAATCAAGTATAAAAATCAAATGAGTATTCATATTTGAACTGACTGTTTATCATTCATAATGCATGAGCAAAACCAAAAGTTTCTGTGATGACTGCCCTTGTACTGTTCACCATGTAACTTATTCACTATGTAAGAATTTGTTCTTCATGTAAGAACGTGTTCATTTTGCTTCAGAAGATTGGAGACTGATGAAAAATAGGTTTGGGGGTGGATTAATGATTGTGCATTGAGCGTTGACTCCCCTATACAGAATCTTATTGTTGTTAACAACCATTTGATCAATAAATAAAAGAGATGCCCTCACAAAAAAAAAAAAAGTACACTCTTCCAATTGTAAAATAAATAATTACCCGGGATGTAATGTATAGTATAAGGAATATAGTTAAAATATTGTAACAACCTGGTATGGTGATAGCTGGTATCTAGAATTATCATGTATATAAATGTTGAATCACTGTGTTGTACACCTGAAACTAATGTAATACTGTGTGTCAACTACCCTTCATTAAAAAATAATTATCTACGAAAAAAAAAAGAAGAAAAAACAAGTTCTCAGATTCAAAAGACTTATTCTCCCCTATGTTTATTACAGCACTATTTACAGTAGCCAAGATATGGACACAACCTAAGTGTCCATCAGTAGATAAATAGATAAAGAAGAGGTGGTACATATACACAATGGAATTCTATTTATCCATAAGAAAGAAACAAATCCTACTGTTTGCAACAAGATGGATGGAGCTAGAGGTATTATGCTCTGTGAAATATGTCAGACAGAGAAAGACAAATACCAAATTATTTCCCTCATTTGTGGAGTATAACAACGAAGCAAAACTGAAGGAACAAAATAGTAGCAGACTCACAGACTCTGAGAAGGGACTAGTGGTTACCAAAGGGGAGGGGCTAGGGAGGGCAGGTGGAGAGTGAGGGAGAAGGGGATTGTAGGGTATCATATATTGGTGCACATGGTGTGTGTGGGGTCATTTAGAAGACAGTGTAGCTCAGAGAAGACAAATGGAAACTCTGGCATCTTACTACACTGATGGACATTGACTGCAATGGAGTATGGGGATGTCTTGATATTAGGGTGAATGTAATAACCACATTGTTTTTCTTGTGAAAACTACATGAGAGTATATATCAATGATACCTTAATAAAAAAAATAGAAAGAGAATAAACATTCTTTAACAAGGTTAAAAAAAAGTGGTATATTCACATAATAGAATATTATTTGTCAATGAAAAGGAATGAAATACTAATGCATACTAAAATATGGATGAACCTCAAAAACATTAGGGTAAGAGGAAAAAGCCAGTAACAAAAGACCACATTTTTTATGATTCCATGTATATAAAATGTCTAGAATAGGCAAATCTGTAGAGATATAAAATAGATCAATAGATAAATGTGCGTGTGTGTGTGTGTGTGTGTGCATGTGCGTGTGTGCATATGGGGGATACATTTGGATAAGGATTATCTGCTAATAGTACAGTGTCTATGTTGGGGGTGATGAAATGTTTTCAAATTTATTGTGGTTATGGTTGCATAACTGTGAGTATGCTAAGAACTATTAAATGGTACTCTTTAAATGGGTGTATTCTATGTTAAGTGAATTTAATCTCCTTACGCTGTTACTAAAAAGAGAGAGAGAGAGAGAGAAATGGAAGGACTAGATAGATCTTTAAAAAATTTGCCATGGAGGGGAAGTAGAGAAATGCAAAGATGGTAAAGAAATATGTTTTGTTTCTATATTGGTTATTTGTTTTACACAACAGTTTCAAGTACACATTCTCATTTCATCTGTACAGTGTTGCTGTGAATTTATTACATAGATAAAGAGTGAAGCTTAGAGAGCTTAAGTGACTTGCCAAAGAATATATAGCTTAATAAGAAGCAGAATGGGTAATTAAACTCAGTTTTCAGGAAACAAAAGCACAAGTTGAAGGGTTGACTCAGAGAAAGTGGGACATAGCCTACTGAGATTGGAGCAAAGGAAGAAAGACAAGATGATGATACAGATACTTTGAATTCTCTCATTCCAGAAACTCTTATAGTCCAAACCACATTTTTAGCACTGTTTACTTTTATTCTTTTGTAGGCTAGTATATTAACTTATTAATGTATTAATGTATTCTTTTGTAGTCTAGTTAAGTATTTACATTTTAAATTATTTGAACACAGGGCAATGTCTATATCATTCAGATCCTTCCCAGTACATCTGGGGCCTTGATTACCCTTTCTCTGTGTTTAGCACCTATATTCTGAGGAAAATATGAGCTCATTGGAACCAATCAGTAGAAGTATAGTGGCCATGGATGCAGACATGTGTCCTTGCTAGTCTTAATTTGTAAGAGAATGTCAGTTGCCTTGTCAATATGTATTGCCCTGCTTTAAATTGACAACATGGAATACACATGTGCTCCAAATTTTTTTATAAAGAATCCATCTTTTAAATCCCTTTAAAAATTTTTTCCTTTTCCTCATCATATCCCTCTTTCTTTCCTAACATCAAATGATTAGCAAAACCTATTGACTCTATTTCTAAATATTGCAAACTCATCCACTTCTTTCCCTCTACTATGAAATTAGGCCAGGCCCCATCATCCATCATCCAGGTCTTTTCTTTCACCTGGTCTCCCCTCTTTGAGTCTGTCCCTCCTTTACTCTGTAACTACCAGAGCTATATTATTCATATAAAAATTTAATCATATGCCTCCTTGAAGAACCCCCTGCCCAGAAAAATTTCATCACATAGATTTATCTTTTATAATACATGTAAAAACTCATTCAGCAAGCGCTTGGTGGCAACTATTTGCCACACATTCTTCTTCCATTGACAACTTTTAACAATTATAATGAATTGTTAACTCTTTGCCATGACCCATGAGGCCCTGCATGATATAGTCCTTGCCTTTTCCTCAAACTTAATCTCAGGTTCCTACTTGCCCTTTCTCACTACTGTCCAGTGACAGTGATCTTCCTTCAGTTCCTCGGAAAAGCTTTCCTGCCTTATTGCTTCTGGAAGGAGTACTCATCACTGCTCTTCTCAGTGGTAGCTCCTTAGCATAATCCTTCAGTTTTCAGTTCAAATATCTCTTCAGAGAGGATTTTCCTGCTCACCAAATACAAAGGAGAGTTCTGTTCCCATATTTGTCAATTAGCTAGGAATGACAGAAAACCCAAAGTAATCTTAAGCAAGATTCAAGTCTCTTTGTCATGTAAAATTTTAAATGGGCTAGGGACCCAGACTCCTGTCCAGACGATTCTTTCCACCTCTACCTCATGGCAAAATGGCATCTTCCATCTGCATTTGAGTGACCAGGAATGAATCAAGGGTAGGCTAAAGACATGGTCACACCCAGCTACAGAGCAGTTAGAAAATGAGGTCTTTTTTTGTCTAGGTGGTCATGTTTCTAGCAATATTAAAGGGTTCTATCACTGAAGGAGAGGGAGAAAATGGAAATGGTGGAAAAGGAACAACGTCTGCACATGTTGTGCTTGTGGTAGAAATAGACTCTTTTCCATTATTATATCACATGGCATTTTCTTTATCATGGCCCACAAAATAACTTTCTCATAGGAAATTGTGCTTTCCTTGAGCAACTGGCTTGTTTTCTTACCATGGACACTGAATTTTGTGCCTGGTTATGTTTCACTTCTTGCTCTATTTGCCAGACAGTTTGTAGCTTGACTTATTGTCCTCTCCAGTAACTGCACAAACATTATGACATGTATTTTTTTCTATAATATTAACCCTATATTCCTTAATAAAAAAAATAATATATGTTAGGTATAAGGAATATGGAAAATAGAGAAGAGCAAAAAGAATAAATTAAAAGTCAACAGTAAACATCCAAGATATTAGCCATTATTAAAATTTGTGTATTTTCTTCTAAAAAAATATTAACCCTACATTATTTTAGTACAACTATTTTATCTAATTTACTTTTACATTTATTTTTATTTTCTCAGTGTAGTTTTGCAAGTCTTCTCAAATTCTTTTGACAATAAAGTAGGAAACTAATGAGTAAAATACAATTACTAATAAATAAATACATAAGTACACATAAAAATACCCTGTATTTAATTAGGATAACAAAAGTACCTACATTATAGAGTTGTTGAGGGAATCAAGAGTTAATATAAGTAAAACATTTGGAACAGTGTCTGGTACATTGTAAGGCTGTAAGAAATACATAAATGTTCACTCAGTATTTGGGTAATGACCAAGTAAGCCTGCTTGAAAAGTGAGTCTTATGAACACTCCCAATGTAGGTTAAAATGAGAGGAAAAAGATAAGTTATATATTTAAGGGGCTTTCATCAGGAATTATTCTGTGTCTATAGTTTGTAATCTATGTAGCAGCTAGCAAATGCATTGTTCTGTGTAAAATAACATGCTAAAAAATCTTAGTAACGATGGCCTCTAAGATGTTTCATATGTCTTGTAGTTCGGCATCTTGTCAATACAACCATATAGGTAACTAACTGCATGAGATTCAATCACCAGAAGGAATGTTGCTCTCTTTCTGCTTTTTTCCATGTTAAAGATAGAAGGTCTGCATCAGATAGGTCTGTTTGAATCTTAGATCTACAACTAACCAAACTCTATGATCTAAGCTGAGTCTCAGTTTTTACCTCTGTAAAGAGGAAGGTATTTGTCCTCAACTGTATTTACCTCAGTAAATACCTACCACATGGGGACATAATGATTATACGAACTCATATATGTAAAGAGCTTCACATGGTTCTTAGCCAGAATATGCACAAAACACTTATTCCTGTTATCATTTGTTTCATGCAAATCTTTTGAACTAAAGAATTATTACCTTTCACTTCTTAGACTTAAACTGAGTATAAACATACCTGATTTTTTTTCTTTAAATATTTGGAACCCCTGCCCTACAATCTGTGGAAAAGTCTGCAAGACTTACATTTTTACTTTTCCATCCAGAGGTTGTATAGAATAGTGGTTCTTCTCAGATATGGTTCAAGGTTCAAAAGTGGTCCACATGGATTCTTGGGAACCATGTAAACTGTGGGCTCCTGTTGTGATGTTCCCATTACTACAGCATTTCTGCTTAAATTTGTTATGGATTAATAAACTATTAATGATGTTAAATGGATGCCTGTTTTTCATCAATTATAACCCTTCAGAAGCTCATAAAAAAAACTTACCATTCATTTTATTGAATTCAGGTGGTTGGGGATGAATGGCCTGAGAGGCTCTTTACTCTACCAAGGTGGATCATGAAAAATATGGTCAATTTAGTTCCACTCAGCAAACACATATTGAATTCAGATTATGGGAAAAGCATTGTACCACATATTGTAGCAATGTCAAAATACATCCTCTGTGATGGCCATCTGTTGTTATATTCTCCTCTGTTTAGGAGTGGGTGGCCTTCACCCATTCCCAGCCATATAGTTTGAGTGGGATTGGTCCCTTATGCAAGTCTAGAAGTGGATTTTGCGTGGCTTAAGGTAGTCAACACGTCTCATCTGCAAGACCAGGGTACTGGATTCAAAGTGGGCATATAACACATGAGTCTTAAACAGACTTGTTTCCTGGGGCTTCTGGGAAAATTAAGCTTGCTCTTCTTTTCTGTGGGAACTTCTGGGAGAGAGACTCTCTCTTTCCTTGAGAAGTATAATAAGGATGTGAGGGTTGGGAGAACCTGGTGCTGTGAAGGGGCAGAGCACCACACAGATGCTGAAGATGAAGAAGGGCGGTACCAGAAGTTAGGAACTATGTGGGACCAGTCCTACTACTGGTAACATGAGTCAGTACATCTCCTTAAGCCAGCTGGAAATTTCCTTAAGCCAGTTGGGGCTTTCTGTCACTTGTCAAGTATGAGAATCCACATGTTCTTTGACCTCAGCAATTAGAAGAAAAATTTATTTGTGTCATAAATATCAATTTCTTTCATCATTGTTTTCTAGTTTTCAGAGTACAGGTCTTTCACTCCCTTGGTTAAAATTTTCACTTTGTTGATTGTGTATTTTGATGCACAGAAGTTTTTAAGTTTGATGTCGTCCCTGTTGTCTATTTTTACTTTTTTATCTGTACTTTTGGTATCATATCCTAGGAATCACTATTGAGTCCAGTGTCATGAAACTTTTCCCATATTTGTTCTTCTAGGGGTTTTATAGTTTTAGGTCTTATATTTAGGTCTTTAATCCATTTTGAGTTAATTTTGGTATATGGGTAAGGTAAAGATCTGATTTTTCTTTTACATGTGGATCTTTAGTTTGCCCACTACTATTTGTTGAAGTGGTCTTGGCACCCTTGTCAAAGATTATTTAACCATCAATGCAATATTTTTCTCTATTCTAGGGCTCTCTACTCTATTCCATTGGTCTATTTGTCTGTCTTTATGCCAATACCACATTGTTTTGATTTCAGTGCCTTGTAATATATTTTGAAATCAGGAAGTATGAATTCTCCAGCTTTGTTTTTCATTTTAAATATTGTTTTGGCTATTTGGGGTCCCTTAAGGTTCCATATGAATTTTAGGTTGAATCTTTCTATTTCTGCAAAAAAATGCTGTTGAGATTTTGATAGGGATTGTGTTGATTTCACACGCTTTTAAAGATTTTCTTTTCTCATGTTTTTTATCTCTCCCTGATTTATTTTTATTATATGTTTGAAGGTATGGGTCAGTTTTATGTTTTCTAGGGCCAATCATTGAATAATTTATCATTTCCTCGGTGATTTGGAATGCTGTCATTATCATATATCAAATTTTCATATATGGGTGGATTTACTTCTGGACTCTATTGTTTTGCATTTATTTATTTTTCTTTCCATGTAGTAATATCACATTTCTTTCTTTATTAAAGCTCTATAAGAAGTCTTACTATCTGGTAGTGTCCTCTCTGTTTTTTCATTGCAGTTGATGGTGGTTTTTGGCCTCCACTCTCAATATGAATGCAAGAATTGATTTATTTTTCTCTACTGTATTTCTAATATTGTTAAGATAACTTAGAATTTCTGTTGCCATTAATATAACACAATTTTCTCTTTTACATTTTCTAGTCAAGGTCTGCCTGGTATATAGGATATTTTGATTTTCGTATACTGATTGTGTAAGCAACATAGCTGATTTCTCTTAATATTTTCTCCATAGATTTTCTCGGACTATCTACAGATTATTATGTCATTCTCAGATAAGAAAAACTTATTTCTTCCTTCCCTATATTTAAGTATTTGAATTATTTTTCTCAACCCATAAGAAGGGCGGTACCAGAAGTTAGGAACAAATATAAGTATTTGATTTCTATTTATTGTCTTGACTAGTTAAGAATTTTAGCATGTTGTTGAATAAAAGTGATAGCGAGTAACATTTTTTGATCTGATTTGATGCTTGAAACGTAAACTTAGAATGCCATTGCTACTTTGGGTGAATTCCTTTCTTTTTTTGAAAAACAAAAGACGGATTATTTCTGCTCCCACTTAAAACCTTTGAATTAGTTCCAGCTACCCTTAGGATAAATACCTAAGTTCCTTAGAGTAACTATGACACTCTGCCTAGCCTGGTTCCTCCCCACCTCTCCATCTTCATCTTGTCTCACTCTACCATTCTACCCAGGTCCTCTTTCAGGTGCTAGGACTTCATTTCATTTTAGAGCTTTTACATATGTTATTTAATCATACTGGAATATTTTCTCTCTCCCCTTCCACTCCTGCTTCACTAAGTTAATGTCTACCCCACCTCAGTTTCTTAGCCCAGTGTTTCTTTCTCAGATTTCCATGATTTCTGTCCTATCAGAACAACTCAAGTCCCAAGGGTTCCAATTTTAGAACATCATGTATTTCAGTTATTAAATTGTATGTTTAGTATGTTTGCTATTTTTGATAGGTATCAGTCCTCCCCACTGTACTCTGTACTGTAAAATTCGTTAGCAGTATCACTATATCTCACAAAGGACTCTATCCTTTGCACTTTGGAATGGCCAGCACATTGGAAGGGCTCAAAATATATCTGTTGTATGAATAAATATGAATAAGTAAATCATTGTAGGTGCAGATCTCTTGAAATGGAAATACAGGTCCTTCACTTTAATGTCAATTATTTAATTGAGTCTAGTTTAACTCAACTATTTGATGAAACAAATAAATATTTGAGAATAGAAGAATGGGTAATTTGTGAAATAAGTAGGGATAAGGGAAAGGAGAAAGAGTAACTTTGGCTATCCTTAGGGCAATACAATGCCTCTGAATATTTGAAAATTCAAGTAAATGATACTTACTCATTTGTGAACCTTTAGAACATCTCTGCCTTTCCTTTCCACTTCCCAAATCCAGGGATTTGTGTAATAAGACAGGATGCCAGACTCCTTTGATGATTATTGGGCACCTTGGAGAGGGTCCTAGAAAACACGCAAGTACGTGCTGACAAGTTAATTAGGAGGGAAGCTATGTAGGTTGGGGTGAGAAGAGCTTGGATTTGGAGTCAATTGGACCTGAGTTCAAATCCAAATGCTGCCACTTTCTGGTTTGGTAAGATATTTGAACCTTCCTGAAACCCCTTATTTTCTCACGTACTAAATGTGGTTGATGCTCTTGTGCTTAAATCTCTCCTGTTTAAACTTTATGGTGATGATTTTGAATTATAAATATAATGGGATTAATAGATTTATGTCCTTCTGGCCAGTCAACTTTAATAAATGGTGTCCAGGAAATTTTTGTATTAAGTCATATGGTACTGATATTTCCATTATGTCTCTAGAATCTTCTTCTAGTAAATTGGTATGTCAAAGTGAAGTATGGAACTAAGCCAGATTTCTTATTATTGAGAGCAGAAATTCTGTTTTGTTACAGTATTTTTCCCCCAAGTTTTACTTCTCTAGGAAGAGCATAGGACAGTTAACATTTCAAAACATAGCTAAATAAAAAAAGTCCATTTTGGAATGCCAAGCTGTCAAAGAGTTATTTTATCTCTCTGATATAGCACTATAATAATATTACTTTGTACTTGATACAAACATAAGCGTACCAGTTTCTATCATTTGCCCTTGGTTTTCAAAGATGGGATTTAGAGGGGAAATGCATTTAGATATGAAATATTGAAATCTGCTAAAAGTGTATAGAATTATTTAACAGTACAACAGGGCTGCTTGTTCCTTTTTGAAGTGACATCAGGTAGGTAAACTGAAACTGCCAAGATTGTATTTTAATGATCTCTAGGGTTTATGTGCTGTTTAAATTTCTTTGTCATTTAGTCTACATGTGTTAAATCACTGACACTTGCTAAATTCTTCTTCACATTTGTTTGTTGTCTATTGTTTGGTGTAGATCGTTTGTTCTCTTTGATGTGTGATGGGAGGAAGTGAGTAGTTACCTAATTTTCAATGAACAATTTTTCCTAAGGTATTAAATATGTTTATTCTACAGCTTCTCTGTCATTAGCTACAGAATCTGAAGTGCTCTGACAGAAACTTTCAATTCAAAGCTCCTGCATTTAGTTAGCTCTCACTCAGAAATGCAGTGGTACCAAAAAAGTACCCCCAATATCTGTGGCTGGCAACCACTAAGATTTATTTCTTGTTCACTTCATACACCCACACACCCTCAACACACACACACACACACACACACACACACACACACGCACATAAAGTTGGTATTGCCTTTGCTTCTGTCTCAGATATCTTTTTCACTCCAGGATCCAAGCTGAAGGAGACACCCCTGTCTGGGATATGCCAATCTTATAAGAAATAACAGAATATCACATTGGTATGATTTTAAAGAAAATCACTGGCATCTTTTCTATCCTGCCCTGTTCTGACACTTCTCCAAAAAGTCCCTTCCCTATTCCTCTCACCCATCCCTCCATCTTTCCTTCTGTACCCTTTGCTGCCAGGTACTCCCATGAAACCTACTCAGCTTCTCTTCCCAACCTGATGGCGGATCTTTATGACATGCCTAAATTACTGCTTTAGTCAAACCTGACAAGAAATTACATAGCCTCTGGAACTGTCTGATATTATGAAGAATAGCTCTGCTCTAAGCCAAGTAGGCTCCATATTTGCTGAAGTCATAACTACTATTTTTTTTTATTCTTGGTAATTAGTCTGAAGTGAAATTTTAAATAAATTAGAAAATTACTGCTTATACCTATTCAATATATTTCCAGAACCATTACATACCTGATTCTTATTATCATATAATGAGTAATTTCTACATCTGTCATTTCATCTGATGCTCACAAGAATCCTGGTGGTATCCATATTACTGTGATTGTCATTTTACAGGCTAGGAAAAGTTAAGCAACTTAGGATCAAAAGTTAGTGAACTTTATAGACAATATTCAAGCCAGGGTACATAATGATGGACACTTGATAAAGAAATACCTTCTCTTAAACATGTCTTATAGAATGCATAATATAATATAGTAAATACCTTGTAAACAATTTTTAGAGTGAGTTTCTTGTTTCACTGATAGGATTCACCTTAAAATTAGAAAAAAAAAGTCTTCTGCATTTTGAATGACCTAACTTCTAAATTTCAGTTTACATACAACCTTCCCCACGAAAATAATCATTATGTAGATTGGGCAATATGGTTAGTGGAGCACAAAACTGCATGAAGCCAGTTTCCCCATTGCAGTAAGTAATGTCCCCTCTATACTGTCGCTGAAAGTGTTCTCCGATTCTTATCTCTCTTCCCAAGCCACTATCATCTCTCAGACAGAATGTGGCACTAGTTCTCTAGATAGCCCTCCATACCTCTTCTTACCTTCTCCAAGCCTTTCATTACACCAAGCCTAGTGATATTTTCAAAACAAAATCTTAATTTGCCTGACTTCTCTATTCTCACCCAAATTCCTTAATACAGCTACCAGGCTTTGAGGTGATGTCACTCTGCAAACTGCTAGCCTTGTCTCATGCCATTCTCTCCCTCACTCTCTGCTGACGTTAATCTCAGTCCTCTCTTCTCACCAGCCTCCCTGCCAAGGTCCTCTCATTTCTCAGATCTCACCTTCTTAGCACAGCTGTCCATGGCCCCCAGGCCATGATAACTAGTCCTCTTTTCATGGCTGCAGCCATTGAAACTCACTTCTGTATCCCCACCATCATTAAGCTCTGTGGATTTTATTCCTTAAATACCTGCTGGAAGCTCACTGAGGTACATAGTACCTTCAGGATGCTCTCTTTAACAGATGTATTAGATAACAGTGTTTTATTTTGTATTTTTGTGACAGCCCTCACTCACTCACACCAGTTACAATTACAAGGAAATACCCAGGTACTGGGGAGAAAGCACCTTGTTCAGTCATGCTTCAAAGCAACTTTGTTTCAAACACAATGCCTCTTGTTTTAGAGCATAGATGTTCCTTCTGTGATTATTGCTAAAATTAATCAAAGTACCCAAAAATGTGACTGCCTTTCATACCGTGGCCTTATCAATGGAAGCCATTTGGATTCTAAGTGGTCAGATTGCTGGATTGGTCTGTGTTCTATGCTTGTTGCCACTGTATGTTGCTCAGTTAGGTTCCTGTATGACTTGAGTGTCTTACTGTTACTTTTGAGTTAAACATAATGGCCCTATGGTAGATGCCTCTCCATTACAAAACAAAAATGTGTAAATTCTGTATTTCAGAGGTCAAAATAGACAAGTTACCTTGTTTGCAGCTTGTCCTCAGGTGTCAATATGGCAAGATGGATTGTGGCACACTTGTCCATCAAGCAGGCAGCTGCCTCTTCAGAGATGATGACAATTTAACTGTGCCCATGGATTTTGATAGAAGTCAGGACTGGGCTTGCTTGAAAGGCTGACTGACTTTCATTTGAGCCAGACCACAGGAGATAGTTTGGGGAGATGGGTCATATGCCTCTTGCTATTGTTTGGAGATGCACTTTGCCTCTTGCTCTCTCACTTGACTAATGGCTGAGTTTAACATTTGTTTCCTGAAAATTGTTTCATGCAGACTGTTTTTCTTGCCTTGGAAGTCATAGAATAAGGATAGGGGTCCATAAATATCTTGGTTGAAAACTGGAAGATTTCAGTATCCTCTTGTCTATTTTGAAGCCTGGCAAGAAGCCTCCTATTCACTGTAAATGAATAGATCCTTCATCTATTTTTGTCTTCCTTTCCTTTTTCTTACCTGAGAATGCCCTGTCCTTCATTTTTAGGCTATTGAAGTCTAAGGCCCACTTAAAGTTTTATCTTATAGGAAACCTCCTAGATTTTCTCCAGTCAGAATTAATATGATTTATGTTGTTTTTTTTTTGAAATTGTACTTTGTATTTTCATCTAGCGCTTGTGATATCCTGTGTTTTTTTTTTCTTGAGAGGGCATCTCTCATATTTATTGATCAAATGGTTGTTAACAACAATAAAATTCTGTATAGGGGACTCAATGCACAATCATTAATCAACCCCAAGCCTAATTCTCAACAGTCTCCAATAATTGTTTATAGTTCATGATGCGTGATCAAAACCGAAAGTTTCTGTGATATGACTGCCCTTGCACTGTTCACCATGTAAGAACTTATTCACTATGTAAGAACTTGTTCATCCTGTGTTCTTTTTAAAGTTATTATTTACCTATTTTCTCCCCCAGATTATCAATTTTTAAGGGTAGAACTGTAACTTACTCATATTCATATTGTCCTCTGTGCCTAGCACAAAGCCCTGCACAGTAGGAGGACTATAATTTTTGGAATGAATTTGAATCTTTAAGACTTGTTCGTCCATGGAAAGGACATTGCACAACTATAACGTCCTCCATAAACAAGTGGAGACTCAGAAAGGACTGCTATGATTTCTTTTGTCTGCCTTACTATGATTTTGCAATTTCCTTACCACTTTAGGCCAAAGCACTGAGTTTCCAAGAACAACTGTTTTCTCTTCTCCATAACTGAGTACAGGAAAAGCCATTCCACCAGACCTAGCTACCCTGTATAGGGTGCTTAGTATAAGATTACATGGTAAGAGTAAGAGTAAGCTAGGCTTCCTTTTGGGTGGGGCGAGAGTATTTCCTATTTAGGGGTTAAGTCCTCTGAAATTGGAACCAGTTTCCTAAAACATACCACACTGAATGAATCATGTTTTTCTGTCTGTAATTGTTTCCTTTTAATAGTAGAAAACATTATAAAATTCTCACTTTACTTCCTATGTCAACTGTTCTTGGGAGGAAACCAAGTCAGAAGAGACTGAGATTGAAGTCTCTTTATCAAGTTTTCTGTAGAATAAATGATCTGAGGCAATACCACAGCAGTCCACATCTGTTGTTTTACAATTACTAAAGCAGTAATTATGCACAGGGTAAGTTGCTTAAAGAATAAATTGATCAAATTGAAAATTAGGTTAAGGAATCTGAGGATTTTAGTACTGTTTTTGTGATACTTGGCTGTAGCCAAGAGAGTCACTTCATAATTTGAATATATTAACTTCAGTCCCATGTTTTCTTCATTATTAGCTACCATAATCCTTTTCATTACTCTAACAGAGTTTGATGACTTGTTCTGGAGTGAAGCACCCCTCCCTACACATCCCCTATTAATAGATGGGGGCCTAGTGTGAAAACCACCCTCTGATTTATGAGCAAGGTCCTGGGTAGACTAAGAAAAATAACTGGTAACTCAGGCATATATCTACATACCTATTTATTTTTCTTTCTTATTCCTTTTAAAATGAAAATACTGGAGTTTTCTTATTTATATACATATTCTGCATTTGTGAATGAAGATAGTAATATGGTTAATAGGAGAAGAATAACTCTTAGATTCAGACAACCAGTAATTCAGATTTCAGCTTCAATACCTATAGTTGTGGTGACTTCTCTGCACCTTAGGATCCTCCCAATAACTACTCTGCAGAGTTGTTGTGAACATTAGCATAAACGATAGATACTCAAGTATAACCATTAGTATTACTATTATCATTACCAATTATTTCAACCTATAGAAATACACAGGTTCCTTGGAGATATACATTTTTGGAGAGTGATCAAGGATGGGGTATGATTATACTTTAAGTTTTTTGGTTTCTTTTCATTCTTTCAGTATATGTGTGTATTTGTGCCTATGAGAGTGTGTGTGTGTGTGTGTGTGTGTGTGTGTGTGTGTGTGTGTGTGTGAATTCCACATGTTATGTGTCAAGCACCATTTCAGTCTCTTTGGTAATATTAGTGAATAAAACAGACAAAAATTTCTACCCTCCATGGAACTTATATTATTGTAGAAGGCGCAGCAGAAAGCTGATAAAATCTATCAAAAACCTAAACTGGAGAAGAGGGATAAGGTGTTGGAAGTGAACTGCAATTATAAATGAGGAGGTCAGGGCAGACCTTATCATGAATATGATACTGGTTTTGGGTTTCTATTAGAGGTTTTCATGTAATATCTTTTAGAATGGGAGAATGGGAAGAAGGGAGGTGAGAGTACAAGAAAGAATAGGAGCCTGCTGATTTGTAGGAGAACATGAGTATTTCCTTTGTGTAATGTGTTAAAACATAAACTAATATAGGGAAGTTTTCCAGATGGCCTGGTTTTATTTTATTCAGTTTGAACAAACATCTTCTTTAAGTGCTTTATACCCGCTCTGACTTCCCAAACAATGGATACTGAATACAGTCCACTTGGTCTGTGACTGCTGAAGATCATTGCCAAAGTGTCACATATGTTAGTGAACAGTCATGAAACAAGGACCTCAGGGCCCACAGGGGAGCTTTCGGCTGTTGGCCTACATAATGGCTGAGCCTGCGGTGTTTGTGAGTTCTACATAGTAGTCAGTACACACATTTGGCTTTTACATTTAAATTCATTAAAATAAATGACATTAAAAGTTCAGTTTCTGAGTCACATTAGTTACATTTTAAGTGTTCAATAGCCACATGTGCCTAATAGCTACTGTGTTAACAGAGGTATAGAACATTTCCAACATTGCAGGAAATTCTTAGTGTTTGTTATTTTACATGTTCCTGTCTCTGACATTGTTTTGTGTGTGGTATTTCTGTCAGCTTCCATGACTATCTCTTCCTTATATTCATTGTTTCTCATTGTTTTTAGATTTAAATACTAGATCTAGATTTTTGTGTAAGCTAACTAGGCTCTAGCAGAGAGTAGAAAAACTTTCTTATATTCAAGCCTCTGAGTGTTCATACTTGGAATTTGGAATTTATATTTCAATTCTGACTGCCCAAGACCTTTTTGGCTTGGTTATTGTTATGTAGCCGTGCTCTGGATGGTAAGAGAATCAGACTGCTGAATTACTATGGGAGAAGTGCTATCAAAATTTAAAGGTAAAATTGCCCTTTTATGGAAATGCTTTAGACCCAGTCAATGGTCTCTTGCTTGGAGCAGTGCCATTCAAGTAGTGTTTACTGACTGACTGCCCTACACATACACCAAACACTTTGTGAGGCCCAGGAGATGTAAATGAAGACGAACTTCGCCCAAACCCTGAGGAGATCCCAGTTTACGTGGTAGGGAGAGTCATAAGTGGGAAGTCTTCCATTTGCAGTGCCAAGGTATGCCAGGACACTCTGAAAGTCCAGACGAGGGCGGTGCCTGAGGCAGCCTTCCTATGGGTAGTGGTGGGGTGTGGGGGTGGCAGGGCATGAGACAAGAGGCCAGAGGCCAGGGAATGCTCCCCAAAAGAGTGATTCTTAAATGACATCCTGAGCAATAAGTAGGTGTTAGCCTCATGGTGGGGTTGAGAGAATGGGGCCAACAAGACATGATGTACCATAGTGTGAACAGAGGCACTGAAGAGTGAACTAGCATGATGTGAGTGGGAATTTTTAAGTTTAGTATTGTTAGAATTTAAAGGAAAGAGAGTCTGTGTCTGTAGAGATAAACAGGATTTGAATGGTATGTTGAAGTGTTGTTTTTTCAGCAGAGGTAGAAGAGGAGCAGGGGGAGAGCAACATAGGCTGATACAACCTTTTTGCAGTGAAAGTAGTTCACTCTGGCAGGTTTGGTGAGGTGAAATTTGAGGGAGCTAGCCTGGAGGCCAGGACACCTGTGGCGGTGGGTGTGTGGAGGAGGAGGGATTCATAGTAGTCCAAAAGACGGAGCGTGAGGGCCTGATTTAAGAGTGTAATGGGGTGGAGCAAAGGACCTGGCTTAATCAGTATTTAAGGGATAATGATATTTAATCAATTATCAGTTTTTGAGGATTGATTAGACAGACATGGGGGATGTAGCAGGCAGAGGAATCAGAGAGGACTCGAGGCTTTCAGGAAAACAGATTAATTTGAACTCTTCTTCCAAGTTATGGGTGATAGGTTTTGACCTATAGTTGTTACTAATGATCTGCCTTGGGAACTATGGTTTCTAGGCTAGGTTTTGGCTCTTCAGGACTCCAGCACTCTCTTGTTAAAAGAACTTAAAGTATCACCATCATATGACTTTAATTTTTCAGTGGCCTATGAAAATTTATAGAAATTTGGCTTCATTTCTAGTGACTCTAGTCCAGATGCCAAAATTACCCCATTGCTGGGACATCCCTTTGATGGACGATTGAACCTGTTATTCATTAGAAACAGCTGAAAACCATCAACAAAATTCTCATACAATGCCAACAATAATGCCAGTCAGATTTCAAGGTAACTCCAGGTTTCAAAAAGTTATGAATCTCAAAATATGCCTAATTTAAAATGAACCCTTATTTGTATTTTAACACATATTTATCATGTGAAAAAGCTAGTGGCTTCCTTACTTTCCATAATTGTACTTTGCTTTTTTTAGATTATAAATGAAATTCTGAGTTCTGGATGTTGGTGGAGATGTGCTTATACATCCATAATCAATCACTTTAAAGTAAAAGTACAAATTCAGTCTGAATGATGGAAGCAGACATAAGAGAGGAGCCAGCCACTGGGTCCATTAAGATAAGGCCTATATTGAAAACAAGAGTTTTCTCCTACCTGTAGTGTATTTTTAAAAGATTTTTTAAGTAACAGTTAATATTTTAATAACATCTGTTAAGCCTCCAGAAAAGCCTACTCTCTAGTTTGCAAGATTAAGGAAGTATTCCAAATATATGTTGATACTTATTTCACGACACATTTCCATGACTGCATAAAACCACCAAACGGTAGGTGCCCGCCACTTTCCTTTGGGTGGTTATATTTAGCCACTGCATCTGGCCTTTGTTGCTAAATATTTTTTCCTTGTCACTGTCTTCATTAAATTGGATCTTCAGTGGTCTGGCAGTTTTTGAACAACTTTTTGGAAGCTATGAAACCCTGTTCCCTAATCAGGAAGATCTGGGCAAGTCCTGTGATATGAAGAAAGATGGCACTTCTCTTCTAAATGAGACAACAGAATTATAGGACAATTACATAACGTCTTCAAAATTTGTATCTGAAGAGTAGTCATGTGTTTGGGTGATGAACACTGCTGTAAATTGAGAAGCATGGGAAGTTTCCACATCCTTTAAGAATGTTTTGTACAAAGGAGGAAAGAAAAGCTGGCTTTTTGTGATTCTTGGGAAAGGTTACATTAATTATTTGTTAAAAGTTGGATTTATGAAGATCCTTGGTTTCTAAGCACATTCTTTATGAACTACTATGTTTTGTAAGATGTCAATGAAGGTTGTTTAACAACATATCAAAATAGCTTTATGAACAGATAAATATATTGTAGGGAAGTTGGGGTTCCTATGGCCAGGATGCTCACTGAACTTAAACCGCCTGATGATGTAACTGGCCTGTTGCTAGGCTACCGGTTCCATACCTTTAGGCAATAATCCATTATTGCTCTCTAGAGAGCTTGGCCCAGTGCTCTGGGTGGAGGCAGAGACACTAGTGCTTGACCTGCCGCCGGGAGAACAAGCCAGGTAATAAACCCTTTCACCCCAAAGAACGTTTTGCTGTCAATTCTTTCTGAAATGTATTTTCTTTATAAATACTGTCATTCTGTGAAACCCATGACTTCTTAGGGTGAGAAAGAAAGGAGAAAAACTATCTTTTCAAGCAATTTGTGATTTAATACCAGCTGGTCAAGTGAGTTGAAAAACCTTATGAGACATATATTATTTTGAATGCCTTTTCTCTCTCTTGGGAAACTGCCTGACCCCCACAGTCTTTCTCCCGCGGCAAATGGCTCTCAAACTTTGATATTCTCAGACCAGTTTGCCAGATGTAGGAGATAGAGCATGTGTGGCCTTTTGTGCACCAGTTCAACCTGGCTGATCTGAAACCATAAGTTAATCTTGTATGACTTTTATTTCTAGGCATCACAGCAGAAGTTCTGGTGGTGACCTCTTTCGACGAACTGTGGAGAAAGGCCCAGGAAGCGAGAGGGAAGATTGTTGTTTATAACCAGCCCTACACTAACTACTCGAGCACGGTGCAGTATCGAGTCCAGGGGGCAGTAGAAGCTGCCAAAGTGGGGGCTTTGGCATCCCTCATTCGATCAGTGGCTTCCTTCTCCATTTACAGGTCAGTCATGGTGTTCATTTGACATCTTTTTAAAAAAACAGGGTTTTCTATTAAAGAGAAGCCCTTATGAAATAAAAGCAAACCATTCAAATGAAAATACTGTTTTGTTCACACATTTTCCCCCATTCCATATTTGGTCATTTGTTTGTAATATCTTCTTTAGCATTTTCAGGATGAAATTCCAAGCATCATTTGTGCATTCCTTTAAAAAGTTTTCCACATCCATGATGATCCCATAACATTCTTTATAAAACCAAACTATTACATAATTACTTCGGAGGGAGAACTGAATTCATGTCTGTATTTCACCAAAGGTTCCTAATAACTTCAGAGGAAGTCAGACTTTTTTTTCCATTGTTGCTTGAGAAGTGAAATGCAAATAGAGTGGATAACATGATAGGGGCATAGTGGAAAGAGTTGAGGAAGAAGAGGACCTTGGATGTAGACCTGGGCCTGCTCCCAAGCAACGCCGTGGGCTTGGGAATGTTCTTCAGCTCCCTGGGTCTCAGTATTCTCCTCTACTAATCAGTGATGATGAAGAATAAGGAGTTGAATTTACAAAATTATTTTAAGAATAAATGAGGTAGACTTATGATTTTATATGAAAGATACTTGGTTACCTATAAAGGTCTATGTAAGTGTATGGTGGTATTGTTTGAGGGAAAAATGTTTTATCTTTTTCTTTGTAGTTGTAATTGAGGTAATTGCAAGGTGCTTTACTGACCCTCAGGCTTAGGATGAAATTCAGCATTACAGTGGATAGAAGGTCTAAAAATTGACTTATAGACATCTGGCCTAGTTTAATAGCTGCATACAGTAGTGTCACACATTAAGGATAAGATATTTGAGAAACATGGATAAAAGGAGCACCATTTTAGTGTTTGTAGCCTAGACTCTCTAAGGTAAAGAAAAAATGCAAAAAGAATTGAAAATAAGGTTTGTTTAGGTCTCAAGATTAGATCTTTAGTATTTGTATTAAAGGAAAGTTTTTTTGTTCTGCACAATTGCTGCTTGGAGCTGGAGACACAGCTGCTTAACCTTAATTAACAACCTGCACCCTTGAAAATAAAATACTGAGGGGGCGACATGAGCAATTAGGAAACCAACTCAGAAGGGAGTTGTATAAAAATGCAGAATAAAAAGGAAAGGGACATGTTTGTTATGGGGATAAGGTATTTTCCCAGGGGAGGAAGATGGGGCATGTTAAAACCACTCATTGGAAGTTTTATAAGAGAAAAACTGGTTCCACTGATGTCATAGTGTTAAAAATAGAAAAATTTG
Source organism: Manis pentadactyla (assembly GCF_030020395.1). NCBI lineage: Eukaryota > Metazoa > Chordata > Mammalia > Pholidota > Manidae > Manis > Manis pentadactyla. Next base: position 43,566,341 of record NC_080021.1, on the reverse strand, counting down.
GCAACTATGAAATGATGATTAGACCATATTCTTTTGGATGGTTAATCTTCCCAGGAGGGAAGTCCTAAAATGTCCAGCTTACTTCCCAGAATACCTCAGTCACCCCCTAGAATAACATACTCAGCAAGCCCTAGCCATTCCTTATGATTTCACTGGTCATGAGACCTAAATTATGGGGCTAGTCTGTTGCTTTGTGAAACTCCATGATTGCCAGAAATATTTATTTAAGAACTACTACTCATAAGACTAATAAATTCCCAGATGATTTAATGCACTGCAATGTGTCAGGGTTAATTTTTTTTTTAATCTTGTGTAATGAAAATATCTGGAAACCCAGGCCATAACCTACAAGCCCCAGAAGAATTTTGTCTAGCAGAGGACTTAGAAATCTGTTGTTAGCCAGTAAGATTGGATTCAGCCACTTGTAGTGTGTATTAAAAAGATATTTTTCTTAATATTTCTAGATCTAGACTGATTATAATTTTTTACCAATTTTATAGCCAACCATATTTCACTGGACTCTTGACTTTTGTAACTTTATATTTTCAACATTTGTAAATATATAACAACATTGCAGTACTTCAGGGTCTTTCACATGAGTCAACCTATTTGTTCTGACAACAACCCAATGGGCCAAGTAGAAGAGGCAGTATATCCCCTGTTTTACAGAAAGGGAAATAAAGCTTAAGAGAATTCAGTGTAATAACATGTTTGAGTCTTAATCCTGAAAGATAAAAATGAAAATGAGACAAACTCTGTCTCTTTCCAAATCTAGCTAATTGTTTTTTAAAACCAATTTTCCTTAAAGAGTATTTTTTATTCCTATCTCTAAATTTTCATCTCTCATTTACTCTGCAGACCATTTAACCTAGCTTTTGCCAGTACTCCAGTGGAACTTGTTAAAGGCACAAACGGCTGTCTACTTGTCAAATACAGTGGATGTTTTTGAGCAAATCATCTTACTTCACCTATGTGAAGCATTTGTCACTATTGACTGCTTTTTCAGTATCTCTTCTCTTTGGCTTCCATGACCTCTTATAGTCTCTCTCTCTTTCTCTCTCTCTCTATCTTACTTTCCCTCTTCCTTCTCTGTTTCTCTAGCATCTCACTCTGAATAGTCTTCCTAAGCAGTCCCATATGCTTTTGACTTCAACCACCATCTGCACAGGGATGCTTTCTAAATGCACATCTCCTGTTCCTACCACTGCCTGTGCTTTAGGCACACACATTCAACTGCCTGTGGATTCTTCTTTGAGATGTTCCATAATTATTTCAGTTTCAATTTATTTTTTCAGAATTGAACTCATCCTTTCACTTCTTTCTCCTGTATTTTCTATCTTAGTGAAGAGATTGCCATCCAGTCTGCCTTCTAAGTTGTATGGTCCTTGATTACATTTTTTCTCTTCCCTTGTCCATCCTTTCTAGTAGTTAATACATGTTTAGGCTCAGCATTTTATCAGTCATTTCAACAAATACATAATGAGCAGTTCCATTTCCTAGCATCACTCCACATTCCAATAGCCAGGAATCACTAACACTTTCCCAAATGCATCACATTTCCTCAAAGTTTCATGACTACATATGCTTCCTTCTCTGCAGCCTTCGCTCTCCATCCTTACTAGTTTCACACTGTCCTTCAAGATTTATCTCAAGTGTTTCTTTTTCTGGGTATTCTCACATCATCCTTTGCACACTCTGTATCATAATGTTCTGGAGATAGTTTTGTCTCATGCTTTGTTAGTTAGACTAACTGTTGTAACAAACAACTTCAAATCTCAGTCATTCAACACAATAGGAGTTGATTTCTTGTTCACATAATAGTTCCAAGATTGTGTTGCACAGATGGCCTTCTATGTCTTTATGTCTTGTGGCTCTATTGCTTCTGGGATCTCAGAATCCTCTGCAGGGTCCTCTGTATGGACTGGCAAATAAGGAGAGAAAGAGTTGATAATCAGAAGGGAGGTTTTCCATGGCCAGGCCTGGATATGGCCTACCTCACTTTTACTCACATTCTGCTGGCCAGAATGTAGTTACATGGAAGCTGAGAAATTTGGTGTATCCTTATGCTCATGGTGAAAGGTAAATGTTTGATAAATTGTCCAGTCTGTCCTAATTGCCTGACTCCAAATTAGACTATAAGTTCCACAAAGACATGGATGATGTATTTTTATCTCTGTAGTACTGTCATCGAGTATAATTTTTGTTACCTAAAATAGTCACTCAGGAAATGTCTTTTGAGAGCATGAACTTGCCTGAAGTTGTGCAGTCATTTGTGCCAGGTCTCTTAAGACAAGCCAGGTGACCCGATTTCAAGTGCTCTCTGACCAAACTGTGTAGCCTCTGTAACAGTAAGTTCAAAACAACTTGAACTTTTAGGGCACTTTGCTCTGCATTTGGAGGAAAATAGCCACATGCGCAATATGCCGGATTTTGTCTTTTCTCTGCCATAGCGTTGGTGAACAATGATGTTCTTAGTTGCTGATCGAATAAAACAGCTCTGTTCTTTGAAAGGCTCTTACTTAGCTCTATGGGAAGGGGTGATTTTGGCTTCTGTCTAGGAGTAATGTAGAAGTCAGCAACACTAGAGAAGAGAATATGCCTTGTAATTTGTTGCTGCTTTACGTCAAAATTAGGCAACCTCCTAAAGAATAGGAAATGTGTTTTCGCAGTTGACATCTGACACTTTTCAGGTCAGACATTTTGGAAGTACAGCTGTCACATGACATGACAGATGTCCTCAGAAGACATCTGTAAAAAAGTCCTTTACTTGTTGTCAACATTATTTCCAGTTTCATTGTTATTTCTCCGTATTCCCACTTTAATGTTTGTGTGCTCATATTTACTTCAAGAAAAGATTTTTCCTTTATTGATGCTTTTCTGACTATTCTTTTGTTCACTATTAACTATCAACTGGGACTCCCATTTGATGTTCCTTAATTTTTCTCTATGTGAAATACCTTTTGCTTGTGTCATAGAAGGATATTTTAAGGATAAATGTTATTAATAAGTTCTACAGAGGAAAGTTTCTTTATGGAGCCATTTGTCTTATGTTATTTCTCAAATTAATTCTATTTTTTAGTTAATATTGAGAGCTTACCAGGAGACTGTTGCTCAGATGTTGCTAGACACTGAGGTTGTTGAGATGAATTAGACATGTTTTTTTTCCCTCAGAAATATTCTATCTGGTTAAAAGAGAGGAGGGTAAGCTTAAACTATAAATGACTAATGCAATATATTTTATATTTAGTGCTAAATGTATGATTGGAGGAAAGGAATGAAGGAAGGAAATTAACATTTATTAAGTACCTATTTTTTACTGTGCTTCTCTGAAGGCTTAAAAAATTTGTTTCAATTAGTTATGCAACCCAGTAGAAGTAGATATTGGTGTCTCTCTTTTACTGAAGGAGAAACAGGCTGACATAGTTAAATGGCTAGTCAAATTACACAGTTAATGAAAGAACTGGGATTTATACTCATAGTCTCTGGCTCTAAACTCCATGTACTTGAGATTATACCAACTAACCAGGAGAGCTAATGCTAGAGGCATCTAGAAGAGATAGCAGAGGGTTTGATTAGAGCTGACTTCATTGAGGGTGTGGGTTTGGGGCATACTACAATGAAAAAGCTGAACCTGAACAAGAGAAGTGGGGTGGAAAGACACTGTATATGTTATCAGACAAGCATGGTGCACTTGGGTAGCACGCAGGTAGATCAGTTTGGCTGGAGCCAGAAGTTTTACAGCAATCAAAGAGACCTAATTGGGGTGAGAGGAAGAGACTGGGTTATAAAGAACCCAGAGTACCAGGTTGGGGAATTTTAAGCTTAATGTGGAGGAAAGGGAAATCATTGAATGTGTAGAGCTGGGGGCTGATATTTTAGAGCAGTATTTCTCTAGGCATGGTCTCTGAAACACTATCATCAACCTCCCCCGGGAGCTTGTCGATATGCAAATTATCAGGCCCTGATTTCCCCCGTTTTTTTTCAACCATTAAAGTAAAAAATGATTGAGGTTGGTGCTGTGGTTTAACCAGCCATCCAGGAGATTCTGATGCAGTTTGGGAACTATTGTTTCTGATCTGTCTGGTGACTGTACATAGCATGCTTTGAGGAGGAAAGACAGGCTATTGTTTTAATAATGCAGATGTGAAATAATAAGGCCATAGATGATGGCAGTGGAGATGGGAGGGCAGAGATAGAAGGAGGGATGGCATGAAGAAATTAGCCCAATGTGGGAAGTTGCATTTGGAAGGGGGGAGGAGGAGTCAAAATTTGCCATAAAGCAAGGATAAAAAACCATGGGATGAATCTGTGTTCAGTTTCACCCAATTTTTAAAAATCAAGAGTTTTACATAAAAATAGGGATTTGTGGTTTTTAGAGAAAAACTAGATCCGGCAACATCTGGTGTGTTTATAAGGCAAATTTCAGCCGAGTGGATTAGCCACCAAATCCTTTTTGGTGAGGGATGTGCCCTCTCCGGTCTGCCCCAGTTTCCCAGTTTCCCTCCACTCAGCTTGGGGACTGGAGAATAATGAGAAATACAGGGGTCAGGAGAGGGAGCTGATATGGAAGCACCATGATTAGTTGGTTTTTAGACATTCTGAGTTTGAAGAGACTGTGAGATAGTCCCATTACTTTAGTTTTTATATTTTGTAAGAAAAACAGTTAAGCATTTCCATTTCTCTCTTATTTACTTTTTGGATCACCTTAGGCAGTTTAAAATTCTAGGCTGGCTTCCTTGTATGAAGTACACCTTGGGACTTCTGCCTCCTGCTTTCTCAACATGTGAGCTCAAGAATGCAAAATAACTTTATATTAGCCCTAGTAAGACATAGTTTGGAAAGTAACCATACTGAGGCCAAATTGTCTATTGTACTGCCATTGCCAAATATATTTTATTTTTCCTAGTTATTTTCTCCTTTGCCCCAGATAATTGAACACAGACTGTAAGTTATAATCAGCCAAGGAAGCAAGAGGCTCTCCTATCACTTTACTGTGAAAATTGCATCCCCACACTGGCTAAGAATTCATTGAGGTGGCAATGAGTTGCTGATGGAACTTGGTTTTATAAATACTATTGATTTATGTTTTTATCACTTGGCCTTTGTGTACTGTATTGGTAGGGTACAGCAAAGAGGAGGAAAAGAAGCAGTCCAGTTTGAAGAAGACTAAGATATGATTAAACATTCAGCTGGAGAGAGAGATGAGTGAATCCAGGTGATGTTTATGGAGTGTCAGAGAGTGAGAATGTTATACCATCTGGTGAGAGAGCTGTGAAAGAGTATATAAATCAATCCCTATAATGATCCTTAATTAATACAGAGCCGATAAGTGACATAATTGAAGCACTGGTTGGACTACATCATGGAGTTAAATAGCTTCAAAAAGGGCTCTGATTAAAGCCATTGCAATTTATAAAACATTCTTCATCTTAAGAAAGCATCTTGATGAGATTTAACACGAACACTTTTGTAATCAGAGGGCCAGCTTAAAACATTCAGAGCAGAGGTGAAATGTTTTAAGAGGTCTACTTTGGATGATTTTTGAAAGCTAGTTGTTCTCGAGAGTAAAAAAGATTGTTCCGTCTCCCTTTGTTTTTTAATGGGAGGAAATTAATGCTGCTGCTTCACACTTAGACTGTCTTGCATTTTTGATGTCCTGATGGTTTGATTCTTCGACATGACCTTAGCATAATTAGCTATCAGGCTTGATTTAAACTGTTTTGAAATATTGTTGCATTTGGAGGGGACATCTGTGCCTGCTGATGATTACAAAATAAGAAAAATCCCACTGTGGCTCAAAATGGTGCATCTGGGCCCACCTCGATTAGTAGGTTCTTTTCCTCCCTTATTTCTTATTTTGTTTTTTCTTAACTCACTCTGAGGCCCATTACAGATGCACAGTAATCAAGCAGAATGCCAATTCTCATCATTTATGCAGGTGGAGGGCCACTGTGTTCCTGAGGGGATAAACTAGAGAAGACCCACACACTGAATGCTGCATTTTTTTCTTCTCATCAGCCTTTTATTTCCTCTGCCTCTGATTTTTGAAAGGCAGATTCTTAGTATAGAAGGCCTTTGTTAGAAATTCCAAAATGTTCTTTAATCACTGAATTCTTATTATTGCTTCAGGTAGTGTGACAGGCACACTGCCTCCTAGTGGATAGGCTCAGGCTGTGTACTCTGGAGTCCCAGCACTGGAGTTGAAGGTCGGGGTCACTGTTTAGCCACTCGCCAGGGGTGTGACCTCGGTAAATTGTATAAACACTCTGCTTCAGTTTCATCTGTAAAGTGGGGGAAATAATGGTACCTTTTTCCTGGTGTTCTGTGAGGATTAAATGAGATGTTATTATTACCTGACAGTAAGTTTACATATGGTGTGTGTAACATACTATTTTTCTATAGTCTGGCCGACTAACAACTGGATATAGTTATTGAATAAAAAAGGATGGGAAGGAGGAAGAAAGGAGGAGAAGTAAGAAAGAAATGATGAGTAAGGAAGGAAAGAAAGAAGGATGAGAGGAAGGGAGAGAAAGAAGGACTTTATTTAATATCACTATTATAATTGCAGCTATCTAATTGGGAGATGGTTCCTAACATCATTATTGCCATTTTGATCTCTGATTAGTTTGTCCAAACTCTGTTGGGACTATGTGTTTACTGGTCTTTTTCTCTCTGGACTGGAAGTTCTCTTGGGGATATATGGTATGTCTTACTCATCTCCATGTTCCCAGGGCTGTACTCAGTGTCTGATATACAGCAATGCTTGAATGAATGAATAAGAAGAATTAGAGGCAGACTATTCAGTTTGCTAACATGTAAATTCAAGGTGTTACCATTTCACATTCATAAAAGTTGAATAACAATATAGATGAGGTGACTAACCTTTTGAATTGCTACTTATCAAAAATGGAATCTCTGGAATCTGAGAGGAGACTATATAGTTATGTAAATTTTGGTAAAGTATTGCAAACTGCATATTACTTTGGTGCTTTGTGAGGCTGCTATAATTAATGGTCTGTTTGCATTCCTAGTACCGGCTGTCATTTTTCATCTGCTTATAACCTTGATATAAAAATGTGTTCTTGGCTGCTATTTTGCATTCATAATTTTAAAATGTATATAAATGTTCACCTTCTATTTTCCAGCTTTCTGATTATCAAAAACACAAACTTAAGATCGCATCACTGTGGCATATTTTTCTGAATCTCTAGTGGTAAAAAGAAATTAAAGCATTTTGAATTCAGGTTTCAGGATTATGATAATGCTGTTTGCTTATGCAGCGCCTTTTGAAAAATGTCTAGTGTTGAATATGAACCCAAAGAATCATGAGTGGCTTCAAGTCAGTCTTTTGCTATTGCATGTGCTTCCATTCTCTCTCATCAAAGCTAGAGGCAACTCTTAAGGTCCTCTAGAGAAAGTACCAGGCAGAAGGTATTACTAAGGAGACTTAGAGACTAAGAAGGTAATAATATATAGAGTGGGATTTGGAATCAGCAGACCTGGATTCAGATGTAGGTTCTGCCACTTAGAGGTTGTGTGACCTTATGTACATTAGTTAACCCACACTGAGCCTCTTTTCTCACCTGTAACATGGGAGAATACTATTTATCTCATAGAGTTGTTGAGATAATTAAATGAAATCAAGCACTACACATACAGCCTGAGACATGGAAGCAGTCAATGAATTATAATGACATCTTATCTTGATCATGGTCATTATTGTTATTATCATCATGAGATAGTGACAGGACTAAGCAGGTAGGTTGTTATAAACTGGCTTATCTTAGAAAAGCAGCAGCTACAGAACTCTTCTGTCTTCCCTAGGAGTTTCAGCTCCAGGCAAGTTCACTCTGGATTCAGTGAGACCAAGAAATGACAATGGAACATTTTCAGGGAAAAGGGCTTATACTCAGCTTTATTCTTGTGGTGGCAGGACAAGTGTTAGAATACCATCTGCCTCAGGGCAAGTCTGCCTGCAGCAAACTGGTCTCTCCTCTGGGCCTCTCCCCTACCTCCCAGCCCCAGAGCACTGGATGGAGCTTTTTATATAGAGTTAATAATATCTCATTGCCTACACATGTACAAGCATGCACCTGTGAGCATTACACTTGCACAGTGGACAAGCAGACTAGGGTCAGGTGAGGATCCTGGCCATGGAACTTACATTTCCCATACACTCCACCCCTCCAGGATTCTTGCCTCACAGTCTATGTACCCTCAATTTTCTGCAATGGTCCCTGTGTGAGAAAGCTGGAACATTGTAATCAAATTCCACAATAACAACAGAGGCTACAACAATATGACGTAGTTATGATACAGGTAACAACAAAAGTTATCATAATCCTCAAACCTGAGGAGATCAATTGCACCAAGTGGTCATTCCAGCTGTATTCAAACCAGTTCTACTAGATGACTTCATGACTTGCACTTTGTGTGCACATCCATCAATCAATACTTTTTGCTATGGTGTGTGCCCAATCCACAAACATTAGAGAAAATTAATCTTAATAGTGATAAGACACATGTTTTAGTGACACCAATATAAGCAAATCTTGTCCATCAGGTAGGATACATGCAAGAGAGTGGTCCTGTGATAGGACTGTGGCAGGAAGGGGTCCCATCCAGATCTAGTACAACAAACCTTTACTCCTCTCCCTGTGGGAATTACTGAGGGAGCTATATATAGTGCTACTGGAGGCATATGCACTGGCCTTAAAGATAAAACAAACTCCACAGGAAGATGCTCTTACCTTCTCGCCATTTAGGGTACATTACCATGATCACTGGGGGCTACTCTGCTGTTACTCCAGGAATACACAGGAAGCCCCACCATCACTGGTCCATGTGGCAAAATGTCCAAGGTCACATCCATGAAACGGAGTCTCTGGGATTTATTGCAGTTGGGCTGGTAGTAAGATATTATTCTGGTGGCCAAACCCTGGCTTCAGTGATTTCTCCTTAGTTTGTATTTGCAATTGTATAGGGGAAGCAGCAGTGTGTGTTATCATGTCTATGGGGCTCAGTGCCCCTTCCAGGGTTTTTCATTAAAATGCCACAGCACTGTCCATAAGTGGACTGACCAACCCCATAGACTATTAGTGTCTGACTTTAGGCCAGATTTTAACAAACCATTGTACCTCTCTGTCATGCCTGCCCTGGTAGGATTATATAGTACATGAAACATCCACTTTATACCTAATTGTTGCACCCATACTTGTAGTGCATGTCCAGTAAAATGGGTGCCTTGATCATTCTCAGTTACCTGTGGTTGGCCATAGGCGATAAAGAGATGCTCCAGGTTTCTTTTGGTTGTTTGCTGGTCTGTGTGACATGCAAGAAAAGCAATCAGAAGTCCAGTAGCTGTGTCCATACAAGTCCTGGCATATTGGTAGCCTCTGACAGGGTAGAGGCCTAATATAGTCTATCTGCCACCTGATTGGGGGCATTGGCCCCTTAGCTATTATCCCATGCTGCTGTGGGACTTGGTGTAAGTCCCTTTTAGGGCATACAGTTACTCCTGCTGGGCTCTGCTGACTTCTTCAAAGTTTAAACTAAGTCCCACCAATGGGCTACAGCCCACATTGTCTTCTGCCCCATATGCAACAAACGTTGATGTAACCAGTGGACCGCATCATAAGCAAGCATTCCTTCTAGCCGTTGTACCTAGGCCAATTTATCTGCTTCATCATTTCTTGGGGATGCTAGTGGCAAATAGCCTGTCATATGATATACTGTAACTGTTTTAGTCTGACCACTGGCCCATAAGTTTTGCAACAACTCTGCCCCCAAAGGGGTAGGTGACCAATCGACCAGTCAACATGGTACCATGTCAGTAGCTACATAGTCAAGCCTCGATAGATGGCCTAGCTGTCAGTGCAGACTAATGGGGAGGGCTGCTGGGTAATCATGAGCCTTATGCCAAAACTCTGCCTATTGACTGCTTTCCCCTCACTGTCTTCCATCTATATTGTCTGTATTAGGATAGAAAGCTGTGGCCCTCCATTTTGGGGGCTGCCCATGGCTGGAGCCATCTATGTATGATGCATCTTCAGGTATAGGGACTCCTCCCTCCTGATAAGGGCACTCTGCTACTAATGGCTCTAACGCAAATTCTTCCTGCCTTTCACTGGTATATGCCACTGGCTCCAATAAGCATTGCAGTTCTTCACTCAAGGGTCTAGTAGAGAGGGCACTATGCTCCTGTAGCTATGTGTCCCACTGGGCTAGTGTGGGCATTTGTGCCATGCCACTCAGCGGCTTTTGGGTCCAGTCTCATACCCACCCCACAATGGGATAGGTTGTTATTACCTTTATCAGGGCCATATCAGAGATGGGCTCCATAACCAGCAAGATGCGGTGTATGGCAACCAACTGCTTCTCTATTAAAGTGTACCATACCTCTGCTCCTTTCCAGAGTTGCTTCCAGAATCCAATAGGTTGATGAGTTCAGAGTTCACAGCCAAAACTGTCTTCAGATATATGAACATCCAGATCACAGAGCCTTAATGGGTCTCTCATACGCAAGGCCTGCACAACCTTGACTACCTGTTTTGCAGCAGTAAAAGCAGATGCCCATGTTACATCCCAATCCCACGTGATGCCCTTTAGCATAAGGTATAAAGGCTTCAGAATTTGTGCCAAGTGCAGGATAAACACTCTCTAGTAGCCTAAAAGGCCCTAAAACTCTTGTAATAATGCCACAGTTGTAGGAAAGGCCTGGACTTTTTCTATGATTGCTTCTGGGATAACTTTAGTCTTACCAAACCAGACAGCCTTCAAGAATTTACTGACAAACCAGGTCGCTGACCCTTAGTGCTGTTCACAACCCATCTTTTTCTCCTGTAGATATTACAACAGTCTAGGTGCTAAACCTTCTAGATCCAAAAGAGAATCAGACATGAACATGACATCATATATATAATGATACAGCTGCACCATTGGCAGTTTCTCCCATGCTGCCAAATCCTGGGCTATGAGTCCATGACAGATGGTGGGGCTGTGGAGGTACTCCTGAGGAAGGACAGTGAAAATCTATTGCTGTCTTTCCCATATGAAGACAAACTGTTCCTGACTTTCATGTGCTGTGTCAGTGGAAAAGAAGGCACTAGCAAGATCCACAACATAATGATATGTCCCTAGTTCATGACCGAGGGTGTCCATAAGGCCTGCAATAGAGGGGACAGCAGCATGCAGAGGGGGTATGACGTTATTCATTTTTTTGTAGTCCACAGTCATACACCAGGAGCCATCTGGCTTTTTCACTGGCCACAGTGGGAAATTAAAAGGAGTATGGGCAGGGTTTATAAATACCCACCTTCACTAGTTCCTGGAGAGTTTCTTCAATTTCTTTATGCCCTCCAGGTAATTTGTATTGCTTGGTATTAGTCACCTGCTGAGGCACAGACAAAGTAACAGGCAGGTGCTTAGCATGTGCCCTCAGAATTTACTTCACCACATATATCGTCAGTCTGAACTCACCTGCAGTGGTCTGCAACCAAAGGCCCTACAGGATATCTATTCCAAGATATATTTGGGGATGTGAGGGATATACACAGGATACCCCTTTGTGGATATATGCACTATTACCAATGGTATTCGGGCTTATTTCCCTCTGATAACCTTACCTCCATATACATTTATAATAGCAGGGGTCCTGGGAAACCACTCAGGGTTGCCATAATTCAGTGAGCACTCAGTTCCTATGTCCAGCAGAGCCAGGACACATTGCATACTCACTGGTGATAACAAATTGATATTTCAACATGTGGTTTCTAGTTCTCACCCAGTCCTCCAAGGCAGGTGCCTTGGCCCTCTCCTCAGTCAAACCATATCACACAATCATCTTCCTATGAGGGTCCAGGCAGGGTTGGCTCACTCTCCAGCAGAAAGTCCTGCAGACACACTGGCCAGATTTGGTACCTCTGGCTTCCATTACTTGGTCCTTGCTTTAACCAACTGCTGAAACTTCTATTCCAGCTTTAATTGCTCCCACAGCTCCAGTAAGGCTTTGTTGGAATTTCCATTGGAGTTTCTCTCTGTCTGCTCCTGCCTTTATCAAAACAAATCATATCTGGGTCCTTGTGACCTCCATGGGGCCCTTTATTTTAAAAAATTTTTATATCATTAATGTAAAATTACATGAACAACATTATGGTTTCTAGACTCCCCTTATTATCAAGTCCCCACCACATACCCCAATACAGTCACTGTCCATCAGTGTAGTAAGATGCTATAGAATAACTACTTGTCTTCTCTGTGCTATACTTCCTTCCCCATGCCCACCCCCTACCCTATGTGTGCTAATTGTAATGCCCCTCTTTCCCCCTTATCCCCACCCATCCTCCCCAATCCCTATCCCTTTGGTAACTGTTAGTCCATTCTTGGGTTCTGTGATTCTGCTGCTGTTTTGTTCCTTCAGTTTTTTCTTTGTTTTTATACTCCACAGATGAGTGAAATCATTTAATACTTGTCTTTCTCCGCCTGGCTCATTTCACTGAGCATAATACCCTCTAGCTCCATCCATGTTGCAAAAGGTAGGATTTGTTTTCTTCTTACGGCTGAATAATATTCCATTGTGTATATGTACCACCTCTTCTTTATCCATTCATCTACTGATGGACACTTAGGTTGTTTCCATTTCTTGGCTATTGTAAATAATGCTGTGATAAACATAGGGGTGCATATGTCTTTTTCAAACTGGGCTCCTGCATTGTTAGGGTAAATTCCTAGAAGTGGAATTCCTGCATCAAATGGTATTTCTATTTTGAGTTTTTTGAGGGACCTACACACTGCTTTCCACAATGGTTGAACTAATTTACATTCCCACCAGCAGTGCAGGAAGGTTCCCCTTTCTCCACATCCTTGCTAACATTTGTTGTTGTTTGTCTTTTGGATGTTGGCCAACCTAACTGATGTGAGGTGATATCTCATTGTGGTTTTAATTTGCATTTCTCTGATGATTAGCAATGTGAAACATCTTTTCATGTGCCTGTTGGCCATCTGAGTTTCTTCTTTGGAGAAGTGTCTGTTCAGATCCTCTGCCCATTTTTAATTGGCTTATTTGCTTTTTGTTGAGGTGCGTGAGCTCTTTATAAAATCTGGATGTCAACACCTTATTGGATATGTGATTTATGAATATATTCTCCCATATTGTAGGATGTTTTTTTGATCTACTCGTGGTGTGCTTTACACTACAGAAGCTTTTTAGTTTGATATAGTCCCACCTGTTCATTTTTGCTTTTGTTTCCCTTGCCCAGAGAGATATGTTCATGAAGAAGTTGCTCATGTTTGTGTCCAAGAGATTTTTGTCTATGTTTTTTTCTAAGAGTTTTATGGTTTCACGACTTACATTCAGGTCTTTGATCCATTTTGAGTTTAGTTTTGTGTAATGGGTTAGACAGTAATCCAGTTTCATTCTCTTACATGTTGCTGTCCAGTTTTGCCAACACCAGCTGTTGAAGAGACTGTCATTTCCCCACTGTATATCCATGGCTCCTTTGTCATATATTAATTGACCATATATGCTTCATGTCTGGGCTCTCTAGTCTGTTCCATTGGTCTATGGGTCTGTTCTTGTGCCAGTACCAAATTGTCTTGATTACTGTGGCTTTGTAGTCGAGCTTATAGTCAGGGAGCATAATTCCCTCCACTTTATTCTTCCTTCTCAGGATTGCTTTGGCTATTTGGGGTCTTTTGTGGTTCCATATGAATTTTAGAACTATTTGCTCTAGTTCATTGAAGAATGCTGTAGGTATTTTGATAGGGATTGCATTGAATCTGTAGATTGCTTTAGGCAGATTGGCCATTTTGACAATATTAATTGTTCCTATCCATGAGCACAGGATGTGTTTCCATTTATTGGTATCTCCTTTAATTTCTCTCATGAGTGTCTTATAGTTTTCAGAGTATAGGTCTTTCACTTCCCTGGTTAGGTTTATTCCTAGGTATTTTATTCTTTTTGATGCAATTGTGAATGGAATTGTTTTCCTGATTTCTCTTTCTGCTAGTTCACCATTAGTTTATAGGAATGCAACTGATTTCTATGTATTAATTTTGAATCCTGCAACTTTGCTGAATTCCAATATTAGATCTAGCAGTTTTGGAGTGGAATCTTTATGTTTTTTTATGTACAATATCATGTCATCTGCAAACAGGGACAGTATGACTTCTTCCTTGCCAATCTGGATGCATTTTATTTCTCTGTGTTGTCTGATTGCTGTGGCTTGGACCTCCAGAACTATGTTGAATAAAAGTGTGGAGAGTGGGCATCCTTGTCTTGTTCCCAATCTTAAAGGAAAAGCTTTCAGTTTCTTGCTGTTAAGTATAATGTTGGCTGAGGGTTTGTCATATATGGCCTTTATTATGTTGAGGTCATTGCCCTCTGTACCCATTTTGTTGAGAGTTTTTATCATGAATGGATGTTGATTTTTGTCGAATGCTTTTTCAGCATCTATGGAGATGGTCATGTGGTTTTTGTCCTTTTTGTTGATGTGGTGGATAGTGTTGATGGTTTTTCAAATGTTGTACCATCCTTGCATCCCTGGGATGAATCCCACTTGATCATGATGGGTCATCTTTTTGATGTATTTTTGAATTCAATTTGCTAATATTTCATTGAGTATTTTTGCACCTATGTTCATCAGGGATATTGGTCTCTAATTTTCTTTTTTTGTGGTGTCTTTGCCTGGTTTTGGTATTAGAGTGCTGTTGGCCTGATATAAAGAGTATGGGAATATTCCCTCCTCTTCTGCTTTTTGGAAAACTTTAAGATGGATGGGTACTAGGTCTTCACTAAGTGTTTGATAAAATTCAGCAGTGAAACCATCTGGTCCAGGTGTTTTGTTCTTAGGTAGTTTCTTGATTAGCAAGTCAATTTCCTTGCTGGTAATTGGTCTATTCAGATTTTCTGTTTCTTCCTGAGTCTTCTTTGGAAGGTTGCATTTTTCTAGAAAGTTGCCCATTTCTTCTAGGTTTTCCGGTTTGTTACTTTATAATTTTTCATAGTATTCTCTCATCATTCTTGGTATTTCTGTGGTATCTGTAGTGATTTTTCCTTTCTCATTTCTGTTTCTGTTTATGTGTGTGGACTCTCTTTTTCTTGATAATTCTGGCTAGGGATTTATCTTTTAGTTTATTTTCTCAAAGAACCATATCTTGCTTTCATTGATTCTTTCTATTATTTTATTCTTCTGGATTTTATTTATTTCTGCCTTAATCTTTATTATGTCCCTCCTTCTACTGACTTTGGGCCTTATTTGTTCTTACTTTACTAGTTTCATTAATTGTGAGTTTAGATTGTTTGGGATTGCTCTTCTTTCCTGAGGTAGGCCTGTATTGCAATATACTTCCTTCTTAGCATGGCCTTTGCTGCATCCCACAGATTTTGTGGTGTTGAAATATTGTTGTTATTTGTCTCCATATATTGCTTGATCTCTATTTTTATTTGGCCATTAATCCATTGATTATTTAGGAGCATGTTATAAGCCTCTATGTGTTTGTGGGCTTTTTCATTTTCTTTTTGTAATTTATTTCTGGTTTCATACCTTTGTGATCTGAGAAACTGGTTGGTACAATTTCAGTCTTTTTGAATTTACTGAGGCTCTTTTTGTGGCCTAACATATGATCTATTCTTGATAATGTTCCATGTGCACTTGAGAAGAATGTGTACCCTGTTGCTTTTGGATGAAGTGTTCTGTAGATGTCTGTTAGGTCCATCTGTTCTTATACATTGTTCAGTGCCTCTGTCTCTACTTATTTTCTGTCTGGTTGTTCTGTCCTTTCAAGTGAGTGGTGTGTTGAAGTCTCCCAAAGTGAATGCATTGCATTGTATTTCCCCCATTAATTCTGTTAGTATTTGTTTCACATATGTAGGTGGTCCTGTGTTGGGTGCATAGATATTTATATTAGTTATATCCTCTTGTTGGACTGACACCTTTATCATTATGTAATGTCCTCCTTTGTCTCTTGTTACTTTATTTCTTTTGAAATCTATCATGTCTGATACAAGTACTGTAACTCCTGCTTTTTTCTCCCTATTAGTTGCATGAAATATATTTTTCCATCTCTTTACTTTCAGTCTGTGTATGTCTTTGGGTTGAAGTGAGTCTCTTGTAGGCCTCATTTAGATGGGTCTTGTTTTTTTATCCATTCAGTGACTCTATGTCTTTTAATTGGTGCATTCAGACCATTTACATTTAGAGTGATTATCGATGGATGTGTAATTATTGCCATTGCAGGCTTTAGATTCATGGTTACCAAAGGTTCAAGGGTAATTCTCTTACTATCTTACAGTCTAATTTAACTTACTTAGTATGCTATTTCAAACACAACCTAAAGGTTCTGTTTTTTTTCTCCTTTTTCTTCTTCCTCCATTCTTTATATGTTAGGTATCATATTCTGTACTCTGTCTATCCCTTGATTGACCTTGGGGGTAGTTGATTTGATTTTGCATCTGCTAAGTACATAATTGTTCTACTTTGCTGTTGTTTTATTTTCCCTGGTGACATCTATTTAGCTTCAGGAATACTTCCATCTATAGCAGTCCCTCCAAAATGCACTATAGAGGTGGTTTGTGGGAGGTAAATTCTCTCAGCTTTCACTTATCTGAAAATTCTTTATCCCTCCTTCAAATTTAAATGATAACCTTGCTGGGTAGCGTATTCTTGTTTTGAGGCCCTCTGCTTCATTGCATTAAATATATCATGCCATTCCCTTCTGGCCTGTAAGGTTTCTGTTGTGAAATCTGATGATAGCCTGATGGATTTTCCTTTCTATGTGATCTTTTTTCTCTCTGTAGTTGCTTTCAAAAGTCTGTCTTTGCCCTTGATCTTTGCCATTTTAATTATTATATGTCTTGATGTTGTCTTCATTGGGTCCCTTGTGTTGGGAGATCTCTGCACCTCCATGGCTTGAGAGACTATCTCCTTCCACAGATTGGGTAAGTTTTCAGCAATTACCTCCTCAATGACACTTTCTATTCCTTTTTCTCTCTCTTGTTCTTCTGGTACCCTTATAATGCAGATATTGTTCCATTTGGGTTGGTCACACAGTTCTCTCAATATTCTTTCATTATTAGAGATCCTTTTGTCTCTCTGTGCCTGAGGTTCTTTGTATTCCTCTTCCCTAATTTCTATTCCATTTACCATCTCTTCTACTACATGTAATCTGCTTTTAAATCCCTCCACTGTATGTGTCATTTCAGTTATGGATTTTCTTAATGATTGAATCTCCATCTTAAATTCGTCCCTGAGTTCCTGAATATTTTTCTGTACCTCCATGAGCATGTTTATGATTTTTATTTTAAACTCTTTTTCAGGAAGATTGGTGAGTTCAGTCCTTTTTCTGGGGTTTGTAAGATTTTGGTCTGAATCAGGTTACTTTGATGTTTCATAATTCTATGCAGTGCCCTCTAGTGCCCAGAAGCTCTAGTCTGTAGTTGCTCATCCCCTAGAGTGAGGTTGGGGGTCATAGGGGAGCAGTGCTGGTGCCTGGGGGGAGGAAAGATCTGTTTCCTCATTCCAGGCTGTAGTGCCTATGTCCAGTATCAGAGCCAGTGCGCTGAGCACACAGTTGTAAGCCTCTGTGCTTGGCATTCTAACTGTTGTAGGCACTGTCTCCCTCCTGCTGGTGTAATACCAGTGCAGTGACTGCCGGTTTGTGAGCAGGTGCCAGCAGGCCAGGAGGAAGGCACAGCAGGCTGCATGTCACAGTGGGGGGCCTCATACCTGAGTAGCCAGCCAGGGGGATGGAGCACCTAAAGCTCCACAAAGTTCCCAACCTGCTGGGCAGAGTGGGCCCAGACAGCCTTGTCCACCTATCCCTTCTCTCACGTAGCAAACTCCGTGCAAACCCATTCAGCAGCACTCTCTCTGTTAGGAAGCCTCTCAGACCGCCTGTTTTTCCCTTCTTCCAGAGTGGCTGAGTGCAGATCCCCTCCTCCACAAATGGCCAGAATCTGTATCTCAAGCACTCCATCTGTCCGAGCTCCCCAACGTCCAGAGCACCACACAGTGTAGGTTTCTGCTCCCAAAGCTGACCTGCAGGGCTGGGTGTTCAGCAGTCTTAGGCTTCCACCCCCTGCCCACTCCATTTCTCTTCCTCCCGTCAGTGAGCTATGGTGGGGGAAGGGCTCGGGTCCCGCCAGATCAAGGCTTTAGTACGTTACCATGTTTCGTAGGTTTGCTCTGTTCATGAGGTCTGCGTGCAGTCTGGTGCAGCCTTCTTTTATGTTGCTGTTTTAGGGCTGGTTGTATTAACTATATTTCACACTATATGTGGTTTTGGGAGGAATTCTCTGTCTCCCCTCTCATGCCACCATCTTGAATCTACACTGCATGGGGCCCTTTATATTCTTCCTCTGAGTAGTAGACTGTATTCCCTTTCATACTCTCATTGTTCCAACCTTTTCCTAGTCTGCTACCATATGGGTAACTTCATTAATGGGCTGTCCTAAGTGTGGGGCAAGAATGGTCACTAAGGGCCCAAAGAGAGATGGTGAAGCCATTTGAAGCACCACATTCCTCATCCCCACAATAAACAGCTTCTCATCTGAGTCATAATTCACTTGGCTAGAAATGGCATTTTTCAGGCCCCAATCCACCAGCTTGGCCTGTGTATTGGGGCAGAGCATAGAGTGCTTCAAAACCTGGAGAGGGAGCTGTACCTCTCCCAGAGGAACCCGTAGTTGCTTCATCTTAATTTTCTTAAATACAACCAGGTGGGCTTTCAATATAGGAGGGCTCTGGCACCACCTCCATTCCCACCAGCTAGTCCTTCCCTGGTTCCTCCTCCAGGGCCATAGGTAGCTTTCTTGCTGCTCCCCTGAGTGTATCTTCTGCTACACCCTTTACCTTTTCTACAGTGTCTCACAGCAATGCTAGCTCAGTCTTCAACAGCTCTCTTACCTTCACCTCAATGTCTCACAGCTGGTATTCTCATGCTGCCTCTTCTTGTGCTTCTCATAGAGTATGTCCTTCTCTTTCATGGCTTTTGCATCTTCCACAGCACCTTTCAACCTGCGTTCTTGTGCTACCATTACATTCTTTACCATCTCCACAGCATCTTGTAGTGATGTCATCTCAGTCATCAATAGACTTTTTTACCTCCTCTATGGCACCTCACAGTTTGTGTTCTTATGCTGCCTCTTTTTGTGCTTCTCACAGGAGTATGTCCTTCTCCTTTTGGTCTTTATTAACACTCTGAGAAACAGCCAACTCATGGTTCCTGTTGCCTTATGGACACTCTTTTAGGAATTTCTTATTTTGCAGAGGGCCAACTCTACTGCTTCAGGTGTCACTTCTGCCTCTCCCCAGTCCTGAGGAGGGGCCCAGTCCTCTAGGAGGCAAGGCACCTTGGACCACATGCCCACTGGGGGATAGCCAAGAGTCTCCCCATCCATAGGGGCAGCCACTGAAGTACCCTTTCCATGAGGGCAGTTTATTCTGTGCTTTTTTTTCTTTTGGTCTGCAGTGAATCCTGCTGATGTCGCCAAATGTCTTGCCTGAGGGTATCATCCCCAGGCAAGTTCACTCTGGATTCAGTGAGACCAAAAAAGTGACAATGGAACATTTTCATGGAAAAGGGCTTATGCCCAGCTTTATTCTTGTGGTGGCAGGACAAGTGCTAGAATACCAGCCACCTCAGGGCAAGTCTGCCTGCAGAAAACTGGTCTCTCCTCCAGGCTTCTCCCCCACCTCCCAGCCCCAGAACACTGGGAAGCTCTTTATATAGAGTTAATAATATCTCATTGCCCACACATGTGCAAGTGTGCGCCTGTGCGTATTGCACGTGTGCAGTGGGCAAGCAGACTAGGGTCAGGTGAGAATCCTGGCCATGGACCTTCCATTTTCTCTACATCTCCTCAGTGTGGGTTCCAGATACCTTGGAACCTACTCTTGTAGTCTCCCTCAGTTTTTGGCTTAACACTCTGTCCTTTGCCTTTTCGTCCCTCACTGGCCTCACATTAAGTGCTTGATATTGTTCTTGATTGTAGTGCCAAAGTTGGTGTTTCAGACCAGTGATGAGTGGCTAGCTAGCAGAGATGCAGCAAGTGTTCTATTTTAAATATTATCCAAGCTAGTTTCCACCTAAGAGCCTTTTTATTCATTAACTCCTTTTTCTGGAATGCTGTTTTCCCAGCTTTTTGTGTGGCTGACTCCCTTTCAATCTTCAGGTCTTAACTGAAAGATTTTCTCCTGAAAGGCCTTTCCTGCCTATCCTTAGTAGAATAGCATTCTCCCTCAAATTCTCTTACCTAGTGCCCTCCTTTGTATGTTCAGAGTCCTAATAACATTTGATAACATATCTATCTACCTGCCTACCTACCTATCCATTTGTTTTATATGTATCTCTTCATGAGAATATAAATTCCATGAGGACTGGACCATATGTTTCTTGTACACCATTATATTCTCAAGACACAGGAGATTGCCTGGTACATGGCAGGTACTCAGGAGATATTTGTTGAATGAATAACTATTAAAAAATCTAAGATCAAAATAATAGAGAACCTATAAATGGATACATACTGACTCATGCATATTTTTTGAAGCCACTTTCTAAAACATCACCGATTTTTTTCTCAACTTGTGTTTTTTTTTGTTTTTAGAAAAATATCAATATATGATAAAGTTGAAAGAATATTTAATGACTCATATACTCTTTATAAAAAATTGCCTAACTTCTTCCAGAGAGGTGGTACCATTTTACATTCCTACCAGCCATATGTGAAAGTTAAGGCTGCTCCATTCTCACTAAAATTCGGTGCTGTCTGTCTGTTTAATTTTAGCCATTCTGGTGGGTGTATATTAGTACCTCATTTGAGTATTGACTTGCATTTCCCTTAAGATTAATGATGTTGAGCAGTCCTTCACATGCTGTTTGGTCATTTATGAACCTTCCTTTGTAAAGAGTCTGCTCAACTCTTTTGCCCATTTTATAACTGAGTTGTTTTTACATTATTGAATAGTACTTGTTCTTTATATATTCCAGATACAAGTCAGTTGTCAGATATGTTTTGCAGATATTTTCTTCCAGGAGGTATCTTGCTTATTCTTTGTTTATTTGTTTAGTTTTTATTTTTTGTTTTTTGGCTCAACAGTTTCTTTTGATCAAGAGAAAGTTTAAATTTTGATGAATTCTAAATCAATTTGTTAGCTGCTTTCTGTGTTCATTCATATATCCTTAATCAACATTCAATTTGACATTTTGTCACATCTCTCTCTCTCATTTTCTGAAACACAGGAAAGTAAGGAGGGCACAGTCATGAAGATACTTTACACATAAATACATTAAGCATCTATTCTCATAAGAACAGGGACCTTCTCTTACATAATGCAATATCATTGTCATACCTGTATTTCTCCAACTATCTTCCACTCTCAATAATGTCCTTGCCTTTTTTTTAAAATTCCAGAATCCAACTGGGGACATACATTGCAATTGTTATCATTTATCTTTCCCCTCCTTAATCTAACATTGTTCCCATCTTTTTAAGACTTTATTACACTGATATTTTGGGGCAGCTATTTTGCACAATGTCCCTTATTTTATAGTTCCCATTTCCTCATTATTAGATTCAGATTAAATATTTTTGGCAAGGATTCTATATGTATAATATTGTGCCTCTCCTACTGTATTACATAAGGAGCAAATTTGAGTTTTCTTTATTAGTGATGCTGTTTGATCACTTGTCTTAAGCAGTATCTCTGGATTTCTTCCATTTCAAAGGTAAATTTCTTCTTTATAGAAGAAATACACTACAATTATGGTGAGATGCTTTTAGACTTTGTAAATCTCATGTGTTCCCCAATAAAATTTCATGCAATAAAAATTTAGTATGTGTTTTGATGATCCTTGCCTGAATCAATCACTACATTGATGGTTGCAAATGTTTTTCTAATTCAATTATTCCTATTAGATTTATTAAATGGCATCTTTTTTGTAAAGAAGAGCTTCCACCCTTCTTCCTTTCTTATTTTTTCTGGGTATCACTTAATGGATTTTTGAAATGTGTGTAATAAAATTCAATACTGTCATTACTTTTTTTGATAAAGCCTCAAAAATTTCAAAGTGCTTGATAAATATCAAAGCTAGTATTTTATGATGTTTGAATATTTGAAACATTGAAAGGAATTCTTTTTTTTTATCCAAAGGAACCCAAACTATCCCAGATAAATCAACTAATTAGCAAAGTGTAATCAATACCATTTCCTCTGAACTTTCTTATTAACAGCATGGGTTTGGACTAATAACTCCTGCAGTTATTTTTAGTTTACCGTTAATTACCACTGAATACTATATGCAAATGAAAATCCTTCACTCCATACATCATTGCTGTTAATTGTTAAAATAAATAAGTAAAAATACCAAATCCAGCAAATTGCTACTGTTTTTCTTCAGATTTTTTTTTCTTTTTTTTTGCTATTAAGTGCCAGTGTTGAGAATGTGTTTTCAAAGAGCCCTTCCCAGGAGAAATAAGTGTCCCAGTGTGGGTTTGCAGAGGTCTACAAGGATGTTTGTTTGGGAGAAGTTTACCTAATTTCTGTGGTATAGTACAGAAAACTGTAAATTATCTACCCACTCCAACTTTCCTACATCATCAGTAGTTGTGAAGGGGGAACCAGCCTTGGCGAGTAAGTCAGAGGTAATAGTGTAATAGCTCAATGAATTTTGTAGCAGTGGTTGCTCTATAAATTAAATATTTAACACCTAGGAGAATAATTTAATTTTTAAAACTTCCCAACTTTATTCCTTCAGTAAACATTTATTAAATGTCTTACATATTCCAGGCCAGGGAAGGAACCAAGTTTTGTAGGACTAGGCACTTATATAATTTTAAGTTCTCTTTTAAGAAAATGAATACAAAGATGTAAATACAAATTTAGATATAAAATCGACATTTACTTAGAAGAGCAAAGAAATTATAATAAATTACACATTTAAGAAAGCCACAAACATTACAAAATACTACAACATAACAAAACCCAGAAAAATGTAATGTTCTTATTAAATTACTACCTGTCAAGATTCTATATTTTTTCTACTTATTTTGCTAGTATATTCTTTGATTGCTTTTTATATGACAGTGCTTTGTGTTATAATTTCTAAAGAGAATAAAAAGAGAATTCTTTCTTCTAGCATGGTTGATAGAAATTTAGTTATTATTGATAGTTTGGGTTTCAGCTTTACAGCTTTTTAATGGTAATCTAATACACATTTTTAGGATTGTCAAATTTCAGAAAGCTGCTATCAAGTTTCTTTCATGTATGAGCTGTAATATTTCAGGACATTATGAATTTTCTTGTTTAATGACAATGAATTGACAACATTTTGAAGTGACAACATTTTGAATTTGATTATTTATTGCCTATATTCTCTTTTCAGTGGCACATCATGACTTCCTTTTACTTTTATATTTGTCAGTATTTTGTCTCAAATCAATAAGAAATTTTAGTCTTTTTCCAAGATGATTTATCCTTCACTATTTGTATTATTTAAAAATCTAAGAATCTAAATCTATTCATCATGAATAGGCCAAGGACATCACTTTCTCTTAATTAATCATGTTTTTTTGTATGTCTTTATCTGATATTGATTGCCAGACTTGGTTGGACAGATATGTATGCTAACTACTGATCCAATATATTGACACAATGTGATTTATACATAGATACACAGGTATACAACTACAGGTTTGTACCCTACAAACACAGGGATTCTGATAAATTCCATTTTGGATGACTACCTCAAAAAAGAAAAATAAAATATAAAATTATAAGTTGTGTTTGTAATGGCATACTCTGAATTACTGATCTATTCTTCACAAAAGAGAACTTCCATTTTAGGTAGGCATTGGTGACAATTGAATCCTTCAACTGTAGTTTTACACATTGGTTAATTGGAAGAACTTTCCTAGTGACTAGCTTCTGGATTTCTACCACTGTCTCCATAAGTTCAGTGACAGGTATTGTAGGATACGTTCTTAGCACAGTATGACCTCTGGCCCTGCCCCTTTGTACTATGACATCAGTAGTTCTGGGAGCTGTTCCTGTACCAGGAAGGAAGTGACAACTGTGAATCACATAAAGATATCCCTATAAACCCATACTAATACATATCTCCAAATCAGTGTCCCCTGAGCTGGATCCTCAAAATCTGTATTCACTTCAGTGTTGTCCAGTATGATGGGAACTATGACAGAAAGGAAGTCAGAGTGATTAAAAGTGTTAAACACCTGTAAAAGTGCATGGACCAGTGCTGGGTGGGCTCCTCCTCAGAAGGTCTCCACAGAGGTAGCTGACAACACCATCCTTATCTTCATCCTCCTTTTCCTCATTTCTATACATGGTTTAGTGGCCTTTTCAGTGTTTTGTGGTTTGGTCCTTGGAATTCTTTGTAAGAGGCTTCTTCTTATTTCTATCTCCTTTTACTTTTAGAGCCTGCACTTAAAATATGTTAGAGATGGTTGAGGCCTTAGAGAATATCTGCTCTACCCCTTCATTTTACAGATGGGGAATTTGGGCTTAAGATCATTCAGCTAGTTAACAGAATAAAAAAGACACGTTTTCTAGCTTCTGATATTGTTTCTTTTCTCTCAAGCCTCATGGGTAGATCAGACTACACCCAGCCTCCCCAGATTAAGAGGAGATTAATTTAGTCATGCTTTAATTTAATGTCTGTGGGGGTTCCCCACCTCCCCCCACAAATGATAGTTTTAAGAGAATATGCAATATGTTTTTAAAATGCTACATCATAGTATTGCTTTGCTCATTTTGGTAGAACTTTTAGCAAAGTGAACTGTGTCATGAATGTTGTCACAAGAAATGGAAACTTACCTTGTGAAGAGAGAGACTTTCCCCAGCTTTGTATTTCATTTCCTCAGCAGGGGAGGAGCCTATATGTCAACTGCCTTGCCTTCCTCTGGGGCTTGATTTTTAATCTCCAGGGAGGCAAGACCGACAAAATGTCATCTCTTCTCCTGCTAAGGAAAGAAGCTGTGAAATAGATCTTCATTGCTTACATGCCTCGTGTTGCTTAGCACCAGATGTATCCATAACACTATGGTGTATATAAAATACTGCTCTTCTGGAATGACTTTTTAAAGGGACTCTTATGCTCATAATGCACCAAATATGCACTGTGATATTGCACCAGTTTTTATCTTTAATTGGATTTATTCCCCTGAGAAAACTTAAGTTTATAGGTGTATGTCTAAATATTGCCCATTACTGATGTGATTTTTCTGCCGAAAATTCTAAGAATGTCTTAATTCTAAGAGAGGACAAGAAAAGAGCTAACATATAATCAACAACTTCTACATACTGGGTGTTTTATATATATCATGTCAGTTGAACCTTTATAAGAACCTTGAGAGGCAGGGAGCTTTAGATACATTTAATATTTGAGTAACTTGAATCCTAGGACATTTTGAAGTTTTTTTTCCCATTGTTTGTGTTCCTACTTAAGAACTGACAGTCTTATCTCTAAACTGAGAATAAAGAGGAAAAAAAGCACAGAAAAGGGTTTTTGTAAGATCACTTTGGTAAAGTTTGCAAAAGAGACCAAAAAGGGCATTTCAGTTGAGAAATTGAAGTTGAGCGAATTGAAGGAGGAAAGTGCCAACAAATGTGCAAAGACAGTGTTAGTGACAGTGAAGAGGCTTCTATGATCTTGGGCCTTATGCTTTGGAAGATGGCTTTTGAAAGACATCTTTGGTTGTATTTCTGTGAGGCTCATTTTTTCTCTACCCTTCTCTCTTGTCCCCTTCCTCCTTCTCTTTGTTCAGTAGCTTTTTGGGGCAAATAACAGTTCCTAAACTAGATTCCCTGTTACTTCCCATTTGAAAGGCAAAAGCAGAGGCAGTACCTCCTGGCAACTATTTGTGGTATCTCCCCTTCCAGAGGTTTGCCTTGTGGCAGCTTCAATTCTTTATCATCACTACTTTTGCCCTATTGGCAGCTCCCCAAGGCCTAAGGAGACAAAAACATATCTGCAGATATGCAAACTTCCAAATCAAGACTTAGTTAATGAGATCCCACCTCCACTTGCCCTTGCCAGTTACTGAATCTTGTTTCCAGCTAGGATGGAAAAAGAGCCTTGGTCATGCTGTCAAAAGCAGATCAGATTTCTCCACTACTCTTTCTTTCTTTCTTAAAAATAAACAAAACACTATACACAGACATACAAAAAAATGACACTAGGTGCAAGTGAAGGTAGTTTGCACTATTTTCATATGTCTTGTGTTCAATCATATTTCTCCTAGCAAATACGATTGAAATTGGTGCTATGCCTTCTTTCTCCACCTTCTGGCATTAGATTTATAGGTGAAAATAAAAATGCACTGGCCCCACAAGAAAGATCACCTTCTGTTCTGCACATATCCCATCTTATTGTCCTATTCTTTGCTCCTGCTCACCTCCCTCTTTCTTTTTCTCTCCCTTCCTCTCCTTAAATTCAGGGCCTAGAGAAATCTTTCACTCTTCTTTTGATAGGTGTCAAATAGACACTGTGAGCTCACTTAAGCTGAACTGTCTGGGGGAAAGTAAATTTGTTCAGGAGAACAGCAATTTGGATGACAAGTGCCAGGACACACCTGATGGCATGACTGGAGAAACTCTTATCAATTTATCAAGCTTCCAGCTCATGTTCCAGGTGGCCTCTCTGTCATTCTCCCTCCTATTCTTATTTGTTCACAGTTGACCCAAATGGAAACATTGAAATACAATGAAGTTCTTCTTGGAAGTTGCTAAGAAAAAGAGTTGATACTGATTCAGCATAGAGTATCTACATCTCCCAAAACAATAGCCAGTTCTTACTGTCAGTTATGTTATTACTACTAATGCTTCTCTGACCCATTTGGGTACTTATATGAAGAAGCCTCAATTTTGAGCCCTCCTAGTTTTTTAATAAACAGGTATGTTACCTAAGCTGCAAAACCTTGCCATTTTGGACCATCCCCAAACCTGGCTGCAGCTTGGCAATTTTTGCCAAGATATAAATAGAACTGTCCTTAAACATTCTTCTCCATTTGCCACATAGTCTTGACTGATGTTTTTGGCTCTCACTTGTCCAAAAGGGAACCTATAGCCATAAATGTCATGAGAACATATTTAGTGGAAGGTGAGATTTTTGTGGTCAATGTAAAAAAAAAAAAGCATTCTAAAATTCAAGGACAGGGCACTGTGGCAGGATCTAGTCTATGAATCACATTGTTAACATGCCCTTAAAGAAAAGAGAGATCAACCTTTATAGACACAGGCAGAATTTCTCCTCTGAACACTGATAATTCATGTGACATTTGCTATTTGCTTATGTTTGCAGCGAAATTCTTTCCCTCAACCTTACACTGTGCTATCAGTCACTTAACAGACCTTCTGAAAGAGTAATACAAGTTGATGTTTCAGATACACAAATAAAGCAGATTTTTAATGCTGGGCATCAGTTATTTGGTTTTTTTGGGGGGTCACCTTTATTTTTTACAGCTTGTAAGCTTTGGCTGTGAATTTACATGTTTTAAAAAATTTGGTGTTGTTGATAAGTCAGTGATAAAACTTATTTATGGAAAAGTCTTGTTATGAGTGAAGAGATAAAGTACCACAGAGTGTAGACAACACACTTTTATTTATTTTTTAATTTTGTACTAAACGATACATGAGCTTGGTATTAGGAATCCCATGGTTGAGGAATCCCAGCTGATGGCAATGCCATCCTTCTCTTGAGGTTGAAGTTTCATTAACAATGTAAAGTGGAAATCTGAGCACCCCCATGTGACAAGAAAGTACACTGTACTTCTGCTCATCTCATCAAGAGCTTTGGAACTTTAGGTCATTAGTATTATTAAAGACAAATTTTTAGGACAGTTTTATATTTACAACAGAACTGAGAGAGAGATACAGAGATTTCCCATATACCTGCTGCCCACATACATGCACAGCCTCCCCTATTATCAGTATCACTCAACAGAGGGTAAAAGTTTTCACCGAAGTGTAACCTATATTGGCATTTATACATCTTATCACCCAAAGTGCAGAGCTTACATTAGAGTTCATTCTTCGTATTGTACATTCTATAGGTTTGAATAAATATATAGTGCCATATATCTGTCATTATAATATTATACAGAGTATTTTCACTGCCCTAAAAATTCTCTGTGCTCTGCCTATTCATCTGTCCATGCCCCTACCCTTAGAAACCATGGATCTTGTGTCTCCACAGTTTTGTCTTTTCCAGAATATATAGTTGTGATCATATAGTATGTAGCCTTTTCAGATTCACTTCTTTCATTTAGTAATATGCATTTAGGTTTCCTCCATGTCTTTTCATGGCTTGATAGCTCATTTCTCTTTAGTGCTAAGTAATATTTAATTACCTAGATGTATCATAGTTTATCCATTCATCTATTGAAGGACATCATTGTTGCCTCCAAGATTTGGCAATTACAAGTAAAGCTGCTATGAATGTGCAGGTTTTTGTGAACATAAGGTTTCAACTTCTAGGTTAAATACCAAGAGGCACAATTGGTGGATCGTATGTTGAGACTATATTTAGTTTTGTAAGAAACCACCAAACTGTATTCCAAACTGACAGTCCCATTTTGCCTTCCCACTAGTAATGAGAGTTTTTATTGATGTGCATCCTTGTCAGCATTTGGTATTGTCATTATTTTAGATTTTGGCCATTCCAGTATGTGTGTAGTAGTATCTTGTTTTAATTTGCATTTCTATGATGACATCTGATGTGGAGCATCTTTTCATATATTTATTTACCATCTGTATATCTTCTCTGGAGAGGTGTCTGTAAGGTCTTTGGCCCATTTTTAGATCAAGTTGTTTGTTTTCTTACCATTGAGTTTTAAGAGTTCTTTGTTTATTTTGGTTAACAATTTATCAGTTGTATCTTTTTCTCCCACTTTGTGTCTTGTCTTCTAATTCTCTTGATATTATCTTTCACAGAGCAGAAGTTTTTAATTTTAATGATGTTGTTTATCAATTATTTCTTTCATGGATCATGTCTTTGGTGTTTTATCTAAAAAGATATCACTATATCCAAGGTCATAGATTTTCTCCTATATTATCTTCTAGGAATTTTATAGCTTTGCATTTTACATTTAGTTCTTTGATCCATTTTGAGTTAATTTTTATGAAGGGTGTAAGGTCTGTGTCCAGAGTTATATTTTGCATATGGATGTCCAGTTGTTCCAGTACCTTTTGTTGAAGAGACTATATTTGCTCCATTTTGCTGCCTTTGCTCCTTTCTCAAAGATCAGTTGACTATGTGAGTCTGTATCTGAGCTCTCTAGTCCATTGTCTATTTGTATGTTCTTTTACTAATATCACACTGTTTTGATTACTATAGCTTTATACTAAGTTTGGAGTTGGGTAGTATCCATCCTTTAACTTTGTTCTCCTTTAATATTGTGTTGGCTATTCTTAGCACATTTTTTAAAGCAAGTTTAGATTTCTGTTTTTTAAGGACATACCAGATTAGCATACGCAGGAATGATAGAGGGCATTTTGATGTTGAGGGAGGAGATAAGAAAACTAAAGTGTAGCTACAAAGTTGGATTGTCATACCTACAATGGTGGAAATGTATAAGGATAACATTGACTCAACCAAAAAAGTTGTGTCTTTATCTTAAGAAATAAAGTTGGGGAACTGAAGGCCCAGTAAAAGTGTTGTAACATGAAGGGAAGCAGCTATTGTTTTCATCAGAGTTCTCCACAAAAACAGAGTCAATGGGAGAAAGATTTTATATATCATATACATATATATGATATATAATATAATAATTATAGTATATACTTATGTATAATGCATTACATTAATAATTATATATTTTATATATTACATATTTATATAATATACAATAATTTATTACATAATATATAATATTTTGTATATAAATAATACATATTTAATATATATTAATAGTTATAGATATAATATATAGCATAATTAATGTATCATCTAATTATATTATATATAATATATTAATTATATACAATATATAATACATGAACTAATTATATATATATAGTATGTGTGTGTATATATATATATATATATATATATATATATATATATATATATATATAAAATGTAACAATTTAGGTATGTAACAAACTGACTCATACAATTATACTGGCTGATAAGTTCCTAAGATATGCAAGTTGGAGACCCAGGAGAGCTGACAGTAGCTCCAGTCCATGTCCAAAGGCATGAGAACTAGGAGAACCAGTGATGTAGTTTCAACTTAAAAGCCAGAAGGCTCAAGACCCGGGAGGAGCCAGTGTGGCAGTATGAGTCTAAAGGCAGGAGAAAGCTGATGTCCTACTTGGAAGGCAGTCAGAGAAGAGGAATTCTCTTTTATTTGGAGTAAGACAATATTGTTTTATTTAGGCCTTCCACTGATTGGATGAGACCCACACATATTAATCTCATTTAGAAACACCCTCATAGAAAATACCCAGAATGATGTTTGACCAAGGCATGTTTGACCATGTGGCCCAGTCAAGTTGACACATAAAGTTAACCATCTCAGTTGTCTTTCTGATCAGTCACATTATGATGTCTCCTGTCTTGGACAACAAGTGACTGCTGAGAAGGGCCAAGAAAAGGAGACTGATGGCGTTATATCAGAGGCCCAAGGATCCAGGGAAAAGACAACAAATCCATCCCTCATAGGAGAATTCCTGATCCTGGGAAATGGATTAGTTTCTAAATTATGTAAAGAATTCATTCATTCATTTTTTTTCATTCCAGTTTCAACTCATAAATTACTTCTCTGGGGGACTACCCCTAGACATTGGCTAAACTAGTCCTTTCAGCTATTCTCAGTTATTCATTTACAAAAATTTATTGAAGGTCTACTCTCAGACAGGTTTTGGAGATTCAACAATGCCTGTGAATAACACATAAGGTCCCTGCCTTCATTCATCTTATGTACTAGTAGGGGAGACAGAAACTAAACAAATAAAGAATGTAATTTCTGATAGTGATAACTGCTATGAGAAATAAAATAGGGTATTTTACTTGGGCATGGTGGTGGTTACACTAGCTATACTGCTCAGAGAAGACCTTTCTAGAGATCACAGTCAGCTTGCATTTGAATGATAAGAAGGCTATTCAGAGACCTTAGGAAAGAACCTTTTGGGCATAGATAACAACTAGTGCAGTAACTCAGTGGGGAGAACCACTTTTCTTGTTCTAGACACTGAATGGAAGTAGGGCAAGAAAGGTAGGAAGTGGCTGGTGAAGAGGTTGGCAGGCCACATCATCATGAAAGGTCATCTAAGCCTTGGTTTGGAGCTTGCATTTTATCCTAATGGAAATGATTTTAAGTAGAGGAGTGATACAATCTGGTTTATGCCTTGGGAAACCACAGGCCTTTGGGTAGGACATGGACTGTGGGGAAGAGGAATGGAAGTAAGAAGACCAGACACTTAGGAGGCTATTGCAAGGGTCCAGGTGAGAGACTCTGATGGTTGGATTATGGTAGTGGCAGCTGAGATGGTGGGTAGTGATCAGATTTGGCTGTTTTGTAGGCAAAGCCTTCAGGACTTGCTGATGGACTGGATAGGGGAGGTGAGGAAAATAAAGGACTCAAGGATGACTGTGAGGCTTTATTTTTTTAATGCCACTTATTTTTATTTGAAATTATTTTTCTGTGTACTTCTTTGCTGTCTGTCTTCTCTCATTAGGTTAGAGTACAAGGAAAGAAGGAACCTTGCCTATCTTACCAGATACTGTGGTACTGCCTTATCCTCAGAATCTAGAATAGTGCCTGTACCTTGTATTCATGAATATATAAATACTGATTTAATAGTTTTTATGGAGGCCTGTCCTAAGGCTGAGATTTAGAGGAGAACAAGACAGAAAGGACCTCAACTGACATGGATCCTGTGTTCTGATGGAGGAGATAGACAATAAACATGTAAACCAGGTTGTTTCTGGTTTTGATAAGTGCTGTGTTGATAAAAGGATAAATAATATGGCTAAGGAAACATCTCTTCTTTATTTTTCCTGTTGTTCTACATGTCTTAGCTAGATTGGAACTTCTGTGAAAGCAAGGAAGGACCAGGTCTTATAGTCTTTGCACTGTGCTAAGCAGATACTATGAACCCAGGAAATACAGATGGGCTGGTCATGCCTGGAAGCCTTGCTTGGTTCCTAGTGGGCCTTAGGTACCTGTTCGTTATTTGTGCAATGCAATGTGACTGGCTAGGGAAATTGAACTAACCCCTCCTTTCCCATGTAGGTTGGCAGTACCTAGAACCATGGGCCTTTTCCTGGGCATGCCTACAGTTTAACTGCTTCCTTGGCTTTGGTTGTTAGTAGGGATTGGGAGGCCACCGATGGGTTTGCCCAGCCTTCCTGCAAATTTAGCAGCAAATAGTGCTTTGAGTTTACTTGGGAAGAATTAAATCTGGAAGGGGAATAAACTTAGGCCAATAAACACAGAGTGCCAGAGAGCGGCAACCAGAGGGATCTGAGGAGCATCTGCATGTTTATTAAAAACAAACAAAAAACCCCTTCTCCTCCTCTACTTAAGAAACATATTTAGACCTCCTCTTATGAAGTCATTTCTTCCACGACATCTGCTTTGAATAAAAGATTTTCAAAAGAGCTTTGTTTGCCCTTAAGCAGTCTTTTCCTTGGATAAGAATGCACCTTTGGGGAAAATTTTTCACTGGGTTGTTTGTCAGCTATCAAAATGAAAAATGAAATCTTCCCTGACTGGAGCAAGTGTGGAATGCTCCAGTAGCACAGCATTTTTCAATTGTCCCTTTACAAACTACTGGACACATTTTAGTTTTTGGTGATCAGGTAGTCAGTAAATATTTATTACATGCTTTCTATGTACTGGTCCTCCACAGGGAACTGTGCCTCATAGTTTGCCGTCTTGTTACTTTTTTGTCTCTTTTTGTGTTCCCCATAACTCAAAATCAGTGACTGACCCACTTAGCACCTTTAGGAGGAAAAGAAGAGCAAGGCAAGTCATTAAGCAGACTTGGAAGAGATGAGTCATTACAATAAGCTGTGAAAAACCAAGCTTAACATAATAACTAGATAGTAAATACTTCATAATTCAAAACTGATTGTTTCAATGAATGGTGCTTTGCCATTTGAATGATCCATTTCCTTACTGATAAGCACCACGGGTCAGTGTTCTCTTCCTTTTGGCTTAGATCATAAGCAAGTGTAGCACACTCATCATGTGTGGACACACTGCTAGGAGTGAGACAGGATGCTGAGATGCACCAGGTAACACTGTCTGTTCTCTGGGGCCTCAGTGCTGAGTACAGAGAAGATGTGTACTTGAAGACTGGATCTCAAGGATAAAGGTATTAAGCTTAATAGGAGAAAGATGAATCTGTGAGAACATGGAGAGGAGATATTAATACTTCTTGGGGGGAATCCAGGCCTAACTAAGGATCCTTCTGCTTACTGTCCCCCAGCTCTGAATTTTTAGTGTTCCTCTTGGATTATTAGTTTTCTTTAGCTTGTGGCAGGCCTCAAGACCAGTATGTGTATCTTTGTTTGCTTTTTTCAAATAATCTACTTACTTTGAGTTTACTCTTTGCTTCCAATTCTTTCCTTCTTCTGAGTTCTTTGCACAACAATGTCACATATCCTGAATGTTATCTTCCTTTTTTTCATACCCAAATGAAAATCACTAGAGCAAAATTGTACCAGCAAAATGGATACAATGAAAATCACCAACTGCTGGGTTGCTAATAAGGAGAGTTCTCTCCTTCCTTCTGCTGCTACCAGCTTCTTTCCTTCTGTCCTATCAAGGTAAACAGGTTGCTAGCTCACTAATTTCCAGCTGTTGTAATCAGTGACTCCTTTACTGTGATGCACAAAGCTATGTGTATCTCTCTACTTCCAAAGTGACTGAACTGTTGAAATAGTTTTAAGAATCAATTAGTTAAAAAAAAAATAGGAAGATTTGGACAATACAGATAAATATTTCCCTTGACTACCCCCCACCATATTCCAGTGTCCTTAGATTTCCTCACTGATGTGAATTGGTTGTATGTTCTTCCAGACTTTTTTTCTCGAATTGATATATGTATATATGTATGTTATGTGAATATGTCATTTGTATTTTTCTAACTCAATTTAGAAATCTTTTTACATCAGTTACAGATAGCACTACTTCATTGCTTTTATTTTTTTCTCTCTCTAGTCCATTATGTTTTTATAACTCTTTGTATGTCTAATAATTTTTGTTCAAATGCCAGATATTGTTTTAAAAAGCAGCTTCCTAGGTTTACCTTTTATCTACTGGGCAGATCAAGTTGAGAACTGATCACCTTAATCCCACCATAGACTAAATTGTATCAGGACAGGTTGCAATTTTGTTAAGACCCAGATTACTTACTTCTGGTTCTTCCTATTTCTGGAGCATGGCTTTCCAGGGCTTTCAGTCAAAAGTCAGGTAGGTCTTTAAGTCCTTAGTATTGAGATGATGAAGAATTTCTCATCACCTTTTGAGAGATTTTGGCTTACCTCTTTAGTTTTCTTCCCTGTGCAGCTTAAGCACTGGACGAATAACTTGATGGGGAAACCAGCTCTGTGGTTAAGGCCCCTCACATCTCCGGTTTTGTCACTGATGTCCAAATGGCTGCAGAGGATTGCTGATTTCTGTGGCCCAGCAGCTGTCCCCTGCCTGACCTATCCTGATGCTGTCCTCTGGATCCTTTAGAGTGAGCCAGCTCAGGAGTGACAAATGTCCTCCATGGCCATGGTGCTGAGTGCAGAGAAGACGTGTACATGCAGACTGTATCTCAAGGGAGAATGTACTAAGGTTAATAACAGAAAGATGAAGTCATGTGAGAGCATATACTTAGTATACTTCAGTCACTTAGTACACTTAGTCACTAGGTATACTTGGTCACCTCTGAAGTCTCTTCTTTCTGGAATTTTACTTTTTTAGTCCTCTTTACTTCAGTTACTCTCAAGTGTATGGTTTTGTAATTTATTTGATATTCTTACTGTTTTTAGTGGAATTGTTGGCCTGCCATGAACAATTCATTATATGCAGAAGTAGAACTTCTCCCTTATGGTTTTTAACTTCTGTAGATTGTTTCATTGCATGATACACTATTTTCTGTACTTTATTCAGCCATTTGCCTGATTATGGACATGTTAATTATTTCCAATTTTTCATTGTTACAGTCTTGCAAATAAAATTCAACTATATGCATCTTTGTGCAATTATTTATTTATGGCAATTACTAATAGTTAAAATTTCCAGATCAAAAAGTAAGGACTTCTAATTTTAATGGAGAGATTGCCAAAATTTTTCTCCAAAATAATTTAAAATTGAATCTCAGGGATGAGGCTTCCTTTCAACTGAATCAATACTTTTTAGGTCTGTATCTGATCTAATAGGTTAGACCTAGTGCCAAATAGTTCTACTAGGCATATGGGGAAGTCTATTAAATCTTTCAGAGACACTGAACACACTGAGGATCTGCCTGCTGTGTTGCCCCTGCC
Organism: Manis pentadactyla; assembly: GCF_030020395.1. Lineage (NCBI taxonomy): Eukaryota > Metazoa > Chordata > Mammalia > Pholidota > Manidae > Manis > Manis pentadactyla. Next base: position 43,530,839 of record NC_080021.1, on the reverse strand, counting down.
CACTCTGATCCCAGTGCTTTCCTGCGGGTCCATTCATTACTTTTACAGTGTGTTAGGTGAATATGCAATAGATTGTAAGAGTTCAACACATTCTCTAAGACACCAGGGCAGTGAAGTAAGCACTCATGAGATGTTCAGTAGGAAATACAAATCACTGAGAATAGCATAAATAAATAAATGCTGGTTTCTTTGTAGTACAGGCAGCTTCCCAGCTGAAAAGCCTACCTATTGCTGCACTGAGAGAAAACTGGCCACTGATTTAAATCTGTGGGGCCAGCTCTTCATTCACTTTCCCATGTGCTGGCTATAAAATCAATCTTTTGGATGGTTTACTCAGTGTATTTAATGCCTTTTCAGATTCCTTCAAGATCCTTGGCCCAGTAGCAATTCCTTTCCTGGCCAAGTCACAGGGAGTTAGAAGATAGCTTTTTCCAGGCATTTATTGGTATTGAGAGTGGGAATAGTCTGAGCCACTGAACATGGGGTGTACAAGTGTGTTCAGCCTATTGGAGCTCCTCCAGTTCATAGGGTAGATCTACTGGATAGCTCTGCTGGGTTTCTTTTCATTCCACAATTGAACTAAGCTTTTGGCTGAATAGGTAGGAGGTAGGATAAGTCTCAGGCTTCTGGACACTTAACCTAAAATTCTAAAGGAAGATTCCTAATTCTTCTTTTTCTTTGCAGTAGCTTAGCTCTAGGCAGCATTCATATATTCTCTGTTGTACTGTAACAAGGAGCTGCAGTATTTATCTTCAAAAATGGATTTTCAATGTGAGTTTCCTGGAAATAAATGCTGGTTTATTTTGAATTTCAAAAATCTGAATTCTGATTCAGTGGTTATAGTTTAAGTTCTTTGAAATATAGTGGGGAAGGGTTCAGAAATAAAGCAGGCTATCTTCTGGCCTCATTCATTTATTCCCTCTTTATTAAGCAGTGTTGAATCCCTTCTAAGAATTAGACACTGGGCTTTGCTTTTGTGGTAGAAAAATGAATAAGACTGTGATACTTTTGTGCTGTGTCTTAATTGTCTAGATTGAATTCTAAGCTAGCATGAGCATTTTACAATGTAGAAAATAGAAACCAAACAAAAAAATTCCAGTTAGGAGCAAAATTGTACAGGCAGTTGTCTAAGAAAGTGCTCTGCTTTTTACCTCTTATTTAGAATTTTACGACTAAGACTAAGCAGAAAATTAGGAAGAACAATGAAAGGGGCAAGAGGTTAATGGAAATGGGCCAGAGGTGAGAGGACAACGTTTGAACACAAGGTGGAAAAGCAGCAAGGATTGAAGAAGGGTGTTTAGGTCACAGCTTATAGGATCTTCTATTTCCCAATCAGTACATTGTGACCCTGAAGACATAAGCTATGAGAAGGATATCACTGGGGTGTGATGAATTCTTCACATTCTCATTTCCCTTTGCTAATTCAGGCATTAGAGTTGTTGCAGAGAATATGCTCAACAGTGGATGGAGCCACATCTTCATTAGGTATGCCTTTTCTTAAGCAAGCTTGATGTGTTTAAATTCATATTTATTCACTTAACAAAAATTAGATGCTTACCCAGAATGCCTGGCACCCAGTGCTACATGAACTGGGGATGTACATAACAAACATCCTCATCCAGCACTCTGGGGATGAGAAACCTTGAGGAAAGGCAGGCTGGGATGTTGCCAACCATGTTAAAAGATAGGATATAATTAAGACTTTAAAAGAAATACAAACAAATATTGTGGGTATTCAAAGGGAAAAGCACTTCTGATTTTGGGGAAATTGAGTTGAGGGAGGAAGAGCAAAGAAATGAGAGAAGTTTTCATGAAGCAGTATTTTAACAAATCATGGAAGATGGTTTGAATGCCAGCAAGTGATGGATCTCAGCAAGGATGGAGGATAAGGACACTGTGGTAACAGCAGGAGCCAAGTTATTAAAAAGGAGAGCTTGTCTGATGACTGTCAATGTGTTATGAGGTAGAAGATGGAGGATGCAGAGAAACAATGTACATTGGGGTCACACAGATAGGTCTTCAACTCCCTTTTACTTATAAATATGGAGCTATACTCATGTTACTTAACCTTTCTGAATCTCAGATTCCTCATTTTTATTCTTTGGTAGTTTTTTGATTACCGCTTCAATTTCGTTGCTGGTAATTGGTCTGTTTAGATTTTCTGTTTCTTTTTGGGTCAGTCTTGGAAGGTTGTATTTTTCTAGGAAGTTGTCCATTTCTCCTAGGTTTCCCAGCTTGTTAGCATATAGGTTTTCATAGTAGTCTCTAATAATTCTTTGTATTTCTGCGGGATCTGTTGTGATTTTTCCTTTCTCATTTCTGATACTGTTGATTTGTGTTGACTCTCTTTTCCTCTTAATAAGTCTGGCTAGAGGCTTATCTATTTTGTTTATTTTCTCGAAGAACCAGCTCTTGGTTTCATTGATTTTTGCTATTGTTTTATTCTTCTCAATTTTATTTATTTCTTCTCTGATCTTTATTATGTCCCTCCTTCTGCTGACCTTAGGCCTCATTTGTTCTTCTTTTTCCAATTTTGATAGTTGTGACATTAGACCGTTCATTTGGGATTGCTCTTCCTTTTTTAAATATGCTTGGAGTGCTATATACTTTCCTCTTAAGACTGCTTTTGCTGCGTCCCACAGAAGTTGGGGCTTAGTGTTGTTGTTGTCATTTGTTTCCATATATTGCTGGATCTCCATTTTGATTTGGTCATTGATCCATTGATTATTTAGGAGCGTGTTGTTTAGCCTCCATGTGTTTGTGAGCCTTTTTGCTTTCTTTGAACAGTTTATTTCTAGTTTAATGCCTTTGTGGTCTGAAAAGTTGGTTGGTAGGATTTCAATCTTTTGGAATTTACTGAGGCTCTTTTTGTGTCCTAGTATGTGGTCTATTCTGGAGAATGTTCCATGTGCACTTGAGAAGAACGTGTATCCTGTTGCTTTTGGATGTAGAGTTCTGTAGATGTCTATTAGGTCAATCTGTTCTAGTGTGTTGTTCAGTGCCTCTGTGTCCTTACTTATTTTCTGTCTGGTGGATCTGTCCTTTGGAGTGAGTGGTGTGTTGAAGTCTCCTAGAATGAATGCATTGCATTCTATTTCCTCCTTTAGTTCTGTTAATATTTGTTTCAGGTATGTTGGTGCTCCTGTATTGGGTGCATATATATTTATAATGGTTATATCCTCTTGATGGACTGAGCCCTTTATCATTATGTAATGTCCTTCTTTGTCTTTTGTTACTTTCTTTATTTTGAAGTCTGTTTTGTCTGATACCAGAATTGCAACACCTGCTTTCTTCTCTCTGTTGTTTGCTTGAAATATCTTTTTCCATCCCTTGACTTTAAGTCTGTGCGCGTCTTTGGGTTTGAGGTGAGTCTCTTGTAAGCAGCATATGGATGGATCTTGCTTTTTTATCCATTCTATTACTCTGTGTCTTTTGATTGGTGCATTCAGTCCATTTACATTTAGGGTGATTATTGAAAGGTATGAATTTATTGCCATTGCAGGCTTTAAGTTTGTGGTTACCAAAGGTTTAGGGTTAGCTTCTTTACTGTCTTACTGTCTAACTTAACTCGCTTGTTGAGCTATTATAAACACAATCTGATGATTCTTTATTTATCTCCCTTCTTATTCCTCCTCCTCCCTTCTTCATATGTTGGGTGTTTTGTTGTGTGCTCTTTTTAGGAGTGCTCCCATCTAGAGCAGTCCCTGTAGGATGCCCTGTAGAGGTGGTTTGTGGGAGGCAAATTCCCTCAACTTTTGCTTGTCTGGGAATTGTTTAATCCCTCCTTCATATTTAAATGATATTCGTGCTGGATACAGTAGTCTTGGTTCGAGGCCCTTCTGTTTCATTGCATTAAGTATATCATGCCATTCTCTTCTGGCCTGTAGGGTTTCTGTTGAGAAGTCTGATGATAGCCTGATGGGTTTTCCTTTGTAGGTAACCTTTTTTTTCTCTCTGGCTGCTTGTAATACTTTGTCCTTGTCTTTGATCTTTGCCATTTTAATTATTATGTGTCTTGGTGTTGCCCTCCTTGGATCCCTTGTCATGGGAGTTCTGTGTACCTCTGTGGTCTGAGAGGCCATTTCTTCCCCTAGTTTGGGGAAATTTTCAGCAATTATTTCTTCAAAGACATTTTCTATCCCCTTTTCTCTCTCTACTTCTTCTGGAATGCCTATGATTCTTATATTATTCCTTTTCGTTTGGTCAGTCAGCTCTCTTAAAATTCTTTCATTCCTGGAGATCCTTTTATCTCTCTCTGCATCAGCTTCTCTGCGTTCCTGTTCTCTGTTTTCTAGTCCATTAATGGTCTCTTGCATCTCGTCCATTCTGTTTTGAAGTCCTTCCAGCGCTTGTTTTATTTCTGAATTCTCCTTCCTTAGTTCTTGCATATTTCTCTGCAAGTCCATCAGCATGGTTATGACTTTTGTTTTGAATTCTTTTTCAGGTAGACTGGCTAAATCTATCTCCCCAGATTCCTTCTCAGGGGAAGATGTAGCAGATGCCGAAGCTGTCTGGGTTAGTCTTGTCTGAATCATATTTTTTTGCCTTTTCATGTTGACAGGTGCTATTGACTGTCAGCTGGGAGGGCCAAAATTTTCACTTACTACTGGCCTTTCTTTACTGGGGCAACTGCGACCCCTAGTGGCTTGTGTTGGGTAATTGCGTGTAGAGTGGGTCTTTGTGTCTTGCCTGGCCGGGAGGGAGAAATTTCCCTTTCTGTGGGCGGAATTTGTCTCAGGCTGCTTCTCTGCTTTCGCAGCGCCGGGTGGGGTGATGGATGGGGGGGCTGCTTGACTGTTTGCCTCCGTGAGGGGTCTCAGAGCTGTTCCCCAGGGGGTTAGTGCACCCGGTTTTCCCTGTAATTTCCAGCTGCTGTACTGTGACCTGGGTTGTTTCCGTCAAGCTGTTAAGTCCCTGTCCCTTTAAGACTTTCAAAAAGCCCCCGCTTTTCTTTGTCACAGGGGCATCAGCTTCAGCACCCGCTCAGAGGTCTTACTCCCTGTTCCCCCAGTATCCAGGGCCCCCTGGGCATATACTGTGTCTGCGCTCTGGCCCGGATGGCTGGGGCTGGGTGTTCGGCAGTCCTGGGCTCCGTCTCCCTCCCGCTCTGCCTATTGTTCTCCCGCCGGGAGCTGGGGGGAGGGGCGCTCGGGTCCCTCGGGGCCGGGGCTTGTATCTTACCCCTTTCACCAGTCGCTGGGTTCTCGCTGGTGTAGCTGCAGTCTGGCCACTGTCCTGCGTCTTCTGGTCTCTCTTTTAGGGCTAGTTGTGTTTGTTGTATTTTCAAAAGTATATATGTTTTTGGGAGGAGATTCCCACTGTCCTACTCACGCCGCCATGTTGGCTCCGCCCCAGAGATTCCTCATTTTTAAAATGGGGATGATAATATTGCTTTTATGACTTTTTGTGTGTTTAATTTTTGGGGAGTGAAACTTGTTCATTATATAAACACTCTGGCTCTCAATACATGGTAGCAAATATTATGGTAAGTAGTTAGGCTGTCTCAGTTTTGGGCAATGGTATTAGATAAAGCCAGAAAAGTAGTCTGTGATTAAATTTGTTGGTCTTAAGGAGCTAGTTTAAGAATATAAACTTTATATGTAGGCATTGGAGAGCCATTGAAAACTTTGACTAGGGAGTGATGTGATTAAAGTTTGCAATTAGAAATTTTATTCTGAGAGCAATGCTGATGCCATATTCATTGTGGAGATAAAATGTAACAGATGAAAACAGTTGCATATGGAGAATGGTGCCAGATACTGCTATTCACACCTGAGTATCTGTTCTTTCCTCTTTTATACTACAAAACCCCTGATTTTTAGCTGTAAACATGGCTATCTAAAATAAAGACTATATTTCCCACTTTTTCTTGTGGCTGGGTGTGGGTATGTGACTGTGTTCTGGCCAGAAGTATCATGCAGTAGCATGCCTGAAAGGTGGTTGGCACACATTGTTTTCTCCCATTGCTTCTATCCTGTTGCTCAGATAGTCTGCCGTTCAGGTCTAGCTGCCCATTTGGATCCTAGCAATAGTGGAAGGGAAAGCTAGAAGGAGCGTGAGTCTCAGAAGACTTCATGGAGCAGAACTGTGTACCAGACCTACACAAAATTTCACCAGATTTCTGCATGAAAGATGACTGAACTACCTGTTGTGGAACCCACTGAGATTTTTAGAATCTGTTACTTGCCATAGAATCTAATCCTAGACAATTCAGAGATGGAAGGAAAATATGAATAGGGGTTTAGTTTCTCAGATATCAAGCCAATAGCAGTTATAGGAATATAAAGGAAACATGCTTGGAGCAGGAGAAAGATCATGCTTTTGGTTTGGGATCCAGTCCAGGTGGAGATGTCAAATGATGGGAAATCAATGTTAGGAGCCTAGAAGAGAGGTCAGAATTGGAGATACAGACTTGGAGTAGGAAGAATACCTCTAAATAGCTCTGATAATTGTAAGGGAGGGAATGAAATTTCCAAGAGAGAAGAGTAGAAGGAGTATAAAATGAGTACAAAAAACTGAAGGCTGGCCGTGAGCAAGGTCTGTTCATAGAGGAGGAGAGGGCAACAGAGACAGTGAAGTTGGATAGGAGAACATGCACAACGATGGTGGAATTAGAGGAAGAAGGGTTGAGACATAATTGGAGAAGCTTATTTGGTTTGCACGTGGTAGGAAATATGGGAAAGAAAAAAGGAATTACCAAGTTTCTTATATTTGAAAATATACTCATTGTATGTGTGTTTGTTAATGAATAAAATGCTATTTCCTTGAATGTTTCAGAGACGACTTTGATTCCAGTTCATAGAAATATTTTCTATCTTAATGCTTGATTACAGCTTTGTTAAGGCCTTCTCAGGTGGACAGCTGCATACCAAAGTGTGTCAGTGACAGAAGTGCCAAGGAATTCCATGAAGATGGATGGTCTTGTTTGGAAAGTCACCTAATGGCTTTTAAAGTTGTGAGTAGATGATCATCCTACTTAAGAAAGAAACCATAAAGACTGAGAATTTATTAATAGTTTTGGTGTTGGCATCAAATAAAATTAATAACCAATTGGAGTTGACACATTGTAATAATATGCATAATTGTTATTGGTCTTCATGCAACAGACCATATAGTAACTGGCTGTTAAATACTAGCCAGTAGTATTTTGGCCTAGACACATACCAGGCTTCATGTGGATAGCTGTAAGAAGGAGGATACTGAGAAATGTGAGAGAAAAGATGGTTTGTGCCCAGAGGATGGGTTGTAAGGAGGTGGGCACTGTTCTCCTCCCACTTACTAACTAGCTTGCTCTAGAGCTGGAGGCCTAGTGTGCCTTGCCCCCAGTCAAGCTGACCTAAGAACCTGGTGTGTCTACCTGCACTAGTGCCCACCCTCCAGAACCAGCAAATCTGCCAGCCATGTTCTCTCAGAGAGGCTGAAAGATACTGCCATCTGGGGTTTTTTGATTTCCTGAAAGTTCTTTTCGACTTTATAGATAGCCCCAGGGAGTGGGGTCTGTGCAGGAAGGCATGAATGAAATGCTTGTGCGGAATGTGTGGGCTTCAGGTCTCTGGATGTATAGAAAGGCAGGTGGCTCCAGAATGTAGAATAATAATGATGGCTGCTAATTTAAATTAGAGTGTGCCAGGCATTCTGTATAAGCTATTCTGAAGACTCATCAACACTCTGAGATATTATCTCGATTTCACAGATGAGAAATCTGAGGCTAATCCTGGTTATAAAAGTTACTCAAAGTCATACTATTAGTATCAAAGCTGGATTTGACTCCTAGTCTCTCTGGTTCATATGGTGACCTTGCCTCTTCAGGAGTCAGAATAGAATCAATAGTTCCCTGAACGGCAGCTGAGCTCTGTCCAGCTTGAATATTTCAAAAGCCTAGCTCTCTTACTCAGAGATACTCTGAGTTTGTCTGGAGTAGAGGAGCAGGTATTGAGAGTAAGCCACCATGGTGAGCTGGGCTCTGTACTGAGGGAGAACAGGGAAGGAGGCTCCACTAGATCTGACCTAGCTTTGAGCATCACATAGATGATGTGCTGAAATACCTAGGTATCTCTTTTCTTGACAAGGGCATGTGAGAGGAACCCAGCAGGACCTTCCTGGTGTCTGTGGTCAATATGCTACCCTGTGGAGGGTGGCAATTTATTTAATTTCTGTTCTGGTCAACTTCAGTTCATTTGACTTTGGAGAGGTTGCAACATGCCGTTGCCTCTTAAGCTAAGCTTTTCTCTAGAGTTGTGTAACTGATTCTTTATCAGACTTAGTTAGAAATTCAGATGATACTGATTTTAAGTAGATCCATGGAGATTAAATATAAAGAGAGCACAAATGAGGAGAGGTTGAATTTTTCCTAAACTCAAATTATCAGTAGTGAACTCATCATCCCCAGTAGTGGACATAATTATGGAAGTAATAATCTATATCTTTTTCATTCATCAATCCATCAAACATTTATAAAAAGTCTACTGTGTATTAGGGTGCATACTAAGTGCTAGACATATAGAGATAAATAAATAAGTAATGCCTGTTCTAGAGAGTAGACTGGAGAGCCTGAGGGTGGCATTCAGGTTGGTCTGGGAAATAAATGCTCCACAAGCTTTTGGAGAAATGTTATTTTTTTTCTTTGCAAGACTGGAATTGTATTTGTTTTGTCCACAGATGTAGCCTAACTCCACTACCTTAGCACAGAATCTGGCTTTGCTAAGTACCCAAGATATTTTGTAAACTTAATATTCCTAATATTATATTATTATATAATAATTATATATACTAAAGTAATTATATTATTAATATTTCTAATTATATGGTCAAGTGGCCAGAATGAGTTAATTTAACCCATAAATCCTTTTTACTCCCTTTAGTGAGCTAGAAATTTAAGGTTGCCAAAGACAACTTCGTGTCCAAATGTATAAATTCTGGTCTGATTGTGCTTAGTCACAGGTTTGATGAATGATATATTTTTAATAAAAGCAGAAGACTCATGACAAGCTCATTGAATCTGTTGGCAGTTTTAAGACATTGTGCCAGGTTGCTTAGGAAAATTTATCAGAAAATGAGATCTATTAGATTATATATATTTTTGCAAGGCAACTAGGAAAAAAACTGTAAAAATTGAATCTATTTTATTATTTAAAAGCAGAAATTACCTGAAAGGGGAGCAGATTATGGGGAATTGATTAGATATCTGATAGCATTTTTTTTATGATTCAAAAGAGTAATAGATGTTAATTTCTCACAGAAGTTAAATCATAGTTCTAAAAGTAGAAATAAGAGCTCCCATTTGATTACCAATTTTGTAAGAGTTGACTACCATCTATTTTTGGATGATTTTGGTTACCTCTCTCTTTTAAAGTTCAAACTCTAAATTTAAGGCTGTACCTCAATATAGTGTTTATGAAATGGATTAAATCTTATGTAATGTTCCAGTGCAATCTGGAGCCAGAGCAATTACCAGAGGCTTTATGTTTGAAAAGTGTTTTAATCCATGATGGATTTAGAATTATTGCCAGCTGACTTTTGAATCTTAGGCCTAAGCCTTAAGATTCACATTATCCAGATGTTTGTACAATGCCATCTTACTAATGTCCTGTTTATACTTTGACTTTGTGGTAAAAAAATACATTTGCCTACTTCAAAGTACAAGATGAAAGTACTTCACATCAACCAAATATTACACTCAAGCTGCTCAACAACCCTTCACCCCCACTTTTCTGCCTTAAAGGGACTTATTCCCTATCATCACCTATTTTCTCCATGACAAATGACAAGAATTTAGTCTGTTTTGTAGAATTTCATGTGAATACTAAGTCCTTGGTAATGCTTCTTATACTTCCCCTAGCTCTTCTGTTTTCTCTAAAATCATTTCTCTCTTTAAAGGAAAAGTTTAATTTCTCAATTTTTTAAACCAGATTATTAATTGAAACCATGCAAAATGAATGGAGGAAAACCCATTAATTCTTCAAAACTCAGCAGCAGAATCTAATCCTTTGAAAAATCTGTCTGCTTAACTCATCACTATTAATGAGTTTAAGACAACTTAGAAAGGAACAGTGGGAAAAATAAATCTAAAGAAGAGGAGAATAAGGCAGTATTAAAGCTGATATTTTATATTCAGGTTGGGAGAATTAAAAATCCACTTTTACCTTTTCATCTATTTTTTGAGTCTTTTTTTACTGCATATATTAACATATATACTATTTGGGTTGGAGTATATGCATAATTTTAAAACACGTTTTAACCATTTTCTTGTGTTACAAAACATTCTTCAGAATACAGTGTTTAATGGCTACAGAGTTATTTGGGATGACTTTACCACCCTTTATTATATTTATATTTATCTCTCTTATATTTTTATGGTGTCCAGTCTCAGTCCCATAGTGATTCATATCCACCTTTGTGTTCACTGAGTCCCTTTTGTCTTACTGTGGTATTCATCAGAGCTGGTCATCAGATATTTCTGGATTTCATCTTCTGCACATAAAATTGCACTGTGTTTCCTGTTCCCATTGGATTGGCGAGACCATGTGACTTTCTAACCAATGAGATGTAAGCAGAACATTTAATTATTGATGAGAGAGAACTTCCAGAGTGCTTTTCCCTCTGCAACAGTAACTGGCAGTATTTCAGAGAGTGGCTGCCCATTAGCCTCAATTCCAGAATAAGAGTAAGAACCCAGAACTGGGATAGACAGATAGTATGAGCAGGAAATAAAACTATATTGTTTTGGGAGTTCTAGTCAAAGATGGTAACAGGAGGCTCCTGAACTCACTTCCTCCTTTGTATACACTGAATCAACTGCTACACATGGGGCAATTCCCTCTGAAAGAAATCCCAAAACTAGCTCAGTGACTCGTACATATCAAATGAACAAAAAAATAACCACATGGAAACAGGTAGGAAAGACTAAGACACACTCTTACAACAAACCCCAATCCTGGCACAGTAATATACAACTGAGAGGGAATTCACACAATTCCCAGCTTCTTCCTGAGGAGCAAAATGTTTGGATCCAACATATAGTGCCTCCAACTTTTAAGGCTTCCACCAGGCCCCCAAAATAACTTAGCTGTAAAAGTCAATATGGCTTGTGTCCACAAGACACAAAAAATATAGCAAATAAAGAAACAATGGACTTGCAAGGACTCACTGTGGCTATCCACCTCAGAATCAGCACAGAAGGAACAGACAGAAACACCCATTTCCCAGTATTTCCTTGGAAAAGGCCTATTTGCATACTACAAAACTTAATGTACATCTAGGGGCTGACTGTCATCTTCCCCAGAGACTGGTGATGATGGTGAGTGCCACATCCACATTATTGCTCCAGCCTGCTCCAGGTTGCCATTGTCTCCCTGGAAGCTGCCTGTGCCCATGAATGGCACCCTAGCTTTGCTTCCCAGAGGACAGACCCTTTGATTGCCTGGCTTTGGTGGACAGTGGGGCTTGTTTTTCCCAGTCCCACAGAACTTTAGCAAACAAAGAAACAGTTCCTAACCAGTGATTCCCCCAGGGCTTAGTGCAGAGGGAACAGACAGAAATTACCATCTACTATTCTTTGCCTGTAAGAAGTCAATTTTTAAACTTTAAAAGCTACTGCCTGAGGATATGACTTTCAATCTTCCTAGATCTAGGTGATGACAGAAATCCCCACTCTGGGACACTGACAGGTCTCGGAACACCCTTAACTACTGGGAGCCACTATGAACAATAATAAAAGCTTGGACATTCACAAAGGTTTCAGAGACAACCAAGAGCTCAGACTGGGGTAAACAATAAGATTCATCTCCTACATGGGACCATTTCTTCAAGACCAGGGGAAGTGTCTATTTTATCTAATGTGCAGATACCTACAAAGACAGTCAAGAAAAGTGAAGAAACAGTGGAATATGTTCCAAACAAAAGAAAAAGATAAAACTCTACAAACAGACCTCAATGAAACAGAGATAAGTGATTTACCTGATAAAGCATTGAAAACAATGGTCATGAAGTTGCTTACCCAGGTCAGGAGAAAAGTTCATGAACAAAGTGAGAAGTTCAACAGAGACTGAATATATAAGGAAATATCAAACAGAAATCACAGAGCTGAAGAATAAAATAACTGCACTGAAAATTTCAGAGGGGTTCAACAGCAGACAGATCAAGCAAAGAAAGGATCAGTGAAAGAAGAGAGGGGATATGAACTCAACAGTCCAAGCAGGTTTATTGCTGAACCTGAGAAGTACCCTCTTGTTCTGATGAGCAGAAAAAAGGAAAGAGAGAGTCTCTACAGGTCAAGAGGCTTTTTATGGTCAGGGGTTTTGGCAGGCTGTTTGGGGCGCGGGGTTCCTGCCACCTGAAGTTATTTCCAATATCCAGTATTTCCTTCTAATCCTTGTACATAAAACTTTATATTTCTTATCATAACATAAAATTTGCCATTTTCTCTATATTATATCAGAAATTTTCATGTGGTTTTACAGACTTCATAATTAACTTAATGGTTGTAAAAGTGTTCCATTGAAATTAGAAACCATAATTTATACCTCAATTTCTGAGCTTCTAGGTTGCTGTCATTTTTTAAAAGAAATGTTGTTGGAATAAATAATTTTAAACAAATAAGCTAGAACATTAATCTAATCAGCATTAGTATGTAAATACCTTCCTAGTCTAAACACTTTCTAACACAGGTGACTGATGCAAACATTTCTGATACTTTCTTTTGAAGTTTTCTTTACAGTCAATCAATTAACCACATTAAAAACTAATTTCATTATTTTGTAACACATATTGGTTTTGGACCCTAAGTCATTCATTCATTTTGTTCATAATTTTGGCCATGTCCAAAAATCAATTCCAATTTTAAAATACCAAATTTTGCCTCCATTTAGACTATTTGGGAGGCTGCCAGATGTTCTGTAGGCAATTTTAGATGAAAAAATTCCAAAAATGTTTAGAGCAATGGGCAATTACTGCAATAACTGTGCAGCCTCCCACAGTAACAGTTTTGGAGGGATAACACTCCTTTTATGCAAATTTAACTAGGTTTGTTACTATATCCATTAAGTCCATAACTCTTGTCACACTTTATGTGAAACTAATATTGTTCCAAATACATATCAGTTCTTTGAGTGCAGGGACTGATTCTTTCACAGCACCTGTATTAGTGTCCTGCACAGAGTATGTACTTTTATATATTTGTGATTGATTCTCTAGAAATGAATACTCTGTTGAGAATACAACTTTTCCACTGATGAAGGTACATCTTTGAATGAAACCTTTCTTCTGGGTTGAAGGCTTGAACTCTCCAAACCTTAGGACCAACCGTATCTGCATCACTTGGGAATTTATTAGAAATACATATTCTGTGGCCCCACCATGGACCTACTGAATCAGAAACTCTGGATGCTGGGCCCAGTGGTCTGTGTTATAGCCAGTCCTCCATGTGATTCTGACAATGTTTCTGGTAAAAAAATCAATGCAAGTAAAACACTCAGAATACTGCCAGCCCTTCAGCAAATGCTCAGCAAGTGCTATTATTATTATTAATTTCTTTGGAACATTCCATGGACTGTTCTTTCAAGAGCTTAACTTCTCTTTGTGGTATTTTGTGATTTTAAGGGAAGGTTTATGCTTTAGGGGTTCTTGGAACAAGAATATCACCTTTCCTTAAATCTGTAGGAATCAAAGCTCCACTACTTACTTGAGTAAAGGTCTTTCTGTGGTGCCTAAAATAAAGGAAAAAGGATGATACCATAAACTTTAAAAAAGGCCAATGGGAGGAAAATTTTAAATCAGAGTTAGGAGACATCCTTTTTTATCTTATGGAAATGTATTATTTAGGCAAATTTACTGATAATCATGCACAGATGTTGTTTGTAGATATTATTTTCCTGCTGTAAAGCAACCAAGTGCTGATTTCCTATCTGTGCCAGCAGTCTTTTCAGAATGAATTCTGTGCCCTTCTATATCATTGGGCAACAGAAATCTCATAACGTGACCTTTCTAAAGATTAAAGACTAAAACATGTACCTATTGCTTCAGAGGCTGAGAAGATGTACACAAATGTGAATAAATGGTTAAAATACTACCAGATATACAGGAAGAGTCCTTGAACACAAATGCAATTGACATCAAGAAAATATTGGCTTTGTAATTCTGCCTAAATGGCACATCGATGGATCGTCACTGTAGAAGAATTCAGCTGCAAGTATTTCATGTAATTGATGGTGGAAGAAAAGAAAATTTCACCAGATATTTTTCTATTCATTTGCCACAGGTGCCCAACTGCCTGTGACCTAGTATTTCAAGGATTCAAATTGCTACAGTGATAGCTTCAGGCTTTGCTTCCAGATTATTTTACAGGCTGTGCCACAGACTTCCAAGAATTTAATTCTATTTATTGGTAATGCTGCAGTCCACACAATTTCAGCCTAACAGGATGACTATAGTTTCTCAAAGATTCAACAGAATATTGACAGTTTATGTCACCCCAAATTTATGTTCAGTCTTTATGATGTGTATACTGTACTTCATTCTTTTATTTGATCTTAACATGATTTCCTTTACATGTGTCCATGTTTGATCTATTGTGAAGAATACTGCTGTGAACATAGGTGTACAAATATCTTTGAGACCTTGCTTTTAATTATTTGGGTATATGCCCAGAAGTGGAGTTACCAGTTTACATGGTAATTCTAGTTTTAATTTTTTGAGGAACCACCATTCTGTTTTCCAAAGAGGCTGTACCATTTTACATTCCCACCAACAGTGCACAAGGATTCTAATTTCTCCATATCCTTGCAAACTCTTGTTATTTTTTTTTGATAGTAGACATCTTAATGGATGTGAAGTGGTATCTCATTATAGTTTTGATTTGCATTTCCCGAATGATTGTGAAGTTGAGAATATTTTGACATGCTTATTAGTCATTGTTGAAATGTCTATTCAAGTACTTTGCCCATTTTTTAATTGGGTTGTTTGGTTTTCTGTTGTTAATTTTTCAGTTCTTTATTCTGGATATTAATCCCTTATCAGAGATATGATCTGCAAATATTTTCTCCCTTTGTGTGTGTTGTCTTTTTACCTGGTGTTACTGTCTTTTGACGTAAACAATTTTTTAGTGCCCATGAAATCTAATTTGTCTATTTATCTTATTTTCCTATGCTTTCCATGTCATATCCAAGAAATCATTGCCAGAGCCAATGTCATGAGGCTTTTGCCCTGTTTTTTTAAAAGAAGTTTATAGTTTAAGTCTTACATTCAAGTCTTTGATCCATATTAAGTTAATTTTTGCTTATGATGTTAAAAAAGGGTCCAACTTCATTCCTTTGCATCCAGATATCCAGTTTTCCCAGCACCATTCATTGAAAAGTCTGCCCTTTCCCCATTGAATGGTCTTTTCAGCCTTGTCAAAAATCCTGTATATGTGAGGGTTTATTTCTGGACTCTCTGTTCTATACCATTGGTCTATATGTCTGTCTTCATGAAGTATAACACTATTTTGATTGTGGTAGCTATGTAGAAAGTGTGATTCCTCCAGCCTTGTTCTTTTTTTTTCAAGATTATTTTGGCTATGCAGGGTCATTTGAGATATCATAAGTTTTAGGATGGGTTTTTCTATTTCTGCAAAAAACATCCTTGGGATTTTGATAGCTATTGCACTGAATCTGCAGATCACTTTGGGTGGTATTTACATCTTACCAATATTAAATATTCCAATCCATGAACATGGAATCTATTTCCATTTATTTATGCCTTCTTTAATTACTTTAGCAATGTTTTCTAGTTTTCATTGTTCAAGTCTTTTTTTCACCTCCTTGGTTAAGTAATTCCTAAGTATTTTATTCTTTTTGATGCCTTTATAAATGGAATTGTTTTTGTAATTTCCTTTTCAGATTATTTATTGTGTATAGAAATGCCACTGATTTTTGTGTGTTAACTTTGTATCCTGCTACTTTGCTGAATATAACATTTTTTTTTGTAGAGTGTTTAGGGATTTTTTCATAGAAGATCATATCACCTATGAACAGACATAATTTTACCTCTTCCTTTCTAATTTGGACGCCTTACTTCTTTTCAGAACTTACAGTACAATGTTGAATAGGAGTGGGGAGAGCAAACATCCTTGCCTGGCTCCTGGTATTAGAGGAGAAACTTCCATTTCAGACTTTTACCATTGTGTGTAATGTTCACTGTGGGCTTTTCATATATGGCTTTAATTATGTTGAGGAAGTTTGGTACCATTCCCAGTTTCTGGAATGTTTTTTATCATGAAAATGACTTGAAATTGGTCACAGCTTTTTCTTAATAAAGATGATCATATGGTCTTTTTTTGCTTTATTCTGTTAATGTGGTATAATACATTGATCAATTTTTGTATGTTGAACCATCCATACATTCCAGAAATAAATTCCATTTGGTCATAGTGTATAATCCATTTAATATGCTGCTGAATTCTGTTTGCTAGTATTGTGTTGAGGATTTTTGCATCAGTGTTTATAAGGGATCTTTGTCTGTAACTTTCTTTTCTTGTAGGATCTTTGCCTGGCTTTGGTGTCAGGTTAATGCTGACTACCTAGAATGACTTAAGAAATATTCCTTCCTCTTCAATTTTTTGAAAAGTTGAGAAGGGCTCATGTTACTTTTTCCCTAAATGTTTGGTAGACTTTACTATCAAAGCCATAATTTCCAGGACTTTTCTTTGTTAGGAGGTTTTTGACTACTGATCCGGTTTTCTAACTAGTTATAGATGAATTCAGATTTCCTATTTATTCATAATTTAGTCTCAGTAGGTTTTCTGTTTCTAGAAATTTGTCCGTTTCATCTCGGTTATACAATTTGTTAGCATATAATTTTTCATAGTACTCTCTTACAAATGCTTTATAGTTCCCTTCTTTGGAATTTGTAGTAATGTACCCACTTTAATTTATGTTTTTAGTTATTTCAGTCTTCTCTCTTTATTTCTTTGTCCATTCAGCTAAAGGTTTGTCAATTTTATTGGTTTTTTCAAAGAACCAACTTTTGAAAAAATTTTCTCTGTTGTTACTATTCTGTTTCATTTGTCTCTGCTCTAATCTTTATCTTCTTTTAAATTTTGGTATAGTTAATGTACAATTACATGAACAACATTATGGTTACTAGACTCCCCCTATTATCAAGTCCCCACCACATACCCCATTACAGTCGCTGTCCATCAGCATAGTAAGATGCTATAGAATCATTACTTGTCTTCTCTGTGTTTTACTGCCTTCCCCATGTCCCCCCCAATATATTATGGGTGCTAATTGTAATGCCTCTTTTTTCCCCTTATCACTCCCTTCCCACACATCTTCCCCAATCCCTTTCTCTTTGGTAACTGTTAGTCCACTCTTGGGTTCTGTGATTCTGCTGCTGTTTTGTTCCTTCAGTTTTTGCTTTGTTCTTATACTCCACAGATGAGTGAAATCATTTGATACTCATCTTTCTCGGCCTGGCTTATTTCACTGAGCATAACATCCTCTAGCTTCATCTACGTTGTTGCAAATGGTAGATTTGTTTCCTTCTTATGGCTGAATACTATTCCATTGTGTATATGTACCACATCTTCTTTATCCATTAATCTACTAATGCACACTTAGGTTGTTTCCTTTTCTTGGCTATTGTAAATAGTCCTGCAATAAACATAGGGGTGCATATGTCTTTTTCAAACTGGGCTGCTGCCTTCTTAGGGTAAATTCCTAGAAGTGGAATTCCTGGGTCAAATGGTATTTCAATTTTTAGTTTTTTGAGGAACCTCCATACTGCTTTCCACAATGGTTGAACTAATTTACATTTCCACCAGCAGTGTAGGAAGGTTCCCCTCTATCCACATCCTCTTCAACATTTGTTGTTGTTTTTCTTTTGGATGTTGGCAATCCTAACTGGTGTGAGGTGATATCTCACTGTGGTTTTAATTTGTATTTCTCTGATGATTAGGGATGTGTACCATCTTTTCATGTGTCTGTTTGCCATCTGAAATTCTTTTTTGGACAAGTGTCTGTTCAACTCCTCTGCCCATTTTTTAATTGGCTTATTTGCTGTTTGTTTGTTGAGGTGCATGAGCTCTTTATATAATTTGGATGTCAACCCCTTATCAGATATGTCATTTATGAATATATTCTCCCATACTGTAGAATACCTTTTTTTTCTACTGATGGTGTGCTTTGCTGTACAGAAACTTTTTAGTTTGATAAAGTCCCATCTGTTCATTCTTGCTTTTGTTTCCCTTGCCCGGGGAGATATGTTCATGAAGAAGTTGCTCATGTTTATGTCCAAGATATTTCTGCCTATGTATTCTTCTAAGAGTTTTATGGTTTCATGACTTATATTCAGGTCTTTGATTCATTTTGAGTTTACTTTTGTGTATGGGGTTAGACTATAATCCAGTTTCATTCTCTTACATGTAGCTGTCCAGTTTTGCCAACACCAGCTGTTGAAGAGGCTGTCATTTCCCCATTGTATATCCATGGCTCCTTTATCATATATTAATTGACTGTATATGTTTGGGTTAATGTCTGGAGTCTCTATTCTGTTCCACTGGTCTGTGGCTCTGTTCTTGTGCCAGTACCAAATTGTCTTGATTACTGTGGCTTTCTGGTAGAGTTTGAAGTTAGGGAGTATAATTACACCTGCTTTATTCTTCCTTCTCAGGACTGCTTTGGCTATTCGTGGTCTTTTGTGGTTCCATATGAATTTTAGAACTATTTGCTCTAGTTCATTGAAGAATGCTGTAGGTATTTTGGTAGGGATTGCTTTAGGCAGATTGGCCATTTTGAGAATATTAATTGTTCCTATCCATGAGCACAGGATGTGTTTCCATTTATTGGTGTCTTCTTTAATTTCTCTCATGAGTGTCTTGTAGTTTTCAGAGAATAGGTCTTTCACTTCCTTGGTTAGTTTTATTCCTAGGTATTTTATTCTTTTTGATGCAATTGTGAATGGAATTGTTTTACTGATTTCTCTTTCTGCTAGTTCATCATTAGTGTATAGAAATGCAACTGATTTCTGTGTACTAATTTTGTATCCTGAAACTTTGCTGAATTCAGATATTAGATCTAGCATGTTTGGAGTGGAGTCTTTATGGTTTTTTATGTACAATATCATGTTATCTACAAACAGGGACAGTATGACTTCTTCCTTGCCAATATCGATACATTTTATTTCTTTGTGTTGTCTGACTGCCCTGGCTAGAACCTCCAGAACTATATTGAATAGAAGTGTGAAGAGTGGGCATCCTGTCTTGTTCCTGATCTTAAAGGAAAAGCTTTCAGCTTCTTGCTGTTAAGTATAATGTTGGCTGTGGGTTTGTCATATATGCCCTTTATTATGTTGAGGGACTTGCCCTCTATACCCATTTTGTTGAGAGTTTTTATCATGAATACATGTTGAATTCATGTTGGTTTTGTCCTTCTTTTTGTTGATGTGGTGTATGATGTTTATGAATTTTTGAATGTTATACCATCTTTGCATCCCTGGGATGAATCCCAGTTGATCATGATGGATGATCTTTTTTATGTATTTTTGCATTCAGTTTGTAGTATACTGCTAAGTATTTTTGCATCTATGTTCATCAGAGATATTAGTCTGTAAGTTTCTTTTTTTGTGGTATATTTGCCTGGTTTTGATATTAGAGTGATGTTGGTCTTGTAGAATGAGTTTGGGTGTAGTCCCTCCTCTTCTACTTTTTGGAAAACTTTAAGGAGGATGTGTATTGGGTCTTCACTGAATGTTTGATAAAATGCAGCAGTGGAACAATCTGGTCCTAGGTTTTGTTCTTAGGTAGTTTTTCGATTACCAATTCAATTACTTTGCTGGTAATTTGTCTATTCAGATTTTCTGTTTCTTCGTGCTTCAGTCTTGGAATGTTGTATTTTTCTTGAAAGTTGTCCATTTCTTTTAGGTTATCCAATTTGTTACCATATAATTTTTCATAGTATTCTCTCATAATTCTTTATTTCTGTGGTGTCTGTAGTGATTTTTCCTTTTTCATTTCTGGTTCTGTTTAATGTGTGTAGATTCTCCTTTTTTCTTTATAATTCTGGCTAGGGGTTTATCAATTTTGTTTATTTTCTCAAAGAAGCAGCTCCTGTTTTCACTGATTCTTTCTATTGTTTTATTCTTCTCAATTTTATTTATTTATGCTTTAATCTTTATTTTGTCCCTCCTTCTACTGACGTTGGACCCCATTTGTTCTTCCTTTTCTAGTTTCATTAATTGTGAGTTCAGGCTGTTCGTTTGGGACTGTTCTTCTTTCCTGAGATAGGCCTGTATTGCAATATATTTTCCTCTTAGCATGGCCTTCACTGCGTCCCACAAATTTTATGGTGTTGAATTATTGTTTTCATTTTTCTCTATATATTACTTGATCTCTGTTTTTATTTGGTCATTGATCCATTGATTATATAGAAGCATTTTATTAAGCCTCCATGTATTTGTGGGCTTTTTCATTTTCTTTGTGTAATTTATTTCTAGTTTCATACCTTTTTGATCTGAGCAGCAGGTTGTTACTATTTCTACCTTTTTGAATTTACTGAGGTTCTTTTTGTGGGATAGTATATGATCTATTCTTGAAAATGTTCCACATGCACTTGAGAAGAATGTGTATCCTGTTGCTTTTGGATGGAGTGTTCTGTAGATGTCCATTAGGTCCATCTGTTCTAATATGTTGTTCAGTGCCTCTATCTCTTTACTTATTTTCTGTCCTTTTGAGTGAGTTGTGTGTTGAAGTCTCCTCAAATGAGTGCATTGCATTCTATTTCCCCCTTTAATTCTGTTAGTATTTGTTTCACACATACTGGTGTTCCTGTGTTGGGTGCAGAGATATTTATAATAGTTATATCCTCTTGTTGGACTGACTGACCCTTTTTTCATTATGTAATGTTCTTGTCTCTTGTTACTTTCTTTGTTTTGAAGTCTATTTTGTCTGACACAAGTACTGCAACTGCTGTTTTTTTCTCCCTATTAGTGGCCTGAAATATCTTTTTCTATACCTTTACTTTCAGTCTGTGTATGTCTTTGGGTTTGAAATAGTCTCTTGTAGGCAGCATATAGATGGTTCTTGTTTTTTTTAATCAATTCAGTGACTCTATGTCTTTTTATTGGTGCATTCAGACCATTTATATTTAGATTATCGATAGGTGTGTAATTATTGCCATTGCAGGCTTTAGAATTGTGGTTACCAAAGGTTCAAGGGTAATTCCCTTACTATCTAACAGTCTAATTTAACTCACTCAGTATGCTATTACAACCACATCCTAAAGGTTCGTTTTTTTTCCCTCCTTTTTCATCCTCCTCCATTCTTTGTATGTTATCAGTTGTATTCTGTACTCTTTGTCTATCCCTTGGCTGATATCTATTTAGCCTTGGGAATACTTCCTTCTATAGGAGTCTCTCTGAAATTCACTGTAGAGGTAGTTTGTGGGAGGTAAATTCTCTCAGCTTTTGGTTATCTGAAAATTGTTTAATCCCTCCTTCAAATTGAAATGATAACCTTTCTAGGTAGAGTATTCTTGGTTCAAGGCCCTTCTGCTTCATTGCATTAAATACATCATGCCACTCCCTTCTGGCCTTTAAGGTTTCTGTTGAGAAGTCTGATGATAGCCTGATAGGTTTTCCTTTGTATGTGATCTTTTTACTCTCTCTAGCTCTTTTAAAAGTTTGTCTTTATCCTTGATCTTTACCATTTTAATTATTATATGTCTTGGTGTTGTCTTTCCTTGGGTCCCTTGTGTTGGGAGGTCTGTGCACCTCCATGGCTTGAGAGACTATCTCCTTTGCCAAATTGGGGAAGTTTTCAGCAATTACCTCCTCAATAACACTTTCTATCTCTTTTTCTCTCTTCTTCTTCTTCTAGTACACATAAAATGAGAATATTGTTTCATTTTGATTGGTCACACAGTTCTCTCAATATTCTTTCATTCTTAGGGATTCCTTTTTCTCTCTGTGCCTCAGCGTCTTTGTATTCCCCTTTCCTAATTTCTATTCCATTTACCATCTCTTCTACTACATCTAATCTGCTTTTAAATCCCTCTTTTGTATATTTCATTTCAGATATGGAATTTCTTAATGATTGAATCTCCAACTCAAATTCATTCCTGAGTTTTTGAATATTTTTCTGTACCTCCATGAGCATGTTTATGATTTTAATTTTGAACTCTCTTTCAGGAAGATTGGTGAGTTCAATTTCATTGGGCCCTTTTTCTGGTGTTTTTGAGATTTTGATCTGAACCATGTTCTTTTGACGTTTCATATTTCTGTGTGGTGTCCACTATTTCCCAGAAGCTCTAGTCTCTGGAGCTGCTCAGCCCCTAGAGTGAGGTTGGGGGTCATAGGGGAGTGGAGCTGGTGCCTGGGGGGAGGAAAGGTCTGTTTCCTGATTCCCAGCTACAGTGCCTGTCTCCAATGTCAGAGACAGTGGACCAAGCACACAGGTGTAAGCCTCTGTGCTTTGCATCTCTAGCTATTGTAGGTGGGGCCTCCCTCTTGCTGGCCTGATGCCAGCGCAGTGACTGCCGGTTTGCAAACAAGTGCCACCAGGCTTGGAGGGAGGTGCAGCAGGCTGCTTATCACAGTGGGGGGCCTCGCAGCTGGGCAGCCATCCAGGGGTATGGATCAGTGAAGCTCCTCAAACTTCCCAACCTAACGGGCAGAGCGGGCCCAGGCAACCTTGTCCAGATCTCCCCTCCCCCATGCAGGAAGCTTCGTGGAAATCTGCCTCCCACCCCTTCAGCAGCCCTCTCGCTGCTAGGAAGCCTCTCAAACTGCCTGCCTTTCTTTTGTCCCAGAGCGGCCAGGTGTGGATCCCCCTCCTCCACAAATGGCCAGAATCTCAGTCTCTCAGGCACTCCGCCTGTCCCAGCTCATCAACCTGCAGAGCACCACACAATATAGGTTTCTGCTCACAAAGAAGATCTCCAGAGCCCGGTGTTCAGCAGTTTCAAGCTTCCACCCCCTCACCCACTCCATTTTTCTTCCTCCCGCTGGTGAGCTGGGGTCGGGAAGGGGCTGGGTCCTGCTGGATTAAGGCTTTCTTTCGTTACCCTGTTTCATGAGGTCTCCTCTGTTCGTGAGGTCTGTATGCAGTCTGGTGCAGTCTTCTTGTTGCTGTTTTAAGGATAGTTGTATTAATTAACTATTTTTGCACCATTTGTTGTTTTGGGAGGAGTTCTCCATCTCTCCTCTCACGCCACCATCTTGAATCTCAAGTCTCTCCTGTTTTTTTTTTTTAATGTAAACATCTTTTTAAAAACCATGGACTAGGTGGCTTATAAACAATAAACACTTATTTCCTCACAGTTCTGGAGGCTGGGAATTCCAAGATTATGGTGCTGGCAAGTTTGATGTCTTTGTGAGGGCCCACTTCCTAGTTGGCTGTCTTTTTACTATTGCTTCACATGGTAGAATGAGTGAGGAATCTTTCTGGGGCCTCTTTTTTAAGAGCTCTAATCCCACAGATGATTATGACATAATCACTTATCAAAGGCCCACCTCTGAATACCATCACCTTGGGGGTAAGATTCCAAAATATGAATTTTGGGGAGGACACAAACATTCAGTGTATAAAATTTGCTGTGAGTTATGGATTCAGTTCTGACCTAACAGGAAGATGTTGGGGCTCTGAGTGTAAAGAGAGAGTAGCATAGATTAACAGAATTAATATTTGAAATTTAGTCTATTTCATAATTAGAAGACAGTGATCTGGTTTAGAAGATCTTTAAACACCTTCCAGTCCAATTAATCAGAATTATTTTCCATTGGAGCTTAAACTGATAACAATATTTAGTTCATAATATGGACAGAGCATTTCATTGGTTAAGGTTACCTTCTTCATTTACCAAAAGATTATTATGTCCCTCCATATATGTATCATTAGTACCATCTTTATTAAGTAAATTATTCATTTTCACATTTTTCTTATTCCAAGAAAAGTTTTCATCTTGTTTAATACATAAACCCATCTTTTTAAAAAACTGTAAAGATTAGAGGAGAAAAAAATAAGATGATGAAACAAGTATAAGTGCAGAAATTGTAACTTATACAGAACAACAAAATCAGAAAGGAAAATAAAAAAGGAATAAATATATTTTGTGATGTTTACATTAGATCACAAAATATATAACTAGTATTTATATAATACTTTCTATATAATAAAATATTAACTATTTTTAGCTATTTTTAATTCTCTTTAATATTTTTTTCAAAGGAAATTACCTCCTTATATCTTTGAATCTTCTTTATATTTCTGTGTTTTAGAGAAAAAAGCTCTAAGACCTTCCTGTATGCTGTTGAAGTTAAAAGTTACAGTTTTATTGCCCTATGTATTTCTTCCTTCTTTTTCCACTCTTGTGGAACTGGCTGGGTTCCTCTGATACTGCATTTGTAATAGTCTCCTTCCTGGGATCTGCAGGTGAACATAAGATATGAAACATGTTGGTTGAGTTTTGTTCATGTGGAGTCTGTCATCAGCATGGAATAGAATCCAAGAATTTGATTTTTTCCTGTTTCTCTTTTGCCATTTCAACTAAATCATAGAAATCAAAAAATGAAATTTGGTCTTACCTCCTTGCTTGATCAGGTTTTTTTTTACCTGGGGGAGTTGGAAATATTTGAGTGTCTCCCTTTTGTGAAATAATGTTGTAAATAAATGACTTTTCTTTTGTGTTGCTAATAACAGTTTGAAACACCTGAGATGAATTACTCTTGTTAGTGACAATGTGAAAGTCTAAGACGACCTTACTTTTAAGATGCTAGATTAAAAAAATTAATAAAGTCAACTGCCCAAGAGAGTTATTTTCAAACTGATTTTTAAATCAAACAAACCTTTCTAACAAACACAATGTGTGCTCTTCTGACCTTACTAATAAAGGAGTTAAAAAATAAACATTCCTAGAATAAGACAGTAGCTTCAAATGCACACAGTCCTCACAACCATTGCCACCTCCAGACCATTTCTTCAGGGAATATTCCAAGTCTTCATTGGGTTATGAGTAATATTTATTTTAGTCATTGTATTATATGCCCCTGTAAAACCCACTTATTCCTCAGTAAGGATACATAATTGTCCTCTTGTTGGATATTTAACAAATAAGCTGACACCCACTTTCAAGGGTTGATTTGAGCTTGGCAGGTTTTGAAATGCTCAGAAACATAAAGTGCTTGGTGTCTTTTATAAAGAGCTAGTCAGAAGTGACTAGCATTAAGGGAATTTGATTGACATATGGTAATCAGGTGGGAAATTTCAAACTTACATGTTTAAACATCGCACTTATTTTATGTAGATAGTAAATACTTAGCTGACTTAAATTATGTCACTTCATAAAGAAACATGAAATTTAATGAAATTTAAGAGTTGAATTGAATATGTTCATTTTATATTTTGGGCATACTATCTTGCAAACACAGAGACCAGTAGGCTTTGTCTTCATGTATCTCATAGGCCATGTCCAAGGAAGCATGATTTTTGAAGGAAAGAGATACCTGGATTTTCTCTTTAAAGAGAAATATTTTTATTTTTATTTTTAATAATAAAAGTTTTATTGGTCTATAATTCATATACCATAAAATTTACTCCTTAATATGCACAATTCATTGGTTTTTAGTATATTCACAGAGTTGACCAACTACCATCACTACCTAGTTAAATAACACTTTTATCATTCCAAAAAGAAACCCATATAGATTAGTATTCACTCCCTATTTCCCTCTGCCCCCCACAGCAGACTCTAGGCAATCTAAAATTTACTTTCTACCTCTATGGATTTGCCCATTCTAGACATTTCATATAAATGGAGTCTTAAAATATGTGGTCTTTTGTGATTAGCTTGTTTCACTTAGGATACTGTTTTCAAGCTTCATCCATGTTCTAGCATGCATAAGAACATCATTTCTTTATGGCTGAATAATATTCCATTGTATGGATATACCACATTTGTTTATCCATTCATCAGTTGGTGGACATTAGGGTTGTTTCCACCATTTGACTATTGTGAATAATGCTCCTGTGAACATCTGTGTGAACATATATTTTCATTTCTCTTGAGTATATAACTAGGAGCAGAATTGCTGGGTCACATGATAACTACATGTTTAACTTCTTAAAGAACTGTCCAATTGTTTTACAAAGTGACTACACCATTTTATATTCCCATTGGCAATGTACAAGAGTTCAGATTTCTCCATATACTCATTGGTACTTGTTTTTATTTGTGTTTTTGATCGTAGCCACCCTAGTGGGTGTGAAGTGGCTTTTCATTGTGGTACTGATTGGCATTTCCCTTATGGCAAATCATCTTCAGCATCTGGTCATATGCTTAGTATACATTTCTGTATCTTATTTGGAGAAAGTTTGTTCAATTTTTTACCCATTTTTTCAATTGGATTACCATTTTATTACTGAGTTCTTAAGAGCTCTTTATATATACTACATACAAGTGCCTTATCAGATACATGACTTGAAATTTTTGTCCCATTTTATGGATTGCCTTTTCATTTTTTGATGATGTCATTTGAAATAAAAAAGTTTACAATTTTGATGGTTCAATTCATCTAGTTTTTTCTTTGGTTTCTTATGATTTTTGTGTTGTGTCTAAGAAAGAATTTCCATACCCAAGGTTATGGAACTTTACAGTTTTAGCTCTTACATTTAGGTCTATGATTCACTTTGAATTAATTTTTGCATATGTTGTGTGATATAGGGGTACAATTTTATTCTTTTACATGTGGTTATAAGATTGGCCCTAGCACCTACCATTTGTTGAAATTCTTTTTCCATCACCATTGAATTATCTTTTTACCCTTGTTGAAAATGAACTGACCATTCTTACAAAGGTTTACTTCTGGACTCTCAATTCTATTTTATTGATCTACATATTAACTGTTCTTTTGCCAGTACCATACTCTCTTGACTACTATAGATTTGTAGTAAGTTTTGGTATTTGGAAGTGTGAGTCCACCAACTTTGTTCTAATTTTTTAATGTGCTGTTTATTCCAAGTCCTTTGCTTTTTTCCATACAAATTTTAGGATCAGCTTGTCAATTTCTTCAAAAAAAAAAACCAGCCAGCTGGATTAATAGGGATTACATTGAATCTGTAGGTCAATTTGGGGAATATTGCCATCTTAACAATATTAAATCTTCTAATCCATAAACATGGGACAGCTTTCCATTTATTTAGATCTTCTTTAATTTATTTCAACAATATTTTACAGTTTTCATTGTACAATCTTGTACTTTTGTTAAATTTATTTGCAGTATTCTATTATTTTTGTCACTAATGTAAATGGAGTTGTTTACTTAATTTAATTTTCAGCTTGTTCATTGCTATTCTGTTACTACTATATTGTGCTGCTCATTGCTATTGTACAGTTGATCTTTGTATCCTGCAATAGGTTTTAACAGTTTTGTGGATTTCTTAGGATTTTCTATATAATGACCATGTCATCTTTATACAAAGATAGTTTTACTTCTTTCTTTCCAATATGGATTCCTTTTACTTCTTCTTTTTCTTGTCTAATTTCCCTGTCTAGAACCCCTAGTACAATGTTGAAGATAAGTGGGGAGAGCAGACATCCTTGTCTTGTTCCTGATCTCAGGGAAAAAGCAGTCAGTTTTTTACCATTAAGTGTAATGTTAGTTGTGAGTTTTTTATAGATACTTCCTAATTATGTTGAGGAAATCCTCTTCCATTCTTAGTTAATTTCTTTTTAATCATGTTAGATTTTGTTAAATACTTTTTCACCATATCTTATGATGATCGTGTGGTTTCTGTCCTTTTGTATTACTATATTACATCGGTTGATTTTTGGAATTTCTGGGATAAATCCCAATTGATCATGGTGTGATAATCTTTTTCATATGTTGCTGGTATTACTTTGCTTATGTTTTGTTGAGGACTTTTTACATTTATATTCATAAAAGATGTTGGCCTGTAGTTTTCTTAAAATGTCTTTGTATGGTTTAATATTAGTAATGGTGGCCTTGTAGAATGAGTTGGGAAGTGTTCCCTCCTCATATATTTTTTCGAAGAGTTTGTAAAGAATTGGTATTAATCTTTAAATATACTTATTTTGATATTTTTATGGCTTCTCTTATAGTTTACCCTTTGTATTGTTAAATTGCAGGTGGGCTTTGTAAATGGAGGCAGGGAGGTGGTGGTTATCCCAATCATCCCCTGTAGGACAATAGATGTGAAAGTATAGGACTCCAAAACTGTTGCATCTTCATTTT
This sequence comes from Manis pentadactyla, assembly GCF_030020395.1. Lineage (NCBI taxonomy): Eukaryota > Metazoa > Chordata > Mammalia > Pholidota > Manidae > Manis > Manis pentadactyla. Next base: position 43,502,621 of record NC_080021.1, on the reverse strand, counting down.
GCCTACTTTCACTAAACAATAGTGGCTGGATACTCCACCACTGAATAATATGCTTAATTGAAGAAACAAATTGGAATGCTTTTATATCTTGAATTCAGAACCACAGATGGAAGTTACCATTTTCCTCAGTGAAGCATTACCATGGGTGCATGTCCAGCTTACTGTCCCCACTTTAAAAGCTCTTACCTATGACTTTTTAGTACAAATTTGTTTATAAACATTATTTAGAAGAACCTATTAAAAAGTATTAATTGAATTGACCTCTTAAGAGAGTCTGAGAACAAGAAGAGTTTGTTGTATCCCAGACATCACATAAGGTAATATGAATTTAGGTAATAAGTATTTAGATTGTTTTCTACATGTTCCAAAGTACTTTTGATCATTAATCACTCTGTCAACACTCAGTGGGAAATTAGCACTGAATAAATAATAGTAACAAGTATTGACTAAATAATTATTATGTGCCAAACATTGTTTTAAATCCTTCACATATATCTTTTATTCCTCATAGCAATATTATGAGGTCAGTACTATTGTTATTCTCCACTTCACAGATGTGGAGACTTAGAAACAGAGAGGTAATCTAAATTGCTTGGTATCATGCAGGTAGAGAAGAATGGTAGAGCCAGGATTTGACCTAGGTTATGTGACTCCATAGTTTGCCCACGACCAGAAATCAGAGTGGATCCAGCATATTCCAGAGCAAGGATTAAGATTCAGCATTTCTGTATTAATAGTTTTGAGTTGATAAGTCATTTATTTCTCTCTTGAAGAAGAAAAATAAAAATTTCAATCAACATTTAAGAAATATGCATAAACAGATTGTACTAAGGATTTGAGATTAGTCTGTCCTGCAAGGGTAATGTAATAGACAAGTTAATAAGACAAATTTAGCATTAATTGAGTTCTTAACTGTGTTGCATAGTGAGTTACTTATATTAATTAATTGCATCTGCATAAAGTAAATAAAATAATTTTATGAAATAGGTATTACTATCACCTTTGTTTATAGATAAAGCTACTGAAGCAAAGATGTGTAACTTACCCAAGGTGAACTAGCAATAAATGGCATAGTCCAATTTTGAACCCAGACAGTATTGCTCCAGAGCCTTTTTCTTAATTATTTTGCTGTACAATTTCTCTGAGAAAGTAGTCACTTGATGTATGGTCACAAGACAGTCATACCAAGAAAGCAGTGGTAAACCGGATTTTTGTGTTTATATATGTGGAGGTTGAAGTCACTTATAAAGGAGATATGTTATGGATGAAATGAGAGAAAGGCTTTTCTGTAAATATTAGAAAATCTGAAACAAATATAGAAATATGAAGAGTAAAAGTAATTTTAAAATGGAGGGCTTAGTTTGTGCTGTTATAGATGATGGGAATAGACTGATAGGATGTAGTGCACACCCAGAAGCTGTGCCACCTTGGCCTGAGGGAATTGTGGTCTTGTACGGTTTGAAACTGTACCTCAGGGGTAAAAAGGGACAGTTGAAAAGAGAAATTTTAGAAAATAAATTTGATGAACTCAATTAGCATGTACAGAGGTTGAATCAACAGTAGATTAGTAAACTTCAATTACAAGTGTTTCTAATTCTGTAAGGAGAATCTGGAAGATAGCAGGAAAAAAATGACCAGTTGAGGTAATATTTCTCCTTTAGTGCCAAAAATATAATCATTTTTTTCTTGTGGCAGTAAAATCAGGGACCTGGGTTTATTCATCACTGTTCTTTGTGGGGACATGAACATTTCCCATTGCTCTACAGTTTTCTGCAGTGTTCTACCACCAATGCAGGGCTACATGTTTGGGCCTCTGACCAGCGAGCTGAATGTGTCTGGGCCAGTTGTCTTCCAGATGTGTGGGTCTCCTGGTCTGTGGCCTGGATGGACTTCAGAGCAAGTTTTGTCTCTGCAAACACATGTACCCACCTCTTGGTCATGAAGGCACTGTCACTGTTCTGCCTTTGAGGTAATTAAAAATTTTAGAGGATCATCCAAATTATCAAAATAAATTCCATGTAATGCTTTCAATGAGATGATTAAGTTAGATTGAAGTTTCCAGGTTTTTTTTCAACTAAAAAGAAAAATTACATTCACATAAAAGCAAATAAGCCAATATTACCCACCTCTCCTGTTCTTCATATGCAGGCAAAGATCAGTGAGTCAGATGTCAAATACAAACACTTTTTAAAAACACTTTTGGTGCATTTATACTTTTGAGGTAACCCAGTGACTTCTTTTCTCAAGTCCTCACACAGGTGTGCAGGAATATCAGGATGGTGTGCCAAAGATCCCAACAGCCTGTATTACGGTGGAAGATGCAGAAATGATGTCAAGAATGGTTTCTCGTGGGAGCAGAATTGTTATTCAACTGAAGATGGGGGCAAAGAACTACCCAGATGCAGATTCCTTCAACACTGTAGCAGAGATCACTGGTAGCAAGTACCCGGAGCAGGTGAGTGAACAGGGTGGATGGGCTGTCTGGGAATAAGATGTTTTGGTTAAGTTTCAGTTTTTAGGTCATTTGGGAAAGAAAGAACATGAGTCTGTTGAGATGTCCCTCATAGATTCATTAAAGGCAGACACTTCGTATATATTTTTTCTCATCAGAAGTCTTATTATATTGGCTGAATAAAGGCAAAGGTAGGACTAATGAAAGGGCAGAATAGGATCCATGGTGTGGATAGTCAACCTTGGAAGAGCGGAGGGCAATATTTGTACATGCGTGTTGTGTTTATTTTGTTTGGAGCCTGCTTGGCATTTGAGATCATGGCAACAACTAATAGTTATTGTGTTCATTGTGTGAATTATCCTATTTTATCCTTTCAAAGCTCATGAAGTGGGATCTATTTTCTTGATTTGATAAGTGGGAAAACCAACATGGAGAGAAACTCAGTTGTCTTAGGTCCACATGGCTAGTAAGTGGCTGAGAAGGGTCTTAAACCCAGGACCTTAGGAATAGTAAACTAAACACTAAACTACAGTTATAGTGCAATTTCCATAATTATTTTTCTTAGTAAAGTTTTGACAATCAATAGTCCTAGAGGCAGATCCAGATTCTATACTAGCTGAAGGGTAAATAACTTGTTCTCTGAGTCTTAGAGAAATTATCTTCAAAGAAAAGGGTGGTCTATGTGACTCACAAGATTATAGTGAGATTGGATTAGCTAATGCACATCAAAGTAGGCTCTCACATCACGGGTGCTCACTGAATATAAGTTTACTTCATATGACATCAAGTGTACAAAAATCAGTTTTTATGAGATTTCTAACACCAATTTCCTTTATTAGTGGTTACTGAAATTATGAAAATAGCAGTTAAAATTATTCAGGAGTTTCAGACTTTATTTTATTTAAGGAAATGAAATGAAGGAAATGAATGAAATGAAGGAAAAAGTAAATAGTGATGGACTTTAGTGATGGAGAAACAAACCTTCTGCATGTGTCTTGACTCAGGACCTCTCCCAAACTTGAGGGCTGTGCTGCAGTAAAGATTTGTTCTATGTTCAGAATCCTTTTCTCCCTTCTTGAATTACCTGCTTCCAGGACCTGGGCATGTGTCAACCTGGGGTTTGTGGCCCAGAGACAATCAAAAAGCAAGACCTCAGTAAGACCATAGAGAGTCAGATAGCTATGCAGAATACTGAGAAACAAACCCTCACAGCCCCTTGACCCTGTAAGGAACTGATAAAACAGAAGGGCCAAGAGTCTATATTCTAGGTACTGAACAGTCAGGCTCCTTAGGTCTAATCCATACCAGGTATATTTCCCCAGTCAGTAGTTCCAGGATAAAGTGTTACCATTTTAAGGTTGCTGGGCCAGGGCAGGAGGGGTTTAAGATTGTATATTATCTGTTGTCTGGGTGAGCAGGCCACTTCTGGCCCTGAGAGTGGGCAGGCAAGGGGAGTGTGTACCATTTGGAGCCTTCATCTAAGTAACCAGGGGGTGTCAAAGTCTGAGGTGAAAGCACTGGGGCAGAGATGTTCTTGGGGATGCAGCAGCCAGAGGGCTGAGATGGTGCTGGCTTTACTGAGGTATAATCTAGATAAAGTAAATTTACCAAAGTTAGGTGTGCAACTCAGTGAGTTCTGAAAATTGTGTGCAGTATTATAACCGGTACCACAATAATAATGTAGAATATTTCCGTCACTCCAGACATTCATGCTCTTGTGCCCCTTTGCAGTCCATCTTCTCATTCACTCCCTTGTTCTCTGGATACCACTGATCTGCTTTCTGGAACTGTTTTTACCTTTTTAGAATTTCAATAAGTGGAATCACAGAATGTGCAGTCTTTCACATCTGGCTTCTTTCACTCAGCACTTTTGAGATTTATCCACATTCTTGAATCAGTTGACCATTCCTTTACATTGCTGAGTAATATTTCTTTGTATAGATATGCCACAATTTGTTACCCATTAAGCAGTTGTTAGACATTTGGGTGGTTTCTAGTTTTTTACTTTTATGAATAAATCTTCTGTGTAAATTCTTGGATGAGTCTTTCTGTGGCCTTATGTTTTAATTTGTCTTTGGGTACATGTGTAGGAGTAGAATTGCTGGCCAGCCTGCATTTTAAGGATTCAGTGGGAAAAGCACCTTCTCCAGGTGGGTAGATTCCAGGAAGTTCCCAGGACTCAAGATTAAACTTTCACCTCTACCAAGTGTTGCATAGCATTCCAAGAGCTTGTCATAAATACCTTGTTACCAAGATGTAAAAGGTAGAAGATTAACAAATTTCTCCCTCAAAGAAGTCACAGCATTACTTCCATGGAAAAAATGTAGATGAGTGTAGTAAAGTCCATGTGGCTGTGTTTTGGTGGGAATCTGCCTTATAATCTGCCTGGAAACATGGAAGATGTCCAGATGGGAATGTGAAGGAAAGCAGCAAGTTTTCCCTCCAGATGTTAGGTAAGTTAATGAACCTGAGTAAGAACAGTCCATCCCTGATAAATGCCACCTCTACTGTGAAGCTTCTTCTGGTAACCTCCCCTCATCCCAATACTTTGTGCCATTGTTACTGTGTTCTCTCCTAGCAGAGCTTTCAAATGCCCTGAGCAGACATTCTGTTTATTTCTTTCCTTTTTTCCCCACCAATGCCAATCCTAAGACTTGGCATGCAGTAGCTTTTGACCACATATTTTATTTCAGTAAAATGAAGGAAGAAAAAAAAAGAGGAAATGGTTGGAGAATAGTCTTAATTTTGATTCTCTTTAAATCTAGATGTTTTTCTGCCTGTCTAGAACACTGATTGTTCATTGGCATATGGACTCACCCCTAACCGCAGCTCTACATGTCCAAACCTGAACACCTCAACTCCTTTATACTTGATTCCTTGCCTAGTTTCTTGTTTCTCTTAAGAAACCATGTCAACCTATCAGCACAGTTAGAAAATTTAGAGTTATTTTTCATTCTCTCTTCTTTATCACTGCCCTACAGCCAGATACCACATCCTATTCTCTCTACTTTCAGCATATTAAAAAAAAACCTGTTCCTGCCTTGCCTTACTGTCATTTCTGTCTTAATATAGGCCCTTGCTATTTCCCTCCTGATTTTTTTCTTCTGATCTCTCCCCTATTTATGTTTTTTTTTTTTTACCTCAATGAAGCTAACGGTTATCTTTTAAACCATTGTTCTCCACATAGTGTTTTCCTGCTGTCAGGCCTCCTCTCCTGTTCTATATAAGATAATGGTTATTATAAAGCTAAATTCTGGGGTGAGTGATCAGATGTTAGCAGAAAATAGAGGAAAAGAGACAAAGAGAGGGGAGTTTGGGAAGCTTAAATAGAAGGCAGTTTAATTAAGAGGAAATTTTATAATACTATTTATAAATGAACAGTAAATGAGAATGAAGAAGGAGGGAAAGGAAATATGTGATGGAAACTCAAATGCCAACCAAGAACATTCTTTCATTGGCCAGTGAGGAAGTTCAGCAATTCTAAACTCTGTAAGTTTTCCTAAAATTATTCAATTTTTTAAAAAGTTATCAGTATATACCCCCCCATCCATAGTTTCAGTTACCTGTGGTTAACTGTTTTCTGGGAGCAAATGATCCTCCTTCTGATGTATCATCAGGTGTATCGGTAGAAAGTCAGTAGTAGTCTAATGCTACATCACAATATTTGTGTCATTCACCTCACCCTGTCTCATCATGTACGTTTCTTATCATCTCACATCATCACAAGAAGAAGGGAGACTACAATACAATAAGAGAGTTTGAGAAAGAGAGTTTAATAACTTTTATTAGTGTATTGTTATACTTGTTCTATTTTACTATCAGTTATTGTTAATCTCTTCCTGTGCCTAATTTATAATTTTTTGCCTATGCAGTTTGAATAGGAAAAAACATAGTACATATAGGGTTCAGTGCTATCTAGGGTTTCAGGCTTCCACTGGGGTCTTGAAACATATCCTCTGTGGATAAGGTGTAAGGTGCGGGGGGTTGAAGTGGTTTGGTAATACTGACAGTGACATAAACATTGGTCTTGACAGTTTAGTTGACTAACTTATCCTAGATGCATCTTTGTTACCTTTCTCTATATCATACTAAAGAATAGTACTGAATAATGCAGAGCAAATTAATTGTAGTGGAATTTATCTCTAAAAAACAAGAGGGTATATTGAAAATACCATTATTCTGCCTGCAGATTGAACATCCTGGGTGACTTGCTGGTGGGTTAGCACTCAGGCAATGGTTGACAGACACTCTTTAGAGCTCACACACAGCACAACCTTACATTCTTCATGCACAGCAGCTTTATGAATGGTAAGAAATAAGCACCAAAGAATCCTTCTGATTTGGCCCAAGAACCATGGACAAGGTGTGGTGAATTTCAGCTCTGGAAAAGTATGCATATGTTTGGTGAAGCATTAAATTTCAAATCCCTATTGCACAATTCAAATATAAGCCTGTACTGAATTAACCACAGGCTTTTAATAATGCTAATAATACCAATACTTTACTGGGTTCAATATGTGAAAATGGCAGAGTAGGGGTATTGTATACCTTCTTCCTAAAGAGCCCACAGTGGCACATTTTGGTTCCTCCACACCCAGAAGTTTCTATCCACTTTGACTTCTTCAGAAACTGCTCCTCTGTAGTTTGGGTATGTTGTGGAACATTCAGTGGACCTTGAACATTTCAAGAGGGGTGCATTTCAGTGGCGGAAGGCAGTCCTCTGGAAGCTGACATTAGTTCTCTGAACTCCTTTCTCTCAGACAGCTTTATTCCTGGGAAACCATCATATTTTTGAGGGTCATCTGTGGTTCAGCATGAGTCTGGTAGAGTGAGAGCAGGAGTGCTTTGACTTGTTATACTCCCTGACACTAAAATGGCAATATTATATATTTTCCTCATTCATTAAAGAACTAATATGCATAGGAAAATACATAGGAAACTTATTTCCATCCAATGAATAGGTTTTCTTTTTTATTAAATCAATAGATGTTGTCCTAATACATAAAGTAGTCTTAAGACAGAGACAGAGATGTAGGAGGTCTTAGCAATTTAGTACCAATTCCCTGACCTTCAGATGAGGAAATTGAATCCATGAGTGACTTATGCCAGGGGACACAACAAATATGTGATAGGAAAGCATCTGGAATGTGACTCCAGATTTCTTGACCCATTTCTTTCTACTCCAAAGATATTCCATTATGCCTGTGTACACCTTAGATGGATAACATCTGCAACATAATGCATTATAAGAAATACATATTCAGTCATTCATATGTCCAAATATAAATTTCCCAGGTATATTTGGTCTTCATCCAGTTCCTGAAAAAGCTTGAGAGCTGTAAAGGTGAAATGGGTGTCTTGTCATGTTAATGAGAGACTTTTGGACCCCCCCCAAGGGTGGGCCAGAGGTCAGATGAGCCAATGGCCAATGATTTAGTCAATCATGACTATGCAATGAAGCCCTCTCAAAAACCCATGAGAAGAGCTTATCACCCTTTTGGATCCTGCTTCTGGGTTGGAGAGAGCTTCTATTATTGGGGAACCAGAACATTTCCATGTGCCACCGAGCCAGGCCCCAAGCTCCATGAGGATAGAAGGAACCTTGCCCTGTGTATATCTTCATCTGGCTGTTAACTTGTATCCTTTATGGTATCCTTTATCATACTGCAAGTTAATGTTTTCCTGAGTTCTATGGGACACTCTAGCAAATTAATCTAATAACCTCAGGGGAAGTTGTTGGAACGTCCAATCTGTAGCTGGTTGGTCAGAAGCACAGGTAAACAGCATGGGGCTTGTGACTGCCATCTGGAGTAGGGAGTGGAGGGCAGTCTTGTAGGATGGAGCCCTGCCCTTAACCTGGGGAATCTGAATCTGGTGCTGTCTTCTGGCAGAGCGTCAGAATTTAGTTCCCAGACACCCTGTTGCTGTTCGAGAATTGCTTGGCCATGTGTGTGGGAAGGCCTCTTCCCCTCATCCGTTCCCCCAACAAAGACAGGGATCAGATGTCAGAACCCAAAAGGAGTTTCTGTGTGAAAATTAACATCTAAATCTAAAGGATGTATGTTGGTTCAAGATGCAAGCAATGTGATCCCTACCAAGTCATTGCACAGGAAATTGTGTCTTTCATGCGTTTTCTCCAGACATCTCTTTCCTAGGCACAAATTGTTCCCATAAATACTGCCCCTTGTTGTCTGAGAGTTTCCTGAGAGCTCTTACTAGCGTTATTACCTGGGAAACCCACCTGTGCTTAGTTCATTCCTTCTGTGATGCTCCCTCCATCATGGCTTTCTTGGATTTCATTACATTTTAGCTCCTTGTGCCTTTGGCAGAGGATCTGGTGAGTGAATCAGTTCTGTGGTGTTATGACTCTTTATGATGCCCTATTCCCCTGTGCCCCTATTCATACACTTTCACTCTCACCCACCAGGTAGTCAGGTGTTTCTGTTTTAGTAGAGAATCATACAAAGCCAAGATAGATCTACTACCAATTACATCATTAAAAACAACTATTAATTTTGAAACAATTTTAAATGCACAAAAAACTAGAAAAATGGGGCCAAATATTTGGATATACCCTTTGACCAGCTTCCCTGATAATATCTTACAAAACCAAGTACATTAGCCCAGTGTGGACACTGGTGAGAAGTATTCCTGAGAGTGAGGTGCTTTCTTGTAAAGCCAGGGCATCTTGTGGGCATCTTCTGTGTAGTGACCAATGCAGGGGACCATGTCCTGACATCAGCTTGAATACTGTGGTCCTTTCCTGGGCTCAGTTTGTGATGTTTCCAGGTATCCCACAAGCAAGCAAACAAACACAGAAGGAAGGTTATGCTCAAATTGACCTTGTAAGAGGGCAAATTACCTGAAACTGGGGGTTTAATACACCCATAGGAGAAATTATTTCATGATAGCAAATTCTCCAGTGTTGACTATTGGGGCTGGCTTACTTCTTTTTTGCTTCTTAGTGATTTCCTAAGCCTTATTATGTGGTCTTGCTTAATAAAATGCAATATTTAAAAAATGTTAATATAGTCAAGAATTATTCTGAGGAAACTATGTGCAAAAGTGTTTTGGATTTTCATTTTTTTTTTGGTTGATAATATCCAAGCTCATTTTGATAATGTCTTGATGAGTGAAATTATTTTTTTATACATACCTGTTTCCGATAGTTGTTTTCATAGATTCAAGGGACAATTTCAGTTTCATATGCCTGTATTATTTCAAATATTATACAGTCTAGTGGGAAACATTGAAATGAAAGTTCTAGTTTGTTAACTGGACAGTTTACTTTTTCTTTTTTTTAAACTGGGGCAGGGTTTCTCAACATCTACACTATTGACATTTTGGGCTAAATAATTCTTTTTTATGATGAGTCTGTCCTATGCATTGTACAATAGCATCCTTGGCCTCTTCTGTACCTCTCACAGCTGTGACCTTGAAAAATGTCTCTAGACATTTCTAAATGTCCAGGACAGAAGTCACCCCAGACTGAGAATCACTGGTGTGGAGTAATGGAATGAATGCTGTGTGGATGTTGCCAGGCCTTAGTTCTAGTTTTATTTTTGCTACAAATAAGCTGAGTGACTTTGGACCACTTAATTCCTCCATTATAGAATGGGATATTTTATCTGGAAAATTTTGAAGGTCATTTCCAACCCTTAAATTCCATTATTTAAAAGAATCCTTAGAGATTATCATCAGAATGGTGGTGTACATTGTATATTGTTATATAATAATAAAACTTTGTGGGAACCCTTTCATCATTTCACAGAATAGGGGTGTTGGTAGGTGGGTTTTTTCTTAATATTCTGTGTTCAAATACAGTTAGGAATTCTTCTACTGAAAATGTTAAACAAGCCCCCCTTTTTGTGGCACTTTTTGAGTCTTTAATGTGCTCATAAGTAATGGTAATTTATAAGACAGTTTTTGTAGTGATCTCCAGGCTTTTTGAGAACCAATAGGTTAGAAGTATAAGACCCATTTCTACTGAGTAGCTTATGTTTTGGCATTTCTTATATTCTTTTTTTTTCAACTGTTCATTCATTCATTCAAAACACATTTATTAAATATCTGGTATGTGTCAGGGATGAGAATGTGGGAAAATGGAAATTCCTATGGCCAGGATCTTACCTGACCCTAAACTACTTGATGTGATTGTCCTACTGCTAGGCTACTGCTTCCACACCTGTAGGCAATGAGCTATTATTGACTTAGTCACTATACAGTGAGCTACACCCAGTGCTCTGAGTGGAGGCAGAGATGGAGGTGGATTATGGCCCTGCAGACTGCTGAATGCAGACACGATTCTAGTTCTTGAGCTACTGCAGTGAGAATAAAGCAGGGTATAAACCCTTTTTCCCAAAGAATGTTCTGTTGTCATTTGTCAGTCTCACCAAATCCATAATGAACTTTCCTGGTGCTGAAACCCTCAGGCAAGACAGAGGTTTATAACACTAGCACTGGGTGTGTAGTATAGCACAGTAGTTGAGACACAACCTGCTATAGAATTCAAATCCAGCCTCTTATATTTTGTTGGTAGGTTATTTTGCATATCTGACCCTCAAGTCAATGAATATTAACCTTCTATGTGGATGGGAGAGCTTATGAAAAGCAGTGAGTTGAGAAAAAGGAGGGTCACATCCGAGGGTCAGAGCCCAGAAGGTCTGCCATGCCATGTAAAAGGCTGGGGTTTTGTCCTGTTGGTAGTAGGGAGTCTCTGAAGGGTTTCTGCATATTTTCATTGCAGTTCACTCTGGCCATTGTATACATTCAGAAGGGCAAAGACTAAAATTTAGCCAGGAGATAATAGGACTTGAACTGAGTTGGCTGAAGTAGAGTTGGAGAAGAGAAGGATTCAGGAAATATTTAGGAAATAAAATTGCAGGAGTTGTTAAAGTTTGGATATAAGGGAGTTAAAAAGGAATAAAGTATAGTTTGGATAACTAGGAGAATTTTAAAATTAATTCCACAGGAGTTTATTGAGTTGCTACCATATGCTGGGTGTATAAAATTTCCCACACAGTGCTTGGAGTTTGTGCTTGGGTGGGCAAGGAAACAAATAACTGCCATAGAAAGCGGGATGTGCCATAACATGGCAGCTACATGGTATGATGGGGGCTCATTTCAGGGGCAGCATTTCTGGTCAGTGAGGCCAACACACGCTTTCTGGCTTATTGTTACAGCATGAGGAGCTGACCATGCTAATGTTTATGGGTCATGGGGCTGGGTTTGGAATGGGGAATATTCCAAGCAGAGAGATTAGTATATATGAAAGCCCAAAGAATAGTGTTATTCTTTTCCTTAAGAAACGTGATGTGACCACCTATAATTTCCAAATCTATTTGACAATGAATCCTGTTTTGACAGAGTCATGCTGTAAAATAACCTGAAGAAAAAGGCATGTCCTATTTCATGTACGTTTTTTTTTAAAGATAAATTATTGAAAAGTTTAGCTATCCCTTTGGAAGTAGCTTTAACACTGATGCTGTCAAGACCATTCTTGAAGGAATAAACAAGGTCTGATTGGCCTAGTGGACTAACTTATTCCATTCATAATTGAATAGTGAGGTGCTATGCAGCAAATTCAGCTTGCCTTTCATCTGAATAGGTAGTCTGATGATTTGTAAAACCTTAATGGGTACAGAAAGTTATTCTGCCTGGTTGGGAGGATTGTACTAACTTAAGCAGCTGTTTAAACTGTCATAAGCAAAGTAATTATTAAATATTTCATGAACATTCTGATTGGAACATTTGTTCACAATTTAAGCTTGAGTTGGAAAGTTTTAGGGATGGAGTTAAAGAGTTTTAAGCTGGCAAATTTCATACCTTTTTTTATTTTTTATTATGAGCTTTTCATGGCCTAGAACCAGTCAACCTAAATCATGGAAGAAAAGTATACATATGGCAAGCATGAGACATTTCATTGTTTATTTTTCAAATTTCTGAAATGTGCTCTCATAGTGGTGCATGCCTTTGGTTCATAAAGACAGCAAATTAAAACAGCTCAAAGCAGACAGGCTGCTTTAGATAGAGAGCCACCCAGGTAGATGAGGCAAACCTTGGAGAATATCATTTCCTGGACTCACTAAGTCATCTTAGTGTGCCAAAATGGGATTTGTAAGCAGGAAATGACAGCTTTTATAGGTTTGGATATATTTTCCTTAGTAATGATGGAGCATTTAATAATAATCATGATGGTATGATGAGTGATAATCCACATTTATGGAGAACTTACTGTGTGACAGGCAGTATACTAGATGCTTCTCATGCATTTTCTCCTTTCATCTTCACTATGACCTTGTTAAACAATGCTGTTATCCCTGACTGATGGATGAGAAAACCAAGGCTTAGATAGACCTCAAAGTTCATAAAACTTCTGTGTGGAAGAATTAGGAGCTAAACTCAAGTTTGTCCTATCCCAGAAGCTGTACTTTAACAATTCATTATCCTGTACTTTTTAGTACCTTTCTATTCTAGTTTGTGAAATACTGCTACATAGTTTCCTGTCTAACTCTACATGTAAAGAAAACCAGGACAACTGTCAGCATCATAATCAACAGCAACAAATGCTTTTTGAATACCTGCTGTGTGTAGAATTCTATGTAATAAGCTTGGAAAATATTCTGTGGCAAAGAGAGACATGATAAAACGGGCCCTTGCTTGGTAGCTAAGTAAAGAAGGCAGTAAATTCTGCAACTCAGACTCTGCAGTGTAATGCAGGACCTGCAGCCCGGCATCCTGCTGGCTCAGTACTAACATAGTGTATAGCACTATATAGGTGGCAGTACTGTCACCTACATTATTCGATTTAATCCTGACAGCAGGGCAGATTATTACCTGCAGTTGCCTATTTAAAGAGGAGAATGCTGAGATTCAGAGTAAATTACTAAATTCAGGCACACATCTAATAAACGGAAGAGTCAAAGTTTCATTCTTTATAACTTGATGTAGTCACTAACCAGAGAGAGCCCTGCAGTTTAATATAGCATAAAATAAATGCTTTAAGGATGCCTTTAAAAAGAACCTAAAAAAGGAAATTGTTTAAATAAATACAATATAATGCAATAAGAGCAGTCTTGGTGGGTCTAAAATATGTTCACAAATTCTTTGATCTTCTTTTAAAAGATGGAGCTGAACTCACTTACCCTATATGTAAGCTGTAGTTAGTAATTTACTTCTGTGAATAGAATGTGATAGAAATGATGGTGTGTGATATCTGAGACTAGAACAAAAAGTGCAGTGCGTCTTCCTCTTTACTCTTTCTCTGGGGTCACTTACTTACTCTGGGAGAAGGCAGCTGCCCTGTTGTGAGGATGCTCAAGCAGCCTTGTGGAGAGGCCCATGTGTTGAGAAACCTGCTCTCAACCAACACAAATTAGCTGGCAAATGAATGTAGCAGCTCCAGTCAAGTATCAGATGACTGCAACCCTGGCCAACAAACCCTTATAAGAGACCCTGAACCAAAATCACCCAGCTAAGCTTCCAAATTCTCAGTCCACAATAACTATGTGAGATAAAAAATATTTCTTGTTTTAAGCCACCAAGTTTTGGGGTGAACTAATACAACAATCAAGAACAAGATACACAGTAAGGAATCACTGAGCTGGCTACTGAAAGATGAGAGAGATGAGTAGGACTTTATTGGATGAACAAAGAATTTATGGGGAAACTTATTGGGTGTTCTGGGCAAAGATAAAAGTGTGCAAAAAAGTATGAAAGTGCAAAAAAGCCGTAGCAAGACATATTTTAGAAATTGAAAATACAGAATAAAACAAAAGCTCACAACTTAATCATAGCATTTGGGGTATGAGAATCTCACTAAGAGCTTATTATATTAATATGATAATGTAGCAATTAATGTTCCTAAGAGTGACTTGAGTCTATAAGAAATAAAGTTCCACATGTACTATTTGAGAAGACAGTAAAGCAACTAAAATGTTGAAATATTTACTTCAAATATTAAAACAAAAAAAGTACTCTATAAATCTTTATTGAAAGGGAAGTCCAGGTAGTCCAAAATAGCCACCTCCCTATGTTGTTACTTTACCAAACTGTCTGGGTCCTTGTTATGAAAACTTTAAGTTTAAATGTAGGGCTAAGAAATAGCTAATGAAGAACACCTGGATTTTCCCCAGGATTTCACTCTACCAATTCTGCTACAACAACTGGGTAGAAATTAACATTTTATAACCAATTATGTTTTTTGCTTGGCATCATGCTAACCAACTGAGTTTTTTAAAAAAGAGAATTGCCCAAACTGACTTGTTATTCTATGCCATATCTCATTCATTGGTTATTGAGGGCTACCCATGTGTCACCCACTGTGACAGGCCCATAAACCGAACCTTTATATTTGTGTTGCAGAAATCTCTTTGCATCTCAGTTCCAGATCCACTTTTTCTATAGTTAGTAGTAGCTCTTGGTAGAAAAACTACATTTATTCTTTAAGTTGGATTTTGTGGTAAAATTAATACCTACTTATTTGGAAAATAGAAATTAAAGGAATTTTTACTCAGAAACACATTAACTCAATTGCTGTAAACTTGCTGCATTTCCTCTCCTGTATTTTCTTCTATGAATATTTTTATATAGACATATTTTACAGGTAGTTTCAGATCCTATTTTTGTTTAGCATCACACAAAATATGACCTGGAATAGAAATTTTAATATCTTTAAGTTATTCTAACAGATAGATATTTAGTAATTTACTTAATTTGTTAGTAGATGTTTTGGTTATATGCAAATTTTTCTGTTAAAATTATGCTTGTCTAAATAAATATGCAGTAGGGAATTTTGAAGTTTTATTTTGACCTGTTTTTGGGCTTTTCTAAAATGGGATAATTTTATTTTATTTCATTTTTATTTTTTGATGTATTGTTTTTATTGAAGTATAGTCAATATACAGTATTGGTTTCAAGTATACAGCATAGTTATTTGACAGTTACATACATTATTAAATGGTCACCCAGCTAATGTAGCTACTGTCAACAAAAAGAGATGTTACAGAACTATTGACTATATTCTCCATGCTGCACTTTCATCCCTGTAATTAATTTATATTACAATTGAAACTTTGTGCCTCTTAACCCCTTCATTTGTTTCACCCACCCACCCCAACCCCTCCCCCATGGTAACCACCAGTCACTTCTTAGTGTCTATGAGTCTACTGCTGTTTTGTTCATTTTGTTTTGTTTTGTTTTTAGATACCACATATTAGTGAAATCATATGGTATTTGTCTTTCTCCACCTGGCTTATTTCACTTAGCATAGTACCCTCTAATTCCTTCTATGTTGTCACAAATAGTAGAATTTCTTTCTTTTTTATGACTGAATAATATTCCATTGTGTATATATATATATATGACATCTTCTTTAACCATTCATCTATTGATGGACACTTTGGTGGCTTCCATATCTTGGCTATTGTAATTAATGTATCAATAGACATAGAGGTGCATATGTTTTTTCAAGTCAGGGTTTTGTTTTCTTTGGGTAAATTCCTTTGGGTAAAAGAAGTGGAATTACTGGGGCATATGGTATTTCTATTTTTAGTTTTTTGAGGAGCCTCCATGCTGCTTTCCACAGTGGCTGCACCAATTTATATTCCCACATTGTAAGAGGGTTCCCTTTTCTTCACATTTTTGCCAACACTTGTTATTTCTTATTGTTTGGATAGTGGACATTCTGACTGGTGTGATGTAATACCTCATTGTGGTTTTGATTGGCATTAACCTGATGATTAGTGATGTGGAGCCTCTTTCCATGTGCCTATTGGCCATCTGTGTATCTTCTTTGGAAAAATGTTTATTCAGGTTCTCTGCCCATTTTAAAATCAGATTATTTGTTTTTTCTTTTTGGTGTTGAGATTTCTTTATATATTTTGGATGTTAATCCGTTATCGATGTATCAGTTAAGAATATATTCTCCCATACTGTAAGTTGCCTTTTTGTTCTGTTGGTGGTGTCCTTTCCTGTACAGAAGATTTTCAGTTTGATGTAGTCTCAATTGTTTATTTTTGTGTTAGTTTCCCTTGCTCAGAGACATGTCCAGAAAAAAATTATTCATGCTTATGTTTGAGAGATTTTTGCCTATTTTTTTCTCTCAGAGTTTTATGGTTTCATGTCTTATATTTAAGTATTTAATACATTCAAGTTTACTTTTGTGTGTGGTGTCAGACAGTATTTCAGTTTCATTCTCTTGCATGTAGCTGTTATGAATATACAATGGGGAAAAAGACAGCTTCTTTTTCCCCATTGTATATTCATAACACCTTTGTCATATATTAATTGACCATATATTCATGAGTTTATATCTGGGCTCTCTGTTCTGTTCCATTGATCTAAGAGTGTGTTCTTGTGCCAGTACCATATTGTTTTGATTACTGTAGCTTTATAATATAGGTTGAAGTCAAGTAGTGTGATACCCCCAGTTTTGTTCTTTCTCAAGATTGGCTACTCTTGGGTCTTTTGTGGTTATATATAAATTTTAAGATTTATTCTAGTTCATTGAAATGAGGTAATTTTAAATGATAATCAATGGGAATCATAGGAAAAGGTTAACATAATTTCTCTCCCTGCCAAAAGAATTGCTTCTGAAAAATTCTAAGAAAACTGTATGGACTTGTGCTGAATGTGTTGTGATATTTATGCTGTTAGGTTAAGCATGAATGATTGAATGAAGAATGTTATTATTCCATGCACATTCTTTACTCTTAAATTTAAGGCTAAAGTAAGTTAATTTAATGTCATGTGAATTTTAAGCACCAGTTATGGCCAGTTAATGCACATTCTTCCTTAGTCGTGCCTCATCTCTTTACAAAATTACAATATTTCATTCCAAATTTATTCTGAACTGATTTGTAAGTAGCAATTTCTCCTATTTTCCCTCAAGTTTATACCAGAAGGATTTCAAATTTATATTCTAAACAACCATTTATGTATTTTCATAACAAGCCTCTAAGGAGTGGGCCTGAATATGGGAACACAAGATTCCATACAAATCAGGATACTGGGCCCAGTTTTTTCTTTATCCTTCAGGGGATATTTTGTGGACAATAGAGATGCCATCTTTATGTCTCTATTCCAGTTTGTCCCCTCTCCATCCATCTTGTATACCACCCCCAAACCAGTATTCCTTAACTATGCCTCTGTGCAGAAGTATGCTTCTGTCAACCCTCTATTTTAAAAAGCCTATGGCTTCTCACCTCCTGTAATAGCCAGTACTCTTTAAACCTAGCATTTAAACCCTTCCATCTATAAGACATTATACTGGTCATACCTTTTCACACGGTAATCTAGAAACCCAGGAGATTCTGTTTCACATGTTTTATGTCACTTACCTGTCTCTTTGCCTTCTCCATACCAATCTTTTCTGTATCTACCTGTTGAAATCTTACTTACTGTTTAAGTGAAATATTTAATAATATTAGCTTATTTAGTAAATATTTACTGGGTACCAATTGCATGCCATACACTGTTCAAGGACCAGCTCGAATACCACTTCTCTCAAGAAGCATTTCCTACGACCTCAGCGATATGCAGTTTTTCTCTTCAGAAATGCCTTGGTATTTTTTAAAATTAAGTATCATTGATAGACAATCTTATGAAGGTTTTCCATGAGCAACATTGCAGTTATAACATTCACCCACATTATCAAGTCCCCAACACATCCCATTGTAGTCCCTGTCCATCAGCACAGTAAGATGCTATAGAGTCATTATTTGTCTTCTCCAAGCCATACTGCCTTCCCCGTGACCTAGCTATATTATGTGTGCTAATTATAATGCCCCTTAATCCCCTTCTCCCTCCATCCATACCCACCCTCTCCAACCCCTTCCCTTTGGTAACCTCTAGACCATTCTTGAAGTCTGTGAGTCTGCTGCTGTTTTGTTCCTTCAGTTTTGCTTTGTTGTACTCCACAAATGAGCAAAATAATTTGGTACTTGTATTTCTCTGCCTGGCTTATTTCACTGAGGATAATACCCTCTGGCTCCATCCACATTGCTGCAAAGGGTAGGATTTGTTTTCTTCTTATGGCTGAATAATATTCCATTGTGTATACATACCACCTCTTCTTTATCCATTCATCTACTGATGGACAGTTAGGTTGCTTCCATATCTTGGCTATGGTAAATAGTGCTGCAGTAAACATAGGAGTGCATATGTCTTTTTGAATCAGAGATCTTGTTTTCTTCGGGTAAATTCTTAGGAGTGGAACTCCTGGGTCAAATGGTATTTCTATTTTTAGTTTTTTGAGGAACCTCCATATTGCTTTCCACAGTGGTTGAACTAATTTACATTTTCACTAACAGTGTAGGAGGGTTCGCCTTTCTCTGCATCCTTGTCAGCATTTGTTGTTCCTTGTCTTTGGAATGTTGGCCACAGGTGATATCTCACTGTGGTTTTAATTTGCATTTCCCTGATAATTAGTGATGTGGAGCATCTTTTCATGTGCCTGTTGGCCATCTGAATTTCTTCTTTGGAGAAACATCTGTTCAGATCTTCTGCCCATTTTTTAATTAGGCTATTTGCTTTTCGGGTATTGAGGCATGTGAGTTCTTTGTATATTTTGGATGTTAACCCATTATCAGATATGCCATATATGAATATATTCTCCCATACTTTAGGATGCCTTTTTGTTCTACTGATGGTCTCCTTTGCTATACAGAAGCTTTGTAGTTTTATGTAGCCCTATTGCTCAATTTTGCTTTTGTTTCCCTTGCCTGAGGAGACGTGTTCAGGAAAATATTGCTCATGCTTATATTCAAGAGATTTTTGCCTATGTTTTCTTGTATGAGTTTTATGGTTTCATGACTTACTTTCAGGTCTTTGATCCATTTTGAGTTTACTTTCGTGTAGGGAGTTAGTAATCTATTTCATTCTCTTACATGTAGCTTGTCAGTTTTGGTAACACCGGTTGTTGAAGTGGCTGTCATTTCCCCATTGTATATCCATGGCTCCTTTATCATATATTACTTGAACACATCTGGGCTCTCTATTCTGTTCCATTGCTCTATTGGTCTGTTCTTGTGCCAGTAACAAATTGTTTTGATTACTGTGGCTTTATAGTAGAGCTTGAAGTTGGAGAGCATTATGGTGTGGGTTAGTGTAAGGATTTGGATTTAGGCTGAGTGTGAGTGTGAGAGTTAGGTTAAAATCTATGGTACCATGTGAGTGAAGGTGAGGTTGAGGGTTAGGGGCTACAATTAATGTTAGGTCCAGGTTAGAGATAGTGTTAGGTTTAGGGTGAGGATATGGTTACTGTGAGACTTAGGTTTAGGGTACAGTGATAGGTATTGGGTAAGTTTTGGGTTATGGTTAGGTGTGGGTGAAGGTGATGATGAGGGTGAGGGGTTAGGTCGAGGTACAAGGGTTAGGATAAGGGTTAAGTTTCGGGTTAGGTGTAGGGTGAGCATATGGTTACGGATAGAGTTAGAGTTCTAATTTAAAGTTAGGTTCAGTGAGAGATTTAGGTTTAAGGTTGTGGTAAGGTGTGGGTGATGAGGTTGAGAGTCAGGGTGTGGCATTATGGGTAGAGTTAGGATTTGGTGCTGGGTTAGTTTTAGGATGAAGTTATGTGTGGGTTAGTGTTAGGATTTGGGTTTAAGGTGAGAGTTAGCATGAGAGGTTAAAAATTATGGTTCTGTGCGAGTGATATTGAGGTTGAATGTTATGGGCTAGACTTATTGTTAGGGTCAGGGTAAGGTTTAGTGCTAGATTTAGAGTGAGGCTATGGTTATAGTGAGAGTTAGGATTAGGTTTCTGTTTTAGGAACTGGGTTAGATTTATGTTTGGGGTCACAGTTAGTTGTGGGTGAAGGTAACGATGGTGAGGAATTAGTTCAAGCAGTTAGTGTTAGGGTTAAGGTTAGGTTTAGAGTTAGGTGTAGGGTGAGCTTACAGTTTTTGAATTGGATCTTGTTTTCTTTTGAGTGGCAAGGGTTAGGTTTAGGGTTGTGTTTAGGATCATGTCTACAGTGAGCATACATTTAAAGAAAGAATTAAGGTTCCAGTTTAGTTAGGGCTAGGGCAAGATTTTGCTTTAAGGTTATGGTGAGGTGTGGGTGACAATGAGTGGTAGTGTTATGAGTAGGGTTTGGGTTAGCAGTTGGGTTAGGTTTAGGATGAAGTTAAGGTGTGGGTTAGTGTTAGGATCTGGGATTAGGCTGTGGGTTGGCATGAAAGTTAGTGTAATAACCACCTTTCTATGTGAGTTATGGGGGGGGTTGAGGTTTAGGGGCTAGAGTTATTTTTTGTGTCAGGGTTATAGTTAGTGTAAGGTTTAGGATGAGGATACGGTTACAGCAAGAGTTCTATTTAGGGTTCAGTGTTAGGTATTGGATTAGGATTACTTTTGGTTTACTATTAGGTGTGAGGAAGGTGATGACAAAGGTGAGGTGTTAGATCAAGGGGTTAGTGTTTGGATTACGTTTAGGGTTGTAGAGAGCATACAGTTATTGATAGAGTTAGGGTTCAGGTATAATATTAAGGTAAGGTGAGATTGAGGCTTAGGGTTATGGTGAAGTGTGGGTGATGATGACAGTGAGAGTCAGGGGGTGGTGATATTGTTTGTGTTTGGGATAAGTTAAGAATAAAGTTAAAGTGTAGGTTAGTGTTAGGATTTGGGGTTAGGCTGAGGGATAGTGTGAAAGTTAGGTTCAGAGTTACGGTTCTGTGAGAGTGAGGGTAAGGTTGAGAGTTAGGGACTAGACTTATTGTTAAGGTCTGGGTTAGAGTTATGGTTAGGTGCAAGGTAAAGATATGGTTAAGGCAAGAGTTAGGCTTAGGATTCAGTGTTAGTGATTGGGTTAGGTTTAGGTTTTGGGTTACAATTAGGTGTGGGTGAGAGTTAGGGACTAGACTTAATGTAAGGGTCAGAGTTGGGGTTAGCACTAGGCATAGGGTGAGGATATGGTTAAGGTGAGAGTTAGGCTTAAGGTTCACTGTTAGGGATTGGGTTAAGTTTAGGTTTTGGCTTATGGTTAGGTGTGGGTGAAGGAGATGATGGAGAGTGGTCAGGTTGAGGGGCCAGTTTTAGGATTGGAGTTAGGTTTGTGGTGTGGTATAGGGTGAGAATACATTATATATAGAGTTAGGGATCCTGTTTAAAGTTAGGGTTAGTGAGAGATTTAGGTTTAGGTTGATGGAGAGGAGTAGATGATGATGAGGGTGAGGGTCAGGAGCTGGTGGTGTGGGTAGGGTTAGGGTTCGGTGTTGGGTTAGGTTTAGGATGAAGTTATGATGTTGGTTCATGTTAGGATTTGAGTTTAAACTGAGGGTTGGCCTGAGACTTAGGTTCAACATTATGTTTCCTTGTGAAGGAGGTTGTGGTTGAGGGTTAGGGCCTAGACTTAGTGTTACTAACAGGGTTAGGGTGAGAGTTAACTGTAGGGTGTGAATATGGTTATGGCGAGAGTTAGATTAAGGGTTCAGTGTTAGGGATAGGGTTAAGTTTAGGTTCTGGGCTATGGTTAAGTGTGGGTGAAGGTGACAGTGTGGGTAAGTGGTGAGGTTGAGGGCCCATGGTGAGGGTTAGGATTAGGTTTAGGTTTCATGGTAGGGTAAGGATAGGATTATGGTGAGAGTTAGGGTTTATTTCCAGTGTGAGGATTAGGATTCTATTTAGGGTATTGGTTATGGTTATGTGTGGGTGACATTGAGGATTAGGGTGAGGGGCCAAGTTTAGGATTAGGGTAAGATTTGGGGTTAGGTGTATGGGAAGGACAGGGCTACAGATAGAATTAGGATTCAGGTTGAACGTTAGGGTGAGAGCAAATTAAGGTTTAGGGTTATGGTGAGGTGTGGGTGATGTTGATGGTGACGATGAGGTGTTCCGTTCAGGGGCCATGGCTAGGGTTAGTGTTAGGCTTTTGGTAAGGTGTACCGGGAGAATAGGGTTATGATTAGTATTAGGATCCAGGTTTAATGTTAGGGTTAGAGCAAGACTGAGGTTTAGAGTTACGGTGATGTGTGGGTGATGATGAGACTGAGGGTCTGTTTGTGGTGGTATTCATTATGGTTAGGGTTATGTTAGTTTTGTTGATTTAGGTTTAGGATGAAGTTGTGGTGTGTGTTAGTGTTAGGCTTTGGGTGTAGGCAGAGGTTTAGCATGAGAGTTAGGTTCAGAGTTATGGTTCTGTGAGAGTGAGGGTGAAGTTGAGGATTAGGGACTAGAGTTAATGTAAGGGTGTGGGTTGGGGTTGGCATTAGATGTAGGGTGTGGATATGGTTAAGGTGAGAGTTAGGCTTAAGGTTCACTGTTAGGGATTGGATTAGGTTTAGGTTTGTGGTTACAGTTAGGTGTGGGTGGAGATGATGAGGGTATTGGGTCAGGTCGAGGGACCAGGGTTAGGAATAGGATTATGTGTAGGTGTGGTGTAATGTGAGCATACGTTTACAGATAGAGTTAGGGTTTCTGTTTAAAATCAGGGCTAGTGAGAGGTTTAGGTGTAGGGTTATGGTGAGTTGTGGGTGATGATGAGGGTGAGAGAGGTTGGTGGTATTTGTAGTGTTAGGGTTCAGTGTTGGGTTAGGTTTAGGATGAAGTTATGGTGTGGGTTTGTGTTAGGATTTGAGTTTAGGCTGAGGGTTGGCCTGAGACTTAGTTTCAAAATTATGTAATTATGGTTCTGTGTGAATGAGGCAGAGGCTGAGGGTTAGGTTTTAGACTTAGTGTTATTGACAGGGTTAGGGTAAGTGTTAGCTGTAGGGTGTGGATATGGCTATGGCAAGAGTTAGTTTTATGGTTCAGTGTTAGGTGTAGGTGAAGGTGACAATGTGGGTGAGTGGTGAGGTTGAGAGCCCATGGTGAGGATTAGGGTTAGGTTTAAGTTTCATTGTAGGGTAAGGATAGGGTTACAGTGAGAGTTAAGTTTCATTTTCAGTGTGAGGATTAGGATTCTATTTAAGATATGGGTTATGTTTAGGTGTTGGTGACATGGAAGTTTATGATTAGGATTAGTTTTAGGGTTAGGTGTACAGGGAGGACAGGGTTATGGATAGAGTTAGGATTCATGTTTAATGTTACAGTAAGGGCAAGATTGAGGTTTAGGGTTATGGTGCAGTGTGGGTGTTGATGAGTGTGAGGGTCAGGTATAGTGGAATGTATTAGGGTCAGGGTTAGGGTTAGTTGTTGGGTTAGGTTTAGGATGACATTTTAGTGTGGGTTGGTGTTAGGCTCTGGGTTCAGGCTGAGGGTTAGTGTGAGAGTTAGGTACAGAATTATGGTTCCATGAGAGTGAGGGTGAGGTTGATGGTTAGGGACTAGACTTAATATAATGGTCAGAGTTTGGTTTAGCTTTAGGTGTAGGGTGAGGATATGGTTAAGGCGAGAGTTAAGCTTATGGTTCAGTGTTAAGGATTGGGTTAGGTTTAGATTTTGCGTTACAGATAGATGTGGGTGAAGAAGATGATGTTGGGCCTCAGGTCTCTGGTCCATCATTAGGGTTAGGTTTAGGTTTATGGTGTGGTATAGGGTGAGCATATTTTTACAGATAGCGTTAGGGTTTCCTTTTAAAGTTAGGGATAATGAGAGATTTATGTTTATGGTTACAGTGAGTTGTGGGTGATGAAGATGAGGGTGAAGGGGTGGTGGTATTGTTGGGTTAGGTTTCAGATGAAGTTATGGTATGGGTTCGTGTTAGGATTTAGGTTTAGGCTGAGGGTTGGCCTGAGACTTAGTTTCAAAATTATAGTTCCTTGTGAGTGAGGCTGAGGTAGAGGTTAGGGCCTAGACTTAGTGTTATTGACAGAGTCAGTGTTAGAGTTAGCTGTAGGGTATGGATATGGTTACCATGAGAGTTAGGTTTAGGATTCAGTGTTAGGGATTGTGTTAATTTTAGGTTTTAGCCTAAGGTTAGGTGTGGGTGAAAGTGACAATGTGGGTGAGGGTTTAGTTTGAGTGGCCAGGGTTAGGGCTAGGGCTAGGCTAAGTTTAGGGTTAGGTGTGCATAGAGAACAGGGTTATGGATAGATTTAGGGTCCATGTTTAATGTTAGGGTAAGGACGAGATTGAAGTTTAGGGTTATGGTGAGGTGTGGGTGTTGATGAGGGTGAAGGTCAGGGGGTGGTTGTGTAGGGTTAGGGTTCATTGATTAGGTTTAGGATGAATTTATGTTGTGTATTTGTGTTAGGATTTGAGTTGAGACTCAACCCTGAGTCTTGGGTTAAAAATTATGGTTCCATGTGAGTGGCTGAGGTTGAAGGTTAGGGCCTAGACTTAGTGTCATTGACAGGGTTAGTGGTGAAAGTTAACTGCAGGGTGTGGATATGGTTATTGCGAGAGTTAGGTTTAAGGTTCATTGCTAGGGATTGGGTTACATTTAGGTTTTGGGGTACAGTTAGGTATGGGTGAAGGTGATGATGTGGGTGAGAGATTGGGTTAAGGGGCCAGGGTGAGGGTTAGGGTAAGGTTTAGATTTCATTGTAAGGCAAGGATAGGGTTACGGTGAGCATTAAGTTTCATTTTCAGTGTGAGGATTAGGGTTCTTTTAAGCATATGGATTACGGTTAGATGTGGGTGACATTGAGGATTAGAGTGAGTGGCCCGGGTTATTGTTAGGTTTAGGTGTGCAGGGCGACACATTTATGGATAGAGTTAGGGTTTGGGTTTAATGTTGGGGTAAGAGTGAGTTTGAGGTTTAGGGTTACAATGAGGTGTGGGTGACGATGAGGGTGAGGGTCAGGGAGTGGTGGTATGGGTTAGGGTTAGTTTTGGGTTAGGTCTGGGATGAAGTTATGGTGTGGGTTAGTGTTAGGCTTTGGGTTTAGCCTGAAGGTTTTCATGAGAGTTAGGTTCAGAGTTACAGTTCTGAGAGAGTGAGAGTGAGGCTGGGGGTTTGGACTAGACTTAATGTAAGGGTCATGGTTGAGATTAGCACTAGTTGTAGGGTGAGGATATGGTTAAGGCAAGAGTTAAGCTTAAAGTTCAGTGTTAGGGAATGGGTTACGCTTAGGTTTTGCATTATGGTTAGGTGTCAGTGAAGGAGATGATGAGGGTTTGGTGTCAGTTTGAGGGGATAGGATTAGGGTTAGGATTAGGTTGAGGTTTCATTTTAGGGTAAGGTTAGCATTACAGTAAACTTAAAGTTTGTTTTCAGTGTGAGGATTATGGTTCTGTTTAGGGTATGGGTTTTGGTTAGGTGTGGATGACACTGAGAATTAGGATCAGTGGCTAGGGTTAGGGTAGGGTTAGGATTAGGTATACGGGGAGGACAGGATTACAAATAAAGTTAGGGTTTGGGTTTAATGTTAGGGCTAGGGCGAGGTTGAGGTTTAGGATTAACAGTGAGGTGTGGGTGATGATGAGGGTGAGGGACATGGGGTGGTGGTATGGGTTGGATTAGGGTTTGGTGTCTGGTTAGATTTCGGATGAAATTATGGTTTGGGTTCATGTTAGGATTTGGGTTTAGGCTGAGAGTTGGCCTGATACTTAGGTCCGAAATTACAGTTGCATGTGAGTGAGGCTGAGGTTCATTGTTTGGGTCGAGACTTAGTGTAATTGACAGGGTTATTGTGAGAGCTGTAGTGTATGGATATTTTTATGGCTAGAGTTAAATTTAGGTTTCAGTGTTAGGGATTGGGTTAAGTTTAGGTTTTGGGTTATGGTTGGATGTGGATGAATGTAACGATGTGGTTGAGGGTTGAGGGTGAGGGGCCAGGATAAGGGTTAGGGTCACATTAAGGTTTTATTGTAGGGTAAGGATAGGGTTACAGTAAGTGTTAAGGTTAGTTTTCAGTGTGAGAATTAGGATTCTGCTTAAAGTATGGGTTTTGGTTAAGTATGGTTGATGTTGAGGGTTAAGGTGAGTGGTCATGCTTAGAGTTAGGGTTAGAGTTAGTTTCAGGGTTAGGTTTATAGGGAGCCCAGGTTTATGAATAGTGTTAGGGTTTGGGTTTACTGTTAGTATAAGGGCAAGACTGAGGTTTAGGTTTATGGTGAGGTGTAGGTGACAATGAGGGTGAGAGGAGATGGTTGTATGTATTAGGATTAGCGTTGATGTTAGTTGTTGTATTAGGATTAGGATGATGTTATGGTGTGGATTATTGTTAAGCTTTTTCTTTAGCTTGAGGGTTAGTGTGAGAGTTAAGTTCAGAGTTACTGTTCTGTGAGGGTGAGGATGATATTTATGGACTAGACATAATTTAAGGGTCCTGGTTGTGCTTAGCATTAAATGTAGGTTGAGGATATGGTTAAGGCGAGAGATATGCTTAAGATTCAATGTTAGGAATTAGGTTAGATTTAGGTTTTGGGTCACGGGTTATGTGTGGGTGAAGGAGATGAGGAGGGTGAGTGGTCAGGACAAGGGTCAAGGGTTAGGGTTAGCATTAGGTTTAGGTTTCATTGTAGGGTAAGGATAGGATTATGATGAGAGTTAAGGTTCATTTTTTAAATATACATTTATAGTTTTATTGAGGTTTAATTGACATACAGTAATCAGCACATAATTTAAAATGTACAATTTGATAAATTTTGACAAAGGTATACACCCAAGGAACTATCACCACAATCAAGACAATGACCATATCCATCACCCCCAAAGTTTCCTTGTGACGCTTGGTAATCCCTTCTTCCCTTCCATCATAGCTTGCCCCAGCTACCATTCCCAAGAAACTGTTGATCTGCTTTCTGTCACTACAGTATGCACTTTCTAGAATTTTATAAAAATATAATAATATGTTTTTTTATCCTTTGGTCTTGCTTCTTTCATTTAGCATTAAGTATTTTTAGAGATATCCATATTGTAGTGTGTATCAATAGTTCATTTATTTACATGACTGAGTGGTAGTCCACTCGTTGGTTATATCACAGTTTGTTTATCCATATTCACCTGTTTATGGATATCTGGATTGTTTCCAGGTTTTGGTTATTAAAAACAAAGCTGCTATGAGCATTCATGTCAGTCTGTATAGATATACACTTCCATTTCTTTTGGGTAATACCTAGGGGTGAAATGGCTAGATCATATGTGCAGGTATCTAATGAAATTTTTAAGAAGTCACCAGTTTTCCAAAGTGCGCCATATACATTCCTATCTGTAGTGTATGAAGAACTCCAGTTGCTCCACATCCTTGTCAATTTTTGTTTTTTAAACTTAAGCCATCCTGTTATTGTGGTTTTATTGCATTTCCCAAAGGACTAATGATACTGAATATTTTTTTCATGTGCTTATTTTCCACTAGTGTATCTTCTTTGGTGGAGTATCTTTCATATCTTTGCTCATTTAAAAAAATAGGTAGTTCATTCTCTTACTAGTCTTGAGAGTTCCTTACATATTCTGGAAGTAAGTCCTTTATCACATATGTGATTTGCAAATATTTTTCCCAGTCTGTGGCTTGTCTTTTCATTCTCAATAGTGATTTTTATAGAGAAGTTCTTAATTTTGGTAAGTCCAATTTATTATTCTTTTCTCTTACAGATTGTGCTTTTAGTGTCGTATCTAAGAAATCTTTGCCTAACAAGAAATGAAAATGATTTTTGGTTCAGTATATTTTTTGAAAGTTTTATAGTTTTAGCTTTTACATTTAGGTCCTCAATCCATCATAAGTTAATTGTTGTATATGTTGACAAGTTGTTGAAAAGACTAAGGTTCATTTTGAATGTGAAGATCAGGGTTCTGTTTAGGGTTTTGGTTGGGTGTGAGTGATGTTGAGGATTAGAGTGAGTGGCCAGGGTTATTGTTAGGTTTAGGTGTATAGGGTGGGCAGGGTTATGGATAGAGTTAGGGTTCGGGTTCAATGTTAGAGTCAGGGCGAGTTTGAGATTTAGGGTTACAATGAGGTGTGGGTGACAAGCGTGATTGTCAGGGTATGATGGTATGAGAAAGGGTTAGGGTTAGGGTTAATTATTGGGTTAGGTTTAGAATTAAGTTATTATGTTTGTTAGTATTAGGTTTTGGGTTTAGGCTGAGGGTTATCATAAGAGTTAGGTTCAGAGTTTCATTTCCATGAGAGTAAAGGTGTGGTTGAGGGTTAGGGACTAAACAATGTAAGGGTCAGTGTTGGGGTTAGTGTTAGGTGTAAGGTGAGGATGTGGTTAAGGCAAGAGTTAGGCTAAAGTTTCAGTGTTAGGGATTGGATTAGGTTTAGATGTTGGTTTATGACTAGGAGTGGGTGAAGGAGATGATGGTGAGGGGTCAGTTCCAGGGGTCAGGGTTTGGATTAGTGTTAGGGTTAGGATGTGGTGTAAGTGGAGGAAAGGGTTATGGTAAGAGTTAGGGTCTGTGTTTAATTTAGGGTGAGTTCAAAATTGAGGATTAGTCTAATGTTCAGGTGTGCATGACATTGAGGGTGAGAGTGAGCAGTTAGGGTGAAAAGCCATGGTTAAGGGTTAGGGTTAGGTCTTGTGTAACAAGTAAGGTGTGGCTATGGTTGCAGTTAGAATTAGGTTCCAGGTTTAATATTAGAGTGATTGAAAGAATGAGGTTTAGTGTTATATGTGAATTTTAGGTGACATTGATGGTGAGGGTGAGGTGTATAGCTATGGTGCTAGGGCTAGGGTTACAGTTATGGCTTCGATAGCTTGTATTGTGACAATAGGGTTGTGATTAAAGTTAAGGTCTGTGTTTAATGTTTGGGTAATTGTGTAATTAAGGTTTAGGGTTATGGTGAGTGTGGGTGACGTTGATGGTGGGGGTAAGGAGTTATGTTAGGGGCCAGCTTAAGGGTAAGGGTTAGGTCTTGAGTCATGTATAAAGGAGGTATAGGTTTACGGTTTGAGTTAGGGTCCATGGATAATGTGAGTGTGAGGGTGAGATTGAGGTTCAGGGTTACAGTGAGGTGTGGGTGACATCAATGGTGACTTCAGGGTTAGGGTTTCAGGGGCCAATACTATGGCTAGGGTTATGTTTCTGGTAATGGGTACTGGAGAATAGGCTTACAGTTAGAGTTAGGGTCCATGTTTAATGTTAGGGCAATGACAATATTGAGTATCAGGGATATGGTGTGGTGTGGGTAAAGTCAATAGCAATGGTGATGGGCTGGGTTCAGAGGCCGTGGCTAGTGTTAGGCTGAGGTTTCTGGTAAGGATTATGTGTAGAATAGACTTACGATTAGAGTTAGGGTTTGGGGGGTAGTGTTAGGGCATGGACAAGATTGAGATTCAAGTGTACGGTGAGGTGTTTGTGACATCAATGGTGATGGTGAGGGTCAGGGCTAGGGTTAGGGTTAAGTTTTTGGTATTGGGTATGGGGTTGATAGGCTTTTGGTTATAGACAGGGTCCTGGAGTAACGTTAGGGCGAGGGTGAGATTGATGTTCAATGTTACGGTGAAGGGTGGATTTTGTCAATGGTGATGAGCAGAGGCTGGGTTCAGGTGCCGGGGATAGAGTTAGGATTAGGTTTCTGGTGAGTGGTAGGGGGTGGATGGGCTTACAGTTAGATATATAGTCTGGGAGTAATGTTAGGGCATGAGCAAGATTGAGGTTCAAGGTTACAGTGAGGCATGGGTGATGTCGATGGTGACAGTCAGTTGTCTGGTACAGGGTACAGGGCTAGGGTTAGGATTAGGTATTCTGTAAGGTGTACGGAGAAGATAGGTTTCCAGTCAGAGATACAGTCAGTTTCTGATGGGAGGGCAAGGGTGAAGTTGAGGTTCTGGGTTATGGTGAGGCCTGGGTGACATTGATGGTGATGGTGAGGGGTCAGTTACAGGAGGCAAAGCTAAGGTAAGGTTTAGGTGTTCCATCAGGTGTACCAGGAGGTAGCATTATGGTTAGAGTCTGAGTTTGGGTCTCATGTGAGGTTGAGGGCGAGATTGAGATTCAGGGTAATGGTGAGGCATTGGTGATGTTGACTGTGATGCTGAAGGTTTAGGTCCAGGTAACAGGGCTAGGAATAGAGTTAGGTGTTTGGTAAGGTGTACAGCAATGTCAGGCATATGGTTAGAGTTGGGGTCCAGGTCTGATGTGAGGGCAACGGACAGATTGAGGTTCAGGGTTATGGTGATATGCGGTTGACAATGGTGACAGTGAGGGGTCAGTCCCAAATGCTAGGGCTATTGTTAGGTTTAGGTTTTCATTAAGGTATATGAGTAGGATAGGTTTTCAGTTAGAGTTAGGGTCTGTCTATGATGTGAGATGGTGGAAGAGATTGAGTTTCATGTTTATGGTGAGGCCTGGGTGATGTTTATGGTGGCAGTGAGGGGTCAGTCCCAGGGGCCAGGGCTAGGGGTAGGGTTATGTGTTCCTGAAGGTGTACGGGAATAATAGTGTTTTGGTTAGAGTTCGGGTCTGGCTCTGATGTGAGGGCGAGGGAGAGACTGATGTTCAGTATTACAGTTAGACATAGGTAGTGTCAATGGTGACAGTGAGGTGTCAGGCCTAGGGACCAGTGCTAGGATTAGATTTACAGTTCACTAAGGTATACATTGAGGAAAGGGTTATGGTTAGAATTATAGTCTGTCTCTGATTTGAGGGAGAGGGCGAGATTGAGATTCAGGATTACGGTGAGGCATAGGTAACATCGATGGTGACGGTGAGGGGTCAGATCCAGTAGCCAGGGTTAGGGTTAGGGTTAGGTGTTTGTTAAGATGTATGGGGAGGATAGGGTTTTGTTTAGAGCAAGGAACTGACTCTCATATGAGGACGAGTGTGAGATTGTGGTTCTGGTTTACAGTGAGACATGGGTGATGTTGATGGTGACAGTGAGGTGTCAGGCCCAGGGGCCAGGGCTAGAGTTAGGGTTACAAGTTTGCTAAGGTGTGCAGGGAGGATATGGTTATGGTTAAATTTCAGATGCTGCTCTGATGTGTGAACAAGGGTGAGATTGAGGTTCAGGGATATGGTGAGGCATGGGTGATGTCAATGTTGACAGTGAGGGTCATGTCAAGGGTCCAGGGCTAGGGTTAGGGTTACATTATCAGTAAGGTGTATGATTAGGATAGGGTAGGGTTAGAGTTTGTGACTGGCTCTAATGTGAGAGTGAGGGCAAAATTGAGGTTCAGGGTTACAGTGAGGTATGGATGACGTAGATGGTGATGGTGAGGGGTCTGTTCCAATGTCCAGGGCTAGGGTTAGGGTAATGTGTATGGAAAGGTGTACAGGTAGGAGAGGGTTGCGGTTAGAGTTCGGGTCCAGCTGTGATGTGAGGGCGATGATGAGATTGAGGTTCAGGGTTACAGTGTGGGTTGTGTGATGTCAATAGTGATGGTAAGGGTTCAGTTCCTGGAGCCAGGGCTTGGGTTAGGGTTTGGTGTTCAGTAAGGTGTATGGGTAAGGTAGGGTTGTGCTTAGATGTAGGATCCAGCTCTGATGTCAGGGTGAGGGCGAAATTGAGGTTCAGGATTATGGTGAGGCATGGGTGAAATTGATGTTGATGGTGAGTGTTCTGATCCAGGCTCCAGGGCTAGGGTTAAGGTTAGGGTTTTGGTAAGGTGGATGGGGAGTATCAGGTTATGTTTAGACTTCAGGTACAGCTCTGATGTGAGGGCATGTGTGAGATTGATGTTCAGGTTTACAGTGAGTCATGGGTGATGTTGATAGTGATCTTGAGAGGTTAGGTCCACAGTCCAGGGCTATCGTTAGGAATAAGGGTCCAGTAAGCTTTACAGGGAAGATGCGGTTATGATGAGAGTTACGGTCCATCTCTAATGTGGAGGCACGGGCAATGTTGAGTTTCAGATTTATGGTGAGTCAAGGGTGATCTTGTTAATGGTGAGGTGTCAGGTCATGGGGACATTTCTAGGGTTAGGTTTAAGTGTTCGGTAAGGTGTACAGTGAGGATAGGTTTATATATACAGTATGGGTCCAGCTCTGGTGTGATTGTGATTGCAAGATTGATGTACATGTTAATAGTAAGGCATGGGTGATGTTGATGGTGACAGTGAGGTGTCAGGTGCATGGGCCAGGGCTAGGGTTAGGGTTATGTGTCTGGAAAGGTATACAGCTAGGAAAGGTTTATGGTTAGAGTTCTGTTCTGGCTCTGATGTGAGGCTGATGGCGAGATTGAGGTTCTGTGTTACTATGAGGATTCGGTGATGTCTATAGTGATGGTAAGGGTTCAGGACCTGGGGCCAGGGATAGGGTTAGGGTTAGGTGTTCAGTAAGGTGTATGGGGAAGATAGGGTTACACTTAGATATAGAAACCAGCACTGATGTGAGGGTGAGGGCGAAATTGAGGTTCACCATTATGGTGAGGCATGGGTGAAATCGATGGTCACAGTGAGTGGTCTGGTACAGGCTCCAGGGCTGGGCTTAGGGTTAGGTTTTCTGTAAGGTGGATGTGTAGTATAGGGTTACGTTTAGAGTTCAGGTCCAGCTCTGATGTGAGAGCGAGGGTGAGATTGACATGCAAGTTTATGGTGAGGTGTGGGTGATGTTGATGACTATGGTGAGTGGTCATATCCACCGTCCTGGGCTAGGGTTAGGTTTAGGGGTTTGGTAAATTTTATAGAGATCATATGGTTATGATGAGATTTAGGGTCCTGCTCTAATGAGGTGGCACACACAATATTGAGATTCAGGATTATGGTGAGGCATGGGTGATGTCGATGTTGATGGTGAGGGGTCAGGCCATGGGGCCATTTGTAGGGATAGGTTTAAGTGTTCGGTAATATGTACGGGGAAGATAGGTTTACATTTAGAGTAAGGGTCCAGCTCTGATGTGAGGGTGAGGGCGAGATTGAGGTTCAGGTTTATGGTAAAGCATGAGTGTTTTCGATGGTGATGGAGACAAGTCAGGTCCAGTGGCGATGGCTGGGGTTAGGTTACATGTCTGAAAAGGTGTACAGGTAGGAGAGGGTTATAGTTAGAGTTCAGGACAGGCTGTGTTGTGAGGGTGAGTGAAAAATTGAGGTTGAGGATTATGGTGAGGCATGGGTTAAATAGATAGTGATGGTGAGTGGTATGGCCCAGGCTCCAGGGCTTGGGTTAGCATTAGGTTTTCGGTAAGGTAGATTGGGAGTATAGAGTTATGTTTAGAGTTCAGGTCCAGCTCTAATGTGAGGGTGAGGGTGAGATTGATGTTCATTTTAACAGTGAGGCATGGGTGATGTTGATGGTGGTAGTGATTGGTCATGTCCACAGTCCGGGGCTATGGTTAGGGTTAGGGGTTTGGTAAGTTTTATTAGGAGGATACATTTATGATGAGAGTTAAGGTCCGGCAGTAATATGGGGGCATGAGTATTATTGATTTTCAGGATTATGGTGAGACATGGGTGATGTTGGTGTTGACGGTGAGGGGTCAGGTCATGGGGCCATGGGTAGGGTTAGGGTTAAGTGTTTGGTAAGGTGTACAGGGCGGATAGGTTTACATTTAGAAGAAGGGTCCGGCTCTGATGTGAGGTCAAGGGCATGATTGAGGTTCAGGTTTGCAGTTAGGCATGGGTGATGTCGATGGTGATGGTGAGTTGTCAGGTTCACGTTCCAGGGCAAGGGTTAGGGTTCTGTGCCCGTAAAGGTATACAGATAGGAGATAGTTACGGTTAGAGATTGGGTCCAGCTCTGATGTGAGAGCGAGTGTGAGGTTGAGGTTCAGGCTTATGATGAAGAGTGGTTGATGTCTATAGTGATGGTAAGGGTTTAGGTCCTCGGACCATGACTAGGGTTAGGGTCAGGTGTTCAGTAAGGTGTATGGGGAATATAGGGTTATGCTTAGACGTAGGATCTGGCTCTGATGTAAGAGTGAGGGTGAAATTGAGGTTCAGGATTACATTGAGGTATGGGCAAAATCAATGGTGATCATGAGTGGTCTGGTCCAATCTCCATGGCTAGGTTTTGGGTTAGGTTTTCGGGAAGGTGGATAGGGAGTAGAGGGTTATATTTAGGGCTCAGGTCCAGCTCTGATGTGAGTGCGATGGTGAGACTGATGTTCAGGTTTATGGTGAATCATGGATGATGTTGATAGTGATGGTGAATGGTCAGGTCCATAGTCTAGGGCTAGGGTTTGGGTTAGGGGATTGTTTAGTATCACGGGGAGGATATGGTTAGGGTGACAGTTAATGTCTGGCTCTAATGTGGGGGCATGGGCAATATTGAGATTCAGGATTATGGTGAGGCAAGGGTGATGTTGATGTTGTTGGTGAGGGGTCAGAACATGGGACCATGACTAGGGTTAGGGTCTAGTGTTCAGTAAAGTGTATGGGGAGGATAGGTTTACATTTTGAGTAAGTGTCTGGCTCTGACATGAGGGCGAGTACAAGTTTGAGGGCCGGGCTTACAATGAAGAGTGGGTAATGTCTATAGTGATGGTAAGGTTCAGGTCCTGGGGCCATAACTAGGTTTAGGGTTAGGTGTTCAGTAAGGTGTATGGGGAAGATAGGGTTACACTTAGACATAGGATCCAGCTCTGATGTAAGAGTGGAGGTGAAATTGAGGTTCAGGATTACAGTGATGCATGGGTGAAATAGATGGTGATGGTGAGTGGTCTGGTCCAGTCTCCCGGGCCGGGGTTAGGGTTAGGTTTTAGATAAGGTGGATGGGGAGTATAGGGTTATGTTTAGAGTTCAAGTCCAGCTCTGATGTGAGGGAAAGTGTGAGATTGATGTTCAGGTTTATGGTGAGGTGTGGGTGATGTTGATGATGGTGAGAGATTAGGTCCACAGTGAAAGTATAGGGTTAGGTTTAGGGGTTCGGGAAGTTTTACAGGGACCATATGGTAATGATGAGAGTTAGGTTCCTGCTCTAATGTGGGGGCATGGGCAATATTGAGTTTCAGAATTATGGTGAGGCATGGGTGATGTCGATGTTGATGGTGAGCATTCAGGTCTTGGGGCAATGGTTTGGGTTTGGGTTAAGTGTTCAGTAAGCAGTATGGGGAGGATAATTTTACATTTAGAGTAGGGGTACAGCTCTGATGTGTGGGCAAGGGTGAGATTGAGGTTCAGGTTTACGGTAAGGCATGGGTGATGTTGATGTTGATGGTGATGCGTCATGTCATGGGGCTATTTCTAGGTTTAGATTTAAGTGTTCAGTAAGGGGTACATTGAGGATAGGCTTACATTTAGAGTAAGGGTGCAGCTCTGATGTGATTGCAAGTGAGAGATTGATGTAAAGGTTTACAGTAAGGCGTGGGTTATGTCTATGGTGACAGTGTGGAGTCAGTTGCAGGGGCCAGGGCTAGGGTTAGGGTTACAAGTCCAGAAAGGTGTACAGGTAGGAAATGGCTCCAGTTAGAGTTGAGTTCTGCCTCTGATGTGAGGGTGATGGCGAGATTGAGCTTCAGGGTTTCAAAGAGGAATGGGTAATATCTATAGTTATGGTAAGGGTTCAAGTCCCGGGGCCAGAGCTAATGTTACCGTTAGGTGTTCAGTAAGGTATACGGGGAAGATATGGTTATGCTTAGACATAGGAACCAGCTCTGATGTGAGGGTTAGGGCGAAACTGATATTCAGAATTACTGTGAGGCATGGGTGAAATCGATGGTGATGGTGAGTGGTCTGGTCCAGGCTCGAGGCCTGGGGTTAGGGTTAAGTTTTTGGTAAGGTGGATGGGGATATAGGGTTATGTTTAGAGTTCACATTCAACTCAGATGTGAGGTCGAGGGTGAGATTGACATTCAGGTTTATGGTGAGGCATTGGTGTTGTTGATGGTGATCGTGAGTGGTCAAGTCCACAGTCCTGGGCTAGTGTTAGGGTTAGGTTTTCGGTAAGTTCTACATATAAGTTCAGTAAGATATGGTTATCATGAGAATTAGGGTCCTGCTCTAATGTGTGGGCATGTGCAATATTGAGTTTCAGGTTTATTGTGAAACATGGGTGATGTTGATGTTGATGGTGAGGGGTCACATTGTGGGGCCATTTCTAGGTTTAGGTTTAAGTGTTTGGTATGGTGTACAGGGAGGATAGGTTTACATTTAGAGTATGGTTCTGGCTCTGATGTTAGAGCTAGTGTGAGATTGATGTTCAGGGTAATGGTAAGGCATGGATGATGCTGATGATGATGGAGATGTGTCATATCCAGTGGTGAGGGCTAGGTTTAGGTTTACATTTCTGGAAAAGTGTACAGGTAGGAGATGGTTATGGTTAGAGTTTGGGTCCAGCCCTGATGTGATGGCGAGTGTGAGATTGAGATTCAGGGTTACGATGAGAAGTTGATGATGTCTATCGTGATTGTAATGGTTCAGTTCGTGGAGCCAGGGCTATGGTTAAGGTTAAGTGTTCAATAAGGTGTACAGGAAGGATAGGTTTACTTTTAGAGTAAGCGTCCAGCTCTGATATGAGGGCGAAGGCGAGTTAAGGTTCAGGTTTATTCTAAGTCGAGGGTGATGTTGATGTTCACGGTGAAGTGTCAGTTCCAGTGCCCAGAGCTAGGGTTAGGTTTAAGTGTCCTGAAAGGTGTTCAGGTAAGAGAGGGTTATGGTTAGAGTTCAGTTCCAGCTCTGATGAGAAGGTGAGTGTGAGATTGGGGTTCAGGTTTATGATGAGGAGTAGGTGATGTCTATAGTGATGGTAAGGTTTCAGGTCCTGCAGCCAGGGCTAGGGTTAGGTTTCGGTGTTCAGAAAGGTGTATGGCGAGGATAGGGTTGCACTTAGATATAGGTTCAGACTCTGATGTTAGGGTGAGTGTGATATTAAGATTCAGAATTCCAGTGAGGCATGGGTAAAATTGATGGTGATGGTGAATGTTCTGATCCAGGTTCTAGGGCTAGGGTAGGGTTAGGTTTTCGGTAAGGGGGAAGGGTAATAGAAGGTGAAGATAAGACGTCAGGTACAGCTCTGATGTGAGGTCGAGTGTGAGATTCATGTCCAGGTTTATGGTGAGGTGTGGGTGACGATGGTCATGGTGAGAGGTTAGGTCCACAGTCCAGGGCTAGAGTTAGGTTTAGCGGTTCATTAACAATTACAGGGAGCATAAAGTTACAGTGAGTGTTATAGTCTGGCTCTAATGTGGGGGTGTGGGCAATATTGAGTTTGATGTTGTTGGTGAGGGGTCAGGTCATGGGGCAATTTCTAGGATTAGGTTTAAGTGTTCAGTAAGGTGTATGGGGAGGAAAGATTTAGATTTAGAATAAGGGTCGGGTTCTGATGCTAGTGCCAGCACAATATTGAAGTTCAGGTTTACGGTAAGGCATGGGTGATGTCAATGGTGACGGTGAGGTGTCACTTGCAGGGGCCAGGGATAGGGTTAGGGTTACATGTCCAGGAAGGTGTACAGGTAGGAGAGGGTTACAGTTATATTTCGGTTTCTGCTATGATGTCACAGTGATGGTGAGATTGAAGTTCATGTTTATGATGAGGTTTGGATGATGTCTATTGTGACGGAAAGGGTTCAGGTCATTGTACCATGACTCGGGTTAGGGCTTGGTGTTCAGTAAGATGTACAGGGAAGAAAGGGTTATGCTTAGACATGGGATCTGGCTCTGATATAAGAGTGAGGGCGAAGTTGCGGTTCAGGATTACGGTGAGGCATGGGTGAAATCGATGGTGACAGTGAGTGGTCTGTTCCAGACTCCATGGCTAGGGTAGGGGTTATTTTCTCTGTAAGGTTGTTGGGGAGTATAGGTTTACATTTAGAGTTCAGTTCCAGCTCTGATGTGAGGGTGAGGGTGAGATTGATATTCAGATTTACATTGAGGCGTGGATCATGTTGATTGTTATGGTGAGTGGTCACGTCCACAGTCCAGGGCTAGGGTTAGGGTTAGGAGTTTGGTAAGTTTTACGGGGAGGATACATTTACGATGAGATTTAGGGTCCGTCTCTAATGTGGGGGTGTGGAGAATATTGAGTTTCAGGACTATGGTGAGGCATAGGTGATGTTGATGTTGATGGTGAGGGTTCAGGTTGTGGGGCCATGGCTAGGGTTAACTTTAAGTGTTTGGTAAGATGTATGGGGAGGATAGGTTTGCATTTTGAGTAAGAGTCCGGCTCTGATGTGAGGGCGAGTGCAAGATAAAGGTTCAGGTTTCCAGTTAGGTTTGGGTGATGTCGATGGTGATGGTGAGGAGTCAGGTTCAAGTTCTAGGACTAGGGTTAGGGTTCCATGCCTGTAAAGGTATACAGATAGGAGAGGTTCACAGTTAGAGTTCGGGTCCACCTCTGATGTGAGGGCGAGTGCGAGGTTGAGGTTCAGGCTTATGATGAAGAGTGGGAGATGTCTATAGTGATGGTAAGGGTTCAGGTCCTGGGACCATGACTAGGGTGAGGGTTAGGTGTTCAGTAAGGTGTTCGGGGAAAATACGGTTATGCTTAGACATAGGATCTGGCTCCAATGTAAGAGTAAGGATGAAACTGAGGTTCAGGATTACAGTGAGGCATGGGTGAAATCGATGGTGATGGTGAGGGTTCAGGTCTTGGGGCCATGGCTTGGGTTTGGGTTAAGTGTTCAGTAAGTTGTACAGGTTGGATAGGTATACATTTAGAATAAGAGTCCAGCTCTGATGTGAGCACGAGGGCAAGATTGAGGTTCTAGTATATGGTAAGGCATGGGTGATGTCGATGGTAACAGTGAGATGTCAGGTCCAGGGGGTAGGGCAAAGTTAAGGGCTACATGTCAGGAAACGTAGATAGGTAAGAGAGGGTTGCGATTAGAGTTCAGGTCCATCTCTGATGTGAGGGCGATGGCGAGATTGAGGTTCAGGGTTACGATGAGTTCTGGTTGATGTCTATAGTGATGATAATGTTCCAGGACCTAGGGCCTGGGCTTGGGTTAGGGTTAGGTGTTCAGAAATGTGTACGGGAAAGATAGGGTTACACTTAGATGTAGGATCTGGCTCTGATGTGAAGGTGAGGGTGAAATTGAAGTTCAGGATTACAGGGAGTCATGGGTGAAATTGATGGTGACAGTGAGTGGTCTGGTCCAGGCTCCAGGACTAGGGTTAGGGTTAGGTTTTCAGTAAGGTATATGGGAACTATGGGGTTACATTTAGAGTTCAGGTCCAGCTCTGATGTGAGTGCAAGGGTGAGACTGATGTTCAGGTTCATGGTGAGGCGTGGCTGATGTTGATGTTGATTTTGCTTGCTCAGTTCCACAGTCCAGGACTACTGTTAGTGTTAAGGCTTCAGTAAGTTTTACTGGGAGAATATGGTTAAATTTAGAATTAGGATCTGCTTCTAATATTGGGTTGCAGGCAATATTGTGTTTCAGGATAAAGAGGCATGGGTGATGTAGATGATGGTGAGTGTCAGGTCATGGGGCCATGGCTATGGTTAGGTTTAAGTGTTGAGTAAGTTGTACGGGGTGGATAGGTTTACATTTAAAGTAAGTATCCAGCTATGACATGAGTGTGAATGTGAGACTGAGGTTCATGTATACGGTAAGGCATGGGTGATGTTGATGGTGATGGTGAGGTGTGAGGTATAGGTGCCAGGGCTAGGGTTAGGGTTATGTGTCAGGAAAGGTTTACAGGTAGAAGGGTGTAATGGTTAGAGTTCAGGAATGGCTCTGATGTGAGGGCGATGGTGAGAGTGAGATTCAGGGTTACGATGAGGAGTGGGTGATGTCTATAGTGATTGTAAGAGTTCAGGTCCTGGGGCCTGGGCTAGTGTTAGGGTTAGGCATTCAGTAAGGTGTACAGAGAAGATAGGGTTCTGTTTAGAATTAGGAAACTGCTCTGATGTAACAGCAAGGGCGAAATTGGGGTTCAGCTTTTCAGTGAGGCATGGGTGAAGCCAACGGTGATGGTGAGTGGTCTGGTCCCGGCTGCAGGGCTAAGGTTAGGATTAGGGTTTTAGAAAGTTGGATGGGGACTATAGGGTTATGTTTAGAGTTCAGGTCCAGCTCTTATTTGAGGGCGATGGTGAGAATGATGTTCAGGTTTACGGTGAGATGTGTGTGATGTTGATGGTGATGATGAGTGGTCAAGTCCACAGTCCAGGACTTCGGTTAGGGTTAGGGTTTCGGTAAGTTTTAGGGGCTGTATACGGATACAATGGCAGTTCGGGTCCGGCTCAAATATGGGTGTGTGGGCAGTATTAAGTTTCAGGATTATGGTGAGGCATGGGTGATATCAAAGTTGATGGTGTGGGGTCAGGTTGTGGGGCCATGGTTAGGTTTAGGGTTAAGTGTTCATTAAGGTGTACATGGAGGATAGATACATTTACATTTAGATTAAGGCTCCAACTGTGATGTGAGGACAAAGGAGGATTGAGGTTCAGGTATATGGTAAGGTGTGGGTGATGTCGGTGGTGGTGAGCTGTCAGGACCTAGTTCCATGGCTAGTGTTAAGTTTACATGTCAGGAAAGGTATATAGTAGGAGAGGGTTATGGTTAGAACTCAATTCTGGCTCTGATGTGAGGGCGACGTTGAGATTGAATTTCTGGGTTACAATGATTTGTGGGTGATGACAATAGTGATGGTAAGTGTTCAGGTCCTGTGGCCTAGGCTAGAGGTAGGGTTAGGTGTTCAGTAAGGTGTACGAGGAAGATAGGATTATTCTTAGACATAGGAAACTGCTCGGATATAAGAGCAAAGGCAAAATTGAGGCTCAGGATTATGGTGAGGCATGGGTGAAATCGATGGTGACAGTGAGTGGTCTGGTCCAGGCTCCAGGGCTAGGGTTAGGATTAGGTTTTTGGTAAGTTGAATGGGGACTATAGGGTTACGTTTAGAGTTCAGATCCATCTCTGATGTGAGGCGATGGTGAGACTGATGTTCAGGTTTAGGGTGTGGGGTGTGTGATGTGTGATGTTGATGGTGATGGTGTGTGATCAGGTCCAAAATCCAGGGAAAGGGTTAGGCTTAGGTTTTCGATAAGTTTTATGGGGAGGATACGAATACAATGACATTTAGTGTCTGGGTCTAATGTGGGGGTGCAGGCAATATTGAGTTTCAGGATTATGATGAGGTATGGTTGATGTAGATGCTGATGGTAAGGAGTAAGGTCTTGGGGCCATGGCTAGATTTAGTGTTAAGTGTTTGGTAAGTTGTACAGGTTGGATAGGTATACATTTAGAGTAAGAGTCCAGCTCTGAAGTGAGGGTGAGTGCGAGATTGTGGTTCAGTAATATGTTAAGGTGTGGGTGATGTCGATGGTGACGGTGAGGTGTCAGGTCCACGGGATATGGCAAAGTTGAGGGTTACATGTCAGGAAACTTATACAGGTAATAGAGGGTTACAGTTAGAGGGCAAGTCCTTCTCTGATGTGAAGGCGATGGAAAGATTGAGGTTCAGGGTTATGATGAGTTGTGGTTGATGTCTATAGTGATGGTAAGAGTTCAGGGCCTGAGGCCTGGGCTAGGGTTAGGGTTAGGTGTTCAGTAATGTGTACAGGGAAGATAGGGTTGTGCTTAGATGTAGGAAAGTGAACTGATGTGAGGGAGTGGTTGAAATTGAGTTTCAGTATTACAGGGAGGCATGGATAAAATTGATGGTGACGGTGAGTGTTGTGGCCCAGTCTCCACGGCTAGAGTTAGGGTAAAGTTTGAGGTAAGGTGGATGGGGACATTTGGGTTACATTTAGAGTTCAGGTCCAGCTCTGATGTGAGTGCGAGGGTGAGACTAATATTCAGGTAAATGATGAGTGTGTGATGTTGATTTTTATGGTGCATGGTTAGGTCCACAGTCCAGCGCTAGGGTTAGGGTTAGGTTTTCAGTAAGTTTTATGGGGAATATGGTTAAAATTAGAATTAGGGTTCGCTTCTAATATTGGGTTTCAGGCAATATTGTATTTCAGGATAAAGTGGAGGCATGGCTGATGTCGATGATGGTGAGGGTTCAGGTCTTGGGGCCATGGCTAGGGT
Source organism: Manis pentadactyla (assembly GCF_030020395.1). Lineage (NCBI taxonomy): Eukaryota > Metazoa > Chordata > Mammalia > Pholidota > Manidae > Manis > Manis pentadactyla. Next base: position 43,460,558 of record NC_080021.1, on the reverse strand, counting down.
TAAGGTTAAGTGTTTGGTGAGGTGTATGGGGAGGATACATTTACATTTAAGGTAAGTGTCCAGCTCTGACATGTCAATGAATGTGAGACTGAGGTTCAAGTGTACGCTAAGGCATGGGTGATGTCGATGGTAATTGTGAGGTCTCAGGTCCAGGTGCCAGGGCTATGGTAAGCATTATGTGTCAGGAACTGTATACAGGAAGGAGAGGGTAACGGTAAGAGTTGGGGACAGGCTCTGATGTGAGAGTGACGGTGAGACTGATGTTCATGTTTACCATGAGACATGTGTGATGTTGATGGTGATGAGTAGTTAGGACAACAGTCCAGGGCTAGGGTTAGGGTTAGTGTTTTGGTAAGTTTTAGGGGCTGGATACGTATACAATAACAGTTCAGTCTGCCTCTAATGTTGGGGTGTGGGCAATGTTGAGTTTCAGGTTTATGATGAGGCATGTGTGATATCAATGTTGATGTGTGGTCAGGTCTTGGGGTCATGGCTAGGGTTAGGGTTAAGTGTTTGGTAATGTGCACAAGGACGATAGGTTTACATTTATATTAAAGGTCTGGCTCTGATGTGAGGGCGAGGGCAAGATTGAAGTCAAGTATACAGTATGGCATGGGTAATGTCAATGGTGACGGTGAGGTGTCAGGACCAATGTGTCAGTAAATGTATATAATAGGTGAGGGTTATGGTTAGAACTTAGGTCTGGCTCTGATGTGAGGGCAACATGGAGATTGAGCTTCTGGGTTACAATGATTTGTGGGTGATGTCTATAGTGATGGTAAGTGTTCAGGTCTTGGGGCCTGGGCTAGTGTTAGGGCTAGGTGTACAGTAACGTGTATGGGTAAGATAAGGCTATGCTTAGGCATAGGAAACTGCTCTGATATAAGGGCAAGGGCGAAATTGAGGTTCAGGATTGTGGTGCATCATGGGATAAATCTGTGCTGACAGTGAGTGGTCTGGTCCAGTCTCCAGTGCTAGGGTTAGGTTTAGGTTTTTGGTAAGGTGGATGGGGACTATGGGGTTATGTTTAGAGTTGAGGTCCAGCTCTGATGTGAGGGCGAGGGTGAGACTGATGTTAAGGATGAAGATGAGGTGTGTGTGATGTTGAATGTGATGTTACATGGTTAGTTAACCAGTCCAGGGCAAGGGTTAGGGTTAGTGGTTCGGTATGTTGTACAGGGAGGATATGGTTACAGTGAGAATAAGGGTCAAGCCCTACTGTGGGTGTGCAGGTAATATTGTGCTTCAGGATTAAGGTGAGGCAAGGGTGATGTCGATGTTGATGGTGAGGGGTCATGTTGTAGGGCCATGGCTACCATGGCAACGGTTAGGGTTAAGTGTTCATTAAGATGTATGGGGAAGATAGGTATACATTTAGAGTAAGGATCTGGCTCTGATGTGAGGGCGAGGGAGAGATTGAGGCTCAGGTATACACCAACGCATTGGTGATATTGATGGTGATGGTGAGGTGTCAGGTTCACGGGCAGGGTGAGAGGTAGGATTATATGTCAGGAAAGGTATATAGGTAAGACAGGGTTACTATTAGACTGCGGTTCCAGCTCTGATGTGAGGGTAACAGTGAAACTGAGGTTCAGTTTTACGATGAGTTTTGGTTGACGTCTATAGTGATGATAAGTGTCCAGGGCCTGGGTCCTGGGCTAGGGTTAGGGTTCGGTGTTCTGTAATGTGTGCAGGGAAGATAGGGTTACAGTTAGATATAGGATCTGTCTCTGATGAGGGGCAAGGGCGATATTGAGGTTCCATGTTACGATGATGCCTGCGTGAAATTGATGGTGACAGTGAGTGGTCTGGTCCAGGCTCCAGGACTAGGTTTAGGGTTAGGTTTTCGGTAAGGTGGATGGAGTCTATGGGGTTATGTTTAGCATTCAGGTCGAGCCCTGATACGAGGGCGAGGGTGAGACTTTTTCAGTTTCACAGTGAGGCGTGGGTGATGGTGATGTTGATGGTGCATTGTCAGGTTCACAGTCCAGGACTAGGGTTAGGCTTAGAGGTTTGGTATGTTTTACTGAGAGGACACGGGTAAAATTAGAATTAGGATCCACTTCTAACATGGTGTTGCAGGCAATATTTCAGGATAAAGGTGAGGCATGGATGATGTCAATGTTGGTAGTGCGGTGTCAGGTCATGGGGCCATGGCTAGGGATAGGGTTAAGTGTTCGGTAAGTTGTATGGTAAGTATACGTTGACATTTAAAGGAAGTGTCCAGCTCTGACATGAGGGCAAGGGCGAGACTGGGGTTCAGGTATATGGTAAGGCATGTCTGGTGTCGATGGTGATGGTGAGGTGTCAGGTTCAGGTTTCAGGGCTTGGTTTAGGGTTATGTGTCAGGAAAGGTATACAGGTAGGAGAGGATAACGGTTACATTTCTGGAATTTCTCTGATGTGAGGGCAACTGTGCGAGTGATGTTCATGTTTACGGTGAGATGTGTGTGATGTTAATGGTGACGATGAGTGGCCAGATCCACAGATCAGGCCTAGGGTGAGGGGTAGGGTTTCGGTAAGATTTAGGGGCTGGATACGGATACAGTAACTGTTCAGGAACGTCTCTAATGTGGGTGTGCGGGCAATATTGAGTTTCAGGATTCTGATGTGGCATCGGTAATATCGATGTTGATGGTGAGATGTCAAGACATGGGGCCATGGCTAGGGTTAGGGTAAAGTGTTTCTTAAGGTGCAGAGGGAGGATAGGTTTACACTTAGACTGATGGTCCGGCACTGATTGGAGGGTGAGTGCGAGGTTGAGATTCAGTTAAATGGTAAGGCATGGATGATGTCGAAGGTGATAGTGAGGTGTCAGCTCTAGGGGCTACGGCAAGATTGAGGGTAGATATCAGGAAAGGTATACTGGTGAGAGAGGGTTACGGTTAGAGTTCAGGTCCATCGCTAATGTTAGGGTGATGGTGAGATTGAGGTTCAGGTTTACGATGAGTTTTGGATGACGTCTACAGTGCTGATAAGTGTCCAGGACCTGGGTCCCGGGCTAGGGTTAGGGTTCGGTGTTCTGTAACGTGTACAGGAAAGATAGGGTTACACTTAAATATAGGATCCGTCTCTGATGAGGGGGCAAGGGCGATATTGAGGTTCCATGTTACGGTGATGCCTGCGTGAAATCGATGGTGACAGTGAGTGGTCTGGTCCATGCTCCAGGACTTGGTTTAGGGTTAGGTTTTCGGTAAGGTGGATGGAGTCTATGGAGATACGTTTAGCGTTCAGGTCGAGCCCTGATATGGGGGTGAGGGTGAGACTGTTTTTCAGTTTCACATTGAGGCATGGGTGATGGTGATGTTGATGGTGCGTTGTCAGGTTCACAGTCCAGGACTAGGGTTAGGCTTAGAGGTTTGGTATGTTTTACTGAGAGGACACGGGTAAAATTAGAATTAGGATCCATTCTAACACGGTGTTGCAGGCAATATTTCAGGATAAAGGTGAGGCATGGATGATGTCTACGTTGATCGGAACGGTCAGGTCGTGGGGCCATGGCTAAGGTTAGGACTAAGTTTTTGGTAAGGTGTGTGGGGAGTATAGGTTTACATTTAAAGTAAGTGTACGGCTTTAATATGAGGGCGAGGGCGAATCTGAGGTTCGAGTGTATGGTAAGGCGTCTGTGATATTGATGGTGATGGTGAGGTGTCAGGTGCTGGTGCCTGAGCTTGGTTTAGGGTTATGTGTAAGGAAAGTTATACAGGTAATAGACGGTAATGGTTAGCGTTCGTGATCGGCTCTGATTTGAGGGCGATGGTGAGAATGATGTTCGGGGTTACCACGAGACGAGTGTCATGTTGATGGTGATGAGGAGTGGTAAGGTCCACAGTCCAGGGCTTGGGTTAGGGTGAACTTTTTGGTAAGTTTTAGGGGCTGAATTGTGATACAATGACCATTAGGCTCCATCTCTAATTCGGGGGTGTGGGTAATAGTGAGTTTCAGGATTATGATGAGACGTGGGTGATATTGATGTTGATGGTATCGATTCAGATCATGGGTCCATGGATATGGCTAATGTTAAGTGTTCGTTAAGTGTACAGGGAGGATATATTTACATTTAGAATAAAGGTCCAGCTCTGATGTGAGGACGAGGGCGAGAATGAATTACAGGTATATAGTCTTCGTTGGTAATGTCGACGTAAATGATTAGGTTTCAGGTCTAGGGGCCAGAGCTAGGATTAGGGTGACATGTCAGGAAATGTATATAGGTAGTAGAGGGTTACTGTTAGACTTTGGGTCCATCTCTGATGTGAGGTTGACTGTGAGTTTGAGGTTCAGGTTTACAATGAGTTTTGGATGATGTCTGTAGTGATGGTAAGAGTTCAGGTCCATTGCGTCTTTTTGGAGGAGGATTAGGTGTCCAGTAAGGTGCATGGGGAAGATAGGGTTATGCTTAGACATAGGAAACTGATCTGTTGTGAGACGAGGGTGAAATTGAGTTTCAGGATTACGATGAGGCCTGGGTGAAATCGATGATGCTGGTGAGTGGTGTGGCCCAGGCTCTGGGGCTAGGGTTAGGGTGAGGTTTTCTGTGAAGTGGATGTTGACAATAGGTTTGTGTTTAGATTTCAGGTCCAGATCTGATGTGTGGGAGAGTGTGAGACTGATGTTCATGTTCACGATGAGGAGTGTGTGATATTGAATGTGATAGTGCATGGTCAGGTCCACAGTCCAGGGCTAAGGTTTGGTTTAGGGGTTAAGTAAGTTTTACGGGAGCATACGGTAAAAGTTAGAATTAGTGACCACTTCTTTTATGGGGTTGAATGCAATATTGTATTTCAGAATAAATGTGAGGCATGGGTGATGTCAATGTTGGTGGTGCGGTGTCAGGTCTTCAGGCCTTGGCTAGGGTTCAGTTAAGTGTTCGGTAAGTTGTATGGTTAGGATACTTTGACATTTAAAAGAAGTGTCCAGCTCTGACGTAACGGCAAGGGCGAGACTGTGGTTCAGGTATATGGTAAGGCATGTCTGGTGTTGAAGATGATGGTGACATGTCAGGTTCAGGTTCCAGGGCTTGGGTTAGGGTTATGTGTTGGGAAAGGTATATAGGGAATAGAGGATAATGGTTACATTTCTGGAATTTCTCTGATGTGAGGGCAACTGTGAGACTGATGTTCATGTTTACGTTGAGATGTGTGTGATGTTAATGGTGATGATGAGTGGCCAGATCCACAGTCCAGGCCTAGCGTTAGAGTTAGGGGTTCGGAAAAATTGAGGGACTGGAGACGGATACAATAACAGTTCGGGTCCGGCTCTAACATGGGTGTGTTTGCAATAGTGAGTTTCAGGATTCTAATGTGGCATCGGTAATATCGATGTTGATGGTGTGGTGTCAAGTCATGGGGCCATGGCTAGGGTTAGGGTTAAGTGTTTGTTAAGTTGTATGGGGAGGATAGGTTTACATTTAGAGTAAGGGTCTGGCTTTGATGTGAGTGCGAGGGCGAGATTGAGGTTCAGGTTTCCAGTTAGGCATGGGTGACGTCGACGGTGACGGTGAGGTGTCAGGATCCAGTTCCAGGGCTAGGTTTAGGGTTCCGTGCCGTTAAAGGTATACAGATAGGAGAGGGTTACAGTAAGAGTTCGGGTCTGGCTCTGATGTGAGGGCGAGTGCAAGGTAGAGATTCAGGGTTTTGATGAAGAGTGGGTGAAGTCTATAGTGATGGTAAGGGTTCAGGTCCTGGGGCCAAAACTAGGGTTAGGTTTAAGTGTTGAGTAAGTTATATGACAAAGAACGTGTTATGCTTAGACATGGGATCTGGCTCTGATATAAATGTGAGGGGGAAATTGAGGTTCAGGATTAGAGTGAGGCATTGTTTAAATCGGTGGTGCCAGTGAGTGGTCTGGTGCAGACTCCATGGATAGTGGTACGGTTATTTTTTCTGTAAGGTGTATGGGGAGTATAGGTTTACGTTTAGAGTTCAAATCCATCTCTGATGTGAGGGTGTGGTTGAGATTGATATTCGGGTCACGTTGAGGCATTGATGATGTTGATGGTTATGGTGAGTGGTCAGGTCCACAGTCCAGGGCTGTGGTTAGGGATAGGAGTTTGGTAAGTTTCACAGGGTGATATATTCACGATGATAGGGAAGGTCCGTCTCTGACATTGGGGCGTCGACAATATAGAGATCAGTACTATATTGAGGCATAGGTGGTGTCGATGTTGATGGTGAGGGTTCAGGACGTAGGGCAATGGCTAGGGTTAGGGTTAACTGTTTGGTAAGGTGTTCGGGGAGGATAGGTTTACATTTAGAGTAAGGATCCAGCTCTAATGTGAGGGCCAGGTTGAGATTGATGTTCAGTTTATGAGTTAGGCATGGTCGATGTCTATGTTGACTGTGAGGTTTCAGGCCTAGAGGCCAGGGAACGGTTAGGGTTACATGTCAGGGAAGGTATATATGTAGTAGAGTGTTACTGTTACACTTCGTGCCTGCCTCTGTTGTAAGGGTGACTGTGAGATTGAGTTTCAGGTTTACAATGTGTTCTGGATGATGTCTATAGTGATGGTCGATTTTCAGGTCCTGGGCCTGGGGTAGGGTTAGGGTTAGGTGTTCAGTAAAGTCTACGGGGAAGATAGGGTTTTGTTTAGACATAGGATGCAGCTCTGATGTGAGGCCGAAGGCGAAATTGAGATTTACTATTACGGTGAGGAACATTTGAAATCGATGATGACAGTGAGTGGTCAGGTCCAGGCTCCAGCGCTAGGGTTAGGTTTAGGTTTTCGTAAGTTGGTTGGAGACTATAGGGTTTTGTTTAGAGTTCAGGTTCAGATTTGATGTGAGGGCGAGGCCCAAACTGATGTTCGTGTTTATGGTGAGGCATGGGAGATGTTGATGTTGATGATGAGAGGTCAGGTCCACAGACCAGGGCTTGGGTTACGGAGAGGGTTACAGTAAGTTTTATGTGTTGGATATGTTTAAAAGTAGAACTAGTGTCCGGTTCTAATACGGGTTTGCTGGCAATATTGTTTTTCTGTATATACGTGAGACATGGGTGATATTGATGTTGATGGTGTTGGGACTGGTGGTGGGGCCATGGCTAGGGTTATGCTTAAGTGTTTGTGAATGTGTACAGGGAAGACAGTTTTACATATAGATTAAGGATCCAGCTCTGATATGAGAGCAAGGCTGAGATTGAGGTTCATGTATATGGTAAGGCATGTGTATTGTCAATGGTGATGGTGAGTTGTCATGTCCAGGTGTCAGGGCTAGGGTTACGGTTAGGTTTCGGGTAAGATGGATGGGAACTGTAGAGTTACATTAGAATTCAGGTCCAGCACTGGTGTGAGTGCGATGGTGAGAATGATGTTCAGGTTTACGGTGTGACGTGTGTGATGTTGATGGTGACCACGAGTGCTCAAGTCCACAGTCCAGTTGTAGGTTTAGTGTTAGGCGTTCGGTAAGTTTTAAGGGCTGGATATGGACACAATGACTGTTCAGATCCAGCGCTAATGTGGGTGTGCTGGCAATATTGAGTTTCAGGATTACGATGAGGCATGGGTCACATCAATGTTGATGGTGTGAGGTCAGGTCGTGGGCCCATGGCTAGGGTTAGGGTTAAGTGTTTTTTAAGGTGCGGAGGGAGAATAGGTTTACATTTAGATTAATGATCCGGCACTGACTGGAGAGTGAGTGCGAGATTGAGGTTCAGTTAAATGGTAGGGCATGGATGACGTCGAAGGTGACAGTGAGGTGTCAGTTCCAGGGTCTTTGGCAAGTTTGAGGGTAAATGTCAGGAAAATTGTTCTGGTGAGAGAGTTTTACAGTTAGAGTGCGGGTCCATCACTAATGTGAGGGTGATGGTGAGATTGAGGTTCAGGTTTATGATGAGTTTTGGTTGACGTCTATAGTGCTGATAAGTGTCCAGGACCTTGGTCTGGGCTAGGGTAAGGGTTCGGTGTTCTGTAATGTATGCAGGGAAGATAGGGTTACACTTAGATATAGGATCCTTCTCTGATGAGGAGGCAAGGGCGATATTGAGGTTCCGTGTTACGGTGATGCCTGCATGAAATTGATGGTGACAGTGAGTCATCTGGTCCAGGATCCAGGTCTAGGTTTAGGGTTAGGTTTTCGGTAAGGTGGATGGAGTCTATGGGGTTATGCTTAGCGTTCAGGTTGAGCCCTGATGTGGGGGCGAGGGTGAGACTGTTTTTCAGTTTCATGGTGTGGCGTGGGTGATGGTTATGTTGATGGTGCGTTGTCAGGTTCACAGACCAGGACTAGGTTTAGGCTTAGAGGTTTGGTATGTTTTACTGATAGGACACGGGTAAAATTAGAATTTGGATCCACTTCTAACATGGTGTTGCAGGCAATATTTCAGGATAATGGTGAGGCATGGGTGATATCTATGTTGACGGTAAGGGACAGGTCATTGGGCCATGGCTAGGGTTAGGACTAAGTTTTTGGTAAGGTGTATGGGGAAGATAGGTTTACATTTAAGGTAAGTGTCCGGCTCTCTTTTGAGGGCAAGGGCGATTCTGAGGTTCGGGTGTATGGTAAGGCGTGGGTCATATCGATGGTGATGGTGAGTTGTCAGGAACTGGTGCCTGGGCTTGGTTTAGAGTTATGTGTAAGGAAAGAAGTACAGGTAGGATACGGTAATGGTTAGAGTTCGGGATCGGCTCTGATGTGAGGGTGATGGTGAGACTGATGTTCGGGTTTACCACGAGATGAGTGTCATGTTGATGGTGATGAGGAGTGGTAAGGTCCTCAGTCCAGGGCTAGGGTAAGGGTTAAGTTTTCAGTAAGTTTTAGCGGCTGGATTGTGGTACAATGACCGTTAGGCTCCCGCTCTAATGTGGGGGTGTGGGCAATAGTGAGTTTCAGGATTATGATGAGGCGTGGGTGATATTGATGTTGATGGTGTCGATTCAGATCGTGGGTCCATGGATAGGGTTAATGTTAAGTGTTCGTTAAGGTGTACAGGGAGGATATATTTACATTTAGAATAAAGGTCTGGCTCTGATGTGAGGGCGAGGGCGAGAATGATTTACAGGTATACAGTGCTTGTGGGTAATGTCGACGTAAATGATGAGGTTTCAGGTCTAGGGGCCAGAGCAAGGGTTAGGGTGACATGTCAGGAAATGTATATAGGTAGGAGAGGGTTACTGTTAGGTTTTGGGTCCATCTCTGATATGAGGTTGACTGTGAGTTTGAGGTTGAAGTTTACAATGTGTTTTGGTTGATATCTATAGTGATGGTAAGAGTTCAGGTCCGGTGCGTCTGCTGGGATTAGGGTTAGGTGTCCAGGAAGGTGCATGGGGAAGATAGGGTTATGCTTAGACGTAGGAAACTGATCTGATGTGAGGACGATTGTGAAATTGAGTTTCAGGATTATGATGAGGCCTGGGTGAAATCGATGATGATGGTGAGTGGTGTTTCCCTGGCTCTGGTGCTAGGGTTAGGGTTAGGTTTTCTGTAAAGTGGACGTTGCGTATAGGTTTCCGTTTAGATTTCAGGTCCAGATCTGATGTGAGGGACAGTGTGAGTCTGATGTTCATGTTCACGATGAGGAGTGTGTGATATTGAATGTGATAGTGCATGGTCAGGTCCACAGTCCAGGGTTAGGGTTAGGTTTAGGGGTTCAGTAAGCTTTACGGGGAGCATACGGTAAAACTTAGAATTAGTGACCACTTCTATTATGGGGTTGCAGGCAATATTGTATTTCAGGAGAAATGTTAGGCATGGGTTATGTCAATGTTGGTAGTGCGGTGTCAAGTCATGGGGCCATGGCTAGGGATAGGTTTAAGTGTTCAGTAATTGCTATGGTTGGGATACTTTGACATTTAAAGGAAGTGTCCAGCTCTGACGTGACGGCAAGGGTGAGACTGAGGTTCAGGTATGTGGTTAGGCATGTCTGGTGTCGATGGTGATGGTGAGGTGTCAGGTTCAGGTTCCAGGGCTTGGTTTAGGGTTATGTGTCAGGAAAGGTATACAGGTAGGAGAGGATAACGGTTACATTTCTGAAATGGCTCTGATGTGAGGGCAACTATGAGACTGATGTTCATGTTTATGGTGAGATGTGTGTGATGTTAATGGTGATGATGAGTGGCCAGATCCACAGTCCAGGCCTAGGGTTAGGCTTAGGGGTTCGGTAAAATTTAGGGGATGGATACGGATACAACAACAGTTCGGGTCCGGCTCTAACATGGGTGTGTGTGCAATAGTGAGTTTCAAGATTCCAATGTGGCATCGGAAATACCGATGTTGATGGTGTGGTGTCAAGTCATGGGGCCATGGCTAGGGTTAGGGTTAAGTGTTTGTTAAGTTGTATGGGGAGGATAGATTTACATCTAGAGTAAGGGTCCAGCTGTGATGTGAGTGCGAGGGCAAGATTGAGGTTCAGGTTTCCAGTTAGGCATGGGTGATGTCGATGGTGACGGTGAGTTGTCAGGATCCAGTTCCAGGGCTAGGTTTAGGGTTCCATGCCCTTAAAGGTATACAGATAGGAGAGGGTTACGGTAAGAGTTCGGGAATGGCTCTGATGTGGGGGCGAGTGCAAGGTTGAGATTCAGGGTTTTGATGAAGAGTGGGTGAAGTCTATAGTAATGGTAAGGGTTCAGGTCCTGGAGCCATAACTAGGGTTAGGTTTAAGTGTTGAGTTAGCTATATGACAAAGAACGGGTTATGCTTAGACATGGGATCTGGCTCTGATATAAGAGTGAGGGGTAAATTGAGGTTCAGGATTAGAGTGAAGCATGGTTTAAATCGGTGGTGCCAGTGAGTGGTCTGGTGCAGACCCCATGGCTAGTGCTAGGGTTATTTTTTCTGTAAGGTGTATGGGGAGTATAGGTTTACGTTTAGAGTTCAAATCGAGCTCTGATGTGAGGGCGTGGTTGAGATTGATATTCAGGTTTACGTTGAGGCGTTGATGATGTTGATGGTTATGGTGAGTGGTCAGGTCCACAGTCCAGGGCTGTGGTTAGGGATAGGGGTTTGTTAAGTTTCACAGGGAGGATACATTTACGATGATAGGGAAGGTCCATCTCTGACATTGGGGCGTCGACAGTATAGGGTTCAGTACTATATTGAGGCATAGGTGGTGTCGATATTGATGGTGAGGGGTCTGGTCGTGGGGCCATGGCTAGGGTTAGGGTTAACTGTTTGGTCAGGTGTTCGGGGAGGATAGGTTTACATTTAGAGTAAGGGTTCGGCTCTAATGTGAGGGCAAGTGTGAGATTGATGTTCAGTTTTCGAGTTAGGCGTGGTCGATGTCTATGTTGACTGTGAGGTTTCAGGCCCTGAGGCCAGGGCTACGGTTAGGGTTATATGTCAGGGAAGGTATATAGGTAGTAGAGTGTTACTGTTACACTTCATGCCTGCCTCTGTTGTAAGGGTGACCGTGAGATTGAGTTTTACGTTTGCAATGAGTTCCGGATGGTGTCTATAGTGATGGTAGATTTTCAGTTCCTGGGCCTGGGGTAGGGTTAGGATTAGGTATTTAGTAAAGTCTATGGGAAGATAGGATTACGTTTAGACATAGGATGCAGTTCTGATGTGAGGCCGAAGGCAAAATTGAGATGTAATATTATGGTGAGGCACGGGTGAAATCGATGATGTCAGTGAGTGGTCAGGTCCAGTCTCCAGGGCTATGGTTACGTTTAGGTTGTCGTAAGGTGGTTGGAGCCTATAGGGTTTTGTTTAGATTTCAGGTCCAGATTTGATGGGTGGGCGAGGCCCAAACTGATGTTCGTGTTTATGGTGAGGCATGGGAGATGTTGATGTTGATGATGAGAGGTCAGGTCCACAGACCAAGGCTAGGGTTAGGGTTAGGGTTACAGTAAGTTTTATGTGGTGGATATGTTTAAAAGTAGAACTAGTGTCCCGTTCTAATACGGGGTTGCTGGCAATATTGTTTTTCTGTATATACGTGATACGTGGGTGATATCGATGTTGATGGTGATGTTACAGGTAGTGGGGCCACGACTAGGGTTAAGCTTAAGTGTTTGTGAATGTGTACAGGGAGAATAGTCTTACATATAGATTAGGGATCCAGCTCTGATATGAGAGCAAGGCTGAGATTGAGGTTCATATATATGGTAAGGCATGGGTATTGTCAATAGTGATGGTGAGGTGTCATGTCCAGGTGTCAGGGCTAGGGTTAGGGTTAGGTTTCGGGTAAAGTGGATGGGAACTGTAGGGTTACATTTAGAATTCAGGTCCAGCTCTGATGTGAGGGCGATGGTGAAAATGATGTTCAGGTTTATGGTGTGACGTGTGTGATGTTGATGGTGACCACTAGTGGTCAAGTCCACAGTCCGGTGGTAGGTTTAGTGTTAGGGGTTCGGTAAGTTTTAGGGGCTGGATATGGACACAATGACTGTTCAGATCCAGCACTACTGTGGCTGTGCCGGCAATATTGATTTTCAGGATTACGATGAGGCATGGGTGACATCAATGTTGATGGTGTGAGGTCAGGTCGTGGGCCCATGGCTAGGGTTAGGGTTAAAGGTTTGTTAAGGTGTGGAGAGAGGATAGGTTTACATTTAGATTAATGGTCCGGCACTGATTGGAGGGTGAGTGCGAGATTGAGGGTCAGTTAAATGTTTAGGTATGGATGATGTTGTAGGTGACAGTGAGGTGTCAGTTCCAGGGGCTATGGCAAGTTTGAGGGTAGATATCAGGAAAGGTATACTGGTGAGAGAGGGTTACGGTTAGAGTTCGGGTCCATCTCTAAAGTGAGGGTGATGGTGAGATTGAGGTTCAGGTTTATGATGAGTTTTGGATGATGTCTATAGTGCTGATAAGTGTCCAGGACGTGGGTCCTAGGCTAGGGTTAGGGTTCGGTGTTCTGTAATGTGTACAGGAAAGATAGAGTTACACTTAGATATAGAATCCGTCTCTGATGAGGGGGCAAGGGCGATATTGAGGTTCCATGTTATGGTGATGCCTGCGTGAAATCGATGGTGACAGTGAGTGGTCTGGTCCAGGCTCTAGGACTAGGTTTAGGGTTATGTTTTTGGTAAGGTGGATGGAGTCTATGGGGTTACATTTAGTGTTCAGGTCGAGCCCTGATATGGGGACGAGGGTGAGACCGTTTTTCAGTATCACAGTGAGGCGTGGGTGATGGTGATGTTGATGGTGCGTTGTCAGGTTCACAGTCCAGGACTAGGGTTAGGCTTAGAGGTTTGGTATGTTTTACTGAGAGGACACGGGTAAAATTAGAATTAGGATCCATTCTAACACGGTGTTGCAGGCAATATTTCAGGATAAAGGTGAGGCATGGGTGATGTCTACGTTGATCGTAACGGTCAGGTCGTGGGGCCATGGCTAAGGTTAGGACTAAGTTTTTGGTAAGGTGTGTGGGGAGGATAGGTTTACATTTAAAGTAAGTGTCCGGCTCTGATATGAGGGCGAGGGCGAATCTGAGGTTCGGGTGTATGGTAAGGCGTCTGTGATATCGATGGTGATGGTGAGGTGTCAGGTGCTGGTGCCTGAGCTTGGTTTAGGGTTATGTGTAAGGAAAGTTATACAGGTAATAGACGGTAATGGTTAGCGTTCGCGATCGTCTCTGATTTGAGTGCGATGGTGAGAATGATGTTCGGGGTTACCACGAGATCAGTGTCATGTTGATGGTGATGAGGAGTGGTAAGGTCCACAGTCCAGGGCTTGGGTTAGGGTGAACTTTTTGGTAAGTTTTAGGGGCTGAATTGTGATACAATGACCGTTAGGCTCCAGCTCTAATTCGGGGGTGTGGGCAATAGTGAGTTTCAGGATTATGATGAGGCGTGGGTGATATTGATGTTGATGGTATCGATTCAGATCGTGGGTCCATGGATAGGGCTAATGTTAAGTGTTCGTTAATTGTACAGGGAGGATATATTTACATTTAGAATAAAGGTCCGGCTCTGATGTGAGGGCGAGGGCGAGAATGAATTACAGGTATATAGTCCTCGTGGGTAATGTCGACGTAAATGATTAGGTCTAGGGGTCAGAGCTAGGGTTATTGTGACATGTCAGGAAATGTATATAGGTAGGAGAGGGTTACTGTTAGACTTTGGGTCCATCTCTGATGTGAGGTTGACTGTGAGTTTGAGGTTCAGGTTTACAATGAGTTTTGGATGATGTCTGTAGAGATGGTAAGAGTTCAGGTCCGGTGCGTCTTTTAGGATTAGGATTAGGTGTCCAGTAAGGTGCATGGGGAAGATAGGGTTATGCTTAGACATAGGAAACTGATCTGTTGTGAGACGAGGGTGAAATTGAGTTTCAGGATTACGATGAGGCCTGGGTGAAATCGATGATGATGGTGAGTGGTGTGGCCCAGTCTCCGGGGCTAGGGTTCGAGTGAGGTTTTCTGTAAAGTGGTCGTTGACAATAGGTTTGTGTTTAGATTTCAGGTCCAGATCTGATGTGAGGGAGAGTGTGAGACTGATGTTCATGTTCACGATGAGGAGTGTGTGATGTTGAATGTGATGGTGCATGGTCATGTCCACAGTCCAGGGCTAAGGTTAGGTTTAGGGGTTCAGTAAGTTTTACGGGGAGCATACGGTAAAAGTTAGAATTAGTGACCACTTCTTTTATGGGGTTGGATGCAATATTGTATTTCAGGATAAATGTGAGTCATGGGTGATGTCAATGTTGGTGGTGCGGTGTCAGGTCTTCAGGCCTTGGCTAGGGTTCGGTTAAGTGTTCGGTAAGTTGTATGGTTAGGATACTTTGACATTTAAAGGAAGTGTCCAGCTCTGACGTAACGGCAAGGGCGAGACTGTGGTTCAGGTATATGGTAAGGCATGTCTGGTGTTGAAGGTGATGGTGACATGTCAGGTTCAGGTTCCAGGGCTTGGGTTAGGGTTATGTGTCAGGAAAGGTATATAGGTAGGAGAGGATAATGGTTACATTTCTGGAATTTCTCTGATGTGAGGGCAACTGTGAGACTGATGTTCATGTTTACGTTGAGATGTGTGTGATGTTAATGGTGATGATGAGTGGCCAGATCCACAGTCCAGGCCTAGCGTTAGGGTTAGGGGTTCGGAAAAATTGAGGGACTGGAGACGGATACAATAACAGTTCGGGTCCGGCTCTAACATGGGTGTGCGTGCAATAGTGAGTTTCAGGATTCTAATGTGGCATCGGTAATATCGATGTTGATGGTGTGGTGTCAAGTCATGGGGCCATGGCTAGGGTTAGGGTTAAGTGTTTGTTAAGTTGTATGGGGAGGATAGGTTTACATTTAGAGTAAGGGTCTGGCTTTGATGTGAGTGCGAGGGCGAGATTGAGGTTCAGGTTTCCAGTTAGGCATGGGTGACGTCGACGGTGACGGTGAGGTGTCAGGATCCAGTTCCAGGGCTAGGTTTAGGGTTCCGTGCCGTTAAAGGTATACAGATAGGAGAGGGTTACAGTAAGAGTTCGGGTCTGGCTCTGATGTGAGGGCGAGTGCAAGGTAGAGATTCAGGGTTTTGATGAAGAGTGGGTGAAGTCTATAGTGATGGTAAGGGTTCAGGTCCTGGGGCCAAAACTAGGGTTAGGTTTAAGTGTTGAGTAAGTTATATGACAAAGAACGTGTTATGCTTAGACATGGGATCTGGCTCTGATATAAGTGTGAGGGGGAAATTGAGGTTCAGGATTAGAGTGAGGCATTGTTCAAATCGATGGTGCCAGTGAGTGGTCTGGTGCAGACTCCATGGCTAGTGCTTGGGTTATTTTTTCTGTAAGGTGTATGGGGAGTATAGGTTTACGTTTAGAGTTCAAATCCATCTCTGATGTGAGGGTGTGGTTGAGATTGATATTCGGGTCATGTTGAGGCATTGATGATGTTGATGGTTATGGTGAGTGGTCAGGTCCACAGTCCAGGGCTGTGGTTAGGGATAGGAGTTTGGTAAGTTTCACAGGGTGATATATTCACGATGATAGGGAAGGTCCGTCTCTGACATTGGGGCGTCGACAATATAGAGATCAGTACTATATTGAGGCATAGGTGGTGTCGATGTTGATGGTGAGGGTTCAGGACGTGGGGCCATGGCTAGGGTTAGGGTTAACTGTTTGGTAAGGTGTTCGGGGAGGATAGGTTTACATTTAGAGTAAGGATCCGGCTCTAATGTGAGGGCCAGGTTGAGATTGATGTTCAGTTTATGAGTTAGGCATGGTCGATGTCTATGTTGACTGTGAGGTTTCAGGCCTAGAGGCCAGGGAACGGTTAGGGTTACATGTCAGTGAAGGTATATACGTAGTAGAGTGTTACTGATACACTTTGTGCCTGCCTCCGTTGTAAGGGTGACTGTGAGATTGAGTTTCAGGTTTACAATGCGTTCTGGATGATGTCTATAGTGATGGTCGATTTTCAGGTCCTGGGCCTGGGGTAAGGTTAGGGTTAGGTGTTCAGTAAAGTCTACGGGGAAGATAGGGTTTTGTTTAGACATAGGATGCAGCTCTGATGTGAGGCCGAAGGCGAAATTGAGATTTACTATTATGGTGAGGAATGGGTGAAATCGATGATGTCAGTGAGTGGTCAGGTCCAGGCTCCAGCGCTAGGGTTAGGTTTAGGTTTTCGTAAGTTAGTTGGAGACTATAGGGTTTTGTTTAGAGTTCAGGTTCAGATTTGATGTGAGGGCGAGGCCCAAACTGATGTTCGTGTTTATGGTGAGGCATGGGAGATGTTGATGTTGATGATGAGAGGTCAGGTCCACAGACCAGGGCTTGGGTTACGGAGAGGGTTACAGTAAGTTTTATGTGGTGGATATGTTTAAAGGTAGAATTAGTGTCCGGTTCTAATACGGGTTTGCTGGCAATATTGTTTTTCTGTATATACGTGAGACGTGGGTGATATTGATGTTGATGGTGATGGGACAGGTGGTGGGGCCATGGCTAGGGTTACGCTTAAGTGTTTGTGAATGTGTACAGGGAAGACAGTTTTACATATAGATTAAGGATCCAGCTCTGATATGAGAGCGAGGCTGAGATTGGGGTTCATGTATATGGTAAGGCATGGGTATTGTCAATGGTGATGGTGAGGTGTCATGTCCAGGAGTCAGGGCTAGGGTTAGGGTTAGGTTTCGGGTAAGGTGGATGGGAACTGTAGAGTTACTTTAGAATTCAGTTCCAGCTCTGATGTGAGGGCGATGGTGAGAATGATGTTCAGGTTTACGGTGTGACGTGTGTGATGTTGATGGTGACCACGAGTGCTCAAGTCCACAGTCCGGTGGTAGGTTTAGTGTTAGGGGTTCGGTAAGTTTTAGGGGCTGGATATGGACACAAAGACTGTTCAGATCCAGTGCTAATGTGGGTGTGCTGGCAATATTGAGTTTCAGGATTACGATGAGGCATGGGTGACATCAATGTTGATGGTGTGAGGTCAGGTCGTGGGCCCATGGCTAGGGTTAGGGTTAAGTGCTTGTTAAGGTGTGGAGAGAGGATAGGTTTACATTTAGATTAATGGTCCGGCACTGACTGGAGAGTGAGTGCGAGATTGAGGTTCAGTTAAATGGTAGGGCATGGATGACGTCGAAGGTGACAGTGAGGTGTCAGTTCCAGCGTCTTCGGCAAGTTTGAGGGTAAATGTCAGGAAAATTGTTCTGGTGAGAGAGTTTTACAGTTAGAGTGCGGATCCATCACTAATGTGAGGGTGATGGTGAGATTGAGGTTCAGGTTTATGATGAGTTTTGGTTGACGTCTATAGTGCTGATAAGTGTCCAGGACCTTGGTCTGGGCTAGGGTAAGGGTTCGGTGTTCTGTAATGTATGCAGGGAAGATAGGGTTACACTTAGATATAGGATCCTTCTCTGATGAGGAGGCAAGGGCGATATTGAGGTTCCGTGTTACGGTGATGCCTGCATGAAATTGATGGTGACAGTGAGTCATCTGGTCCAGGATCCAGGTCTAGGTTTAGGGTTAGGTTTTCGGTAAGGTGGATGGAGTCTATGGGGTTATGCTTAGCGTTCAGGTTGAGCCCTGATGTGGGGGCGAGGGTGAGACTGTTTTTCAGTTTCATGGTGTGGCGTGGGTGATGGTTATGTTGATGGTGCGTTGTCAGGTTCACAGACCAGGACTAGGTTTAGGCTTAGAGGTTTGGTATGTTTTACTGATAGGACACGGGTAAAATTAGAATTTGGATCCACTTCTAACATGGTGTTGCAGGCAATATTTCAGGATAAAGGTGAGGCATGGGTGATGTCTATGTTGATGGTAAGGGTCAGGTCATGGGGCCATGGCTGGGGTTAGGACTAAGTTTTTGGTAAGGTGTATGGGGAAGATAGGTTTACATTTAAGGTAAGTGTCCGGCTCTCTTTTGAGGGCAAGGGCGAGTCTGAGGTTCGGGTGTATGGTAAGGCGTGGGTGATATCGATGGTGATGGTGAGTTGTCAGGAACTGGTGCCTGGGCTTGGTTTAGGGTTATGTGTAAGGAAAGGAGTACAGGTAGGATAGGGTAATGGTTAGAGTTCGGGATCGCCTCTGATGTGAGGGTGATGGTGAGACTGATGTTCGGGTTTACCACGAGATGAGTGTCATGTTGATGGTGATGAGGAGTGGTAAGGTCCACAGTCCAGGGCTAGGGTAAGGGTTAAGTTTTCGGTAAGTTTTAGCGGCTGGATTGTGGTACAATGACCGTTAGGCTCCCGCTCTAATGTGGGGGTGTGGGCAATAGTGAGTTTCAGGATTATGATGAGGCGTGGGTGATATTGATGTTGATGGTGTCGATTCAGATCGTGGGTCCATGGATAGGGTTAATGTTAAGTGTTCGTTAAGGTGTACAGGGAGGATATATTTACATTTAGAATAAAGGTCTGGCTCTGATGTGAGGGCGAGGGCGAGAATGATTTACAGGTATACAGTGCTTGTGGGTAATGTCGACGGAAATGTTGAGGTTTCGGGTCTAGGGGCCAGAGCTAGGGTTAGGGTGACATGTCAGGAAATGTATATAGGTAGGAGAGGGTTACTGTTAGGCTTTGGGTCCATCTCTGATATGAGGTTGACTGTGAGTTTGAGGTTGAAGTTTACAATGAGTTTTGGATGATGTCTATAGTGATGGTAAGAGTTCAGGTCCGGTGCATCTGTTAGGATTAGGGTTAGGTGTCCAGGAAGGTGCATGGGGAAGATAGGGTTATGCTTAGACGTAGGAAACTGATCTGATGTGAGGACGATTGTGAAATTGAGTTTCAGGATTACGATGAGGCATGGGTGAAATCAATGATGATGGTGAGTGGTGTGGCCCAGGCTCCGGTGCTAGGGTTAGGGTTAGGTTCTCTGTAAAGTGGACGTTGACTATAGGTTTCCGTTTAGATTTCAGGTCCAGATCTGATGTGAGGGACAGTGTGAGACTGATGTTCATGTTCACAATGAGGAGTGTGTGATATTGAATGTGATAGTGCATGGTCAGGTCCACAGTCCAGGGCTAGGGTTAGGTTTAGGGGTTCAGTAAGCTTTACGGGGAGCATACGGTAAAACTTAGAATTAGTGACCACTTCTATTATGGGGTTGCAGGCAATATTGTATTTCAGGAGAAATGTTAGGCATGGGTTATGTCAATGTTGGTAGTGCGGTGTCAAGTCATGGGGCCATGGCTAGGGATAGGTTTAAGTGTTCAGTAATTGGTATGGTTGGGATACTTTGACATTTAAAGGAAGTGTCCAGCTCTGACGTGACGGCAAGGGTGAGACTGAGGTTCAGGTATATGGTTAGGCATGTCTGGTGTCGATGGTGATGGTGAGGTGTCAGGTTCAGGTTCCAGGGCTTGGTTTAGGGTTATGTGTCAGGAAAGGTATACAGGTAGGAGAGGATAACGGTTACATTTCTGAAATGGCTCTGATGTGAGGGCAACTATGAGACTGATGTTCATGTTTATGGTGAGATGTGTGTGATGTTAATGGTGATGATGAGTGGCCAGATCCACAGTCCAGGCCTAGGGTTAGGCTTAGGGGTTCGGTAAAATTTAGGGGATGGATACGGATACAATAACAGTTCGGGTCCGGCTCTAACATGGGTGTGTGTGCAATAGTGAGTTTCAAGATTCCGATGTGGCATCGGAAATACCGATGTTGATGGTGTGGTGTCAAGTCATGGGGCCATGGCTAGGGTTAGGGTTAAGTGTTTGTTAAGTTGTATGGGGAGGATAGATTTACATCTAGAGTAAGGGTCCAGCTGTGATGTGAGTGCGAGGGCAAGATTGAGGTTCAGGTTTCCAGTTAGGCATGGGTGATGTCGATGGTGACGGTGAGTTGTCAGGATCCAGTTCCAGGGCTAGGTTTAGGGTTCCATGCCCTTAAAGGTATACAGATAGGAGAGGGTTACGGTAAGAGTTCGGGAATGGCTCTGATGTGGGGGCGAGTGCAAGGTTGAGATTCAGGGTTTTGATGAAGAGTGGGTGAAGTCTATAGTAATGGTAAGGGTTCAGGTCCTGGAGCCATAACTAGGGTTAGGTTTAAGTGTTGAGTTAGCTATATGACAAAGAACGGGTTATGCTTAGACATGGGATCTGGCTCTGATATAAGAGTGAGGGGTAAATTGAGGTTCAGGATTAGAGTGAGGCATGGTTTAAATCGGTGGTGCCAGTGAGTGGTCTGGTGCAGACCCCATGGCTAGTGCTAGGGTTATTTTTTCTGTAAGGTGTATGGGGAGTATAGGTTTACGTTTAGAGTTCAAATCGAGCTCTGATGTGAGGGCGTGGTTGAGATTGATATTCAGGTTTACGTTGAGGCGTTGATGATGTTGATGGTTATGGTGAGTGGTCAGGTCGACAGTCCAGGGCTGTGGTTAGGGATAGGGGTTTGTTAAGTTTCACAGGGAGGATACATTTACGATGATAGGGAAGGTCCATCTCTGACATTGGGGCGTCGACAATATAGGGTTCAGTACTATATTGAGGCATAGGTGGTGTCGATATTGATGGTGAGGGGTCTGGTCGTGGGGCCATGGCTAGGGTTAGGGTTAACTGTTTGATAAGGTGTTCGGGGAGGATAGGTTTACATTTAGAGTAAGGGTTCGGCTCTAATGTGAGGGCAAGTGTGAGATTGATGTTCAGTTTTCGAGTTAGGCGTGGTCGATGTCTATGTTGACTGTGAGGTTTCAGGCCCTGAGGCCAGGGCTACGGTTAGGGTTATATGTCAGGGAAGGTATATAGGTAGTAGAGTGTTACTGTTACACTTCGTGCCTGCCTCTGTTGTAAGGGTGACCGTGAGATTGAGTTTTACGTTTGCAATGAGTTCCGGATGGTGTCTATAGTGATGGTAGATTTTCAGTTCCTGGGCCTGGGGTAGGGTTAGGATTAGGTATTCAGTAAAGTCTATGGGAAGATAGGATTACGTTTAGACATAGGATGCAGTTCTGATGTGAGGCCGAAGGCAAAATTGAGATGTAATATTATGGTGAGGCACGGGTGAAATCGATGATGTCAGTGAGTGGTCAGGTCCAGTCTCCAGGGCTACGGTTACGTTTAGGTTGTCGTAAGGTGGTTGGAGCCTATAGGGTTTTGTTTAGATTTCAGGTCCAGATTTGATGGGTGGGCGAGGCCCAAACTGATGTTCGTGTTTATGGTGAGGCATGGGAGATGTTGATGTTGATGATGAGAGGTCAGGTCCACAGACCAAGGCTAGGGTTAGGGTTAGGGTTACAGTAAGTTTTATGTGGTGGATATGTTTAAAAGTAGAACTAGTGTCCCGTTCTAATACGGGGTTGCTGGCAATATTGTTTTTCTGTATATACGTGATACGTGGGTGATATCGATGTTGATGGTGATGTTACAGGTAGTGGGGCCACGACTAGGGTTAAGCTTAAGTGTTTGTGAATGTGTACAGGGAGAATAGTCTTACATATAGATTAGGGATCCAGCTCTGATATGAGAGCAAGGCTGAGATTGAGGTTCATATATATGGTAAGGCATGGGTATTGTCAATAGTGATGGTGAGGTGTCATGTCCAGGTGTCAGGGCTAGGGTTAGGGTTAGGTTTCGGGTAAAGTGGATGGGAACTGTAGGGTTACATTTAGAATTCAGGTCCAGCTCTGATGTGAGGGCGATGGTGAAAATGATGTTCAGGTTTATGGTGTGACGTGTGTGATGTTGATGGTGACCACTAGTGGTCAAGTCCACAGTCCGGTGGTAGGTTTAGTGTTAGGGGTTTGGTAAGTTTTAGGGGCTGGATATGGACACAATGACTGTTCAGATCCAGCACTACTGTGGCTGTGCCGGCAATATTGATTTTCAGGATTACGATGAGGCATGGGTGACATCAATGTTGATGGTGTGAGGTCAGGTCGTGGGCCCATGGCTAGGGTTAGGGTTAAAGGTTTGTTAAGGTGTGGAGAGAGGATAGGTTTACATTTAGATTAATGGTCCGGCACTGATTGGAGGGTGAGTGCGAGATTGAGGGTCAGTTAAATGTTTAGGTATGGATGATGTTGTAGGTGACAGTGAGGTGTCAGTTCCAGGGGCTATGGCAAGTTTGAGGGTAGATATCAGGAAAGGTATACTGGTGAGAGAGGGTTACGGTTAGAGTTCGGGTCCATCTCTAAAGTGAGGGTGATGGTGAGATTGAGGTTCAGGTTTATGATGAGTTTTGGATGATGTCTATAGTGCTGATAAGTGTCCAGGACGTGGGTCCTAGGCTAGGGTTAGGGTTCGGTGTTCTGTAATGTGTACAGGAAAGATAGAGTTACACTTAGATATAGAATCCGTCTCTGATGAGGGGGCAAGGGCGATATTGAGGTTCCATGTTATGGTGATGCCTGCGTGAAATCGATGGTGACAGTGAGTGGTCTGGTCCAGGCTCTAGGACTAGGTTTAGGGTTATGTTTTTGGTAAGGTGGATGGAGTCTATGGGGTTACATTTAGTGTTCAGGTCGAGCCCTGATATGGGGACGAGGGTGAGACCGTTTTTCAGTATCACAGTGAGGCGTGGGTGATGGTGATGTTGATGGTGCGTTGTCAGGTTCACAGTCCAGGACTAGGGTTAGGCTTAGAGGTTTGGTATGTTTTACTGAGAGGACACGGGTAAAATTAGAATTAGGATCCATTCTAACACGGTGTTGCAGGCAATATTTCAGGATAAAGGTGAGGCATGGGTGATGTCTACGTTGATCGTAACGGTCAGGTCGTGGGGCCATGGCTAAGGTTAGGACTAAGTTTTTGGTAAGGTGTGTGGGGAGGATAGGTTTACATTTAAAGTAAGTGTCCAGCTCTGATATGAGGGCGAGGGCGAATCTGAGGTTCGGGTGTATGGTAAGGCGTCTGTGATATCGATGGTGATGGTGAGGTGTCAGGTGCTGGTGCCTGAGCTTGGTTTAGGGTTATGTGTAAGGAAAGTTATACAGGTAATAGACGGTAATGGTTAGCGTTCGCGATCGTCTCTGATTTGAGTGCGATGGTGAGAATGATGTTCGGGGTTACCACGAGATCAGTGTCATGTTGATGGTGATGAGGAGTGGTAAGGTCCACAGTCCAGGGCTTGGGTTAGGGTGAACTTTTTGGTAAGTTTTAGGGGCTGAATTGTGATACAATGACCGTTAGGCTCCAGCTCTAATTCGGGGGTGTGGGCAATAGTGAGTTTCAGGATTATGATGAGGCGTGGGTGATATTGATGTTGATGGTATCGATTCAGATCGTGGGTCCATGGATAGGGCTAATGTTAAGTGTTCGTTAATTGTACAGGGAGGATATATTTACATTTAGAATAAAGGTCCGGCTCTGATGTGAGGGCGAGGGCGAGAATGAATTACAGGTATATAGTCCTCGTGGGTAATGTCGACGTAAATGATTAGGTCTAGGGGTCAGAGCTAGGGTTATTGTGACATGTCAGGAAATGTATATAGGTAGGAGAGGGTTACTGTTAGACTTTGGGTCCATCTCTGATGTGAGGTTGACTGTGAGTTTGAGGTTCAGGTTTACAATGAGTTTTGGATGATGTCTGTAGAGATGGTAAGAGTTCAGGTCCGGTGCGTCTTTTAGGATTAGGATTAGGTGTCCAGTAAGGTGCATGGGGAAGATAGGGTTATGCTTAGACATAGGAAACTGATCTGTTGTGAGACGAGGGTGAAATTGAGTTTCAGGATTACGATGAGGCCTGGGTGAAATCGATGATGATGGTGAGTGGTGTGGCCCAGTCTCCGGGGCTAGGGTTCGAGTGAGGTTTTCTGTAAAGTGGTCGTTGACAATAGGTTTGTGTTTAGATTTCAGGTCCAGATCTGATGTGAGGGAGAGTGTGAGACTGATGTTCATGTTCACGATGAGGAGTGTGTGATGTTGAATGTGATGGTGCATGGTCATGTCCACAGTCCAGGGCTAAGGTTAGGTTTAGGGGTTCAGTAAGTTTTACGGGGAGCATACGGTAAAAGTTAGAATTAGTGACCACTTCTTTTATGGGGTTGGATGCAATATTGTATTTCAGGATAAATGTGAGTCATGGGTGATGTCAATGTTGGTGGTGCGGTGTCAGGTCTTCAGGCCTTGGCTAGGGTTCGGTTAAGTGTTCGGTAAGTTGTATGGTTAGGATACTTTGACATTTAAAGGAAGTGTCCAGCTCTGACGTAACGGCAAGGGCGAGACTGTGGTTCAGGTATATGGTAAGGCATGTCTGGTGTTGAAGGTGATGGTGACATGTCAGGTTCAGGTTCCAGGGCTTGGGTTAGGGTTATGTGTCAGGAAAGGTATATAGGTAGGAGAGGATAATGGTTACATTTCTGGAATTTCTCTGATGTGAGGGCAACTGTGAGACTGATATTCATGTTTACGTTGAGATGTGTGTGATGTTAATGGTGATGATGAGTGGCCAGATCCACAGTCCAGGCCTAGCGTTAGGGTTAGGGGTTCGGAAAAATTGAGGGACTGGAGACGGATACAATAACAGTTCGGGTCCGGCTCTAACATGGGTGTGCGTGCAATAGTGAGTTTCAGGATTCTAACGTGGCATCGGTAATATCGATGTTGATGGTGTGGTGTCAAGTCATGGGGCCATGGCTAGGGTTAGGGTTAAGTGTTTGTTAAGTTGTATGGGGAGGATAGGTTTACATTTAGAGTAAGGGTCTGGCTTTGATGTGAGTGCGAGGGCGAGATTGAGGTTCAGGTTTCCAGTTAGGCATGGGTGACGTCGACGGTGACGGTGAGGTGTCAGGATCCAGTTCCAGGGCTAGGTTTAGGGTTCCGTGCCGTTAAAGGTATACAGATAGGAGAGGGTTACAGTAAGAGTTCGGGTCTGGCTCTGATGTGAGGGCGAGTGCAAGGTAGAGATTCAGGGTTTTGATGAAGAGTGGGTGAAGTCTATAGTGATGGTAAGGGTTCAGGTCCTGGGGCCAAAACTAGGGTTAGGTTTAAGTGTTGAGTAAGTTATATGACAAAGAACGTGTTATGCTTAGACATGGGATCTGGCTCTGATATAAGTGTGAGGGGGAAATTGAGGTTCAGGATTAGAGTGAGGCATTGTTCAAATCGATGGTGCCAGTGAGTGGTCTGGTGCAGACTCCATGGCTAGTGCTTGGGTTATTTTTTCTGTAAGGTGTATGGGGAGTATAGGTTTACGTTTAGAGTTCAAATCCATCTCTGATGTGAGGGTGTGGTTGAGATTGATATTCGGGTCACGTTGAGGCATTGATGATGTTGATGGTTATGGTGAGTGGTCAGGTCCACAGTCCAGGGCTGTGGTTAGGGATAGGAGTTTGGTAAGTTTCACAGGGTGATATATTCACGATGATAGGGAAGGTCCGTCTCTGACATTGGGGCGTCGACAATATAGAGATCAGTACTATATTGAGGCATAGGTGGTGTCGATGTTGATGGTGAGGGTTCAGGACGTGGGGCCATGGCTAGGGTTAGGGTTAACTGTTTGGTAAGGTGTTCGGGGAGGATAGGTTTACATTTAGAGTAAGGATCCGGCTCTAATGTGAGGGCCAGGTTGAGATTGATGTTCAGTTTATGAGTTAGGCATGGTCGATGTCTATGTTGACTGTGAGGTTTCAGGCCTAGAGGCCAGGGAACGGTTAGGGTTACATGTCAGGGAAGGTATATACGTAGTAGAGTGTTACTGTTACACTTCGTGCCTGCCTCTGTTGTAAGGGTGACTGTGAGATTGAGTTTCAGGTTTACAATGCGTTCTGGATGATGTCTATAGTGATGGTCGATTTTCAGGTCCTGGGCCTGGGGTAAGGTTAGGGTTAGGTGTTCAGTAAAGTCTACGGGGAAGATAGGGTTTTGTTTAGACATAGGATGCAGCTCTGATGTGAGGCCGAAGGCGAAATTGAGATTTACTGTTACGGTGAGGAATGGGTGAAATCGATGATGTCAGTGAGTGGTCAGGTCCAGGCTCCAGCGCTAGGGTTAGGTTTAGGTTTTCGTAAGTTAGTTGGAGACTATAGGGTTTTGTTTAGAGTTCAGGTTCAGATTTGATGTGAGGGCGAGGCCCAAACTGATGTTCGTGTTTATGGTGAGGCATGGGAGATGTTGATGTTGATGATGAGAGGTCAGGTCCACAGACCAGGGCTTGGGTTACGGAGAGGGTTACAGTAAGTTTTATGTGGTGGATATGTTTAAAGGTAGAATTAGTGTCCGGTTCTAATACGGGTTTGCTGGCAATATTGTTTTTCTGTATATACGTGAGACGTGGGTGATATTGATGTTGATGGTGATGGGACAGGTGGTGGGGCCATGGCTAGGGTTACGCTTAAGTGTTTGTGAATGTGTACAGGGAAGACAGTTTTACATATAGATTAAGGATCCAGCTCTCATATGAGAGCGAGGCTGAGATTGGGGTTCATGTATATGGTAAGGCATGGGTATTGTCAATGGTGATGGTGAGGTGTCATGTCCAGGTGTCAGGGCTAGGGTTAGGGTTAGGTTTCGGGTAAGGTGGATGGGAACTGTAGAGTTACTTTAGAATTCAGTTCCAGCTCTGATGTGAGGGCGATGGTGAGAATGATGTTCAGGTTTACGGTGTGACGTGTGTGATGTTGATGGTGACCACGAGTGCTCAAGTCCACAGTCCGGTGGTAGGTTTAGTGTTAGTTGTTCGGTAAGTTTTAGGGGCTGGATATGGACACAAAGACTGTTCAGATCCAGTGCTAATGTGGGTGTGCTGGCAATATTGAGTTTCAGGATTACGATGAGGCATGGGTGACATCAATGTTGATGGTGTGAGGTCAGGTCGTGGGCCCATGGCTAGGGTTAGGGTTAAGTGCTTGTTAAGGTGTGGAGAGAGGATAGGTTTACATTTAGATTAATGGTCCGGCACTGACTGGAGAGTGAGTGCGAGATTGAGGTTCAGTTAAATGGTAGGGCATGGATGACGTCGAAGGTGACAGTGAGGTGTCAGTTCCAGCGTCTTCGGCAAGTTTGAGGGTAAATGTCAGGAAAATTGTTCTGGTGAGAGAGTTTTACAGTTAGAGTGCGGATCCATCACTAATGTGAGGGTGATGGTGAGATTGAGGTTCAGGTTTATGATGAGTTTTGGTTGACGTCTATAGTGCTGATAAGTGTCCAGGACCTTGGTCTGGGCTAGGGTAAGGGTTCGGTGTTCTGTAATGTATGCAGGGAAGATAGGGTTACACTTAGATATAGGATCCTTCTCTGATGAGGAGGCAAGGGCGATATTGAGGTTCCGTGTTACGGTGATGCCTGCATGAAATTGATGGTGACAGTGAGTCATCTGGTCCAGGATCCAGGTCTAGGTTTAGGGTTAGGTTTTCGGTAAGGTGGATGGAGTCTATGGGGTTATGCTTAGCGTTCAGGTTGAGCCCTGATGTGGGGGCGAGGGTGAGACTGTTTTTCAGTTTCATGGTGTGGCGTGGGTGATGGTTATGTTGATGGTGCGTTGTCAGGTTCACAGACCAGGACTAGGTTTAGGCTTAGAGGTTTGGTATGTTTTACTGATAGGACACGGGTAAAATTAGAATTTGGATCCACTTCTAACATGGTGTTGCAGGCAATATTTCAGGATAAAGGTGAGGCATGGGTGATGTCTATGTTGATGGTAAGGGTCAGGTCATGGGGCCATGGCTGGGGTTAGGACTAAGTTTTTGGTAAGGTGTATGGGGAAGATAGGTTTACATTTAAGGTAAGTGTCCGGCTCTCTTTTGAGGGCAAGGGCGAGTCTGAGGTTCGGGTGTATGGTAAGGCGTGGGTGATATCGATGGTGATGGTGAGTTGTCAGGAACTGGTGCCTGGGCTTGGTTTAGGGTTATGTGTAAGGAAAGGAGTACAGGTAGGATAGGGTAATGGTTAGAGTTCGGGATCGCCTCTGATGTGAGGGTGATGGTGAGACTGATGTTCGGGTTTACCACGAGATGAGTGTCATGTTGATGGTGATGAGGAGTGGTAAGGTCCACAGTCCAGGGCTAGGGTAAGGGTTAAGTTTTCGGTAAGTTTTAGCGGCTGGATTGTGGTACAATGACCGTTAGGCTCCCGCTCTAATGTGGGGGTGTGGGCAATAGTGAGTTTCAGGATTATGATGAGGCGTGGGTGATATTGATGTTGATGGTGTCGATTCAGATCGTGGGTCCATGGATAGGGTTAATGTTAAGTGTTCGTTAAGGTGTACAGGGAGGATATATTTACATTTAGAATAAAGGTCTGGCTCTGATGTGAGGGCGAGGGCGAGAATGATTTACAGGTATACAGTGCTTGTGGGTAATGTCGACGGAAATGTTGAGGTTTCGGGTCTAGGGGCCAGAGCTAGGGTTAGGGTGACATGTCAGGAAATGTATATAGGTAGGAGAGGGTTACTGTTAGGCTTTGGGTCCATCTCTGATATGAGGTTGACTGTGAGTTTGAGGTTGAAGTTTACAATGAGTTTTGGATGATGTCTATAGTGATGGTAAGAGTTCAGGTCCGGTGCATCTGTTAGGATTAGGGTTAGGTGTCCAGGAAGGTGCATGGGGAAGATAGGGTTATGCTTAGACGTAGGAAACTGATCTGATGTGAGGACGATTGTGAAATTGAGTTTCAGGATTACGATGAGGCATGGGTGAAATCAATGATGATGGTGAGTGGTGTGGCCCAGGCTCCGGTGCTAGGGTTAGGGTTAGGTTCTCTGTAAAGTGGACGTTGACTATAGGTTTCCGTTTAGATTTCAGGTCCAGATCTGATGTGAGGGACAGTGTGAGACTGATGTTCATGTTCACAATGAGGAGTGTGTGATATTGAATGTGATAGTGCATGGTCAGGTCCACAGTCCAGGGCTAGGGTTAGGTTTAGGGGTTCAGTAAGCTTTACGGGGAGCATACGGTAAAACTTAGAATTAGTGACCACTTCTATTATGGGGTTGCAGGCAATATTGTATTTCAGGAGAAATGTTAGGCATGGGTTATGTCAATGTTGGTAGTGCGGTGTCAAGTCATGGGGCCATGGCTAGGGATAGGTTTAAGTGTTCAGTAATTGCTATGGTTGGGATACTTTGACATTTAAAGGAAGTGTCCAGCTCTGACGTGACGGCAAGGGTGAGACTGAGGTTCAGGTATATGGTTAGGCATGTCTGGTGTCGATGGTGATGGTGAGGTGTCAGGTTCAGGTTCCAGGGCTTGGTTTAGGGTTATGTGTCAGGAAAGGTATACAGGTAGGAGAGGATAACGGTTACATTTCTGAAATGGCTCTGATGTGAGGGCAACTATGAGACTGATGTTCATGTTTATGGTGAGATGTGTGTGATGTTAATGGTGATGATGAGTGGCCAGATCCACAGTCCAGGCCTAGGGTTAGGCTTAGGGGTTCGGTAAAATTTAGGGGATGGATACGGATACAATAACAGTTCGGGTCCGGCTCTAACATGGGTGTGTGTGCAATAGTGAGTTTCAAGATTCCGATGTGGCATCGGAAATACCGATGTTGATGGTGTGGTGTCAAGTCATGGGGCCATGGCTAGGGTTAGGGTTAAGTGTTTGTTAAGTTGTATGGGGAGGATAGATTTACATCTAGAGTAAGGGTCCAGCTGTGATGTGAGTGCGAGGGCAAGATTGAGGTTCAGGTTTCCAGTTAGGCATGGGTGATGTCGATGGTGACGGTGAGTTGTCAGGATCCAGTTCCAGGGCTAGGTTTAGGGTTCCATGCCCTTAAAGGTATACAGATAGGAGAGGGTTACGGTAAGAGTTCGGGAATGGCTCTGATGTGGGGGCGAGTGCAAGGTTGAGATTCAGGGTTTTGATGAAGAGTGGGTGAAGTCTATAGTAATGGTAAGGGTTCAGGTCCTGGAGCCATAACTAGGGTTAGGTTTAAGTGTTGAGTTAGCTATATGACAAAGAACGGGTTATGCTTAGACATGGGATCTGGCTCTGATATAAGAGTGAGGGGTAAATTGAGGTTCAGGATTAGAGTGAGGCATGGTTTAAATCGGTGGTGCCAGTGAGTGGTCTGGTGCAGACCCCATGGCTAGTGCTAGGGTTATTTTTTCTGTAAGGTGTATGGGGAGTATAGGTTTACGTTTAGAGTTCAAATCGAGCTCTGATGTGAGGGCGTGGTTGAGATTGATATTCAGGTTTACGTTGAGGCGTTGATGATGTTGATGGTTATGGTGAGTGGTCAGGTCGACAGTCCAGGGCTGTGGTTAGGGATAGGGGTTTGTTAAGTTTCACAGGGAGGATACATTTACGATGATAGGGAAGGTCCATCTCTGACATTGGGGCGTCGACAATATAGGGTTCAGTACTATATTGAGGCATAGGTGGTGTCGATATTGATGGTGAGGGGTCTGGTCATGGGGCCATGGCTAGGGTTAGGGTTAACTGTTTGATAAGGTGTTCGGGGAGGATAGGTTTACATTTAGAGTAAGGGTTCGGCTCTAATGTGAGGGCAAGTGTGAGATTGATGTTCAGTTTTCGAGTTAGGCGTGGTCGATGTCTATGTTGACTGTGAGGTTTCAGGCCCTGAGGCCAGGGCTACGGTTAGGGTTATATGTCAGGGAAGGTATATAGGTAGTAGAGTGTTACTGTTACACTTCGTGCCTGCCTCTGTTGTAAGGGTGACCGTGAGATTGAGTTTTACGTTTGCAATGAGTTCCGGATGGTGTCTATAGTGATGGTAGATTTTCAGTTCCTGGGCCTGGGGTAGGGTTAGGATTAGGTATTCAGTAAAGTCTATGGGAAGATAGGATTACGTTTAGACATAGGATGCAGTTCTGATGTGAGGCCGAAGGCAAAATTGAGATGTAATATTATGGTGAGGCACGGGTGAAATCGATGATGTCAGTGAGTGGTCAGGTCCAGTCTCCAGGGCTACGGTTACGTTTAGGTTGTCGTAAGGTGGTTGGAGCCTATAGGGTTTTGTTTAGATTTCAGGTCCAGATTTGATGGGTGGGCGAGGCCCAAACTGATGTTCGTGTTTATGGTGAGGCATGGGAGATGTTGATGTTGATGATGAGAGGTCAGGTCCACAGACCAAGGCTAGGGTTAGGGTTAGGGTTACAGTAAGTTTTATGTGGTGGATATGTTTAAAAGTAGAACTAGTGTCCCGTTCTAATACGGGGTTGCTGGCAATATTGTTTTTCTGTATATACGTGATACGTGGGTGATATCGATGTTGATGGTGATGTTACAGGTAGTGGGGCCACGACTAGGGTTAAGCTTAAGTGTTTGTGAATGTGTACAGGGAGAATAGTCTTACATATAGATTAGGGATCCAGCTCTGATATGAGAGCAAGGCTGAGATTGAGGTTCATATATATGGTAAGGCATGGGTATTGTCAATAGTGATGGTGAGGTGTCATGTCCAGGTGTCAGGGCTAGGGTTAGGGTTAGGTTTCGGGTAAAGTGGATGGGAACTGTAGGGTTACATTTAGAATTCAGGTCCAGCTCTGATGTGAGGGCGATGGTGAAAATGATGTTCAGGTTTATGGTGTGACGTGTGTGATGTTGATGGTGACCACTAGTGGTCAAGTCCACAGTCCGGTGGTAGGTTTAGTGTTAGGGGTTCGGTAAGTTTTAGGGGCTGGATATGGACACAATGACTGTTCAGATCCAGCACTACTGTGGCTGTGCCGGCAATATTGATTTTCAGGATTACGATGAGGCATGGGTGACATCAATGTTGATGGTGTGAGGTCAGGTCGTGGGCCCATGGCTAGGGTTAGGGTTAAAGGTTTGTTAAGGTGTGGAGAGAGGATAGGTTTACATTTAGATTAATGGTCCGGCACTGATTGGAGGGTGAGTGCGAGATTGAGGGTCAGTTAAATGTTTAGGTATGGATGATGTTGTAGGTGACAGTGAGGTGTCAGTTCCAGGGGCTATGGCAAGTTTGAGGGTAGATATCAGGAAAGGTATACTGGTGAGAGAGGGTTACGGTTAGAGTTCGGGTCCATCTCTAAAGTGAGGGTGATGGTGAGATTGAGGTTCAGGTTTATGATGAGTTTTGGATGATGTCTATAGTGCTGATAAGTGTCCAGGACGTGGGTCCTAGGCTAGGGTTAGGGTTCGGTGTTCTGTAATGTGTACAGGAAAGATAGAGTTACACTTAGATATAGAATCCGTCTCTGATGAGGGGGCAAGGGCGATATTGAGGTTCCATGTTATGGTGATGCCTGCGTGAAATCGATGGTGACAGTGAGTGGTCTGGTCCAGGCTCTAGGACTAGGTTTAGGGTTATGTTTTTGGTAAGGTGGATGGAGTCTATGGGGTTACATTTAGTGTTCAGGTCGAGCCCTGATATGGGGACGAGGGTGAGACCGTTTTTCAGTATCACAGTGAGGCGTGGGTGATGGTGATGTTGATGGTGCGTTGTCAGGTTCACAGTCCAGGACTAGGGTTAGGCTTAGAGGTTTGGTATGTTTTACTGAGAGGACACGGGTAAAATTAGAATTAGGATCCATTCTAACACGGTGTTGCAGGCAATATTTCAGGATAAAGGTGAGGCATGGGTGATGTCTACGTTGATCGTAACGGTCAGGTCGTGGGGCCATGGCTAAGGTTAGGACTAAGTTTTTGGTAAGGTGTGTGGGGAGGATAGGTTTACATTTAAAGTAAGTGTCCGGCTCTGATATGAGGGCGAGGGCGAATCTGAGGTTCGGGTGTATGGTAAGGCGTCTGTGATATCGATGGTGATGGTGAGGTGTCAGGTGCTGGTGCCTGAGCTTGGTTTAGGGTTATGTGTAAGGAAAGTTATACAGGTAATAGACGGTAATGGTTAGCGTTCGCGATCGTCTCTGATTTGAGTGCGATGGTGAGAATGATGTTCGGGGTTACCACGAGATCAGTGTCATGTTGATGGTGATGAGGAGTGGTAAGGTCCACAGTCCAGGGCTTGGGTTAGGGTGAACTTTTTGGTAAGTTTTAGGGGCTGAATTGTGATACAATGACCGTTAGGCTCCAGCTCTAATTCGGGGGTGTGGGCAATAGTGAGTTTCAGGATTATGATGAGGCGTGGGTGATATTGATGTTGATGGTATCGATTCAGATCGTGGGTCCATGGATAGGGCTAATGTTAAGTGTTCGTTAAGGTGTACAGGGAGGATATATTTACATTTAGAATAAAGGTCCAGCTCTGATGTGAGGGCGAGGGTGAGAATGAATTACAGGTATATAGTCCTCGTCGGTAATGTCGACGTAAATGATTAGGTCTAGGGGTCAGAGCTAGGGTTATTGTGACATGTCAGGAAATGTATATAGGTAGTAGAGGGTTACTGTTAGACTTTGGGTCCATCTCTGATGTGAGGTTGACTGTGAGTTTGAGGTTCAGGTTTACAATGAGTTTTGGATGATGTCTGTAGAGATGGTAAGAGTTCAGGTCCGGTGCGTCTTTTAGGATTAAGATTAGGTGTCCAGTAAGGTGCATGGGGAAGATAGAGTTATGCTTAGACATAGGAAACTGATCTGTTGTGAGACGAGGGTGAAATTGAGTTTCAGGATTACGATGAGGCCTGGGTGAAATCGATGATGATGGTGAGTGGTGTGGCCCAGTCTCCGGGGCTAGGGTTCGAGTGAGGTTTTCTGTAAAGTGGTCGTTGACAATAGGTTTGTGTTTAGATTTCAGGTCCAGATCTGATGTGAGGGAGAGTGTGAGACTGATGTTCATGTTCACGATGAGGAGTGTGTGATGTTGAATGTGATGGTGCATGGTCATGTCCACAGTCCAGGGCTAAGGTTAGGTTTAGGGGTTCAGTAAGTTTTACGGGGAGCATACGGTAAAAGTTAGAATTAGTGACCACTTCTTTTATGGGGTTGGATGCAATATTGTATTTCAGGATAAATGTGAGTCATGGGTGATGTCAATGTTGGTGGTGCGGTGTCAGGTCTTCAGGCCTTGGCTAGGGTTCGGTTAAGTGTTCGGTAAGTTGTATGGTTAGGATACTTTGACATTTAAAGGAAGTGTCCAGCTCTGACGTAACGGCAAGGGCGAGACTGTGGTTCAGGTATATGGTAAGGCATGTCTGGTGTTGAAGGTGATGGTGACATGTCAGGTTCAGGTTCCAGGGCTTGGGTTAGGGTTATGTGTCAGGAAAGGTATATAGGTAGGAGAGGATAATGGTTACATTTCTGGAATTTCTCTGATGTGAGGGCAACTGTGAGACTGATGTTCATGTTTACGTTGAGATGTGTGTGATGTTAATGGTGATGATGAGTGGCCAGATCCACAGTCCAGGCCTAGCGTTAGGGTTAGGGGTTCGGAAAAATTGAGGGACTGGAGACGGATACAATAACAGTTCGGGTCCGGCTCTAACATGGGTGTGCGTGCAATAGTGAGTTTCAGGATTCTAACGTGGCATCGGTAATATCGATGTTGATGGTGTGGTGTCAAGTCATGGGGCCATGGCTAGGGTTAGGGTTAAGTGTTTGTTAAGTTGTATGGGGAGGATAGGTTTACATTTAGAGTAAGGGTCTGGCTTTGATGTGAGTGCGAGGGCGAGATTGAGGTTCAGGTTTCCAGTTAGGCATGGGTGACGTCGACGGTGACGGTGAGGTGTCAGGATCCAGTTCCAGGGCTAGGTTTAGGGTTCCGTGCCGTTAAAGGTATACAGATAGGAGAGGGTTACAGTAAGAGTTCGGGTCTGGCTCTGATGTGAGGGCGAGTGCAAGGTAGAGATTCAGGGTTTTGATGAAGAGTGGGTGAAGTCTATAGTGATGGTAAGGGTTCAGGTCCTGGGGCCAAAACTAGGGTTAGGTTTAAGTGTTGAGTAAGTTATATGACAAAGAACGTGTTATGCTTAGACATGGGATCTGGCTCTGATATAAGTGTGAGGGGGAAATTGAGGTTCAGGATTAGAGTGAGGCATTGTTCAAATCGATGGTGCCAGTGAGTGGTCTGGTGCAGACTCCATGGCTAGTGCTTGGGTTATTTTTTCTGTAAGGTGTATGGGGAGTATAGGTTTACGTTTAGAGTTCAAATCCATCTCTGATGTGAGGGTGTGGTTGAGATTGATATTCGGGTCACCTTGAGGCATTGATGATGTTGATGGTTATGGTGAGTGGTCAGGTCCACAGTCCAGGGCTGTGGTTAGGGATAGGAGTTTGGTAAGTTTCACAGGGTGATATATTCACGATGATAGGGAAGGTCCGTCTCTGACTTTGGGGCGTCGACAATATAGAGATCAGTACTATATTGAGGCATAGGTGGTGTCGATGTTGATGGTGAGGGTTCAGGACGTGGGGCCATGGCTAGGGTTAGGGTTAACTGTTTGGTAAGGTGTTCGGGGAGGATAGGTTTACATTTAGAGTAAGGATCCGGCTCTAATGTGAGGGCCAGGTTGAGATTGATGTTCAGTTTATGAGTTAGGCATGGTCGATGTCTATGTTGACTGTGAGGTTTCAGGCCTAGAGGCCAGGGAACGGTTAGGGTTACATGTCAGGGAAGGTATATACGTAGTAGAGTGTTACTGTTACACTTCGTGCCTGCCTCTGTTGTAAGGGTGACTGTGAGATTGAGTTTCAGGTTTACAATGCGTTCTGGATGATGTCTATAGTGATGGTCGATTTTCAGGTCCTGGGCCTGGGGTAAGGTTAGGGTTAGGTGTTCAGTAAAGTCTACGGGGAAGATAGGGTTTTGTTTAGACATAGGATGCAGCTCTGATGTGAGGCCGAAGGCGAAATTGAGATTTACTATTACGGTGAGGAATGGGTGAAATCGATGATGTCAGTGAGTGGTCAGGTCCAGGCTCCAGCGCTAGGGTTAGGTTTAGGTTTTCGTAAGTTAGTTGGAGACTATAGGGTTTTGTTTAGAGTTCAGGTTCAGATTTGATGTGAGGGCGAGGCCCAAACTGATGTTCGTGTTTATGGTGAGGCATGGGAGATGTTGATGTTGATGATGAGAGGTCAGGTCCACAGACCAGGGCTTGGGTTACGGAGAGGGTTACAGTAAGTTTTATGTGGTGGATATGTTTAAAGGTAGAATTAGTGTCCGGTTCTAATACGGGTTTGCTGGCAATATTGTTTTTCTGTATATACGTGAGACGTGGGTGATATTGATGTTGATGGTGATGGGACAGGTGGTGGGGCCATGGCTAGGGTTACGCTTAAGTGTTTGTGAATGTGTACAGGGAAGACAGTTTTACATATAGATTAAGGATCCAGCTCTCATATGAGAGCGAGGCTGAGATTGGGGTTCATGTATATGGTAAGGCATGGGTATTGTCAATGGTGATGGTGAGGTGTCATGTCCAGGTGTCAGGGCTAGGGTTAGGGTTAGGTTTCGGGAAAGGTGGATGGGAACTGTAGAGTTACTTTAGAATTCAGTTCCAGCTCTGATGTGAGGGCGATGGTGAGAATGATGTTCAGGTTTACGGTGTGACGTGTGTGATGTTGATGGTGACCACGAGTGCTCAAGTCCACAGTCCGGTGGTAGGTTTAGTGTTAGGGGTTCGGTAAGTTTTAGGGGCTGGATATGGACACAAAGACTGTTCAGATCCAGTGCTAATGTGGGTGTGCTGGCAATATTGAGTTTCAGGATTACGATGAGGCATGGGTGACATCAATGTTGATGGTGTGAGGTCAGGTCGTGGGCCCATGGCTAGGGTTAGGGTTAAGTGCTTGTTAAGGTGTGGAGAGAGGATAGGTTTACATTTAGATTAATGGTCCGGCACTGACTGGAGAGTGAGTGCGAGATTGAGGTTCAGTTAAATGGTAGGGCATGGATGACGTCGAAGGTGACAGTGAGGTGTCAGTTCCAGCGTCTTCGGCAAGTTTGAGGGAAAATGTCAGGAAAATTGTTCTGGTGAGAGAGTTTTACAGTTAGAGTGCGGATCCATCACTAATGTGAGGGTGATGGTGAGATTGAGGTTCAGGTTTATGATGAGTTTTGGTTGACGTCTATAGTGCTGATAAGTGTCCAGGACCTTGGTCTGGGCTAGGGTAAGGGTTCGGTGTTCTGTAATGTATGCAGGGAAGATAGGGTTACACTTAGATATAGGATCCTTCTCTGATGAGGAGGCAAGGGCGATATTGAGGTTCCGTGTTACGGTGATGCCTGCATGAAATTGATGGTGACAGTGAGTCATCTGGTCCAGGATCCAGGTCTAGGTTTAGGGTTAGGTTTTCGGTAAGGTGGATGGAGTCTATGGGGTTATGCTTAGCGTTCAGGTTGAGCCCTGATGTGGGGGCGAGGGTGAGACTGTTTTTCAGTTTCATGGTGTGGCGTGGGTGATGGTTATGTTGATGGTGCGTTGTCAGGTTCACAGACCAGGACTAGGTTTAGGCTTAGAGGTTTGGTATGTTTTACTGATAGGACACGGGTAAAATTAGAATTTGGATCCACTTCTAACATGGTGTTGCAGGCAATATTTCAGGATAAAGGTGAGGCATGGGTGATGTCTATGTTGATGGTAAGGGTCAGGTCATGGGGCCATGGCTGGGGTTAGGACTAAGTTTTTGGTAAGGTGTATGGGGAAGATAGGTTTACATTTAAGGTAAGTGTCCGGCTCTCTTTTGAGGGCAAGGGCGAGTCTGAGGTTCGGGTGTATGGTAAGGCGTGGGTGATATCGATGGTGATGGTGAGTTGTCAGGAACTGGTGCCTGGGCTTGGTTTAGGGTTATGTGTAAGGAAAGGAGTACAGGTAGGATAGGGTAATGGTTAGAGTTCGGGATCGCCTCTGATGTGAGGGTGATGGTGAGACTGATGTTCGGGTTTACCACGAGATGAGTGTCATGTTGATGGTGATGAGGAGTGGTAAGGTCCACAGTCCAGGGCTAGGGTAAGGGTTAAGTTTTCGGTAAGTTTTAGCGGCTGGATTGTGGTACAATGACCGTTAGGCTCCCGCTCTAATGTGGGGGTGTGGGCAATAGTGAGTTTCAGGATTATGATGAGGCGTGGGTGATATTGATGTTGATGGTGTCGATTCAGATCGTGGGTCCATGGATAGGGTTAATGTTAAGTGTTCGTTAAGGTGTACAGGGAGGATATATTTACATTTAGAATAAAGGTCTGGCTCTGATGTGAGGGCGAGGGCGAGAATGATTTACAGGTATACAGTGCTTGTGGGTAATGTCGACGGAAATGTTGAGGTTTCGGGTCTAGGGGCCAGAGCTAGGGTTAGGGTGACATGTCAGGAAATGTATATAGGTAGGAGAGGGTTACTGTTAGGCTTTGGGTCCATCTCTGATA
Organism: Manis pentadactyla; assembly: GCF_030020395.1. Classification (NCBI taxonomy): domain Eukaryota; kingdom Metazoa; phylum Chordata; class Mammalia; order Pholidota; family Manidae; genus Manis; species Manis pentadactyla. The sequence goes on along the minus strand of NC_080021.1, from coordinate 43,422,140 downwards.
TGAGGTTGACTGTGAGTTTGAGGTTGAAGTTTACAATGAGTTTTGGATGATGTCTATAGTGATGGTAAGAGTTCAGGTCCGGTGCATCTGTTAGGATTAGGGTTAGGTGTCCAGGAAGGTGCATGGGGAAGATAGGGTTATGCTTAGACGTAGGAAACTGATCTGATGTGAGGACGATTGTGAAATTGAGTTTCAGGATTACGATGAGGCATGGGTGAAATCAATGATGATGGTGAGTGGTGTGGCCCAGGCTCCGGTGCTAGGGTTAGGGTTAGGTTCTCTGTAAAGTGGACGTTGACTATAGGTTTCCGTTTAGATTTCAGGTCCAGATCTGATGTGAGGGACAGTGTGAGACTGATGTTCATGTTCACAATGAGGAGTGTGTGATATTGAATGTGATAGTGCATGGTCAGGTCCACAGTCCAGGGCTAGGGTTAGGTTTAGGGGTTCAGTAAGCTTTACGGGGAGCATACGGTAAAACTTAGAATTAGTGACCACTTCTATTATGGGGTTGCAGGCAATATTGTATTTCAGGAGAAATGTTAGGCATGGGTTATGTCAATGTTGGTAGTGCGGTGTCAAGTCATGGGGCCATGGCTAGGGATAGGTTTAAGTGTTCAGTAATTGCTATGGTTGGGATACTTTGACATTTAAAGGAAGTGTCCAGCTCTGACGTGACGGCAAGGGTGAGACTGAGGTTCAGGTATATGGTTAGGCATGTCTGGTGTCGATGGTGATGGTGAGGTGTCAGGTTCAGGTTCCAGGGCTTGGTTTAGGGTTATGTGTCAGGAAAGGTATACAGGTAGGAGAGGATAACGGTTACATTTCTGAAATGGCTCTGATGTGAGGGCAACTATGAGACTGATGTTCATGTTTATGGTGAGATGTGTGTGATGTTAATGGTGATGATGAGTGGCCAGATCCACAGTCCAGGCCTAGGGTTAGGCTTAGGGGTTCGGTAAAATTTAGGGGATGGATACGGATACAATAACAGTTCGGGTCCGGCTCTAACATGGGTGTGTGTGCAATAGTGAGTTTCAAGATTCCGATGTGGCATCGGAAATACCGATGTTGATGGTGTGGTGTCAAGTCATGGGGCCATGGCTAGGGTTAGGGTTAAGTGTTTGTTAAGTTGTATGGGGAGGATAGATTTACATCTAGAGTAAGGGTCCAGCTGTGATGTGAGTGCGAGGGCAAGATTGAGGTTCAGGTTTCCAGTTAGGCATGGGTGATGTCGATGGTGACGGTGAGTTGTCAGGATCCAGTTCCAGGGCTAGGTTTAGGGTTCCATGCCCTTAAAGGTATACAGATAGGAGAGGGTTACGGTAAGAGTTCGGGAATGGCTCTGATGTGGGGGCGAGTGCAAGGTTGAGATTCAGGGTTTTGATGAAGAGTGGGTGAAGTCTATAGTAATGGTAAGGGTTCAGGTCCTGGAGCCATAACTAGGGTTAGGTTTAAGTGTTGAGTTAGCTATATGACAAAGAACGGGTTATGCTTAGACATGGGATCTGGCTCTGATATAAGAGTGAGGGGTAAATTGAGGTTCAGGATTAGAGTGAGGCATGGTTTAAATCGGTGGTGCCAGTGAGTGGTCTGGTGCAGACCCCATGGCTAGTGCTAGGGTTATTTTTTCTGTAAGGTGTATGGGGAGTATAGGTTTACGTTTAGAGTTCAAATCGAGCTCTGATGTGAGGGCGTGGTTGAGATTGATATTCAGGTTTACGTTGAGGCGTTGATGATGTTGATGGTTATGGTGAGTGGTCAGGTCGACAGTCCAGGGCTGTGGTTAGGGATAGGGGTTTGTTAAGTTTCACAGGGAGGATACATTTACGATGATAGGGAAGGTCCATCTCTGACATTGGGGCGTCGACAATATAGGGTTCAGTACTATATTGAGGCATAGGTGGTGTCGATATTGATGGTGAGGGGTCTGGTCATGGGGCCATGGCTAGGGTTAGGGTTAACTGTTTGATAAGGTGTTCGGGGAGGATAGGTTTACATTTAGAGTAAGGGTTCGGCTCTAATGTGAGGGCAAGTGTGAGATTGATGTTCAGTTTTCGAGTTAGGCGTGGTCGATGTCTATGTTGACTGTGAGGTTTCAGGCCCTGAGGCCAGGGCTACGGTTAGGGTTATATGTCAGGGAAGGTATATAGGTAGTAGAGTGTTACTGTTACACTTCGTGCCTGCCTCTGTTGTAAGGGTGACCGTGAGATTGAGTTTTACGTTTGCAATGAGTTCCGGATGGTGTCTATAGTGATGGTAGATTTTCAGTTCCTGGGCCTGGGGTAGGGTTAGGATTAGGTATTCAGTAAAGTCTATGGGAAGATAGGATTACGTTTAGACATAGGATGCAGTTCTGATGTGAGGCCGAAGGCAAAATTGAGATGTAATATTATGGTGAGGCACGGGTGAAATCGATGATGTCAGTGAGTGGTCAGGTCCAGTCTCCAGGGCTACGGTTACGTTTAGGTTGTCGTAAGGTGGTTGGAGCCTATAGGGTTTTGTTTAGATTTCAGGTCCAGATTTGATGGGTGGGCGAGGCCCAAACTGATGTTCGTGTTTATGGTGAGGCATGGGAGATGTTGATGTTGATGATGAGAGGTCAGGTCCACAGACCAAGGCTAGGGTTAGGGTTAGGGTTACAGTAAGTTTTATGTGGTGGATATGTTTAAAAGTAGAACTAGTGTCCCGTTCTAATACGGGGTTGCTGGCAATATTGTTTTTCTGTATATACGTGATACGTGGGTGATATCGATGTTGATGGTGATGTTACAGGTAGTGGGGCCACGACTAGGGTTAAGCTTAAGTGTTTGTGAATGTGTACAGGGAGAATAGTCTTACATATAGATTAGGGATCCAGCTCTGATATGAGAGCAAGGCTGAGATTGAGGTTCATATATATGGTAAGGCATGGGTATTGTCAATAGTGATGGTGAGGTGTCATGTCCAGGTGTCAGGGCTAGGGTTAGGGTTAGGTTTCGGGTAAAGTGGATGGGAACTGTAGGGTTACATTTAGAATTCAGGTCCAGCTCTGATGTGAGGGCGATGGTGAAAATGATGTTCAGGTTTATGGTGTGACGTGTGTGATGTTGATGGTGACCACTAGTGGTCAAGTCCACAGTCCGGTGGTAGGTTTAGTGTTAGGGGTTCGGTAAGTTTTAGGGGCTGGATATGGACACAATGACTGTTCAGATCCAGCACTACTGTGGCTGTGCCGGCAATATTGATTTTCAGGATTACGATGAGGCATGGGTGACATCAATGTTGATGGTGTGAGGTCAGGTCGTGGGCCCATGGCTAGGGTTAGGGTTAAAGGTTTGTTAAGGTGTGGAGAGAGGATAGGTTTACATTTAGATTAATGGTCCGGCACTGATTGGAGGGTGAGTGCGAGATTGAGGGTCAGTTAAATGTTTAGGTATGGATGATGTTGTAGGTGACAGTGAGGTGTCAGTTCCAGGGGCTATGGCAAGTTTGAGGGTAGATATCAGGAAAGGTATACTGGTGAGAGAGGGTTACGGTTAGAGTTCGGGTCCATCTCTAAAGTGAGGGTGATGGTGAGATTGAGGTTCAGGTTTATGATGAGTTTTGGATGATGTCTATAGTGCTGATAAGTGTCCAGGACGTGGGTCCTAGGCTAGGGTTAGGGTTCGGTGTTCTGTAATGTGTACAGGAAAGATAGAGTTACACTTAGATATAGAATCCGTCTCTGATGAGGGGGCAAGGGCGATATTGAGGTTCCATGTTATGGTGATGCCTGCGTGAAATCGATGGTGACAGTGAGTGGTCTGGTCCAGGCTCTAGGACTAGGTTTAGGGTTATGTTTTTGGTAAGGTGGATGGAGTCTATGGGGTTACATTTAGTGTTCAGGTCGAGCCCTGATATGGGGACGAGGGTGAGACCGTTTTTCAGTATCACAGTGAGGCGTGGGTGATGGTGATGTTGATGGTGCGTTGTCAGGTTCACAGTCCAGGACTAGGGTTAGGCTTAGAGGTTTGGTATGTTTTACTGAGAGGACACGGGTAAAATTAGAATTAGGATCCATTCTAACACGGTGTTGCAGGCAATATTTCAGGATAAAGGTGAGGCATGGGTGATGTCTACGTTGATCGTAACGGTCAGGTCGTGGGGCCATGGCTAAGGTTAGGACTAAGTTTTTGGTAAGGTGTGTGGGGAGGATAGGTTTACATTTAAAGTAAGTGTCCGGCTCTGATATGAGGGCGAGGGCGAATCTGAGGTTCGGGTGTATGGTAAGGCGTCTGTGATATCGATGGTGATGGTGAGGTGTCAGGTGCTGGTGCCTGAGCTTGGTTTAGGGTTATGTGTAAGGAAAGTTATACAGGTAATAGACGGTAATGGTTAGCGTTCGCGATCGTCTCTGATTTGAGTGCGATGGTGAGAATGATGTTCGGGGTTACCACGAGATCAGTGTCATGTTGATGGTGATGAGGAGTGGTAAGGTCCACAGTCCAGGGCTTGGGTTAGGGTGAACTTTTTGGTAAGTTTTAGGGGCTGAATTGTGATACAATGACCGTTAGGCTCCAGCTCTAATTCGGGGGTGTGGGCAATAGTGAGTTTCAGGATTATGATGAGGCGTGGGTGATATTGATGTTGATGGTATCGATTCAGATCGTGGGTCCATGGATAGGGCTAATGTTAAGTGTTCGTTAAGGTGTACAGGGAGGATATATTTACATTTAGAATAAAGGTCCAGCTCTGATGTGAGGGCGAGGGTGAGAATGAATTACAGGTATATAGTCCTCGTCGGTAATGTCGACGTAAATGATTAGGTCTAGGGGTCAGAGCTAGGGTTATTGTGACATGTCAGGAAATGTATATAGGTAGTAGAGGGTTACTGTTAGACTTTGGGTCCATCTCTGATGTGAGGTTGACTGTGAGTTTGAGGTTCAGGTTTACAATGAGTTTTGGATGATGTCTGTAGAGATGGTAAGAGTTCAGGTCCGGTGCGTCTTTTAGGATTAAGATTAGGTGTCCAGTAAGGTGCATGGGGAAGATAGAGTTATGCTTAGACATAGGAAACTGATCTGTTGTGAGACGAGGGTGAAATTGAGTTTCAGGATTACGATGAGGCCTGGGTGAAATCGATGATGATGGTGAGTGGTGTGGCCCAGTCTCCGGGGCTAGGGTTCGAGTGAGGTTTTCTGTAAAGTGGTCGTTGACAATAGGTTTGTGTTTAGATTTCAGGTCCAGATCTGATGTGAGGGAGAGTGTGAGACTGATGTTCATGTTCACGATGAGGAGTGTGTGATGTTGAATGTGATGGTGCATGGTCATGTCCACAGTCCAGGGCTAAGGTTAGGTTTAGGGGTTCAGTAAGTTTTACGGGGAGCATACGGTAAAAGTTAGAATTAGTGACCACTTCTTTTATGGGGTTGGATGCAATATTGTATTTCAGGATAAATGTGAGTCATGGGTGATGTCAATGTTGGTGGTGCGGTGTCAGGTCTTCAGGCCTTGGCTAGGGTTCGGTTAAGTGTTCGGTAAGTTGTATGGTTAGGATACTTTGACATTTAAAGGAAGTGTCCAGCTCTGACGTAACGGCAAGGGCGAGACTGTGGTTCAGGTATATGGTAAGGCATGTCTGGTGTTGAAGGTGATGGTGACATGTCAGGTTCAGGTTCCAGGGCTTGGGTTAGGGTTATGTGTCAGGAAAGGTATATAGGTAGGAGAGGATAATGGTTACATTTCTGGAATTTCTCTGATGTGAGGGCAACTGTGAGACTGATGTTCATGTTTACGTTGAGATGTGTGTGATGTTAATGGTGATGATGAGTGGCCAGATCCACAGTCCAGGCCTAGCGTTAGGGTTAGGGGTTCGGAAAAATTGAGGGACTGGAGACGGATACAATAACAGTTCGGGTCCGGCTCTAACATGGGTGTGCGTGCAATAGTGAGTTTCAGGATTCTAACGTGGCATCGGTAATATCGATGTTGATGGTGTGGTGTCAAGTCATGGGGCCATGGCTAGGGTTAGGGTTAAGTGTTTGTTAAGTTGTATGGGGAGGATAGGTTTACATTTAGAGTAAGGGTCTGGCTTTGATGTGAGTGCGAGGGCGAGATTGAGGTTCAGGTTTCCAGTTAGGCATGGGTGACGTCGACGGTGACGGTGAGGTGTCAGGATCCAGTTCCAGGGCTAGGTTTAGGGTTCCGTGCCGTTAAAGGTATACAGATAGGAGAGGGTTACAGTAAGAGTTCGGGTCTGGCTCTGATGTGAGGGCGAGTGCAAGGTAGAGATTCAGGGTTTTGATGAAGAGTGGGTGAAGTCTATAGTGATGGTAAGGGTTCAGGTCCTGGGGCCAAAACTAGGGTTAGGTTTAAGTGTTGAGTAAGTTATATGACAAAGAACGTGTTATGCTTAGACATGGGATCTGGCTCTGATATAAGTGTGAGGGGGAAATTGAGGTTCAGGATTAGAGTGAGGCATTGTTCAAATCGATGGTGCCAGTGAGTGGTCTGGTGCAGACTCCATGGCTAGTGCTTGGGTTATTTTTTCTGTAAGGTGTATGGGGAGTATAGGTTTACGTTTAGAGTTCAAATCCATCTCTGATGTGAGGGTGTGGTTGAGATTGATATTCGGGTCACCTTGAGGCATTGATGATGTTGATGGTTATGGTGAGTGGTCAGGTCCACAGTCCAGGGCTGTGGTTAGGGATAGGAGTTTGGTAAGTTTCACAGGGTGATATATTCACGATGATAGGGAAGGTCCGTCTCTGACATTGGGGCGTCGACAATATAGAGATCAGTACTATATTGAGGCATAGGTGGTGTCGATGTTGATGGTGAGGGTTCAGGACGTGGGGCCATGGCTAGGGTTAGGGTTAACTGTTTGGTAAGGTGTTCGGGGAGGATAGGTTTACATTTAGAGTAAGGATCCGGCTCTAATGTGAGGGCCAGGTTGAGATTGATGTTCAGTTTATGAGTTAGGCATGGTCGATGTCTATGTTGACTGTGAGGTTTCAGGCCTAGAGGCCAGGGAACGGTTAGGGTTACATGTCAGGGAAGGTATATACGTAGTAGAGTGTTACTGTTACACTTCGTGCCTGCCTCTGTTGTAAGGGTGACTGTGAGATTGAGTTTCAGGTTTACAATGCGTTCTGGATGATGTCTATAGTGATGGTCGATTTTCAGGTCCTGGGCCTGGGGTAAGGTTAGGGTTAGGTGTTCAGTAAAGTCTACGGGGAAGATAGGGTTTTGTTTAGACATAGGATGCAGCTCTGATGTGAGGCCGAAGGCGAAATTGAGATTTACTATTACGGTGAGGAATGGGTGAAATCGATGATGTCAGTGAGTGGTCAGGTCCAGGCTCCAGCGCTAGGGTTAGGTTTAGGTTTTCGTAAGTTAGTTGGAGACTATAGGGTTTTGTTTAGAGTTCAGGTTCAGATTTGATGTGAGGGCGAGGCCCAAACTGATGTTCGTGTTTATGGTGAGGCATGGGAGATGTTGATGTTGATGATGAGAGGTCAGGTCCACAGACCAGGGCTTGGGTTACGGAGAGGGTTACAGTAAGTTTTATGTGGTGGATATGTTTAAAGGTAGAATTAGTGTCCGGTTCTAATACGGGTTTGCTGGCAATATTGTTTTTCTGTATATACGTGAGACGTGGGTGATATTGATGTTGATGGTGATGGGACAGGTGGTGGGGCCATGGCTAGGGTTACGCTTAAGTGTTTGTGAATGTGTACAGGGAAGACAGTTTTACATATAGATTAAGGATCCAGCTCTCATATGAGAGCGAGGCTGAGATTGGGGTTCATGTATATGGTAAGGCATGGGTATTGTCAATGGTGATGGTGAGGTGTCATGTCCAGGTGTCAGGGCTAGGGTTAGGGTTAGGTTTCGGGAAAGGTGGATGGGAACTGTAGAGTTACTTTAGAATTCAGTTCCAGCTCTGATGTGAGGGCGATGGTGAGAATGATGTTCAGGTTTACGGTGTGACGTGTGTGATGTTGATGGTGACCACGAGTGCTCAAGTCCACAGTCCGGTGGTAGGTTTAGTGTTAGGGGTTCGGTAAGTTTTAGGGGCTGGATATGGACACAAAGACTGTTCAGATCCAGTGCTAATGTGGGTGTGCTGGCAATATTGAGTTTCAGGATTACGATGAGGCATGGGTGACATCAATGTTGATGGTGTGAGGTCAGGTCGTGGGCCCATGGCTAGGGTTAGGGTTAAGTGCTTGTTAAGGTGTGGAGAGAGGATAGGTTTACATTTAGATTAATGGTCCGGCACTGACTGGAGAGTGAGTGCGAGATTGAGGTTCAGTTAAATGGTAGGGCATGGATGACGTCGAAGGTGACAGTGAGGTGTCAGTTCCAGCGTCTTCGGCAAGTTTGAGGGAAAATGTCAGGAAAATTGTTCTGGTGAGAGAGTTTTACAGTTAGAGTGCGGATCCATCACTAATGTGAGGGTGATGGTGAGATTGAGGTTCAGGTTTATGATGAGTTTTGGTTGACGTCTATAGTGCTGATAAGTGTCCAGGACCTTGGTCTGGGCTAGGGTAAGGGTTCGGTGTTCTGTAATGTATGCAGGGAAGATAGGGTTACACTTAGATATAGGATCCTTCTCTGATGAGGAGGCAAGGGCGATATTGAGGTTCCGTGTTACGGTGATGCCTGCATGAAATTGATGGTGACAGTGAGTCATCTGGTCCAGGATCCAGGTCTAGGTTTAGGGTTAGGTTTTCGGTAAGGTGGATGGAGTCTATGGGGTTATGCTTAGCGTTCAGGTTGAGCCCTGATGTGGGGGCGAGGGTGAGACTGTTTTTCAGTTTCATGGTGTGGCGTGGGTGATGGTTATGTTGATGGTGCGTTGTCAGGTTCACAGACCAGGACTAGGTTTAGGCTTAGAGGTTTGGTATGTTTTACTGATAGGACACGGGTAAAATTAGAATTTGGATCCACTTCTAACATGGTGTTGCAGGCAATATTTCAGGATAAAGGTGAGGCATGGGTGATGTCTATGTTGATGGTAAGGGTCAGGTCATGGGGCCATGGCTGGGGTTAGGACTAAGTTTTTGGTAAGGTGTATGGGGAAGATAGGTTTACATTTAAGGTAAGTGTCCGGCTCTCTTTTGAGGGCAAGGGCGAGTCTGAGGTTCGGGTGTATGGTAAGGCGTGGGTGATATCGATGGTGATGGTGAGTTGTCAGGAACTGGTGCCTGGGCTTGGTTTAGGGTTATGTGTAAGGAAAGGAGTACAGGTAGGATAGGGTAATGGTTAGAGTTCGGGATCGCCTCTGATGTGAGGGTGATGGTGAGACTGATGTTCGGGTTTACCACGAGATGAGTGTCATGTTGATGGTGATGAGGAGTGGTAAGGTCCACAGTCCAGGGCTAGGGTAAGGGTTAAGTTTTCGGTAAGTTTTAGCGGCTGGATTGTGGTACAATGACCGTTAGGCTCCCGCTCTAATGTGGGGGTGTGGGCAATAGTGAGTTTCAGGATTATGATGAGGCGTGGGTGATATTGATGTTGATGGTGTCGATTCAGATCGTGGGTCCATGGATAGGGTTAATGTTAAGTGTTCGTTAAGGTGTACAGGGAGGATATATTTACATTTAGAATAAAGGTCTGGCTCTGATGTGAGGGCGAGGGCGAGAATGATTTACAGGTATACAGTGCTTGTGGGTAATGTCGACGGAAATGTTGAGGTTTCGGGTCTAGGGGCCAGAGCTAGGGTTAGGGTGACATGTCAGGAAATGTATATAGGTAGGAGAGGGTTACTGTTAGGCTTTGGGTCCATCTCTGATATGAGGTTGACTGTGAGTTTGAGGTTGAAGTTTACAATGAGTTTTGGATGATGTCTATAGTGATGGTAAGAGTTCAGGTCCGGTGCATCTGTTAGGATTAGGGTTAGGTGTCCAGGAAGGTGCATGGGGAAGATAGGGTTATGCTTAGACGTAGGAAACTGATCTGATGTGAGGACGATTGTGAAATTGAGTTTCAGGATTACGATGAGGCATGGGTGAAATCAATGATGATGGTGAGTGGTGTGGCCCAGGCTCCGGTGCTAGGGTTAGGGTTAGGTTCTCTGTAAAGTGGACGTTGACTATAGGTTTCCGTTTAGATTTCAGGTCCAGATCTGATGTGAGGGACAGTGTGAGACTGATGTTCATGTTCACAATGAGGAGTGTGTGATATTGAATGTGATAGTGCATGGTCAGGTCCACAGTCCAGGGCTAGGGTTAGGTTTAGGGGTTCAGTAAGCTTTACGGGGAGCATACGGTAAAACTTAGAATTAGTGACCACTTCTATTATGGGGTTGCAGGCAATATTGTATTTCAGGAGAAATGTTAGGCATGGGTTATGTCAATGTTGGTAGTGCGGTGTCAAGTCATGGGGCCATGGCTAGGGATAGGTTTAAGTGTTCAGTAATTGCTATGGTTGGGATACTTTGACATTTAAAGGAAGTGTCCAGCTCTGACGTGACGGCAAGGGTGAGACTGAGGTTCAGGTATATGGTTAGGCATGTCTGGTGTCGATGGTGATGGTGAGGTGTCAGGTTCAGGTTCCAGGGCTTGGTTTAGGGTTATGTGTCAGGAAAGGTATACAGGTAGGAGAGGATAACGGTTACATTTCTGAAATGGCTCTGATGTGAGGGCAACTATGAGACTGATGTTCATGTTTATGGTGAGATGTGTGTGATGTTAATGGTGATGATGAGTGGCCAGATCCACAGTCCAGGCCTAGGGTTAGGCTTAGGGGTTCGGTAAAATTTAGGGGATGGATACGGATACAATAACAGTTCGGGTCCGGCTCTAACATGGGTGTGTGTGCAATAGTGAGTTTCAAGATTCCGATGTGGCATCGGAAATACCGATGTTGATGGTGTGGTGTCAAGTCATGGGGCCATGGCTAGGGTTAGGGTTAAGTGTTTGTTAAGTTGTATGGGGAGGATAGATTTACATCTAGAGTAAGGGTCCAGCTGTGATGTGAGTGCGAGGGCAAGATTGAGGTTCAGGTTTCCAGTTAGGCATGGGTGATGTCGATGGTGACGGTGAGTTGTCAGGATCCAGTTCCAGGGCTAGGTTTAGGGTTCCATGCCCTTAAAGGTATACAGATAGGAGAGGGTTACGGTAAGAGTTCGGGAATGGCTCTGATGTGGGGGCGAGTGCAAGGTTGAGATTCAGGGTTTTGATGAAGAGTGGGTGAAGTCTATAGTAATGGTAAGGGTTCAGGTCCTGGAGCCATAACTAGGGTTAGGTTTAAGTGTTGAGTTAGCTATATGACAAAGAACGGGTTATGCTTAGACATGGGATCTGGCTCTGATATAAGAGTGAGGGGTAAATTGAGGTTCAGGATTAGAGTGAGGCATGGTTTAAATCGGTGGTGCCAGTGAGTGGTCTGGTGCAGACCCCATGGCTAGTGCTAGGGTTATTTTTTCTGTAAGGTGTATGGGGAGTATAGGTTTACGTTTAGAGTTCAAATCGAGCTCTGATGTGAGGGCGTGGTTGAGATTGATATTCAGGTTTACGTTGAGGCGTTGATGATGTTGATGGTTATGGTGAGTGGTCAGGTCGACAGTCCAGGGCTGTGGTTAGGGATAGGGGTTTGTTAAGTTTCACAGGGAGGATACATTTACGATGATAGGGAAGGTCCATCTCTGACATTGGGGCGTCGACAATATAGGGTTCAGTACTATATTGAGGCATAGGTGGTGTCGATATTGATGGTGAGGGGTCTGGTCGTGGGGCCATGGCTAGGGTTAGGGTTAACTGTTTGATAAGGTGTTCGGGGAGGATAGGTTTACATTTAGAGTAAGGGTTCGGCTCTAATGTGAGGGCAAGTGTGAGATTGATGTTCAGTTTTCGAGTTAGGCGTGGTCGATGTCTATGTTGACTGTGAGGTTTCAGGCCCTGAGGCCAGGGCTACGGTTAGGGTTATATGTCAGGGAAGGTATATAGGTAGTAGAGTGTTACTGTTACACTTCGTGCCTGCCTCTGTTGTAAGGGTGACCGTGAGATTGAGTTTTACGTTTGCAATGAGTTCTGGATGGTGTCTATAGTGATGGTAGATTTTCAGTTCCTGGGCCTGGGGTAGGGTTAGGATTAGGTATTCAGTAAAGTCTATGGGAAGATAGGATTACGTTTAGACATAGGATGCAGTTCTGATGTGAGGCCGAAGGCAAAATTGAGATGTAATATTATGGTGAGGCACGGGTGAAATCGATGATGTCAGTGAGTGGTCAGGTCCAGTCTCCAGGGCTACGGTTACGTTTAGGTTGTCGTAAGGTGGTTGGAGCCTATAGGGTTTTGTTTAGATTTCAGGTCCAGATTTGATGGGTGGGCGAGGCCCAAACTGATGTTCGTGTTTATGGTGAGGCATGGGAGATGTTGATGTTGATGATGAGAGGTCAGGTCCACAGACCAGGGCTTGGGTTACAGAGAGGGTTACAGTAAGTTTTATGTGGTGGATATGTTTAAAAGTAGAACTAGTGTCCCGTTCTAATACGGGGTTGCTGGCAATATTGTTTTTCTGTATATACGTGATACGTGGGTGATATCGATGTTGATGGTGATGTTACAGGTAGTGGGGCCACGACTAGGGTTAAGCTTAAGTGTTTGTGAATGTGTACAGGGAGAATAGTCTTACATATAGATTAGGGATCCAGCTCTGATATGAGAGCAAGGCTGAGATTGAGGTTCATATATATGGTAAGGCATGGGTATTGTCAATAGTGATGGTGAGGTGTCATGTCCAGGTGTCAGGGCTAGGGTTAGGGTTAGGTTTCGGGTAAAGTGGATGGGAACTGTAGGGTTACATTTAGAATTCAGGTCCAGCTCTGATGTGAGGGCGATGGTGAAAATGATGTTCAGGTTTATGGTGTGACGTGTGTGATGTTGATGGTGACCACTAGTGGTCAAGTCCACAGTCCGGTGGTAGGTTTAGTGTTAGGGGTTCGGTAAGTTTTAGGGGCTGGATATGGACACAATGACTGTTCAGATCCAGCACTACTGTGGCTGTGCCGGCAATATTGATTTTCAGGATTACGATGAGGCATGGGTGACATCAATGTTGATGGTGTGAGGTCAGGTCGTGTGCCCATGGCTAGGGTTAGGGTTAAAGGTTTGTTAAGGTGTGGAGAGAGGATAGGTTTACATTTAGATTAATGGTCCGGCACTGATTGGAGGGTGAGTGCGAGATTGAGGGTCAGTTAAATGTTTAGGTATGGATGATGTTGTAGGTGACAGTGAGGTGTCAGTTCCAGGGGCTATGGCAAGTTTGAGGGTAGATATCAGGAAAGGTATACTGGTGAGAGAGGGTTACGGTTAGAGTTCGGGTCCATCTCTAAAGTGAGGGTGATGGTGAGATTGAGGTTCAGGTTTATGATGAGTTTTGGATGATGTCTATAGTGCTGATAAGTGTCCAGGACGTGGGTCCTAGGCTAGGGTTAGGGTTCGGTGTTCTGTAATGTGTACAGGAAAGATAGAGTTACACTTAGATATAGAATCCGTCTCTGATGAGGGGGCAAGGGCGATATTGAGGTTCCATGTTATGGTGATGCCTGCGTGAAATCGATGGTGACAGTGAGTGGTCTGGTCCAGGCTCTAGGACTAGGTTTAGGGTTATGTTTTTGGTAAGGTGGATGGAGTCTATGGGGTTACATTTAGTGTTCAGGTCGAGCCCTGATATGGGGACGAGGGTGAGACCGTTTTTCAGTATCACAGTGAGGCGTGGGTGATGGTGATGTTGATGGTGCGTTGTCAGGTTCACAGTCCAGGACTAGGGTTAGGCTTAGAGGTTTGGTATGTTTTACTGAGAGGACACGGGTAAAATTAGAATTAGGATCCATTCTAACACGGTGTTGCAGGCAATATTTCAGGATAAAGGTGAGGCATGGGTGATGTCTACGTTGATCGTAACGGTCAGGTCGTGGGGCCATGGCTAAGGTTAGGACTAAGTTTTTGGTAAGGTGTGTGGGGAGGATAGGTTTACATTTAAAGTAAGTGTCCGGCTCTGATATGAGGGCGAGGGCGAATCTGAGGTTCGGGTGTATGGTAAGGCGTCTGTGATATCGATGGTGATGGTGAGGTGTCAGGTGCTGGTGCCTGAGCTTGGTTTAGGGTTATGTGTAAGGAAAGTTATACAGGTAATAGACGGTAATGGTTAGCGTTCGCGATCGTCTCTGGTTTGAGTGCGATGGTGAGAATGATGTTCGGGGTTACCACGAGATCAGTGTCATGTTGATGGTGATGAGGAGTGGTAAGGTCCACAGTCCAGGGCTTGGGTTAGGGTGAACTTTTTGGTAAGTTTTAGGGGCTGAATTGTGATACAATGACCGTTAGGCTCCAGCTCTAATTCGGGGGTGTGGGCAATAGTGAGTTTCAGGATTATGATGAGGCGTGGGTGATATTGATGTTGATGGTATCGATTCAGATCGTGGGTCCATGGATAGGGCTAATGTTAAGTGTTCGTTAATTGTACAGGGAGGATATATTTACATTTAGAATAAAGGTCCGGCTCTGATGTGAGGGCGAGGGCGAGAATGAATTACAGGTATATAGTCCTCGTGGGTAATGTCGATGTAAATGATTAGGTCTAGGGGTCAGAGCTAGGGTTATTGTGACATGTCAGGAAATGTATATAGGTAGGAGAGGGTTACTGTTAGACTTTGGGTCCATCTCTGATGTGAGGTTGACTGTGAGTTTGAGGTTCAGGTTTACAATGAGTTTTGGATGATGTCTGTAGAGATGGTAAGAGTTCAGGTCCGGTGCGTCTTTTAGGATTAGGATTAGGTGTCCAGTAAGATGCATGGGGAAGATAGGGTTATGCTTAGACATAGGAAACTGATCTGTTGTGAGACGAGGGTGAAATTGAGTTTCAGGATTACGATGAGGCCTGGGTGAAATCGATGATGATGGTGAGTGGTGTGGCCCAGTCTCCGGGGCTAGGGTTCGAGTGAGGTTTTCTGTAAAGTGGTCGTTGACAATAGGTTTGTGTTTAGATTTCAGGTCCAGATCTGATGTGAGGGAGAGTGTGAGACTGATGTTCATGTTCACGATGAGGAGTGTGTGATGTTGAATGTGATGGTGCATGGTCATGTCCACAGTCCAGGGCTAAGGTTAGGTTTAGGGGTTCAGTAAGTTTTACGGGGAGCATACGGTAAAAGTTAGAATTAGTGACCACTTCTTTTATGGGGTTGGATGCAATATTGTATTTCAGGATAAATGTGAGTCATGGGTGATGTCAATGTTGGTGGTGCAGTGTCAGGTCTTCAGGCCTTGGCTAGGGTTCGGTTAAGTGTTCGGTAAGTTGTATGGTTAGGATACTTTGACATTTAAAGGAAGTGTCCAGCTCTGACGTAACGGCAAGGGCGAGACTGTGGTTCAGGTATATGGTAAGGCATGTCTGGTGTTGAAGGTGATGGTGACATGTCAGGTTCAGGTTCCAGGGCTTGGGTTAGGGTTATGTGTCAGGAAAGGTATATAGGTAGGAGAGGATAATGGTTACATTTCTGGAATTTCTCTGATGTGAGGGCAACTGTGAGACTGATGTTCATGTTTACGTTGAGATGTGTGTGATGTTAATGGTGATGATGAGTGGCCAGATCCACAGTCCAGGCCTAGCGTTAGGGTTAGGGGTTCGGAAAAATTGAGGGACTGGAGACGGATACAATAACAGTTCGGGTCCGGCTCTAACATGGGTGTGCGTGCAATAGTGAGTTTCAGAATTCTAACGTGGCATCGGTAATATCGATGTTGATGGTGTGGTGTCAAGTCATGGGGCCATGGCTAGGGTTAGGGTTAAGTGTTTGTTAAGTTGTATGGGGAGGATAGGTTTACATTTAGAGTAAGGGTCTGGCTTTGATGTGAGTGCGAGGGCGAGATTGAGGTTCAGGTTTCCAGTTAGGCATGGGTGACGTCGATGGTGACGGTGAGGTGTCAGGATCCAGTTCCAGGGCTAGGTTTAGGGTTCCGTGCCGTTAAAGGTATACAGATAGGAGAGGGTTACAGTAAGAGTTCGGGTCTGGCTCTGATGTGAGGGCGAGTGCAAGGTAGAGATTCAGGGTTTTGATGAAGAGTGGGTGAAGTCTATAGTGATGGTAAGGGTTCAGGTCCTGGGGCCAAAACTAGGGTTAGGTTTAAGTGTTGAGTAAGTTATATGACAAAGAACGTGTTATGCTTAGACATGGGATCTGGCTCTGATATAAGTGTGAGGGGGAAATTGAGGTTCAGGATTAGAGTGAGGCATTGTTCAAATCGATGGTGCCAGTGCATGGTCTGGTGCAGACTCCATGGCTAGTGCTTGGGTTATTTTTTCTGTAAGGTGTATGGGGAGTATAGGTTTACGTTTAGAGTTCAAATCCATCTCTGATGTGAGGGTGTGGTTGAGATTGATATTCGGGTCACGTTGAGGCATTGATGATGTTGATGGTTATGGTGAGTGGTCAGGTCCACAGTCCAGGGCTGTGGTTAGGGATAGGAGTTTGGTAAGTTTCACAGGGTGATATATTCACGATGATAGGGAAGGTCCGTCTCTGACATTGGGGCGTTGACAATATAGAGATCAGTACTATATTGAGGCATAGGTGGTGTCGATGTTGATGGTGAGGGTTCAGGACGTGGGGCCATGGCTAGGGTTAGGGTTAACTGTTTGGTAAGGTGTTCGGGGAGGATAGGTTTACATTTAGAGTAAGGATCCGGCTCTAATGTGAGGGCCAGGTTGAGATTGATGTTCAGTTTATGAGTTAGGCATGGTCGATGTCTATGTTGACTGTGAGGTTTCAGGCCTAGAGGCCAGGGAACGGTTAGGGTTACATGTCAGGGAAGGTATATACGTAGTAGAGTGTTACTGTTACACTTTGTGCCTGCCTCTGTTGTAAGGGTGACTGTGAGATTGAGTTTCAGGTTTACAATGCGTTCTGGATGATGTCTATAGTGATGGTCGATTTTCAGGTCCTGGGCCTGGGGTAAGGTTAGGGTTAGGTGTTCAGTAAAGTCTACGGGGAAGATAGGGTTTTGTTTAGACATAGGATGCAGCTCTGATGTGAGGCCGAAGGCGAAATTGAGATTTACTATTACGGTGAGGAATGGGTGAAATCGATGATGTCAGTGAGTGGTCAGGTCCAGGCTCCAGCGCTAGGGTTAGGTTTAGGTTTTCGTAAGTTAGTTGGAGACTATAGGGTTTTGTTTAGAGTTCAGGTTCAGATTTGATGTGAGGGCGAGGCCCAAACTGATGTTCGTGTTTATGGTGAGGCATGGGAGATGTTGATGTTGATGATGAGAGGTCAGGTCCACAGACCAGGGCTTGGGTTACGGAGAGGGTTACAGTAAGTTTTATGTGGTGGATATGTTTAAAGGTAGAATTAGTGTCCGGTTCTAATACGGGTTTGCTGGCAATATTGTTTTTCTGTATATACGTGAGACGTGGGTGATATTGATGTTGATGGTGATGGGACAGGTGGTGGGGCCATGGCTAGGGTTACGCTTAAGTGTTTGTGAATGTGTACAGGGAAGACAGTTTTACATATAGATTAAGGATCCAGCTCTCATATGAGAGCGAGGCTGAGATTGGGGTTCATGTATATGGTAAGGCATGGGTATTGTCAATGGTGATGGTGAGGTGTCATGTCCAGGTGTCAGGGCTAGGGTTAGGGTTAGGTTTCGGGTAAGGTGGATGGGAACTGTAGAGTTACTTTAGAATTCAGTTCCAGCTCTGATGTGAGGGCGATGGTGAGAATGATGTTCAGGTTTACGGTGTGACGTGTGTGATGTTGATGGTGACCACGAGTGCTCAAGTCCACAGTCCGGTGGTAGGTTTAGTGTTAGGGGTTCGGTAAGTTTTAGGGGCTGGATATGGACACAAAGACTGTTCAGATCCAGTGCTAATGTGGGTGTGCTGGCAATATTGAGTTTCAGGATTACGATGAGGCATGGGTGACATCAATGTTGATGGTGTGAGGTCAGGTCGTGGGCCCATGGCTAGGGTTAGGGTTAAGTGCTTGTTAAGGTGTGGAGAGAGGATAGGTTTACATTTAGATTAATGGTCCGGCACTGACTGGAGAGTGAGTGCGAGATTGAGGTTCAGTTAAATGGTAGGGCATGGATGACGTCGAAGGTGACAGTGAGGTGTCAGTTCCAGCGTCTTCAGCAAGTTTGAGGGTAAATGTCAGGAAAATTGTTCTGGTGAGAGAGTTTTACAGTTAGAGTGCGGATCCATCACTAATGTGAGGGTGATGGTGAGATTGAGGTTCAGGTTTATGATGAGTTTTGGTTGACGTCTATAGTGCTGATAAGTGTCCAGGACCTTGGTCTGGGCTAGGGTAAGGGTTCGGTGTTCTGTAATGTATGCAGGGAAGATAGGGTTACACTTAGATATAGGATCCTTCTCTGATGAGGAGGCAAGGGCGATATTGAGGTTCCGTGTTACGGTGATGCCTGCATGAAATTGATGGTGACAGTGAGTCATCTGGTCCAGGATCCAGGTCTAGGTTTAGGGTTAGGTTTTCGGTAAGGTGGATGGAGTCTATGGGGTTATGCTTAGCGTTCAGGTTGAGCCCTGATGTGGGGGCGAGGGTGAGACTGTTTTTCAGTTTCATGGTGTGGCGTGGGTGATGGTTATGTTGATGGTGCGTTGTCAGGTTCACAGACCAGGACTAGGTTTAGGCTTAGAGGTTTGGTATGTTTTACTGATAGGACACGGGTAAAATTAGAATTTGGATCCACTTCTAACATGGTGTTGCAGGCAATATTTCAGGATAAAGGTGAGGCATGGGTGATGTCTATGTTGATGGTAAGGGTCAGGTCATGGGGCCATGGCTGGGGTTTGGACTAAGTTTTTGGTAAGGTGTATGGGGAAGATAGGTTTACATTTAAGGTAAGTGTCCGGCTCTCTTTTGAGGGCAAGGGCGAGTCTGAGGTTCGGGTGTATGGTAAGGCGTGGGTGATATCGATGGTGATGGTGAGTTGTCAGGAACTGGTGCCTGGGCTTGGTTTAGGGTTATGTGTAAGGAAAGGAGTACAGGTAGGATAGGGTAATGGTTAGAGTTCGGGATCGCCTCTGATGTGAGGGTGATGGTGAGACTGATGTTCGGGTTTACCACGAGATGAGTGTCATGTTGATGGTGATGAGGAGTGGTAAGGTCCACAGTCCAGGGCTAGGGTAAGGGTTAAGTTTTCGGTAAGTTTTAGCGGCTGGATTGTGGTACAATGACCGTTAGGCTCCCGCTCTAATGTGGGGGTGTGGGCAATAGTGAGTTTCAGGATTATGATGAGGCGTGGGTGATATTGATGTTGATGGTGTCGATTCAGATCGTGGGTCCATGGATAGGGTTAATGTTAAGTGTTCGTTAAGGTGTACAGGGAGGATATATTTACATTTAGAATAAAGGTCTGGCTCTGATGTGAGGGCGAGGGCGAGAATGATTTACAGGTATACAGTGCTTGTGGGTAATGTCGACGGAAATGTTGAGGTTTCGGGTCTAGGGGCCAGAGCTAGGGTTAGGGTGACATGTCAGGAAATGTATATAGGTAGGAGAGGGTTACTGTTAGGCTTTGGGTCCATCTCTGATATGAGGTTGACTGTGAGTTTGAGGTTGAAGTTTACAATGAGTTTTGGATGATGTCTATAGTGATGGTAAGAGTTCAGGTCCGGTGCATCTGTTAGGATTAGGGTTAGGTGTCCAGGAAGGTGCATGGGGAAGATAGGGTTATGCTTAGACGTAGGAAACTGATCTGATGTGAGGACGATTGTGAAATTGAGTTTCAGGATTACGATGAGGCATGGGTGAAATCAATGATGATGGTGAGTGGTGTGGCCCAGGCTCCGGTGCTAGGGTTAGGGTTAGGTTCTCTGTAAAGTGGACGTTGACTATAGGTTTCCGTTTAGATTTCAGGTCCAGATCTGATGTGAGGGACAGTGTGAGACTGATGTTCATGTTCACAATGAGGAGTGTGTGATATTGAATGTGATAGTGCATGGTCAGGTCCACAGTCCAGGGCTAGGGTTAGGTTTAGGGGTTCAGTAAGCTTTACGGGGAGCATACGGTAAAACTTAGAATTAGTGACCACTTCTATTATGGGGTTGCAGGCAATATTGTATTTCAGGAGAAATGTTAGGCATGGGTTATGTCAATGTTGGTAGTGCGGTGTCAAGTCATGGGGCCATGGCTAGGGATAGGTTTAAGTGTTCAGTAATTGCTATGGTTGGGATACTTTGACATTTAAAGGAAGTGTCCAGCTCTGACGTGACGGCAAGGGTGAGACTGAGGTTCAGGTATATGGTTAGGCATGTCTGGTGTCGATGGTGATGGTGAGGTGTCAGGTTCAGGTTCCAGGGCTTGGTTTAGGGTTATGTGTCAGGAAAGGTATACAGGTAGGAGAGGATAACGGTTACATTTCTGAAATGGCTCTGATGTGAGGGCAACTATGAGACTGATGTTCATGTTTATGGTGAGATGTGTGTGATGTTAATGGTGATGATGAGTGGCCAGATCCACAGTCCAGGCCTAGGGTTAGGCTTAGGGGTTCGGTAAAATTTAGGGGATGGATACGGATACAATAACAGTTCGGGTCCGGCTCTAACATGGGTGTGTGTGCAATAGTGAGTTTCAAGATTCCGATGTGGCATCGGAAATACCGATGTTGATGGTGTGGTGTCAAGTCATGGGGCCATGGCTAGGGTTAGGGTTAAGTGTTTGTTAAGTTGTATGGGGAGGATAGATTTACATCTAGAGTAAGGGTCCAGCTGTGATGTGAGTGCGAGGGCAAGATTGAGGTTCAGGTTTCCAGTTAGGCATGGGTGATGTCGATGGTGACGGTGAGTTGTCAGGATCCAGTTCCAGGGCTAGGTTTAGGGTTCCATGCCCTTAAAGGTATACAGATAGGAGAG
Source organism: Manis pentadactyla (assembly GCF_030020395.1). Classification (NCBI taxonomy): domain Eukaryota; kingdom Metazoa; phylum Chordata; class Mammalia; order Pholidota; family Manidae; genus Manis; species Manis pentadactyla. The sequence continues at coordinate 43,401,299 of NC_080021.1, read as the reverse complement.
GGTTACGGTAAGAGTTCGGGAATGGCTCTGATGTGGGGGCGAGTGCAAGGTTGAGATTCAGGGTTTTGATGAAGAGTGGGTGAAGTCTATAGTAATGGTAAGGGTTCAGGTCCTGGAGCCATAACTAGGGTTAGGTTTAAGTGTTGAGTTAGCTATATGACAAAGAACGGGTTATGCTTAGACATGGGATCTGGCTCTGATATAAGAGTGAGGGGTAAATTGAGGTTCAGGATTAGAGTGAGGCATGGTTTAAATCGGTGGTGCCAGTGAGTGGTCTGGTGCAGACCCCATGGCTAGTGCTAGGGTTATTTTTTCTGTAAGGTGTATGGGGAGTATAGGTTTACGTTTAGAGTTCAAATCGAGCTCTGATGTGAGGGCGTGGTTGAGATTGATATTCAGGTTTACGTTGAGGCGTTGATGATGTTGATGGTTATGGTGAGTGGTCAGGTCGACAGTCCAGGGCTGTGGTTAGGGATAGGGGTTTGTTAAGTTTCACAGGGAGGATACATTTACGATGATAGGGAAGGTCCATCTCTGACATTGGGGCGTCGACAATATAGGGTTCAGTACTATATTGAGGCATAGGTGGTGTCGATATTGATGGTGAGGGGTCTGGTCATGGGGCCATGGCTAGGGTTAGGGTTAACTGTTTGATAAGGTGTTCGGGGAGGATAGGTTTACATTTAGAGTAAGGGTTCGGCTCTAATGTGAGGGCAAGTGTGAGATTGATGTTCAGTTTTCGAGTTAGGCGTGGTCGATGTCTATGTTGACTGTGAGGTTTCAGGCCCTGAGGCCAGGGCTACGGTTAGGGTTATATGTCAGGGAAGGTATATAGGTAGTAGAGTGTTACTGTTACACTTCGTGCCTGCCTCTGTTGTAAGGGTGACCGTGAGATTGAGTTTTACGTTTGCAATGAGTTCTGGATGGTGTCTATAGTGATGGTAGATTTTCAGTTCCTGGGCCTGGGGTAGGGTTAGGATTAGGTATTCAGTAAAGTCTATGGGAAGATAGGATTACGTTTAGACATAGGATGCAGTTCTGATGTGAGGCCGAAGGCAAAATTGAGATGTAATATTATGGTGAGGCACGGGTGAAATCGATGATGTCAGTGAGTGGTCAGGTCCAGTCTCCAGGGCTACGGTTACGTTTAGGTTGTCGTAAGGTGGTTGGAGCCTATAGGGTTTTGTTTAGATTTCAGGTCCAGATTTGATGGGTGGGCGAGGCCCAAACTGATGTTCGTGTTTATGGTGAGGCATGGGAGATGTTGATGTTGATGATGAGAGGTCAGGTCCACAGACCAAGGCTAGGGTTAGGGTTAGGGTTACAGTAAGTTTTATGTGGTGGATATGTTTAAAAGTAGAACTAGTGTCCCGTTCTAATACGGGGTTGCTGGCAATATTGTTTTTCTGTATATACGTGATACGTGGGTGATATCGATGTTGATGGTGATGTTACAGGTAGTGGGGCCACGACTAGGGTTAAGCTTAAGTGTTTGTGAATGTGTACAGGGAGAATAGTCTTACATATAGATTAGGGATCCAGCTCTGATATGAGAGCAAGGCTGAGATTGAGGTTCATATATATGGTAAGGCATGGGTATTGTCAATAGTGATGGTGAGGTGTCATGTCCAGGTGTCAGGGCTAGGGTTAGGGTTAGGTTTCGGGTAAAGTGGATGGGAACTGTAGGGTTACATTTAGAATTCAGGTCCAGCTCTGATGTGAGGGCGATGGTGAAAATGATGTTCAGGTTTATGGTGTGACGTGTGTGATGTTGATGGTGACCACTAGTGGTCAAGTCCACAGTCCGGTGGTAGGTTTAGTGTTAGGGGTTCGGTAAGTTTTAGGGGCTGGATATGGACACAATGACTGTTCAGATCCAGCACTACTGTGGCTGTGCCGGCAATATTGATTTTCAGGATTACGATGAGGCATGGGTGACATCAATGTTGATGGTGTGAGGTCAGGTCGTGTGCCCATGGCTAGGGTTAGGGTTAAAGGTTTGTTAAGGTGTGGAGAGAGGATAGGTTTACATTTAGATTAATGGTCCGGCACTGATTGGAGGGTGAGTGCGAGATTGAGGGTCAGTTAAATGTTTAGGTATGGATGATGTTGTAGGTGACAGTGAGGTGTCAGTTCCAGGGGCTATGGCAAGTTTGAGGGTAGATATCAGGAAAGGTATACTGGTGAGAGAGGGTTACGGTTAGAGTTCGGGTCCATCTCTAAAGTGAGGGTGATGGTGAGATTGAGGTTCAGGTTTATGATGAGTTTTGGATGATGTCTATAGTGCTGATAAGTGTCCAGGACGTGGGTCCTAGGCTAGGGTTAGGGTTCGGTGTTCTGTAATGTGTACAGGAAAGATAGAGTTACACTTAGATATAGAATCCGTCTCTGATGAGGGGGCAAGGGCGATATTGAGGTTCCATGTTATGGTGATGCCTGCGTGAAATCGATGGTGACAGTGAGTGGTCTGGTCCAGGCTCTAGGACTAGGTTTAGGGTTATGTTTTTGGTAAGGTGGATGGAGTCTATGGGGTTACATTTAGTGTTCAGGTCGAGCCCTGATATGGGGACGAGGGTGAGACCGTTTTTCAGTATCACAGTGAGGCGTGGGTGATGGTGATGTTGATGGTGCGTTGTCAGGTTCACAGTCCAGGACTAGGGTTAGGCTTAGAGGTTTGGTATGTTTTACTGAGAGGACACGGGTAAAATTAGAATTAGGATCCATTCTAACACGGTGTTGCAGGCAATATTTCAGGATAAAGGTGAGGCATGGGTGATGTCTACGTTGATCGTAACGGTCAGGTCGTGGGGCCATGGCTAAGGTTAGGACTAAGTTTTTGGTAAGGTGTGTGGGGAGGATAGGTTTACATTTAAAGTAAGTGTCCGGCTCTGATATGAGGGCGAGGGCGAATCTGAGGTTCGGGTGTATGGTAAGGCGTCTGTGATATCGATGGTGATGGTGAGGTGTCAGGTGCTGGTGCCTGAGCTTGGTTTAGGGTTATGTGTAAGGAAAGTTATACAGGTAATAGACGGTAATGGTTAGCGTTCGCGATCGTCTCTGATTTGAGTGCGATGGTGAGAATGATGTTCGGGGTTACCACGAGATCAGTGTCATGTTGATGGTGATGAGGAGTGGTAAGGTCCACAGTCCAGGGCTTGGGTTAGGGTGAACTTTTTGGTAAGTTTTAGGGGCTGAATTGTGATACAATGACCGTTAGGCTCCAGCTCTAATTCGGGGGTGTGGGCAATAGTGAGTTTCAGGATTATGATGAGGCGTGGGTGATATTGATGTTGATGGTATCGATTCAGATCGTGGGTCCATGGATAGGGCTAATGTTAAGTGTTCGTTAATTGTACAGGGAGGATATATTTACATTTAGAATAAAGGTCCGGCTCTGATGTGAGGGCGAGGGTGAGAATGAATTACAGGTATATAGTCCTCGTGGGTAATGTCGACGTAAATGATTAGGTCTAGGGGTCAGAGCTAGGGTTATTGTGACATGTCAGGAAATGTATATAGGTAGGAGAGGGTTACTGTTAGACTTTGGGTCCATCTCTGATGTGAGGTTGACTGTGAGTTTGAGGTTCAGGTTTACAATGAGTTTTGGATGATGTCTGTAGAGATGGTAAGAGTTCAGGTCCGGTGCGTCTTTTAGGATTAGGATTAGGTGTCCAGTAAGGTGCATGGGGAAGATAGGGTTATGCTTAGACATAGGAAACTGATCTGTTGTGAGACGAGGGTGAAATTGAGTTTCAGGATTACGATGAGGCCTGGGTGAAATCGATGATGATGGTGAGTGGTGTGGCCCAGTCTCCGGGGCTAGGGTTCGAGTGAGGTTTTCTGTAAAGTGGTCGTTGACAATAGGTTTGTGTTTAGATTTCAGGTCCAGATCTGATGTGAGGGAGAGTGTGAGACTGATGTTCATGTTCACGATGAGGAGTGTGTGATGTTGAATGTGATGGTGCATGGTCATGTCCACAGTCCAGGGCTAAGGTTAGGTTTAGGGGTTCAGTAAGTTTTACGGGGAGCATACGGTAAAAGTTAGAATTAGTGACCACTTCTTTTATGGGGTTGGATGCAATATTGTATTTCAGGAGAAATGTGAGTCATGGGTGATGTCAATGTTGGTGGTGCGGTGTCAGGTCTTCAGGCCTTGGCTAGGGTTCGGTTAAGTGTTCGGTAAGTTGTATGGTTAGGATACTTTGACATTTAAAGGAAGTGTCCAGCTCTGACGTAACGGCAAGGGCGAGACTGTGGTTCAGGTATATGGTAAGGCATGTCTGGTGTTGAAGGTGATGGTGACATGTCAGGTTCAGGTTCCAGGGCTTGGGTTAGGGTTATGTGTCAGGAAAGGTATATAGGTAGGAGAGGATAATGGTTACATTTCTGGAATTTCTCTGATGTGAGGGCAACTGTGAGACTGATGTTCATGTTTACGTTGAGATGTGTGTGATGTTAATGGTGATGATGAGTGGCCAGATCCACAGTCCAGGCCTAGCGTTAGGGTTAGGGGTTCGGAAAAATTGAGGGACTGGAGACGGATACAATAACAGTTCGGGTCCGGCTCTAACATGGGTGTGCGTGCAATAGTGAGTTTCAGGATTCTAATGTGGCATCGGTAATATCGATGTTGATGGTGTGGTGTCAAGTCATGGGGCCATGGCTAGGGTTAGGGTTAAGTGTTTGTTAAGTTGTATGGGGAGGATAGGTTTACATTTAGAGTAAGGGTCTGGCTTTGATGTGAGTGCGAGGGCGAGATTGAGGTTCAGGTTTCCAGTTAGGCATGGGTGACGTCGACGGTGACGGTGAGGTGTCAGGATCCAGTTCCAGGGCTAGGTTTAGGGTTCCGTGCCGTTAAAGGTATACAGATAGGAGAGGGTTACAGTAAGAGTTCGGGTCTGGCTCTGATGTGAGGGCGAGTGCAAGGTAGAGATTCAGGGTTTTGATGAAGAGTGGGTGAAGTCTATAGTGATGGTAAGGGTTCAGGTCCTGGGGCCAAAACTAGGGTTAGGTTTAAGTGTTGAGTAAGTTATATGACAAAGAACGTGTTATGCTTAGACATGGGATCTGGCTCTGATATAAGTGTGAGGGGGAAATTGAGGTTCAGGATTAGAGTGAGGCATTGTTCAAATCGATGGTGCCAGTGCGTGGTCTGGTGCAGACTCCATGGCTAGTGCTTGGGTTATTTTTTCTGTAAGGTGTATGGGGAGTATAGGTTTACGTTTAGAGTTCAAATCCATCTCTGATGTGAGGGTGTGGTTGAGATTGATATTCGGGTCACCTTGAGGCATTGATGATGTTGATGGTTATGGTGAGTGGTCAGGTCCACAGTCCAGGGCTGTGGTTAGGGATAGGAGTTTGGTAAGTTTCACAGGGGGGATATATTCACGATGATAGGGAAGGTCCGTCTCTGACATTGGGGCGTCGACAATATAGAGATCAGTACTATATTGAGGCATAGGTGGTGTCGATGTTGATGGTGAGGGTTCAGGACGTGGGGCCATGGCTAGGGTTAGGGTTAACTGTTTGGTAAGGTGTTCGGGGAGGATAGGTTTACATTTAGAGTAAGGATCCGGCTCTAATGTGAGGGCCAGGTTGAGATTGATGTTCAGTTTATGAGTTAGGCATGGTCGATGTCTATGTTGACTGTGAGGTTTCAGGCCTAGAGGCCAGGGAACGGTTAGGGTTACATGTCAGGGAAGGTATATACGTAGTAGAGTGTTACTGTTACACTTCGTGCCTGCCTCTGTTGTAAGGGTGACTGTGAGATTGAGTTTCAGGTTTACAATGCGTTCTGGATGATGTCTATAGTGATGGTCGATTTTCAGGTCCTGGGCCTGGGGTAAGGTTAGGGTTAGGTGTTCAGTAAAGTCTACGGGGAAGATAGGGTTTTGTTTAGACATAGGATGCAGCTCTGATGTGAGGCCGAAGGCGAAATTGAGATTTACTATTACGGTGAGGAATGGGTGAAATCGATGATGTCAGTGAGTGGTCAGGTCCAGGCTCCAGCGCTAGGGTTAGGTTTAGGTTTTCGTAAGTTAGTTGGAGACTATAGGGTTTTGTTTAGAGTTCAGGTTCAGATTTGATGTGAGGGCGAGGCCCAAACTGATGTTCGTGTTTATGGTGAGGCATGGGAGATGTTGATGTTGATGATGAGAGGTCAGGTCCACAGACCAGGGCTTGGGTTACGGAGAGGGTTACAGTAAGTTTTATGTGGTGGATATGTTTAAAGGTAGAATTAGTGTCCGGTTCTAATACGGGTTTGCTGGCAATATTGTTTTTCTGTATATACGTGAGACGTGGGTGATATTGATGTTGATGGTGATGGGACAGGTGGTGGGGCCATGGCTAGGGTTACGCTTAAGTGTTTGTGAATGTGTACAGGGAAGACAGTTTTACATATCGATTAAGGATCCAGCTCTGATATGAGAGCGAGGCTGAGATTGGGGTTCATGTATATGGTAAGGCATGGGTATTGTCAATGGTGATGGTGAGGTGTCATGTCCAGGTGTCAGGGCTAGGGTTAGGGTTAGGTTTCGGGTAAGGTGGATGGGAACTGTAGAGTTACTTTAGAATTCAGTTCCAGCTCTGATGTGAGGGCGATGGTGAGAATGATGTTCAGGTTTACGGTGTGACGTGTGTGATGTTGATGGTGACCACGAGTGGTCAAGTCCACAGTCCGGTGGTAGGTTTAGTATTAGGGGTTCGGTAAGTTTTAGGGGCTGGATATGGACACAAAGACTGTTCAGATCCAGTGCTAATGTGGGTGTGCTGGCAATATTGAGTTTCAGGATTACGATGAGGCATGGGTGACATCAATGTTGATGGTGTGAGGTCAGGTCGTGGGCCCATGGCTAGGGTTAGGGTTAAGTGCTTGTTAAGGTGTGGAGAGAGGATAGGTTTACATTTAGATTAATGGTCCGGCACTGACTGGAGAGTGAGTGCGAGATTGAGGTTCAGTTAAATGGTAGGGCATGGATGACGTCGAAGGTGACAGTGAGGTGTCAGTTCCAGCGTCTTCGGCAAGTTTGAGGGTAAATGTCAGGAAAATTGTTCTGGTGAGAGAGTTTTACAGTTAGAGTGCGGATCCATCACTAATGTGAGGGTGATGGTGAGATTGAGGTTCAGGTTTATGATGAGTTTTGGTTGACGTCTATAGTGCTGATAAGTGTCCAGGACCTTGGTCTGGGCTAGGGTAAGGGTTCGGTGTTCTGTAATGTATGCAGGGAAGATAGGGTTACACTTAGATATAGGATCCTTCTCTGATGAGGAGGCAAGGGCGATATTGAGGTTCCGTGTTACGGTGATGCCTGCATGAAATTGATGGTGACAGTGAGTCATCTGGTCCAGGATCCAGGTCTAGGTTTAGGGTTAGGTTTTCGGTAAGGTGGATGGAGTCTATGGGGTTATGCTTAGCGTTCAGGTTGAGCCCTGATGTGGGGGCGAGGGTGAGACTGTTTTTCAGTTTCATGGTGTGGCGTGGGTGATGGTTATGTTGATGGTGCGTTGTCAGGTTCACAGACCAGGACTAGGTTTAGGCTTAGAGGTTTGGTATGTTTTACTGATAGGAC